>NC_053390.1:351022276-352251062 GCF_905171765.1 Bufo bufo
GTAAACTGCTGTATGGGCACACGGCAGGGCGCAGAAGGGAAGGAGCAACTTGTGGCTTTTGGAGGGCAGATTTTTTTGGACTGGTTTTTAGGCACAAAATCAGATTTCAAGTCCCCCTGAGGCACCCCTACAGTAGAAATTCCCAAAAAGTTAACCCATTTTTGAAACTACGGGATAAGGTTACAGTTTTATTGGTACTATTTTGGGGCACATGTGATTTTTGATTGCTGGATATTACGCTTTTTGTGAGGCAAGGTAACCAAAAAATGGCTGTTCTGGCACAGTTTTAATTTTTAGTTTTTTACAGTGTACACCTCACAGGATTGATCATGTGTTATTTTTATAGAACAGGTTGTTACGGATGTGATGAAACCAAATATGTCTATTTTTATTTTTTTTGTTTCTGTTTTACATAATGAAGCATTTTGGGAAAAAAAAAATCATGTTTTTGTCTCTCGAGTTTCTGAAAGCCATAGACATAGCAACAGGAAGAGTTGACGTTTTTATTGGTACTATTTTTGGGTGCATATGCTTTTTTGATAGTTCAATATTACACTTTTTTTGTGGCAAGGTGACCAAACAATGGGTAGATCATGTGATACAGAGCCAGTCGTTACAGACGATACCTAATATGTCTATTTTTATTTTATTTTTTTTCATTTATTTCAGTTTCACACAATAAAAACATATATTTGTGCTCTTTTGTGACCTCGTGGACTATTACACTCCTTACTTTTGGTGTGCTCTTCGGTGGTTGACCACTCCTGGGGAGGGTCATAATAGTCATGAATTTCCTCCATCTGTACACAATCTGTCTGACTATGAATTGGTGGAATCCAATCTCTTTATGATGGTTTTATAATCTTTTCCAGCCTGATGAGCATCAACAGCTCACTGTTCTTTACATAAAACTGGTTGCCCACTCACCCCTGGTTGTCATCCCATTGACTGAAAACACCTGACTCTAATTTCACCTTCAAATTACAGTGGTCCCTCAAGTTACAATATCAATTGCTTCCAGGACGACCATTGTAAGTTAATCGTTCTAAAGCCTCAAAATATCATCCCAGATGAGGGAAAATGAAGGTTTAAAGGGAGCATGTCACCAAAAATGTTATCTGCCAGTTAAAACCAGATAGTAACACACATCTTTTTTTTTTTTTCTAATCTGATTGTAGATTTCTTATTTTATTTTCTGAACATTAGCGAACTAAGCATCAAGAAAATTGCTTTATGGCAGCCCCATGGGCCATAGACACAATGGTCAGGAGGGGACCGCATTGACTTCTATGGGAGAGTTTTCTAGGCATCCTCTGTGATCTGTACTGAGGTCAGGTGAGAGCTGATACGTTGTGATATCACCTATTGTGAATGGGGGATCCTGTCTTATCTATACATAGAGGTGGTATCATTACAGGCAGGATTAGAATTAGTTAACTGCAGTAAAGTGATCTGTACAAACCAAGAAGAGGAGCCGATTATTAGACATAGTGGGCAGTGCGAAAACTGCAGGGTTTTTGGTTTTAGTTTTAGGTTGGGTTCAGACCTGAGCGTATTCGATATGCGCTTTTTACAGGCGTTTTTATCGGGCGTTTTTAATGGGCGGAAACAAGCAAACGCCCATTTAGGCGCGTTCCCGCTGAAGTCTATGGGTGGGAACGCGCGACAATACGCCCCAAAGAAGCTCCTGTACTTCTTGAGGCGTAGGGCCTTTTACAGCTCAGGTGAGAACCATGCCCATAGGGAAACATTGGTTTTTTCCTGTTGAGCGTTTTACAGCGCGTAGGAATGCGCTGTAAAACGCTCAGGTCTGAACCCAGCCTAAATATAAAAAGTGACATGGAAAATTAAAAATAACATCATCAGAAATGATTGTATGTTGAGTCTGGTTTCAACTTCTGATGGGTCAGAAAAGACCGTTGTATGTTGGAAATATTGTATCCTGAGGGATCACTGTATCTGCTAATCCTAAAACCTTATTCAAATGACGGTGAATCATGTGTTCTCCAGCACACATCCGTGAATTTTAATGGTCCGTGGGTCGTTCACAGAAGCATTCCCTATTTTTGGCCATGTTTACGGATCCTTCGCGGCCATTATAGTCTGTAGGTCCTTGAAATAACACGGATAGCATCTGTATTTTGACTGTTCCGCCCCCCCAACATATTTTTCCCCCTAGACTCGGCAGACGAAACGCGTAGGTGCTGTTTTTTATTTATTCCCTATTGTTGTATTTCTTGTATCTTTCTCTGTTTACCGATGTCCAGGGCCTGGTTAATAGGGACGGTTTTGGATGTGGCCACACGTATTGTAGTTCATTTAGGGTGCATTAGCCTTGGCGGGGAGTTTCCGTGGCGCCGCTACAGGCTGTTCAATACTCTTCTTGTAGAACAACCACTCCTATCTGGCTGGAAAAGCACGTATAATGCGGGGGAACGTCTGTTCTGGCTGGTGTGAAGACGGGCTTGTTTAGAATTGATGGGAATATTTATTGTCTATTCCACAGAGATGAAATCGGCTTAATTCCATGTCCTGAAGCAAAATTTAATCGCAGTCCCATCGTTCTGGTGGAAAATAAATTGGGAGTGGAGAGCTGGTGCATCAAGTTTCTGCTTCCTTATGTACATAACAAGCTCTTGCTGTACCGGCAGAAGAAGCTTTGGCTTAATAGAGATGGTAAGTTTTTATCTTTTACGCTCCTTGTACTCTTCTTGTTTTTATTTTTCCAGAGTATGTATAATACTTTTTCTTACAAAGGAAGTTTCTCAGTATACATCTATGTTAAGGCTACTTTCACACTTGCGGCAGAGGATTCCGGCAGGCAGTTCCGTCGCCGGAACTGCCTACCGGATCCGTCCAAACGTATGCAAACTGATGGCATCTGTCAGACAGATCAGGATCCTGATCTCTCTGACAAATGCATTGAAATGCCGGATCCGTCTCTTCGTTGTCATCCTGGAAAAACGGATCCGGCATTTTATTTTTTTCACATTTTATGCGGTCTGAGCATGCGCAGACTGCAAAAACTGATCTGTTTTGCCGAAACACTCGGGGCCGGATCCGGCATTAATGCATTTCAATGGGAAAAAATTCCAGCAAGTGTTCCGGAATTTTGGACGGAGATAAAACTGCAGCATGCTGCGGTATTATCTCCATCCTGAAAAGGCAAAAAGACTGAACTGAAGACATCCTGATGCATCCTGAACGTATTTCTCTCCATTCAGAATGCATTAGGATAAGGCCTAGTTCACACGATCGTTTTTTTTGCGAGTGTACGGGCCGTTTTTTTGTGTTCCGTATACGGAACCATTCATTTCAATGGTTCCGCATTAAAAGCGGAATGTGTTCTGTAAGCATTCCGTTTCCGTATTTCCGTTTTTCCGTTCCGTTGAAAGATAGAACATGTCCTATTATTGCCTGCAAATCACAATCCGTGGCTCCATTCAAGTCAATGGGTCCGCAAAAAAAAACGGAACACATACGGAAATGCATCTGTATGTCTTCCGTATCCGTTCCGTTTTTGCGGAACCATCTATTGAAAATGTTATGCCCAGCCCAATTTTTTCTATGTAATTACTGTATACTGTATATGACAAACTGAAAAATGGAACGGAAAAACAGAACGGAAACACATCGGAACTCAAAAATGGAACAACGGATCCGTGAAAAACTGACCGAAAAAAAACTACAAAAGCCATACGTTCGTGTGAACTAGGCCTAAAACTGATCAGCTTTTTTCCGGTATTGGGCCCCTAGGACGGAACTCAATGCCGGAAAAGAATAATGCTAGTGTGAAAGTACCCTTTTTCCAATTCGGCTCTTCCTTTTTGGACAGCTGCCCTTGATCCATGTATTTGCATACTAAATAAATATTGTACAGTCGTGGCCAAAAGTTTTGAGAATGACACAAATATTAGTTTTCACAAAGTTTGCTGCTAAACTGCTTTTAGATCTTTGTTTCAGTTGTTTCTGTGATGTAGTGAAATATAATTACACGCACTTCATACGTTTCAAAGGCTTTTATCGACAATTACATGACATTTATGCAAAGAGTCAGTATTTGCAGTGTTGGCCCTTCTTTTTCAGGACGTCTGCAATTCGACTGGGCATGCTCTCAATCAACTTCTGGGCCAATTCCTGACTGATAGCAACCCATTCTTTCATAATCACTTCTTAGAGTTTGTCAGAATTAGTGGGTTTTTGTTTGTCCACCCGCCTCTTGAGGATTGACCACAAGTTCTCAATGGGATTAAGATCTGGGGAGTTTCCAGGCCATGGACCCAAAATGTCAACGTTTTGGTCCCCGAGCCACTTAGTTATCACTTTTGCCTTATGGCACGGTGCTCCATCGTGCTGGAAAATGCATTGTTCTTCACCAAACTGTTGTTGGATTGTTGGAAGAAGTTGCTGTTGGAGGGTGTTTTGGTACCATTCTTTATTCATGGCTGTGTTTTGGGGCAAAATTGTGAGTGAGCCCACTCCCTTGGATGAGAAGCAACCCCACACATGAATGGTCTCAGGATGCTTTACTGTTGGCATGACACAGGACTGATGGTAGCGCTCACCTTTTCTTCTCCGGACAAGCCTTTTTCCAGATGCCCCAAACAATCAGAAAGAGGCTTCATCAGAGAATATGACTTTGCCCCAGTCCTCAGCAGTCCATTCACCATACTTTCTGCAGAAGATCAATCTGTCCCTGATGTTTTTTTTGGGAGAGAAGTGGCTTCTTTGCTGCCTTTTTGACACCAGGCCATCTTCCAAAAGTCTTCGCCTCACTGTGCGTGCAGATGCGCTCACACCTGCCTGCTGCCATTCCTGAGCAAGCTCTGCACTGGTGGCACTCCGATCCCGCAGCTGAATCCTCTTTAGGAGACGATCCTGGCGCTTGCTGGACTTTCTTGGATGCCCTGAAGCCTTCTTAACAAGAATTGAACCTTTCCTTGAAGTTCTTGATGATCCTATAAATTGTTGATTGAGGTGCAATCTTAGTAGCCACAATATCCTTGCCTGTGAAGCCATTTTTATGCAACGCAATGATGGCTGCACGTGTTTCTTTGCAGGTCACCATGGTTAACAATGGAAGAACAATGATTTCAAGCATCACCCTCCTTTTAACATGTCAAGTCTGCCATTTTAACCCAATCAGCCTGACATAATGATCTCTAGCCTTGTGCTCGTCAACATTCTCACCTGAGTTAACAAGACGATTACTGAAATGATCTCAGCAGGTCCTTTAATGACAGCAATGAAATGCAGTGGAAAGTTTTTTTTGGGATTAAGTTAATTTTCATGGCAAAGAAGGACTATGCAATTCATCTGATCACTCTTCATAACATTCTGGAGTATATGCAAATTGCTATTATAAAAACATAAGCAGCAACTTTTCCAATTTCCAATATTTATGTAATTCTCAAAACTTTTGGCCACGACTGTATATTTGTCTTAAAGGAGACCATATAGGTGAAAATAAAATGTAAAAAGGCTATTTGTGAAGAATAAAGTGAAAAATCAGAAACCCCAGTTTCTTGCTATGAAGCTGCCCACACACTTTTGGCTACTTTCACACTAGCGTTTTTTGCGGATCCATCATGGATCTGCAAAACCGCTTCTGTTACAATAATACAACTACGTGCATCCGTCATGAACGAATCCGATTGTATTATGTCTTCTATAGCCATGACATATCTGTCTGTGAAAGTCAATGGGAGACGGATCTGTTTTCTATTGTGCCAGAGAAAATGAATCCGTTCCCATTGACTTACATTGTCTGTCAGGACGGATCCGTCTTGCTCCGCACCACATGGCAAGCAGCGTTTTGGTGTCCACCTCCAGAGCGGAATGGAGACGGAACAGAGGCAAACTGATGCATTCTGAGCAGATCCTTTTCCATTCAGAATGCATTGGGGCATTCTGATCCGTTTTGGACCACAACTGATCCGTTTTGGACCTCTTCTGAGAGCCCTGAACGGATCTCCTAAACGGAAAGCCAAAACGCCAGTGTGAAGGTAGACTTATGGTAGATGTAATTCAACTGAACCTGCTGACTATCTTATGCAGGGATGGCCAACCTGAGGCTCTCCAGCTGTTGCAAAACTACAACTCCCAGCATGCCCAGACTGTCTACAACTATCAGCCTACAGCATTGCATGGTGGGAATTGTAGTTTTGCAACAGCTGGAGAGCCGCAGGTTGGCCAGCCCTGATCTTATGTGTATGGGAAAGGGGGTGCTGTCTCCCCTGATGGCAGACAGATGAGGGTGGAGGAGGTTTAGGCAGGTACTTTATTGCCTTTTTGTCACTGAAAACACAGTCACATGTTCAGGCACAGGCAATTACCACATATACATTTAGAATTGTATGGGGTGATTGGGAGTAATACCCTAATGAGCGTTCAGTTGACAGCTATCTAAAGCGGCCCCGACATTATCAGCTATGCAGTGGTAATTGCTGTGTCACCAACAATCATGCAGCAGAATCAAACGGATTGATGGTTACCTCCAAATCCATGGGAGAATTATTAGAACTAGTGTTCCATGTGCCAGTCATTAAAAGAAAAATGGATGGAGTGTGTTTTGGACCGTCCTAAAGTCAGAAAATCGTTTTCTGAAGTTGCAGTTTAAAAAACAAAACTTGTTGACAACCCCTTTAACCCCTTCCCGACAGGGCTCCATAGGAACATAGTATAATCCCCATTGACTCTAATGCTATTGCATTGGAGTCTATGAAAAAAAACAATCTGCGGATTGCTTGTTATAGTTTCCTATAAAAAAAAAGTGTCAAAAAATAAAATGTTTTCAAAAATAATAATAAAAAAAAAAAATTATATATATATATATATAATTCAAATCAACCCCTTCCCCAAAATGAAAATAAAGTGTAATTTTTTTATTTATTTTTTAAATACACATCATGGGCATCGCCGTGTGTGAAAACGCTCTTACTATTATAAAAATATTTATCCCATACGGAAAACAGCGAAAAGTAAAAAAAAAAAGCCAAAATGACCGATTCACCGTTTTTTGGTCTCTTCTCTTCCCACAAAAAAATGTAATAAAAAGTGATCAAAAAGTCATACACACCCCAAAATGGCATCAATGAAAAGTACAGATCGCCCCGCAAAAATTGAGCGCTCACACAACTCCATACAAATAACTACCAAAAAGTAAAAAGGGTCAGAATATGACAACGAAAAGAAAAAAATATTTATTTATTTTTCTTTTTAGTATAAAAACGCAAGTAAAAGTATACATATGTGGTATCGCCATAATCGTACAGACCTGGAGAATGAAATTAACTGGTCCGTTTTACCATATAGGGAAGTCCATAAAAATAAAACCGTTGCGGAATGGAATTTTTTTTTTCCAATTTCACCCCATATGGATTTTTTTTTTTATCCAACTCCCCACTATATCATATACAAAATTAAATGGTGGCTCCCGCATGTCCATCTTCTGGTTTGTTGCTTGTTTTCTTCCTCCCGGAATAGCCATGGTCACCTGTTCCACTGCAGCCAATGACTTGCTTTTTCCCCACACAGTATGGATGAGATTTCTCTTTGATGCTACTGTAAAAGCTGTATTTTTCCAACCACAGTTTCCTGGCAGAAAATCTGCATCTCATTTGCTCTGTGTGATCATAGTGCAGTTAAATGCCTGTCTTGATCACCATATTACGGAAATATTTCCAGTTCTGATGACCTGTAGAGATCTTTCAGTTTGTATGTGTATAGCCCTGCACTTTTATAAGTGACCAGGTAAAGTAGATGCAGACAAATCATTGTAAATTAATATACATGTATGTATATAATGTATGTATACTTGTTATAATCCCAGCCAGCAAACAGATCTCCAATGTTGTAGATAACATTGCCTTTCCAGTTACAATTATAGAGCGGTAGTAAAATGAATGTACAGTCTAAGCCTTAGTAAAGGGACAAAAGGCTCACTTGTTCCTGTCCTGGGTGCACTTCAGCAGAGCTCCAGCCAGACTTGGCTAGATCTATGAATTTCATTAATTCAAAGGCCCCTTTGTGTAGAGAAAGACCATTACAGGGGTAATGTCCCTGCCCTCCACAATCTAGGAAAACTGTGTATGTGAGATATATATATATATATATATATATATATATATATATATATATATATATATATATATATATATATATATATAGTGACACAGTGAGGGGTTGTGTCTGGCAAGGCAGGTATTTTCCTCCCAGCGTGTGCGGCTCGGCTGGTTTCTAGCCAGGTGAGGTCAAATACCAGACCGGAGTTTAAGTGCCGGTCCGGGTTTTGGCAGCACCTGGCTGTCCTTAACCACCTCAGCCCCCAGTGCTTAAACACCCTGAAAGACCAGGCCACTTTTTACACTTCTGACCTACACTACTTTCACCATTTATTGCTCGGTCATGCAACTTACCACCCAAATGAATTTTACCTCCTTTTATTCTCACTAATAGAGCTTTCATTTGGTGGTATTTCATTGCTGCTGACATTTTTACTTTTTTTGTTATTAATCGAAATTTAACGATTTTTTTGCAAAAAAATGACATTTTTCACTTTCAGTTGTAAAATTTTGCAAAAAAAAACAAGATCCATATATAAATTTTGCTCTAAATTTATTGTTCTACATGTCTTTGATAAAAAAAAAATGTTTGGGTAAAAAAAAAATGGTTTGGGTAAAAGTTATAGCGTTTACAAACTATGGTACAAAAATGTGAATTTCCGCTTTTTGAAGCAGCTGTGACTTTCTGAGCACCTGTCATGTTTCCTGAGGTTCTACAATGCCCAGACAGTACAAATACCCCACAAATGACCCCATTTCGGAAAGTACACACCCTAAGGTATTCGCTGGTGGGCATAGTGAGTTCATAGAACTTTTTATTTTTTGTCACAAGTTAGCGGAAAATGATGATTTTTTTATTTTATTTTTTTTTTCTTACAAAGTCTCATATTCCACTAACTTGTGACAAAAAATAAAAAGTTCTATGAACTCACTATGCCCATCAGCGAATACCTTGGGGTCTCTTCTTTCCAAAATGGGGTCACTTGTGGGGTAGTTATACTGCCCTGGCATTCTAGGGGCCCAAATGTGTGGTAAGGAGTTTGAAATCAAATTCTGTAAAAAATGACGAGTGAAATCCGAAAGGTGCTCTTTGGAATATGGGCCCCTTTGCCCACCTAGGCTGCAAAAAAGTGTCACACATCTGGTATCTCCGTATTCAGTAGAAGTTGGGGAATGTGTTTTGGGGTGTCTTTTTACATATACCCATGCTGGGTGAGAGAAATATCTTGGTCAAATGCCAACTTTGTATAAAAAAATGGGAAAAGTTGTCTTTTGCCAAGATATTTCTCTCACCCAGCATGGGTATATGTAAAATGACACCCCAAAACACATTCCCCAACTTCTACTGAATACGGAGATACCAGATGTGTGACACTTTTTTGCAGCCTAGGTGGGCAAAGGGGCCCATATTCCAAAGAGCACCTTTCGGATTTCACTCGTCATTTTTTACAGAATTTGATTTCAAACTCCTTACCACACATTTGGGCCCCTAGAATGCCAGGGCAGTATAACTACCCCACAAGTGACCCCATTTTGGAAAGAAGAGACCCCAAGGTATTCACTGATGGGCATGGCGAGTTCATGGAAGTTTTTATTTTTTGTCACAAGTTAGTGGAATATGAGACTTTGTATGAAAAAAAAAAAAATCATCATTTTACACTAACTTGTGACAAAAAATAAAAAATTCTAGGAACTCGCCATGCCCCTCACGGAATACCTTGGGGTGTCTTCTTTCCAAAATGGGGTCACTTGTGGGGTAGTTATACTGCCCTGGCATTCTAGGGGCCCAAATGTGTGGTAAGGAGTTTGAAATCAAATTCTGTAAAAAATGACGAGTGAAATCCGAAAGGTGCTCTTTGGAATATGGGCCCCTTTGCCCACCTAGGCTGCAAAAAAGTGTCACACATGTGGTATCTCCGTATTCAGTAGAAGTTGGGGAATGTGTTTTGGGGTGTCTTTTTACATATACCCATGCTGGGTGAGATAAATATCTTGGTCAAATGCCAACTTTGTATAAAAAAATGGGAAAAGTTGTCTTTTGCCAAGATATTTCTCTCACCCAGCATGGGTATATGTAAAATGACACCCCAAAACACATTCCCCAACTTCTACTGAGTACGGAGATACCAGATGTGTGACACTTTTTTGCAGCCTAGGTGGGCAAAGGGGCCCATATTCCAAAGAGCACCTTTCGGATTTCACTCGTCATTTTTTACAGAATTTGATTTCAAACTCCTTACCACACATTTGGGCCCCTAGAATGCCAGGGCAGTATAACTACCCCACAAGTGACCCCATTTTGGAAAGAAGACACCCCAAGGTATTCCGTGAGGGGTATGGCGAGTTCCTAGAATTTTTTATTTTTTGTCACAAGTTAGTGGAAAATGATGATTTTTTTTTTTTTTTTTTTTTTTTTCATACAAAGTCTCATATTCCACTAACTTGTGACAAAAAATAAAAACTTCCATGAACTCGCCATGCCCATCAGCGAATACCTTGGGGTCTCTTCTTTCCAAAATGGGGTCACTTGTGGGGTAGTTATACTGCCCTGGCATTCTAGGGGCCCAAATGTGTGGTAAGGAGTTTGAAATCAAATTCTGTAAAAAATGACGAGTGAAATCCGAAAGGTGCTCTTTGGAATATGGGCCCCTTTGCCCACCTAGGCTGCAAAAAAGTGTCACACATCTGGTATCTCCGTATTCAGTAGAAGTTGGGGAATGTGTTTTGGGGTGTCATTTTACATATACCCATGCTGGGTGAGAGAAATATCTTGGCAAAAGACAACTTTTCCCATTTTTTTATACAAAGTTGGCATTTGACCAAGATATTTCTCTCACCCAGCATGGGTATATGTAAAAAGACACCCCAAAACACATTCCCCAACTTCTACTGAATACGGAGATACCAGATGTGTGACACTTTTTTGCAGCCTAGGTGGGCAAAGGGGCCCATATTCCAAAGAGCACCTTTCGGATTTCACTCGTCATTTTTTACAGAATTTGATTTCAAACTCCTTACCACACATTTGGGCCCCTAGAATGCCAGGGCAGTATAACTACCCCACAAGTGACCCCATTTTGGAAAGAAGAGACCCCAAGGTATTCGCTGATGGGCATAGTGAGTTCATGGAAGTTTTTATTTTTTGTCACAAGTTAGTGGAATATGAGACTTTGTATGTAAAAAAAAAAAAAAAAAAAAAAAAATCATCATTTTCCACTAACTTGTGACAAAAAATAAAAAATTCTAGGAACTCGCCATGCCCCTCACGGAATACCTTGGGGTGTCTTCTTTCCAAAATAGGGTCACTTGTGGGGTAGTTATACTGCCCTGGCATTTTCCAGGGGCCCTAATGTGTGGTAAGTAGGTAAATGACCTGTGAAATCCGAAAGGTGCTCTTTGGAATGTGGGCCCCTTTGCCCACCTAGGCTGCAAAAAAGTGTTACACATCTGGTATCGCCGTACTCGGGAGAAGTTGGGGAATGTGTTTTGTGGTGTCATTTTACATATACCCATGCTGGGTGAGAGAAATATCTTGGCAAAAGACAACTTTTCCCATTTTTTTATACAAAGTTGGCATTTGACCAAGATATTTATCTCACCCAGCATGGGTATATGTAAAATGACACCCCAAAACACATTCACCAACTTCTACTGAATACGGAGATACCAGATGTGTGACACTTTTTTGCAGCCTAGGTGGGCAAAGGGGCCCAAATTCCTTTTAGGAGGGCATTTTTAGACATTTGGATACCAGACTTCTTCTCACGCTTTGGGGCCCCTAAAATGCCAGGGCAGTATAAATACCCCACATGTGACCCCATTTTGGAAAGAAGACACCCCAAGGTATTCAATGAGGGGCATGGCAAGTTCATTGAAAAAAAAAATTTTTGGCACAAGTTAGCGGAAATTGATTTTTTTGATTTTGTTCTCACAAAGTCTCCCTTTCCGCTAACTTGGGACAAAAATTTCAATCTTTCATGGACTCAATATGCCCCTCAGCGAATACCTTGGGGTGTCTTCTTTCCAAAATGGTGTTATTTGTGGGGTGTTTGTACTGCCCTGGCATTTGAGGGTCTCCGCAATCATTACATGTATGCCCAGCATTAGGAGTTTCTGCTATTCTCCTTATATTGAGCATACAGGTAATGAGATTTTTTTTTTCCGTTCAGCCGCTGGGCTGAAAGAAAAAAATGAACGGCACAGATTTCTTCATTCGCATCGATCAATGTGGATGAAAAAATCTCTGCCAAAAAAAGAAAAAGGAGGGGAAAGGCGTCTGCCAGGACATAGGAGCTCCGCCCAACATCCATGCCCACTTAGCTCGTATGCCCTGGCAAACCCGATTTCTCCATTCACATCAATCGATGTGGATGAATAAATCATTGCCGGGATTTTTTTTTTTATATATACAAAGTGTTTGCCAAAGTATATGAACACCGCCACCTCCTCAGCTCATATGCCTCGGCAAACGTATCTTTTACTGCAGAGGAGAAATCTCGTCTTGCAGCGCCGCATACACCGACTTGCGTGTAATCTGACAGCAGCGCAATGCTTCTGTCCGAATGCACATCAGTGCTGCAGCTAGTCGATCGGTTGGTCCACCTGAAAGGTAAAAAAAACAAAACAAAAAAGAAAAAAACAGGCCGCAAAGCAATAACTTTATTAACTTTAGAACAGAACATATTAACTTTTTTTTAACTTTTTTAACTTTTTTACTTACCGGTAATTTTTTTTTTTGTTTTTAGTTTTTTTTACCTTTTATAGAACAAACCTCTCCTTCCCCATGGGACAATGTGCAAAGCGCAAATCGCCCAAAGATGTGGCGAAGTACGTTATGCACTTTATCCCAGGTGAAAGGAGAGGTTTGCAGCAGCTGTGAGTGAATGGGCCCTAATAGCCCTGTGTGCCTGTCCTGGTGAGATGTGATCCCTATGCTAGGTGTACCTGTGTGTGGTACTTCCGGAAACACTCTCCATAGCATAGGGCAGGGTGGTCAGCACAGTCAGGACAGAAATAGCGGGTGTCACGCCTTATTCCACTCCTGCTACAGACACGACATCTTTTTCGGGGTGACGGTTGGGTTGAGGTACCAGGAACGACACTGGGGAAATGTCGCTCGTGTAGACGGCTAACTACACTGGTGGATGGGGCCACGGAACCTTCTGGATACAGGAGGTTCTCGATGATCTCTTCCTGGAATTTGAGGAAGGATCGTGTTCTCCCAGCCTTACTGTAGAGAACAAAACTATTGTACAGCGCCAATTGAATCAAATATACAGACACCTTCTTATACCAGCGTCTGGTTCTGCGGGAAACTAAATACGGAGACAACATCTGGTCATTGAAGTCCACCCCTCCCATGAGCGCATTATAGTCGTGGACACAGAGGGGCTTTTCAATGACACGGGTTGCTCGCTCAATTTGGATTGTCGTGTCTGCGTGAATGGAGGAGAGCATGTAAACTTCACGCTTGTCTCTCCATTTCACCGCGAGCAGTTCTTCGTTACACAAGGCAGCCCTCTGCCCCCTTGCAAGACGGGTGGTTACAAGCCGTTGGGGGAAGCCCACGCGACTAGTTCGCGCGGTGCCACAGGCGCAAATCCGTTCTAGAAACAAATGCCTAAAGAGGGCCACACTTGTGTAGAAATTGTCCACATAAAGATGGTACCCCTTGCCGAATAAGGGTGACACCAAGTCCCAGACTGTCTTCCCACTGCTCCCCAGGTAGTCAGGGCAACCGACCGGCTCCAGGGTCTGATCTTTTCCCTCATAGATCCGAAATTTGTGGGTATAGCCTGTGGCCCTTTCACAGAGCTTATACAATTTGACCCCATACCGGGCACGCTTGCTTGGGATGTATTGTTTGAAGCCAAGGCGCCCGGTAAAATGTATTAGGGACTCGTCTACGCAGATGTTTTGCTCAGGGGTATACAAATCTGCAAATTTCAGGTTGAAATGGTCTATGAGGGGCCGAATTTTGTGGAGCCGGTCAAAAGCAGGGTGGCCTCTGGGACGGGAGGTGGTGTTGTCGCTAAAATGCAGAAAACGGAGGATGGTCTCAAATCGTGTCCTGGACATAGCAGCAGAGAACATGGGCATGTGATGAATTGGGTGCGTTGACCAATATGACCGCAATTCATGCTTTTTTGTCAGGCCCATGTTGAGGAGAAGGCCCAGAAAAATTTTAATTTCGGAAACTTGGACTGGTTTCCACCGGAAAGGCTGGGCATAATAGCTTCCCGGGTTTGCGGTTATAAATTGTGTGGCATACCGGTTTGTCTCTGCCACAACTAAGTCCAAGAGCTCCGCAGTCAAGAACAGCTCAAAAAATCCCAGGGCCGAACCGATTTGAGCCGTCTCAACCCGAACTCCAGACTGGGCGGTGAAAGGGGGAACTACTGGTGCGGCTGAAGTTGGTGACTGCCAATCAGGATTTGCCAGCACCTCAGGGACTCTAGGGGCTCTACGGGCCTGTCTGTGCGGTGGCTGCGACGGGGTAACTATTGCACGTGCCACCGTACCAGCTTCAACTGCCCTTCTGGTGCTCGCTACTTCACCAGGTTGTACGGCAGTGCTAGTACTAGGTCCAGGAAGGGCTGCGCTGCTGGTGTATGCCTCACCACGTGATCCGGCAGCGACAGCCCCACTCTGCTGCTCTTGAAGCGGATCCTGCGTAACCTGTGGTCTAGCGACACGGGGCCTGGTACGCCTGGTGCTATCAGGGACCTCCACCTCCTCGTCCGAACTTTGGGTCAGAGAGCCACTGCTTTCTACAGGTTCATATTCTGACCCGCTAGATTCATCAGATGAGGGTTCCCACTCCTCATCCGACTGGGTCAGAATCCTGTAGGCCTCTTCAGAAGAATACCCCCTGTTTGACATTTTGGACTACTAAATTTAGGGGTATTCCCTGAGACTACCCAAGAAAAAAAGCAAACCTGTCTTACAAAGGGGAGGCTAGCGAAGTACCGGAGGCTGCTGCGGTTGATAAAAAATATCAAAACTGATTTTTTTATCGCCGCAGTGCGTGTAAAATGAATGTGCAGTGATCAAAAAATATATATTTTTTGTCACTGCGGTGGGGCGGGCGTGGGTGAACGCACGTGTGGGCGACCGATCAGGCCTGATCGGGCAAACACTGCGTTTTGGGTGGAGGGCGAGCTAAGGTGACACTAATACTATTATAGATCTGACCGTGATCAGTTTTGATCACTTACAGATACTATAAAAGTACAAATGCTGATTAGCGATACGCTAAACAGCGAATAAAAGTGACTGCGGTGCGGTGGGGTGGGCGCTAACTGACGCTAACTACCTAACCAAGGGGCCTAAACTATCCCTAAAACCTAACAGCCAATACCAGTGAAAAAAAAAAAGTGACAGTTTACACTGATCACTTTTTTTCCTTTCACTAGTGATTGACAGGGGCGATCAAAGGGGTGATCAAAGGGTTAATTGGGGTGCAGGTGGGTGATCTGGGGCTAAGGTGTAGTGTTGGTGCTACTCACAGTTCAGTCTGCTCCTGTGCTGGATCCAACCGACGAAAAGGACCAGCACAGGAGCAGACAAGCCATATAACAGATCATATTTACTAATATGATCTGTTATATGACTTTGGATTGGATTTTTTGAAAATCGCCAGCCTGCCAGCCAATGATCGTTGCTGGCAGGCTGGTGACGAAATACTTCTTTTAATTTTGCCGGCCCGCGATGCGCATGCGCGGGCCAGCTTGGAGCGAAATCTCGCGTCTCGCGAGATGACGCGTATATGCGTGACTCTGCGCAGCGCTGCCACCTCCGGAACGCGATCCTGCGTTAGGCGGTCCGGAGGTGGTTAAATAGGCAGCTGGGCTCAGCAGAGAGGTGTCTGTTTTTTGGATCTAAGGCTTTGTGCCGTGCTGGAGGGCTGAGAGCCGCATGCTGGGGAAACAGGCCCCCTAAAGCCTGCTGTGGACTACTGGAGGCAGAACTGCCAGCAAGGTGACTTGTGTTATATGAACTTTCCATTGTGTGTGAATTAACACCAAGACTGCAAAGTTACGTGCTGTTTTGTGCAATTGCCTCAAGTGTGAATAAACACTGACGTTTTGAGTTAAGAACTTGTATTTTGCCTCTTTACTGCGCCCACTTACCCCATCTACCAGAGTGAAACCTCACTATATATCTCCAAAAGGCAAATGATGAGGCATCACTCCAACGTGAATAAGGCCCCTTTCACACGGGCGAGATTTCCGCGCGGGTGCAATGCGTGAGGTGAACGCATTGCACCCGCACTGAATCCGGACCCATTCATTTCTATGGGGCTGTGCACATAAGTGGTGATTTTCACGCATCACTTGTGTGTTGCGTGAAAATCGCAGCATGCTCCTCTTTGTGCGTTTTTCACGTAACGGAGTCCCCATGAATGGGGTTGCAGGAAAATCGCAAGCACGTGCGGATGCGGTGCGATTTTCACGCACGGTTGCTAGGAGACGATCGAGATGGGGACCCGATCATTATTTTCCCTTATAACATGGTTATAAGGGAAAATAATAGCATTCTGAATACAGAATGCTTAGTAAAATAGGCCTGGAGGGGTTAAAAAAAAATATAAAAAATATTTTAACTCGCCTTAATCAACTTGTTCGCGCAGCCGGCATCTCTTCTGTCTTCTTTCTTCAGGACCTGGGTAAAGGACCTGTGGTGACGTCCCTACGCTCATCACATGATCCATCACCATGTTGATGGATCATGTGAATGACCATGTGATGAGCGTAGTGACGTCATCAAAGGTCCTTTTCCTCACAGATGAAGACAGAAGAGATGTCGGCTTCGCGAACAAGTGGATTAAGGTGAGTTAAAATATTTTTAATTTTTTTTTAACCCCTACAGCCCTATTTTACTATGCATTCTGTATTCAGAATGCTATTATTTTACCTTATAACCATGTTATAAGGGAAAATAATGCAATCTACACAACCTTGAATCCAAACCTGAACTTCAGTGAAGAAGTTCGGGTCTGGGTACCACAGTCGGTTTTTTATCACGCGCGTGCAAAACACATTGCATCCGCGCGATAAAAACTGAACAACGGAACGCAATCGCAGTCAAAACTGACTGCAATTGTGTGCCTACTCGCGCGGGTTTGCCGCAATGCACCGGAAACACATCCGGACCTAATCCGGACACGCTCGTCTGCAAGGGGCCTAAAAGGTGTCAGGGGTAATAAACGGGTCTGACACTCTTTTATTCACGTTGGAGTGCTGCCTCATCATTTGCCTTTTGGAGATTATCTATGGACTTTGTTGCCCACACCCGCTTTTCACAACTGCTGTGCTGCTGCTGTTTTTTGATAGATTTATTTATATATATATATATATATATATATATATATATATATATACACTCACCTAAAGAATTATTAGGAACACCTGTTCTATTTCTCATTAATGCAACTATCTAGTCAACCAATCACATGGCAGTTGCTTCAATGCATTTAGGGGTGTGCTCCTGGTCAAGACAATCTCCTGAACTCCAAACTGAATGTCAGAATGGGAAAGAAAGGTGATTTAAGCAATTTTGAGTGTGGAATGGTTGTTGGTGCCAGACGGGCCGGTCTGAGTATTTCACAATCTGCTCAGTCACAACCATTTCTAGGGTTTACAAAGAATGGTGTGAAAAGGGAAAAACATCCAGTATGCGGCAGTCCTGTGGGCAAAAATGCCTTGTGGATGCTAGAGGTCAGAGGAGAATGGGCCGACTGATTCAAGCTGATAGAAGAGCAACGTTGACTGAAATAACCACTCGTTACAACCGAGGTATGCAGCAAAGCATTTGTGAAGCCACTACACGCACAACCTTGAGGCGGATGGGCTACAACAGCAGAAGACCCCACCGGGTACCACTCATCTCCCCTACAAATAGGAAAAAGAGGCTACAATTTGCACGAGCTCACCAAAATTGGACTGTTGAAGACTGGAAAAATGTTGCCTGGTCTCATGAGTCTCGATTTCTGTTGAGACATTCAAATGGTAGAGTCCGAATTTGGCGTAAACAGAATGAGAACATGTATCCATCCTCTGATGGCTACTTCCAGCAGGATAATGCACCATGTTACAAAGCTCGAATCATTTCAAATTGGTTTCTTGAACATGACAATGAGTTCACTGTACTAAAATGGCCCCCACAGTCACCAGATCTCAACCCAATAGAGCATCTTTGGGATGTGGTGGAACGGGAGCTTCGTGCCCTGGATGTGCATCCCTCAAATCTCCATCAACTGCAAGATGCTATCCTATCAATATGGGCCAACATTTCTAAAGAATGCTATCAGCACCTTGTTGAATCAATGCCACGTAGAATTAAGGCAGTTCTGAAGGCAAAATTGGGTCCAACACCGTATTAGTATGGTGTTCCTAATAATTCTTTAGGTGAGTGTTTATACACTGCTCAAAAAAAATAAAGGGAACACTTAAACAACACAATGTAACTCCAAGTCAATCACACTTCTGGGAAATCAAACTGTCCACTTAGGAAGCAACACTAAGTAACAATCAATTTCACATGCTGTTGTGCAAATGGGATAGACAACAGGTGGAAATTATAGGCAATTAGCAAGACACCCCCAATAAAGGAGTGGTTCTGCAGGTGGTGACCACAGACCACTTCTCAGTTCCTATGCTTCCTGGCTGATGTTTTGGTCACTTTTGAATGCTGGCGGTGCTTTCACTCTACTGGTAGCATGAGACGGAGTCTACAACCCACACAAGTGGCTCAGGTAGTGCAGCTTATCCAGGATGGCACATCAATGCGAGCTGTGGCAAGAAGGTTTGCTGTGTCTGTCGGCGTAGTGTCCAGAGCATGGAGGCGCTACCAGGAGACAGGCCAGTACATAAGGAGACATGGAGGAGGCCGTAGGAGGGCAACAACCCAGCAGCAGGACCGCTACCTCCGCCTTTGTGCAAGGAGGAACAGGACTGCCAGAGCCCTGCAAAATGACCTCCAGCAGGCCACAAATGTGCATGTCTGCTCAAACGGTCAGAAACAGACTCCATGAGGGTGATATGAGGGCCCGACGTCCACAGGTGGGGGTTGTGCTTGCAGCCCAACACCGTGCAGGACGTTTGGCATTTGCCAGAGAACACCAAGATTGGCAAATTCGCCACTGGTGCCCTGTGCTCTTCACAGATGAAAGCAGGTTCACACTGAGCACATGTGACAGACGTGACAGAGTCTGGAGACGCCGTGGAGAACGTTCTGCTGCCTGCAACATCCACCAGCATGACCGGTTTGGTATTGGGTCAGTAATGGTGTGGGGTGGCATTTCTTTGGAGGGCCGCACAGCCCTCCATGTGCTCGCCAGAGGTAGCCTGACTGCCATTAGGTACCGAGATGAGATCCTCAGACCCCTTGTGAGACTATATGCGGGTGCGCTGGCCCTGGGTTCCTCCTAATGCAAGACAATGCTAGACCTCATGTGGCTGGAGTGTGTCAGCAGTTCCTGCAAGACGAAGGCATTGATGCTATGGACTGGCCCGCCCGTTCCCCAGACCTGAATCCAATTGAGCACATCTGGGACATCATGTCTCGCCTCTATCCACCAACGTCACGTTGCACCACAGACTGTCCAGGAGTTGGCAGATGCTTTAGTCCAGGTCTGGGAGGAGATCCCTCAGGAGACCGTCCGCCACCGCATCAGGAGCATGCACAGGCGTTGTAGGGAGGTCATACAGGCACATGGAGGCCACACACACTACTGAGCCTCATTTTGACTTGTTTTAAGGATACTACATCAAAGTTGGATCAGCCTGTAGTGTGTTTTTCCACGTTAATTTTGAGTGTGACTCCAAATCCAGACCTCCATGGGTTGAAAAATTTGATTTCCATTTTTTTATTTTTGTGTGATTTTGTTGTCAGCACATTCAACTATGTAAAGAACAAAGTATTTCAGAAGAATATTTAAATAATTCAGATCTAGGATGTGTTATTTTTGTGTTCCCTTTATTTTTTTGAGCAGTGTGTGTGTGTGTATATATATATATATATAATTTTTTTTTTTAAGGTTTTAAACCACTTACAAGTATGACACGTTTTCTTTAGATTAAAATGAGTACATGTTCAAGGCATGAGACCAGTTGAAGGCTACAAATTATTACAGAACTTGCGTTATTTGTATACCAGGCCTTGGAAAACTAGAATTCTGTTTTAGTTCCGAAGTATTTTAAGATATTTAGAAGTGTGTCCAAAAGTGTTCTCACTAAAGTTAACGTCTAATTTAAAAGCTACATTGACTAACATTAAACTTGGGTGAAAACAGTTCTATAGTCTAGTGTCTAATTTGTCTGCAGAAGGTTAGGTGACTATCGGAGGGTGAAGTGTTTTTGCTTAGCTTTATTAATTTATTTATTTTTTAATAAAGATGCAAATGTTCTTCAGTCTTGAATCTTGACACATTCTTAACAAGCCAAGCAACTTAATTAATCTTAGATGAATTTAATGATGCCCTGAATGTAAAATAGTCTGTGGATCATTAAAGCATCTGCTAGAAGTGTATGACAAATTAAGGCCACTTTGCAGTAGTGCACTGCGTTCCTCTTTGCAAAATCTACCTTTGTCTGTTTCATAGTATATAAAAGAATAAAGCTACCTTGCATTTGATTAATCACTTAAAATGCAAATTTAGGTGTGTTGCTCCAGGGGCATAAAGGGTAATTCCGCAAGCTGAAGTGGCTGTTATCCATTGCTGCACTTGATCTTCTATCTCCCCTCTTCAAACCAAGGAACTAAATATATAGTGCAGACCAGTTTTCAGTGTTGAGTGGGAAAGGTTAAGGTATACCGTATTATGCACACAGTTGAATGTAAACCATAGGCATATTAGATATAGTTAAAATCCATTAAAAGTCTGCATGGTGAACAATACGGAAATAATCTGGTCCAGGCAAAACTGTAGACGGTCAGGCCAAACAGCGCTATTCACCACCATGTGCTTGCTGCACACAAAAAATACAGCAGCACTTTGAGTGTTAAGATGTAAGTAAACATTGAATATATGAATATTAAACATATATATATTGTGGGGACTCGCTCTGGTAGACAGGATTAGCGGACACAGTATAGAGGCAACAACAAGTTCTTTGGATCAAACAGTTCAGTGTTTTATTCACACTTTAGGCAAGTGACAGAACAAGCTCAAACAAACATTTGAGCTTCTTAGTGCACATTTTGATCAGATTGTCTGAGGCAATCTGCCCTGACAAGCCTATATCATCAGATGGGTATGCACTATGGAGTTCACACCCTATGCGCCCCCCCTCCCGTACAAACACATACACACTTTATCAGTTGACTTTAATTACTTTAAATGGTTACTGGCTTTTCACACAACTTTACATAAATGAATAGTACAATAGTAACATAAATAGTGCTATATCGGTGAGATGTCTAGTTCTCATGTCAACAGCTATTCACCTCTCGTTCTCCCCCACACACGGCTAATTGGTTTTCACTTTGAAAAATGCCTTAATTCCGTTCAATACGGAGCAGCTCTACAGGAGGACCATATTACACATGCCAATGCAAGAATATACAGTACAGACCAAAAGTTTGGACACACCTTCTCATTCAAAGAGTTTTCTTTATTTTCATGACTATGAAAATTGTAGATTCACACTGAAGGCATCAAAACTATGAATTAACACATGTGGAATTATATACATAACAAACAAGTGTGAAACAACTGAAAATATGTCATATTCTAGGTTCTTCAAAGTAGCCACCTTTTGCTTTGATTACTGCTTTGCACACTCTTGGCATTCTCTTGATGAGCTTCAAGAGGTAGTCCCGTGAAATGGTTTTCACTTCACAGGTGTGCCCTGTCAGGTTTAATAAGTGGGATTTCTTGCCTTATAAATAGGATTGGGACCATCAGTTGCGTTGAGGAGAAGTCAGGTGGATACACAGCTGATAGTCCTACTGAATAGACTGTTAGAATTTGTATTATGGCAAGAAAAAAGTTTGTCAGCCGAAAAATTGGGAAAACTTTGAAAGTAAGGGCTATTTGACCATGAAGGAGAGTGATGGGGTACTGCGCCAGATGACCTGGCCTCCACAGTCACCGGACCTGAACCCAATCGAGATGGTTTGGGGTGAGCTGGACCGCAGAGTGAAGGCAAAAGGGCCAACAAGTGCTAAGCATCTCTGGGAACTCCTTCAAGACTGTTGGAAGACCATTTCACACTTGTTTGTTATGTATATAATTCCACATGTGTTAATTCATAGTTTTGATGCCTTCATAGTCATGAAAATAAAGAAAACTCTTTGAATGAGAAGGTGTGTCCAAACTTTTGGTCTGTACTGTAGGTAAAGGGGGGGGGGGGGGAATGAGCAGGATCACACAAAGACAAGCAGACTGCTGGAGCTACATGGACTGAAATATAAACTTCTTGTATTCACAGCCGTACAGGCCAGTAACTCTCTGTAGTGTCCTCCATGATAATGGAGCTGCTTCTGAGTGCATAAGAGAAGATTGGAAAGCAGATTCTCCTCTACTTTGTGTGCAGTGGATGACACCTAGTCTCCACCCACCATGTCGGAGAGATCTGCAAACAACACATTTACTATGCACAGAGGTCAACTGCAAAAAAAAAAGCCAGATACAAGTGATATAATGGCCAGAAATAGTGTTATTCCTCTTGTACACACTCTCTGTACTATTGAATAATGCAGAGTTTGCTGAAAGGTTAGTGACGCTTTGTCTCTGTATTACTTTTCTGTTTTGAAAGTTTGCAATAACTTTCCTTTTTCTTTTTGTAAAATTAGAATAATCTTTTTAAAGATGTGTATGTGACTCCTTAAAATAACATTAAAGGCAATATATCAAGACAAAATGAAGTCCTTTGGAAGATCAAAGATAACCCTAGCTAAACTGCGGCGGTGTTCTATATTTAAGAATCCCCATGGAGCTTCAATCCTACTATGCCCCTAACCTCATTAGTAGTAATAATTTAAAATAAAGTCAGATTTTTTTAAAACAATCCCTTTTTTAATGAAAATGAAAGTACTTATCCCACTTACCAACCTTTTAGCTTGCTGATAAATATGTTAGTGTAATAAGGATACACTAATTCACACTGTATAATGATGCTCAATGTTTTTCTGAAAAAGAAATGCTCTGTGAATTCTGTTTTGCCTTGAATGTAATAAAGTCACATATTGCAGTCAGAATATGAAGAAACGGATTGCTTAGGTGCCTTTTAGGGTATGTCCACAAGTGGCGGAAATTAAAGTTCCTTACAGAAAAGCATCAGCAGAGTGAATGAGATTGTGAATAAGCAATTTATGTTGTGGATTTCACCCTTTGCGGTATCTGGGGGCAAATTCATGTAAAGGTGGCCGATTCTCAATTATGGAATCTGCGGGCTGTTTCTGGCATAAGTGCCGGCTTTCTGACAGAAACCCACCGGATCCCATTATAGGGTATGGGGATCTATGCCGAATACAATAAATCCAATGGGTCTGCTCCTCTTCTGGATCAGACTACCGGATTTACCCAACAGAGATGTAAACCTAGCCTAACTTTTATTCTTTTTGAACTTTGGAAAGTGCATGACAAATTCACAAAAGACATTTATATCTATTACGCAACTCTTTAGTTAGGAGCAGCCAATCACAGAGCAAACATAATGCAGTACATACCCACAGCGTTCCACAGCTGCTCTAGACCCTGCTGCTCTCCACTTCCTGGTCCCAGCTCGACTCACAGGAAATGGCCTGGACTGCCAGTAGATCATTGACTGAAACGTTGAATGGAATGGCAAGGTGCCACGGCTCCATTCATACTGTTCTTTACCCTGTTTTACTGATCGATGGGATCCCAGCATTAGGGACCTTGTGATCGTACTGTACGTTTACCATCAATTCCGTGGGTAGGTGATAAGTGTTATCCGTGGGATAACCATTTTAAGTGGTTAATCTAGATCTTCTGGCAGGTCTCCATTAAGATTACAGTGAACGGTCCTAGGTTTTGAAGGTACTTTTTAAAATTTTAAATGTAAAAAAAATGAATGGTAAGCTAATCAATGATGCAATATAGATTCATGTTTCTTTTTGTTTAGAATTGATCGATGTGACGTGCACCCTGTTATTGCTGAACCCAGACTTAACCACTGCATGGAATGTCAGGTATGCCACCCTAGCCTTACCATTCTTTAATGGCGCACTTAATCCTTGTTCTCCTTGCCTGTGTACACTATATTATTATTATATGCGTATAACATATACAGTACAGTATATAATATATTATTGTGGGCCTACAACATATACTTTACTGTAGACAGTATCTTCTTAAAGGCCTATACCATGTCAGAGACATGGCACGGTATGTGCTTGTCTTGCTGGTCATTGATGTCTTCTGTTTGGAAATAACTCATAAACCTTAGTTATTTAGGTGCTTATTTATACCAAAATTTGCTCAGGCCAGTGCACAGTAGCATAACCTTATGTTTCTCCAACAGGAAAGAATTGATCCAGTCTGGAGCCATCAACCCAGAGAAGGATTTGCAGCTTGGAAAACTGGCTTTGACTAAGTTCCCTAAAAGTCCTGAAACATGGATTCACAGGTCTTGTGTTACATGAATGCCGTTCTTCCATTTTATTAATCATATTTCCACCACTACTGTTTTTAGCCTTGCTACATGAACATGAAGTGATTTTATATAAAAATATAACCATGCACCTTGAGTCGCACCTCCAAATTGCAATGCTGCTTGTCTGTCACCTACAGTTTTATTTTTAATATTAAAAATATCTTTGTTAGTAATGTAAACGTCTCATTTACGTCTCATTACAACAAGGAATCCTCTATCCACAGGATGGCGAATAAGTGTGTGATTGGAGGGTTCCTACTGCTGGGCCTCCTGCCAATCACAAGAACAGGGGCCTGTGTTCCCTTGTTTGGATGGAGTGGTGGGCAGGCATGCGTACTGCTGCCCCATTCGGATCTGGAGATAGTCTAGGGCTTGTACTTGGCTATCTCTGGCAGTCCCATAGAGTTGAATGGAGTGGTGGACACAAATGTGTGTCAGCCGCTCCATTCAAGCAAGGAAACACAGGCTCCTATTTCCATAATTGTCAGGCCTCTGCCGATCAGACACTTATCACTTATCCTGTGAATAGGAGTAAGTTGTTGTAATGCGACAATTCCTTTAACCCGTAATGCATAATGTCGTACATGCCATACAACGGCTTGTATGGAGTGGGCTGCTGCTCAAGGGTAAAAAAAAATATAAAAAATTCAAATCACCCCCTTTCCCAATTTTAACCCCTTCCCGACAGCTGCCTTACATGCACTGCCTAGAGGGCAGTGACTTCCCGGCAGCGCTGTACATGTATAGCACGCTGATCGGGCGGGTGCAGAAACTGCACCAGCAGGAGCCCTCCTCTTCCTGACAGCTAATCGCCTGCTGCATGCATTGGTGAGAACACTAATGCCAACGCATTAACCCCTTGTATGCCGCAGCCAACACTGACTGCTGTATGCACGGGGTTTGCTGAGGGAGTGGGTCTCATAGGGAATCTCTGTGTAAAAGCTGACAGGCAAGGCATTACAATAAAAGACGGATTGTAATGGATTGTAGAGGGGATCAGACCCCAAAAGTTGATGTCCCATGGTGGGACAAAAAAAGAAGTTAAAACAAAAATGACATTTTTTTTGGTCACTTTTCCCTACACAAAGTGTAGTAGTGTGCGATTAAAAAAGTACTACTGTATTTTGTGCCCCAGAAGACGCACCTAGGTTTTAGAGGAGAAAAATAAGAAAAAATAAATAAAAATTTCAGCAGACTTCAGCTCAGAGCCCAAATCAGACCCCAAATGTTAAGACCCTCATTCAGACCTCAGATCTGACAAAAACAATAAATCAACTTATGATAATCAACTTAACTGTCCAATCCGGACCCCACCGCTGCACTGGGGATCCAGCTCTGGCTCTTCCTGCTGCAGCAGTCAGGACCAGGATGCGGTGAGTACAGAGCCCGGGGAGCGCTGCATTCACAGCTTCCCAGTCCCCCTGTACTGATAAGCGCTTTCATAATGGAAGCACTCATTAGTATTTGCCCCATAAGACCCACTGACATTTTACGACAACTGTGGGTCTTATAGGGCGAAAAATACAGTCTGTTCTCCAAAATGGTACTACTGAAACCATCACTTCATCCCACAAAAAATGAGCCCCTACACAAGACGATCGGCAGAAAAAAAAATATATATATGGCTTTTAGAAAATAGCGAAACAAAAACAGGATTTTATTTCAAAAATGGCTTTATTGTGTAAGATTGCAAACCAAAAATAAAAATTAGACATATTAGGTATTGCCGCATCCGTAATGACCTGCTCTATAAAAATATCTCATGATCTACCCTGTCAGGTAAATGCTGTAAAAAAGAAATTAAAACAGTGTCAAAAACAAACCATTTTTGTCACCTTGCCTTACAAAATGCGTAATAGTGAGTGATCAAAAAGTACTACCCCAAAATGGTACCAATGAAAACATCAACTCAAAAAGTAAATGAGCCCGCACATAAGACGATGGCTCTCAGAAAATGGTAACTCATTTTTTTTCTTCAAAAAAACTTTTATTATGTAAGATTGCAAAAAAACAAAAAACAGACATACTAGGTATTTCCACGTCCATAATAACTGGCTATATAAAAATATCATATGATCTACCCCGCCAGATGAACGGCGTAAAAAAAATAAAAATGTCAAAACAATATTTTCACCTTGCCTTACAGAATAGCGAGCAATCAAAAAGTACTATGTACCCCAAAATGGTACAAATGAAAATATCAACTCATTCCACAGACAATGAGACCCTACACAAACCATGTACTTTATGGTTTGTATACATATATTTCTTTGTATATATGGAACACTAAATATTTTATGGTCCGTATACCTATTTATTTTTTTATTTATTTTTAGTTAATATGGAACACTGTACCGTATTTTGTTTTACTATAAGATGCACTTTTTAGCAGCAAACGATCTTGCTAAAAAATGCCTGCATCTTATATTCCGCAGTCAGGGTGGTACCCACTCACTGCTCTCTCTGCCTCCTACTGCTGCGTTTGCATACACCGGAACTGAAGCCTTTATCAGTGGTCCTGCCTACCTGGCTGAGAGTTCTAGCCCAAGGGGTGAAGATGCTGTATGGTCTCTGGCATCCTGAAGCATGGGCAGGCTTGGGGGCATAGTCCTCAGAAGACACTTAGAACGTGATCACTACGCTGCCCCAGCTTATGGCAAGCTCCAAAAGTGAGGCTGATTGAGTGATGGTTTAACGTTATCACCAATCCGACACACCTCAATTCCAGAGCTTGCTGTTGGTCTAGTCAGCAAAGCTGTGTTTGTCAGGTGTGTATGCAGCAGTGCTGTGTGAGTGTGTAAGTTACTGACATTGCCCCTCCACTTCATTAAACCATCAAGGAAGCTTTTAGAAAATATTTTTTCAAATTTTCTGTTGTCTAAACCTGGGGTGCTTCTTATGGTCCAATGCTTGTGGTTCTTATAGTGTGGAAAGTACTGTAGTTTATGTCCCGTATGCCTATATTGATGTGAATATATGGAACATGCATTAGTTCTATGCTCCACGGAATAACCTGAAAACAATTATACTAAACGTATTTTCTTCTAATGTCCTGATTCTATTGGCAGGCTCTTATTCTTATTTTTCTTTAATGGAAGCTTCTAGTGATTTTATGCTCTAACTGCGTCTAAATGATTTCCCACAGGAGTTGTGATTAGTTTCCCATCAGACTCTTATCTGTAGGCTCATCTCAATGCAGTGAGCCAGTGCTGGAGCAGATAGTACCTAGCATTCCCTGAGAGAACATTAAATCCTGATTGTCATGGACATAGCACTCTTAGTCCTGAGAATCAGTGTCTGTCCTAAGTATGGCCCTTTCTCTCTTCCAGTGTCTGTGTAGCTTGCATGAATATAGAGTAACTTGATATTAGCACCTTGGGAAATTATTTATGATATGATGAAAGGCTAGGGTTTTATGTACTACTGTTGAAGAGGTAACCTGTCAATACAAAATACATGAAAGGTCATATCTCACAAGTGAAACTAAATAATATATTTACCCTAAATGTATTTAGACACCCATTTGGCCCATACGGACATCCTGTGAACAGCTCATTCTACCTCGTCCCAGAGATACTCTATAGAATTAAGATTTGGGGTCTGTGAAGGACACTGAAGAAAGGAAAACTCTACAGTCCTCTTCCTGCGCCTAATTCAGGACTATACCAGCCTTGTGGCATAGTGCGTTGTCCAGCTGCCATGAAGGATCAACTTGGTCAGCCAGTGCTTGGGTTATCTCTACTGCCCAAATGTCTGTCCACAGGTGTCAGAGGAGTTAAGGTTTGCCAAGAAAACATTCCCCACACAATTACTCCACCTCTACCAACCTGAACTGTTGACATCTGAGCTTGAAGAGTTCATCAATCCATGCTGCTTCTGCCAAATTCAGATCTTCCCATCAGCATGGTGCAACACAAATCTGGATTCATCTGACCAGGCAATGTATTCCACTGCTCAGAGATCCAAATTCTGCACTAGTGTTGTCTTTCCATTTACCTCATACATTAATGGCACTCAAAATGGTAATCTGCATTATATTCGACTGCAGTGTGCTTAACTGCTCACAAGAATGTTTTTTTGTCCTCCTTTTCTTCCCCCCTTTCATTGATTAGTTTACAATCATGGGATCCCGTTTTGCTGGATGTTTTTTTTTCTTTGATCACACCATTTTTAGGTGTACTCTTGATACCATTACACTGGAAAACCCCAGAAGGTCGGTCGTTTTTGAAATCCTGGCCTTGACTAGTTTAGGGCTGATGACCATGCCTTGTTTGAAGTTACTCAGAAAGTAGATTTTCCCATGTGGCTTTACACTGAAACTGATTCATGGAAAACTTGCCCACTTCATTTAATGTTGCACTCTGCTGGTCACATGTCTTATTTCCATACAAGAAAGCTCCCGTTTTTTAAAGTGTAACTGTCATTTTTTTTATTTATTTGTGTAATGTATAGGGGCAGTGATACTGACCATTTTTGTAATATACTTTAATTACTGAAATTGTAAATTTCTATTAGAAAAATAGCTTTAAAGTAGCCCATTTTGAGCCTTAGAAACGCTCCTCTGTCTTCGGTTTACATAACTGTGTAGACTTGCTCAACACTAATTGTGTCATGTAAACAGAAGACAGAGGAGCGTTGCTAAGGCTCAAAATGGGCCACTTTAAAGCTATTTTTCTAATCGATATGTACAATTTCAGTAATTAAAGTATATTACCAAAATGCTCAGTACTTATACATTACAAAAATAAAAAAAGAATGTTACACTTTAATGAACATGTGGCTATTCAGTGCATGCATTGAGGGTCATTTACCATGCTATTTCCGCCACTGTTCCACTGTTGTGGCATTAGAAAGTCAAAAATTATGGTGAATGCCATATTTCTGGCATAATTTGCGCCTTTTTTAAGCGTCTCACCACTTTTCTATTGCTGCCCGCCGGATTTACTATAAATAATGCTAGAACCTTGCCGTAAGTTATAGCTCAAGTCTATGCCAGCCCTTGGTTAGCGTAGATATGAGTTTCTGACACACGGAATGCCAGAGATGCAACTAATTTAAAGGGGTTATCCCATGACTAATTTAAAAAATGAAAATCAGACATTATATAGTACATGACAATCTCTTTCTAACAGCCCTGTACCTCATATGGATCCAGAGATCTCCCCATTCATTGCTTTGCTAGACTTATATCAAGCTGGCAGCTCAAGGGGGGAGTGTCTTCTCTGCTGCAGCTCAGGGGGCGTGTCTCAGCTCTCCCGATCACAGCTCAAGGTGAGTGTCTTCTCTGCTGCAGCTCAGGGGGCGTGTCTCAGCTCTCCCGATCACAGCTCAAGGTGAGTGTCTTCTCTGCTGCAGCTCAGGGGGCGTGTCCATGCTCTCCCTATCACAGCTCAGGAGGCAGCTGAAGGATGAAACTGAGCATGTGCGGCCTTCTCAGTGAGCAGGACAAAGAAATAAGAAATAAGACAAAAACAAAGTGCAGGTCGCGCTATGCAGATAGATTTTATTGAATAACTGGGAGGCTATGCTACATTTTTAATTACATTCAATTACAAACGTATTCAGATCCAGGTGCTGGTTTGAATACTGTAGAATTTTTTTTTTATTTTTTTTTTGTTTTGTTGGACAACCCCTTTAAGAAAAATCTGCCTCTTAATAAATTAGGCCCCTCTTACTCCAGTGCAGAGGGGATCAAGTCTTGTTAAATGTCGCCAGTATTTTTTTTCCCGTCTTACAGTCCTTAGTAGATAATATCTAGTTTTGTTTTTTTTTTAGTTTTTTTTTGTTTTTTGTTTCTTTACTTCTGCCTTTTTATTTAGGAGGTCTTACCTGGTTTTAAACAACTCCTTTTGAGCCTTGACCTGTTTACGTCATAATGGACTTGCAGCCTAAATTCACCAATAAGTGAAAGATATGGAAATGCGCGCAACCAAGATGAATGTAGGAAAGGTACAAACAACTACAGATCATTTAACCACTTCTGCTCACAAAATAGAGACATCTGTTGTTATCCTTAGCATTAGATATTTTTGGGAACTGACATTCCTACAAACACTCGTTCCTTATAATTGCCCAGTTTAAATGTGCCGCCAATTAAAATGCTCGTTTGTTGGGTAATCCATCCTTTGTGGCACATAAAATCATCATTTGTTGGCAGGACTTCACTCTGTGTAGACAGGGATATCCTTTTGACAAACAATTAAACTGTGTAGGGAATGAACAATCGCAGCAAGGATCACTCACTCCCTTACAAGCGAGATGATTGCTGCATGTAAATGTAATTTAAAGAGGAACTGTCACCACAAAATGCAATGTAATCTGAAAGCACCATGTCATAGAGCAGAAGAAGCTGAGCAGATTGATGTATATATTTGTATAAAAAGATTCAGTAAAACATGTAATTTATACATTTATATCTCTGCGTTTTTCACGTCCTGTGAACAGCTATCGGTACAGGGAGAAGGTGTTTTCAGTGACTGACAGCTATCTCTGTGTACACACTTATACACACAATTCTATCAATCACTGATAACTCCTCCCTCCTGTACCAATAGTCTTTCACAGGAGGTGGGAAAAAAGATATAAATGTATAAATTGCAGGTTTTACTGAATCTTTTCTTACAAAAACATACCGGTATATAAATCTGCTCTCATCTTCTACTCTATAACATGGTGCAGTAAGATTGCATTGCATTTTGTGGCAACAGGTCCTCTTTAAATGAGCTGGTTATCAAGAACGAAAAGTTTGTTCTTTAATGTTGCCTTTGTAAATAGGCTCCTAGTTTGGTGGACTTCCACATCTCTTATTTTGTTTGGCTTTGAGAAAGTGATCTCCAGATCTTTTAATCTAGCAGGGGAACTTTTTGTGATCCGTACCGTCGGCACAATGTCACATTTGGTAATTAATTGTCTAGAAGGGGGCAAAGTCTTTAATTCCCAAACATTTTTATCACAAATTTGGAAGATATACTGTAGGCATACACACTTGACGGCAAATATTACAAGCCTAGTGCAATGGAAACAGGTAGAAGTTGCCAAATGCAAGCAATTTGGCCACAACTTTAGAGCAGTACACTGTAAACACTTGAAAAGGTTGTTCAGAAGTTTATGAAATAAAACAAACTGTAGCAAGGGAGTAATGGTTGCAGTTCCCTCAGTTCGTTTCATTTCTTAAGTTCTCAGAAAACCTTTTTTTTTTTTATTCCCATGGACCACATTTCACTCTGAAAGGACATATCTAAACATCCTTGCAGAGTTAGTAGCTGCACAGAGGTCAGTGACTGAAGTGCTTCCCATAGAGAAGGTAGAGTGTGTCAACTGCACAAGGGGTTAATGTAATGCCATTATGCACTCTGTATCTCAAAGGTTGTGTAAATTAGACCCCTCTTACTCCAGCGCAGAGGGGATCAAGTCTTGATAGATGTCTCCTGGCCAGCAGCCCCTTAAAGGGGTTGCCTCACTTTAGCAAGGGGCATTTATCATGTAGAGAAAGTTAATACAAGCCACTTGCTAATGTATTGTGATTGTCCATATTGCATCCTTTGCTGGCTGGATTAATTTTTTTATCACATTATACACTGCTCATTTCCAGGGGTTATGACCACCCTGCAATCCATCAGTGGTGGTCGTGCTTGCACACTGTAGGAAAAAGCGCTGGCCTCTATAGTGGCCGGGCCCGTGGGAGTGCACATAGCCTACTGCTTTTTCCTATAGTCTGCAAGCACAACCACTGCTGATGGATTGCAGGGGGGTCGTAACCATGGAAAAGACCAGTGTATAAGGTGATGGAAAAATGAAGTGGCTTGTATTAGTTTCCTCTAAATAATAAATGCTAGTTACTCAAGTGAGGCAACCCCTTTAATAACAATTAATAGGGTGCTGGTGCACAGCGCAGATGGAATGCAGTTGTGACGCAGTTACTGCAACAACAATCATACTTTCACAGCGCAGTTTTTTATTGTAGCCAGCTGCAATTAATTAAATAATTTTGATAATTTCCTCTATGCAGGATAACCAGTGCTTAATTAGGTGCTAAATTCTTTAACTGAATTGTGAATGCATGTTTGTTAATGCAGTCAACTGCACGCAGTTTCCAACTGCATCACAACTGTGCTGTGTGTCAGCACCCTCAGGTGGGCTAACTCTACCCTTCCTCTGGTCGGAAGCAGTATGGAGTGTGTAGGCTGAGAGTGAGGAGCAAGAAACTGAGTGAGCTGCAGATCTGAATTGAAAGCTAGAAGCAGTATTACAGTATATTTGCCAGCCACTGAGAAAAAGAACTGAAGGTGAGAGTGCTGAAAAAATACAAACTAGTGAAAGTAACTCATCTACACCTGTTTTGGACTTCACTGCATTATGGTTGGGATGATGAGCTTCAGGTCCCCTATTAAATTCACGTAGAGACTGGCTATCTGTTTGGAGAGACTGCACCCTGCGGAGGGTACTGTGAAAGTATTGAGCGAAAAATCAAAAGAGTGCTTAGGCCAGGTTGGAGAAATTCTAAAGGCTGACTGGAGAAAGAGAGACTCAGAGGGGACTAGTATTTCCTACCCTTCCATGCACACAACCTTTTGGGAAAATGATCTAGACCACCTTGTAAAGACTGTACTTACATTTAAAGCTGCCTGTGTGAACCATCTATCCTACTAATTTCAGTAACGCATCATTGTATGCAACAACACCTGCACCGCTACAGTAGTGCATGGTATCCTACTGTGAGAGAGCCCTGCCTTGTATCTACATGACTCCATCAAGGGCACCCCAACCGCCACCAGGCAGGAGCAACAAAGACAGGGTGTGCCCTGAAGGCAAGAAAAGACGCACCTTTTTCATCACTGCACGGCCCAGGGAGAGCCAGACTAAGGACTGCCACTGTTAGTACAACCGCCACTATCATTAACCCTACTGTCACTCTTGTCCTCTCGCTCTCCCCTGACGGGCTCAATGCAAAGGCAGAGGCTGTTTTTTTTTTGTTTTTTTTTACCATTCTTGCCTTCTCCATCGCTGTATACACAGTGCTCAGTAATAAAAATAAAAAAACACCACCACTAGCCCACACAGCAGCTTCTATCCTCTACCCTGGCAACCATAAATTATATATCCACTGTATCAAAATGTTCCTAACATAAAGCTGACATCATTTTAAAAAATAATAATATTTAAGTTGCACTTTTGTGCCATGAAATAATATAAATTAAAAACAAATGTGAAAAGCTACTTTTTTCATTTTTTGGGTATGAAAATGACAAAATAAAGTGGCATGCTTCACTGAAAAAAAAAAAAAGGAAAAAGTGATTTAACCAAATTGAAAAAAAAAGTTCTGGCTTTTGAAGATGCATGTAATAAAAGTACAGAAAACTTGTGTGATCAAGAAGAGGGGTACATGGCCTGGTCTTGCCTGGATTATAAAAAAAAAAAAGTCATGGTTTAAAGGGGTTGTCCAGCCTAGGAGCCATCCAACCCAATCCTTTGAACGTTTCACAGTGACATATGGCAAGAGTATTTATTTAGGGTTGAAAATGTATTTGGTGTATTTTATTTTTTCAGCAAAAGTAAGAACTCCTCTTCCTATTTTTCCATGACAGGAGATGGGTATTGCAGCACCTTCTTCAGGAGCACATTCCTCCCTCAGTTGTGAATAAGGAAGCACAGGTGCTCACCGAACAGCTCCAAGGTATTGTCCGTGAAGAGATGAATGTCTGCTGTGAAGCATCAGGAAGATACCCAAGCAACTATAATTCTTGGTCCCATCGAATTTGGGTTCTGCAACATTTGGGGAAACTAAATGTCAAGGTATTTGGGAAGTGAAAATTAAAGCTTTGGAAATGCTTGCCTGTAAACTGCATTTTTTTGTGAAAAAAAAAAATCTGAGAAAAGATTATTTTTCAATTTGTTTGAAGAGGCTTTTTACAGTTTTATGTAACTGTTAAAGAGGACCTGCCCCCTCCCCTGACATGTCTGTTTCAGTAGCTACTTGCATTCCCCATGTAATAATTCTGGATCAACTATCTTTATTTCTCTATGTTGTGCCATTCCTTTATTATTCCTGCTAGAAGTTATGAATGAATTGCTAGCAGTTTGCAATGAATGTCCAGATGGGTGTTACCAGTCTGACACTGGCTGCACTGATTGGATAGTGTCAGTGTGCAGGGACACACCACCAACTAGTAACACCGACCTGGACATTCATTGCAAACTACTAGCAATTCATTTATAACTTCTAGCAGGAATAATAATGGAATGGCACAACATAGAGCCATGAGGATAGATGCTCCAGAAATGTTATTACAAGGAAGATGCAAGTAGTTACTAGTACAGGCATGTCAGAAGAAGCGACAGGTGGTCTTTAATGATGGCCCAGCAGTCCGCTGATCAAGTCCTGACTGCTGAAACACTTGCTGACCTTCCAGGGGAGAATGCATGCAGTCACATATCTTTTGCAGTGTCAACTGAACCAGCATCGCTGAGTGCTCTAGATCAGGGGACCCTCCCTCTGTGATGTCCGTATGTCCCAACAGGGCATTGCAGAAGGGACTATCACAGTGGCAGACCCCCTTTTGTCCTTGCAGTGTGTGCGTGCACTAAATATGGCAGTTTTTTTTCTCATTGATATGTCTAAATTAAGTGACATTCTCCATCATTGTGAGACTGTTCGTGCCATTAGGAGACATTTCCACCAGTTTGATGCCTTATGTTGACGTCCATGGTCCTGTGCATGCAGACATTTCTTCACTACAGTGATCATACAGAATTGACTTTCTGTCTATGATAATCACATTGACTATAGTTCTGTTCACCATCTATTTCAAAATAATAAGTATGAGTAGTGTTGGGAAGAACGTTCTCTCTAGTTTGGTGATGCACAGAAATTAAAGGTGGATTTACACGGCCTGGGGATGAACGTTCCTGCAAACGCTCGTTCCTGACAATCTGCCCATCTAAATCTGCCGCCGATCCTGATGTTCGCGCAGGCCCACCGATTATAGTTTCTGGGCAGCAGATTGTGCTGTCTAAACGGCGATCTGCTGCCCAGAAGCAATGATTCTGTATGGGGACAAGGGGTCGCAATAACCATCCCTCGTCCTCATACTGTGGTCACCTTCACTGAACGAGCAGCTTCCTTCCCGACAATCATCTGTACATTGGGGCATCTAAACCCTCCTTTAGTGATTTGCTGCTTTATCACTATTTGTCTTCCAGTTCTTTTTCATTGTGTTTCAGTGCGAAGCATTCCTCTACTGAATTGTTTCAGCATTGAAGCCCTTACCCAGCATAATGCTGATACATAGTGACTGTTAGTGCTTATCTCCGAGGATTGTAGAGAACTAGGAAGCTGTAGGTTGTGAGGTTAACCCCTTAAAGATGTAGCTATTTGAACCCTAAGGCTAGATTCAGACTGGCATGTTTATTCCGGGAAACATGCTCTGTGAGTGAGCAATATTTCCCAGCCTGAACGCTGCTCCTGTGAAGTGAACTCACAACATGATAACATTATAATGTTGCGAGTTCACATCACAGGAGCAGCGTTCAGGCTGTAAAATATATTGCTCACACACGTGTTTCGCAGAATGAACTAACCTAAGGCAAATTTTTTTTCTTCACTGTATCCCAAGAGTGATAACGTTTACATTTTTCATTTGATATAGTTATGGGACCTTAGGAAAAAACTTTAGCTAGTGCACTCGGCTGCTTTGGAAAGTCCCACAGCGGTGAATGGAAAACAACGTGTTCAAAAGTAGTGAAACATTAAAAAAAAAACTATATAAATTCAGTAAAGTTAAAGAATAAAGTTAGTATGTCACTTATAATGTAAAAATGTATAAAAAAAAAAGTAAAAAAAAAAAAGCTGGCAGATTAGTAGTTTTCGTTAATCTCACCTGCCAAAAATGAAAATATTTTCCCCTCTCTGCTACATCGGTAGTTACTTTGATTAGCCTTTCCTACTGTTATTCCAATTTTACTTATATACCCATATTAGTACTATCAATAGTTAACTGGTCTGCGGTATACGTTAAAAGGGGCTTATTAGTATCAGCATTGTGGACATTTGGTGTGTGATGCAGATGCATTATATTTGGTCCCAAATTTGTGGGAATTATTATTCTTTTTGGCCATCTAGAATTGCCATTATCATATGGGCATTATCACAATATTAGCACACATATTATTGTCTCCATTTTGTTAGGCTACTTTCACATTAGCAGTTTTTGCGGATCTGTCATGGACCTGCAAAAAAGCTTTTGTTACCATAATACAACCGCATGCATCCGTCATGAACGGATCCATTTGTATTATGTCTTCTATAGCCATGACGGATCCATCATGAACACCATTGAGAGTCAATGGGGGAAGGATCCGTTTTCTATTGTGTCAGAGAAAACAGATCCGTCCCCATTGACTTACATTGTGTGTCAGGACGGATCTGTCTTGCTCCACACCACATCACGGACAGAAAAACGCTGCTTGCAGTGTTATTCTGTCCGAGATGGGAGCGCAACCAAACGTAACGGAATGAATTTTGGTGCATTTCATTTCGTTCAGTTCTGTCCCCATTGACAATGAATGTGGACAAAACTGAAACGTTTTCTTCCGCTATTGAGATCCTATGACGGATCTCAATAGCGGAATTGTAAACGCTAATGTGAAAGTAGCGTTCTATTTGATCCCCTGATGAACTGACCCTAGAGAACGGTTCAGAGAAACACGTCGGGACAAAGTTTGCATTCCTGGGACATATGGTATGTGTTCCTTTTCTCGCCCATATTCATTGGGGGACACAGGAACCGTGGGTATAGCTATGTCCTTTAGGAGGCGTTGACACTAGATAAAGCTGTTAGCTCCTCCCCTGGCAGCTATACCCCCTCCACCCTGGAGAGAGAGCTTCAGTTTTTTCTAGCGTCAATAGGAGGCACGACCTCCCTGAAGATTTTTTATTTTATTTTTTTATTTTATTTTTTTCCTTCTTTTTCAGGTGGGAAACAGTGGTCGCCTAGCCTCCCTGTTATCCCGGGGGAGCACATCAGCGTTGGTCCGCCACGCTGCCTCCTCCCCCACAAGAAGACAAGGTGGACCAGGGCAGCCTCGCTCCCCTGCATCCCGCCCGCCAGCAGAAGGGTCACCCATCCAAGTCCCTCTTCCAGTGTCCTGCCACTATGGTGCCAGTAGCTGAAGGGGTGACCCTGCTGGAGAAGAGGAAGGGTGAAGATGGCGGCCGGACAGATAAGTGATGCCTGCTCCCGGCCTCCCCGCTCCTGGCTCTGGTAGGAACTGTTGTCTCCTCTCCTCAGGTCACTGTACCTTCTCCAGCCTCAGGTGTGTCTTTCCCTTTGTAACCACCATGTCTGATCCCACGAGTGCTCATCCTAAGCTGCCAATAGCTGTCCATTATGCCTGCTCCATGTGTCAGGCAAAATTCCCTTGCGGGCAACCAGATTCTGTCTGTACTGCTTATCAGACGCCCAGGCAGGGGGCCCCCCTTTAGCCCGTATCGCTGCCTCCCCCCCTAGCATATGAGTTACCGGATTGGGCCAAAACCCTTTCTCAGGCGGTGGAAAACCTTGCTACAATCTCCCAATCCACCCTAGCTATAGTGGGTCGCTTGGTTGAGAATCCGCCACCAGCGCAGGCTGCACCTTCCTCGGATGCACCCTCTAGGGCTTCTTGCTCGGGTGATTCCCCCTAGGTCACTTCCCCCTGGTGAATCCGTCTGCGCACGGCAATTACAAAAGCGTCTCCCTCTCCACCCCGTGTACGATCTCACTCAGGTTTTTCTTCTCCTGGGGACGTGCCGTCCGAAGGAGAGGTAGAGAATTCTGATTTGGACATGGATACGGAGCAGCCTTCCAAGTTGGCCTCCTCTGTAGATAGCATCCTTTTTCCATCCAAAACAGGCATCAAAGGTGTTTCCTCACCATAATGATTTTTCAGCGGTGGTTTCTAAGGCTTGGGATCATCCAGACATGCATTTTTCCACCCCTAAAAAGCTGGATGTCCTATATCCTTTCCCAGCGGATTGTGTGTCCACGTGGGCGTCCCCTCCTAAGGTCGACCCACCAGTGGCACGGCTCTCCAAAAATACGGCTATTCCTATAGCCGATGGATCCTCCCTCCAGTCTGCTGAAGATCGTCGGATGAAGTCCTTGACGAAGTCCCTCTTTGCAGCTACAGGGTCAGCCCTTAGGCCCGTGTTCGCCTCCGTGTGGGTGGCTAAGGCGATCTCTGAGTGGGGCAGCCAGCTGGACCAGGACTTGGTGTCCGAGGTCCATGCTCAGGATCTTCAATCCTTGGCGCAGCTGATCACCCAGGCGGGGAAGTTCCTCTGTGAGGCGTCCTTGGACGCTAGCGCCCTCATTGCGCGCTCTTCAGCGCTTGCAGTCACCTTACTTTGCAAGCTTTGGCTGAAGGTGTGGGCAGCGGATGCGACTTCCAAAGCGTTCTTTAGTCGGACTTCCCTTCGCCGGCGCCTGTCTCTTTGGTTCTCGGCTGGACGAAATTATTTCTGAGGCCACGGGAGGCAAGAGCACCCATCTCCCACAGCCTAGAGCCAAGCGGGCATCTAACGTTAGGTCAGGTTCCTCGCGTGGTAGGCAGGTTTATTTCCATAGATTGACGCAAAAAAACGTCCTTTCGGGCACAGCCCTCCTGGCGTCCCAGGCCTCAAGCCACTCGACCTTCTGCTGCTAAGCAGTCCTCAGCCTGAAGGTGCGCCCCCGCCCAACAAGGTGGGGGGCCGCCTCCTCCTCTTCCAGGACGTCTCTGACGATTGGGCACTCGAGATTGTATCCTCAGGATACGTGATCGAGATCCTGTCTGTTCCCCCAGACAGGTTTTTTCAATCCCATCTTCCACGGGACCCCGAGCAGGCGGCCGCCTTCTCCAAGGCCATTCAGTCCCTCCTGGACCGGGAAGTAATCTCTCCTGTTCCCCCAGCAGAGAGGTTCAATGGGTTCTTTTCGATCCTTTTTCTGGTCCCCAAAAAGGAGGGCTCGGTGCGCCCAATCCTGGACCTCAAACTGCTGAACAAGATCCTCTGTCTCCAGCGGTTTCGGATGGAATCCCTTTGTTCCGTAATTGCTTCTCTGGAGCAGGGGGAATTCCTGTCGGCCGTAGATATACAGGACACGTACCTCCACGTCCCCATCGCGCGAAGTCACCAGCGCTTCCTGAGGTTTGCAATAGGAGACTATCATTACCAGTTTGTCGCCCTCCCGTTCGGACTGGCAACTGCGCCTCTGGTCTTCACAAAATTTCTGGCCCCTCTTCTCGCCCTGCTCCGTTCCAGAGGCATCTTCCTTATGCCTTATCTGGACGACATCCTCATCAAGGCTCCCTCTTTCGCTCAGGCGTCGAGCAGCGTACGGAGCACGCTAGAATCCCTTGCACGTTTCGGGTGGCTGGTCAATCTGCAGAAGTCCTCTCTGACTCCCTCCAGACAACTGGTCTTTCTGCGTATGCTTCTGGACACTGAAGCGGCACAGGTTCGCCTTCCTCCGGACAAGCGACTGGCCTTGCACCGTTCGGTGAGGGTTCTTCTCGATTGCAGGCTTCAGTCCATTCGCCTCTGCATGAGGACGTTAGGGAAGATGTTCGCCTGTTTCGAAGCGATTCCCTATGCCCAGTTCCACTCTCGCACATTCCAGAGAGCGATCCTGTCCTCCTGGGAAAAATTGTCCGAGAGCCTGGACTATCCCATCCGCCTCTCTCCCCAGGTGAGATCGTCCCTTCGTTGGTGGCTGTCGGTTCCAGTTCTGGGAAGGTCTTTCCTTCCGATATCTTGGACCGTTGTTACCACCCAGTCTGCTGGGTTGGGACAGGACAGTCCAAGGCACATGGTCTCGGTCGGAGTCCAAGCTCCCGATCAATGTCCTGGAGCTCAGGGCGATTCTTCTATCCCTCCGGCACTGGACCCACCTCCTGAAGGGTCGCCCCGTCAGAGTCCAGTCGGACAACGCCACGGCGGTGGCATACATCAACCACCAGGGGGAACACGCAGCCTTGCGGTGATGCAGGAATTTGCCAAGATCTTGCCGTGGGCGGAGGCCCATGTACCGGCAATTTCAGCTATCTACATCCCCGGTGTGGAGAACTGGACTGTGGACTTTCTCAGCAGGACGACAATAGATCCGGGCGAGTGGTCCCTCCACCCGGAGGTGTCCGAGGCAATCTGTCCACGTTGGGGTCGCCCCAACGTGGACTTGATGGCCTCAAGGCTCAATCGGAAACTTCCCACCTTCCTCTCACGAGCAAGGGATCCGGAAGCTTGCGGCGTGGACGCCCTGATCTCCCCTTGGCAGGGGTTCTCCCTCCTTTGCGTGTTTCCCCCCTTCCCCCTCCTACCCAGGGTTCTACGGAAAATCAGGATGGAGGCATTTCGACGATCCTCGTCGCGCGTGGTACGCCGACCTCGTTCTCCTTCTAGGAGACGTCCCTTGGTCACTACCTCTCAGAGACTACCTTCTTTCGCAGGGAACGGTCTTCTATCAGCATTTAAGGTCTCTTCGTTTGACGGCGTGGCCATTCTGACGCGCAGAGGGTTTTTCGGCGGATGTCATCCGCACTATGATTCAGGCCAGGAAGCCTGCGTCGTTCAGGATCTATTACAGGACCCGGAGGTCCTTCCTGGGTTTCTGTGAAAGCCGAAATATTCCACCACTTCGTTTTTTGCTCCCCACGGTCCTGTCCTTTTCTTCAATCAGGGTTGGACCTTGGTCTGGCCCTTAGTTCTTTGAAGGGTCAGGTATCGGCGCTTTCTATCCTTTTTCAGCGCCCTCTGGCCCCCCTGGGGCCTGTAAGGACTTTTCTTTAGGCTGTGGCACATACGGTTCCCCCGTACCGTCCTCCTTTGCCGCCTTGGGATCTGAATTTAGTCCTCTCAGCGCTCCAGGCTTCCCCCTTTGAGCCCTTAGGGAAGGTTTCTCTCCGACTCCTGTCCTGGAAGGTAATTTTTCTTGTCGCTATCACTTCCATCAGACGAGTGTCCGAGTTGGCGGCACTCTCTTGCAGAGAACCCTTCCTGGTTATTCATAAGGACAAAGTAGTTCTCCGGCCCGTTCCTTCCTTTCTTTTTTGTCATTCCGGAGGGTCCTCACAAGGGATTGGCGGCCTCCAAGGTGCTGCACAGTTGTGTAAGGCGGCTACTTGGTCCTCCTTACACACATTTACAAAATTTACCAGGTGCATACTTATGCATCAGCGGACGCTGCCTTGGGCCAAATGGTTTTGCAGGCGGCAGTTTCTTAGATGCCTGCAGGGACGCTTGCTTCCATGGCTCTGTGTCCCGTCCCCCCCCCCCCCCCCTGTGGACTGCTTTTGGACATCCCACGGTTCCCATGTACCCCAATGAATATGGGCGAGAAAATTAGGTTTTTGTAAAACTTACTAGTAAAATCTCTTTCTCGCTCTTCATTGGGGGACACAGCACCCATCCAGTATTGTTGTTCGACCACAGTTGTGGCAGTTGCTGGTTTGAACCCCGTTGGGTCTTTTGGCATGGTTGGTGTTCCATGTTTTTTCTTTGGTTGGCTTGCTTCTCCTACTGCTTGTGCACAAACTGAAGCTCTCTCTCCAGGCTGGAGGGGGTATAGCTGCCAGGGGAGGAGCTAACAGCTTTATCTAGTGTCAACGTCTCCTAGAGGACATAGCTATACCCACGGTTCCAATGTCCCCCAATGAAGAGCGAGAAAGAGATTTTACTGGTAAGTTTTACAAAAATCTCCTTTTTTTCCCACTGGTGATCATATTTGGACGCCACTGGTTTATTTGGGATCATATATGTATTATGTGCGATTATTTAGCTATGTTGTGACTTTATTATTTTCTGATACATACATTGACCAATGACATTACTGTTCGACTGTAGTCATAATAGATATAAAAACGCGCTAAGAGCTATCAGTCTTAGGGTATATTCACATGTAGTCCCTTTGCACAGGCAGTTTTTTCCTTTCCTCCATTACTGGCTTCCTTGGTCCCAGTACCGACCGACAACAGAAAGCTTTAAAAGGAAAATGATATATAGTGGATGGCACTCCTCATGTAGTTTTCGGTGCTCAGTGGTAATGATCAATATAGATATAGGTAAAGACCACGGCACTCGTATTTAAAGTAATCAGAAATTGTTAGTTAAAAGGAAAATGGACATAGTACAGACCCGCAAACAGATCGGTTCACCACCGTGCTTTATTGTATTTACACAGGTCAAACTTGTCACATCGCTCATAAAATTGGTACTTTTGCCCGACCCGGGTTTCACTTGCCAGCTCCGTCTGGGGCGTCCTTACTTCACTTTCTTTTGGGTTAAAACACCCACTGATCCCATACTCCTTTCTGTTTCCCTGCCCTCAAATGACATCAGGGTTTTGGGAGTCTATACATTACAATACAAAACACTACATATTCCAATAAAATATAAATTTTTCCTTAATAAAAATACTGTATTATAAACTTGAATATTCTCCAATTAAAATCCATCTCATAAAATCTATGTGGGTCCATTATATACCATTCTTTTGAATTATCAGCTTCTACAGAGGCATCCTAGTAAAGGAGCATTCCTTCAGAATATACCGTATTGCTCCTAACAAGACCTCAATGCTATTTTGTTCTAATAAACTACCTGCTTCTATATGAGAATACCGCGTTATTCCTAATAGAAGAGTTCTTCTTCAGGGTATACCGTATTGTTCCTACTAAGGCATCACTACTGGGTCTCCATTTGCTCCCTCCACAGTCTCTGATACCTCATATCTACCATCAAAAAGAAACATGGAGGAACTAATTAATTACATATTTTTCACAAGGAATATACACCATTTGTAATGTATTCATATTGTATATCCACTGGGCTTCTATTTTATTGATCTGTTTAGCCGGATCTCCTCCCCTTAATTTCTTCTGTACCAATTCCACCCCCATAAACCTTAAGCCAGCGCAATTTTTCTGATGTACTTTCTTAAAATGCGTAGACACACTGTGAGTGTCTAGTCCTTTTCTAATATTTCTGATATGTTCATTTACCACCTCCCGTCCGCCCAAAGACTAAAAACGCCCGGGAGGTGGTTCTATATTTTTGAATGGACGTTCCTGAGCGTCCATTCAGAAACTGCAGCTGCACGCTAATCGTGCAGCTGCTGATTGGGTTGCCCGCTGTCAGTGACAGCAGGGCAACCCTTAGAGAAGGCAGGGACAGTGCCCAGGTGTCCCTGCCTTCTATATCGCTGTATACACAGCGCTCACCGGTCATGTGCTCACTAGGACCGGAGAGTGCAGGAGCTGTGTGAGGTCTTTCAGAGACCTCGATCAGCCCTGCACTGAGGCTGTACAGCGCTGTATTGCGCTGTACAGCCTCTCTGGGGGGTGCATTTCTCCTGTTACTGGGGCTACTATGTCAGCCCCAGTTACAGGAGAAATCACTTGTAAAAAAAAGAAAAAGTGAAGTAGGTGTCCCCCAGAGGTCTTGTATGACCTTATGGGGGACGAAAAGTGTAAAAAAAAAAAAAAAAAGTGTTACATGTAAAAAAAAAAATAAAAAATTCCCCATCTAAGGAATAAAAAAAAAAATTCCCCATGTAAGGAAAAAAAAAAAAAGTTAAAAATAGAAAAAATTAAATAGACATATTTGGTATTGCCGCATCCGTGACGGTCGGCTCTATAAATTTATCACATGATCGACCCAGTCCGATAAACACCATTAAAAAAAAAGTGTCAAAAAAAGCCATTTTTGTCACCTTACAAAGTGATCAAAAAATGGTACCAATAAAACCGGCACCTCATCTCTCAAAAAATGAGCCCCTACATAAGAAAATCTCTCAAAAAATAAAAAAAACTATAGCTCTCAGAACATGGACACATTAAAACATCATTTTTTTTGTTTCAAAAATGCTATTATTGTGTAAAACTTAAATGAGAAAAAGTATACATATTAGGTATCGCCACGTCTGTAACAATCTGCTCTATAAAAATTTCACTTGACCGAACCCCTCAGGTGAACGCTGTAAAAATAAATAAATAAAAACTGTGCTAAAACAACCAATTTTTTTTTGGTCACCTTGCCCCATAAAGTGTTATAATGAATGATCAAAAAATCATATGTACCTAAAAATAGTACCAATAAAACTGGCACCTTATCCCCTAGTATCCAAAATGGGGTCACTTCTTGGGAGTTTCTACTGTAAGGGTGCATCAGGGGGGCTTCAAATGGGACATGGCATCTAAAAACCATGTGGAGTTCCTTTTCTTCTGCGCCCTGCCGTGTGCCCATACAGCAGTTTATGACCACATGTGGGGTGTTTCTGTAAACTGCAGAATCTGGGTAATAAATATTGAGTTTTGTTTGGCTGTTAACCATCGATGTGTTAAAGAAAAAAATGGATTAAAATGGAAAATCTGCCAAAAAAGTGAAATTTGATCTCCATTTTCCTTTAATTCTTGTGGAACGCCTAAAGGGTTAACAAAGTTTGTAAAATCGGTTTTAAGTAACTTGAGGGGTGTAGTTTCTACAGTGGGGTCATTTATGGGGGTATCCACTATGTAGGCCCCACAAAGTGACTTCAGACCTGAACTGGTCCTTAAAAAGTGGGTTTTGGCAATTTTCTTAAAAATTTGAAGTGGTTAATTCTCACTTTTAATTTTCTGAGTGTCCTGCCCACATATTGAAGTTTACAGGGACATTCCAGGACCTAGATTACTCCTGAGCTCTCACAAAAAAGATCTAAAAAAGCTTCTAGATAGAGGAGGTCCTGAACAGGAGGGGATATAACAATCTTAATAACACTCACCCCTATACACCTGTTATATACTATCTACCAAAGATCTATAAAGATGTAAAAAATCCTCCAGGAAGGCCCATTGTTTCAGGAATTGAATCTATCACAAGTCGAGTGTCAGAGTACGTTGACATATATTTGAAGAAGTACGTGCCCACCATACCATCGTATTTAAAGGATACAGGACATGTCCTAAAGGTATTACCGTATTTTTCGCCCTATAAGACGCACCGGCCCATAAGACGCACCTAGGTTTTTGGGTTGGAAAATAAGAAAAAATTTATTTTTAACCAAAAGGTGTGCTTTTGGTGGGTTTGGAACTAATGGTCTGTGGATGGCACTATTACTGGGGATCTGTGGATGACGGATACTGTTATGGGGGGATCTGTGGATGACGGACACTGTTATGGGGAGGATCTGTGGATGACGGACACTATTATGGGGGGATCTGTGGATGACGGACACTGTTATGGGGGGATCTGTGGATGACGGACACTGTTATGGGGGGATCTGTGGATGACAGACACTGTTACGGGGGGATCTGTGGATGACGGACACTGTTACGGGGGGATCTGTGGATGACGGACACTGTTACGGGGGGATCTGTGGATGACGGACACTGTTACGGGGGGATCTGTGGATGACGGACACTGTTACGGGGGGATCTGTGGATGACGGACACTGTTACGGGGGGATCTGTGGATGACGGACACTGTTACGGGGGGGATCTGTGGATGACGGACACTGTTACGGGGGGATCTGTGGATGACGGACACTGTTATGGGGGGGGATCTGTGGATGACGGACACTGTTATGGGGGGGATCTGTGGATGACGGACACTGTTATGGGGGGATCTGTGGATGACGGACACTGTTATGGGGGGGATCTGTGGATGACGGACACTGTTATGGGGGGGATCTGTGGATGACGGACACTGTTATGGGGGGATCTGTGGATGACGGACACTGTTATGGGCGGATCTGTGGATGACGGACACTGTTATGGGGGGATCTGTGGATGACGGACACTGTTATGGGGGGATCTGTGGATGACGGACACTGTTATGGGGGGGATCTGTGGATGACGGACACTGTTATGGGGGGGATCTGTGGATGACGGACACTGTTATGGGGGGGATCTGTGGATGACGGACACTGTTATGGGCGGATCTGTGGATGACGGACACTGTTATGGGGGGATCTGTGGATGACGGACACTGTTATGGGGGGATCTGTGGATGACGGACACTGTTATGGGGGGGATCTGTGGATGACGGACACTGTTATGGGGGGGATCTGTGGATGACGGACACTGTTATGGGGGGGATCTGTGGATGACGGACACTGTTATGGGGGGGATCTGTGGATGACGGACACTGTTACGGGGGGGATCTGTGGCTGGCACTGTTATATATGTGCCATCCACAGACCCCCCACCCCATAACAGTGCCATCCACAGACCTCCCCCAGCCCATAACAGTGCCATCCACAGACCCCCACCCCTTAACTGTGCCATCCACGGATGTTATCCACAGATGCCCCCGCCCCCCCAGTATACAAATATAAAATGTCTTATTCAATTAAAAATGATTACACATGCCCCCCTCACTCCTAATAGTACCGTACATCCTAATAGCTTCTGTACAATGCCGGCAGGCAGGCCGGGCTGCCGGCGCGTCACTCACTGACGTCACTTGCCTGCGCCGCCTGCTTCATTCATAAAGTAGGCGGCGCAGGCACGTGACATCAGGCAGTTACGCTGCCGCCCGCCCTGCCTGCCTGCCGGCATTGTACAGAAGCTATTAGGATGTACGGTACTATTAGGAGTTGGTGGGCATGTGTAATCATTTTTAATTGAATAAAACAGTTTATATTTGTGCAGCACTGGAGCGGCGGGGCGGAGCTATAGTACAGTGACTGCACCGCCCCGCCGCAATTGCCGGCCCCCAGCTCCTCCCCCGGACCTCCGCTCGCTCGTTCATCGCAGACTGCGATGTTAAACTGTCAGCATTCGCCCCATAAGACGCAGGGGCATTTTTCCCCCATTTTTGGGGGGGAAAAAGTGCGTCTTATGGGGCGAAAAATACGGTAAGTGAACAAGGAGCGATGACAAATGATATATAACTGGTTACGGTAGATGTTACATCCCTTTTATACCATTATCCCAAAAAACCTAGTTCTGAAAGCAGTTGAATATATTATGAAGGAAAATAATCTCCTGGATGAAAATCAAAAAAAGTTCATTGTGGACTGTATAGATTACTGTTTAGGACACAACTATTTTTGGTATGGAGATAAATATTACGCTCAGGTATCCGGTACCGCGAGTTTTGCGAATATTTTCATGGCGTATTGGGAGCATTTCCACATTGACCCCCAGCTGAATGGGGAGAAGATTTATAGATGACTGCCTGTTCATCTGGCAGGGAGAGGAAAGCTCTCTGAAAGAGTTTATTAGATATATAAATGATAATGCGTGGAATATCAAATTCACTAAAAATATAAGCAAGACGTCAGTGAACTTCCTGGGCTTGGAGATCTCTGTGGTAGAAGGGAAAATCCAGACAAAAACGTTTTTTAAGCCAACTGATAGAAACGGATATATAGATATAGAAAGCTGTCATTATAATCCATGGATAAGGAACATACCCAAAGGTCAATTCCAAAGAATCAGGAGGAATTGCTCTCCGGTAAAAGACTATAATGAACAAAGTAAAATGGTGCTTGGTAGGTTCAAGGAGAAAGGTTATGAAGAAGGGATGTTGCAGATAAATAGACAACAGGTTAGACAATAGAATTTGACAAAAGGAAAAGAGACAAAAACAGACGAAAATAGATACATATTTTCCTTTTCCAATACATATTCTACAGTATGTCCCCAGATTAAACAAATAATTAAGAGGAATTGGAGGATTTTGAAAAATGATGAAACAATAGGATCCCTGATCACAGATCCCTGATCAAAAGAGCACCCACGATTAGAAATAAAGTGGTACATAGTTGCCTAAAGAAGGAAAGGAATAAGACTGGCACAAATGCATTTACATGGTGCAGGTTTTGTAAGGCATGTAAAAATAGATCAAGGGAAGAGAAGAAGAATATGAATAAAAATGCTATAATAGCTACAGCAAACCAAAGGAATTTTAAAGTGAAAAGAAATCTATCGTGTGAGAGCTCAGGAGTGATCTATGTCCTGAAATGTCCCTGTAAACTTCAATATGTGGGCAGGACACTCAGAAAATTAAAAGTGAGAATTAATAAACATATTAGAAAAGGACTTCACACTCACAGTGTGTCTTCGCATTATTAAAAAGTACATCAGAAAAATCCAGCTGGCTTGAAGTTTATGGGGGTGGAATTGGTACAGAAGAAATAGAGGGGAGGAGATCCGGCTAAACAGATCAATAAAATAGAAGCCCAGGGGATATACAATATGAATACATTACAGCCGGCAGGGATGAATATTGAATGGAACATAAAATCTGTCTGTATGATGTGAAATAAGGGAAAGGTAATAAAGCCCATAGAAAATTCGAACATATAAATTGGGGAAGGGGGATAATAAAATGAGTTCATTTTTCGCCCTATAAGACGCACCTAGGTTTTTGAGGAGGAAAATAAGAAAAAAAATATTTTGAACCAAAAGGTGTGCTTTTGGTGGGTTTTGAACTAATGGTGGTCTGTGGATGACACTATTATGGGGGATCTGTTGAGGACACTGTTATGGGGGATCTGTGGGTGACACTGTTATGGGGGATCTGTGGGTGACACTGTTATGGGGATCTCTAGATGGCTCTTATTGGGGGCTCTTAATGGCACTGTTATGGGGATCTGTGGATGACACTGTTATGGGGGGGATCTGTGGATGACACATAGCATAAGATGCTATGTGTCATCCACAGATCCCCTCCATAACAGTGTCCCTGTAGTGTGAATGACCCTCAGTACATGTGGTGGGGGTCCCATCTGGTTTTATAATGACAGCAGGGCCCGTGCAGTGACTGTATTCTACTACACGGGCCCCGCTCACTGTATATAATCGTATCTGTAATTGTAGGCATTGTTAATGTATACAAATTCTGGGTAATCAGCGCCTGTATTACGGTACTTACAAGCGCTCGGTAGCAGAGAGGAGGGAGGAGGGGCAGGTCTACAATTACAGATACGATTATATACAGTGAGCGGGGCCCATGTAGTAGAATACAGTCACTGCATGAGCCCCGCTGTCATTATAAAAGCAGATGCCGGCCCCCAGCCCCTCCTCCCTCTCAGCTGATACACCCACCGCGCGGTATCGCGGCGCGGCGTATCATTGAAAATTCAGCAAAATGCAGCACTGAACAGGGGGAAAAGTGCGTCTTAGGCCTCATGCACACGACCGTTGTTTTATTCCGTGTCTGTTCCGTTTTTCGTGATTTTCTGCGGACCCATTGACTTTCAATGGGTCTGTTGAAAACTCGGCTAATGCACCGTTTGTCATCCGCGTCCGTGATCCGTGGTTCCAGTCCGTCAAAAAAATATAACCTGTCCTATTTTTTTCACGGAAAACGGTTCGCGGACCCATTCAAGTCAATAAGACCGTGAAAAAACACGGAGGCACACAAGGTTGTCATCCGCGCGTCCGCGTCCGTTTTTTACTATCATTTGCATGGCAAACTTGACTTAGACTTTTTTTTTAACTTTCCTGCATGTCTGGTGATCCTCCAAAAATAAAGGAAGACACACGGAAACAAAAACGGATCACGGAACAACGGAACCCCATTTTGCAGAACGGAACACAACAACGGTCGTGTGCATGAGGCCTTATAGGGGAAAAATACCTTATATGCCCTTTGAAAACTATGTAATTAATTAGTTCCTCCATGTTTCTTTTTGATGGTAGATATGAGGTATCAGAGACTGTGGAGGGAGCAAACGGAGACCCAGTAAGTGATGCCTTAGTAGGAACAATACGGTATACCCCGAAAAAGAACTCTTCTATTAGGAATAACGCGGTATTCTCCTATAGAAGCAGGTAGTTTATTAGAGCGAAATAGCATTGAGGTCTTGTTAGGAGCAATACGGTATATTCTGAAGGAATGCTCCTTTACTAGGATGCCTCTGTAGAAGCTGATAATTCAAAAGAATGGTATATAATGGACCCACATAGATTTTATGAGATGGATTTTAATTGGAGAATATTCAAGTTTATAATACAGTATTTTTATTAAGGAAAAATTTATATTTTATTTGAATATGTAGTGTTTTGTATTGTAATGTATGGACGCCCAAAACCCTGATGTCATTTGAGGGCAGGGAAACAGAAAGGAGTATGGGATCAGTGGGTGTATTAAAAAACACCGCCCAAAAGAAAGTGAAGTAAGGACGCCCCAGACGAAGCTGGCAAGCAAAACCCGGGTCGGGCAAAAGTACCAATTTTATGTGCGATGTGACAAGTTTTACCCGTGTAAGTACAATAAAGCACGGTGGTGAAACGATCTGTTTGCGGGTCTGTACTATGTCCATTTTCCTTTTGAAGGAGTAAAGATTTCTGTTGTCGGTCAGTACTGGGACCAAGGAAGCCAGTAATGAAGTTAAGGAAAAAACTGCCTGTGCAAAGGGACTACATGTGAATATTCCTGTTAGCGCGGACCCATATTTACATGTTTTATATGGATTTATACAGGAGAACGGATCTACTCCTGACTTTGGGACTGCAGCTGGGAGAGAGGTTGGAAGCCTGCACACTATTATTTATTGGTGATAATGTAGTCATAATAGGTCTCTTCTCGGGTGGCGGTATCTATCCCTTGTCAGGGACATATAGGACCTTTTAGGAGGTTCCTGACACTGAATCGCCCCCATCGGGGCGGCCATTTTGTTTTTGCTAGGCAGGGCTTGTAGTTTGATAGGGCAAGTGTGAGGGTTAGATATTATTCCTTTCCTTGTCCCGCCGAGCCTCCTTGCCAATTGCTTTTTATGGGCACAATCTGGTTGAGTTTTAAAGGGCTTCTGTCACCCCCAAAACACATTTTTCATTTTTGGGCTTGTTAAAAGGTCGATCTTTTAAAATATGCAAATTACTTCACTACCAGCAAGTAGGGCATCTACTTGCTGGTAGCCGCCGCAAAAAAACGCCCCCTCCTCTTGTTGATTGACAAGGCCAGCAGTGCTCTCCTCCTCCGGCTGGCCCTGTCAGCATTTCAAATCCCGCGCCTGTGCCTTACGTGTCTTCATTCGGCGCAGGTGCTCTGAGAGAAGGACGCTCGCCTCCTCAGCACTCCCTCAGTGCGCCTGCGCCGATGACGTCTTCTCTTTCAGTGACGTCATCGGCGCAGGTGCACTGAGGGAGTGCTGAGGAGGCGAGCCTCCTTCTCTCAGAGCGCCTGCGCCGAATCAACACAGGCGCGCGATTTTTGAAATGCAGACGGCCAGCCGGAGGAGGAGAGCGCTCGCTGGCCCTGTCAATCAACAGGAGAAGGGGGCGGTTTTTTGCGGCAGCTACGAGCAAGTAGACGCCCTACTTGCTGGTAGTGAAGTCATTTGCATATTTTAAAAGATCGATTTTTATGAAATGAAGCCACAGACCAAGGTAAGAGCACTATATAGGGAATAGTCGTCCAATAAGGATTTTAACAAGCCCAAAAATGAAAAATGTGTTTTGGGGGTGACAGAAGCCCTTTAATGATCATCAGTAAAGGTTACGTTTTACACTGGTGAAGGTTCTCTGTGATTACATTGCATGTTATTTAAATCTTTGTATAAAGTTCCCCCAAAATGGTAACAATAAAACATCTCTGGGAAAAAAAAAAACCTCACATAGGTCTTGGTTCTTGGAATATGGTGAAACAAAATACATTTTTAAGTGAATTTATGGTGCAAAAGCAGTAAATCCTAAAAATGCTGCATAAATTTCACTGTTTGGTATCAAAAAGTAGCACGCGCACACTAGAATCTAATCACTGAAATAATGCTGCTCTAAAACATCACTTTTATTATACACAGGGTGGCCCACGGAAAAGTAGCCTGTCTCCAATATCTCCAAATCAAACTGCCTAATGGTAAATCCGTCTTGGTTGCCTGGGAGACTTCAAAAGGCCTCAGGCTGTCATAGCAACTGATTACAGCTCTGTAATTTCACTGTGGGGGCTCCGAACCATTATCACACTGGGCCCCGTCAATAAAGTGCAGAGGGTGCGGCAGTTGCAGAGAGAGCAGAGCCTCTAGAAGTAATGGCAACCCCCCTGTTGCTCCTAGAGGCTCATTTCTCAACAATACAGGCACATATGAACATGGGACCAACACCGATGCCTTCAGCTGCCAGGTGTACATGTAACAGGTCAGCCAGTGTCATTGGTACAAATCTGCTGACAGATGTCCTTTAAATGTAGGACAAGCAAAATGAAAATGCGATCTGTCCTGTGCTGTCAGTGGATGTAGTTACAGTAATGGCAACCAGCTTTCCTGTTTTCTGATCACTCTTTTCCTTTACTGTTCACCAGTAAAATACAGAATCTGCAGAGAAAGTCATTTTTTGTCCTGTCTGCTCGACACAGCATTAGGGTCCATTCACACGTCCAGGGCCGGCCTTTGGGGTGTGCGGGCTGTGCGGCCGCACAGGGTGCCATAGCAACAGGGGCGCCGTGCGGCCGACAGCTCGCAATGTAATATGCGGCAGGTGAGGCGGCACTTGTGTTCTCCCTCGGGGCGGGCCCCCTCCATCTCCCCCTCCCCTGCATCTAGCAGGGGGCGCCCGTTGCGTTTAAAAAAAGTTGCTTATATAAGTTCGGGCGGCCGGCGGCGCCCCTCATGCTGCGCCGCCTGAGCGGCTGAGGCTGAGCGCTTGCCGCTCTAAAGAATCCTGCCTGCGCCTGCTGTGTGCTGTTAATGTAGCGTGGCCGAGCTCTGTTTGATCCGCGGTACAGGAGCTTTTGTTTCCTGTACCCGGCCGGACTGACAGGAAGTGCTCACTTAGTGTGCACTTCCTGTCAGTCCGGCCGGGTACAGGAAACAAATGCTCCTGTACCGCAGATCGAACAGAGCTCGGCCACGCTACACTAGAGTTGGAGGTGGGAGTAGAATGAGAGTGACAAGGGGGGAGGGGAGAGAAAATAATGAGCGTGAAAAGGGGGAGGGGGGGGAGGAAATAATGAGAGTGACAAGGGGGGGGAAATAATGAGAGGGACAAGGGGGAGGGAGGGGGGGAATAATGAGAGTGACAAGGGGGGAGGGAGGGGAAATAATGAGAGTGACAAGGGGGGGGGTGGAAATAATGAGAGTGACAAGGGGGGGGTGGAAATAATGAGAGTGACAAGGGAGGGGGGGGGATAATGAGAGTGACAAAGGTGGGGGGGTGGAATAATGAGAGTGACAAGGGAGAGGGGGGGGGAATGAGAGTGACAAGGGAGGGAAGGGGGGGGGGGAGAAGAGAGTGACAATGGAGTCCCCAGAGCCAGACTGCAGCCAGAGTCCAGATCATCTTATTGTCCTGGTGGTAAGTAGACAATGCAATATGTTTATTATTTAATTGTTTAGTTATTAATACTACATTGGAAACTAATTTTCTCAGCTGGACACCGGCCGACACTGCGCATGCGCTGGGAGCCTCACCAGCGGTTAGGGTAGGGAAAAAGCACTGGCCCGTACGTAATTTTTCCCTTCCCTAACCGCTGGTGAGGCTCCCGGTGCATGCGCAGTGTCGGCCGGTGTTCAGCTGAGAACATCCATCCAATCACTGCGCCTGCGCATTGGCCCATAGTTTTTCCCTACCCTAACCGCCGGCGAGGCTCCTGGCGCATTCGCACTCTGCTGTGAAATTTACCTAACCTGTCGTTGTGCGCCTGCGCGGCGCTGCACACCTCCTCACGTCATGTCCGGTGCGACCGGAAGTGACGAGGGTAGGGAAATCTCACGAAGTAGGGAAGTATAACATTACACCGGCCTTTGGGGTGTGTGGGCTGGTATCTACTTGGTTGGATAGTCAGCCAGCCTATGCCATGATGCCAGCAACAAGCAGTGTTTTTTTTTTTTTTGGGGTGGGGGGGGGCGCCACAAGGTTAGCTCGCACAGGGTGCCTGAACACCTAAGGCCGGCCCTGCACACGTCCGTATGTGTTTTGCGGATCCGCAAAACACGAACACCGGCAATGTGCGTTCCGCATTTTGCGGACCACCCATCGCCGGCACTCTCAAAGAAAATGCCTTTTCTTGTCCGCAATTGCGGACAAGAATAGGACATGTTCTATTTTTTTGCGGAATGGATGCAGACCCATTTTGCGGACGTGTGAATAGACCCTTACAGTCTAGACCCCTATCTAATGAATTGTAGCACTCGGGCTGCCTGTGCTGAGCATTGTAGCACTAGACTGCACACAGCCGACCTTCCCATTTTGCGGACGTGTGAATGGACCCTTACAGTCTAGGAGCGGTCCCTATCTAATGAATTGTAGCACTCAGGCTGCCTGTGCTGAGCATTGTAGAGGATGAAGTCTACCTACCTAGACTGCACACAGCCACCCTTCCCATTTTGCGGACGTGTGAATGGACCCTTACAGTCTAGGAGCGGCCCCTATCTAATGAATTGTAGCACTCAGGCTGCCTGTGCTGAGCATTGTAGAGGATGAAGTCTACCTACCTAGACTGCACATAGCCGACCTTCCCATTTTGCGGACGTGTGAATGGACCCTTACAGTCTAGGAGCGGCCCCTATCTAATGAATTGTAGCACTCGGGCTGCCTGTGCTGAGCATTGTAGAGGATGAAGTCTACCTACCTAGACTGCACACATTTTGCGGACGTGTGAATGGACCCTTACAGTCTAGGAGCGGCCCCTATCTAATGAATTGTAGCACTCGGGCTGCCTGTGCTGAGCATTGTAGAGGATGAAGTCTACCTACCTAGACTGCACACATTTTGCGGACGTGTGAATGGACCCTTACAGTCTAGGAGCGGCCCCCATCTAATGAATTGTAGCACTCAGGCTGCCTGTGCTGAGCATTGTAGAGGATGAAGTCTACCTACCTAGACTGCACACAGCCGACCTTCCCATTTGTCATGCAGGCAGCCATAACTGCCAAAGCTAGGTTAATGTGACTTTTAATATTTGATCTGATAAACATATTTTCCACTGGAGCATAATAGCGCGTGTTCGGCCATTTATAGTCCTCTCTGTGTGCGATGAAATCTGTTGCCTTGCAGGCATTGCTGTGTAGCATTTTGTATAATTTCATTACAAATATAAGAAGAAGATTTGTCTGTTTTGTCATATTCTAAAGTAGAAATGTCAATTTTTGTTTTAATTCTTGAATCCTACTCCACGTTGGTCAGTCGCTTGGTTCCCCGGGGAAGGCACGTTATTGTGACTGGTGTATAAAGGCTCGCTGCTGTGCTCCACATCTTGGTCCCATGTTCATACGTGCCCGCATTGCTGAGAAAAAGTAAGTTTAAATATATGCAAATGAGCCTCTAGGAGCAAAGGGGGCGTTTCCATTACACCTAGAGGCTCTGCTCTCTCTGCAACTGCTGTGCCCTCTCCAGTTTAATTGACAGGGCAGGACAGGTGTGATCACGTTTACACTGCCTGATCCTGTCAGCAGTTACAGAGAGAGCAGAGCCTCTAGGTGTAATGGAAACGCCCCCGGTGCTCCTAGAGGCTCATTTGAATATAATAAAACATAATTTTTCTCAGCAATGTGGACACATATGAACATAGGACCAACACAGATGCCTTCAGCTGCCAGGTGTACATGTAACAGGTCAGCCAGTGTCATAGGTACAAATCTGCTGCAGATGCCCTTTAAGATGTGCCTAATTATTGAGAATCAAATGCCTCTTAATAAATTAGTCGCACCTCTGGCAATCTGAGCGCCAAAAACTCAAGTCCACTAGCCAGGAGCTGGCATAGACCTGAGCTATAACTTACACCAGTTTGTGGTGCTAGTTATAGTAAATCAGATGGGTGGCTGGAAGCCCGGCACTCCCACTAAGCACCAACCTCTTTTCTCGACACTTTAGAAAACTGTCGAAGCTAAAAAATGTTCCAAAATTACAGCACAAATACGGTGTGCACCATAATTTGCGACTTTCCTGCATGCTTTGCAGTTCTATAGAAAAGTGACCACTTTTTATTTTGCTGTATAGACATTCTTCTTGTTGAATTGTTTTTCATGCAAGTGCAAAGTCCCCTGAGACTTCAAACGGTTGGCTATAAGGTGTGTAAGAAAATTAACAATATTTTATTGAAAGAGTGAAAAAGTTTGACACCTAAAGATGAAAGTAATAGAAACTGTTTCAGTTTCTTCCTCTAGGGAAAGATTTCTAATATCAATGCACTGTGTGCTTCATCCAGTGTCAAATCCCCATTGCACAGTGTGAGGGATTGCTACAAGTGATATGATGCTGCTTTCTTACCTCAACACTTCGGTTGTCAAATAAGTATTTCCTATTTGCAGCTAAATAACAAGGAGTCATTGATATTCTACAATGATTAAAGGGATTGTCCATGTTCCAGTAAATTACGTAATACCCAGAATTATAAAGGTCAAAAGACAGGAAGAAGGGGGGTAGGCGGGGCTTAGGGAGTGCTAGTTGGCGGTGACTGATTCACATGCATAACAAAACACAAGGTGCATATTAAAATATATAACACTATATAACGACTATATAAACTATCTAGGGTCTCTGCTGCACTGGTCTCTGCCGCACTGTACTGTATTTTTCGCCCTATAAGACGCGCCTAGGTTTTAGAGGAGAACAATAAGAAAAAATATTTTTCATTACACCTCAGGTCAGACCAGCAATCAGACCCCAATGTTAATCAGACCTCAGATCAGACCCCCAATGGCTCAGATCAACCCCCAAACCTTTAGTCAGCCATCAGCCCCCCCCCCCCAATGTCAGCCATAAGCCCCCCCCCAATGTCAGCCATAAGCCCCCAATGTCAGCCATAAGCCCCCAATGTCAGCCATAAGCCCCCTATGTCAGCCATCAGCCCCCTATGTCAGCCATCAGCCCCCTATGTCAGCCATCAGCCCCCTATGTCAGCCATCAGCCCCCTATGTCAGCCATCAGCCCCCTATGTCAGCCATCAGCCCCCTATGTCAGCCATCAGCCCCCTATGTCAGCCATCAGCCCCCTATGTCAGTCATCAGCCCCTTATGTCAGCCATCATCCCCCAGCCCCCCATGTCAGCCATTTGTGAGCCATCAGCCCTTATGTCAGCCCCCAGGGCAAAAAACAAACAAACATTTACCTCTCCTGCTCCTGGTCACCATTGCGATCCTCTTCATCCTGCTGTGTGCTGTATACCGCGGCGCACAGTGTGAGGTCACAGCGACCTCATGCTGTGCGCAGCCCTGCACAGCCGATAGCCGAGCCGAGGACCAGGAAGCGGTGAGTACAGATCCTTCAGCTTCCTGCTCCTCCTGTACTAATGAAGCGCTTCCATAATGGAAGCGCCTCATTAGTACCGCGTTAAAGACTGCCCTGATCTTCCAGGGCCCGGCGGTTGGGGACCATTGCCCTACACAACCCCCTACTTATTTAATAATGTCTGGACCCATGAAAGGTCCTCTTTAAAGGTGTAGGATTTAGGAAACCCATTTTCTTATACCCCATTAGTGCGTTCTGAGTTAATAGAGGCAGAGAGTACTCATCTCTCAGAGAGAGTTATAAAGAGCATCTCTCTCTGGTGGATCTGTATTAGGACACTTTTATGCTGTCTGAACATTCCCATTCCTATGAACATTCATTGCTGACCATCGCCTGCTTGTTAGCTCCATTTACATATATTGGAATGGATGATTATTACTCCTCATATTATCCCCATGTAGTAACATGTAATTGCCCAATGAACATGCATTTGTTAGGTGATCGGCAGCGCCTTTAAACGGGGTGATTATCAGCACCGAGTGTTCATACCTGATAATTGTCCTGGTCCTCAACCCATTTAAAAGGTTCTTTATACAGACAGTCTATTGATTTGAATGGTCATAGTGTAATGCTTCATTCCTCCTGTGGTGGCGCTGCAGGAAAACTGAACACTCACTGAAAAATAGGCTCTTAAAGGGGTTGTCCGGTTTTTACTATTGATGAGCTATCCTCAGGATGAGTCATCAATATCAGATCGGCGGGGTCTGACTCCCGTCACTCCCGCCGATTTTCTTTTTGAAGAGAAGGCAGTACTCGTATGAGCGCTGCCTTCTCTGCTCTGTTTACCTGCTCACTGCAGCCATTGCAGTGGTGAGCAGGTGTAATTACAAGTATGCCTTCCTCATTCACTTGTATGGGATGGCTCTGTCTGTTCAAGCGAATACTATGGAGCTGTCCCATAGAAGTGAATGGGGACGTCATACACAGCTGATCAAATAGCTGATCGGCGGGGGTGCTGGGAGTCAGACCTGAGGATAGCCACAGCCCCTTTAAATTACAGCTAATTGTTTGGATTCCCAGCAAAGGGACACTTTGTCATCAGCTTAGGCTAGGGCTAAACAACGACATTTGTCACGGTACAAAAAAGGTACAGCTACACCACGACATGTGTCTTGCGACATTATGTCACACAACATTTTTTGTAATGATGGTCAATGGTGTTGCACTGCGATAGTCGCACAGCAATCCAACTTGGATGGATTTTTGTGACTCTTGCATTGCAGCATGTCGCAGTGTGACACCATAGACTCATTGCTGCAACAAATGTCGTCGTGGAGCATTAGCCTTATTATCATGGTGAAGATTCTCCGGCAGTCCCCCAGTCTGTTTATATGCGACCAACACATGACCACTGCAGCGAAGCAGTGGCCTCAGTAGTCATGTGGCATAGGGTTTGAAGGGAATATGTCATCAGTTTTAAGTCTCATTCAGTGATTGGTCAGTGATTTCCATCAGTGATTGTGAGCCAAAACCAGGATTGGAGCCACACAGAGATGAGGTATAAGGGAAGGATCTGCACCTGTTCTGTGTTTAGAGCCACACCTGGTTTTGTCTCAATCACTGATGGAAATCACTGACCAAACACTGACGTGCGAATGAGGCATAATGCTGTCATGTCCTACCAGCTCCAGCACATGTTGACGAGTCCTGATATTTAAGAGCTCATTGCTTTCCCCCCACTTGATTGACATGTTTTTTCCAACTAAAATCAGCAGCAGGTATAATGGGAGGGCCGGGAGCTTTTGAACATCAGAAGCTGTTCAGTGCAAGATTTTATCAAAACAATTCAATAAAAGAAAGCGACCAAGCATTTTGCTAAGGGGATCTGTAACTAGTTTATGCTCCTGTTAGTGAGAACACCACAATCTCATCCCCTTTAAGGCTACATTCACACGTCAGTATTTTTCTATAATCCGATTTTCTGTCCGTTTTTTGCGGATCCGTTGTTCCTGAAAATGTTTCCGTATGTCATCCGTTTTTTGCGGATCCGCAAAAAACGGAAGCATGTATAAATTTCAATAAGCAAATAAAGTTGTTTGGATTTCTTGGAAAAAAAATTAAAAATTAAAATGTAATTTCCAGGAACGGATTCCGTATAAAACGGATGACATACGGAATGACATCCGTATGTCTCCCGTTTTTTGCGGATCCATTGACTTTGTATTGTACCAGGATCCGATTTTTCAGGAAAAGAATAGGACATGTTTTATATTTAAACGGACATGCGGAACGGAACAACGGAAACGGACAGCACACATTGTGCTGTCCGTTTTTTTCCAGGACCCATTGAAAATGAATGGGTCCAGATCTGGTCCAGAACTGTTCCAGAAAAAACGGAACAGATCAGGAAAGAAAAAACGGACGTGTGAATGGACTCTAAGTAGTCTTTTTTCATGTTCACATTCCAAGAGCCATAATACTTTTATTTTTCTGTCTATGTAGCTGTCTTGGGGCTTGCTTTTTGCAGGACGAATTATATTTTTCAATGGAACATTTTTGGGGTACATATAATTTATTGATTACCTTTTATTAATTAGGGGGCGTACAAAAAAACAACTTCATTCTAGCTCCTCACTGGGCTTTCTGTTGAGGTATACTTTTGAATACCAGAAAAGCTGTACTCAAGCATATTCAGCAACGGGTACATTCACTTCAGTTAGTTCAAACAATTTATCTTTAGACTCGGTTGACCTGCTTTCCATTTGTTTCTTGCGGTTTTTCAGGGCAGAATAGTGTGGCAGACTACGCTATTCTGTCATGCAGAAAAAAACTGAAGTAGATCAAACAGGGCCTAAACATGAATCCTTAGAACTCTGTTTGTTTCATGTACCCATCACTTTTGGGTATTCCAACGTACACAGTGACTGAATACCCAGTGGAGGTCTAAACCCAGTGTGAACCCAGCGGTATTGTTGTTATGATTGCGGTTGGCAAGTATGTAATTTTTTTTTTACAGTAAACAATTTTTTATGAAAATACTTTTTTTTTTTTTGGAGAGTGGCCACATTCTGTCCGCTTGTGATCAATGTGTATGTGAGATGACTGTATGGAACTTACTAATATAGCCTTTGTTGATATTCTGTGCTGTTTGCTATATTTCATAAGTAATGCCTGGTCACATGACCCTCTATCAGCAGCCATTTTATGGACAGGACCTCCGTGTGAACAGCACGAAGAGCTTGACCAACAGGAAGGCATACCTTATGAAATATAGAAATGTACACAGAATATCCACAAAGTCTATGCTAGTACGCGCCATATAGTCGTCTTACAGATACAGTGATTAAGAATAGCCAGAAAGTGGCCAAATCCCTTTAATTTTACCCCATTACTGGTGGGTGCTAATGGACTGACAGAAGCTCCCTTCCTTTGTCAAACACCTTCGTTTCTGGAAACGCTATTAACTACAGGATCTAAGGGGTTACTGCTGGGGTCACATGATCGGATGCCAAATGTATTGTTCACTGATCATTGCTCTGAAGCCCAAGGTTCTTAGCAACAGCCAGTGCATTGGGATTGGACAGCAATCTTCATTTGAAACACCGCTAAAAAAGGCAGCACATCAGAAGAAATTCCCCAGACGGCCTCTTGCTGGTTCATTTACCATGTCTAATTCACCCTTTAACTAAATCGTTATTTGTAGCAGTACCGTTAAGGCTACTTTCACACTAGCGTTTTTTGTGGATCCGTCATGGATCTGCAAAAATGCTTCCGTTACCATAATACAACCGCATGCATCCGTCATGAAACGGGTCCGGTTGTATTATGTCTTCTACAGCCATGACGGATCCGTCTTGGACACCATTGAAAGTCAGTGGGGGACGGATCCGTTTTCTATTGTGTCAGAGAAAACAGATCCGTCCCCATTGACTTACATTGTGTGTCAGGACGTCTTGCTCCGCACCACATCGCGGACAGAAAAACGCTACAGGCAGCGTTTTTCTGTCCGCGATGGAGATGTAACCAAACGGAACGGAATTCATTCTGGTGCATTCAGTTTCTTTCCGTTCAGTTTTTTCCCCATTAACAATGAATGGGGACAAAATAGATCTCAATAGTGGAATTGAAAACGCTAATGTGAAAGTAGCCTAACTGAGGTTGTTCAGTAGAATAAACGCTGAGATATGTATGACACACTGACCTTATCTATCACGGCGTTAAAAACAAGTGCAGTGAAAATGGTGGGGATTTGGATTAATCATTACTTTCTGTTATCTCTTGTTTATGGCCTTTGTAGTAACAAAGCTGTCAAGATTATCCTATAAGGGCTAACACAGCAGTCAGCTATCAGGAACGACTCCCATTAATTGCCTGCTCGTCCCCACAGAAAATCTTTGTTTCAGGACAGCAGATCTGTGTACAGAGAACGATCTGCTGCCCAGAAACAATTATTTCCATATCATCACCACGACGGCCATACAAGGAGATTGACCCCTGACCTCTGTAGGGGCAGGAAGCAGAGAAAGGTTTAAATGTTCCCCTCCCACCACCAAACACCAGTGTTTCCTGTCCCTACAGAGGACAGGGGCGGAGAAAGGTCTCCGCGGGCAGCCGCCGTGGAGATGAAGGCAGAAGTGGTATGGAGTCGCGTACCTGCTTTTGCGGGCCCCCCCTGTCTGCCCGCGGTCTCGTACTAACGCCGGACGGGGGGGGTAGGGAGAGACTCGCCTCCGGTTGATCTGGGGCCTGCTCCCGGGAGCACGGAGATGCCCGCTGGTTCATCAAAACCATGCCGGCTTGTGCTCCCAGCGCCGTGCGGCGCTATACAAGTTCGTCACTTCCGGGTAGCCGGACGTTTCCGGAAGTGACGCGGACGGAGGGGGCCGGCTTCAGAGGGCGGGAAGATTCAAATGGATTCTCCTGCCGGCAGCGTCCTGCGGTGAGTACCTACCTGATTTCGGCTGTACTACAGGATGTCTGCTTCTGAACACACCGAGACCTCTACTCTACCGTCCGTAAGTTCCCCATAGGGGAGAGTTTTTCTTCCTCTCTCACCGGGGCACATTTTATTGGGGTTTTCTCTCTTGGTTTTCCAGACTGCAAATGAACCTCTGAGAAAACCCAAGAAGTCATTGAAGTGTATCTCATGCCTCAAACGACTTCCTGATGATTACCCTAAGAAACTGTGCAGGGTCTGCATTACTAAGATTGTCCGGGAGGAACAACCGTCCCTCATGGACGAGATTAAATCCATGATGCAGGAAGAGATTAAATCCTCTTTTGCGGTTTTTTCCTCTCTTCAAACAGTGAAGCCTGTGGTTTCGGAGCCCCCCGCTAAACGCCACAAATCGGACGATGATGTCTCATCCGACTCTGAGGTTTATGGGGGTTCAGCTTCCTCCTCTAAACATATGGAGGATGAAGATAAGCTCTCTGAACGGGATTTTTCAGAAAACAGAAGGAAATTTTATTTTTCCTCTGAGGATATGCCCGAGCTGTTAAAAGCCGTCAGAGCTACTATGGGAGTAGAGGAGGTTCCCTCTACACCGTCAGTACAAGATGAGATGTTTGGAGGTCTCAGGGTAAAGAAATCCAGAGTCTTCCCTATTAACGAGAACATCAAGGGGATGATTTTGGATGAATGGGCAGATCCGGAGAAACGGCTAGGCGTCGCCAGATCCTTCCAAAACCGGCTTCTCTTTGATCAGGAAGAAGCTAGGACATTTAATACCATCCCTAAAATTGACGCCCAGGTAGCTAGGGTCAATAAGAAAACCAGCCTACCATTTGAGGATGCTTCTCAACTCAGAGACCCACTGGATAGAAAGGCTGACGGCCTGCTGAGGAGATCCTGGGAAGCGGCCATGCTCACGCTTAAGTCTAACATAGCAGCCTCTTCCGTGGCCAGATCTATGTTCATCTGGCTCTCTGAGTTAGAGAATAGGGCCTCCGACGATTCCTCTACAAATGAAATCATGAGCGCCATTCCCCTGTTAAAATCCGCTACAGCTTTTTTGGCAGACGCTTCCGCGGAGTCAGTGCGTTTTTCAGCAAAAGATGCGGGTCTGTCCAATGCAGCTCGCCGTGCCTTGTGGGTGAAGTGCTGGTCGGGGGACAAAGTATCTAAATCCAGATTATGTGGCATCCCTTTCTCTGGAGAATACGTTTTCGGACCTGAGCTAGAGAAAATCCTAGAGAGGGCCTCCGATAAAAAGAAGGGTTTTCCGGAGGAGAAGGTCTATAAAAGGAAGTATCCCTTTCGTGCCCCTTCCAACCAAGGTAGTCAATACACGGGGAAGGGCAAGTCGGGCCGTTTCAGTTACCCCAAAGGGGGGAGAGGTAGGGCTCCCGCTTCTGCTCCCCAGAAAGGAAATGGAAACCAGTGACATCCGGGTGGGGGGGAGATTGAGGATGTTTTTTCCCCGCGGGGGGGAAATATCCTCAAACTCCTGGGCTCTGAGGATTGTAGGGTCGGGTTACAGAATACAATTCTCGGACCCTCCCCCAAAGAGGTTTTTGGTCACCAAGGTTGCGGTCCCAGACTTCAATCATCCCATTTACGTGGGCATCCGGGAATTACTCGCAAAGGGGGTGGTGGTGAAAGTACCTCTATCCGAACAGGGAGGGGGTTTCTATTCCAACCTCTTCCTAGTGAAGAAGAAGGAGGGATCCTACCGCACAATTATAAACTTAAAGCGCCTGAACAGATACATTACTTATCAAAAATTCAGGATGGAGACCCTAAGATCTATAGTCCCTTTGCTCCAAAGCAATTCAGTAATGTGCTCGGTCGATCTGACCGACGCCTATTATCATGTACCAATACATCCCAGCTCTCAACGGTTCTTAAGGTTCGCGGTCAGAGACCATCACAGCAGAATCCTTCATTACCAATTCACCTCTCTCCCCTTCGGCATATCATCAGCCCCTCGAGTTTTTACAAAGCTAATGATCGAGGTAGTGGCTTATCTAAGAAAAAAAGGTCTGACAGTCTTTCCGTACTTGGACGATTTTCTGATTTCAAACAGTTCCGCTCCTCTCCTGCTGAGAGATCTAGGTTTCTTCCGTCAAACTCTAGAAAGCCTGGGCTGGTTGATCAACATAAAAAAATCTCAGTTAGATCCGACAACGAAGATCCAGTTTCTGGGGGTTATTCTGGATTCTCAGAAACAGATAACCTGCTTACCTCAGAGCAAGATACGGGACATCCAAAGGAAGATCTCCATCTTCAACTCAAAGAATCTCTGTTCCATCAGGGACTCAATGAGTCTACTGGGGATCCTTACATCCTGCATACCATCCGTTCAGTGGTGTCAGATCCATTTTCGAACCCTACAGATGTGGATACTCAGGGTTTGGGACAGAAGAGAATCTTCTTTAGACCAAAAGGTGATCATCCCTCAGAGGATAAAGACCTCCCTTCTTTGGTGGAAGGACAGGCTAAAGATCTCCAAGGGGGTGCAGTGGTCAAGAAACCCCTATGCCCAGATCACCACAGATGCAAGCCAGTACGGTTGGGGAGCAAAGGTCGGAGAAGTTTATTACCAGGGAGTCTGGCCCAGATCTGTCAGCCTCCAGTCATCAAACCTTCGAGAACTAAGGGCAGTCTGGAAGACTCTAAGACAAGCAAAAGTTCATCTTCAGGGCCATCACGTAAGAGTCCTGTCAGACAACACGACAGTGATCAGGTATTTAAACCATCAGGGAGGCACAGGTTCGTGCAGCCTGCTGGAATTGTCGGCAAGAATATTCGCCTGGGCCGAAGCGAACGTCCGGTCAGTATCCGCAGTCCACCTGAAGGGGTCCCTAAATGTGGAAGCAGACTACCTAAGCCGGGCAAGAATAGATCACTCGGAATGGTCCTTAAACAAGGAGGTCTTCCTGATGATAGTGGACAGGTGGGGGAGACCTACAATAGATCTCTTTGCCACTCGAGCAAACTCAAAATTACCAGTTTTCTGTTCCCTACATCCCAGAGACAGCCCGAGTTTGCTGGACGCTTTCTCTCTCAGATGGAACCAAGGTCTCCATTACGCTTTCCCTCCTCTTCCATTAATACCGAGGGTGGTACAGAAGATCATACAGGACGGTACTTCAGTCATTCTGGTGACACCCTACTGGCCAAAGTGGAACTGGTTCCCAATCCGGTGGAACCTTGCCAGCGAAGGTCCTTGGATTCTACCAAAAAGACGAGACATCCTTCATCAGGGTCCGATCCTACACCCGGACCCGGACTTCCTCAACTTAGCAGCCTGGATCCTGAGACCCAGATCCTAAAGCGTCAGGGTCTATCAGAGGCGGTAATTTCAACTCTAAAGGCTTCCAAAAAGAAGGTGACCTTTTCAATTTACCTAAAGATCTGGAAGCGTTTCTGCTCATGGTCAGGTTTGCCTTCACCGAATACCTCATCCCCAAACATCCAGATGATTCTGGATTTCCTACAAAGAGGTTTCGAGATGGGATTAAGACCATCCACACTCAGGGTACAAGTATCAGCCCTTAGTTGCTTTTACGACACCGAGCTGGCAGGCCATAGGTGGATAAAACGCTTCATGAAGGCAACAACAAGGCTACGTCCGACCCTAAAGTCTCATGTACCTTCCTGGGATCTAGATATCGTCCTTAGGGGGCTATCGCATCCTCCATTTGAACCTCTGAGTGACTGCTCTTTGAAACACAGATCCTACAAGACTGCATTCCTGGTTGCCATCACCTCAGCCAGGAGAATAAGTGAACTACAGGCCCTTTCAATTAGAGAGCCTTACCTACAGGTCCTGGATGACAGGATAGTCCTAAAACTTGACCCGTGTTTTCTACCAAAGGTGGTCTCGAAGTTTCATAAGGACCAGGAGATCACCCTCCCTTCCTTGTTTAATAACCCATCTAACGATTGGGAATCTACCCTTCATTCACTTGATGTCAGACGGGCAGTACTGGATTATTTAGAGACCACTAAAGACTTTAGGAAGTCAGATTGCCTCTTTGTTCAGTTTGGAGGAAGAAACAATGGTCAGAAAGTTTCCAAGTCCTCCATTGCTAGATGGATCAAAGCTACCATCACCTCCTGTTATTCCCTACAGAATCTTTCTTGCCCTGGCGATATCAAAGCCCACTCTACCAGGGCAATGTCTTCTTCTCAGGCAGAAAGAGCGGGTGTCTCCCTAGAGGAGATCTGTAGAGCAGCCACTTGGTCCAGTATCCATACTTTTGCCAAACATTATAGGTTGGATCTTTTTAAAAAGACTGACATGGCCTTCGGACAGGGGGTTCTTCAGTCTGTGTCCCGCCCATAGATTCATATTTGATATACCTCCTTGTATGGCCATCGTGGTGATGATATGGAAAGCCGGAATTAGTACTTACCGGTAATTCATTTTCCATGAGATCACCACGACGGCCCGTATTTCCCTCCCTATTGTTACCCGGGGGTTGATATGATGAAATATCTTCTCCTGTTTATTTATTTTTTCACGTGTGTAGCCACCACCCTTTACTCTGATATTTTGGAAGCACTGGTGTTTGGTGGTGGGAGGGGAACATTTAAACCTTTCTCTGCTTCCTGCCCCTACAGAGGTCAGGGGTCAATCTCCTTGTATGGCCGTCGTGGTGATCTCATGGAAAATGAATTACCGGTAAGTACTAATTCCGGCTTTTAGTGTCTATATCTGCAGTGCTTTTACCCAGTGAATGAGCACTTGCTTGTTTATCGCCCAGATCAGCGACACCTATACATGGACCGATTATCGGGAATGAATGTTCCTAGGAATGCTTCTTCCCGATCATTGGCCTGTGTAAAGTGCCTTTAACATCTTTGTGTACAGTCAGATAAAGTTTTTGTCCGTAGAGAAGTTTATTCCCAAAACTCCCCATATGAAAATAACAAACTGCCGTATACTTACCATAGTCACCATAACATAATACATTTCCAATTGTCAATCAAAAGGTTGTTTTGTCAAGGAGGGACAAAAATGCTGAACTGCAAGAAGTCAAATTTTTATTAACTTAGGCCTGTTTCACACTGGCATTAATGGTTCTGGCAGGGGAACTGCCTAACTGATCTGTAACCGTGCGCTGCCAGAAGTTCTTCCGGCCCCATTCACTATAATGGGGACTGGCGGAGATCTGGCTGCAGCAAAGCAAATATGCAGAGAGGCGGACTGACAAATACTGCTGCACGCAACATATTTTGTCCTGCTGTTTCTTGCCCTACAACTCCAGTGTGAAACAGGCCTTGGAGAGACAATTTACCTTGTTGACTGGTACATTGTCCTGAAAAATTATTGGGATATTTTTAAAAGCATCCTAAACTTTCATTCTGAGAGGTACATACCATATGGGTTAGGAACAAGAAAAAAAACAATGTGGAGGGCTTCCGGTTCCAGACACTGACATGTAAACACGGGGAAAAAGGAGCTCCGTATGCACCCCGCATACCCAGCATATTCTCTGCTTCCCAGCTCAAATATCTCCTCTGATTTAGAGAGGAACTGTTGTAGCAGTCCAATCTCGTCCACCCGATGACTCAGGAGATACAAATATTCGCCTACAGACCCGCCATGTCTCCCACCACTCGCAAGGACAAGATGGCGCTGGGCCGCACTTCCCCAGCACGAGAGGACACGCATGCTTTGCTACCTCTCTCAGGCAATGAAGGAGATTCGGACTCAGAAGATATTCCAGTGGCTCTGGGAATCGCTACCCCTTGTAGAGTTGAGAGGGCTCAGACCAGAGCGCACGAAATGGACCAGCCAGACCCCGCTGGGTCATAATAAAATACGTTGATTATGCTGAAAAAGAAACGATACTACGCACATACAAAAGGGCCCAAACACCAGTTCTCATCTCAACCTACAGTCCCCTAAAGTCAAGCTCCCAAGTCGCAGAGACATCCCAAGACTCCTAGTTACAGAGGTGGCAAGTAACTTTGCTGAAGGCGACTCCTGGTCAAGCCTGACGGACCCTTAGTTTATTTATTTTTGTGTTACTGCCAGACCTAGACTTGCGTGAGTAACCATGCTCATGATATCTCTTGCATTATGCTGACAGCTCACTAGCTGTCTCTGGTCATTGGGTCACCCCCTATAGGTGTTGGGGGGTCAGTCAATAGACCAGAGAAATGCTTCTTTGCTTGGTGGATAAATGTCATACTCTTTAGGTGTGCAGGGGAGATCCCTGCATGTCAGAAAAAAGCGAGGCCGCATTTTCCCCAGAGACCAGGGATAGTTTCGGTTCATTTTTCAGTTTATTTCTTTAATTCATTCTTTATTCTTAAATTTATTTTGCAGTTTGTGTTCTGTTTTTATATGCCACATGTAATCTTATTGAGCCAGAAGGTGACCTAACCTTTGATGTATCTAAAGAATTTGCTAAACTTAGGGACTCAGGGGGTGGGAAAGCAGCGGGGAGTCTACATAATACCTTAACCACCTCCGGACCGCCTAACGCAGGATCGCGTTCCGGAGGTGGCAGCCCTGCGCAGAGTCACGCATATACGCGTCATCTCGCGCGAGCCGAGACTTCCTGTGAACGCGCGCACACAGGCGCGCGCGCTCACAGGAACGGAAGGTAAGAGAGTTGATCTCCAGCCTGCCAGCGGCGATCGTTCGCTGGCAGGCTGGAGATGTGTTTTTTTTTAACCCCTAACAGGTATATTAGACGCTGTTTTGATAACAGCGTCTAATATACCTGCTACCTGGTCCTCTGGTGGTCCCCTTTGTTTGGATCGACCACCAGAGGACACAGGTAGCTCAGTAAAGTCCCACCAAGCACCACTACACTACACTACACCCCCCCCCGTCACTTATTAACCCCTTATTAGCCCCTGATCACCCCTGATCACCCCATATAGACTCCCTGATCACCCCCCTGTCATTTATTACCCCCCTGTCATTGATCAACCCCCTGTAAAGCTCCATTCAGACGTCCGCATGATTTTTACGGATCCACTGATAGATGGATCGGATCCGCAAAACGCATCCGGACGTCTGAATGAAGCCTTACAGGGGCGTGATCAATGACTGTGGTTATCACCCCATATAGACTCCCTGATCACCCCCCTGTCATTGATTACACCCCTGTCATTGATTACCCCCCTGTAAAGCTCCATTCAGACGTCCGCATGATTTTTACGGATCCACTGATAGATGGATCGGATCCGCAAAACGCATCCGGACGTCTGAATGAAGCCTTACAGGGGCATGATCAATGACTGTGGTGATCACCCCATATAGACTCCCTGATCACCCCCCTGTAAAGCTCCATTCAGATGTCCGCATGATTTTTACGGATGCACTGATAGATGGATCGGATCCGCAAAACGCATCCGGACGTCTGAATGAAGCCTTACAGGGGCATGATCAATGACTGTGGTGATCACCCCATATAGACTCCCTGATCACCCCCCTGTAAAGCTCCATTCAGATGTCCGCATGATTTTTACGGATGCACTGATAGATGGATCCGATCCGCAAAACGCATCCGGACGTCTGAATGAAGCCTTACAGGGGCATGATCAATGACTGTGGTGATCACCCCATATAGACTCCCTGATCACCCCCCTGTAAAGCTCCATTCAGATGTCCGCATGATTTTTACGGATGCACTGATAGATGGATCCGATCCGCAAAACGCATCCGGACGTCTGAATGAAGCCTTACAGGGGCATGATCAATGACTGTGGTGATCACCCCATATAGACTCCCTGATCACCCCCCTGTAAAGCTCCATTCAGATGTCCGCATGATTTTTACGGATGCACTGATAGATGGATCCGATCCGCAAAACGCATCCGGACGTCTGAATGAAGCCTTACAGGGGCATGATCAATGACTGTGGTGATCACCCCCCTGTCATTGATTACCCCCCTGTAAAGCTCCATTCAGATGTCCGCATGATTTTTACGGATGCACTGATAGATGGATCGGATCCGCAAAACGCATCCGGACGTCTGAATGAAGCCTTACAGGGGCGTGATCAATGACTGTGGTGATCACCCCATATAGACTCCCTGATCACCCCATATAGACTCCCTGATCACCCCCCTGTCATTGATCACCCCCCCTGTCATTGATCAACCCCCTGTAAAGCTCCATTCAGATGTCCGCATGATTTTTACGGATGCACTGATAGATGGATCGGATCCGCAAAACGCATCCGGACGTCTGAATGAAGCCTTACAGGGGCATGATCAATGACTGTGGTGATCACCCCATATAGACTCCCTGATCACCCCATATAGACTCCCTGATCACCCCCCTGTCATTGATCACCCCCCCTGTCATTGATCACCCCTCTGTAAGGCTCCATTCAGACATTTTTTTGGCCCAAGTTAGCGGAATTATTATTATTTTTTCTTACAAAGTCTCATATTCCACTAACTTGTGTCAAAAAATAAAATCTCACATGAACTCACCATACCCCTCACGGAATCCAAATGCGTAAAATTTTTTAGACATTTATATTCCAGACTTCTTCTCACGCTTTAGGGCCCCTAGAATGCCAGGGCAGTATAAATACCCCACATGTGACCCCATTTCGGAAAGAAGACACCCCCAGGTATTCCGTGAGGGGCATATTGAGTCCATGAAAGATTGAAATTTTTGTCCCAAGTTAGCGGAACGGGAGACTTTGTGAGAAAAAAATTAAAAATATCAATTTCCGCTAACTTGTGCCCAAAAAATTTTTTTTCTATGAACTCGCCATGCCCCTCATTGAATACCTTGGGGTGTCTTCTTTCCAAAATGGGGTCACATGTGGGGTATTTATACTGCCCTGGCATTCTAGGGGCCCCAAAGCGTGAGAAGAAGTCTGGTATCCAAATGTCTAAAAATGCCCTCCTAAAAGGAATTTGGGCACCTTTGCGCATCTAGGCTGCAAAAAAGTGTCACACATCTGGTATCGCCGTACTCAGGAGAAGTTGGGGAATGTGTTTTGGGGTGTCATTTTACATATACCCATGCTGGGTGAGAGAAATATCTTGGTCAAATGCCAACTTTGTATAAAAAAATGGGAAAAGTTGTCTTTTGCCAAGATATTTCTCTCACCCAGCAAGGGTATATGTAAAATGACACCCCAAAACACATTCCCCAACTTCTCCTGAATACGGCGATACCAGATGTGTGACACTTTTTTGCAGCCTAGGTGGGCAAAGGGGCCCATATTCCAAAGAGCACCTTTAGGATTTCACAGGTCATTTACCTACTTACCACACATTAGGGCCCCTGGAAAATGCCAGGGCAGTATAACTACCCCACAAGTGACCCCATTTTGGAAAGAAGACACCCCAAGGTATTCCGTGAGGGGCATGGCGAGTTCCTAGAATTTTTTATTTTTTGTCACAAGTTAGTGGAAAATGCTGATTTTTTTTTTTATTTATTTTTTTTCATACAAAGTCTCATATTCCACTAACTTGTGACAAAAAATAAAAACTTCCATGAACTCACTATGCCCATCAGCGAATACCTTGGGGTGTCTTCTTTCCAAAATGGGGTCACTTGTGGGGTAGTTATACTGCCCTGGCATTCTAGGGGCCCAAATGTGTGGTAAGGAGTTTGAAATCAAATTCTGTAAAAAATGACCTGTGAAATCCGAAAGGTGCTCTTTGGAATATGGGCCCCTTTGCCCACCTAGGCTGCAAAAAAGTGTCACACATCTGGTATCTCCGTACTCAGGAGAAGGTGGGGAATGTGTTTTGGGGTGTCATTTTACATATACCCCTGCTGGTTGAGAGAAATATCTTGGCAAAAGACAACTTTTCCCATTTTTTTATACAAAGTTGGCATTTGACCAAGATATTTATCTCACCCAGCATGGGTATATGTAAAATGACACCCCAAAACACATTCCCCACCTTCTCCTGAGTACGGCAATACCAGATGTGTGACACTTTTTTGCAGCCTAGGTGGGCAAAGGGGCCCATATTCCAAAGAGCACCTTTCGGATTTCACAGGTCATTTTTTACAGAATTTGATTTCCAACTCCTTACCACACATTTGGGCCCCTAGAATGCCAGGGCAGTATAACTACCCCACAAGTGACCCCATTTTGGAAAGAAGAGACCCCAAGGTATTTCGTGATGGGCATAGTGAGTTCATAGAAGTTTTTATTTTTTGTCACAAGTTAGTGGAATATGAGACTTTGTAAGAAAAAAAATAAAAAAATAAAAATCATCATTTTCCGCTAACTTGTGACAAAAAAAAAAAAGTTCTATGAACTCACTATGCCCATCAGCGAATACCTTAGGGTGTGTACTTTCCGAAATGGGGTCATTTGTGGGGTGTTTGTACTGTCTGGCCATTGTAGAACCTCAGGAAACATGACAGGTGCTCAGAAAGTCAGAGCTGCTTCAAAAAGCGGAAATTCACATTTTTGTACCATAGATTGTAAACGCTATAACTTTTACCCAAACCATTTTTTTTTTTTACCCAAACATTTTTTTTTTATCAAAGACATGTAGAACTATAAATTTAGAGCAAAATTTCTATATGGATCTCGTTTTTTTTGCAAAATTTTACAACTGAAAGTGAAAAATGTCATTTTTTTGCAAAAAAATCGTTAAATTTCGATTAATAACAAAAAAAGTAAAAATGTCAGCAGCAATGAAATACCACCAAATGAAAGCTCTATTAGTGAGAAGAAAAGGAGGTAAAATTCATTTGGGTGGTAAGTTGCATGACCGAGCAATAAACGGTGAAAGTAGTGTAGGTCAGAAGTGTAAAAAGTGGCCTGGTCTTTCAGGGTGTTTAAGCACTGGGGGCTGAGGTGGTTAATGGATGTTGAAAATGATTAATGTTAATTCATGGAATGTTAAGGGTCTACTCTCTCCTCGGAAAAGATCCATGGTGCTCCATCACCTCAAAAAGCTCAAGGCGGATATTTCCTTATTACAGGAAACCCACCTCTCAAAAAAATTCTGGGTGGGGGAGGTCCTGGGGTCCTCAGCAATTAACCGTAAAGCAGGAGCCCTTATTTTATTCCATAAGAATCTAGCCTTCTCATTGCAATCACAGGAGGTAGACTCCCAGGGGAGAGTAGCACGTTGTGGTACGCCTACCAATAGGCGATGTCAGTATATAGAATGTATATGGCCCAAACGGGGAAAATAGAGAATTCTTCCAGTCAGTCTCCACGAAATTGCCACTTGATTATCAGATGTTGAAAATAGTGAGAGGATATTTCAATGCAGAGATAGATTGCAAATCCACCAAATCTCTTGACTACTGGTACTGCTAGATCTTATGATAAGGTGCTAGGTCCAATGGCATCATACTTTAGCCTGATAGACTCAAGGAGACACAGACATCCGGATAGCAAAGAGTATACCTTTTTCTCAGATTCTCACAGATCATGGTCCCGCATTGACTATATATTTGTCAGCCAGGCACTGATCCCCCGAGGATCTGTCATAGAACAAATGCTCATTTCTGATCATGCTCCAGTTAGGCTCACACTAGCCCAACCGCTCAGGTCTTCAATTGGCGATTCCCCTCATTCTTGCTGCAGGATTCTACTTTTAAGATCCAGTTGCAGAAATGGTGGGAAGACTTTGAGATTACTAATAATAAACACAAGGAAGAGCCAGCACCTGGGAGACAGCCAAGGCTGTTATTAGAGGCCATATAATCGCTTATGTGGCCCGCTTGAAAAAAAACGGTCCACAACAAGTATACGCCACCAAGCGACATATTACAAAAAGCGTATATCCACTTTCAATCCCATCCACCTAATGAAACGCTGGTGGCCTGGAAAAATTCCAGGGCCCAGTTCGAACTGTTGTTAGAAAAGAGAGAGACCTTATATAGGGCAAAATGGGATTCTGACCTTTTATGATTTGGCAACAAATCAGGCCGGCTCCTAGCCAATGTGGCCAAGGGTGCTAGAAAACCTAACTTGATCGCCAGTCTCTTTACTAAATCAGGAAATATTTCCTCAGAACCATCAGCAGTGATGGGAGTATTTAGAGATTTTTACTCCTCCTTATATAGCAACCCTGGGGGCTTCGATAGCAAAGAGGGACAGAAATATCTAGATGAGGCTAATTTACCCAAGCTAGGCCAAGCTCAGAGAGATGAGCTTAACTCTGATGTCACTATTGAGGAACTCACACGTGCCATCTCGAGTCTGGCTAGTCACAAGGCCCCAGGATCAGATGGCTTCTCATCTGATTTTTATAAACTGCTCAAAACTCAGATTGCCCCCCCCCCCCCCCCCACTACTTTCTTACTACAACTCTTTGCTCCATGGCCACCAAACACCCACTGCTGCAAATCTGGCACACATCATAGTTTTCCCAAAACCTGATGAGGACCCTCACAAACCGGAATCATACCGCCCTATTTCCCTCATAAACAAAAAATCATGGCAGACAGATTGGCGGTTCATCTGCCTGATCTCATTGGCCCTGCCCAGGTTAGTTTTGTTAGGGGTAGAGCGGCTGTGTCCAACATATGCAAAGTCCTTGCTGTGCTGGATGTTACGGCTGGACACCGCCCCCTTGATTCACATGCTGCCTTGATAGCGCCAGACGCTGAAAAGGCATTTGACAATGTATTCTGGAAATGGCTAGACCTTACACTGGATGCCTTTGGACCCTTCCGAGGATTCCTAGCACAATTATATACCTCCCCACGAGCATCCATGTTGTTTCCGGGATTCTGCTCAGACCCATTCCCCTTACAGAAGGGGACAAGACAGGGTTGCCTGCTGTCACCTTTACTCTTCAACTTAGCAATTTGGCCTTTAGCTAGAAGATTGGAGAGCGGCAGATTATAGGGATAGGCATAGGAAAATGTACAGTTAAAACGGCCCTATTCGAAGACAACCTTCGAATAGTTTATGTCCCATCCCACACTTCACCTACCTGGCATATTTGAACATCAGGCAACTTAGAAAAAGGATTCTGGAGACAATAGAGGTCCTCTTTTCAGCTCTTCTTTATTGATATATTTTTCATAAAATCGACATGGTCACTGTCCCCACGGCATGGTCACTGACGCGTTTCGGGTAAGTACCCTTAGTCGTAGCACCATGCTAAGTGTGACCCCACATTATATAGGAATTGGAGTGCGCCTCTTCAGAGATCCAAGGAGGAACCTCCAATCCCATAGGCTGCCACAACAGAGGCACACCTCTTCCCCAATTATTCGTACAATTGGAAGCACACTGTGTGGACAATCCTGGGGCAAATTAACCCCTAGTCTCCATGCTGTTTACTTGTATAGGAATAAACCGCACAGTGTGAACACTTAGTCCTTTCTACCTGTTAAAATAACATTATAAACAACCGGAATGGCTTGACAGCTGCAGAGTGTTACAATATGTTGTAGGCCGACAATAAAGGGGGACAGTATTCCTACCTTATCTCTGACATATAGTAGTGAATTCAATGCTATCAGTACATCCATAAAAAAATGTTTGCCCATACTGTTTGATGATAGTATTCTATATCAAGCATTGAAAACAGGTTGCAGAATAGTCTCTAGAAGAGCTGCTACCCTGTCCTGCTCTTTGTCCCCGTCTCTCTACACCGCTATTAATATCAAAAAAGATGTCAAAAGCAGTTGGCTATGTTATCAGGGCTTCACCAAATGTGGAAGCAACCCTTGTAAAACCTGCAACTATGTTCTACCCACACAAACTTTTGACAACTCAACACATACAGTCAAATTTCCCATCCGCAGTTATATTAACTGCAATACGGAGGGTGTTGTCTATGTCGTCAGATGTACTCATTGTGATCTGATGTACATAGGCAGCACGGCCCGTAAGCTCAAGAGCCGTATCCTTGAACATTTGAACTATATTAGCAATCCAAATATTCTCAACATCTCTAATATAGCGAGGCACTTTATCCAAAAACATGCGCGCAAAGTGACATTTTTTCAAGCATTTGCCATTGAAAGAGTCTCGGCACCCAAAAGGGGCGGTGACCATCGCAAGAAAATTCTTCTCAGAGAGGCATACTGGATCTTTAGACTTGGGTCTAGGATTCCAGCGGGTCTCAACCTGAGAAAAGAGCTTATGTATATTTACCACTGATTGATAGTACATACAATCTAAGTGGAGATATGTACTTACCAGCAGTCTAATGGGAAACTTGGACGATTACTTATAATGATTCATCTTTGTTTGTAGTAGTCAGGATGGGTGGGATTTCAAATGTCGCATAGGATCGTGCATGCAGGCTGAACACTGCTCAGGACACTGATCACACAGAGCGGCCTATTTTTCTACAATATGATCCATACATAACATGAATCTGTTTGATGAAAGTAATGGTGATAAGATTGCACCTAATTTTGTGTGCTGTTCCTCTCTGATGCTTCTCATATATGGAGCAATCAGGTTTACAACACTGGCTATGTTGATTTGCTCATTTGTAGCTAATATTTTGTATCACTTATCGCTGCAATAATGTGGTTCCTCACACAAGTTTGCTTCTGTTCCAATATTCAGATGTGTATTTATTGTCGGCCTACAACATATTGTAACACTCTGCAGCTGTCAAGCCATTCCGGTTGTTTATAATGTTATTTTAACAGGTAGAAAGGACTAAGTGTTCACACTGTGCGGTTTATTCCTATACAAGTAAACAGCATGGAGACTAGGGGTTAATTTGCCCCAGGATTGTCCACACAGTGTGCTTCCAATTGTACGAATAATTGGGGAAGAGGTGTGCCTCTGTTGTGGCAGCCTATGGGATTGGAGGTTCCTCCTTGGATCTCTGAAGAGGCGCACTCCAATTCCTATATAATGTGGGGTCACACTTAGCATGGTGCTACGACTAAGGGTACTTACCCGAAACGCGTCAGTGACCATGCCGTGGGGACAGTGACCATGTCGATTTTATGAAAAATATATCAATAAAGAAGAGCTGAAAAGAGGACCTCTATTGTCTCCAGAATCCTTTTTCTAAGTTGCCTGCTGCCTGCTACGGGAACACTCCCCCAGGGCCTCTGGAGCCGGGATTATATACCATACCAGACAGGTGAGCTGGATAAAAGTTTTCCCATATTTGAACATATTAATGAGTTTGGGCAACTATCGGGCTTTAGAGTTAACCCCCAAAAATGTGAGTTACTGAGCTTGGGCAGATTGGACTCCAAATCCTCAGCAGCTATAATGGCAACAGGCATCAAAATTGCACCCTCCTTTATTAAATATCTACCGTATATGCCGGCGTATAAGACGACCCCCAACTTTTACACTGAAAATATAGAGTTTGGGATATACTCTCCGTATAAGACTACCCCTTTTTCAACACACAGCAGTAGATTACTGCATCCCACCACCATCCCTGGGTACCACTGCCATCCCTGCATCCCACCACCATCCCTGCATACCACCGCCATCCCTTGGTACCACCGCCATCCCATGGTATCACCACCATCCCTGCATCCCACCACCTTCCTTGTCCTGCCTCCCAGACCCTAAACATGTGCCACCTATACCCTGAACATGCTTTTGTTATGTTAGTCTTCATATTCACATTCACATATGCACATCTGCGCCGCACTTAGATACGCCGCACGGAGATCTCGGACATGCGCCGGAGCGAGATGCGAGCGGCCGTGAGGATCCCGTGTATCCACGCTCGCCGCATGAAATTTCGCACATGCGTAGGAGCGAGATGCGAGCGGCCGGGAGGATGGCGGTACAAGGAGCATACAAGGTACAGAGCAGGGGGAGGCATACAAGGTACAGAGCAGGGGGCGGTATACAAGGTACAGCGCGGGGGGGCATATGCCGTGGGTTACATCGCAGCTCTCAGCTGCTGGGGATACAAGGCAATAGCCCGGGCTCTCTCTGTTTATAATTCAGGCGTCCCGGCACTGCAGCGCCCGCCATACCCGGCGTATAAGACGACCCCCGACTTTTGAGAAGATTTTCATGTGTTAAAAAGTAGTCTTATACGCAGGAATATACAGTACATTTAAATATCTTTAAAAAATTGGCAAATCTCCATTTATAAACTAAACCTACCTCCTCTAATAACTAAAATAGAGCGTGAACTCCAGCGCTGGGGACATCTGCTCATAAACCTATTGGGCAGAGCTCACCTCATAAAGATAAGCTTCTCAAAACTGTTATACCCCCTCCAGACCATCCTCCTCCTCTTGCGTCACGCAGATGTTAACTAACTACAATCTGATCAGCGTTTACAACTTTTTTGTGAAAGATGATGTTGTCTAAAAAACAGGGAGGAATTAATTTTCTAAATATACGAGCATATAATATAGCCTGCCTAAGTAGGCATGTCTTAGATTGGATTTATCATTCCAATTACTACTCCAACTATGAGCTGGAGTCGTCTCTCTCACACACTCCTTCGATCCAGACAGCCTGCTTCATACCACCTTGGCGACATTACCCACAAGCTTAAAGAAATCGCTAATAGTGCGTGATACGATAGGGGCGTGGAAGGAGCTTCGTAAAAGATTTAAACATTTAGAATATCCAATTACATTCCCCTCTGGCACCATGTGGAATTTCAAGTGGGCCACCAGAGCAAACTTTTCGCACCATGGAGATCGGCTGGCATTCAAAGAGTGGGGCAGGTTCTCCATGAGTCCGAGCCCAGATTAAAAACTCTTGAGGAAATAGCAATGCCTGCCTTCGAACCAAAGTTTCCAGTATCTGCAATTACAGGCTTTTTGTCTAGCTATTCTATGGAGATCAGAAACCAACCTTTTGATGTTTTTTTGGGGTCAGGCAGGCAGAAAAGATCTATATCCAGTATATTTGAATCGATAAGAGATGTACAGTATTTAATATAGGACCAACCCCATACAACTTCCAAAAATGGGCTTCAATTCATATGATCCCAGAGGAGGGCCGAAGGATACTAGAGGGATGGACACAGCTCCGCAAACATATAATTAGTGAGAAGTGGCGAGAAACACATTTCAAACTAATACACTTGGCCTATTATGGCTTCAACATACCGGTCTCTCCTGCTAACCCTAACAGGTTGGTGGCGTGTCCCAAATGCCAGAAAGGGGGCTCTGATCTGTTCCAAGGGATGTGGACATGCCCGAGGGTACAAATATTTTGGCGCAAGGTGATTGGTTATATAAATAGCATTTGGTCTAGTCCGATGCAAGTAGCTCCATTGCTGCTCCTTTTTCACCCGTTGATGATCCCTCACATAAACCGGGGAAGATACCACCAATTGTCCATATTGCTCTGATTGTAGCTAAACGCTGTTTATTACGAGCATGGCTTGACCCAACTCCACCCACCATGTCAGACATCACTCAGCAACTAAAATACTACCTATTGATGGATATGGTGGAATCAAAAAGGGCCAGGGATGATGGTAAGAATTGGTTCCACAAAAAATGGAACTATGAATTCTTATCTCTCCCCAGATGAAATTAGAGAACTATCCCTCCCTGGTCTCTTGTCACTACAAAAAAACAACCACTCTCAAAAACCCATCGTAAGTGTCTCATCATGACTGGAAGGGAATAAGTGGTATATCTATTAACACGTTTTTATGTTTTGAGATATTGTAGGTCCTCTCATCAATATTATTCTCTCTAAAGTCAATTTTCGGACCCTTTTAAAATATACTTTTTATTATTTATCTTTAAAATAAGTGCCCCTAATTGGCGGCTTGATATCATACAGAGGGTGCAGGCCTCCGGCCGGCTACTCTAATAATATAATAATAAGTGACTGGTTGCAAGTCTAGCGGATCACAACACCTGGGCTCTCCCTACCTTAATAAACCCTAATAAATCTAAGTCCCTTTAATGGTCTCTTAGCTCTTACCTCGATGTGGTATATAGTTTTGTTGACGGTTATGTAATGTGATGCCAAGCTTCTTGTACCATTGTACATTTTGTCTTACTGGAATGTAGTAAGCTTCTTGTAGTTTGTGAATATCTCAATAAAGATGTTTAAAACAAAACAAAAATAAACATGGATAAATAGAATTGTAAATAAAAAAAGGAAAGCATTTAAATTACTAAAACAAAATGGTAGCAAAGAAGCACTAAAAAGCTATAAAGAAAAAAATTGAATATGTAAGATAGATAAAGGCAGTCAAGCTGGAGACAGAGAGGCTCATTGCCAAAGACAGTAATACTAAGCTCAAAATGTTATTCTAGTAAAAAGGTTAAACCTGAAAGTGTTGGGCCTATACAGAGTGATGAGGGAGGAATTGTAGAAAGCGATGAGTAGAATCCAAATTTTTTTGATATTTTTTTTTCTCCACTGTATTCACTGAGGAAGATGAAATGCAGAGTGTACAAGTAAATTCACCATTAATGTGGCCTGTCTGACCCAGGAAGAAGTCTTAAAGAGATTACAATAGACAAATTACCTGGTCCAGATGGCAAAACCCCCGTTTGCTAACAGAATTAAGTAATGTAATAGACAGACGCTTATTTCTGATATTTAAGGACTCTATACTGACAGGGAGTGTTCCACAGGATCGGCACTTAGCAATTGTCGTCCCAATATTCAAAGAGGGGTCAAAAACAGAACCCAGAAACTAAAGGCCGGTAAAGTCTAACATCTGTTGTGGGTAAACTGTTTGAGAGATGCTATCTTGGAGTATCTCAATGAAAATAAGTGTATAATGCTGTATCAGCATGGCTTCATGAGGGATCGGTCCTGACAAACAAATTTAATCAGTTTCTGTGAGGAGGTAAGTTCTAGACTGAATCAGGGTGAGTTAACTGATGTCATATATCTTGACTTCTCTAAAACATTTGGACTGGGAGAAAATGTCTGTATGTGGGTAACTGGCTCAGTGATAGAAAACAGAGGGTGGTTATTAATGAAGCACACTCAGATTGGGTCACTGTCACCAGTGGGGTACCACAGGGGACAGTATTGGGCCCTATCCTCTTCAATATATTTATTAATGATCTTGTAGAAGGTTAGCACAGAAAAAATATGAATTTTTGCTGACAATACTAAACTGCGTAAAGTAATTAACATGGAGGAGGACCGTATACTGCTACAGATGGACCTGGATAGATTGGAGGCTCTGGCAGAGAAGTGGCAAATGAGATTTAACACAGACAAATGTAAGGTTATGCACATGGGAAGGAATAATGCAAGTCAACAGTACATACTAAATGGTAAAACACTGGGTAAAGCTGACATGGAAAAGGACTTAGGAATTTTAGTTAACTGTAGAAAAAAGTCATTATTCACAGCTTGAACAAAATCCTGTTCAGGGGAATCTATAGTAGAATGAGGTTGTATATAAACAAATTCACAGAAATACCACCATTCTAAAATATAACCTTTATTGTTATTATATAAAAGTAATTACACCCTTTTATAGATACAGAAAATGAATAATAAATGAAATTTATTATTCATTTTCTGTATCTATAAAAGGGTGTAATTACTTTTATATAATAACAATAAAGGTTATATTTTAGAATGGTGGTATTTCTGTGAATTTGTAGAAAAAAGTCAGCCAGCTTCTGCCAAGGCCAATAAGAATATAGGGTGCATCAAAAGGGGCATAGATGCCCGTGATGAGAACATAGTCCTGCCACTACAAATCACTGGTCAGACCACACATGGAGTACTGTGTACATCTCTGGGCTCCTGTGAACAAGGCAGACATAGCAGAGCTGGAGAGAGTTCAGAGAAGGGCAACTAAAGTAATATCTGGAATGGGAGGACTACAGTACCCTGAAAGATTATCAAATTTAGGGTTATTCAGTTTAGAAAAAAGGCAACTGAGGGAAGATCTAATAACTATATATAAATATATCAGGGGTCAGTACAGAGATCTATCCCATCATCTATTTATCCCCAGGATTGTGACTGTGACGAGGGGACATCCTCTGCGTCTGGAGGAAAGAAGGTTTGTACACAAACATAGAAGAGGATTCTTTACAGTAAGAGCAGTGAGACTATGGAACTCTCTGCCTGAGGAGGTGGTGATGGTGAATTCAGTTCAAGAGGGGCCTGGATGTATTTCTGGAGTGTAATAATAGTACAGGCTATAGCTACTAGAGAGGGGTCGTTGTTGTTAATCCAGGGAGTTATTCTGATTGCCTATTTGGAGTCGGGTAAGAATTTTTTGTCCATAAAATGAGGAAAATTTGATTCTACTTCATGAGGGGGAGGGGGGGGGTTGCCTTCCTCTGGATCAACCTTGCAGGATACCATGCTGCACTGGATGGACATATGTATTTTTTCAGCCTTACAAACTATGTTACCTGTCATGCGACTGCAGTGGCCACTTGCTGGTCACCATGATTTTCTCCATTACCTCTACCATGGAACAGATGGGAATGGGAGGTGGCATATAATTAATTATTATTTTTTTAACCCAGTGGAGAGCTGCTTTGTAATTCTGCTCGTGCCCAGCTTCTTTTTAACCCCTTAAAAACCACCCACTGTCTTTAGTCGTCGCTGATTTAGAGGGAACAGAGCACTTCTGTGAGAACTCCTGCTCTACAACTGAACTGTAACGGACAGCTCTAGTTCTTAGAGCAGCCTTTTGCTCTACAGCCAGGATCTAGAGGTAGCTCCAATCCCAACTCTTAACTATTTGATTGCCGCATTCTTTGACTGCAACATGATCAAAGTGGATTTTCCCCTCGGATTGGGTCCCAGTGATCTGGGTAAGCCCTCAGCAGTCAGCCCTGCGGAGCTAAAAAAGGACCCAAGACTGTAAATTCAGTAGTCCTGCTGTTAGGGCACATTAGTGAAGTAGACTGCCATATGAAAACTCTCAGACTCGTTACAGTGTTATCTCAACACATTCTTCAGTGGTATCAAAACGGCAGTATAATTGTACTTGTTTTTATATCATTAGACGCTTGATTATCCTGAAACTGTGGCATGGATTTAGCAAATGATAGACACCAGCAAAAATGAAAAAGAGGAACGGATGCCTCAACAAGAATATATTCATTTTTAACTATATTTTTTGTAAATATTTTATATTTTCATCTATTTTTTTTTTCCTTTTCTTCTATTTTTTTTCTATTTTACCACGAGGGCCTTGTGACCACCACCTGTCGCTAATACAAGACGACAAGAGTGCTTAGTCAAGCTCCGTCTCTCCTCGATATTTGGAGTCTTCACCTAGCGATGAATTCACACAACTGTTTTAGTCTGGCCAATTCTAGGCATATTTGTGGCCTTCAGGTTACACGCAGCGATCTCCTCCTCAGTATGGGGAGGAATGATCACTAATGCCATTGCTGTTCCCTATATTAAATCAGATAGTGTTTACACAGCACAATCTGGCACCTGCAAACGTTTTTTAAACCGGATTGTGGCAGTATTACACTGCCAGATCATCGCTAACGAGCGTTACTACGATCATCTGGCAGGCAGTCTGCCAGTCTGATACAGACTTTAGGTGCTTCTTTCACCAGCTCTTCTGCTTAGTTTTTAGTCTTTTCATTAACCAGTAGCCTTCAGTCTGAGTGGCATTTTGACATTATTTGAATATTCTTTCAAACAAAAAGATTAACCTTTTGGAATTGTCATGTTTTTGATAAGGTGCATCTCGATTGTGGACTGAGAGTATCGTATATTACTTTATAGCCAGTTATGCTTTTATTTTTATGTATGTGTACTGTTGCTTGTATGAAATTTGAACATTTGTGGTCATGTCAAATTGGGTATCTACAGCGTCCAGAGTGCGGATCTGGCAGGTCAGCCTTTTTCTAGAGAACTCCATATACAATACATCATCTGTTTTATATCACACTTGCTTAATAAATAAAACTGTGTGGAAATGACATGATGGAAGCAAAAAAGATGCAAATTATGCATTTAGTGCCGTAATTGAAGGTCTTTTTGTATCTGTGGTTTGCTGCCATTGTAATCCTTTGTTGTCTGCAATTTTAAGATATAAAGTAGATGTCAATGTGTGATTTCAGCTTCCTAATTGTTCTCAGCAGGCGCTTGAATTAGGCTGCTGTACTGATTCCCATTCAGCTATGCAATCCTATATTTAACACCCACAATTAAGAGCCTGGGAGAAATAAACAATAATTTTATATTTTTTCTTGGTTTCAGCTTCTTATAGATGAGTTGTCTTCCACAAAACACTGGGTCTCCATGCATGTATCAGACCATAGTGGTTTCCACTATCGTCAGTTCCTGCTGAAGTCTTTACTCTCCAGAGCACAAACAGACTGTGAAACGTCAAGCAGTGCAAGTCTTCCCAGAGAAGAGGAAGTTCCTAGGCCGGTTCTCCCACTCTTGATAGAAGAAGAACTGGAACTAAGTAGCGATCTTATAGAGTCTTATCCAGGACATGAAGCTCTGTGGTGTCACAGGTGGGTTAGATGATTTTTATTTCTAACTTTGATGGAAATCCTGTATACAGTCACATATCAAGTAGTGAAGTATTTATGGTAAATCCTTTGTGACCATACACTTGTATATAAGGGAATTGGAATCAGTCCCTTAAAGGGGTAATCTAGGGTTTGAAACGTGAGGACCTATACCTAGGATAGGTCATCAGTATCAGATCGGCAGGGGTCCGACTCCCAGCACCACCGCCTATAGATGGTGTAAACTTAGGCTGTGTAGGTCTGCACCAGACTTATCACGGATCAGGTGGGATGATGAATATGGTGCAGGGATAGACACTTTTCTCGTCTCTGTACCAACTATTGGTTTGCTTACTTTAAGACACAATTTTATGCCAGAATTGTGTCGCAATGTTGGTGCAAAATGTGTCTTTTTAGGTCACACCCATGTACTGTAAAGCCAGACCCCTTTGCCAGTAAGACCAGCTCCATCATCAGACTAGGGTGCAGAAAATTTCACTAAACCTAGATGTGCCAAATTGCACCACAATTTGGTGCAATTTATGCCAAAATCTAGCTGCACTCACATCAGTAAGTGTAGGACACTGCGGGGGAGATTTATTAAGTGATAGATGCCTTTTAATAAATTAGGTGCATCTCTACCCCTCTCTGTGCCAGAGACTCAGGAGCTGGCGAAGACTTCAGCTATAACTTAGCGCCAGTTTCTGGTGTAAGTTTTAGAAAATACATCAGGCCTTGAAAAGCCCATCCCCATTTTCATAAAGTCGCCGTTTTTGGCACCAATATACTGTTCATCATAATTTGCGACTTTTTTATGCCACAATAGCATTGATAAATTCCTTCCTTGTGTATTTAAAACTTTATACCATAGATTTTTTTTCCCTACAGCATGCCATGCTTTACTGTTCTGACCATCGAAGAGCAACAGAAACACATGGCAAATAGTGCACGTGTGGACAGAGCCTATAACCAATCCTTGTAGCCCCTTGATTACAGTAGGATAAAGTAATCATGAAAAAGCTCTTGTCTCCATATGTCCCCTCTATTAGCTAGCTAGCGGCCCCCTGAATCCACTTACACACTGCCTGCCTAGCTTGCTTTGCGGTTGCCCGCTAAATGAGTAAAATGTAGTTTTGTCACAGTGTATTTTGATGCAGGGCTGGACTACAAGGTTTCGTATACATCCCTTTAAATGCCTGTGTACCAGAACCAGCGTGTTGGAACGGTCTACGTCAAGCAGTGCTGCGCCGAGAAGGGAAAACAGTCTGCTTGCTTTTCCAAAAAACAAATCTCTCTGTGTCTCCCATGAAACTGTGCAATGTTCTCCAGGAGTGAAAGAGTTTATAACCTTGCAATTTATTGGCCTGCCAATGTCCTCAGTGTTAGGCTGGCATTAACATAGGAAAGTTCTGGTTATCTGTGTAAGCAGATGGCTCCCCAGCAGCTCTGCAGCAATCATTCCCAGATCACTGCTCTGACAATGTCACCAGCACAACCAGTGGTTTATTCCTGGAATACGCCTCTGGCAGAAGAGCCACATTTGTAAAATAACGTGGCTTCGCAAGTATGAGAGACGTATTCTCATATATATGTTATCTGTGCATAAAAGATCAGCTTTTCTGTTTTCCAAAGGCACTTTAAGCTTCTAAGATTTGTATTAAGTAAGACAGGAATGTAGAAAATACTGTTCTAGAACTGGCACAGTGACTAGCATGGAAATTCTGTGTCTATGAAAACAGTTATAGGGTGGTCGCTGGTGACCGCTTCCCTTTAAAGAGGATCTCCTCTCATTATCATTCTTTTTTAGTTTAAAAACTGTGCTGATCAATTTCTACATCTATCTTTATAGCAGTAGGAGCTTTGTTTTTGTGATACACGGCTCAAAATTCCCTGCAAATATATAGTAGCAGCCACCACTAGACAGGGCTTAGGTCCTACTGTGTACTATTTTATTACTAAAGGCTATGGCTATCTTTGGGAGCATTTTTTCATTTGGTGCATTCGATTTATCTTGGGCTAAAAAATACGTTTTCCAGTTGGTCTTTGTGTTCTACAGCCTTCGGGTTTCACGGACTCTCCAAACTGGTCTTTCTGGTTTTCTCTGAAATCCGTCAGAGAGCTGCTCTGTTGGTTCGATTTGTAGGCCTTATCTCGAGTTCTCCTGACAACTCATTAGCACCTATTTAAGATAAAGTTTTACACGTTTAATCATAATTTAGCTTAAATGTTCATGAGCTGTTACAACATAACAGATAAGAGCTACAGATCAACTCTCGTGGACAGAAGTCTGCAGAATCAGTGAAACTTGCTCTGTAGAGAACAAACAGAAAATTTTGAATAAAGAACAATTCGTAAAAAGATGTCCATAGCTTTTAGGTTGAGCACTTAAAGGGGTTATCCAGTATCTACAACAGCCCCCCCATGTGCCGGGCCCCTCCATGGGAATATACTTACCAGGCTCCCCGCTCTGCTCCTGGTACCCGCACCGCCACCGCTGCTTCTCCCTGTACATGGATGAAAACATCTGGTGTCGGGGAAGGAGCAGCCAATGGCAGACGGGGAAGAGCCTCCCTAGGGTTACCCCCATGTTCTCATCTGTGTACAGGAAGAAGCAGCAGCGGCGGTGCGGTGACCAGGAGCTGAGCGGGGTAAGTATATTCCCTCTGAGGGGCCCGGCACATGGGGGGGCTTTTGTAGATACTGGATAACCCCTTTAAACTTCCCCTTGAGGTTGATGCAGGCAGATAATTTCTGTACATTTTAATCTAAGCAGGCCAAATACAGCTCTACATACTTGAAAGATTACAGAATGTTTGACTTTCTTAGATTATAATAAAATGTACTTGTTACCTTTCTAGGCGTCATCTCGTTGGCTTGGTTCATCAACTGCACAATGAACAATCTCATGTGGAACCCTCTCAAGTCACAAGTGTGGACACGGCTGCTGTTAGCACAGGAAAGGAACCACAGCACCTCTGCACTGATTTTTTGGGATACCACACAAACACTATGGATGTCGATGGCTGTGACACAAGCAAGCAGAGCTATACCCAAGAAACGAAACGTCTAAAGCGCGCTCCTGTCCAAGACTCTCTTATATACGAATCCGAGCTCAGGTTCATTAGTTGTATTTTGTCCAGCTGCCGAAATGCTGAGCAGTCCAGGTTTGCTGCTTCGTACAGAAAATGGCTCCTGTCATTGCTAGGTCACTAACCATGCTCGCTGCATTATGTATGGATTACTTACAGTGCAATATCTTTCTTTCCATTAGCAGTGATTTGAATGGTTCCAAAGTCTCTGAACCATCTTCTTCTCACTTCATAGGACTCTACAGCAAGATTTTTAATTTATTTTTTTCCCCACCCTTTTTTTCCCCATTTTTATTTAATACGATGATGGAAAGATGAGATTTATCTTTATACGATGCCTATGCCTTTGAACATGGCAAAATCATTTCAAACTGTTACAAGTAAATAGCTATTTTAGTTTGTAAAATCAAATCCATTCTGGGTGTTGGAAATTCCAAAATGTTTACTTGAAAATTTTAGGTAAAAGTTACAACTGTCCCCTTTTATCTTATTAAGGCTCCATTCAGACATCCGTAGAATGGGTCCGCATCCGTTCCCCAATTATGCGTAACGGGTACAGACCCATTCATTCTCTATGGGGCCGGAAGAGATACGGACAGCACACAGTGTGTGCCCCGATCTTCCGGTCCGCAGCTCCGGAAAAAAATAGAGCATGTCCTATTCTTGTCCGCAATTGCATTTCTACGGGGTTGCCGGCCGGGTGTATTGCGGATCCGCAATGCTCTACAGACGTCTGAATGGAGCCTAACAAGGGAGGTTTGGATGAAGTGTTCAGTCCTTCTATACTTCACTGTACTGTAGTGTTTTTTTGTTACTTTTTTTTTCTTCCCTGGAATAAAGAAACTATGGAGACATTGGATGAACAAAGCATTTTGAAGAATTGCAGATTTTCTGGTAGCTTGAAGCAGAGAAAGTGGGCTGTCTGGACTTCAGCACACCACTTAAAATGTCAGCCTGCATAAAATACCTAGGTCGTCATGAGAAGCTAAACTTCTACATTAGAATGGTGGGGATGAAACCTTGCATGTTTTGATTTTTATTTTGGCTTATTTGAGTAAACCACACGAGGTTAAGAGGAACCTGTCTCCTGGTTTGGGGCCACTAAACCACTAGCATACCATTATGCAACTGGAGTTCAAGGTCCCGAACTAGCCCCTATCAAACTTGTCTGTCCCTGCAAAGTGTAATAAATGGTCTAACTTACCTGGAGTTGAGTCTGGGACTGTTCTCCAGTGGCAAGAGGCGCATGATGCTGATGAAACTGAGGAACAGTACACCTTGCTTCACTGCACACTCCCACTACATTGGGCTCCTACTCGGTGAAGGAAGATCTACCGTCCTTGGCTTTCTCCGTGCAAGTGTCCAGTGCTGCTGGAGGTGAATCCAGGACTCATTTCCTGGAAGTGTTATGTTCATTTTCTATACTTTGCAGGGATGAATGGGTTTAATATGGGCAGGTTTGAGACCCTTAACCCAAGTTCCACAATGGTATGCTGGTTGTTTAGTGACCCCTAAGCTTGGTGACAGGTTCTCTTTAAGTGAACAAAGTACAATAGAAACTGACGCCAATAGTTATATCTTAAAGATATAGTTATACATCTGGGTATCTTGTGGCTTTTTAAGACTTCTTTATGCCCCCAATCATTACTAACTCTCGAATATACAGCGCTTATTGCACTGTTCTAGATTCTTTATACTTTAAAAGGAGTCTGCCATGTCATTTTTACAAATACAACTAACAGCATTGGCCCACCGAAGATTGCAAATGCACTCCAGACATACCTGTGTGTACTTTGTGTCTTTATTCCATGTTCAGAAAAAGCTACCAAGTTCCCAGCTGGGAAGGCTTTGCTCTTCCAAATGGCCAAAGCAAACCAGACTTAAGAAGAGGAAAGGGCTGCTTTAGCTGCTCAAATCTTGGGAGTTATGGGCCTGGTCTTGTTTGAACGCTATAAGCTTTCAAACAATATCAGAATCACAGCATTATATCCACTACATCAGAAGATATAGCTGTTAGAAATGGAGTCAGGAGTGAAAGCAGTGAAATCTGCTTTTAATTTCACTTTCGGCTGCATTCACAGCCATCCCTATTTCTAACTACTATATCTTCAGATGTAATGGATATAATGCTGTGAACAGCAAAGCCTTCCCAGCTGGGCACTTTGGAGCAGTTTTTCAGCAGAATAAACGTGCTTTTCCTTGACATGGAATAAAGACACAAAGTACACACATGTTTGGAATGTGTTTACATAGCCCCTGAAAAAAGAAGATTGATACTTACCTGATCCATGCTTCTCTGGTCCTGTGCTCTCTCCATCTTTCGGTCCCGGAACTGTTTACATCTGGCTGGCTATGGGCATGGTCACATGTACCACTCCAGCCAATGACTGGCTTCAACAGTGATGTGCAGCTTGTGGACACATCATCTCTATAGCCAGTCATTGGCTGGAGCAGTCCATGTGACCATGCCCATAGCCAGCCAGATGTAAACCGTGCTGGGACCAGAAGATGGAGAGAGCAGCAGCATGGCGGATCACCATAGCGGCAGACCCCCACCACAACATACGAAGATACAGCTGTTGGAAATTGAGTCAGGAGTGAGAGCAGTGGAACCTTTTTTTATTTTCACTTTCAGCTGCATTCACTGCCATCCCTAATTCTAACAGCTATATCTTCTGATGTAATGGATATAATGCTGTGATTCTGGTGGTTTATGAAAGCTTGGAATGCTCATATCTCAAGCTGTTACCAATCCAAAGGTATAGGCAGCTAAAGCAGCCCCCCTCTTTTTAAACCTGTCACCTCAAAATCGCATATAAAACCGCCAGCATTACCTTATAGTAGGCAGTAGTATGAGAGCGAATAAGTGCGGCACTCACCATTGCTGGTTAAACTTCAAAGCTTTATTGCTTCTTAAATGAAGACATCTAGGCAGGCTGGGGAGCGGAACATGCCTATCACTGGAGATCGGCGGTGACGGACGTTTTGCGCTGAACTAGTGCTTCGTCAGACCGCTAGTTCAGCGCGAAACGTCCGTCACCGCCGATCTCCAGTGATAGGCATGTTCCGCTCCCCAGCCTGCCTAGATGTCTTCATTTAAGAAGCAATAAAGCTTTGAAGTTTAACCAGCAATGGTGAGTGCCGCACTTATTCTCTCTCATACTACTGCCTTTACAAGAACCTGTTCCTCCGGGTTGCTGAGCACCACACGGGACTTTGTTTAAATGCTGGTTGGTCGTGGTTTGACCGTCTATTGGGGTTGTTTCTGCGGCTCGTAGTAGTGCCGCCGTTTCCCACCTTGTTTCTGTATTCGTTTATTACCTTATAGTAGCCCCCAGTCTGTTATTAATGATGTGTTTGATCCGGTAATCTGATGCTCCATACATGACAAAAACGATGTTTTAATCGCCATCAGCGCTATCTCGCCGGTCAGTCTGAAGTCAAGGGGGCAGCGGACTCCTTGTTTCAAGTCAAGATAAGCACGTCCTCTAACCGTCCCCTCTTCTGTGTGATTGACTTTCTGCAGTGCGGCCTGGGATCGCATTAGTCTCCCGTATGCGCGGTGTGCTGATGAAACCTGGCTAACTGCAGGAGCCGGGATCGCACAGTAACAAGGAGCGCACCGTGCATGCGTGAGACTAACGCGATCCCAGGCCAAACTGCCGGCTGTCAGTCACAGCGAAGGGGCAGGAAAGGGTGCGTGGTTACCATGACTTGAAGCAAGGAGTCCGCTGCCCCCTTGACTTCAGACTGTCCGGCGAGATAGCGCTGATGGCGATTAAAACATCGTTTTTGTCATGTATGGAGCATCAGATTACCGGGTCAAACACATCATTAATAACAGACTGGGGGATACTATAAGGTAATGCTGCCGGTTTTATATGCGTTTTTGAGGTGACAGGTTCCCTTTAAGGGTCCATTCACACGTCCGTTTTTTCTTTCCTGATCTGTTCCGTTTTTTCAGGAACAGATCTGAACCAGATCTGAACCCATTCATTTTCAATGGGTCCTGGAAAAAATCAGACATTGAGCTGTCCGTTTTTTTCCAGGACCCATTGAAAATGAATGGGTCCAGATCTGGTCCAGATCTGTTCAGCAAAAAACGGAACAGATCAGGAAAGAAAAAACGGACGTGTGAATAGACCCTTAGTCTTTTTTGCTTTGGGCATATGGAGCCTGCCCAGATGGGCACTTGGGAGCTGTTTTTTAGCACAATAAAAGTGCTTTTCCTGGACATGGAACAAAGATACAAAGTGCACACAGCTATGTTGTGAATGTGTTTGCAATCTTCTGTGGGGCAATGTGAAAATGATGTGACAGACTCCCTTTAACACTCAGCCGTGCTCCCAACACTAAAGGCTTATGGACACCTGTGCATCAAAAAATGTTGTATTGAACATCTATATGTGATGAAAAATTACAAAGTTTTGTAATTGGTTTTAATTAAAAATTCTCATCCATTTTTCCTCTGCAGCCTGTGTGTCTTCATATACGTTGCAGGCTGCTAAGTCCTATTCAGTTTGAAATCCATCAGACAAACGGTCTAACGGCTCACTCTGTAGTCCTTATCTTTTGAATGAGCTTCTAAGTTTGCACCTTTTTTATGTAAATATATTTTATTAGATTATATAGATCTCTGATTAAAAGACTGCTGTACAGAAAGAGGGCCCACAGTAACACAGGTCATCTGATGGATTTCATGCTAAACCGGATTGATGAGCCTGCAATCAATGTATGTGAAGACATGCAGGCTGCAGATGACACAGGTGAGAAATGTTCCTTAAAACCAATTACAAAAATGTATTTTAGCACTTCATATATACAATTTAATAAAAAAGCATAGATATTTAAGCGTATTCCCATCTCATTTATTGGGTTATGCCATAAATGTTCGATAGGCAGTTTTCTCTGTTCACTTTTGTGGGAGTTCCCAAAAACAGGTTCGTAAGTGTGATCAGCTATTTTTGGAACTCCCATAGACATGAATGGATAGATCCACACATGCACCGCCACCTATTCATTCACAGCAACCAAGAGACTCAGGCCTGCTTTCGAGATAAGTTTGGTCTCACAGGTGGGACCTGTACCTGACACACATTGCGGACATGCCATAAATATGGGATTGGAATACTCCACATAACTTCTGACATCCGCCGCTGCATTTCCCCGTTACGCGGAAGAAAAAACATTTGGTGGAGGGGAGGGTTTGGCAGCCAATAGCAGGCCACAACGGGAACGAGCCTACCTAGCATCGCCCGCTAGGAAGCGACGCGGGTGCCAGGGAAGTACAATCTGTGTGAGGGTCGGGCATTTGTGGAGGCATTTTAGGGTTTGGATAACCCCTTTTAATAATTTGTTTTAGACACATATATACGCATAATGTTGCAGTTTTCTAGTTCGAGGCCTATGATATGCACTTACACACGGTCAGAAATGGTGGTAGATAACCTGTGGCTTTCCAGCTGTCGTGAAGATACAACTGCCCGCATGCCATGCAAGCACAACAGCTGGAAAGCCGCTATAGGGTGCCAACGTCTCACTGCTCAGAACCATTAAAACCCAGTAATAAACTTAAATGTAAGTATACATTTAATTATTGAACCAGGATTGGTGTGGATCATTTGCAAATTTTATCTGTTTCTTAAGTGGCTTAAAGGGACACTCACCAAAATGAAAAAAATAAAAATAAATGCTTCATATTCGGCACAGTGCCACTATTGCTCTCTTATATATGTCAGCTGGTTTAATAAAACTGTGTTTCTTCATAAATTAAGTCTATAGATCTTTGCATGTGTGACTTGTGTCCAGCACTTAGGAGTCTCCATTCATGACCTTTATAGCTGTGCTGCGCATGGATCTATGGCTACTCATGAGTAATGTTTCTCCACAAACACTGGCCACCCTTGAACCCATGAGCAGCTCCCTAGTAGCTCTGGTCTACTCTGTATACTGTGTACCGTTCACAGGTGGTTCAAATACTGCCCATTCAATGGGTAGCAGGAGATTACAGTGACGGACAAGTGGTTCGATTTTAACAAATCTCATCCACATGCTGTCTAAATATTCTGCACGGAATATAGCATATGGTGCAAATTTGTTGCAGAGTTTTTCCAGCGCAGGGCAAAGGAGAGCATCGGAGCATTTCATCTCAGAGGGGCTGCCTGGGTGAAGAAGTGGATATGTCCGGGATCAACCTGGACAACCCCTTTAAAAACCAGTGTACATGTCAGCTGCACTGTGATGTGGTACAGAATGGCACTGGGGAAAGGGGTGAGCTGTTGTCAGGCAAGATCTGTCCCTGGTAACAGAGACTCAGAAGATGTCAGTGAGGAAGTAAGGGTGTGTCACAGCTAGCTGACCTCCTGAGCCTGATAGATGTGCTGCCTATAGACTCCTGAAGAGCAGAGAGGCTCCTGTGTGTCTGTAAGTCTGATCTCTCCCTCTTTATCAGCTTTCTGACCTCTTTGCAGAAAACAAACTTAGTGAGGAAGTGAGTTCACTGCATACAGTACTGGCAGATGGGAGACTACCACTGCTTTTGAGAGAAATGCATATAGCTGTGCAGCTGAAACTGGGAATAATAGTGCTAAAATAGATAGGGAAGCCCAAAAACACTAGATCCTTCATAGTTATGATTGTACAAAGAAGCTCAGCTATTATGCAAACTTTTTTGAAAACTCAAGGATGCTTTTAGCAATTTTAGGGCTTGTCCAACATTTTTAATTATCTTGGAAACTCCTTTTGGGGTATGGCCACATGGTCGGATTGGATTTCCTGATGCAGTTTTAGAAACCAAAATTGGGAGTGAATCGTAAAAGGAGAGACGTATAAAGGACAGATAGTACTTCTCTTTTTGGAATTCACTCCTGGTTTTGGCTTCCAAAATTGCAACAGGAAACCTAACAGTTTGGCCTAAAGAAAACCACAGAAATAAGATAATAATGCACTTAGTAAAGTAGATGCAGGCATTATATATGGACAAAGTCTGGCCTACCCTTAACCCCTAAAGGACTCAGCCCTATTTCACCTTAAGGACTTGGCCATTTTTTGCAAATCTGACCAGTGTCAATTTAAGTGCTGATAACTTTAAAACGCTTTGACTTACCCAGGCCGTTCTGAGATAGTTTTTTCGTCACATATTGTACTTCATGCAAAAAAAAAAAAAAAAAAAAAATTTACCAAAAATTTGGAAAAATAGGCAAATTTCAAAGTTTCAGTTTCTCTACTTCTGTAATACATAGTAATACCCACAAAAAAATTTGATGACTTTGCATTCCCCATATGTCTACTTCATGTTTGTATCATTTTGGGAATGTCATTTTATTTTTTGGGGCTGTTACAAGGCTTAGAAGTTTAGAAGCAAATTTTGAAATTTTTCAGAAACTTTCCAAATCCCACTTTCTATGGACCAGTTCAGGTCTGAAGTCACTTTGTGAGGCTTACGTAATAGAAACCACCCAAAAATGACCCCATTTTAGAAACTACACCCCTCAAGGTATTCAAAACTGATTTTACAAACTTTGTTAACCCTTTATGTCTTCCACAAGACTTCATGGCAAATGGACATAAAATGTAAGAATTTCGATTTTTTGGAAAATTTTCCAATATAATCAATTTTTTCCAGGAACAAAGCAAGGGTTAACTGCCAAACAAAACTCAATATGGGTTGCCCTGATTCTGTAGTTTGCAGAAACACCCTATATGTGGTTGTAAACTACTGTTTGGCCAAACGGGAGGACATAGAAGGAGGGGAACGCCATATGGTTTTTGCAAGGCAGATTTTGCAGGACTAGTTTTGTTTATACCATGTCCCATTTCAAGCCCCCCGTTGCACCCTTAGAATAGAAATTCCAAAAAAGTGACTCCATCTAAGAAAGTACACCCCTCAAGGTATTCAAAACTGGGTTTACAAACTGTGTTAACCCTTTAGGTGTTCCACAAGAGTTAATGGCAGATGGAGAAACAATTTTGGAATTTCAATTTTTTGGAAAATTTTCCATTTTAACCCATTTTTTCCAGTAATAAAGTAAGGGTTAACTGCCAAACAAAACTCAATATGGGTTGCCCTGATTCTGTAGTTTGCAGAAACACCCCATATGTGGTCGTAAACTACTATTTGGCTAAACGGCAGGACATAGAAGAAGGGGAACGCCATATGGTTTTTGGAAGGCAGATTTTGCTGGACTGGTTTATTTACACCATGTATCCTTTCAAGCCCCCTGATGCACCCCTAGAGTAGAAACTCCATAAAAGTGACCCCATCTAGGAAACTACGGGATAATGTGGTTGATGTTTTGGGACTATTTTAGGGTAAATATGATTTTTGGTTGCTCTATATTACACTTTTTTGAGGCAAGGTAACAAAATATTTAAATTCTAAAATTGTTTCTACATTCGCTATTTAGTTTTGTGGAACACCTAAAGGGTTAACAAAGTTTGTAAAGTAACTTTTGAATACCTTGAGGGGTGTAGTTTCTTAGATGGGGTCACTTTTTTGGAGTTTCTAGTCTAGGCTACATCAGGGGGGGCTTCTAATGGGACATGGTGTAAATAAACCAGTCCATCAAAATCTGCCTTCCAGAAACCATATGGCGTTCCCTTCGTTCTATGCCCTGCCGTGTGGCTATATAGCCATTTACGACCACATATGGGGTGTTTCTGCAAACTACAGAATCAGGGCAATAAATATTTAGTTTTGTTTGGCTGTTAACCCTTGCTTTATTACCGGAAAAAAAGGATTCAAATGGAAATTTTGCCAAAAAAAATGGGTGTTTTGGCACAGTTTTTATTTTATATTTTTAACGCTGTTCATCCGAGGGGTTTGGTCAAATGTTATTTTTATAGGGCAGATTCTTACGGACGCGGCGATACCTAATATGTCTACATTTTTTTATTTATTTAGATTTTACACTATATTATCATTTTAGGAACCCCAAAAAATATTTTTGTATCTCCATAGCCTGGGAGCTACAGTTTTTTGTTTTTTTTTGTTTGGCGACTATCTAATGTAGGGGCTCATTTTTTGCGGGATGAGATGGCGGTTTTATTGGCACTAATTGGGGGTGCATATGAAATTTTGATCGCTCGCTATTACACTTTTTGTGATGTTAGGTGACAAAAAATGGCGCTTTTTTTACACGTTTTTTTTTTTAACGCTGTTCATACGGGGGGGTTGGGTTAAATGTTATTTTTATAGAGAATATTTTTACGGACGTGGCGATGCCCAATATGTATGGCTCTCAGACTTTGGAGACACTAAGCAGGCATCCTCAAACTGCGGCCCTCCAGATGTTGTAAAACTACAATTCCCACCATGCCCTGCTGATGGCTGTAGGTTGTCTGGGCATGCTGGGAGTTATAGTTTTACAACATCTGGAGGGCCGCAGTTTGAGGATGCCTGCACTAAAACTAATATTTTTGGGGGAAAAAAATTGTTTCCGTGTCTCCAAAGTCTGAGAGCCATAGTTTTTTATGTTCTCTAGGGGACTGTTGGGGATTATAAAAATGTTGTACTCCATGGAAGTGTGATACTCCCTGAAGCAATCGATAACCAGGGGGCCCGGATGATCGGGGCAAGTGTCACATTGAGTGGTGGTGTCCTTCCGTATCCCCCTCTTGTGGTGGTGGGGGGGGTGTTAAGTGGTAGGGGGGGGGTCTAGGGTCTGAAAGCTAGAAAACAATAAATTTAGATAAAGTGTTTTTTTTCCTAACTAACTTATCCCTTCTATCCCTGCCTAACGGTGCCTTTCCCTCACTGACCCTAACCTACCTGGAGGGTGATGGGTTCAGGAGGGTGATGAGTGCCGATGGGGGGATCGCAGGAGCCTGGTGAGGACGGTGCAGGTGCTGAACAGGAAGAGGAGGGGAGAGAGGAGCGCTGGAAGTTTGAATCTCACGCCTCTCTCCCCGCACCAATCACCGATCACAGTCCTTTTCTGGTTCATCGGGTCACCGGAGACCCGAATGCACCAGAAACGCAGCAAACCGAAGGTCTGAATTGACCTGCGGTTTGCTGCGATCGCCGATGCGGAGGGGTCACATGACCCCCCCGGCGTTGTGACAGGATGCCCGCTGAATGATTTCAGCGGACATCCTGTTGCGATTAACCCCCGCCGCGCCGCAATCGCGATTTAAAGTTAGGACGTACCGGTACGTCCTGAGTCCTTAAGGACTCGGGAAATAGGGCGTACCGGTACGTCCTAAGTTCTTAAGGGGTTAAAGAGTTGCCCGGGACATTTTAAAGGGGTTTTCCAGTAAAAATTATTTTTTAACAAGTTCCCGTAGCACAACCCCTGAAAAAGAAGATTCATACTTACCTGCTACACGCTGCTCCAGTTTTCTGCTCTATCCATCTTTCAGTCCCGGTACTGTTTACAACCAGCTTGCTATGGGCATTGTCACCTGCACCGCTCCAGCCAATGACTGGCTTCAGCGATGATGTGCAGCTTGTGGCCAAATTACCTCTGTAGCCAGTCATTGGCTGGAGCAGTCCATGTGACCATGTCCATAACCAGCTGGTTGTAAACTGTGCCGGGACCAGAACATAGAAGGAGTGGTGGCAGTGCAGACCACTATAGCAGCAGCCTCCCACCTATCTCCTTGAGAACTCGGCATGCAGTTCTGTCTCAGGCAGATATGTAAATGATTACAGGTTTAGACTTATTAGGCACTGGGTAATGGGGCCTAAGTGTGCATACATATATAGCTGTCACCCACTGATAACACCTCCCCTGTGCACAACTATCAGAGACTGACTGCTATCTATATATACACACTTACATAGAGAATGCTACCAATTACCGATAACACCTCTCCCCCGTGTACAACTATCAGTGACTGAAAGATATCTAGGTATACACACTTACACAGAGAATGCTATCAATCACTGATAGCACCTCCCCGTGTACATCCATCAGTGACTGACTGCTATCTATGTATACACACTTACACAGAGAATGCTATCAATTACTGATAACACCTCCTCCATGTACAAATATCAGTGACTGACAGCTGTCTATGTGTACACACTTATACTGGGAATGCTATCAATCACTGATAACACCTCACCAATGTGCAACTATCAGTGACTGATGGCTATCTCTGTATACACACTTACACAGAGAATACTATCAATCACTGATTACACCTCCTCCGTGTACAGATATCAGTGACTGACAGCCATGTATACATACGTGTAATTATAAAAAAAAACAGAGCAATGAAGATAAGGAAATCTACAAGATTAGGCAGAGAGAGGCCAAGCAAGTTATAAGAACTTCTAAAGCGCAGGCAGAAGAAAAACTAGCTCAGTCTATGAAAAAAGGGGATAAGACATTCTTCAGATATATAAATGAAAAAAGGAAATTAAAACAAGGAATAACTAAATTAAAAACAAAGGACGGAAGGTATGTAGAAGAGAATAAAGGGCTAGCCGACTGCCTTAATGAATACTTCTGTTCAGTTTTTACAAAAGAAAAAGGAGAAGGACCTCCACTAGAAAGAATGACTATTAAATCGTTTGATGCATGTATCTTTACAGAGGAAGATGTTCTAAGTTTGCTGTCTAAGGTGAAGACAGATAAGTCACAGGGGCCTGATGAGATACACCCAAAATTATTAAAAGAGCTTAGTGGTGAGCTGGCAAAACCGTTAACAGATTTATTTAACCAATCATTAGTAACAGGAGTCGTCCCGGAAGATTGGAAATTGGCAAATGTCGTGCCCATTCACAAGAAAGGTAGTAGGGAGGAATCGAGCAACTATAGACCAGTGAGTCTGACATCAATAGTAGGCAAATAAATGGAAACACTATTAAAGGATAGGATTGTGGAACATCTAAAATCCCATGGATTGCAAGATGAAAAACAACATGGGTTTACTTCAGGGAGATCATGTCAAACAAATCTTATAGATTTTTTTGACTGGGTGAATAAAATAATAGACGGTGGAGGTGCAGTAGACATCGCATATCTAGATTTTAGTAAGGCTTTTGACACTGTCCCACATAGAAGACTTATCAATAAACTGCAGTCATTGAGCATGGACTCCCATATTGTTGAGTGGATTAGGCAGTGGCTGAGTGACAGACAACAGAGGGTTGTAGTCAATGGAGAACATTCAAAACAAGGTAATGTTACCAGTGGGGTTCCACAGGGATCTGTACTGGGACCGATTTTGTTTAATATCTTCATAAGTGATATTGCAAAAGGCCTCGCTGGTAAGGTTTGTCTTTTTGCTGATGACACAAAGATATGTAACAGGGTTGATGTTCCTGGAGGGAAACGCCAAATGGAAAAGGATTTAGGAAAACTAGAAGAATGGTCAGAACTCTGGAAACTGAAATTTAATGTGGATAAGTGCAAGATAATGCACCTGGGGCGTAAAAACCCAAGGGCAGAATATAGAATATTTGACACAGTCCTGACCTCAGTATCTGAGGAAAGGGATTTAGGAGTAATTATTTCAGAAGACTTAAAGGTGGGAAGACAATGTAATAGAGCAGCACGAAATGCCAGCAGAATGCTTGGATGTATAGGGAGAGGTATAAGCAGTAGAAAGAGTGAAGTGCTTATGCCGCTGTACAGAACACTGGTGAGACCTCACTTGGAGTATTGTGCGCATTACTGGAGGCCATATCTCCAGAAGGATATAGATACTCTAGAGAGAGTTCAGAGAAGAGCTACTAAACTAGTACATGGATTGCAGGATAAAACTTACCAGGAAAGGTTAAAGGACCTTAATATGTATAGCTTGGAAGAAAGAAGAGACAGAGGGGATATGATAGAAACTTTTAAATACATAAAGGGAATCAACTTGGTAAAGGAAGAGAGCATATTTAAAAGAAGAAAAACTACCACAAGAGGACACAGTTTTAAATTAGAGGGGCAAAGGTTTAAAAGTAATATAAGGAAGTATTACTTTACTGAGAGAGTAGTGGATGCATGGAATAGCCTTCCTGCAGAAGTGGTAGCTGCAAATACAGTGAAGGGGTTTAAGCATGCATGGGATAGGCATAAGGCCATCCTTCATATAAGATAGGGCCGGGGGCTATCCATAGTATTCAGTATATTGGGCAGACTAGATGGGCCAAATGGTTCTTATCTGCCGACACATTCTATGTTTCTATGTTTCTACACAGAAAATGCTATCAGTCACTGATAACACTTCCCCTGTGTACAGCTATCAGTGACTGACAGCTATCTGTATACACACTTACACAGAGAATGCTATCAATCACTGATAACCCCTCCCTGTGTACAACTATCAGTGACTGACAGCTATGTATACACACTATTGCGGAACAGCGGATGTAGACCCACTGTGCCACTGACTAGCAATACTCCAGAGGGGCGTGACTAAGCGATTACCCGGATATCACTAGCGCCTCTGATGGTGAGGATAGGCTTGACCATCGGTAGTTGACAGGGGCTACTCTGGAGTGTAAACCAGTCAGTGACAGCTGGTCCAGGCAGACCAGGAGGTACCTGCAAAGGTACCTAGTAAGGTACATAGTAAGCCAGACGGGGTCGTTACCGGGAGCAACAAGACAGGAACTGGAGGATGATGCAGGGACGTAGTCAGGATGAGCAAAGGGTCAAGGCAGGTGGTACAGGAGCAAGGTCAGACAATCCGGATCGGTAACAGGAGAGGCAATGGAAGCAGGCTGGGATAGGAGATAAGCGAAGTCCAGGAACAAAGCACGAAGTCAGGAACACGAGTGGTAAGCAAGCTCTTTAGCACAAGATAAGGACCTTGACTCTAAGGCTGCGTTCACACGGGCGAGATTTCCGCGCGGGTGCAATGCGGTAGGTGAACGCATTGCACCCGCACTGAATCCGGACCTATTCATTTCAATGGGGCTGTTCAGATGAGCGATGATTTTCACGCATCACTTGTGCGTTGCGTGAAAATCGCAGCATGCTCTATATTCTGCGTTTTTCACGCAACGCAGGCCCCATAGAAGTGAATGGGGTTGCGTGAAAATCGCAAGCATCCGCAAGCAAGTGCGGATGCGGTGCGATTTTCACGCATGGTTGCTAGGTGACAGTCTATTCACTGTATTATTTTCCCTTATAACATGGTTATAAGGGAAAATAATAGCATTCTGAATACAGAATGCTTAGTAAAATAGCGCTGGAGGGGTTAAAAAAAAATAAACAAATTAACTCACCTTCTCCTCTTGATCGCGTAGTTCCCAGTCTCTTCTGATGAGCTGTCGGCTAAAGGACCTTTGGTGACGTCAGATCACATGCTCCAATCACATGGTCCATCACCGTGGTGATGAAGAAAATAAATTGGTTGGTCCAGCTTGTATTCGTGGTAATCCAAAGGCTTTATTCAATATTCAATAAAATCCAGGTACAAGAATGCAGGTCACCGTGGTGATGTACCATGTGATTGGAGCATGTGATCTGACGTCACCAAAGGTCCTTTAGCCGACAGCTCATCATTAAAGAAGTAAAGAAGAGACCGGGAACTACGCGGAGGAGGTGAGTTAATTTTTTTATTTATTTTTTAACCCTCAATTGATCACCTACTATGCATTCTGTATTCAGAATGCTATTATTTTCCCTTATAACCATGTTATAAGGGAAAATAATACAATCTACACAACACCTAACCCAAGCCCGAACTTTTGTGAAGAAGTTCGGGTCTGGGTACCACAGTCGGTTTTTTATCACGCGCGTGCAAAAAACATTGCACCCGCGCGATAAAAACTGAACATCGGAACGCAATCGCAGACAAAACTGACTGCAATTGCATTCCTACTCACGCGGGTTTTCCGCAACACACCGGGACGCATCTGGACACGCTCGTGTGAACCCAGCCTAAGGCACCTGGGTAGAGGGCTGAGCTACTAAAGTACCTGCAGGAGAGGTTAACGAGATCACCTGACACAAGTCAGCCTCGCCCAGGGAGTGCTGCATACTGCACAATAGAAGCCGAGTTCAAACGGTGGTCAGGTTAAATGGAAGTTGTGGAGCGGAATCTTCAAGGTAATACTAACCACACAGGCAGAACCCAAAGCTGCAGCAGAGGTCAGGGAAGCACAGACCAAGATCACAGATAAGCACGATGCCCGGATCCGCAGGGGAATAGCATCGCACAGAGGATTCTGTTACAGTACCCCCCCCCCCCACCCCCCCACACCCCTTATGCCCCCTCTTCTTGAGTCAATGACGAGACAGAAAGCGCTTGATAAGATCCGGAGCATGAATGTTCTGCGGCTCCCAGGACCTCTCTTCTGGACCAAATCCTTTCCAGTCCACAAGATAATAGGTCTTCCTGCCCTACTTCTTGACATCCAGAATCTCCTTGACCTCAAAGACCTTGTCAATATTTTCAGACACTGCAGTAGGAGTAGAAGGAGCCTTTGAGAAACTATTAAGGACCACTGGCTTAAGCAGCGATACGTGAAAGGCATTGGGAATGCGCAGAGATGGAGGCAGGCGTAACTTGTACGTCACCCTGTTGATCCTCTTCAATACTTCAAAGGTTCCAAGGAATCTAGGAGCAAACTCAAAACTGGGGACTCTTAAGCGGATGTTTTTGGAGGAAAGCCATACCTTCTCCCCAGACGAGAACTGGGGTGGTCTCCTCCTTCTCTTGTCCGCATTGGTCTTCATGCGGACCACCGCTTTGTCGATGCAGACCTTGGTATCACTCTAAATCTTCAAAAAATCTCTAAAGGAAGAGTCTGCAGCTGGTACCCCGGAAGACGAAGGAAGAGGAGTACGAGGGTGTTGACCATAGACGACAAAGAATGGTGAGGATCTAGTAGACTCACTAGTGTGGTTGTTGTAGAAGAATTTTGCCCAGGGTAGCAGTGATACCCAGTTGTCGTGTTGCATAGAAACAAAATGTGGAAGATAGTTCTCCAATATCTGATTGACCCGCTCTAATTGCCCGTTGGTTTGGGGGTGATAACCGGAAGAGAAGTCAAGGCATATTTCTACTAGACAACAGAGGGCTCTCCGGAGCTTGGATGTAAACTGGACTCCTCGATCGGAAACAATATGCCCAGGCAAACCATGTAGTGGAAATATATGTTTTATGAATAGATTGGCAAGTTCCGCAGCCGAGGGCAATCCAGTCAATGGAACAAAGTGTGCCATCTTGGAGAAGCGGTCCACCACCACCCAAATCATGGTACATCCAGCTGAAGGCAAATCTGTAATAAAGTCCATGGCAATGTGTTGCCATGGAACATCAGGAACAGGTAGGGGTCGCAACAGGCCTGGTGATTTGCTCCTGGAAACTTTATTTTGAGCACAGACTGTGCAAGCAGAAACAGTCACGTATGTCTTTGGACAATGTGGGCCACTAGTAGTGGCGAGACAATAGTTCTGTAGTCTTGCGGATCCCGGGATGACCGGCCAGTTTGGAGTTGTGCCCCCACGACTTTTGGCAACGGGTACGAAAGTTCTCCCGGGGGGAATGTCTCTTACCAGGACGGGAGCCACCATGATGAAGTGAGCAGGATCTATTATGTATTGAGGCTCCTTCTGTTAGTCAGAAAAATCAAAAGATCGTGACAGAGCATCCGCCTTGATGTTTTTCTCAGCCGGGAGAATGTTTTTCTCAACGGAAGAAGAAAAGTGCCCACCTGGCTTAGCGGGGGTTCAGACGCTGAGCTGTCTGCAGGTACGTGAGATTTTTGTGGTCGGTTAAAAATTTTACCGGATGCTGGGCTCCCTCCAATAGTAACATAGTAACATAGTACATAAGGCCGAAAAAAGACATTTGTCCATCCAGTTCGGCCTGTTATCCTGCAAGTTGATCCAGAGGAAGGCAAAAAAAAAATTGTGAGGTAGAAGCCAATTTTCCCCACTTTAGGGGAATAAAAAATTCCTTCACGACTCCAATCAGGCAATCAGAATAACTCCCTGGATCAACGACCCCTCTCTAGTAGCTATAGCCTGTAATATTATTACGCTCCCGAAATACATCCAGGCCCCTCTTGAATTCCTTTATTGTACTCACCATCACCACCTCCTCAGGCAGAGAGTTCCATAGTCTCACTGCTCTTACCGTAAAGAATCCTTTTCTATGTTTGTGTACAAACCTTCTTTCCTCCAGACGCAGAGGATCTCCCCTCGTCACAGTCACAGTCCTGGGGATAAATAGATGATGGGATAGATCTCTGTACTGACCCCTGATATATTTATACATATTAATTAGATCTCCCCTCAGTCGTCTTTTTTCTAAAGTGAATAACCCTAATTTTGATAATCTTTCAGGGTACTGTAGTTACCCCATTCCAGTTATTACTTTAGTTGCCCTCCTCTGGACCTTCTCCAGCTCTGCTATGTCTGCCTTGTTTACAGGAGCCCAGAACTGTACACAGTACTCCATGTGTGGTCTGACTAGCGATTTGTAAAGTGGTAGGACTATGTTCTTATCACGGGCATCTATGCCCCTTCTGATGCAACCAATTATCTTATTGGCCTTGGCAGCAGCTGCCTGACACTGGTTTTTGCAGCTTAGTTTGCTGTTTATTAAAATTCCTAGATCCTTTTCCATGTCAGTGTTACCGAGTGTTTTATCATTTAGTATGTACGGGTGACTTGCATTATTCCTTCCCATGTGCATAACTTTACATTTGTCACTGTTAAAGGGAACCTGTCACCTGCAAAACGCATATTAAACCGACCACAGTACCTTACAGTATCCCCCAGTGTGTTGCTAATCATATTTTTCTTTGCTCTTTGCGTTTCTTCATACTTGTTAAAAACGTTGTTTTAATGTCGGTTGGCGCTGTCTCCGAGTCAGGCTTGAAGTCAAGGGGGCAGCGGCCTCCTTGCTTCAAGTAAAGCTAAGCCCGCCCCTTACCCCTCCTCTACAATTAGATGGACATGCTGCCGGGATCGCGCTCTTCTAGCGCATGCACGGTACGCTGCCTGTTACAGCGTGACGGCCGGGCGCGCGCGCGCAATCAAACTGTCCGGAGCATCCGCAGTCAGCAAAATGTAGGCGGGTGAGTGAGGATCGCGCTGTAACAGGCAGCGTACCGTGCATGCGCTAGAAGAGCGCGATCCCGGCAGCATGTCCATCTAATTGTAGAGGAGGGGTAAGGGGCGGGCTTAGCTTTACTTGAAGCAAGGAGGCCGCTGCCCCCTTGACTTCAAGCCTGACTCGGAGACAGCACCAACCGACATTAAAACAACGTTTTTAACAAGTATGAAGAAACGCAAAGAGCAAAGAAGAATATGATTAACAACACACTGGGGGATACTGTAAGGTACTGTGGTCGGTTTAATATGCGTTTTGCAGGTGACAGGTTCCCTTTAAACCTCATCTGCCAGTTATTTGCCCAAGACTCCAATCTATCCAGATCCCTCTGTAGTAGTATACTGTCCTCTTCAGTGTAAATTACTTTACACAGTTTAGTGTCATCTGCAAAAATGTATACTTTACTATGCAAGCCAAGGACTACCTAGAATTAAGCCAACAGCACACAAGGAAATTATATCCAACCTTAGTTTCCAACTCCTTTTCTTAAACTCTTTTTTTTTTAACTCCACTTAATAAGAAGCCCACTTAGTAGAGCAAGCCTCAGGAAGAGCAAGCTCAGGGAGAGTTCAGTGGTTCAATTTATAGCACCTGGTTGCCCAGGCCACTCCCCTTAATCAAGCAGAGAAAAAAAAAATGGGTTTAAATGGCAACACCCAGCAGAGAAAAAAAAAAGTTTTAAATGGCAGTACTAAAATGCAAAAACTTAACTTTCAAGGATCTCTGCTTCAAACCACACTGCAATCACTCCCACAAAATCACACTCAGCACTAGAACTCCCTTTAATGCCACTCCTCCAAGGCGAGTTTTATGGCCAGAAGCTCCCTGTCCCCTATACAGTAATTCCTCTCGGCGGGAGAGAAGAGCTTGGAGAAGAATCCACAGGTGAACGTCTTGCTCTCGGAATTCTTTAGTAGTAGGACCGCACCGGCTCCTATGGAGGAGGCGTTCACTTCCAACAAGAATTGTCGGGAGACATCAGGATGTCACAGGTCGGGGGCAGATGCAAAAGAGTTTTTTAATTGGACGAAAGCAGCCTCTGCCTCAGACCAGTCTTTGGCATTCGCCCCTTTTTTAGTAAGAGCTGATATTGGAGACGTTAGGGAGGAAAAGTTCTAAATAAACTGACGATAGAAATTGGCGAATCCCAGGAAGCGCTGTATAGCGTGCAGACCCTGTGGGCGAGGCCAGTTCTTTACCGCATTCAGTTTTTCAGGATCCATCTGTAATCCAGCATCTGAGATGATGTATCTGAGAAACGGTACAGTCGTTCTTTCAAAGGTGCATATCTCGAGTTTGGCATAGAGTCTATTTTCCCTCAAGCGCTGTAAGACTAGTCGTAAATGTCTTCGGTGAGTGGTCAAGTCTGGAGAGAAAACCAGTATATCATCCAGATACACAATCACGCAGGTATAGAGCAGGTCCCGAAAGACATCATTAACTAGCTCTTGGAATACCACAGGAGCGTTGCATAGACCGAAGGGCATGATGAGATACTTGTAGTGTCCATCTCGAGTGTTGAACGCGGTCTTCCACTCATTACCTTTATGAATGCGGACAAGATTATATGCACCACGCAGGTCGAGTTTGGTGAAGACTTTAGCGCCCCGGATCCTGTCAAATCTTATTCAACCCTCAATATTCGATACAGGGCCGCAAGGATCCATCTTTCTTCTGCACGAAGAAGAACCCGGCCCTGGCTGGTGAAGTGGATTTCCGAATAAACCCCTTCTCAAGATTCTCTTTGATGTAGTGAGTCATCGCCTGAGTCTCTGGAAGTGAGAGTGGATAGACTCGACCACGAGGAGGAGTGGTACCAGGCAGAAGGTCGATTGGATAGTCATAGGGACGATTAGGAGGCAGAGTCTCAGTGTCTTTTTTTACTAAAGACATCCGCGTAATTGGCATATTGCTGTGGAAGTCCAGGCAGGTCTACAGGAACTGTAGGCGAGGAAGCCGTCGGACCTCCGCTAAGCAGGTGGAGTGACCGTATGATCCCCATCGCAGGATCTGACTGGAGTGCCAATCCACAATTGGCGAATGACGACGTAGCCAGGGAAGCTCCAGAATAATCAGATTCACAGAGACTGGCAGCACATAGAAAGAGATCAGCTCCAAGTGCAGAGCCCCAATTTGTAACTTCAGGGGCACAGTAACAGAATACTGGTTCAGGGAGCGGTAGTCCTTTTACAGAGGCCACAGACAAAGGCCTCTCCAGTTGGGTGGTGGGAAGCCGATACTGATGGACCAGCGCTTGTTGAATGAAGTTACCAGCTGACCCAGAGTCCAAGAATGCCAGCAGAGATAACTTAGCTCCCTTGTGAAAGAGAGTCACCAGAAGTGAAAGTTTTGGAGAGTACTGTACTTCTCCCGATCTAGGACTACCTCTCCTATTGATCCTAAACAGTAGCATTTCCCGGCCTCTGGGAGCAGTTATGCACAAAATGGCCCTTGCTTCCACAATATAGACATAGATTCTCCGCCTTGCGACGTAGACATTCTTGGTTGGTCAGACGAAGGCGCTCAATTTGCATGGGCTCCTCAGGTGGGGTGGACACCAGAGGAAGGACCGGTCTTTGGAAGGATGGAGCCAGACGAGGTGGTCTTCTGGCGTATGCGACCTGCTTAGAGTGTTCCTTGAAACGTACATCAATCCTAGTAGCCAATGTGATCAGCTCACTCAGAGTGGACCGGCAGTCGCGACCAGCTAACTCGTCCTTAATGCGGTCAGAAAGGTCCTCCCAGAACACCACAAGTTGAGCCTTATTATTCCATGTGAGTTCGGTTGCTAAGGTACAAAACTGAATGGTGCACTGGCCCACAGATGCGGACTCTTGTCTAAGATGCAGCAGTGCTGAGGCAGCGAAGAACGTGCAACCTGGCTCCTCAATGACCATCCGGAAGGTAGTTAGGAAAGCCTGCAAATTATTCATTTCGGGACCTCCACATTCCCAAATAGGGTACGCCCAGGCAAGGGCCCCATCCGAGAGCAGGGACACGATGAAGGCGACCTTGTACCGCTCCGTGGGGAACCTCTGCCCATGTAACTCAAAGTGGATCAGGCACTGATTAAGGAATCCACGACACGTTTTAGGATCACCACCGTAGCGAGTTGGCAGCGAGAGTTGCATACCAGCAGCACCCTGTTCCGAGAATCACCGGTGAAGCCATAGCAGGGGGAGAAGCGACTGGCAACCCTGCAGTGGCCGGACAAGAGACTGCATCCAGGCGAGCAGCAACATTTTGCATAAACTGCATCAATACGTCTTGTCGTTCACTCTGGCGCTTTTATTCCTGTAGCAGGTATTGAACGACAGTCTTGGGATGACCAGCGGGGTCCATGGGCTTAGAGTACTATCACGGAACAGCAGATGTGGACCTACTGTTCCACTGACTAGCAATACTCCAGAGGGGCGTGACTAAGCGACTACCCGGATTTCACTAGCGCCTCTGATGGGGAGGATAGGCTTGACCGTCGGTAGTTGCCAGGGGCTACTTTGGAATGTAAACCAATCAGTGACAGCTGGTCCAGGCAGACCAGGAGGTACCTGCGAAGGTACCGACAGTACAGACGTAGTAAGCCAGACAGGGTCATTACTGGGAGCAACAAGACAGGAACCGGAGGATGATGCAAGGATGTAGTCAGGACGAGCAAAGGGTCAAGGCAGGCGGCAAAGGAGCAAGGTCAGACAATCCGGAGCGGTAACAGGAGAGGCAATGCAAGCAGGCTGGGATAGGAGATAAGCGAAGTCCAGGAACAAAGCACGAAGTCAGGAACACGAGAGGTAAGCAAGCTCTTTAGCACAAGATAAGGACCTTGACTCTAAGGCACCTGGGTAGAGGGCTGAGCTACTAAAGTACCTGCAGGAGAGGTTAACGAGATCCCCTGACAAAAGTCAGCCCCGCCCAGGGAGTGCTGCATACTGCACAACAGAAGCTGAGTTCAAGCAGTGTTCAGGTGAAATGGAAGTTGTTGAGCGGACTCTTCAAGGTAATACTAACCACACAGGCAGAACCCAAAGCTGCACCAGAGACAGGGAAGCACAGACCAAGATCACAGATGAGCACGGTGCCCAGAACCGTGGGGGAATATCGTCGCACAGAGGACGCTGTTACACTTACACAGAGAATGCTATCAATCTCTGATAAAACTTCCCCTGTGTACAACTATCAGTGACTGACCGCTATCTATGTATACACACTTACACAGAGAATGCTATCAATCTCTGATAACACTTCCCCTGTGTACAGCTATCAGTGACTGACAGCTATCTCTGTATACACACTTACACAGAGAATGCTTTCCATCATGGATGACACCACCTCTGTGTATCGAAAGATGTTCACTGGAGTGGTCTTGTTAGAAAAAGGTAAATTAATACATTTTTAATAACTCTTTTCTTTTAAAACTATATATTAATCTGCTCAGCTCCTCCTGCTCTATAACATTCTGCCTGCAGATTGCACTGCCTTTTGTGGTGAAAGGTCCTCTTTAAACAGGTGCCATGATAGCCTATAAGTGATGGATGCCACTGTCTGGCATCTGTTACAGCCTCTGTTTAACATATACATCAAGAGCTTTTCCCATAATATATTTTTAATGAGGCACAAAACACAGTCACCACAACCTTATATAGCCAGTTTTGACTGGATAATTATTGATTCACAGACCGTATTTATACCTTGGTGTCAGAGTAATTCATTTTAGCCTTCACTCCAAGTTCCAAATTAAAAGAAATACGGTATATTGGAGAGAATTGATAGAGGCAGATATGAACTTTTATGCCTCAATAATATTCTCCGGAGATTTGGTTCTGGAAATGTTTATTTATACACTTTAATAAAGAACCAACCAGTTATTAACCACTTACCTACCGCCGCACGACTTTCTACGTCGCGGCGGTAGGCTATTATCTGTAACCCGACGTATAAAAGCGTTGGGTTACATCACGACCTGCCAGCAGCCCGTGCCAATGCAGATCGCTGTGACCACGCTCACAGGGAGGTGTGCCGTGGCCAGCAGGAGCGATGTGGTTGTAATACACGCTTGTAGCATCCTGCTAAAAGCGTGTATTATATTGAAGAAGTTGAAAGCCAGCAGGTAGTGCTTTTTCTTATGTAAGAGTGCCACCTGCTGGCTTTAAAATGAAATGTCAGTCTGCAGGCTGGAAATTAACCTCTTCCTGCTTTGACTGTGGCAGAAAGGGGTTAATTCACTTTTAAAAAAAAGTTTATAAAAATATTAATAAACCAAATAAATAAAGAAAAATTAAAGATATAGCAATAGTTACCAGTATTAGCAATAGTACTTAGAGTACATACACACCCATACAAACATCCCACCCCTTTTTTGTTCATAAAAAATTAATTATATATATTTATTAGTTTTAGCAATAGTATAGTGGAATTTGTATGTGTAAAATATACATGCACACATTTGTTTATTTTAAAAATCTAGGTATTTAGCTATATTTGAAAAGAAAAAAATGTCCACATTTCCCCAGGATGAATACCTTAGGCGAATAATATTAAAAAAAAAAAGGCACTCTGAAGGGGCTTTTAGTGTTTTGGCAAAGTACAATTTTTTTTTGGCAGTACGTTGCTATAGAACCAGCAATAGAAAAATAGGTTCCCAAAATCCAAAATGCGCTCCAGTCTTTTGAAGTCTTGCGGTGGGCCCAGCCAGTAGATAAATTACATAAATAGCGCTTATTTTCAGGGTACAAGTGTACGGTAATGGTTTTAGAAATGTTTTGCCTTGAAACCTTTTCTAATAGTTATTTAAAAAAAATGATAAGAAATAAAAAATATTAATAAAAATCATAATTTTCACAGTTTTTCTTTTAATTTATTTTTTTCAATATTACATCCATCATCTTATGGCACAAAACAAAGGTATAAGGTGTCCTGAGAAAAATATTAAATACATGTAGGTTGTCTCAGAAATTAATCTTTGCAGTTAGATAGACGTATTGCTACAACTAAAAACTGGCCTGGTAAGGAAGGGGGATAAACACTCCGGTAATGAAGTGGTTAAGCATGTTAGATATTTGTATAAACAATCAAGCATATCATTCTTAGTGTCAGTACTATGCATGCATATAAAATATGACTGTACACTAGCATGCAACATTTTGGGCCCCCCATGTCAAAATTAGTGAAGTTGAAGATGAAATAATCTCCAAAAGGTATAAAGTTAAAGATGAAACACTTCAACATTTTAAGCAATATCCGTGTATTATTTTGGTTTTTTACAATTGTAGAGTGAAAAAAGGAAAAGGAGTACCTTGCAAAAGTATGAGAACCCAAGCAGGTTAACCCCCCCCCAGCGGATATTTTCATCCGCAGACAGGGAGAAGCAGTGGCGGCTGTGCGGGGACCCGAAGGGACACAGGTGCTGGGGAGCGCGGTAATTACATTGTAAGTACATTGTGTGTGAGGGCCCCTGGCATATGGGGGGGCATTTCAGGGGTCAGATCATATCTTTTAAGGCTTGTTCACAATCTTCGTTAGGAAAGGCCAGGTGATGCAAATTTAAAAACTTTATACGGTAAATACCCAGACTCTAACAGCAGCCATGAGTTCTTCTAAGCAGATGCATAACACTCGGAAAATTAAAATGGTTGAAGCCCACAAAGCAGGAGAAGGCTATCAGAAGGTAGCAAAGCGTTTTCAGGTTGCCATTTCCTCAGTTCGTAACGTAATTAAGAAATAGCGGTTAACAGGAACAGTGGGGTTCAAGAGAAGGTCTGGAATACCAAGAATAATTTTAGAGACTGCTGCTCATAGGATTGCTAGAAAGACAAATCAGAACCCCCACTTGACTGCAAAAGACCTTCAGGAAGATTTAGCTTCCTCACTGTGACGTAGTCGGCGCAGGGGCAGTGAGGAATCCGGCACCAGGAGCGTGGCCTTCACTCACTGCGCCTGCGCCGAATACAGAAGTGAACGGTGCAGGCGCGGGATTTTATCAACGGTGCATGGAACTTGGACATCAATCAAGAGGAGCGGGGCGGGCAGAATGGAGGACCTGGGCGGGATAAAGGGTGAGTAGACTGAGCCTCTAGGTGCTGAATCTACACCCATATAGCACATAGAAGCTCATTAGCATATTATAAAAGTGTGTATTTTAGCAAAACGGCTGCAGGGAGAAATGTAAAAAACATACTAATGTCAGTCAGCTACATAACCGTAATTCTGATGGTAGAAACCCTTTAAGGGTGGGTTCACACTGGTGTTAGGAATTCCGGTATGGCTTTCCGTTATAACATGGTTATAATAGAATCCATAAGATGGAAGGATGGATCCGTTCTTCTGCCCAAAGACTTGTATTATGACGGAATGCAAAACAGAAGTCTTTAACCACTTAAGGACCACAGGTTTATACCCCCCTAAAGACCAGGCCCTTTTTTACAAATCGGCACTCCACAACTTTAGCGGTTTATTGCTCGGTCATGCAACTTACCACCCAAATGAATTTTACCTCCTTTTCTTCTCACTAATAGAGCTTTCATTTGGTGGTATTTCATTGCTGCTGACATTTTTACTTTTTTTGTTATTAATCTTAATTTTGCAAAAAAATGACATTTTTCACTTTCAGTTGTAAAATTTTGCAAAAAAAACAAGATCCATATATAAATTTTGCTCTAAATTTATTGTTCTACATGTCTTTGATAAAAAAAAAATGTTTGGGTAAAAAAAAAAAAAAATGGTTTGGGTAAAAGTTATAGCGTTTACAAACTATGGTACAAAAATGTGAATTACCGCTTTTTGAAGCAGCTCTGACTTTCTGAGCACTTGTCATGTTTCCTGAGGTTCTACAATGCCCAGACAGTACAAACACCCAACAAATGACCCCATTTCGGAAAGTACACACCCTAAGGTATTCGCTGATGGGCATAGTGAGTTCATAGAACTTTTTATTTTTTGTCACAAGTTAGCGTAAAATTATGTTTTTTTTTTTTGTTTTTTTTCTTACAAAGTCTCATATTCCACTAACTTGTGACAAAAAATAAAAAGTTCTATGAACTCACTATGCCCATCACGAAATACCTTGGGGTCTCTTCTTTCCAAAATGGGGTCACTTGTGGGGGTAGCTATACTGCCCTGGCATTCTAGGGGCCCAAATGTGTGGTAAGGAGTTTGAAATCAAATTCTGTAAAAAATGACGAGTGAAATCCGAAAGGTGCTCTTTGGAATATGGGCCCCTTTGCCCACCTAGGCTGCAAAAAAGTGTCACACATCTGGTATCTCCGTATTCAGTAGAAGTTGGGGAATGTGTTTTGGGGTGTCTTTTTACATATACCCATGCTGGGTGAGATAAATATCTTGGTCAAATGGCAACTTTGTATAAAAAAAATGGGAAAAGTTGTCTTTTGCCAAGATATTTCTCTCACCCAGCATGGGTATATGTAAAATGACACCCCAAAACACATTCCCCAACTTCTCCTGAGTACGGAGATACCAGATGTGTGACACTTTTTTGCAGCCTAGGTGGGCAAAGGGGCCCATATTCCAAAGAGCACCTTTCGGATTTCACTGGTCATTTTTTACAGAATTTGATTTCAAACCCCTTACCACACATTTGGGCCCCTAGAATGCCAGGGCAGTATAACTACCCCACAAGTGACCCCATTTTGGAAAGAAGAGACCCCAAGGTATTCGCTGATGGGCATAGTGAGTTCATGGAAGTTTTTATTTTTTGTCACAAGTTAGTGGAATATGAGACTTTGTATGAAAAAAAAAAAAAAATCATCATTTTCCACTAACTTGTGACAAAAAATAAAAAATTCTAGGAACTCGCCATGCCCCTCACGGAATACCTTGGGGTGTCTTCTTTCCAAAATGGGGTCACTTGTGGGGTAGTTATACTGCCCTGGCATTTTCCAGGGGCCCTAATGTGTGGTAAGTAGGTAAATGACCTGTGAAATCCGAAAGGTGCTCTTTGGAATATGGGCCCCTTTGCCCACCTAGGCTGCAAAAAAGTGTCACACATCTGGTATCTCCGTATTCAGGAGAAGTTGGGGAATGTGTTTTGGGGTGTCATTTTACATATACCCATGCTGGGTGAGAGAAATATCTTGGCAAAAGACAACTTTTCCCATTTTTTTATACAAAGTTGTCTTTTGCCAAGATATTTCTCTCACCCAGCATGGGTATATGTAAAATGACACCCCAAAACACATTCCTCAACTTCTCCTGAGTACGGCGATACCAGATGTGTGACACTTTTTTGCAGCCTAGATGCGCAAAGGGGCCCATATTCCAAAGAGCACCTTTCGGATTTCACAGGTCATTTACCTACTTACCACACATTAGGGCCCCTGGAAAATGCCAGGGCAGTATAACTACCCCACAAGTGACCCCATTTTGGAAAGAAGACACCCCAAGGTATTCCGTGAGGGGCATGGCGAGTTCCTAGAATTTTTTATTTTTTGTCACAAGTTAGTGGAAAATGATGATTTTTTTTTTTTTTTTTTTTTTTCATACAAAGTCTAGATGCCCAAATTCCTTTTAGGAGGGCATTTTTAGACATTTGGATACCAGACTTCTTCTCACGCTTTGGAGCCCCTAGAATGCCAGGGCAGTATAAATACCCCACATGTGACCCCATTTTGGAAAGAAGACACCCCAAGGTATTCAATGAGGGGCATGGCGAGTTCATAGAAATTTTTTTTTTTTGGCACAAGTTAGCGGAAATTGATATTTTTTATTTTTTTCTCACAAAGTCTCCCTTTCCGCTAACTTGGGACAAAAATTTTAATCTTTCATGGACTCAATATGCCCCTCACGGAATACCTGGGGGTGTCTTCTTTCCGAAATGGGGTCACATGTGGGGTATTTATACTGCCCTGGCATTCTAGGGGCCCTAAAGCGTGAGAAGAAGTCTGGAATATAAATGTCTAAAAAATTTTACGCATTTGGATTCCGTGAGGGGTATGGTGAGTTCATGTGAGATTTTATTTTTTGACACAAGTTAGTGGAATATGAGACTTTGTAAGAAAAAAAAAAAAAAAATTCCGCTAACTTGGGCCAAAAAAATGTCTGAATGGAGCCTTACAGAGGGTGATCAATGACAGGGGGGGTGATCAATGACAGGGGGGGTGATCAATGACAGGGGGGATGATCAATAACAGGGGGTTGATCAATGACAGGGGGGTGATCAGGGAGTCTATATGGGGTGATCACCCCCCTGTCATTGATCACCCCCCTATAAGGCTCCATTCAGATGTCCGTATGTGTTTTGCGGATCCGATCCATGTATCCGTGGATCCGTAAAAATCATACAGACATCTGAATGCAGCCTGACAGGGGGGGTAATCAATGACAGGGGGGTGATCAATGACAGGGGGGTGATCAGGGAGTCTATATGGGGTGATCACCACAGTCATTGATCATGCCCCTGTAAGGCTCCATTCAGATGTCCGTATGTGTTTTGCGGATCTGATCCATGTATCCGTGGATCCGTAAAAATCATACGGACATCTGAATGGAGCCTGACAGGGGGGGGTGATCAATGACAGGGGGGTGATCAGGGAGTCTATATGGGGTGATCACCCCCCCTGGAAGGCTCCAGGGAGACGCCTGTATGTGTTTTGCGGATCCGATCCATCTATCAGTGGATCCGTAAAAATCATGCGGACGTCTGAATGGAGCTTTACAGGGGTGTGATCAATGACAGGGGGGTAATCAATGACAGGGGGGTGATCAGGGAGTCTATATGGGGTGATCACCACAGTCATTGATCACGCCCCTGTAAGGCTCCATTCAGACGTCCGTGTGCGTTTTTGCGGATCCGATCCATCTATCAGTGGATCCGTAAAAATCATGCGGACATCTGAATGGAGCTTTACAGGGGTGTGATCAATGACAGGGGGGTAATCAATGACAGGGGGGTGATCAGGGAGTCTATATGGGGTGATCAGGGGCTAATAAGGGGTTAATAAGTGACGGGGGGGGGGTGTAGTGTAGTGTAGTGGTGCTTGGTGGGACTTTACTGAGCTACCTGTGTCCTCTGGTGGTCGATCCAAACAAAGGGGACCACCAGAGGACCAGGTATATTAGACGCTGTTATCAAAACAGCGTCTAATATACCTGTTAGGGGTTAAAAAAAACACATCTCCAGCCTGCCAGCGAACGATCGCCGCTGGCAGGCTGGAGATCAACTCTCTTACCTTCCGTTCCTGTGAACGCGCGCGCCCGTGTGCGCGCGTTCACAGGAAATCTCGGCTCACGCGAGATGACGCCTATTGGCGTTAGCGTAGCCTGGGGGAGCCGCCGCGATGACGCCTTTCGGCGTTAGGCGTGCGGCAAGTGGTTAAAAGGCATTCCGTTTGCTTTCCGTCCTAATAGAAGTCTATGGGAAAGCATAACGGATCCGTCTGGGTCCCGTTATGCAAGACAGAAAATAAAATCCTGTCGACCCAGACGGATCCGTTATGCTTTCCCATAGACTTCTATTAGGACGGAAAGCAAACGGAATGCCTTTTAAAGACTTCCGTTTTGCATTCTGTCTGGTCATTCAGTTATTTTCCGTTATAACCATGTTATAATGGAAAGCCATACCATAATTCCTAACGCTAGTGTGAACCCACCCTAAGCATGAAGATTGATCAATCATGCTTTGGGATTATGTTGCAGCCAATTGCACAGGGAACATTTCACATGTAGAGGGAAGAATGGATTCAATGGAATTCCAGCAAACATAACACCAACTGTAAAAAGACTGAAGTTGAAAAGAGGATGGCTTCTAGCAATGGATAATCATTATAAAGACACCTCAAAAGGTGCAAGCGGAAGATTTTACCACGGCCCTCACAGTCTCCTGATCTGAACATCATTGAAAATATGATTGATAGACCTCAAAAGAGCAGTGCATGCAAAAAAGCCCAGGCATCTCACAGAACTGGAAGACTTCTCCTAGGACGAATGGATCAAAATCTCTCAAACAAGAAATGAAAGACTCTTGGCTGGCTACAAAAAGTGCTTACAAGCTGTGATACTTGCTAAAGAGGTTGCTACTAGGTTCTTACCATGCAGGGTGCCCAAAGTTTTTTGCTTTTCCTTTTTTGTTATATTGAAAATGTAAAATGTGTCAACTTTAACTTTATGCCTTTTTGGAGATCATTTCATCCTAAACTTGCTGTTTACAGTAACAGTAATTGTGACCAGCGGTGCCCAAACTATTGCATGCTTAGGGGATTATGAGAGCCGATACCATATACCATGGATTCCCTCGTTCAGAAAGAGTGGATAGTGTGTCACCACTGTGGACAATGAGTGACTAATGGCTGCTGTGTATCTGATCTGACAAAACAGATCTCCTCCTCACTATAAATCCGCTGTATTCTGTCCTAGATGCTATTAACCACACAACACAATATTCTCTGGTTCTTGCGGGTTAATTGCCAGTCTACAATACTTCTGTGGGGACCTGTTTCTCTGCTGAAGAGGAGCAAGGGTGCACAGATTTCACTTAAAGGGGTTATCCCATGATTATTGTAAAATGTGAAAAAAATCTGACATCATATAGTACATTACAATCTCTTTCTAACCTAACAAAGCTAGAACCAGCCCTGTACCTCACATGGATCCAGAGATCTCCTCATTAATTGCTCTGCTAGATTTCACAAGGCAGCTCAAGGGGGCGTGTCTTTCCTTCTGGAGCTCAGGGGGTGTGTCTTTTCTGCTGGAGCTCAGGGGGCGTGCCCATGCTCTGCCTATCACAGCTCAGGAGGCAGTTGAAGGATGAAACTGAGCATGTGCGACTATCTCAGTGAGCCGGACAAAAAAAATAAGAAAAAGAACAAACAGCAGGTGGCGCTATACAGATACATTTTATTGAATAACTCAGTGGCTATACATTTTTAATTACATGCAATTACAAAAGTATTCAGATCCAGGTGCTGGTTCAAGAACTGTAGAATATTTTTTATGGGACAACCCCTTTAAAGGGTTTCTGTCACCAGATTTAACCCTATTAAACTAGCTGATATTAGCGATGTGCTAATGTCAGCTGAACCTAACTATCCTATTCCTACTTTTATCTCTACCCCTCCAGAAATATTACTTTTATAATATGCTAATTAGCCCCTAGGTGCAGGGGGGGCGTTGCGCCTGCTCCTAGAGGCTCCATTCTCCCACCTCTGACCACACCCTGCTACACTAGATTGACAGGACCAGGCAGCCTTCACCTCCAACTGCCGGCCCTGTGCGCTGTGGAAATCTCGCATCGTTCAGTATTCGGCGCAGGCGCAGTGAGGGAGCTGGCGAGCGCCCTTCACTCACTGCGCCTGAGCCGAATACTGAACGGGACGGTGCAGGCGCGAGATTTACATGGCAGACAGGGCTGGCAGTAGGAGACCAACGCTGTTTGGCCCTGTCAATCTAGTGTAGCAGGGTGTGGCCAGAGGTGGGAGAACGGAGCCTCTAGGAGCAGGAACAACGCCCCCCCCCCCTGCACCTAGGGGCTAATTAGCATATGATAAAAGTAATATTTCTGGAGTAACGGGAGCATAGATAAAAGTAGGAATAGGCTAGTTAGGTTCAGCTGACATTAGCACATCGCTAAGCTAGTTTAATAGGGTTAATTCTGGTGACAGAAATCCTTTAAGGGCTGTTTCACACGAGCGAGTCCATTGCGGGAATCGCGCTCCGTGTGTGAGTGTGATCCTCCGCTCTGGACTTGCAGGAGCGCACGGCATTATCATGATTTATAATGCTATCTGTCTCTGCATGGCCTTATTTCTACAGGATCATACTGACAGCTTTATGTCACTAGGATTCTGTGTAAAAAAAGGCCATGCAGAGACACATAGCATTATAAATCATGATAATGCCGTGCGCTCCTGCAAGTCCAGAGCAGAGGATCACACTCACACACGGAGCGAGATTCCCGCAATGGACTTGCTCGTGTGAAACAGCCCTTAACTGCTCCTTTACAAGTTCTCCAGAATGAAACTGCTAAGTGAACGGTATCATGACATTCAGCTGAGCTGGCCTTGCATTGTGCCTGGTTGTTGAAGGGGTTGTCCAAAGTGACAGCATTTCTGCGCTGTGCTCCCTACCAGTGTTCGTTTTCCTGACCCCATCAGTGATGTCCCATACACACCACCACTGCAGCCAGGCGGTGGCGTAGCAGTCATGTGCCATGATTGGCTGTACGGTGACCTGTGTGCACAAAATGTCACTGCTGCTGCCAGAAAGCCGACATCAGTTTGGTCAGAATGGAGTGTAAGGCTACTTTCACATCTCCGTTGTGCTGTCCGGTTTTGGGATCCGTCAGAGGCTCTCAAAACCGCAGCACAACGCTTCCATTTTGTCACCATTCATTGTCAATGGGGACAAAACTGAACAAACCAGAATGGAGTGCACCAGAATGTATTCTGTTCCAGTTTGTTGCGTTCTCATCACGCCGGACACAAACTCGTTGCAAGCAGAGTTTTTGTGTGCAGCATGGGAAACTGAAGAAGCCGGATCTGGCACCAAAAACCATGTAAGTCAATGGTGCTGGCGCTGAATCCGGCGCCAATTGACTTAGGGTCCATTCACACGTCCGCAAATGGGACCCATTCATTCTCAATGGGGCAGAACGGGATGCGGAGAGCACACTATGTGGATCCGTTCTGAATGGATGCAGCCCATTGTGTTATTATAACTGAAGCATTTTGCTGTGATTTTCAGATCTCCTGCCGGATCTCAAAACCGGACAGCGAAAACGCAGACGTGAAAGCCTAACGCAGAAAAGGGGTTAAGTATGACTTTCCTATTTTTTGCTATTTCCTGACAATTCCTGGCCCTGGAGGATGGTATTTTAGCAGACGGGTTCTCTGGGTCTATGTAGGAGCCGGGTGCAGGACAATGCCAGGCGGTGTAGGTAGCGCTGGGAGTGCCCGGCTGATGTCACCAGGCGGGGGGCGGGGCGTTCAGCCGGGGCTGCAGAAGAAGAAAAGGAGGAGGAGGAGGAAGATGGTGGAATCAGATGTGAGAGCTGCTGCTGCCCTCAGCCCTCCGAGCTGTCACCGGCTCTCCTGCTAACCCCCTGCCTGCAGGGTGATGCCCACCGCCCTCACCTCTCTCATATACCCCGGGCAGCCTCCATCCAGGGCTTTACGGGTAAGTGAAGGATCTGGGCAGTTGTCATGTTACCGAGGGCTTGATGCACCTTCCCGGGAGAGGTGTGGACTGGCAGGCGGGCGCTGTATGATAGGGCAGGCTGCTGGGCGAGCAGATGGCCTGCTGTGGGCTGTCAACTTACCCTGGTACCCCCCTGGGCACTGAGGGAGAGATGCGGTGGTGGGCACAGGCCGAGGGTGGTGTGGAGAGGGTTAATCATAGTGTCCTGTGCCAGCCTGTCACCTAGGTGTGTTTATGGCAGCCCCTGCTGTGAGGATGGAGGGAAGGGGCAGGCTATGATAGAGCTGCATGTGCACATGGCAGGAGGCTGGCACTCCGATGTATAGGCATGTGTTGTGGTATCTCTCTGACATGAATGGGTATGGCCATGTGCATGATGCCATGAATAGTATATGCTGATAGCAGTATGATGGATGTGGAGACCACCCACCACTACAGGAAGGTCACCAGTAGAAATCACAGATGTCCTCTGGTCACATCCGAGTGGTCTCTAACCACCATTTCACTGCACACAACTAAATCGTGAAAAATAATATTCTGTAAAGTTATGAGATAGATATTAGATAGAGATATATATATATATATATATATGAGATGGATAGGTAGATAGATACTGTATATATGAGATATATATATATATATATATATATATATATAGATATGAGAGATACTGTAGATATATATATATATATATCTATGAGATAGATAGGTAGATATATAGATCGATACTGTAGATATGAGAGATGGATAGGTAGGTAGATGTATAGATAGATACTGTAGATATGAGATAGGTAGATGTATAGATAGATACTGTAGATATGAGATAATGGATAGGTAGGTAGATGTATAGATAGATACTGTAGATATGAGATAGGTAGATGTATAGATAGATAGGTAGGTAGATGTATAGATAGATACTGTAGATATGAGGTAGGTAGATGTATAGATAGATACTGTAGATATGAGATAATGGATAGGTAGGTAGATGTATAGATAGGTAGATGTATAGATGTGAGATAGATGGGTAGATGTATAGATAGATACTGTAGATATGAGATAATGGATAGGTAGGTAGATGTATAGATAGATACTGTAGATATGAGATAGGTAGATGTATAGATAGATACTGTAGATATGAGATAGGTAGATGTATAGATAGATAGCTACTGTAGATATGAGGTAGGTAGATGTATAGATAGATACTGTAGATATGAGGTAGGTAGATGTATAGATAGATACTGTAGATATGAGATAATGGATAGGTAGGTAGATGTATAGATAGGTAGATGTATAGATGTGAGATAGATGGGTAGATGTATAGATAGATACTGTAGATATGAGATAATGGATAGGTAGGTAGATGTATAGATAGATACTGTAGATATGAGATAGGTAGATGTATAGATAGATATGAGATAGGTAGATGTATAGATAGATAGCTACTGTAGATATGAGGTAGGTAGATGTATAGATAGATACTGTAGATATGAGGTAGGTAGATGTATAGATAGATACTGTAGATATGAGATAATGGATAGGTAGGTAGATGTATAGATAGGTAGATGTATAGATGTGAGATAGATGGGTAGATGTATAGATAGACTGTTCTGTTTCAAAAACAGAAGTGTTAATAGTTTATATTTATGAATTAATAAAATGCAAAGTGAATGAAGAGAAATCTTATATTTAATATCAGTATTTGGTGTGAGCACCCTTTGTCTTCCAAACCGCATCAATTCTTCTAGGTACACTTGCACACTATTTTTGAAGGAACTCGTTAGGGAGGTTGGTCCTGCGATTGTGGAGAACTAACCTCATATCTTCTGTGGATGTAGGCCTGCTCATATCTTTCTGTCTCTTCATGTAGTCCCAGACAGACTCCATGATGTTGGGATCAGGGCTCTGTGGGGGCCTTATCGCTCCCAGGACTACTTGTTCTTCTTTATACTGAAGATAGTTCTTAATGATGTTGGCTGTATGTGTGGGGTTGTTGTCCTTTGAAGGATAAATTTGAAGCCAGATACCTCCCTGGATAAGGGTACTTTCACACTTGCGTTAAACTTTTCCGGTATTGTCCTAGGGGCTCAATACCGGAAAAAAACTGTTTTATCATAATGTATTCTGAATGGAGAGCAATCCGTTCAGGATGTCTTAAGTTCAGTCACTGTACGGTTTTTGGACTGAGAAAATACCGCAGCATGCTGCGGTATTTTCTCCGGCCAAAATTCCGGAACACTTGCCTGAATGCTGGATGTGGCATTAATTTCCATTGAAATGTATTAATGCTGTATCTGGTGCGCCGACCTTTAAAAATTTGAAGAATAATAAATACTGGATCCGTTTTTCCAGATGACACCGGAAAAAACGGATCCGGTACTACAATTCATTTGTCAGACTGATCAGGGTCCTAATCAGTCTGCAAATGACATGCGTTTGCATAGGGTTTTCCTGATCAGGCCTGAACTGCCTGCCGGAATCAAACAGCCCAAGTGTGAAAGTACCCTAAGGGTGCCTTTATTTCTCGTCATTGATGACCTCATTAACCCTGACCACATCTCCAGCTCCATGACTTGTAGATCAGAAGGTCCCCCTGAGATGTAGCTGGCATTGGCCGATACTAATAACCTGCACTGATATAGCATTGTCATATTTTGCAGAAGAGGCAGGAAACATAGCAAAGGTCAAATACTGCAAAACAAACTTCAGTCTAGGAACGGCAGTGTATAAAATGTCTAAAGATATAGGTGATATATATAGTAATCTAATAATGGGCTGTGCCCTCACTCCCTGACTGCTTTCCATCAGTGGCACAACTGAATTCATACGGTAATTACTTTTATTTGGTTTTATTTTAGTTTTGTAATAAAATGTGCAATAAATTGTATTTTTGGGGACTTTAAAATGAATGGCTTGTTCTTAGGATAGAACAGAATATCAGATAGGTGAGGGTCCGAACCTCGACATCCTATATTATCATCTGTTTGAAGGCTCAGTAGCGCTTCAATGAGTGCCACGTACCAGGCACAACTCTATACCTCTAGTAGAGCAGTGCCTGGCACACCATGATGGGGACTCCGCAAACCCCAAAGTGAAATGGTCCCATCAGTGGGGTTACTTAGATTTAGACCCCCCCTACTGATGGCCAAACCTAAGGAATCCTTAGTAAGGATTATACTTCAGTTTTAAAGTCCTGGACGTTCCCTTTAACTTCTGAGGTCAGAAAGTTCTTGAGATGTTAGCATTAATCTCTGATGTTAAAGGGAGGCTCAAGTAAAAGTTGCCGTTTTCCATTGTAATTACTAATTATTTAGACTCATGATTGATCTTTGCAAGTTCTGAGCATGTGCAGCAATGGCCGTGTGGTTCTGATGGGAACAAGTGGTTACCTGTTAACCACTTTGGGGTACGTCCCCATGTGGTGGAAACAATTTGTTTCGGATGTCACCTTGAGCACTGTAGAGGGTGAAATTTGGCGAAAGAATTGATATAGTATGGATATTTCCTGCAGCGTGTGGATAAGATTTGCGACTACTGTAGTAAGCTTTGGATTTTCTGGATGGATAGTTCACTGTGTATCTGCTACGTGTGAACATACCGTAAAATGGAACCTTTCCCTGATCTTGGGGCCCCCAACATGAGGAGCCATAACTGGGGTATACCCAGAAGATAGTAATGGACTAATCTAAGGTCATTTTGAAGTTCTTTTACTACCCAAGGCCAGATGGCTGGTTTTGAAAAGCCATATCTAGCTGCATAACAAGATGTCGGTGGTTTAGTGGTCCCAAATTTCATGGCTCCCTTTTTAAGGCTACTTTCACACTTGCGCTTTCCTTTTCCGCTATTGAGATCCATCATAGGATCTCATTAGCGGGGGAAAACGCTTCAGTTTTGTCCCCATTCATTGACAAAACTGAACTGAACTGAACGAAACGGAATGCCCCAGAATGCATTCCGTTCGGTTGCGTTCCCCATCGCGGACAGAATAACTCTGCAAGCAGCGGTTTTCTGTCCACGATCTAACGGATCCGTCATGATTCACAATGTAAGTCAATGAAGACTGATCCGTTTTCTCTGACACAATAGAAAACGGATCAGTCCCCCATTGACTTTCAATGGTGTTCATGACGGATCCGTCATGGCTATTTTAAAGATAATACAACCGGATCCGTTCATAACGGATGCAGGCGGTTGTATTATCAGTAACGGAAGCGTTTTTGCTGATCCAGCAAAAACGCTGGTGTGATAGTAGCCTAATAAAGTATTCCAGGCATACAAAGCTAAGGCTCTAAACTTTACTCATGTATACTCTCCGCCACTGTTCAGGTCACCACCACATATACATGCTGCTGGGATATTTTCGACCCCATAGTGCACTTACCACATAAGACTCGTGATTTATTAACTCTGTGGACGACACGTCAACCCATATGCATGTAGGCAGAGATCCGGTGCTGGAGTGGTAAATAATCAGCACTAGGAAATATAGGACACCCTGACCACATTGCTTTTTATGGAAGATTGTGCCCAAATTGTGATCTGATCTTTTTTTGCTTGTTTCAGACCCTACATTCTCTTAATACCTATGGGTCATACCAGAACCAGGAAATTGGACATGGGCAGCACTTGTAATAGTGTTGAGTCAGGACCATTACTGTGTCCTTGCGCTTAACGACGACTCTTTACCTTTTGAAACACTGAGGGAGATTTATCAAAACTGGTATAACAGAAAACTGGCTTAGTTACCCATAGCAACAATCAGATTCCACCTTTCATTTTTCAACGCTATTTTGGAAAATTAAAGGAAGAATCTGATTGGTTGCTATGGGCCAGTTTTTATAAATCCCTCTGTTTTCATCTTTTTAGTGTGGTTTTCTCTTGTTATTGACATTGTGTAACATAACCCACAACCACAGAGGGTGACAGATGGTGTTTATGAATGTCAAATGAGATCAAATCAGCCCATATCCACTCAGTGTCTGCAGATTCTGGTTACCTTACCATACCTATCATGTCTCACAGCAGAGAATTGGGGAATTGTTTGCAGAGGCCTCGTGTAGACCCCTTTATCTGCCATCACATCTGAATTCATAGTTGGAGTGGAGCCAGGAAGGGGCTGGACACAAGCGGCTTCAATTTCATCTTTTTTATTTTCTCTTTGAAATTGTGTTTGAGGAAGTGGTATGAAACTGTCATGGAGGTTGCCTAGCTGGCACACGACCCAGCGTGTGTAGACCTGACTGAAGATTTGGTCACCTCTGTAGCACAATTGAAGTTCAATTGAAATGATGGATCCCATAACTGATTTCAATGGGAAAATGACACATATATCCCCTGTTGAGAATTAGCGGGCTCAGGGGAAGCTCTATGATATGTCATGGTCGCTGGTGTAGAACATTGGTGCTTGCATGTTCACTTTCATAAATCGCCTTAAAAGCTCCACCTCAATTACGGACAGAAATAACGAATGTGAGTACATATTATATGACTGCTGCTTAATAAACATTCAGTAGGGAGTGTGAAAGATAATGGGAAACTCATTGGAAGGGCATTTTCTTTTTCCTTTGGCATTTAAAGGGAATTTCCAGGATTTTGATATTGCTGGCTTATCTTCAGTGTAGGCCACTAATATCAGATTTTCATGGGTCTGACACCCTGTTGATCAGATGTTCTACACAGCTACGCCCGATCTACACAGCTCCACCTACAAATGAGCACAAATCTTGGACCAATGAAAAAATGTAAAAAAAACTTGTTTGAATTGATTCTTAGTTTATATTCACACTGTCTGAAACTGTCCCTCCAAAAATTCCTGCACATAATGCTTTGAACCTGCAGGTGATGTCCAGGTTGGATTCTCTCCATGATATAGAACCTTTAGCCTGTGGTTCAAGGACTTTCATCAAGGACATAAGGAATATGTAATGGGGAGGAGTATCTGCTGTCCATTCATGTGTAATCTCGTCTTCATTTCTGTATTTGTATAGTAAATCAGCTCGACTTAGGAAACCTAGTTTTTCTTTGGAACTTGGTCAGGGGTTCCCTGTAACAGTAGGGTGACAAACTGATATCAGCCTGATCGAAAACGCTCTGCCCTGTCACCAATTAGCGGCAGAAACATAATGTTGTCTTAGAATTATGTGACGTTGTGCCTGCCCCACAGTCTGTGTATGAACAGGCGCCTACTCTGACATAAAGGAAGCACAGATAGGCAAAGTTTCACATGATGGTGGCCTCGAAGTAAACCTCTGGAGGCAGCCATGGGTGGCCTGAAACACTTTCATGAAAATGCTCCTCTTTAATGTATTTCCCATTGCAGAGATCTTCGATGAACTATAAGGTATACTGTCATGAAACTTCTTCAATCCAAGACACTCGTTGTGTGTCTGCTTACACCTAAACATGTGGTGGCCAATGGCGTCGACAATATTGGCCATGACACCCTTTGCCAGGACTGAAGCCCAGCAAGGTAAAAATACAGCAGTGGTGGATCAGGGTTTTTTGGGGTCAGGGTTGCCCACACATAGCTTCCCCCGTCATGACAGATGATCACCATGGTTTAGAGAAGCTGGACCCTTTGAAAAGAGGTTGTCCTTATGAGAATTTAGACTTTTGCCTCTTAGCTTGTCCTTATATCAGTTTTGACCCCACAAATAAATATTTGCCATGTGCTGTAGCACTCAGCATAAGCGTAGAGATTCACATCTATTCAAAGCACTAGGACATTTTCAGCATTTTATGTGACTTGGCTGTTTTTCAGAATACTGACTCAGGGATTCAGTATCTTGTTGGCTGCAGTTTATTAGGCTGTAAACTTACCTCCAGTATGATGGTTATGCATTTTTAGTTCCCACCCATAGGGATTTTGTGTACCATGCATGTACACTAGTTACAGCTCATATTGTCATACATGTACTTTACCACTAACATAGAAACATAGAATGTGTCGGCAGATGAGAACCATTTGGCCCATCTAGTCTGCCCAATATACTGAGTACTATGGATAGCCCCTGGCCCTATCTTATATGAAGGATGGCCTTATGCCTATCCCATGCATGCTTAAATTCCTCCACTGTATTTGCAGCTACCACTTCTGCAGGAAGGCTATTCTATGCATCCACTACTCTCTCAGTAATTAGCGGCAGAAACATACTTCAGATTTTTCTGGTGACCGTGTGATGCATGTGTAAGGCCTGAATGCAGCCACAATTCTGTCCTGCTGAATTGCACTTAGATCAGATTTTCAGTAGATCCAAAGTCCAGGTGTTGGCTATAATGTGTCTGTATGACAGCTGTGTGAAGCCATCTTCTGGCTGTGTTCACACAAGGGGCCAGATTTATCATTAGCTCAAGTTAGAATAATGGAGTGAAAAAGTCGCAAAAAAATGCGCAAACGCTAAAACTGCGCACAAATTTGCGACTTTTTTCTGCTCTGCACCAGGGTGGATTTGATTTAAATCAAAATGATTTAAATCACTAGTCAGTAAGGCTTGATTTAAAGAGGACCTTTCACCTATTATGACAATGTGAACTAACTATACAGACATGTAGAGCGGCGCCCGGGGATCTCACTGCGCTTACTATTATCCCTGGGCGCCGCTCCGTTCTCCCGTTATGCCCTCCGGTATCTCCGCTCACTAAGTTATAGTAGGCGGAGATTTCAGTCACTAAGTTATGGTAGGCGGAGTCTGCCCTTGTTCTGCTCTAGCGCTGGCCAATCACAGCACAGAGCTCAAAGCCTGGGAGGTTATTTTCTCCCAGGCTGTGAGCTCTGTGCTGTGATTGGCCAGCGCTACAGAAGAACAAGGGCAGACTCCGCCTACCATAACTTAGTGACTGAAATCTCCGCCTACTATAACTTAGTGAGCGGAGATACCGGAGGACATAGCGGGAGAACGGAGCGGCGCCCAGGGATAATAGTAAGTGCAGTGAGATCCCCGGGCGCCGCTCTACATGTCTGTATACTTAGTTCACATTGTCATAATAGGTGGAAGGTCCTCTTTTAAATCATAGTTTTCTACATAAAGACTAATTCTTGCTGGTATAACTTATAATATGCAAGTAGATGAAGATTTAAACAACTTTTCATATTAGTTTGATTAGGTTGATTCTGCATTCATAGGTTTGTAGAAGTTAGGATTAAGGTATTTTTCTCATCTCTGTTCATGTTATAACATTTTTGCTGTGAAGAAGAGGCATGTGATCTCTGCTGAGTCAAATTCAGTTTTGAGAACTTCAAAAGTAAACCAAGCATCTGTAATAATATCTTGTAGGCAGAGAAACTGCCCAATAATCTTACAAAAACCTCTGGAAGAGCATGATATTGTGAATGGATTAATGGAATTTATTTACCAAAAAAATTACACATATAGAAACATAGAATGTGTCGGCAGATAAGAACCATTTGGCCCATCTAGGCTGCCCAATATACTAAATACTATGGATAGCCCCTGGCCCTATCTTATATGAAGGATGGCCTTATGCCTATCCCATGAATGCTTAAACTCCTTCACTGTATTTGCAGCTACCACTTCTGCAGGAAGGCTATTCCATGCATCCACTACTCTCTCAGTAAAGTAATACTTCCTGATATTACTTTTAAACCTTTGCCCCTCTAATTTAAAACTATGTCCTCTTGTAGCAGTTTTTCTTCTTTTAAATATTCTCTCCTCTTTTACCTTGTTGATTCCCTTTATGTATTTAAAAGTTTCTATCATATCCCCTCTGTCTCGTCTTTCTTCCAAGCTATACATGTTAAGGTCCTTTAATCTTTCCTGGTAAGTTTTATCCTGCAATCCATGTACTAGTTTAGTAGCTCTTCTCTGAACGCTCTCTAAAGTATCAATATCCTTCTGGTATGGTCTCCAGTACTGAGCACAATACTCCAAATGAGGTCTCACTAATATCTGTAGAGCGGCATGAACACCTCCCTCTTTCTACTGGTAATTCCTCTTGCTATACACCCAAGCATTCTGCTAGCATTTCCTGCTGCTCTATGACATTGTCTGCCTACCTTTAAGTCTTCTGAAATAATGACCCCTAAATCCCTTTCCTCAGATACTGAGGTTAGGACTGTATCACTGATTGTATATTCTGCTCTTGGGTTTTTACGTCCCAGGTGCATTATCTTGCACTTATCAACATTAAATTTTAGTTGCCAGATTTTTGACCATTCCTCTAGTTTTCCTAAGTCCTTTTCCATTTGGTGTATTCCTCCAGGAACGTCAACCCTGTTACAAATCTTTGTGTCATCAGCAAAAAGACACACCTTACCATTGAGGCCTTCTGCAATTTCGCTGATAAAGATATTAAACAATATGGGTCCCAGAACAGATCCCTGAGGTACCCCACTGGTAACAAGACCTTGGTCTGAATATACTCCATTGACCCTCTGTTGTCTGTCCCTCAGCCACTGCCTAATCCATTCAACAATATGGGAGTCTACGTACAGCCTTATTCTACATAATTAAAAAACTAATCTTTATTTCACGATGGAATAACCTTTGGATGGTAATATATTTTCCTCAAAAAGCATTTTATATAAAAAAAAATCTGATTTAAATAAAAAAAATCAGATTTTTTTAAATAAAAAATCATTGATTTTTATCCACCCTGCTCTGCACTATGCTCGCCAGTTTTCTGAAAGTGGGCATGTTTTCTCATGTAAATGAATCTCTAGACAGATTTACTATTGGGACTATTTAAAAAGTCGCAAAAAAATTCACAATTTCACTCCAGTGAGGACCATGCTTATCTTATGAGACTTTTTAATAGAACATGCGACTTTTTTGTAAAGACGTGCGACTTTTGTAAAGCTGCTTACTGACGGATAAACTGCTCCCGTCAAACCACATTTATTACAGTCTTAAAGGGCCGATCATAAATCTGACTTGGCTAAAACTGACTTTAGCCATATGTGAAAGTGGAGTGAGTGGTCAGAGTAATGATAAATCTGGCCCTTGATGTTCACCAATTAGCTTGCTATTATTCAAATGAAAACACTTCAGTCTTTGTGTAAGAGCAGATGGTCTGCTGCCAATCGCAGCCAAAACCCTACCGTACCGTAGTGGCCAATGACCCCACGCATGATCTTGAGGGTAAAACTGAGGCATTACCTTTAAAATCGGGCAGCCATTAGCCAGACTATGTAGGTTGGGATTGGGCGATTTCAGCCGGACCACTGATTCTTAGCATTGAAGGGGTTTTCCCACAATACAAACTTAAAGAGTTTTCAAAAACATAGAAAGTTTGGATTGGTGGGAGTCTGGGTGCTGAGACCCCCCCCCCCCCCCCCCCCCCCCCCCCCCCCCCATCAATCACTAGAACGAGGAGAGAGAAAGCAAGACAGACTCAAAGGAAAGCTTATGGGCCTGCCGCCATTCCGTCTCCTGTAGTGATTGGTAGTAGTCTCCTCATTTAGACCCCCACTGATCAAAACTCTTGATATGTTGCTATGACATCTCAAAAGTTTTATGAAAACTCGGTGACCCTTCATCCATGAGATAAAGAAAGAAATCCGCAGCACTCCCCAATGATGAAAAATAGCAAAAAAACTTCATTCACCCATATGAAAAAATTTCAGTCCTATCACAGGACTTTTTTCAAGCAAAGGGATAGAGGATAAGTATCTGATCAGTCCTATGTCCCTGTATAAATGGAGCTGCAGTCTAGGGATCATCTGAGATAACCAAGTACTGTACTCCTATTTATAGACTTTAATGAGTTGGCAGTGCACATGCACGACCTTTGCTTCATGGACTTTGGGAACTAATCAGTTGGTATCCCAGTGGACAGACCCTTATGCTGTAAAAAGCGGATAGATTTGTAATGTGGGAGAACCCCTAACATGCCACATACCTCAATGTGAGTGTATGAGTGCCATTTAATATACTCTAGTGGTGCACTGTGCAGTTTGAGAGGCTTTTTAGAACTCCTCTGCTGTATCCATGTACAGTATCTCACAAAAGTGAGTCCACCCCTCACATTATTCTAAATATTTTATTATATCTTTTCATGGGACAACACTGACTATATGACACTTTGATACAATATAAAGTGGTCAGTGTACAGCTTGTATAACAGTGTAAATATGCTGTGCCCTCCAATTAACTTAACACACAGCCATTAATGTCTAAACCGCTGGCAGCAAAAGTGAGTACACCCCTAAGTGAAAATGGCCAGATTGTGCCCAAAGTATCCATATTTTGTGGCCACCATTATTTTCCAGCACTGCCTAACCCTCTTGGTTATGGAGTTCACTAGAGCTTACAGGTTTCCACTGGAATCCTCTTCCTCTCCTCCATGACGACATCACGGAGCTGGTGGATGTTAGAGACCTTGCGCTCCTCCACCTTCCGTTTGAGGATGCCCCACAGATGCTCAATAGGGTTTAGGTCTGGAGACATGATTGGCCAGTCCAGCACCTTCACCCTCAGTTTTTTTTAGAAAAGCCGTGGTTATCTTGGAGGGGTGTTTGGGGTCATTATCATGTTGGAATACTCCCTGTGGCCCAGTTTCCGAAGGGAGGGCATCATGCTCTGCTTCAGTATGTCACAATACGTGTTGACAATCATGGTTCCCTCAATGAACTGTAGCTCCCCACAGCTGGCAGCAGTCATGCAGCTCCAAACCATGACACTCCCATCATCATGCTTAAATGTAGGCAAGACGCACTTGTCTTTGTACTCCTTACCTGGTTGCAGCCTCACACGCTTGACACCATCTGAAGTTTATCAGACCACGGGACATGGTTCCAATAATCCAAGTCCTTAGTCTGCTTGTCTTCTGCAAACAGTTTGTGGGCTTTCTTGTGCATCATCCTTAGGCTGGGTTCACACGAGCGTGTCCGGATTAGTTCCGGATGCGTCCCGGTGTGTTGCGGCAAACCCGCGCGAGTAGGAATGCAATTGCAGTCAGTTTTGACTGCGATTGCGTTCCGATGTTCAGTTTTTATCGCGCGTGTGCAATGTGTTTTGCACGCGCGTGATAAAAAACCGACTGTGGTACCCAGACCCGAACTTCTTCACAGAAGTTCAGGTTTGGGTTCGGTGTTGTGTAGATGTTATTATTTTCCCTTATAACATGGTTATAAGGGAAAATAATAGCATTCTGATTACAGAATGCATAGTAGGTGATCGATTGAGGGTTAAAAAATAAAAAAAATTAACTCACCTTCTCCGTTTGTTCGCGTAGTTCTCCCGGTCTTCAGTTCTTTAAAAAGATGAACTATGGGCTAAAGGACCTTTGGTGACGTCAGATCACATGCTCCAATCACAGGGTCCATCACCACGGTGATGGACCATGTGATTGGAGCATGTGATCTTACGTCATCAAAGGTCCTTTAGCCCATAGTTCATCTTTTTAAAGAACTGAAGACCGGGAGAACTACGCGAACAAACGGAGAAGGTGAGTTAATTTTTTTTATTTTTTAACCCTCAATCGATCACCTACTATGCATTCTGTAATCAGAATGATATTATTTTCCCTTATAACCATGTTATAAGGGAAAATAATACAGTGTATAGACAGTCACCTAGCAACCGTGCGTGAAAATCGCACCGCATCCGCACTTGCTTGCGGATGCATGCGATTTTCACGCAACCCCATTCACTTCTATGGGGCCTGCGTTGCGTGAAAAACGCAGAATATAGAGCATGCTGCGATTTTCACGCAACGCATAAGTGATGCGTGAAAATCATCGCTCATCTGAACAGCCCCATTGAAATGAATGGGTCCAGATTCAGTGCGGGTGCAATGCGTTCACCTACCGCATTGCACCCGCGCGGAAATCTCGCCCGTGTGAACGCAGCCTTAGAAGAGACTTCCTTCCTTCTGGGACCAATTTGTTGCAGTGTATGGTCTGAACACTGACAGGCTGACCGCCCCCACCCCTTTAACCTCTGCAGTGAATGGGTCCGCATCTGTGATGCGGAATGCACACGGCCGGTGTGCACAATTTGGCCATTTTCACTTAGGGGTGTACTCACTTTTGTTGCCAGCGGTTTAGACATTAATGGCTGTGTGTTGAGTTATTTTGAGGGCACACTAAATTTACACGGTTATACAAGCTGTACAGTGACTACTGTACATTGTGTTAGATCTTCTGTGCTGTCCCAGGAAAATATATAATAAAATATTTACAAAAATGTGAGGTGTGTGTACTCACTTTTGTGAGATACTGTATATCAATTAGATGTTATCAAGGGGGTCTGGGTCCTGAAATTGCAAAGTCGCAACTTGACCGTGCAGAAATAGAAAAAGATTATGAGAATGGTCACAATGTTTCCCCAGCTGATTTTACTGCCATTCTTGGACAAGTCTGTGCCGCCATAGGGACTTGTGCCTTATTCAAATGACAGTGAAAAATGGCCATGTGGCAGCCATTTTCAGAACAATGACAATCTATGAGTGTATTCACAGTAGGGGTGGGCGGTATAGGCGATATGCGATATAAATTTGGGCCACGATATGGATTTTCGCCATATCGCCTATATCGCCGGACTGCACGTCAGAGGCTGGGGGGGGGGGCACATCAGAGGCTGGAGGGGGCACATCAGAGGCTGGCTGCCATGGTCAGCTCCCTGCTGTTTTGTGCACAAAGCACAGGGCAGCAAGGAGAGTGTAAAGTCCTATTCACCCTAATAGAGCTCTATTAGGGTGAATATGACAAGGGTTCTAGCCCTTAGGAGGCTAATAGTTATTAAATAAAAAGTAAAAAAATAAAATAAAATTTTAACCCCCCCCAATATAGAAAACAATATATCGCGATATATATCGCATATCGCACATGCTTAAAATTATATTGCAATATAGATTTTAGGCCATATCGCCCACCCCTAATTCACAGATCTGTTTTTTTTTTTTTATGGACCTTGAATACTGGCTGTCAGAAAATAGGACAGAACAGGTGCAGATCTTTCCCTTATACCTCATCTCTGTGGAGGCTCCAATCCTGGTTTTGGCTCACAATCACTGATGGAAATAACTGATCAATACACTGACGTCTGACTGAGGCCTCTTGCACACGACCGTATGTATTTTGCAGTCCACAAAAACAGATCTGCAAGAAATACGGATGATGTCCATGTGCATTCTGTATTTTGCGGAATGGAACAGCTGGCCCCTAATAGAACAGTACTATCCTTGTCCGTAATGCGGACAATAATAGGACATGTTCTATTTTTTTGCGGAACTGAAATACGGAAACAGAATGCACACCGAGTACCTTTTTATTTATTTTTTTATTTTTTTTGCGGTCCGCAAAAAAACCGGAACAGACATGGAATGAAAATACGTTCGTGTGCAAGAGGCCTGAGGCTTTAGCCTAATAGCAGCAGTTTTCCCTGGTCTTGGTTGCTCCTGGTTGTCCACCTCGGTGCCCCTGCATCCTTTTCTCTGCAGTCATCTCTGAAGCCTCCTCTGCTCCAGGTTGTCTTCTGCTTTTTTTTTAATCCAATTAAAACTTAGCCGCGAACGCCTCAAGTTTAACAAACATCCAGTGTTGTGTACAATAGACCTCTGAACCGCATGCAAAGAGGGGGATTGAAGAGGATACAAAGGATGTGCAAATGTCTGGGCATGGTTGACTGCCCGTGGATTTTCTGCATACATTTCAGACCATTTATGTGCTTTAAATATTGAAATTTTAGCATTAACACCCTTGAGTTCCTTGGTTTTAGCTTTTATACAGCTAGGAAAGAGATTGTCAAATTCCAAAGTCGATTACACCCAGCTGGTGCTGCTCCGGAGGGAGATGTCACGCAGGTTATGCCGAAATGAAATTGCAGAGAAGTTCAAATGAAATAATGTGTTGGGCTTCTTCTGTAAAAGTTAGTGAAAATAAAGGTCCATTCACCCCACCGAGCTACTTCTATTAATGACGTTTATTTCACTAGATGCTTGTATTCTTTGTACAAAATACAATGCTTGATCAGCTTATCTTCCGTTCCTCTGTTACAGCTCCTAGAAATGTCTAAATATAATTGACAACTGGGTGTCATCAGCTGGGGGTGCTGAGAGTTTCGTGCTTTATAGGGAGACAACTCAAGGGGGAATGTTAAAACCCAGTTGTCAACTTTTCTCCAGTTATAAATGCATCTCTTTACGTCTCAATCACTGTACGTTATGCTCTTTATTTATCCCTCTCTACTTAAAAGGTTAATCCCATCTCAACATTAATGGTTTATCGCTAGGATATGCCACAAATGTCAGATAGGGGGCCCCGTTCTGGAGGTGGGAGCTGGTCCCAGAGGTGGGGCCCACAAGTGACATTTGTGGCATAACTTAGCGATGAAATGGTAAGATGGGACCACTCCTTTTTAAAGGGGTTTTCCAGACTCCTGATATTGATAACCTAATCTCAGCATGGGTCATTAATATCATATTGATGAGGATCCGACACCCCAAACCCCCACAGATCCGCTGTTCCCTGCAGCCTTCAGAGCTGGAACTAGTACTATGAATGGAACAGGAAGCACAGCGCCGTTCAAAGTGTAGTGGCCGTGCTGGGGTACTGCAGCTGAACTATCTCTTGCATGGAAGCTGAACTGTAGTAACCCATAGTTGGCTATGGTGTTGAACACCTTTGAAAAAGACTTTCCAAACGACCCCATAGAAATTGATAGGAATGTATACTTATATGGATCATCAGACTGAAGCATATAGCCCTGCACATTAGATCATTCAGTTTTTTTTTTATACAGATTCCACAAATAAATGCTGCATGCAACAAAAAACTGGTGGAGAACGGATGCAAATGTATGCCCATGTCCCTGAATGCACATTTATGCACGTGTACCCGATGCTGATGTATGCCCCACGCACTTGATGCAGATGTTAGCCCCACGCACTTGATGCAGATGTATGCCCCACGCACCCGATGCAGATGTTAGCCCCACGCACCCGATGCAGATGTTAGCCCCACGCACCCGATGCAGATGTTAGCCCCACGCACCCGATGCAGATGTTAGCCCCACGCACCCGATGCAGATGTTAGCCCCTCGCACCCGATGCAGATGTTAGCTCATGTCTGTCACGGATGGTGTACAGGAAACAAGACAATACCATATAAACAATGTCTCTCTGGATCCACAAGTAAGGAACAAAGGGAGACCCCTGCAATAGACCTGCCGCTCTCCCTCACTGCTCAGCCTATGCGAACACCCCAAAGGTGGATGGCCGCATATCCACGTTCCTCGGCTATCTATTACCTGAAGACCCTACAATAGTGAAGGGACACTACCACCGGCTCCCTACACTGACACGGAGGGAGTCAGGGTCACCTGGATCCAGAAAAGACAAAATCATAAATACATAAACAGCACTTATCTTGCAGACGAATGACGACTGGGAACTGGGAACAGCATGCACACACACTCCAGGAAGTTGTATCAGCCGCACACTACTGCATTATGGGGAGGAACTTAAAGGGTAGCAATCAGTCCAACTGCATGACAGCTGAGATAGACTAACGAGATGAGAAACTAAACCAAAACAAAGAAATTCATGGAGGAGGATCTGAGAAGCTCCTGTGAGCGCTTCTCAGCTGTCTGGCTGTGACAGTACCCCTCCCTCTAGGAGTGGACTCCGGACACTCAGGGCCCACCTTCTCAGGATGGGACCTATGGAAAGCCCTGATGAGACGAGAGGCCTTAATGTCCGTCACTGGGACCCACATCCTCTCCTCAGGACCATAACCCTCCCAATGAACGAGGTACTGGAGGGAACCGCGGACAAGACGAGAATCCACAATCCTAGAGACCTGAAATTCAAGATTTCCATCAACCATAATCGGAGGAGGAGGCAAAGGCGAGGGTACAATAGGTTGAACATAAGGTTTCAATAAGGACTTATGAAAAACATTATGGATCTTCCAAGTCTGAGGAAGATCAAGACGGTAGGCAACAGGATTGATGACAGACAGGATCTTGTAAGGCCCAATAAACCTAGGACCCAACTTCCAGGAGGGAACCTTCAATTTGATATTCTTGGTAGACAACCACACCAGATCACCAACATTCAGGTCCGGACCAGGCACACGTCTCTTATCCGCCACACGCTTATATCTCTCACTCATGCTCTTTAGATTATCCTGAATCTTTTGCCAAATAGATGACAAAGACGAGGAGAATCTGTCCTCATCAGGCAAACCAGAAGAGCCCTCTCCCGAGAAAGTCCCAAACTGCGGATGGAACCCATATGCACCAAAAAATGGTGACTTATCAGAGGGCTCCTGACGACGGTTATTTAAAGCAAACTCAGCAAGGGACAAAAAAGAACACCAATCCTCCTGATTCTCCGCCACAAAACAGCGCAGATATGTCTCCAGATTCTGATTGACGCGCTCTGTCTGGCCATTCGACTGCGGATGGAAAGCAGAAGAGAATGACAACCGAACCCCCAAGCGAGAACAGAAAGCCTTCCAGAATCTGGAAACAAACTGCGTGCCCCTATCAGAGACTATGTCTGAAGGAATCCCATGCAATTTGACAATGTGGTCAATAAATGCCTGCGCCAGCGTCTTAGCATTGGGCAAACCAGGAAAAGGGATAAAATGCACCATTTTGCTAAAACGGTCCACCACCACCAGAATCACAGACTTCCCCGAGGAACGAGGCAAGTCCGTTATGAAGTCCATGGACAGATGTGTCCAAGGACGGGAAGGAATGGGCAAAGGAAGGAGAGGACCTGATGGCCGTGAATGAGGGACCTTGGCACGAGCGCAAGTCTCGCAAGCTGCCACAAAACCCTCAACCGACTTACGAAGCGCAGGCCACCAGAATCTCCGAGCGATGAGATCCAGTGTGGCTCTTGCCCCCGGGTGCCCAGCAAGGACCATGTCGTGGTGTTCTTTAAAAATCTTGTGTCTCAAAGCGAGAGGCACAAACAACCTCCCAGGAGGACAAAGATCAGGAGCTTCTGACTGGGCTGCCTGCACCTCTGCCTCCAATTCAGGAAAAAGAGCAGAGACCACCACACCTTCAGCCAAAATGGGACCCGGGTCTTCAAAATTCCCACCTCCCGGAAAACAACGTGACAGGGCATCTGCCTTCACATTGTTAACCCCAGGGTGGAACGTAACAACAAAATTAAACCTTGAAAAGAACAAAGACCATCTGGCCTGTCTCGGGTTCAGACGCTTGGCTGACTCCAAGTAGGCCAGATTTTTATGGTCAGTAAACACGGTAATAGGGTGTCTGGCTCCCTCTAGCCAATGGCGCCATTCCTCAAAAGCCAACTTGATGGCCAACAATTCCCTATCTCCCACATCATAATTTCTCTCTGCGGAGGAGAGTTTCTTTGAGAAAAAGGCACACGGTTGCCATTTGGCAGGAGAGGAACCCTGAGACAAGACCGCACCCACCCCTACCTCAGAAGCATCAACCTCAAGTATGAAGGGTAACGAAATATCAGGTTGTACTAGGATGGGAGCGGAAGCAAAACTCTCCTTGATATTAGAAAAGGCCTTACACGCCTCTACCGACCAGGAAGAAAAATCTACCCCCTTTCTGGTCATATCAGTGAGTGGTTTAACAACAGAGGAATAATTCAAAAGAAATTTCCTGTAATAATTGGCAAAGCCCAAAAAACGCATCAGCGCCTTCTGATTCTCAGGAAGCTCCCACTCAAGCACAGCGCGGACCTTCTCGGGGTCCATGCGAAAACCAGAAGCGGAGACAAGAAACCCCAGAAATTAGATTTCTGGAACTGCAAACACACATTTTTCCAGTTTCGCGTATAATTTATTCTCCCGCAGGATGAGCAAGACCTGACGTAAGTGTTCCTTATGAGTCTTGAAATCAGGAGAAAAAATCAAAATGTCATCCAAATACACTAATACAAATTTTCCCATTAAATGATAAAAAATGCTGTTGACGAAATGCTGAAAAACGGCTGGGGCATTCATCAAACCAAAAGGCATAACCAAATTCTCAAAATGGCCCTCAGGGGTATTGAAAGCCGTCTTCCATTCGTCTCCTTCTCTGACCCTAACCAGGTTGTATGCCCCTCTTAGGTCTAATTTGGAAAAGACTTTAGCCCCAACAACCTGGTTAAACAGGTCCGGGATCAGAGGAAGCGGATAAGGATCACGAATAGTGATACTGTTCAGCTCCCTGAAATCCAGACAAGGTCTTAAAGAACCATCTTTTTTCTTAACAAAGAAAAAACCAGCGGCAACAGGTGACTTCGAGGGTCGTATGTGTCCTTTTCTCAGACTCTGAGATATAAGCCCGCATAGCGACCCTCTCAGGTTGGGAGAGATTGTATAAACGAGATTTAGGCAGCTTGGCGCCTGGGATGAGATTAATAGGGCAATCATACTCCCTGTGCGGAGGTAAACCCTGAACTCCACTCTCAGAGAAGACATCCAAAAATTCAGAGAGGAAAGGTGGTACAGTCTTAGTAAAAACCTCAGAAACAGATGTTATGAGGCAATTCTCTCTGCAAAAGTTACTCCAACCATTTATTTGCCTCGCTTGCCAATCAATGGTGGGGTTATGTTTAGTGAGCCAGGGTAGCCCCAACACTAGAGGAGTAGGCAAACCGCTAAGGACGAAACATGACACATTCTCAACATGAGCATCACTCACAATTAAACGGATATTGTGAACTATGCCCTTTAATGATTTCTGAGAAAGTGGAGCTGAATCAATAGCAAAAACAGGAATATCCTTTCCCAAAGTGCATACCTGGAAACCATGAGTTATTGCAAATTGATTATCAATGAGGTTGACAGCTGCTCCACTATCCACAAAAATCTCACAAAAAATGCTCTTGCTCTCTAGCGCCACCCTAGCAGGCAGGACAAAACGGGAACTACAAGCAAACGGAAAACCTTCAATTTCCGCCTCAACCCTGCCAATAGTAACAGACGGAACATTTTTAAAAGATTTTTTCCTTTTTGTCTCTTTATTACTCCCAGAAAACTGCCTGAATCTCCTAGAGGGACAAACATTTGCCAGATGATTTATACCTCCACAACAAAAACAAACCCTCCCCTGCGGGCTGAATCTTCTATTGTCAGAGGCAATCAACCCCAGCTGCATGGACTCCTGCTCAGAAGGGGCTGACAGCGACTGAGACCCCTGTGCACAGAATGAGACCGCTGCACTGTCCCGGGACTGAGTATGACAGGAAGGAGAGATCTCTCCTCTCTCTCTAAGACGCCTGTCAATACGAACAGCCTGAGACATAGCAGAATCCAAGGAGGTAGGTCTTTCATGAAAGGCAAATGCATCCTTCAATCCCTCTGAAAGACCATAGCAAAATTGACTTCGGAGTGCAGCATCATTCCAACCCGTATCTGCTGCCCATCTCCGAAATTCTGAACAGTATATCTCTGCGGATTGTTTACCCTGGCATAACAGACGTAGTCTAGACTCAGCCAGAGCAATACGATCCGGATCATCATATATCTGACCCAGGGCTAAAAAGAATTCATCCACTGAACAAAGGGGCCGTGCCCCCTCCGGCAGCGAAAAGGCCCAGGACTGAGCGTTACCCCTGAGCAGCGATATAATGATCCCCACCCTCCGTTCTTCATCACCAGAAGAATGGGGAAGAAGGTGAAAATGGAGTTTACAAGCCTCTCTAAAACGCACAAAATTCTCACTACCCCCGGAGAACATATCCGGGAGCGAGATCTTAGGCTCAGCACAAACTCCATGAACGCAAGCTGAACCGGTCACTTGAAACTGAGAAAAAGTCTTACGGAGATCAGCTACCTCCAAAGAAAGACCCTGAAAGCGTTCAGCCAAAAGTGAAACCGGATCCATGCTTGAGACGGTTTTGGCGGCTGATAATGTCACGGATGGTGTACAGGAAACAAGACAATACCATATAAACAATGTCTCTCTGGATCCACAAGTAAGGAACAAAGGGAGACCCCTGCAATAGACCTGCCGCTCTCCCTCACTGCTCAGCCTATGCGAACACCCCAAAGGTGGATGGCCGCATATCCACGTTCCTCGGCTATCTATTACCTGAAGACCCTACAATAGTGAAGGGACACGACCACCGGCTCCCTACACTGACACGGAGGGAGTCAGGGTCACCTGGATCCAGAAAAGACAAAATCATAAATACATAAACAGCACTTATCTTGCAGACGAATGACGACTGGGAACAGGGAACTGGGAACAGCATGCACACACACTCCAGGAAGTTGTATCAGCCGCACACTACTGCATTATGGGGAGGAACTTAAAGGGTAGCAATCAGTCCAACTGCATGACAGCTGAGATAGACTAACGAGATGAGAAACTAAACCAAAACAAAGAAATTCAAGGAGGAGGATCTGAGAAGCTCCTGTGAGCGCTTCTCAGCTGTCTGGCTGTGACAATGTCCCTGAATGTACATTTATGCACATGTACCCGATGCAGATGTATGCCCCCGATGCAGATGTATGCCCCCGATGCAGATGTATGCCCCACGCCCCCGATGCAGATGTATGCCCCACGCACCCAATGCAGATGTATGCCCCACGCCCCCGATGCAGATGTATGCCCCACGCCCCCGATGCAGATGTATGTGCAGGCGTCCAATGACTTTTGATCAGCGGTAGAAAAATACATGCAGAATGAAAACTGTAGCGTGAACCCAGCTCAGGGCTGCTCCAGGTAGAACATTTGTACTTCTGAGCATTTTGAAGAAGCCATCTATCAATCCATTGCGCAAACGTGCAATTAGTTCAGCTAATTCTTGCAAATCGAATGATAAATGACGCAGGAAGAAATGCCGTCAGTAAATAGAGCATTGTCACAGCGAGATAATCCACGGCTTCATCTACTACCACTCTCCTACCTCTGTATTGCCCTGCTATTACATAGAAGTACTGACCATAGACATGACTCCTGTTAGTTACCATGATGAGTTACAAATGATGAGAGTCACAATAAAAAAAACTACACCCGACTTCCCTGCATGGAAATTTATCAACGTCTCTTTTGCTAGCTTTTAAAAAAATGAAATCTTTTTTCTTTCTTTTTTTTTTTTCTTTTCTTTTATGTATCTGCTGAGATATGATCTACTACATCTGTCTCAGGAGAGACGGAGCTCCCCATACACGTTAGCCGAAAATGATGGATTCACCTGACAGTAGTATAAAGGCTTGCAGTGCATGTGTTTTTCACGCACGTGAAGAAAAACTGAAGAATAACAATCTACAGTTAGGTCCATATATATTTGGACACTGACACAAATTTTGTTTTTATTACCTGTTTACTAAAGCATATTCAAGTTATAGTTATATAATGGACACGGACATAAAGTGCAGACTTTTAGCTTTCATTTGAGGGTATCCACATTAAAATTGGATGAAGGGTTTAGGAGTTTCAGCTCCTTTTAGATATGGCAACCTGTTTTTAAAGGGACCAAAAGTAATTGGACAATTGACTTAACCTCTACGCCCTCATGTCCGAGTCCTTAAGGACACAGGGCGTACCTGTACACCCTGTGTATTTCCGATCACCACTGCACATTCAGCAGGCACCCTGTGACAATGCAGAGAGGGATCCTGTGACACCCCCCCCCATATCGGCGATTGCTGCAAACCGCAGGTCAATTTCAGACCTGCGGTTTGCAGCGTTTACGGGTCATTCCAGCGGCGATTGTGGAAGCCATCGGGTCCGCGTGCTGCTGTAATGGGGACCCGATGGCATGAAAGGCAGCGCGATGCCTTCCTTAGGCATTGGCGCTGCCTTCTGGTGAAGAGCCTGTGAGATCCAGCCCCCTGGATCTCATAGACAGGAAGCTGCATTGTAAAGGGGATCAGACCCAAAGTGGGACAAAAAAGAAAGTGAAAAAAGAAAGTTTTCCCCCCCAAAAATTCAGTTTCAAGAAAAAAAAAAAAAAAAACACGTCATTTTTCCCAAATAAAGTAAAAAGAATTTTTGGTAAAAAATAGGGAAACAAAGAAAGAAAAGTAGACATATTAGGTATCGCCGTGTCCGTATTGACTGGCTCTATAAACATATCACATGACCTAACCCCTCAGATGAACACCGTAAAAAAATAAAAATAAAAACTGTGCTAAATAAAATAAAAAAATTGTCACCTTACATCACTAAAAGTACAACAGCAAGCGATCAAAAAGGCGTATGCCCGCCATTATAGTACCAATCTAACTGTCACCTCATTCAGCAAAAAATGAGCCCCTACCTAAAAATCGCCCAAAAAATAAAAAAAAATATGGCTCAGAATATGGAGACACTAAAACATAATTTTTTTTTTTTGTTTAAAAAAAGCTGTTATTGTGTAAAACTTAAAGAGGACCTTTCACTAGAATAGAAAATCTAAACTAAGTATACAGACATGGAGAGCGGCACCCGGGGATCTCACTGCACTTACTATTATCCCTGGGCGCCGCTCCGTTCTCCCGCTATGCCCTCTGTTCTCTTCCGTCACTAAGTTATGGTAGGCGGAGTCTGCCCTTGTTCTGCTGTAGCGCTGGCCAATCGCAGCGCAGAGCTCACAGCCTGGGAGGTTCTTTTCTCCCAGGCTGTGAGCTCTGCGCTGCGATTGGCCAGCTCTACAGCAGAACAAGGGCAGACTCCGCCTACCATAACTTAGTGACCGAAGATACCGGAGCCTATACCGGGAGAACGGAGCGGCACCCAGGTATAATAGTAAGTGCAGCGAGATCCCCGGGCGCCGCTCTCCATGTCTGTATACTTAGTTTAGATTTTCTATTCTAGTGAAAGGTCCTCTTTAACCTCTTAAGGACATAGGGCGTACAGGTACGCCCTTGTGCCCTGGTACTTAAGGACACAGGGCGTACAGGTACGTCCTATGTATTTCCGATCACTGCCGTGCGGCTGGCAGTGATCGGAACCCGGTGCCTGCTCAAATCATTGAGCAGGCACCTAGGCTAAATGCGCGGGGGGGTCACGTGACCCCCCCATGTCGGCGATTGCGGCAAACCGCAGGTCAATTCAGACCTGCGGTTTGCTGCGATTTCTGCAGTTTCTGGTCCCCGCGGTCCCTGACCGTGGGGATCAGAAACTTTATATGTCTAAAAAAAGTTTTATTCACCCCCCCCTGCACCCCCGAATGATTTTTATGGTGGCGGGAGGTGCAGGGGGAGGGTTGCGGGCGGTGTGGGCGGTGCGGGAGGCGGGCGGTGCGGCAGGCGGGATCGCGATCCCCCGCCCGCCTCCCCTTGTATAATCGTTGGCTTCTAGTGGGGATACCAGGGTGCTAGCACATTGCTGGCACCCTGGTATAAACGGCTGACATCTGCGATGCGATGTCAGCCGTTTAACCCTTTCCATACAGCGGTCCGTACGGACCGCTGTATGGAAAAGGTTAACAGCGCAGGGAGCTCCCTCCCTCTCCCATCGGGGGGCTGCTGTGCCTTTGCAGCCCCCCGATGGGGAGGGAGAGAGCCCCCAGAGAGCCCCCCGAGAGATCCCCTCCTTACCCTTCCCCGTCTGCGAAGTTCTGAGCAGACGGGGAAGGTTCCCATGGCAACAGGACGCCTCTCAGGCGTCCTGCTGTCCATGGTGCTGAACAGATCTGTGCTGAAAGCATAGATCTGTTCAGTGTAAGTAAAATACAGTACAGAACAATATATATTGTTCTGTACTGTATTATACAGACATCAGACCCACTGGATCTTCAAGAACCAAGTGGGTCTGGGTCAAAAAAAAGTGAATAAAAGTGAAAAAAAAGTAAAAATCAAAAAACACATTTATCACTGATAAAAAATGAAAAAAATAAAATTCCCTACACATGTTTGGTATCGCCGCGTCCGTAACGACCTGATCTATAAAACGGTCATGTTACTTTACCCGAACGGTGAACACCATAAAAATAAAAAATAAAAAACTATGATGAAATTGAAATTTTGCCCACCTTACTTCCCAAAAAAGGTAATAAAAGTGATCAAAAAAGTCGCATGTACGCCAAAATTGTAACAATCAAACCGTCATCTCATCCCGCAAAAATCATACCCTACCCAAGATAATCGCCCAAAAACTGAAAAAGCTATGGCTCTTAGACTATGGAAACACTAAAACATGATTTTTTTTGTTTCAAAAATGAAATCATTGTGTAAAACTTACATAAATAAAAAAAAAGTATACATATTAGGTATCGCCGCGTCCGTATCGCCCGGCTCTATAAAAATATCACATGATCTAACCCCTCAGATGACCACCGTAAAAAAATAAAAATAAAAACGGTGTAAAAAAAGCCATTTTTTGTCATCTTACGTCACAAAAAGTGTAATAGCAAGCAATCAAAAAGTCATATGCACCCCAAAATAGATGCCAATCAAACCGTCATCTCATCCCGCAAAAAATGAGACCCTACTTAAGATAATCGCCCAAAAACTGAAAAAACTATGGCTCTTAGACTATGGAGACACTAAAACATTTTTTTGGTTTTAAAAATGAAATCATTGTGTAAAACTTACATAAATAAAAAAAATTGTATACATATTAGGTATCGCCGCGTCCGTGACAACCTGCTCTATAAAATTACCACATGATCTAACCTGTCAGATGAATGTTGTAAATAACAAAAAAAAAAAACGGTGCCAAAAAAGCTATTTCTTGTTACCTTGCCGCACAAAAAGTGTAATATAGAGCAACCAAAAATCATATGTACCCTAAACTAGTACCAACAAAACTGCCACCCTATCCCGTAGTTTCTAAAATGGGGTCACTTTTTTGGAGTTTCTACTCTAGGGTTGCATCAGGGGTGCTTCAAATGGGACATGGTGTCAAAAAACAAGTCCAGCAAAATCTGCCTTCCAAAAACCGTATGGCATTCCTTTCCTTCTGCGCCCTGCCGTGTGCCCGGACAGCAGTTTACAACCACATATGGGGTGTTTCTGTAAACTACAGAATTAGGGCCATAAATATTGAGTTTGGTTTGGCTGTTGACCCTTGCTTTGTAACTGGAAAAAAAATATTAAAATGGAAAATCTGCCAAAAAAGTGAAATTTTGAAATTGTATCTCTATTTTCCATTAAATCTTGTGCAACACCTAAAGGGTTAACAAAGTTTGTAAAATCAGTTTTGAATACCTTGAGGGGTGTAGTTTCTTAGATGGGGTCACTTTTATGGAGTTTATAATCTAGGGGTGCATCAGGGGGGCTTCAAATGGGACATGGTGTCAAAAAAACAGTCCAGCAAAATCAGCCCTCCAAAAACCAAACGGCGCACCTTTCACTCTACGCCCCGCTGTGTGCCCGTACAGTAGTTTACGGCCACATATGGGGTGTTTCTGTAAACAGCAGAGTCAGGGCAATAAAGATACAGTCTTGTTTGGCTGTTAACTCTTGCTTTGTTAGTGGAAAAAATGGGTTAAAATGGAAAATTAGGCAAAAAAATGAAATTCTCAAATTTCATCGCCATTTGCCAATAACTCTTGTGCAACACCTAAAGGGTTAACAAAGTTTGTAAAATCAGTTTTGAATACCTTGAGGGGTGTAGTTTCTTAGATGGGGTCACTTTTATGGAGTTTATAATCTAGGGGTGCATCAGGGGGGCTTCAAATGGGACATGGTGCCAAAAAAACAGTCCAGCAAAATCAGCCCTCCAAAAACCAAACGGCGCACCTTTCACTCTACGCCCCGCTGTGTGCCCGTACAGTAGTTTACGGCCACATATGGGGTGTTTCTGTAAACAGCAGAGTCAGGGCAATAAAGATACAGTCTTGTTTGGCTGTTAACTCTTGCTTTGTTAGTGGAAAAAATGGGTTAAAATGGAAAATTAGGCAAAAAAATGAAATTCTCAAATTTCATCGCCATTTGCCAATAACTCTTGTGCAACACCTAAAGGGTTAACGACGTATGTAAAATCAGTTTTGAATACCTTGAGGGGTGTAGTTTCTTAGATGGGGTCACTTTTAGGGAGTTTCTCCTCTAGGGGTGCATCAGGGGGGCTTCAAATGGGACATGGTGTAAATAAACCAGTCCATAAGAATCTGCCTTCCAAAAACCATACGGCGCACCTTTCCCTCTACGCCCCGCTGTGTGGCCGTACAGTAGTTTACGGCCACATATGGGGTGTTTCTGTAAACGGCAGAGTCAGGGCAATAAAGATACAGTCTTGTTTGGCTGTTAACCCTTGCTTTGTTAGTGGAAAAAATGGGTTAAAATGGAAAATTAGACAAAAAAATGAAATTCTCAAATTTCATCCCCATTTGCCAATAACTCTTGTGCAACACCTAAAGGGTTAACGACGTATGTAAAATCAGTTTTGAATACCTTGAGGGGTGTAGTTTCTTAGATGGGGTCATTTTTGGGTGGTTTCTATTATGTAAGCCTCGCAAAGTGACTTCAGACCTGAACTGGTCCCTAAAAATTTAGTTTTTGTAAATTTCTGAAAAATTTCAAGATTTGCTTCTAAACTTCTAAGCCTTATAACATCCCCAAAAAATAAAATATCATTCCCAAAACAATTCTAACATGAAGTAGACATATGGGGAATGTAAAGTCATCACAATTTTTGGGGGTATTACTATGTATTACAGAAGTAGAGAAACTGAAACTTTGAAATTTGCTAAATTTTTCCAAATTTTTGTTAAATTAGGTATTTTTTGGTGCAAAAAAAAATAATTTTTTGACTTCATTTTACCAGTGTCATGAAGTACAATATGTGACGAAAAAACAATCTCAGAACGGCCTGGATAAGTCAAAGCGTTTTAAAGTTATCAGCACTTAAAGGGACTCTGGTCAGATTTGCAAAAAATGGCCTGGTCCTAAGGTGTAAAAAGGCTGTGTCCTTAAGGGGTTAAGTAAATTTAAAAAAGTATACATATTAGGTATCGCGTCCGTAAGAACCTGCTCTATAAAAATATCACATGACCTAACCCCTCAGATGAACACCGTAAAAAAATTAAGTAAAAACTGTGTAAAAAAAGCATTTTTTTTTGTCTCCTTACATCACAAAAAATGTAATAGTAAGCGATCAAAAAGTCAGATGCACCCCAAAATAGTGACAATCAAACCGTCATCTCATCCCACAAAAAATGAGACCCTACCTAAGATAATCGCCCAAAAACTGAAAAAAACTATGGTTCTCAGAATATGGAGACACTAAAACATGATTTTTATTTTTTTGTTTCAAAAACTATATTATGGTGTAAACCTTACATAAAACAGCAGACATATTAGGTATCGCCGCGTCCGTAATAACCTACTCTATAAAAATCTCATATGATCTAACCCCTCAGGTGAATACCGTAAAAAATAATATAAAAACTGTGTAAAAAAAAAAGGCATTTTTTTTATCACCTTACATCACAAAAAGTGTAATAGCAAGCGATCAAAAAGTCTTACACACCCCAAAATAGTGCCAATCAAACCGTCATCTCATCCCGAAAAAAATTAGCCCCTACACAATACAGTCGCCCAAAAAATAAATAAAACTATGGCTCTCAGAATGTGGAGACACTAAAGAATCAAATAATTTTTTTAAAATGCTTTGTTATGTAAAACTGAATCAAACAACCAAAAAGTTGTATTGTCTCGTCCGTGACAACCTGCTCTATAAAAATACCACGTAATCTAAACTGTCAGATGAATGTTGTAAATAACAAAAAATAAAAACGGTGCCAAAACAGCTATTTCTTGTTACCTTGCCTCACAAAAAGTGGAATATAGAGCAACCAAAAATCATATGTACCCTAAAATAGTACCAACAAAACTGTCACCCTATCCCGTAGTTTCCAAAATGGGGTCACTTTTTTTTTTGAGTTTCTTCAGGGGGATCAGGGGGGCTTAAAATGGGACATGGTGTCAAAAAACCAGTCCAGCAAAATTTGCCTGGCATTCTTTTCCTTCTGTGCCCTGCCGTGTGCCCGTACAGCAGTTTACAACCACATATGGGGTGTTTCTGTAAACTACAGAATCAGGGCCATAAATATTGAGTTTTGTTTGGCTGTTAACCCTTGCTTTGTAACTGGAAAAAATGGATTCAAATGGAAAATCTGCCAAAAAAGTGAAATTTAAAAATGTTATCTCTATTTTACATTAATACTTGTGGAACACCTAAAGGGTTAACAACGTTTGTAAAATCAGTTTTGAATACCTTGAGGGGTGTAGTTTGTAAAATGGGGTCATTTTTGGGTGGTTTCTATTATGTAAGCCTCACAAAGTGACTTCAGACCTGAACTGGCCCTGAAAAAGTGGGTTTTAGAAATTTTATGAAAAGATAAACTTCTAAGCTTTCTAATGTCCACAAAAAATAAAATGGCATCCACAAAATGATCCAAACATGAAGTAGACATATGGGGAATGTAAAATAATAACTATTTTTGGAGGTATTACTATCTATTATAAAAGTAGCGAAATTGAGATTTATTTTTTGGACTCAATTTTACCACTGTCATAAAGTACAATATGTGACGAGAAAACAATCTCAGAATGGCTTGGATAAGTAAAAGCGTTTTAAATTTATCACCCCATAAAGTGACACATGTCAGATTTGCAAAAAATGGCCTGGTCCTTAAGGTGAAATATGGCAGGGTCCTTAAGGGGTTAAAGGCTGTTTCATGGGCAGGTGTGGGCAATTCCTTCATTATTTCATTCTCAATTAAGCACATAAAAGGCCTGGAGTTGATTTGAGATGTGGTGCTTGCATTTTAAAGATTTTGCTGAGAAGTAAACATGCGGTCAAAGGAGCTCTCCATGCAGGTGAAACAAGCCATCCTTCATCTGCGAAAACAGAAAAAACCCATCCGAGAAATTGCTACACTATTAGGAGTGGCCAAATCTACAGTTTGGTACATCCTGAGAAAGAAAGAAAGCACTGGTGACCTCAACAATGCAAAAAGACCTGGACGCCCACGGAAGACAACAGTGGTGGATGATCGCAGAATAATTACCATGGTGAAGAGAAACCCCTTCACAACAGCCAACCAAGTGAACAACACTCTCCAGGATATAGGCGTATCAATATCCAAATGTCACAGCTGTGTCATGGTCTGGTGTAGTGGACCATGACACTTTTGCCGTGCATGCTTGTTGCTGGTGTTTTGCATGTTTTGACACTTCCCCTTTAAGTTGTGTGTCCCTTCCCATCCTGGTGTGTTCGGGGTTAAGATGTGTGCTTGGTGGAGCTGGGTGTGACCTCTGGCTCTTCTTATACTGTGCTGTGAGCCTGAAGGTCAGATGGTTGTTTGCCTGTATGTGTAGGAGCTCTGCTCCTTTCTGGATGTGTCATCTTTCCAGTGTGAGGGCATCCTAGTTGGACATAGTTTGTCTTCCTTTGTCTCCTTTTCCCTCCTCACCTGTTATGTAATGTTTGGTGTTCCATGTCAGGTTGGTTTGGTGTTGTGATCTGCATGGATAATTGATATTTTTCCCTTCTGTTACTAGGCGGCTGGAGACTCCGGTTTGTCTGTTTCCTTGCATAGAGGTCTCCTATCCCTGACCTGTATGCAAGGGACCGTTAGGGTCAGTAGGATCCAGGTTCGAGTGTATGAGCCTCCCACCTTTAGGGGGCGCTCATACGGTCAGGAGATCAGGGTCAGGATTTGGGCGGCTGTAGGAGGTGACCTGCTCCCGATCCCTGTTTTTGGGCTTAGCAAGAGTACATGGACCTAACTGTACTTTACCCAGCAATGATCAGTAAAAGACACATTGGATCTGGATGCCTTCCGTTTTTCACTGAAACCCCATTCACTTCTATGGGGCTAGGGCTGTGTGAAAAACGCACAATATGGAACGTGCTGCGTTTTTTTTTTTTTTTCCTTCCTGAACACAGAGATGATGCGTGAAAAACGTGTACACACACCCATTGAAATGAAAAAATCAAGATTCAGTCCGGATGTTATGTGCTCACTACACTCGTCGCATCCGGACGGAAAACTCGCTCGTGTGAAAGAGGCCTACTGTATAGGGGCTCCTTAAAGGGGGTTTCCTGGAATATTTACTATAAGAGTTTATGCACATGACCATGATCAACCCGGGAAACGCGGTCCGTGTCGCTGCCAGATCTGCCGGGCCAACGGCGGCTCTGAACTCACTGGGATGTGTTTTGTTTCCCCCCCCTTCCCCCATTTATTTCAGTGGGATATTCCGCACCAAGATAGGGCATGCCGGATGACGTCCATGTGCATTCCGTATTTTGCGGAACGGAACAGCTGGCCCCTAATAGAACAGTAATATCCTTGTCCGTAATGTGGACAATAATAGGTTATGTTCTATTTTTTTGAGCACCGCAAAATACGGTCGTGTGCATGAGCCCTAAGTGTGAGGTTACAGATGATCCTTAAAGTGACAAACTAATTACAGTATTTTCCGTGTTTGGTAAACTCAATCATCGTCCCCGTCATCTCCAGCTCTCTACAGTAATCCAGCAACCAGGACATCTGTGCCTTGCAAAATTGTTGCTTGCTAGCCGTCCACGTGCCTTGAATTTATAATGTTACCAAGGAGACATTATCATGGAGCGGGCACAGGCAGATCAGGCCATTTTCAGGTGTTTATTCCACCACTTTGTTTCAGAAACGCCTTGTCCAGATGGTACAGCGCGTCAAAGGCAAATTAGACATAGAGATTTTTCTACACAATGCTTTTTTTTTTTTTCCTAGAAAACCCTGATTTAAAAAAAAAAAAAATTTAAATCACATTCTTTGTATTCATTCTGGACAGATGTGTATGGCTGAGGATCCATATCACACACATGCAGAATATGGCACCCATAGCCTGCTATGGGATCACCATGGATCATTCACCGTGTCTCTGATTGTGAAGATCCATGGGAATGAAATGTGGGGCATGTCATGTCATGGTAAGGACCATTCCTGCGCATTTTGGGGTTCTTCTTAGGCTTAAAGGGGTTGTCTCACTTCAGCAAATAGCATTTATCATATAGAGAAAGTAATACAAGGCACTTACTAATGTATTGTGATTGTGCATATTGATTTCTTTGCTGGCTGGATTCATTTTTCCATCACCTTATACATGCTCGTTTCCATGGTTACAGAACACCCTGCAATCCATCAGCAGTGGCCGTGCTTGCACAATATAGGAAAAAGCACGGGCCTCTCCGGTGGCCGAGACTGTGATAGCGCACATAGGCTGGTGCTTTTTCCTGTAGTGTACAAGCACGGCTACCGCTGCTGGATTGTAGGGTGGTCGTAACCATGGAAACGAGCAGTGTATAATGTGATGGAAAAATGAATCTAGACAGAAAAGGAGGCAATATGGACAATCCCAATACATTAGTAAATGGCTTGTAATAACTTTCTCTACATGATAAATGCCACTTGCTGAAGTGAGACAACCCCTTTAAAGAGCATAATGAACCCTATTAAGCCAGACATACTGCCTGCCTGGGTCACTCATGGTGACTAAAATGAGCCATTTTCCCCTGCTATTTGTATTAAAGATGCAGAGAAATTCTTATTTTAGTTATATCTAAATTAGATGCTCGAAACACCGAGGGGCAGGGTTGCCAACCAGAATTATTCGTTTTTCTGGAAAACATCCCAAAATCACAGGCAGCCAACATTTTTACGGACAAATTGAAAAACCATATTGAATGATAAAGCTTTCAAGTAATCCATGTCTAGAGCTCAATATACTGATAGTAATTCATTATCAGCATTTACTGTGAGCTGTAAAATTATGATAATTACCACCAAAATAATCTAATCAAGCACCAACAGCCTCAAAAAAAATTCACCCTAGCCTCTCGGAGCACCACTTCAACTCCCTATTGCCGCTCCGTCATTCAGCGAGATTACCAGTCAGTCATCCTCGCTGCTCCGATGCCTGGCCCTGAACATGTGCCATTGGTCAGATCTTCACTGCGCATCTGCAAGATTTCAGGGCCTGGCATTACAGCAGCGAGGATGCCTGGCCTTGTAAATCTCAATCAGAGGTGAAGTAGTGTTCCAACAGACTAGGGCAGCCCCTTAGTGCTCCAAGCACCTCAGTTATATATAGTTAAAAGTAAGAATTTTGCATCAGTAATACCAATTGTAGAGAAAAAGGGCTCTTTTCAGGCACCATGATCAACTCTACCAGGCAGTATGCCTGGTTTTATAGGGCTGTCCTTGGTAACAGATGCTCTTTAAATTGCCCTGTGATTTAAATTAAAGATAATGGTAAGTATGGTATGGCTCTGTAAATGGAATCATTGACCATTGACCCCACATATACCAAAAGACTGTTCTGTAAGGACATGTCAATGGTATATTATAATGAGAGCACATGGACGACTGGGAGTATTTCCTAACATATACCCCCAACATACCATGCTAATAGCGGCTACCTGTGTCTGCAATGATACATTGATACGTAGCAGCTCCTCATTTGGTGTTAAGAGGAATGGGAGGAGGTGGGAGTGTTACTCCCCTCATGAAACAACAGACATATCTATGACTCCACTCTATTTTTCGATTTTTTTTTTTTTTTTTTTTTTTTTATTTTCCGCATTTTGGACTAAGGCCCCTTTCACACGGGCGAGATTTCCGCACGGGTGCAATGTGTGAGTTGAACGCATTGCACCCGCACTAAATCCGGACGCATTCATTTCTATGGGGCCGTGCACATGAGCGGTGATTTTCACGCATCACTTGTGCGTTGTGTAAAAATCGCAGCCTGCTCTATTTTGTGCGTTTTTCACGCAGGCCCCATAGAAGTGAACGGGTCTGCGTGAAAATCGCAAGCATCCACAAGCAAGTGCGGATGTAGTGCGATTTTCACGCATGGTTGCTAGGAGATGAGCGGGATGGGGACCCGATCATTATTATTTTCCCTTATAACATGGTTATAAGGGAAAATAATAGCATTCTGAATACAGAATGCATAGTACAATAGGGCTGGAGGGGTTAAAAAAAAATAATAATAATTTAACTCACCTTAGTCCACTTGTTTGCGCAGCCCGGCTTCTCTTTTTTGTTCTTCTTTGCTTTGCAGGAGGAAAAGGACCTGTGGTGACGTCACTGTGCTCATCACATGGTCCATCTCATGATCCATCACCATGGTGATGGACCATGTGATGAGCGCAGTGACGTCACCAAAGGTCCTTTTCCTCCTGCAAAGCAAAGAAGAACAAAGAAGAGAAGCCAGGCTGCGCGAACAGGTGGACTAAGGTGAGTTAAATTATTATTATTATTTTAACCCCTCCAGCGCTATTGTACTTTGCATTCTGTATTAAGAATACTATTATTTCCCTTATAACCATGTTATAAGGGAAAATAATAAAATCTACTGAAAACACCGATCCGAAACCCGAACTTCTGTGAAGAAGTTCGGGTTTGGGTACCAAACATGCCGATTTTTCTCACGCGCGTGCAAAACGCATTAAAATGTTTTGCACTCGTGCGGAAAAATCGCGCATTTTCCCGTGACGCACCCGCATCTTATCCGGCCTAAATCCATGACGCCCGTGTGAAAGAGGCCTAAGGCCTCTTTAAAGTGTCCATGTACATGATGACATTTGTGACAAGATGGACAGTGGTTCATCTGTGAAGATGTCCTTGAAAGATCCGTGTTTAGTCCGTGTGTCTTTGTCTTTTTTTTTTTTTGCTGTCTGTGTGTCATCCTTATTCCACTTGCACTGTTAGGCTTATCATAGCAACGATCCGTGAAAACCACAGACCAAACATAGATCCATGGTTTGTGGTTTTCATGGACCCATATACAGTACAATAATTTGCGTGAGGGATAGGATAATCGCTCAGATCCTTTTGATATTCATATAATTGCCAACTTAGATTTTTAGTAAGCTTCCTCCCCCACTAAGACAATTAGGCCAGGTCCACATCACTGTTTCGGTTTCCGTTCTCCTGATCCTTTGTGAAAAAAATGGATCTTGGGCAGAAATGACTAAAACGGATGCAAAATGAGCACAACAGATGCTCGAAATAAAGGATCCGTTTTTTTTTTCCTTTTTGTTTCCTGTTCTTCTGATGGATTAGAAGAACAGAAAACGAAACTGGGATGTGAACCTACCTTAAGACAGGAAATTCTAAATAAGGGTATATTCACAACAGGCAGATTTATTTCCAATATTTCTTTAACTCTATTCTCAGCTGAGGCTTACAGAAATCCACGTGCTTTCTGTCAAAACAACAGCAATCAGATGAACGGAATTGATTTTCAGTCGCAAAAATTACTGAGAAAATTTGCAGTATGTGAATGTCCCCTACCGTGTTGCCTTGCGTGATCTTCTATGGCATTTGACCAGCAGAATACAGCGAAAGAAAGTTTATTGTCTGCTCGAGTTAAAGTCATATGACTAGAGTATGGGCAGAATGCCCTAAAATCTTTGTAAGAAAACTGGGCTAGCCATAGATTCCGACAGATTCACTATTCTTGGCTTGTGAAGCTTGAAAATCCCTTGTGGCATGGTACGAAAGCTCTTTGTACAATATGTACGTGACTGCAGAGTTAACGCTCCTATGATCCATGAATCCTTTACAGTACATTAGTAACATTGCTGCAAAAAATAACATTTTTGGGGGAAAGAAGGTTGGAGCAGGGTATTAATTTGTGCTATACACCAGGATTAAAGGGATTCTGTCACCTCTTTATACCCTATAGAGATGCGGACATGCACGGCTAGATCGCCGCTAGCATGTCCGCAATATACCTGTCCCATAGCTCTGTGTGGTTTTATTTAGGGGAAAAAATTATTTTATATATATATGTAAATCAGCCTGGTAAGGTGCCCAAGGGGCTGTACTAACCGTTCTGGAGCCCAGTCACACCCCCTGTGAAGGAGCCCAGCACCGCCTGTATCCACGAATCTCTTCCTTGCTCAGGAAGTCAGATCGCCATAATCTAGCGATGCGCGAGCTCGCGCATGCGCAGTTTCTTCCCTGAGGCTGATGCCAGCACAGGGAAGGAACACTATGCCGACACTGCGCATGCGCGAGCTCACGGCGATCTGACTTCGTGAGCAAGGAGGAGATTCGTGGATACAGGCGGTGCTGGGCTCCTTCACAGGGGGTGTGACTGGGCTCCAGAACGGTTAGTACAGCCCCTTGGGCTCCTTACCAGGCTCATTTACATATATATATAAAATAATTTTTTTCCCCTAAATAAAACCACACAGCGCTATGGGACAAGTATATTGCGGACATGCTAGCGGCGATCTAGCCGTGCATGTCCGCATCTCTATAGGGTATAAAGAGGTGACAGAATCCCTTTAAAGCAGGGGTGTACAACGTTTCCTGGTTTGGGTCCACATTGCCAGACTGAACCAATGACTAGGGACGAAATTAAAATTTTAAAGGTGCATTAACAACTGAAATATTGTACTTATGGCATATTGAACACACATTATATACCATTAATGTCTAGTTACACTTCCAGGACTCCCATCTAATGGGAGAAATACATGTGAGCAGCCACAAGACATAGGCATACATGTCTGTTACCAGATGGTTGGGGGCCACACAGAATAGTATCAAGGGCCGCATGTGGCCCCCGGGCCGCAGGTTGTGCACCCCTGCTTTAAAGGAACAGCTTTATATGAGATGCCAAATCACTTGCTGAGTCAGGGTATCCTGTACAACACCGTCCTGGGGAACCAGCACTACAACCCTCACTATGAGATGGACTCATTAGCGAATGCATATTATTCGCTATGTACTGAATTTGTAATGTAATATATCATAAAAGAGATGATGGAGATCGGGGCCAGTTCACAGCTCAGATGTACACTCATTGATACCAAAAATAACGTACCAGGAAGAAGTTATTGGAATTGAGTGAAATGATGATTTATGTAAGTGAAAGGATAAATCTGTTGGGGGAAGCTGTACAAATGAAAGGAGGTTCTAGGACCCTGTTGGGCCACCTCTATCCTGGATACAAGAAGAGATACGGTTGGGCATGGAGGCATACAGGTTCCATATGGTGTCCTGCAGCATATTTGCCCCCAAATGTTGCAGCTGGGCTTGTGGATACTGCACACTTGTAGATTGCCGAAGCTGGAATCCAAACTGGTTCCATAAATGCTCAATTGGTGATAAATCTGGTGACCAGGCAGGCAGAGATATTCCTGGGAAATCCTTGCTGTTTGTGGGCGATAATTTTCCTGCTGAAAATTGCCAGTTTGAGAACCCTCCATTTGAGGTAACACACATGTGACCACAGGATGTCCTGCACATATCACTAGTGTCCCTCATGTCCCTTCTAGGGGTAACCGACTGTCGTATGTGATGTTTCCCTAGATCATCGCAGTGTGTCGCTCCACAGCAACAGCAGGATTGAAGCACTCACCACGTGGCCTCCATATTTGAACCTGACTGTTGTCGGATCCCAAACAGAACCTGGATTCAGCACTAAAGATGGCATGGTTCCAATCCATAGCAGTCCAGGTTTCTCTTTCATTACACCACTACATATGAAGGCGATGGTAGCTTGCTGTCAATGGCAGGACATGTAAGAGGCGCCTTGACATCAAATTTCCTTCTGCTAAGCGCCTGCAAAGGTCCGGGCAGAGACGGGGGTGAGTAATGAAGGTGCCAACTGTGTTCGGATGGTGCACAACAAAACTGTGGGAGCTGCTCATGCTTGTTGGTGGATCAAACAATCCTCTCTACTGGTGGAATGTCTGGGCCATCCAGACCCTCTTCGCCATATGTGTGTTTCTTCCCATAACAACTGCTCCCAACACCTCCTAACGGCAAGGTGAATACACCATAGATGGCATGTGCTGCTTCTCTCAGTCCAATGATGTACCCCCTGTCAAAATATGTTTGCATGCGTCGTAGAGGCATGTCTAGCAGTCCGTGATCTCTCACCAAGAGGTACACTGCCCAAAAGTAGCCTTTGAGAGCATTTTTCTAAAGCAGCAGGGGAAGCACTTTTGTGCCCTGTTGTGGCAAGAGCAAGTGTCTAATCAGTCCACACCTATAATCATTTACTTATCTGCCTGAGACATAACCGCATGCTAAGATTTGCAGCAATCCAACATTTCTATCTTTGTGTGTGTGTATGTATTATTTATGGTTCCGTAGGACTTGTGCTCTCCTCATCCATCTCATAGATTAGTTATTGATCTGTAAATTCTGTTGCTGCAAGCTGATTAGACTAACAAATGTTTGTTCTCAAAGCGTCTCCTGAAATCATTATTAAAACTTCATTTTCCAGGCAAAATTCGATATAATTTTTTTTCCACTAGTTTGCCTTTGTATGTTATTTTATTTATAGATTCATGTTTAATATCTATTTATTTGCCTGTTTGTTGCTTGACATTATGTAGGTTTATGTGATCTAGAGCAGGATTTCTGTGAAAAAGCAGAATAAACCCAGACAGGACTTCTAGGTGAGCCAGTGAGAGTCCTGACTATCCCACCCACACAGAGTGATTGACGGCCCTCTGTGTACACATGCCGATACATGGAGAGCTGTCCGTCACCCTGTGTGGGCAGGGTAATCAGGACTAGCACTGCCTCTCCTAGGAGGCTGCTCAAGATTTACTCCGAAAACCTGTTCCAGAAACATATAACACAGAGCTCCTCTTTTCTCCCCCTACTACATCCTGCTCTCAGACAGGGCAGCAAAAATCGCCTGACAGGTTCAGTTTAAAACTAGCAATCTTCATCATTACCAATACACGTAATTTATCTCTTTGCTGCTATTTGAAGAGGATATCTAGGATTTGTCCTTACTTAGGCTGATACTGTCAGCACTGATTGTATAGTGTAGCAATGGCTGCTGTGCGCCGCTGTTCCCCTGCTTACCGCCGCGGTCCCGGGCGCCATGTTCAGCGGTGATCTGCTGCTAGTGTTTCCTTTCAGCCCTGGCCACAGAATGCTTGCTTCTTGTTTCCTGCAGCATTTCCATAAGGGCCGGCGCGTGTCACTTCCTGTGTTTTATGGGTTGGATCATGTGACCTCGCCAACCAATCCTAGCCCTCCTGCACATATATAAGTGGCTCAGCCACCTTCCCAGATGCCTAAGTGTAAGAGTCCTTGTGTCCTGCTAAGGTTCCTGATATCCGCTTGTGTTCCTGTGTTCCTGACTCGTACTTGTGTTCATGGACTCTGCTACCTGTTTGATCCCTGCCTGCTTGCCTTGACTCTCCTGTTGCTGATCCGGATTGCCCGACCTGTACCTGTGCCGACCGCCCTGACCTATTGCCTGTCTGACTTCGCCTCTACCTCATCCTTCGGTCCTCCACTGTTGCTCCTGGTAACGACTCAGCCTGCTGACAACGCCAGTACCTCTGGTACCTTTCTCAGGTACCTCCTGGTCTGCAATGACCAGCTGCCTCGTGCCTATCCTCCTCAAGAGGTAGCGACCTAATGTGTTCCCCTCGGGAAAGTCTATCCCCACCATCAGGGGTACTGTGAAGATCGAAGGGTTCACTTAGACAACGCCCTTAGAAGAGGTAGGACATGTGGCACAGTGGGTTCACACCCGCTGGTTTGTGACATATAGTGTCAGAAGATGTGGCAACACATCCCATTGAAGATGAGAAGGGTACCTGTCAATTTATTTAGACATTTCCAGGAGCAATAACAGAAGAACGACACAGTAAATCTCCAGAAAAGATACTCCAGACTTGTTATTTTATAGTGAATAGGTATTTATTAAAAAATATTTTTCTCTGGTGACCTACACACCCACCATGCCTTGTTTATACAATTAGTTGACCGTATAATGGTTTGGCTCTAACCCAAGCCAAGCTCACATCTACGTTAGGAACTCCATATTTCTGTTCTGTCATAGTATCAGAAAGACAGAATTCATGCTGTGACAGATGCCTCACATGACGGACACCAACTGTGCCTGGTGAACTCCATTGACTTATGATGTGGTCCAATGGGTTCCATTATTTTACTGGCTTGACTTTAACCCAAGTTAAAGAGGACCTTTCACCGATCCTGACATTGTGAACTAAGTATACAGACATGGAGAGCGGCGCCCAGGGATAATAGTAAGTGCAGTGAGATCCCCGGGCGCCGCTCTCCATGTCTGTATACTTAGTTCACAATGTCAGGATCGGTGAAAGGTCCTCTTTAACCCCTTAAGGACACATGACGTATCGGTACGGCATGTTTCCCGAGTCCTTAAGGACACATGACGTACCGGTACGTCATGTGTTGTTCCGATCATTGCCGCCCGGCCGGCTGTGATCGGAACAAGGTGCCTGCTCAAATCATTGAGCAGGCACCTCGGCTAAATGCGCGGGGGGGTCCCGTGCCCCCCCCCATGTCGGCGATCGCAACAAACCGCAGGTCAATTCAGACCTGCGGTTTGCTGCAGTTTCTGATCCCCGCGGTCCCTGACCGCGGGGATCAGAAACTTTAGTATTCCTAAAATATATATACACCCTGGTATAAACGGCTGACATCTGTGATGCAATGTCAGCCGTTTAACCCTTTCCATACCGCGGTCCGTACGGACCGTTGTATGGAAAAGGTTAACAGCTCAGGGAGCTCCCTCACTCTCCCATCGGGGGGCTGCTGTGCCTTTGCAGCCCCCCGATGGAGAGGGAGAGAGCCCCCAGACAGCCCCCCTCCTTACCCTTCCCCGTCTGCGCAGTTCTGGCCACTACTGAGCAGACGGGGAAGGTTCCCATGGCAACAGGACGCCTTCTCAGGCATCCTGCTGTCCATGGTGCTGAACAGATCTGTGCTAAAGGCATAGATCTGTTCAGACAAAGTGTAAGTATAATACAGTACAGTACACTATTGTACTGTACTGTATTATACAGACATCAGACCCACTGGATCTTCAAGAACCAAGTGGGTCTGGGTAAAAAAAAAAAGTGAAAAAAATGTAAAAATCAAAAAACACATTTATCACTGATAAAAAATGAAAAAAATAAAATTCCCTACACATGTTTGGTATCGCCGCATCCGTAACGACCTGATCTATAAAACGGTCATGTTACTTTACCCGAACGGTGAACGCCATAAAAAATAAAAATAAAAAACTATGATTAAATTGAAATTTTGCCCACCTTACTTCCCAAAAAAGGTAATAAAAGTGATCAAAAAAGTTGCATGTACGCCAAAATTGTAACAATCAAACCGTCATCTCATCCCGCAAAAATCATACCCTACCCAAGATAATCGCCCAAAAACTGAAAAAACTATGGCTCTTAGACTATGGAAACACTAAAACATGATTTTTTTTGTTTCAAAAATGAAATCATTGTGTAAAACTTACATAAATAAAAAAAAAGGTATACATATTAGGTATCGCTGCGTCCGTATCGACCGGCTCTATAAAAATATCACATGACCTAACCCCTCAGGTGACCACCGTAAAAAAATAAAAATAAAAACGGTGTAAAAAAAGCCATTTTTTTTGTCATCTTGCGTCACAAAAAGTGTAATGGCATGCGATCAAAAAGTCATATGCACCCCAAAATAGTGCCAATGAAACCGTCATCTCATCCCGCAAAAAATGAGACCCTACTTAAGATAATCGCCCAAAAACTGAAAAAACTATGGCTCTTAGACTATGGCAGGCATGGCCAACCTGCGGCTCTCCAGCTGTTGTAAAACTACAACTCCCACCATGCCCTGCTGTAGGCTGATAGCTGTAGACTGTCCGGGCATGATGGGAGTTGTAGTTTAGTAACAGCTGGAGAGCCTCAGGTTGGCCATCCCTGGACTATGGAGACACTAAAACTTTTTTTTTGTTTTAAAAATGAAATCATTGTGTAAAACTTACATAAATAAAAAAAATTGTATACATATTAGGTATCGCCGTGTCCGTGACAACCTGCTATATAAAATTACCACATGATCTAACCTGTCAGATGAATGTTGTAAATAACAAAAAAAAAAAAAACGGTGCCAAAAAAGCTATTTCTTGTTACCTTGCCGCACAAAAAGTGTAATATAGAGCAACCAAAAATCATATGTACCCTAAACTAGTACCAACAAAACTGCCACATTATCCCGTAGTTTCCAAAATGGGGTCACTTTTTTGGAGTTTCTACTCTAGGGGTGCATCAGGGGGGCTTCAAATGGGACATGGGGTCAAAAAAAAAGTCCAGCAACATCTGGCCCACAAAAACCATATGGCATTCCTTTCCTTCTGCGCCCTGCCGTCTGCCCATACAGCAGTTTACGACCACATATGGGGTGTTTCTGTAAACTACAGAATCAGGGCCATAAATAATGAGTTTTGTTTGGCTTTTAACCCTTGCTTTGTAACTGGAAAAAATATATAAAAATGGAAAATCTGCCAAAAAAGTGAAATTTTGAAATTGTATCTCTATTTTCCATTAAATCTTGTGCAACGCCTAAAGGGTTAACAAAGTTTGTAAAATCAGTTTTTAATACCTTGGGGGTGTAGTTTCACTTTTATGGAGTTTCTACTCTAGGGGTGCATCAGGGGGGCTTCAAATGGAACATGGTGTAAATAAAGTAGTCCAGCAAAATCTGCCTTCCAAAAACCAAACGGCGCACCTTTCACTCTACGCCCCGCTGTGTGGCCGTACAGTAGTTTACGGCCACATATGGGGTGTTTCTGTAAACAGCAGAGTCAGGGCAATAAAGATACAGTCTTGTTTGGCTGTTAACCCTTGCTTTGTTAGTGGAAAAAATGGGTTAAAATGGAAAATTAGGCAAAAAAATGAAATTCTCAAATTTGCCAATAACTCTTGTGCAACACCTAAAGGGTTAACGAAGTTTGTAAAATCAGTTTTGAATACCTTGAGGGGTGTAGTTTATAGAATGGGGTCATTTTTGGGTGGTTTCTATTTATGTAAGCCTCGCTAAGTGACTTCAGACCTGAACTGGTCCCTAAAAAGGTGGGTTTTTGTAAATTTCTGAAAAATTTCAAGATTTGCTTCTAAACTTCTAAGCCTTGTAACATCCCCAAATAATAAAATATCATTCCCAAAATAATTCAAACATGAAGTAGACATATGGGGAATGTAAAGTCATCAATATTTTTGGGGGTATTACTATGTATTACAGAAGTAGAGAAAATGAAACTTTGAAATTTGCTAATTTTTCCGAATTTTTGGTAAATTAGGTATTTTTTTATGCAAAAAATAAATAAAAAATTTTGACTTCATTTTACCAGTGTCATGAAGTACAATATGTGACGAAAAAACTATCTCAGAATGGCCTGGATAAGTCAAAGCGTTTTAAAGTTATCACCACTTAAAGTGACACTGGTCAGATTTTCAAAAAATGGCCTGGTCCTTAAGGTGAAATAAGGCTGTGTCCTTAAGGGGTTAAAAAGCTGAGTTCACATCTGCATTAGGATTTCCTTTTCTTTTTTCTTTTTTTTGTTCCTTCATAGTGGAAATAATCTACCTGAAGTCTTATAAAATCTGTGCAGAGTACTCTGAGGCAATCAGATGCCTCCCGTCTGCTCCTTCCCTCTCTCAGCAGGCATTCTCACACTCCATACTGGTAATACCACATATACCTTAATCAGTATAATTGCTGTTGATATCAGAAAACCTACTCCACTGCTCTGATGTCTCTAAACCATTAAAATGGGATGTTTCACTGTTACTCCTATGATATGACATAGTGTCAAAGGTTTTGACCGGTTGGGGGTAGGCTGCTGAGACCCCCGCGATTACTAGAACGAGGAGAGAGAAGTGCTCACTCTCCTTAGTTCTGGAGATGGATTCAATAGAAAGTCTGAGTCCATGGGTCCGTCTCAATTCTATCTCCTGCAGCTAGGAGATTGAGGGAATTGACAAATGACTGTAAATGTTATCTAAAGGTTTTAAAATCCTGTGAACTGGCCAGGTGTTTTAACACCTCATAGTCTAGAGCAGCCAAGGTCTTCTATGTGATGCCAGATGTGTGTACGTCATGCACTGAAACATTTGGGCATCAGTTTGACAGAGGACTACCTAAATTCAAGGTCCTCATGGATAGTGAACCATGCATGTTTCTGAGATACCTGTCCTGTATTGTTTCTTAAAGAAAACCTACCACATTTTACATGTAGTCATATCTTCAGGCAGCATAGAGCAAGAGGAGCTGAGCAGATTGATATTTAATTTTACTGGAAAAGATTCAGTATAACTTTCTTAAATATCTACTCTTTCTATTCTTAGGAGTCCAGTGGGCGTTCCCAATTAGTGACTGACAGCTATCTGTGTATACACTGTCACACAAGGAAGTCTGTCAATCCCTGAATGGGACTGTCCAGGTCTCAGAGCAGATAAATCAACGTATAAATTACAAGTTATACTGAATCTTTTTCCATAAAACTATATATTAATCTGCTCAGCTTCTCCAGCTCTGTAACATTGTGGTCCAGAGCTTCCCAGGCAAATGTGAAACAATACTATGGCTGTGCACACAATGCTGCATTGGGACACCTACACATTACACCTACATCCCATTCTAAATCGATAGGCAATAATATGGAGTTGGCCCACTCTTGTCCAGCTAAAACAGCTTGCACTCTTCTGGAAAGTCTTTCTTCAAGATTTTGGAGTGTTGGAAATTTGGAATTTTTGCTCATTCATTCAGAGGAGCATTTGTGAGGTCAGACCCTAATGTTAGATGAGAGGGCCTGACACACAATCTCCGTTCTGGTTCATACCAAAGGTGTTTGATGGGGTTGAGGTCAAGGCTCTGTTTGGGCCAGTCAAGTTCTTCAACACCAAACTCGCCCAACCATGCCTTGATGGACCTAGCTTTGTACACTGGGGCACCGTCATGCTGGAACAGAAAATGGCCTTCCCCAAAGTTTTCCCTCAAAGCTAGAAGCATACAATTGTCCAAAATGTCTTGGTATGCTGAAGCATTAAGGTTTCCCTTCACTGGAACTAAGAGGCGTAGGCCAACCCCAGAAAAACAACCCTATAGCATTATCCTTCCTCTTCCACCAAACTCTGCAGTTGGCACAATGCAGTCGGGCAATTCATGTTCTCCTGGCATTCACCAAACCCAGATTTATCCATCAGACTGCCAGATACAGAAGCATGATTCATCATTCCAAAGAACATGTTCCTACTGCTCCACTGATGGTGTGCTTTAAACCATTTCATCTGATGATTGGCATTGTAGTTGGCACCCTTTTTACAGCACCATGCTGAAATTCAGTAAGCTCTTTTAGAACAAGCCATTCTTTCACAAATGTCTGTAAAGTCAGTAGCCTTGTTCCGAATCATTTTCTAATTCCACCTCTACAATTTTAAATATGTCAAAATATTTTTGGAACATACTGCTGTTTAAAATATGCAGATTTTCAATATCCACATCTATCTCAATCTCCCTAAGGCAAAGGCAGATTAAGTGATGCGCTGAAGGTCTGAAAGGCAATATGCAGATGGTTTTATTTGCAGGTGTAATTAATATTAGTGCTGTATTTTTTCAGCCTCCATAATGTTCATAGCCTTCTGGACAATTGTGCTAAAATGGCAACTCATGTTCTGTCTTCATACACGTTCACACAGTGTGCAGTCTAACATTCAGCATAAACCATTCCTGTCTTCCAAATAAGAGGACTGTTCTTTGTAGTCTAACTTGTTTATTGGCAAAACAGGAGTATTTGAGTGGTAAAACTACAAGAATACAAGAACTTGTATAAGTATAAGGCGTAACAAGTATCAGCAGAAAGCATAGAACAGCATGTATTATAACATTACATTAAAGGGAACCTGTCAGCAGCAAAAACAACGCCAAACCACCAGCAGTACCTTCAAGTAGCCGGCACTGTGTTTCTAATGATGATGATTTTCTTCCTGCAGTCAAATGCGGTAAAAGCAGGAAAAAAACAATCTTTTATCTCCTGAGCGCGCTATTTTCGAGTCACTCTTGAAGTCAAGCGGGCAGCGGCCTCCTTGCTTCAAGTCAAGGTAACCGCGTCCCCTTCCCTGCCCCTTCGCTGTGACTGACAGCTGGCTGTCGGGCATAAGCGCTGTCAGTCACAGTGAAGGGACAGGGAAGGGGGCTTGGTTACCTTGACTTGAAGCAAGGAGGCCACTGCCCGCTTGACTTCAAGAGTGACTCGAAAATGGCGTGCTCAGGGGATAAAAGATCGTTTTTTTTCCTGCTTTTACTGCATCTGACTTCAGAAAGAAAATCATCATTAGAAACACACTGCCGGCTACTTGAAGGTACTGCTGGCAGTTTGGGGTGGTTTTTTTCCGCTGACCGGTTCCCCTTAACAGAGAAAGCATATGTCCAAAATGGCAGCCTATACATGGAATTGCATAGCTAACAAACAGTTAGAACAACTTCCTGAGTACTGATTAGAACTAGCTGGACTGCTCTGCATAACACAATATTCCTGACACAGAGGTAGATTTCTTACCAGATATGCTCGCACAAGGATGGTGGGGTTTGAAAAGGAGATATGCAGGAGACAGCTCTGCTGATGTCCTGTAACATGAAGACTGGAGACTGGGCTTCTCTTTCCCAGAATGCATTACACTCTCACAATACAATAATCTTTATTAACAGAGAAACAAAGTGTAGTACATTTTTAAGACCGCTAGATGGTGCTATTACCACACTAATAACTACATAAATACAGGAACTCTAACAGAATGAATTAGAAATGATTTAGAACCTCTGCTGGGGGAGAACAACTCGTATAAATGTTTTTATTTTATAGTTTGCAGTTGTTATTGTGACATTTTGCTCTTTGTCTTTTGGATATTACATATAAAATGCACATTGCTGTAGCCTTTTTATTACATGGTCCATCGAAGAAAGGTTCACCGTTGCAACTAAGAATCTCAAGAAATGACATAAGCTTTGTAATTAAGCTAATTACCTAAGTATTAAGCCATGAAGATGCATTGTTTCATAATTGTTCCTCATGGACATGACATCTGGACAGAGTTTATATTGAATGCAAATATACTTGCTTATTATTATCCTGGGCAAACTGTGTGGTTAAGAAGATAAAGTACGGTAATGATTTAAAGGAGACATTGGATCATTTCCAATATTGTGAAATTGCTGTTTATTCAATTGCCAATTGATCAAATGTCAATTTAAATTAATTAAATGTGAACACAGCCATTTTATGTCTTAATAAAGGGGTTTTCTGGTACTTGGGTTTTGATAACCGTTAGGATGGGTCATCAGTATCAGATTGGTCGGCGTCAGACACCCCACAGACAATGGATGTGCAATGGATGTAAGGCTCCATTCACTGTATGATTTCGATTCATTGTGGCAGCCCGAAATTGCTGGGAGTGTCAGTCCCCCACTGATCTGGTATTGATGAGCTATCCTGATGATAGTTCATCAGTAGCTAGAACCTTTACAACCCCTTAAAATTTCTGTGTGGTGCAACATTTCCTATTTAAACTGCATTAATATCCCGGAAACCCCTTTTAATGTATTGAAAAAATAACCACACAGCTCCAATACAATCCAGATACACAGTGGAGTCACAGCATTATGACCAGCAGCTAATATCCAGAGTGACGGCTGTGTGCAGCACAGACAGCAGCTAGACGGGCTGGGAGTGACTCGGTATAGTCCTGGTAGGTTGTCACAGGTATCTGGAGCCATGCTGACCGCAGTGCATCCCACAGCTGCTGGAGGGTGCATGGGGGAGGATACTTAGTGCGAATACGACGAGGTAGGTGGTCCACAGATGCTCAGTTGGGTTCAACTCTAGAAAATTAGGGGGCCAGGGTAGTCCTTGAAAGTCTTGGTCATGCTCTTCCATCCAATATCAGATATTTCTAGCTGTGCGACATGTCGCATTGTCTTACTTACAGATCCCATCTGCCCCAGGGAAGACAATCAGCATGTATGGGTGTACGTGATCTGCAAGAATGGATTCATACCCAGATCAGTTGAGAATGCCTTCAACATGGATGAGTGGGCCCAGGGAATGACATTGCAGGGTGTTTGTGCTCTGATGTTTCTCGCCTGACATGAAAATGTCCCATCTGTTTCTAGTCAGTGGAGGTTCAATTCTGTTAGTTCCACAAAAAATTGAAGCCTTCTCTGTCAATGCAACTTCATTAGCAGAGAGGCAGTGGCCATCCGTCTGCTTCTGACCCCTATACGCAGTTCGCTGACCTGTTGTTTTAGACACACGTCTGGTCGCTTATTTCCAGCGGAGCCATGTGTCCACTGACGATACACTTTCACCACAGCAGCACACAAAGAGTTCACAAACTGCGCAGTTTCAGAAATACTGCCGCCATTGGCCCGAAAGCCAATAATCATCCTTTTTTGCAGCTCTGGTAAATCGCTCCTTTTACCCATGACCGTAATCGCTCCCTGGACTTTGTGTGGCTGTCATGGCCCATAACAGGTAGGAACTAGTGTTAGGGACCACTCATGGAGGCGACCTTGACGTGGTGAGTGGCTTATTACGCTTTGGCCAAAATGTACACCAATGCCTCATTCAACATCCAGCATGGAGGCAGGGCAGAGTGCTGGTTGCAGAGTGCGATTGCATTTGGGTTTTTACGTTTGTAATGAGGGATATGTGTTCACATCTTATATACTGACCAACCCAGATCACACGTGACTTCCTTCATGAGCTATCCACTGCTGACGTTGAAAGTAGGTAGTGGTCATAATAATGGGACTCAACTGTGTATATCAAGAAATATACTAATAAAGCTATAGTAAAAATGGAGTGTAAAGGTTTCTCGATAGTCCACCATAAACATCCACACTGGGCTTGGCCAGACATGCATGTTTTTTACAGTGGGGTGAGATGAGTAAAGGATCATTTAGACTCTCGTTCCTGATAATGTGCCTCAAAATCTAGTCCGCAAAGGAAACAATATGGACAACATGGCCACAACTTTCAAAGATGATAGTCATCATGGAATTTGAATGATTCCAATAGCCACCCTGTCTTTATTGTTTTTTTCCAGAGGTGGCACTATAGATAACATGAATATAAACAATATGGCTTCCCTACTGCAAAGGAAGGATTTGTTTCCAGTAGACGGTTTCTGGGAGGGGTACGAATCTTATTCTAATGTATTAAGCTTATTATAATGCATTGCTTGCACTATGCCAAAAAATTGAATAAAAAATTCTGTGTGCATTAATCGGTTGATGTTTTTTTATGTCAACCGGCATCAGGCACACTTGGAAGGGTTGAAATAAATTCCTGGCACCTAACCTATAGATATGCTATATGTGATGTCAGCCAAGTTTTTTCTTTCACTCAGAAATCTGCTCCATCTGTCCACCTTTTTAAATTACTTTTGATCTTGTACGTTCTCTTATTGTGTGAGCGCTCAGTGTATATTGCACAGCATCTGTAAAGCTTTTAATCATTCTTGGGGATTACCAAAATACTTTTCTTCTCTTCCCCGTCTGACATTATTTAAAGATCGGATATGTTTCATCATTAAATGTGTCTGATAACGGCTGAAGCTGAGACCGTAGCATTGATTTTACTTTGAACAATAGAAGGATGATCTGCTCGCTTAAGAAGAAGCTTAGCACATTTCTTTCGGAGAACTTTCTTCTCTCTGTTTTGCCCTTTTACAAAAAAAATCCATTGTTTTGAGTTTGAACTGTTTCAGAGCCCTTTAGACACGTATCGCTGTACTTTTCTGTACTATTCTGCAGAGTATTGCATTTTAATAAAACATGAGGAATTTTAGGCGCACATTTTTAATTGGTGTAACCCCTTTCACAAAATTTGCTGGAAAAAAAAGGTATTTCTTTACCCTGCAATCTGTATGTTGCCTATCAGCTAGAAATGTTGTACTTGTTGCACAATCCAGTGAGATGCAGAGAAAAAACAGTATTAGTTTGCCAAAGATAATGTTAGACCCTGACTGACCTCTTTTTCTCCATAGAGGTCAGTTTTAAAATGCTGAAAGACCACAAGGACCTTTGGGCTTACTGTTTTATACTCATGACCTATCCTCAGGATATGTCATAAGTATGTGTTTGGTGGGGTCTGACTCCCAGCACCTCTGCCGATCAGCTGTGTGAACTCCAGTGAGTACTGCGGCCTTTTCCTAGGCCATTTGATGTCACTTTCATTGGTCACATGGCTATGGCGCGGCTCGGTCTCATTCAAAGGAATGGGACTGAGCTGCGATACCAAGCATAGCTGCTATCCAATAGACTCCCCAAACAGCTAATCGGCAGGGGTTCTCTCTATCCGACCCCACAGATCACATCCTGATGACCTATCCTGAATCTAGGTCATCAGTATAAAGCACTTGGAAAATCCCTATATAGACATTGATTTCAATAAGAAATGTGTAGTGCTTTATTTTAACTGTGGTGGCACTAATTACTGCTGACCCTTCCAGAGCACTAAATATAACGGGGGCTTAAAAAAATAATAATAATTATAATTATATATATATATATACACTCACCTAAAGAATTATTAGGAACACCTTACTAATACGGTGTTGGACCCCCTTTTGCCTTCAGAACTGCCTTAATTCTACGTGGCATTGATTCAACAAGGTGCTGATAGCATTCTTTAGAAATGTTGGCCCATATTGATAGGATAGCATCTTGCAGTTGATGGAGATTTGAGGGATGCACATCCAGGGCACGAAGCTCCCATTCCACCACATCCCAAAGATGCTCTATTGGGTTGAGATCTGGTGACTGTGGGGGCCATTTTAGTACAGTGAACTCATTGTCCTGTTCAAGAAACTAATTTGAAATGATTCGAGCTTTGTGACATGATGCATTATCCTGCTGGAAGTAGCCATCAGAGGATGGATACATGTTCTCATTCTGTTTACGCCAAATTCGGACTCTACCATTTGAATGTCTCAACAGAAATCGAGACTCATCAGACCAGGCAACATTTTTCCAGTCTTCAACAGTCCAATTTTGGTAAGCTTGTGCAAATTGTAGCCTCTTTTTCCTATTTGTAGTGGAGATGAGTGGTACCCGGTGAGGTCTTCTGCTGTTGTAGCCCATCCGCCTCAAGGTTGTGCGTGTTGTGGCTTCACAAATGCTTTGCTGCATACCTCGGTTGTAACGAGTGGTTATTTCAGTCAACGTTGCTCTTCTATCAGCTTGAATCAGTCGGCCCATTCTCCTCTGACCTCTAGCATCCACAAGGCATTTTTGCCCACAGGACTGCCGCATACTGGATGTTTTTCCCTTTTCACACCATTCTTTGTAAACCCTAGAAATGGTTGTGCGTGAAAATCCCAGTAACTGAGCAGATTGTGAAATACTCAGACCGGCCCGTCTGGCACCAACAACCATGCCACGCTCAAAATTGCTTAAATCGCCTTTCTTTCCCATTCTGACATTCAGTTTGGAGTTCAGGAGATTGTCTTGACCAGGACCACACCCCTAAATGCATTGAAGCAACTGCCATGTGATTGGTTGACTAGATAATTGCATTAATGAGAAAAAGAACAGGTGTTCCTAATAATTCTTTAGGTGAGTGTGTGTGTGTATATATATATATATATATATATATATATATATATATATATATATATATATATATATTTTGTAACACAGTGAGGGGTTTCCAGCCAGGTGAGGTCAAATACCGGACCGGAGTTTAAGTGCTGGTCCGGGTTTTAGCAGCACCTGGCTGTCCTTAAATAGGCAGCTGGGCTCAGCAGGGATGTCTCTGTTTTTGGCATCTGAGGCTTTGCGCCGTGCAGGAAGGTTGAGAGCCGCATGCTGGGGTAACAGGCCCCCTAAAGCCTGCTGTGGACTACTGGAGGCAGAACTGCCATCAAGGTGACTTGTGTTATATGAACTTTCCATTGTGTGTGAATTAACACCAAGACTGCAAAGTTACGTGCTGTTTTGTGCAATTGCCTCAAGTGTAAATAAACACTGACGTTTTGAGTTAAGAACTTGTATTTTGCCTCTGTACTGCGCCCGCTTACCCCATCTACCAGAGCGAAACCACACTATATATAACACTCTATATATATATATATATATATATATAATCTCCTTTAGTATGCTATCATTGGCCTACATTGCTGGCAGAATGGACATGATATGCTAATGAATAACACAAGTGCTATATGCCATAAGGACAGGTCTGGTTGACACAATCCATATTGATGCTGGCCTTCCCTGGAAACCACTACTAGTTTAATCAGTTTCAGCCTCCTGAGAAATCAATATAGCTGTTAAGAATTACCTAAATGCAGGATGTCTGTCCACCCATTATTATATGCTTGGTAATTTTTCGGTAACCGGCTGGCTCTTCCATCAAAGACTGCAGGCTGTGATCATGATGGGGTCGGTCACTGAACAGTTGTTAATGTATCTGATATACTGGGAGACCTCTGAATTGATGCTTCTGTCTGCATTGTGTGTGATGTATTACATTTGGGGTATTCATGTCTATTAGTCAGAGCCAACAATGGTGGAATATTTCAGTATATTTGCTGTTGATACAATATATATTGAATGTGAAATGCATGGGCACAAATCCTTTTTGTTATATTTGCTTGTTTCGATAGTTGTAAATCAATTTTTTTTCAAATAATAAATCCAGCGGGCATTGTGTTTATTTTTCTGGCAATTAGGCATTGTTTGACACCATGAGGCAGATTTACCATATTCTGTAAACTTAGACAGGCTGTCTAGACTTACACTAGATTTATACTGGTGGCTAAGGCTGGATGATACATTTGGTGCTAGACAGTTTTGTCTAACTTCATACTAACTATTGGTTGGCTTACTTGGCACCAGAAGTTTGCACTAAGTGGCACAATTTTAGTGCAAAATGCAGCAACTTAGGCCACAACCCATTTCTAGCTTATGGTACTTTCACACTTGTGGCAGGACGGATCCGACAGGCTGTTCACCATGTCGGATCCGTCCTTCCGCTATTTCGCCTTGCCGCCGGACCGCTGCTCCGTCCCCAATGACTATAATGGGGACGGGGGCGGAGCTCCGGCGCAGTGAGAGCCGCCGGACTAAAAAGTCGGACATGCAGGACTTTTAGTCCGGCGGCCTTTCGCCGTGCACTGCCGTGCTGCGCTGGAGCTCCGCCCTCATTATAGTCAATGGGGACAGAGCGGCGGCACGGCGAAATAGCGGCAGGACGGATCCGACATGGTGAATAGCCTGTCGGATCCGTCCTGCCGCAAGTGTGAAAGTAGCCTTAGGGTACTTTCACACTTGCGTTTTTTTTTTTTACGGCATAGAGTTCCGTCCTAGGGGCTCTATACCGGTAAAGAACTGATCAGTTTTATCCCCATGCATTCTGAATGGAGAGCAATCCGTTCAGGATGCATCAGGATGTCTTCAGTTCAGTCTTTCAGACTGATCAGGCAAAAGATAAAACCGTAGCATCTTCGGCCCAAAAAACTGAAGACTTACCTGAATGCCGGCTTTTTTCCCCCATAGGAATGTATTGGTACCGGATCCGGCATTCAAAATACCGGTATGCCGGATCTGCGCAGACCGAAAAAAAGGTGAAAAAAATAAATGCCGGATGACACCGGAAATACGGATCCGGCATTTCAATGCATTTTTCTGACTGATCGGGATCCTGATCAGTCTTACAAATGCCATCAGTTGGCATACGTTTTGCCGGATCCGGCAGGCAGTTCCGGCAACGGAACTTCTTTCCGGATCCCTCTGCCTCAAGTGTGAAAGTAGCCTAAGTCATGTAGCTTTTCTGGTATGCCCTGCCACTTGGCAAGCTAGGTGCAGTGCTTTTTTCTAAAACTAGATGTGCCTTTATTGCACCAATTTTTGTAAAATGTTGCCTCTATTTACAGCAGGTGCCAGTGTTTGTTCTTATGTTATTATGTTTCTTCTGTTTGGGTAGAGATATAGGGCTATAAATACTAGAAGAATTAAAACGTACCTATTGCAAAAGATTTTTTTTTTTTAAATCAAAATCCCTCCTTAGACAGCTAGATGTGGAGTAGATGTAGTACGGGCATACGTGTTGTGTGTAACTTGCATTTTTTTAGGTACATTTTGCTTCCTTGCTTAGTAGGCAGGCTCTTCCTGGTTTGATATAAGAACTGTGCTTAGGACTTTCAGCCAATCAGATGCTGCTCTCTCTTCCTGAGAATGAGAAACTGCAACTGCATCCCCCTCCCCTATTTTCTGTAGTGGCCTAAACAAATAGAGTAATTGGTGACTATAGGAAGATAAACTACACATTGCTGGAAAATTATAAAAATTTCTCTTTCATTAATAAGATATATTACAGAGTTTCATTGATTCACATATAGTACTGATTTATATAATAGCTAATTATAATGGGCTTCACTGGGCATTTTCTTTATTCTTTCCAGCATCCCTGTTCTCTGCCTCTATCTAGTGTGACCTAAGTCAAGCCTGTTAAAGGCCGTTCATATTTCTGTTAATTTTTTTTTTAGTCCTTGTTAAACTGAGTCTAAAGAAATCTTACTTTTTCTCTTCTGGAAGACCTTATTAACTGGCTGTCATGGTAAAGTAATCACCAAATGATCTAGATGTGCAGGAGGCCTCAAAATTTTGCTAATGGAAAAACAATTTGATTTTTTTTTTCCCCATGTAGACTACTGAATCCGTAGACCTAGTTTACCTTTGTTAAAAAACCTAAAAAGTTAAAACAATCTTTTCTTTATGTAATTCTATACGATTGTGATATACAGTATTTCCTGCAATGGATGCAAAAAGAGAAGAGCAGTGCTGATGTTCTGATTTTGCCTTATAAATAGAAGAGTTCCTAATGATCTAAGGGTACTTTCACACTTGCGTTTTTCTTTTCCGGCATAGAGTTCCGTCCTAGGGGCTCAACACCGGAAAATAACTGATCAGTTTTATCCCCATGCATTCTGAATGGAGAGTAATTCGTTCAGTTTGCATCAGGATGTCTTCAGTTCAGTCGTTTTGACTGATCAGGCAAAAGAGAAAACCGCAGCATGCTACAGTTTTATCTCCGGCGAAAAAAACTGAAGACTTGCCTGAATGCCGGATCCGGCATTTTTTCCCATAGGAATGTATTAGTGCCGGATCCGGCATTCAGAATACCGGAATGCCGGATACGTCCTTCCGGTCTGCGCATGTGCAGACCGAAAAAAAGGTGAAAAAAATAAATGCCGGATCAGTTTTTGCTGGATGACACCGGAAAGACGGATCCGGCATTTCAATGCATTTTTTCGACTGATCAGGCATTTTTAAGACTGATCAGGATCCTGATCAGTCTTACTAATGCCATCAGTTTGCATACATTTTGCCTGATCCGGTAGGCAGTTCCGGTGACGGAATTGCCTGCCGGATCACTCTGCCGCAAGTGTGAAAGTAGCCTTAGCTGTGTGAGATCAGTAGATGTGGTCAAAAAGACAGTAGTTTTAGTAATTTTTTCCAAATACTTCTCACATTGTCATTAAGAGCTGCGCTGATTTTTTTTTCTTCTATTATTTGCTTCGTAATTGCAGAGTGTTTGTAAGTCCTTCACCTATGTGACTGTCCTTCAGAATCTAACAGAAATCTGTCAGATCGTTGCTCCTTCTTTTGCTCTCTCCTTCTCTTGTTAGACATAGCAGTAGGAGGTTGTACACAGAAGATCAGTTAATGGAGGGAGGGGGGAGCAGCCAAAAAGGACAACTCACACAGACCGTTTATAGATGGGAAAGCACATACAAAACAGTGTGCATAGGGAAGACAGCAGCATCCTGGACACACAGTTCCAGCATGTATTAGTGGGAGGAACACGTCACCATGAAAAAAGTCTGAAACTAGGAGAAGGTTGCAAACTACATATTTGTGGTCTCAAAATCAATGGAGGAATGAAGATTGCAGCCTAAAACTTAGTGGATTTTTTTTTTACCCTAGATTGTCAAGATACAATAATAAAAATATTTGTCCATGTCAAAGGTTTCCACAGCCTTTAAGGCTATGTTCAGCTTCCAAAACCAGTTTCCCTCCAGTGCATCTAAAATGAAAAATGAAGCAACTTTGCAAGAAGTCCTGAAAAATTTGGTGACTGGTGGCAGACAACTATCGTACCATAAGTAGTCTGATTCTGCAGTTGTGCTCCTTTCCATCTATCCCATTTGTAAGATTAGTAAGTAGCAGTTACCGTGGAGATAAATAGATCTGCATAGCAGCTATAGACACAAAACGACAGTAAAATTTTTATAAAAGACCATTTGCAAAGTTTGTTCATTTCTCATTTTAATGCATAGGAACAATAAAAAAAAAAATTGGTTACATAGTTATATAGTTAATACAGTTGAAAAAAGACAAACGTCCATCAAGTTAAACCAAGGAATAGGTGGGGACGCGAATCCCGGAAGGAAGTGAGACTCAGACATTTTCATAAGCATTAATGTTTTTTACTTTTAAGAATTCGTTTAAACCCTTTTTGAAACTGTCCACTAGGGATCGACCGATATTGATTTTTTTAGGGCCGATACCGATAATTTGTGAACTTGTAGGCCGATAGCCAATAATTTATACCGATATTTTGTTCATTTTCATTTTTGAAAAAAAATAAAAATTCCTACACAAATCTGCTGAAAATTTATATTTTTATTGTTAGTGTATTTTTTATTTTTTTATTTTTCTTTCATTTATACTTAATATTTTGGTGGGGGTTTTTTTTTTTTTTTTTTTTTTTTTTTTTTTTTTTTTTTTTTTTACTAACTTTTAGCCCCCTTAGGGACTAGAACCCTTGTCCTATTCACCCTGATAGATCTCTATCAGGGTGAATAGGAGCTCACACTGTCCCTGCTGCTCTGTGCTTTGTGCACACAGCAGCATGGAGCTTACCATGGCAGCCAGGGCTTCAATAGCGTCCTGGCTGCCATGGTAACCGATCGGAGCCCCAGGATTACACTGCTGGGGCTCCGATCAGAGGAGCAGGGGAGAGGGGATCCTGTGGCCACTGCCACCAATGATTAATACTGAGGGGGGGCTTGGGTAGGGGGGCGCACTGCGCCACCAATGTTTTTAATACTGGCATGGGGGTGGGGGGCGCACTGCGCCACCAATGATTAATACTTGGGGGGGCGCACTGCGCCACCAATGAAGAGAAATCTCTCATTAATTCATATACAGGAGGCGGGAGCTGGCTGCAGAATCACATAGCCGGCTCCCGACCTCTATGAGCGGTAGATGCGATCCGCGGCACCTGAGGGGTTGACTACCGCAGATCGCAGCTACTGCTCATAGAGGTCGGGAGCCGGCTATGTGATTCTGCAGCCAGCTCCCGCCTCCTGTATATGTATTAATGAGAGATTTCTCTTCATAGGTGGTGCAGCGGCCACAGCCCCTCCCCTTCTCTTGTCCTCCTTCCTCTCATTGGTGGCAGCAGCACAGGGGGAGGGAGACGCTGCTTCCTTCTCCCCTGTGCTGCTGAGGGAACATGGAGAGCGCTGTCAGCAGCGCAATCCTTGTTCCCCATACGTTATCGGAATATCGGCAAAATAGATGCCGATAACTGTCAAAATACTGAATATCGGCCGATAATATCGGTAAAACCGATAATCGGTCGATCCCTACTGTCCACTGTTCCTGCTGTGACCACGTCCTGAGAAGGTCTATTCCACAGATTCTTACAGTGAAGAAGCTTTGATGCTTCTGGAGACTGAACTTTTTCTTCTTCAGTCGGAGGCAGTGCCCCCTTGTCTTTTGAGCGCATTTTACATGGAACAGTTTTTCACCGTATTTTTTGTATGGCCCATTTATATATTTGTATAGGTTAATCATGTCCTCCCTTAGACGTCTCTTCTCAAGACTAAATAAATTACATTCTTTTTAATCTTTCTTCATAACGAAGACCCTCCATGCCCCTTATCATTTTAGTTGCTCTCCTCTGTACTTTTTCCAGCTGCAGTGCATCCTTTCTATGTACTGGTGCCCAGAACTGAACTGCATATTCCAGATGAGGCCGCACCAGCGCTTTGTAAAGTGGTAATATTGCATCCCTGACCCACGAGTCCATGCCTCGTTTAATGCATGACCAGATCCTGGTGGCCTTAGAAGCAGCTGATTACATTGTATGCTGTAATTTTATCTACCATCCACAAGGACACCCAAATCCTTCTCTATAAGTGACTCCGAGTGCTACATCACCTAGGACATATGAAGCACAGAGATTATTACTACCAAGATGCAGAACTTTACAGTTATTCACATTGAACCTCATTTGCCAAGTTGATGCCCAATCACTCAGAGTTTTCAAGTCAGCTTGTATTTTGTGGACATCTTCCATAGACCGTACAGTTCTACACAGCTTGGTGTCATCTGCAAAATAGATATGGTGCTATTAATCCCGTCCTCAATATCATTAACCCCTTCAGGACACAGCCATTTTTCCCCTTCAGTATGCATCTTAATTTTGCAAATCTGACCTGTCACTTTGTGGTAATAACTTTAAAACGACATGACAGTGGCAAAATTGAGTCAAAATATTTTATTTTTATTTATAAAAAAATACAAATTTTACAAAAAATTTGGAAAAATTTGCAACTTTCCAAATTTCAATTTCTCTACTTTTATAATAGTAATACCTCCAAAATAGTTATTACTTTACATTCCCCATATGTCTACTTCATGTTTGGATCATTTTGAAAATGACCTTTTATTTTTTTTGGACGTTAGAAGGCTTAGGCCTCTTTCACATGGGCGAGTTTTCAGCGCGGGTGCAATGCATGAGGTGAACTCATTGCACCCGCACTGAATCCGGACTCATTAATTTCTATGGGGCTGTGCACATGAGCGGTTATACCTAATATGTCTACTTTTCTTATTTTCCCTATTTTTTACAATTTTTTTATTTATTTTTTACTTTATCTTGGGAAAAGGACGCTTTTTTATTTTTTTACTTTTTTACTTTTTATATTTGTCCCACTTTGGTACTTCACGTTTTCAGGGTTTGATCCTTGTTTCAATTCAACCCTGAATTGAACTGTCAGCATCTTACACAGTAGACGGCAGGCTCCGATGCCTGTGTAAGGCATCGGGTCTGCCATGGCAACCATCGTCCCCTTGCCAGCGCAGAACGGGGAGCCAGTGGAGTCAGAGGGAGCCCCCTCCCTCTGTAAATCTCGCATATGACGCGGTCAGCGCTGACCGCGGCATGTGAAAGGGTTAATCCGCCGGCATCATCGCATCAGTATCAGCCAGGCCCGTGCTGCAGATCGCGCGGGTGCAGCTCCTGCACCCGCCCGATCCCATCACGTACATGCATGTGGGAATGCAGTAAGGCACCACATTCCCCCACGTACATGTAGGTGACAATGCGTGAATGGGTTAAAAAATAAATTATAAAATAAAGGGCCCAGCACTGAACCTTGGGGTACACCACTTATAACCTGGGACCATTCTGAATAGGAATCATTGACCACAACTCTCTGGACATGGTCCTTCAGACAGTTTTCAATCCAATTACAAACTATACTTTCCAAGCCAGTAGACCTTACTTTACTTATTAAGTGTCTATGAGGGACAGTATCAAAAGCCTTTGCAAAATCCAGAAACACTACATCCACAGCCGCCCCTCTGTCCAGGCTACTACTCACCTCCTCATAAAAACAAATCAGGTTAGTCTGACAACTTCTGTCCTTGGTAAACCCATGCTGGTTGTCACTTATAATATTATTTATAGTCACATACTCCTGTATATAGTCCCTTAAGAGTCCTTCAAACATTTTTCCCATAACAGAAGTTAACCTAACTGGTCTATAATTACCTGTGGAGGACCTTGATCTTTTTTTGAATATGGGCACCACGTTTGCCTTGTGCCAATCACTTGGCACTGTACCAGTCCCTAGAGAATCCTTAAAAATTATAAACAGGGGCACAGCAATGACTGAACTGAGCTCTTTAAGCACTCTTGGGTGTAATCCATCTGGACCCGGAGCTTTGTTCACATTTACCCTATTTAACTTCTCTTGAACCATATCTACAGTTAGCCAATTGAGTATATCACTGGATGTACTAACATATTAGGTATCACGGCTCATGTGCACAGCCCCATAGAAATGAATGAGTCCGGATTCAGTGCTGAAAACTCGCCCATGTGAAAGGGGCATAAGCCTTCTAACGTCCCAAAAAAATAAAAGGTCATTTTCAAAATGATCCAAACATGAAGTAGACATATGGGGAATGTAAAGTAATAACTATTTTGGAGGTATTACTATCTATTATAAAAGTAGAGAAATAGAAATTTGGAAAGTTGCAAATTATTCCAAATTTTTTTGTAAAATTTGTATTTTTTTATAAATAAAAATAAAATATTTTGACTAAATTTTACCACTGTCATGAAGTACAATATGTGACGAGAAAACAATCTTGGCTCCTTTCTCTTCTTTTGTATATACAGAGCTAAAAAAATAACCTATTTAGGAACTCTGACTTTTCCTTATCTTCAGTGACTACCCCCCCCCCCCCCTTTACCATTATTTAGGGGACCTACCTGCTCAGACCTAGGTTTTTTAGCATTTATATATTTAAAAACCTTTTTGGGATGTGTTTTGCTTTCTTTTGCTACCTGCTGTTCATTTTGTATCTTTGCTAATTTTATCTCCTTTTTGCTGATTTTATTAAGCCCTTTGTAATCTTCAAACGCTATAGCTGACCCCTCAGATTAGTATTTTTTAAATGCCCTCTTTTTGTCTTTTATTGCTCTTACAGTAACTGTAAGCCATGGGGGTTTTAATTTTAGCCGTTTATACTTGTTACCTAAAGGAATAAAAATTTTAGTGCAATTGCTCAATGTGGATTCGAAGCTCCCCCATTTATCCTCTGTATTATTATGTGACAGTAGTTGCTCCCAGTCTATGCCCTGAAATGCTGCCCTCAACCCAGGGAAATTAGCCTTTTTGAAATTCAGTGTCTTTTGCTCTGCCTGACAGAGTTTGCTTTTTATAGTTTAGGGGGAATATAATTATATTGTGGTCACTATTACCTAGTGTTTCTCGAACAGTAACATTACCAACAAGCTCTGCATCATTAGAAATTACCAGATCCAACAGAGCATCGCCCCTAGTGGGAGCTTCTACAAACTGGCCCATAAAGTGGTCCTGCAGCAAGTTGAGGAACTTACAGTATGTGGGAAGTTAACATCTCCCATTATGACCACTGTACCAGCCTGTGCAGCCCGCTCTATTTGGTTATACAGCTGCATTTCTATCTTCTCTGTGATGTTAGGGGGTCTGTAGATTACACCAAGTATTATTTTTTTCAGTGTTTATATCCGTTTGAACTTCCACCCATAAGGTTTCCACATCCTCACCCACAATTGCCTCTTTCACACTTGTCTTCAGATCACTCCTCACATACAGGCACACACCACCACCTTTTCTATTGACCCGGTCTTTCCTAAAAAGTGTTAAACCCTCAATATTTACAGCCCAGTCATGCGAAGAGTCCAACCATGTCTCAGCCACACCAACTACATCTATGTGTTCTTCTAGTACCATAGCCTCCAGCTCCCCCATTTTGCTAGCTAGACTTCTGGCATTTGTGAAAATTCATTTTAAATTACTATTACCTGTAAAGTGATTATCCGGGATTTTTTGGTTACCTTGGTTAATTTTTGTATGTAACAGATTCTTGTTACAAGCAGTTCTATTTTTTTTATAACTCTATAGTTATGCCCAGTCTTCTCCCTATTTTCCTCGCTAACCCCAGCCCCCACTAAATCCCCACTGTCCCCTTCTATACTCCACTCTCTATCTACACTATCTACCCCCTTATTGGTATGATTCCCCCACCCTCCCCCTAGATCCTAGTTTAAAAGCTCCTTCAGCTGTCTAACCATTTTTCCCCCAGGGCAGTTGAGCCCTCCCCATTAAGGTCCCTACTGTAGAGCCTGTAACCGACCACGAAGTCGGCCCAGTTCTCCATGAACCCAAACCCTTCCTTCCTGCACCAGCTTTTGAGCCACCTATTTAACTCCCTAAGCTCCCGTTGTCTCTCTAGTGACGCTTGTGGCACTGGTAGTATTTCTGAAAACACTACTTTGGAGGTCCTGGATTTGAGATTCTCACCTAGTTCCCTAAAATCACTTTTAAGGACCTTCCATCTCCCACTGACTTTGTCATTGGTGCCAATGTGTACCATGACCCCCGGGTCTTCCCCAGCCCCACCCAGCAATCTGTCAATCCGATCCGCAATATGCCGAACCCGAGCACCCGGCAGACAACACACTGTTCGGCATTCACGGTCTCGGCGACAGATGACCCTATCTGTCCGACTAATAGAGTCCCCTACCACCAACATCTACCTGACTTTTGCTGCTCTCCTTTTCCCATCCTTCCTGCAGCGGTCATCCTCCTGGTTGCTAGGAGAAACGCCCTGCTGCAGTGTTGCTGGCCCTGGGCTTTCATCCCTAATATCAGCCAAACAGGCATATTTACTAGGGCGTTTCAGCTCAGGACTAGCACTTTTCCCTCTACCCCTTTTTCCTACATTAACCCAACTGCTCACCTGATAGTCCGGATCTTGCCCTCCTCCTCCCACCTTCATTTCACTGACCCCAGTCAGTGCCTGCACAGTGAGATCTAAGCCTCTTTACAGTTTTACAATGCCCCTAAGTATTTCAAGTTGCATATTTAGATCCAAGATCTGGGCTTCCAAATATGCAACATGATTGCATCTAGTGCAAATGTATTCACCCTCGAAAGGCTCTTCAAGGCACGCATACATTGCACAGGACACACACTTAGTGGCATTGTCCATGGAGCACATGTTTAATGGGGATGAACAGTAAAGAAGGAAAACAGTAAATATGAGTTTGAATTAGACCCTGTCTGCTGTAGTTGAAGGAATAGTTAGAATCAAGCCAACAACACACAAGGAAATTCTATCCAACCTTAGTTTCTTGCTCCTTGTTTTAAACTCTGTTTCTTTAAACTCCACTTAATCAGAAGCCACTTGGTACAGCAAGCCTCAGGAAAAGCAAGCTCTGGGAGAGTTCAGTGGTTCCATTTTATAGCACCTGGTTGCCCAAGCCATTCCCCTTAACCAAGCAGAGAAAAAAAAAAGGTTTTAAATGGCAGTATTAAATGCAAAAACTTAACTTTCAAGGATCTCTGCTTCAAACCACACTCACAAGGAGCCCAAGCACGCCTCCTGCCACAATGTGTCCACCCACCCCACCTGCTATCACTCCCACGAAATCACACTCAGCACCAGAAGTCCGTTTCTTTAAACTCCACTTAATCAGAAGCCACTTGGTACAGCAAGCCTCAGGAAGAGCAAAATATGGTTCGTGCAATAAATAGTGACTATCACTGATTGAATGTATTGAAGAATGTTTTCATTGAAAATCCACTTTGGTTCCAGATTATTGGTCTTCATTTTAACTGGCAATGCCATTTTCAGTTTCCATATACAATACCTAGGTGATGGCCCTCCTAAAGCTGACCATACACATAAAGTAATTATCAGTAGGATTCGGTTCAATTCATTTGAATGGGGCAGCAGACACATGGATTTCTGCAAGCCCCGTTAAAGTGAATAGAACTGATTTTCAGTTGCAGAATTTTCTATTCCCCCTAAAGTGAGGAAAATTGGCTTCTACCTCACAGGGTTTTTTTTGCCTTCCTCTGGATCAACTTGCAGGATAACAGGCCGAACTGGATGGACAAATGTCTTTTTTCGGCCTTATGTACTATGTTACTATGTAAAATCTGCTGTGTGCGAAGGTAGTGTAGTGGTGTTCTGGAAAGATAAGTGGCACTAGAGGTGTCTGAGAACTGCTTATCCTCCTCACCCTGTTGTTAATGGAAGTGGTGTAAAGATATCAAAAGTGTATAGCCCCCTGAGTCCACTATTATATTTTTTTAGCAAGTATTAATGACCAGTAAACTAGGCCTTAGGTGAGTCTAGATGAGGCAATTATCTTGTGGAGAATTCTCAAAAGGAGGCCCATGGGTGCCAAATGTCTTGTATCATAGCATGATTTCTGATTCCTAATTTGTAAGTTTCTCCAGCCTGGACAGATTATTGACTTTTGCAGCCTATTGAGCTGTAGCGGGGTAGTGGGGGAACTATCCAAGCTATAGACATCAAGAGTCCAACTGCTGAATGTGGAGGTCTCTCCAGTCTGATATATATACACTGCTCAAAAAAATAAAGGGAACACTTAAACAACACAATGTAACTCCAAGTCAATCACACTTCTGTGAAATCAAACTGTCCACTTAGGAAGCAACACTGAGTGACAATCAATTTCACATGCTGTTGTGCAAATGGGATAGACAACAGGTGGAAATTATAGGCAATTAGCAAGACACCCCCAATAAAGGAGTGGTTCTGCAGGTGGTGACCCCAGACCACTTCTCAGTTCCTATGCTTCCTGGCTGATGTTTTGGTCACTTTTGAATGCTGGCGGTGCTTTCACTCTAGTGGTAGCATGAGACTGAGTCTACAACCCACACAAGTGGCTCAGGTAGTGCAGCTTATCCAGGATGGCACATCAATGCGAGCTGTGGCAAGAAGGTTTGCTGTGTCTGTCAGCGTAGTGTCCAGAGCATTTAGGCGCTACCAGGAGACAGGCCAGTACATCAGGAGACGTGGAGGAGGCCGTAGGAGGGCAACAACCCAGCAGCAGGACCGCCACCTCTGCCTTTGTGCAAGGAGGAACAGGAGGAGCACTGCCAGAGCCCTGCAAAATGACCTCCAGCAGGCCACAAATGTGCATGTGTCTGCTCAAACGGTCAGAAACAGCCTCCATGAGGGTGATATGAGGGCCCGACGTCCACAGGTGGGGGTTGTGCTTACAGCCCAACACCGTGCAGGACGTTTGGCATTTGCCAGAGAACACCAAGATTGGCAAATTCGCCACTGGCGCCCTGTGCTCTTCACAGATGAAAGCAGGTTCACACTGAGCACATGTGACAGACGTGACAGAGTCTGGAGATGCCGTGGAAAACGTTCTGCTGCCTGCAACATCCTCCAGCATGACTGGTTTGGCATTGGGTCAGTAATGGTGTGGGGTGGCATTTCTTTGGAGGGCCGCACAGCCCTCCATGTGCTCGCCAGAGGTAGCCTGACTGTCATTAGGTACCGAGATGAGATCCTCAGACCCCTTGTGAGACCATATGCTGGTGCGGTTGGCCCAGGGTTCCTCCTAATGCAAGACAATGCTAGACCTCATGTGGCTGGAATGTGTCAGCAGTTCCTGCAAGACGAAGGCATTGATGCTATGGACTGGCCTGCCCGTTCCCCAGACCTGAATCCAATTGAGCACATCTGGGACATCATGTCTCGCTCTATCCACCAACGTCACGTTGCACCACAGACTGTCCAGGAGTTGGCAGATGCTTTAGTCCAGGTCTGAGAGGAGATCCCTCAGGAGACCGTCCGCCACCTCATCAGGAGCATGCACAGGCGTTGTAGGGAGGTCATACAGGCACGAGGAGGCCACACACACTACTGAGCCTCATTTTGACTTGTTTTAAGGACATTACATCAAAGTTGGATCAGCCTGTAGTGTGTTTTTCCACTTTAATTTTGAGTGTGACTCCAAATCCAGACCTCCATGGATTGAAAAATTTGATTTTCCATTTTTAAATTTTTGTGTGATTTTGTTGTCAGCACATTCAACTATGTAAAGAACAAAGTATTTCAGAAGAATATTTAATTAACTCAGATCTAGGATGTGTTATTTTTGTGTTCCCTTTATTTTTTTGAGCAGTGTGTGTGTGTGTGTGTGTGTGTGTATATGTGTATGTGTGTATATGTGTGTGTGTATATATATATAATATATATTATGCAATATGCTCAGGGCAGCGATGGCTCACCAGAATTCTTTAAAGGGGTTGACCCAGTATTTAAACGTATGCCATATGGACTCCTCACCAGTCATAATACATGTCCCTCCATATGAATGGAGCAGCGGTCAAGCTTATGCATTGACTCATAATTCATTGATTCATTCTGCCCGAGATAACTGAGTATAGTGCTCAGCTATCTCCAGCAGTCCCATAGAAATTAATAGTGACAGCGCACATGCTCAACTGCTGTCCCATTCAGATGGACACTTGTACATTAAGTTTAAAGGGGTTTTCCAAAACTTAAATACTGATGACCTATCTTCTGGATAGGTCATCAATATCTGATCAGTGGGAGTCCGACACCCCCCTGCTAAGCTGTTTGAGAAGGCACCACAGCCTTCTCTCAGCTTTCCTTAGGCCAAGTGACGACATGACGACCTAAACATAGGTCACGTGGCCTAGGTCTAGCTCAACCCTATTGAAGTAAATAGGGCTGAGCTACAATACCAAACACAGTCACTATACAATGTACAACACTGTGCATGGTGAGCATGGAGAAGGCCATGGTGCTCACAGGAGAGCTGGTGCCTTCTCAAACAGCTGATCATGGGGGTCTCAGGTGTCAGACCACCACCGATCAGATACTGATGACCTATCCAGAGGATAGGTCATCAGTATTTAAGTCTCGGAAAACCGTTTTAAATCTTGGATTTGCCCTTTTAAAGAACGGTGGAACTCAGGACCTCAGTTCTAACAGGTTAACTAGAGTCTCCATTCTTGTGAGCCTTCAACTCTTGTCCCTTTTAAAAACTGTTTTATTACACAGGAAATGAAAGTCTGAAAGATTGTGAAATGCCTTTGTCATATCTGACTCCAAGTATTTATTGGCCTGTTCTGTGCATGTGAGCCTTCAGTTTATCTAGTTCAGATCATGTTCTTTTTTTTATTATTCTGCTATTTATTACATTATTTCTCCACATGTATTTTTGTAATATAAAAGGTTTAAAGTCTTCAGAAACTTAAATATTTCAACTGTTATGTATTAAAGATCCACCCAAAGGGCTTCTGGATAATGTGTGTTCTTTGTAAAAACAGTTATTAAGGGTAAAAGGAAGTTTATGGTGTTACTGTCTTGCTTTTGGATGTGTATATTACTATGCACATTTTTAATCAGAGACCTTCCCAGAAGCACATGCATAAGACTTACTTTTGTGTGTAGTTTTACCATATTTTTAGGCACTAAAAACCCTCATTTTACACTTTCACCCTCAAATTCAGTCACATTTGACAGACAAAAGTAGCACTGCATGCAACAACTTAGCAAAACCTGACAGATTCCATTGTAAGTCTTGTGTTTATTTATTTATTTTTTGCAATGGGAGTCAATGGACGACATATGTATGGCACATCCCTCTTGATAATGTATTGGTTGGGGATTATCTAATATATAATGCTGAGTGTATGTATGTGTGTACGTCCGCTAAAGGAATCCGCACCGTCGCATTTACAATCATGAAATTTGGCACACAGGTACATCAGGTGTCCAGAAGGTTTTAGACCAGGTCTCCGCTCTCTAGCATGTACCGTTCCTGAGATATTCCCAAAAAATGCATTAGCCAATAGAAGCCTGGTCACATGACCCTTATCAGCCAATAGAAGCTCGCAGGCCCTTAGTCTCCACATACACACAGTTTTCCAAAACAACCCAGCCATTTATCTTCACTGCTGTAGGAGAGCTTTAAAGGAAATCTGTCACCAGGATAATCGCTATTGAAGTAAAGCCATAGCCTTATAGAATTTAATACCTTATTTCCAGATGTGCTTTTGTTCCACCTCACCTTCCATTCAGAAAGTTCTTCCCTCCCCCACCCCCATTTTTCCCCCCGGTCGGCAATGGGGGCGTGGCTTATTGGTTTGGGGGAGTGGCCAGTGAGGTTCGGCTTTCTTGGGTAAAGCCAGTGGCCACCCTAAGCAGGATGCGTGCCTGGGCTACTTCCTGCAAGAGTGACGCCCTTCTGGGCACCTTACTGGCTCATTTGCATGCCAAATAAACAGGATTTTCAGAAGATAGAAAACATCTATTGCTAAAACAAAGGCACATCTTGAAATAAGGTACTAAGTGCTATTAGGCCATGGCTTTACTTCAATAGCGATTATCCTGGTGACAGATTTCCTTTAAAGGGGCAGCGTGCTGTGGATAACACTGTTAAGGGAGCGGAGTGCTGTGGAGGTCACAGTTCAGGGGGCAGGTAGGGTGGCCATTCAGGCCACCCTCAAAAGATGGACTTAAAAACCCCACCCCCAGGTCCCGCTAAGCCATGCCCCCTCCCACTCCGCAGCCGAGGGGGATTGAAAAAATTCAGTTAAAAATAAATTGATGTCAGCTGCAGGGGTGGGAGGGAGGGTGACTTTCTTCCTGCAGCTCACACTCAGACAGCACAGTGCTGCTGTCTGAGAGTGAGCTGTTCAAAAGGACATCACTGTGTCCCTGCAGTCCCTGCGCCAGACGGAGGACAGGGAGTCTGAAAGCCGGACTGTCCTGCCTAAAACCAGACCTCTGGCCACCTTAGGGGCAGGCTGCTGTGGAGGTCACAATTAAGGGGACGGTCCGCTATGGAGGTCAGTGTTAAGGGGCAGATTGCTGTAGAGGCCACTGTTAAGGGGGCGGGGTGTTGTGGAAATCACTGTTAAGGAGACTGGGTACTGTGGAGGTCACTAATAAAGGGGCAGCCACTGTGGGGGTCATTGTTAAAGTGGCTGGTCGCTCTGGGGGTCACTGTTAAGGAGACAGGATGCTGTGGAGGTCACTGTTAAAGGAGCGGGTGCTGTGGAGGTCTCTGTTAAGGGGGAAGGGAATGGTGGAGGTCACAGTTAAGGGGACGGTCTGTTATGAAGGTCAGTGTTAAGGGGTGGGGTGCTGTATAGGTCACTGTTAAGGGGGCGTGGTGTTGTGGAGGTGAAATTTTAAGGGAACGGAGCTCTGTGTAGGTCACTGTCAAGGGGGCGGGTTATTGTGTAAATCACTGTTAAGGAGATGGGGTACTGTGGAGGTCACTGTTAAGGGAGAAGGGGGACTGTGGAGGCCACAATTAAAGGGGCAGCGGGGTACTGTGAGGTCACTGTTAAGGGAGCGGGGTACAGTGGCACTCACTGTTAAAAGGGCAGTTTCTGTGGAGGTATCTGTTAAGGGGGCCGGGAATGGTGGAGGTCACAGTTAAGGGGACTGTAACCTATGGTCAGTGTTAAGGGGTGGGTGCTGTAGAGGTCACTGTTAAGGGGGCGGGCCCATGTGGACATCACTGTCAAGGGGTTGGAGTGATGTGGGACTCACTGTTAAAGGGGCAGGCTGTGAAGGTCAAAGTTAAGGGGGTGGGCTGCTGTGGAGGTCCTATTTTATGGAGACGGGGTACTGTGTGGGGGGGTCAGTGTTAAGGGGTGGGGTGCTGTGGAGGTCACTGTTATAGTGGATACTGTCGATATCTTTTAACTACACACACACAAACTTATTTAAATGAAATAGATTAAATAAACTCGAGAGAAGCCGGGTCCTTTAGCTAGTTCCAAATATAAACCTACAATAGAAGGAAAAATGAAATGTAACCAGTGCTTTAGCTGTGTGGCATTGTGCACAATGACAAATTTATCTAGCAAAATACTGAATTAATACTTAAAGGAATACTAAAAATAGAGTTTTTAGTATTTTAAACTGTTTAAACTTTTGAGTAGTCCTGAAATCTACTTTTAAAAATCTTGCAGAGAACTCAGTAGTTAAAGAGGTTCTCCGGGCTTTTAGTATTGATCGCCTATTCTTAGGATAGGTCATCAGTATCAGATTGGCGGGGATCCGACACCTGGCACCCCCGCTGATCAGCTGTATGAGGAGAGGGCACGCGCAGTGTGCACGTGCCGTCTCACGTCTCTCTTCCTGCTGCTGCTATATCGTCATACAGCTGATAGGTGTGGGTGTCGGACCTCGCCGATCTGATATTGATGACCTATCCTGAGGATAGGTCACCAATACTAAAAGCCTTGAGAACCCCTTTAAAGTGATTGTCCTATCTGGACAGTTATGACATATTGATAGAATATGACATAAATGTCTGCTGTGACCCCCATCTGTGGGATCCGTTTCTGTCTCAAGAATGGCAACCCACCATGAATGATGAGCGTGTCCCGCATCAACTCTATTCACTTCTATGGGTCTTCTTAAAATAGCTGAGCCAGCGTACAGGTGACTTTCTCCCCATATGCAGTGGGTCCCAATTCTTGAGAGGTTTAAGAGGACCCGGACCTATAGGACATTTATGGCATATCCTATGAATATCCCATAAATGTCCAGATGGGACAATTCCCTTAAAGGGATTGTTCGATACCCATTAGAAATGAGATACTGGCTGAATAGTTTTTAAAGCACCAGAAAAAGGGCCCATCTTCTTACAGTCGTGCTATTCCAGTGCCAAGACATCCATATCACCTTCACCCCAATGTCACATATACACGTCCGTGACCACTGCTGGCTAATCAATGGCCTTAGAGGTGAAGTGTGCATGAATGGCATGTGACCAATTTGTTAATACTTGTCAAGGCAGTATCAGATTCTTTTTTTATTGGTCCCAGACAACCCCAATTCCGTCCACTTTAGGCTGACAGATGACTGAAGGGCAGAACTTAGAGAAGGATATTCTGCGTGGCCCTGAAATTGTCATCAGAAAATTACCTTTTGTTTACATTTTTAAACTATCTATATTTCTTTAAGTAAAGCCTGAAATCTTGCAGTTTTCAATCTGGCCACTGAGTTTCATAATAGACTGACCCTTCTTGTTCTGTAGAAATCACTTCTCAGCAGTCATCTCATTAATATCACAGGCAGGATTGCAATGACAGATATCATCTCTGTATAGATGCAGGATCCACCATTCACAATACTTGATAGTCACAGCTCTGATTTTACCATTTTTACTTTATGTTTTTCATGATATTTGCAATTCTGCTTTGTTCTTAGTTCTTAGCACCCACACAGCCTATGGTACATTTTCTAGCTTGCTTTAGGTAATCTTAATTTGGTTAGATTTAGTTCTTGCTATATTAGCAGACTCGTTCAGATCTGCAGACTTAGGGCTCTGACTAAGCAGGCAATTATTGTTCATTCCCAATAATTGCCTGATTGTCAGCAGAGGTGATAGCTCTATTTACATGCAGCAATCACCTCCACTGTATGGGGACAGCAGTCGCTCGTCCCCATACAGGTTTCATTGTTTATGGGCAGCAGATCACTGTTTACACTGACTTATCTGCTGCCCAGAAATGATGGTTTCAGATGCCACATCCACCAGGTTTTCACTTGATAAATGAGTGTTCCTAAAAACATTTGTTCACAATAATCGTCTTTCGTAAAACAGCATGTCAGTTGCCCCTTGTCTCCTGCACTTACACGTGCCAATTATCTTTAGTATGAGTACAACCGATCAGCAGTATGATTGTTGACCCCATACAGTTCTTGTCGGCAACACATCCACCGTTTACACAGGACATATTGTACAAGCAGCCCTATCTGCAGGCAGCATGTTATTAGCAGAAGGAGCTGAGCAGCTTCATATATAGCTTTGTTAATTTAAAGGGTTGTCTGAGATTTTCTAAAAATTGGCAAAGTGCGGGAATGTGTGTAAACTAAAAATCTTTACTCACTTTTTCAATGTCTTCTCCAGCTCCACAGCTGGTCCTGCATTGACTATGTACTGATAGTTGTTCTTCTTACTGATGCAGTCAGACACTGCCCTCAGCCTCACTAGTCATGTGTGTATGATAGGCACGTGACCGCTGAGGCCAGTCACTGACCTCAGCAGTCACGTGAAAGATGAGCATGATGGCATTGTTACAGGGCCAGCAGGGACCGGAGAGGCAGCGCTTGAGCCAAGGGACATTTGAAGGGCGAATAATGTTTTTTTTTTTTCTCCATTTTTATATGGGTTCCTACATAAAAAAAAAAATCTCGGACACCTTTTTAAATCCCTGTTCTTTCAATGCCATCTGCATAGTCTACTTAGTGATTGGCAGTGATTGTGAATTCCAGTGTCCTTTTATAATTAGTATATAATTAATAAGCTCAGCATCTATTTTCCAGACTCTGAAGTTACCAGATCTACAGATGGAAATCTCTGTTTATAGAGGCACATTTCTGTAGTAACTGGGGACGCTTTGCTGATCCTGCAGTTCTTTTTTTCAGATGCACAATTTCTCTACAGCATGCCCCTTCTGGTAAACACATTCTCCCCCTTGGTGTGGAAATAACTTGGATGTTTTAGAGAACCATTTCAGCTTGTCTTATGAAATGCTCAATTAATGGAATTGCTGCTCCCAGGAGGAACCTTCAGGTACATCTGCTCACTACTTGTTGTCTCATCCCTGACCGAGAGGCTGCTACCTTAGCGCTAGAGAAAAGCAAACAATGGAATGACAGAGGTGGTTGATAAATCAATACCACGTACGCGGTCAAGTTTTCCTTATATTTATAAATACATTTTTTTCATATTCTGTCTTTATTAACATTTTAAGGTGAAATAAACAAAGCCAATGAAGCCGGTATATGAGAAAATCTGGAAAGAAAAGCAGGGGAGCTTTGTAAAAAAAAATAAAAAATCTAAAGCATGTAAAAGTGTGAGTATAAAAGAGTGGTAAGCTAGTAATGGGGGAAGAGATAGGCTATGTGGGGTATGAAAGGCAATACTCAACATGCAAGGGGCAAAGTGCATGGTGAGAAAAAAAGTGTAACTAAAGAGGGTAAGCTACATTACAGTATAAAAATATATATATACACACACACACATAAACTATATATATTTATATACACCATTTTTATTTATATTGACATGTTACCATGGGAAGTCATAGATTTGCATAAGAGCAGTGGACATAAAATTTACTTTTTTCATGGATATTGCTTGAAGCGTTTTTGAGATGTGCTGGAGAAATAAAAACGATCGCTTGCAAAGATGGACATATTGTTTAATTATTGCAAATAATGTACCTGACATTTATAGCATACCCTGTGCGTATTCCATATATTTTAAGACGGGAACTCTGGACCCGGTGGAACAGTGGCACTGGAGCAGCAGGGTAATTAATGAAGTGAGTAATGCTCATTTTGTTATTTTATCATATCCCCGACATTAAGCCACTGGTTTAACTCTTTCTGGCTTAACCCGTTTTGGACCTCCGGCTACGTGGATGGTGGAAGTCCATGTTTAAAAATGGTGCCCACTCATAAGTGCAGCAGACACCATAGCTGCTGCGTTTGTGCTTTTTTTCTGCCCCGGGTCTAATGTCTGCTCTCTTAAAAGTACAGCTGTAGTTCCTGTGGGGCCCTGCAAGTGGCAGGGCTCCATAAGAACATAGTGAATCTGCAATGCATTGCAATCGCAATTCATTGCAGTGTATTGGAGAAGAATTCGAATTATACTTGGGGCCCATTCAGATGACCGTATGAACGGGTCCGCACCCATTTCGCAATTTTTCAACGGAGCCGCAAAGGCTGCAGACAGCACACGTGTGCTATCTGCATCCGTGGTTCCGCTCCGCGGAAAGGAGAGAGCAATCGCGGACAAGAATAGGCATTTTCTATTATGCTCGCCGCCATGTGCAGTCCGCAAATTGCGGAACGCACATGGCCAGTACCCGTTTTTTGCAGATCCGCAACACACTACGGCCATCTGAATGAGGCCTTAGGGTGACATAAAAAAAAGTTAAAAAAACTTTCTAAAAATTAAACGGCACTGCGCAGGCGCGAGACTTACCCAGCACACAGGGCCGGCAGGAGAAGACTAACGCTGGCCTATCAATCAAGGACGGCAGGGCGTGGAATGAGGTGGGAGAACAAAGTCTCTAGGAGCAGGAACAACGCCCCCTCCTACTCCTAGAGGCTAATTTGCATATTACAAAAGTAAGAATTGTGCCGTAAGGGGGGCATCAATAAACCTAAAAATAGCAGAGTTGGATTCTACTGACATTAGCACATCTCTAATGTCACAGTTTAAGAGGGTTAATTCTGGTGACAGAAACCCTTTAAGGTCTCCACGTACAAATGCAATCATGAATTAAAACTGAATAACACTCGTCACCTCCTAGCAACCTTCAGTGAAAAGCACATTGCATCCGGTCTGCCTTCAGTTTTCTACTCGGCCAAGTTCATTTCTATGGGGCCAGAGCTGCGTGAAAATTTGACAATATAGAACATGCTGCGATTTACAGCTGAACACAGTGATGGTCAGTGAAAAGCAATGCTTGTGTGCAGGGGTGCACATAAAAATCATTGGGCCCCATAGAAAGAATCTGAATAAGACCCACATGTCCAGATGCGCCAGTTCCGGCACTACTGTGATTTTCGTTGTTGTGCTCCCTGGACAGAGCAGAACAGCGAACGTCACAAGTGCAGATATGAGCTAAGCCTAATGTACACCTCAGCTGCTGCAGAACATCATAATAGTGATGAGAACTACAAGTCTCATGATGACCAGTTAAGGCCTGTTTCACACTACCGGCAGTAGTTCCAGCAAGCTGTTCCTGCAGATTACGGCCTGCCGGAGCGCTCTGGGTGCAACGCCAGATCCAGAGAGTAGTCGGAAACTACTGCCGGCAGTGTAAAACTACTACAACTCCCAGCATATCCAGGCTGTTATTATGGAGCATAACTTGACATTACAGGGAGAGGGTATAAGAGGGGAGAACTACAACTCCCAGCATGCCCAGACTGTTATTGTAGGGAATCGGTGAACATTACATGGAGGGGGATACAGTAGGACAAAACTACAACTCCCAGTATGAGGATGTTCTGGGCTATCCCAGGACACCCTCACCTCTCGTCCAGGCACGCACAGAAGTTCCTCCCCATGTAGTTTCACTACATTTTTTCCTCTCCACGGCTGAGCTCCATCTCTCTGCCCTGGTCACATGATGATAACATCATCGCAGGTCCTTCAGCACAGCTAGCTTGGTTTTCACAGCTAGTTATATAAATCTAATTGGCGGTGGGGCTTTCCTGCATGGCTAGGCTTCCTTCCTCCATGGGCCCCATAGCAGCCCCCTCTATTAGAGCTATGCTACTGATCTTGTGCATATTGCCATTGAAATGAATGGGTAAGGGTGCCTTGACACGTGACAGATTTTGTGTTACAGAAAGTTATGCGACTGAAAATCTGTTCTATTCATTTAAATGAGCACAAGGATTCCTGCAAGCTCCATTAAGGTGAATGGAACTGATTTTCAGTCGCAGAATTTTCTGCCACAAAATCTGCCGCGTGTGAAGCACCATAAGGGCTTTTTCACACGAGCGGATGCCATGCGTGGAATCCGCTGCGTGAAAGACAGCCAAGCCCCACTCCGGACAGCAGAGACACCGAGCATTAACATGACTGATAACGCTCCGTGCCTCTCTGTGACCTTTTTACTACAAAATCACAGTGAGATAAAGTTGTCACTGTGATTTTGTAGCAAAAAGGTCACAGAGAGGCACGGAGCGTTATCAGTCATGTTAGTACTCCGTGTCTCTGCTGTCCGGAGTGGGGCTTGGCTGTCTTTCACGCAGCGGATTCCACGCATGGCATCCGCTCGTGTGAAAGAGCCCTAAGAAATCAGTCCAGATGCTGTCTGTTCACAAAACTAGTCTCATCCAGATGGAAAACTAGCTCTTGTGAAAGAGGCGTAATAGCCCTGGGGATGGAGTCTAATTTTCTCAAACACAAAATTTGTTTAAATGGTAATTTAGATTAATTTTAGGGATAAGCTTACATTCTGAATGTATTATTAGATTATCTTTTAGCCAGTCGTTCATTTTTCACAATTCAATGTCTATTGAAAACAGTCTTTTCAGATGCAATCATTGTAATGTGGATCTAGCCAGACCCCGGTCAATGCTCAATTTGATTGGATATGTGCAAGTAATGCAGATGCATCTCATTTAGCTAAATGACCTATTACAAGGCTCAGTTGCTTCTTTCTATTATTGGGTCTCAACCACCAACAGTTCTTAAAGGACTTCTCTAGGATTAAAGGAAAGTATGTGTCAGCCATAAGTTATGTCTGCTGTTGCAGCTCCTCTCAATTGAAGTGAATGGGACTGAGCTGCAGTACCAAATACAACCTGTGCACAGGTATGGTGCTGTTGTTGAAAGCAAGCAGTCATGTTTTCTAATCCTGGACAACCCCGAAAACTGAGTGTGTGCATCAAGAAATGGACATTACTGTTTAAGGGAGGTAAATGCGGTCAAAAATCAAATGGAAATGGAAAAAATAAAATGAAAATGCAAATATCCTTTTGACATTTCTTTTGCAATCACTTAATTAGCTATTTAGTTTTTCCTTCAAGCATGGGTAATGTAAGACAACATTAAAAAGACCTTTTGTCATTTAATTTTCATTACCCATACTGGTATTTTATGATCAAATTATAAAAAAGCTGACATACAAAATGGATAAATGAAAGGCAAAGTGACAGTTTAAAATTCAGTTTTCATCCCTGAAAACAATTTCAGTGCCAAAATTAAAATTAAAATGAGCAGTGACAGTGCCACCTTCTGCTGATTTACTTTTAATTTCACACTTTGCTTTTTCATTTTACGGTTTTCATTTTCAAGCTGTGCAGTATTCAGATATATACTAATTCGCACCAATGGGTGGGGCTTAAAATTTAAATAGTTGTTAACCAGCCCCAGACTGAACATCCGCCCAACAATGTTCAGTGGGCTGTGCCTTCTCATTCTTAAAGGCTATGGACACCTTTGGTAGCTTTTTTTATGATTGCATTGTACTCATTTTTAACTAAAGATCATTTTTTCAATTGGTCTTTATTAAAAATGTTGAGCCCCTTTCTCAGTACGGCTTTGAGATTCTCTAGTACCATGCTCTGTGTTTTTACTGTGTTCCATCAAGCAGCTCAACTGAAGGCTCTTTAGCTCTGACCTTATAAACATTCATTATAGCTCAATTATTATTTTACTGATAACAATGTGGCTTAAATAAGTGTTTTTGAGCTACTAGTGATTTAGAGATAAGGGTTATTAAAGGACCGTCTGAAAGTGAAATACAATTCTCACACCTAGGCAGTAGTTGCCCTTTGTGACAAAGCTAATATTTTTAATAAAGACCAATTGAAAAAATTATTTTAAGCCCAAAAGGAGTAAAATGCAAGCATAGAAATTGCCCCAAATATATACCTAGTCTTTAAATAGTCACTAACTTTTCATACAACTTTGCCTAAGGCTACTTTCACACTAGCGTTTTTTGCGGATCCGTCATGGATCTGCAAAAACGCTTCCGTTACAATAATACAACCGTATGCATCTGTCATGTACAGATCCGGTTGTATTATCTCTTCTATAGCCATGACGGATCCGTCATGAACACCATTGAAAGTCAATGGGGGACGGATCCGTTTTCTATTGTGTCAGAGAAAACAGATCCGTTCCCATTGACTTACATTGTGTTTCAGGACGGATCCGTCTTGCTCTGCACTACATCGCAGACAGAAAAACGCTGCTTGCAGCTTTATTCTGTCTGCAATAGGAGCGCAACCAAACGGAACAGAATGCATTTTAGTGCATTCCGTTCAGTTTTGTCCCCATTGACAATGAATGGGGACAAAACTTAAGTGTTTTCTTCCTCTATTGAGATCCTATGATTGATCTCAATAGCGGAATTGAAAACGCTAGTGTGAAAGTAGCCTAAGTCAGTAGTACAAGCGACCACAAGAAATTTTGTAATATGTTTTATCAGTGAGAAATGCTTAGTTCTACTGTTATCAGCGGTTTACCGCCCCAGCACTGCTTATTGCTTTTAACCACCTCAGCCCCCAGTGCTTAAACACCCTGAAAGACCAGGCCACTTTTTACACTTCTGACCTACACTACTTTCACCGTTTATTGCTCGGTCATGCAACTTACCACCCAAATGAATTTTACCTCCTTTTCTTCTCACTAATAGAGCTTTCATTTGGTGGTATTTCATTGCTGCTGACATTTTTACTTTTTTTGTTATTAATCGAAATTTAACGATTTTTTTGCAAAAAAATGAAATTTTTCACTTTCAGTTGTAAAATTTTGCAAAAAAAACGAGATCCATATAGAAATTTTGCTCTAAATTTATTGTTCTACATGTCTTTGATAAAAAAAAAAAATGTTTGGGTAAAAAAAAAAATGGTTTGGGTAAAAGTTATAGCGTTTACAAACTATGGTACAAAAATGTGAATTTCCGCTTTTTGAAGCAGCTCTGACTTTCTGAGCACCTGTCATGTTTCCTGAGGTTCTACAATGCCCAGACAGTACAAACACCCCACAAATGACCCCATTTCGGAAAGTACACACCCTAAGGTATTCGCTGATGGGCATAGTGAGTTCATAGAACTTTTTATTTTTTGTCACAAGTTAGCGGAAAATGATGATTTTTTTTTTTTTTTCTTACAAAGTCTCATATTCCACTAACTTGTGACAAAAAATAAAAAGTTCTATGAACTCACTATGCCCATCATGAAATACCTTGGGGTCTCTTCTTTCCAAAATGGGGTCACTTGTGGGGTAGTTATACTGCCCTGGCATTCTAGGGGCCCAAATGTGTGGTAAGGAGTTTGAAATCAAATTCTGTAAAAAATTACCTGTGAAATCCGAAAGGTGCTCTTTGGAATATGGGCCCCTTTGCCCACCTAGGCTGCAAAAAAGTGTCACACATCTGGTATCTCCGTACTCAGGAGAAGTTGGGGAATGTGTATTGGGGTGTCTTTTTACATATACCCATGCTGGGTGAGTCTGGAATATAAATGTCTAAAAAATTTTACGCATTTGGATTCCACAAGTTAGTGGAATATGAGACTTTGTAAGAAAAAAAAAAATAATTTCCGCTAACTTGGGCCAAAAAAATGTCTGAATGGAGCCTTACAGAGGGGTGATCAATGACAAGGGGTGATCAGAGAGTCTTTATGGGGTGATCACCCCCCTGTCATTGATCACCCCCCGTAAGGCTCCATTCAGATGTCCGTATGTGTTTTGCGGATCCGATCCATGTCATACGGACATCTGAATGCAGCATGACAGGGGGGCGTGATCAATGACAGGGGGATGATCAGGGAGTCTATATGGGGTGATCACCCCCCCTGGAAGGCTCCAGGGAGACGCCTGTATGTGTTTTGCGGATCCGATCCATCTATCAGTGGATCCGTAAAAATCATGCGGACATCTGAATGGAGCTTTACAGGGGGTTGATCAATGACAGGGGTGTAATCAATGACAGGGGGGTGATCAGGGAGTCTATATGGGGTGATCACCACAGTCATTGATCACGCCCCTGTAAGGCTTCATTCAGACGTCCGTATGCGTTTTGCGGATCCGATCCATCTATCAGTGGATCCGTAAAAATCATGCGGACATCTGAATGGAGCTTTACAGGGGGTTGATCAATGACAGGGGTGTAATCAATGACAGGGGGGTGATCAGGGAGTCTATATGGGGTGATAACCACAGTCATTGATCACGCCCCTGTAAGGCTTCATTCAGACGTCCATATGCGTTTTGCGGATCAGATCCATTTATCAGTGGATCCGTAAAAATCATGCGGACATCTGAATGGAGCTTTACAGGGGGTTGATCAATGACAGGGGTGTAATCAATGACAGGGGGGTGATCAGGGAGTCTATATGGGGTGATCACCACAGTCATTGATCACGCCCCTGTAAGGCTTCATTCAGACGTCCGTATGCGTTTTGCGGATCCGATCCATCTATCAGTGGATCCGTAAAAATCATGCGGACATCTGAATGGAGCTTTACAGGGGGTTGATCAATGACAGGGGTGTAATCAATGACAGGGGGGTGATCAGGGAGTCTATATGGGGTGATAACCACAGTCATTGATCACGCCCCTGTAAGGCTTCATTCAGACGTCCGTATGCGTTTTGCGGATCCGATCCATTTATCAGTGGATCCGTAAAAATCATGCGGACATCTGAATGGAGCTTTACAGGGGGTTGATCAATGACAGGGGTGTAATCAATGACAGGGGGGTGATCAGGGAGTCTATATGGGGTGATAACCACAGTCATTGATCACTCCCCTGTAAGGCTTCATTCAGACGTCCGTATGCGTTTTGCGGATCCGATCCATTTATCAGTGGATCCATAAAAATCATGCGGACATCTGAATGGAGCTTTACAGGGGGTTGATCAATGACAGGGGTGTAATCAATGACAGGGGGGTGATCAGGGAGTCTATATGGGGTGATAACCACAGTCATTGATCACGCCCCTGTAAGGCTTCATTCAGACGTCTGTATGCGTTTTGCGGATCCGATCCATCTATCAGTGGATCCGTAAAAATCATGCGGACATCTGAATGGCGCTTTACAGGGGGTTGATCAATGACAGGGGGGTAATCAATGACAGGGGGGTGATCAGGGGTGATCAAGGGTGAATAAGGGGTTAATAAGTGACAGGGGGGGGTGTAGTGTAGTGGTGCTTGGTGCAACATATTACTGAGCTGCCTGTGTCCTCTGGTGGTCGATCCAAACAAAGGGGACCACCAGAGGACCAGGTAGCAGGTATATTAGACGCTGTTATCAAAACAGCGTCTAATATACCTGTTAGGGGTTAAAAAAAACACATCTCCAGCCTGCCAGCGAACGATCGCCGCTGGCAGGCTGGAGATCCACTCTCTTACCTTCCGTTCCTGTGAACGCGCGCGCCTGTGTGCGCGCGTTCACAGGAAATCTCGCGTCTCGCGAGAGGACGCGCCGGCGCGTCCACCCAGAAGAGCAGGGCCGCCGCAAAGACGCAATCCTGCGTACGGCGGTCCTGAGGAGGTTAAAGGGCTTCTGTCACCCCCAAAACACATTTTTAATTTTTGGGCTTGTTAAAATCCTTATTGAACGACTATTCCCTATATAGGGCTCTTACCTTGGTCTGTGGCTTTGTTTCATTAAAAATCGATCTTTTAAAATATGCAAATGACTTCACTAGCAGCAAATAGGGCGTCTACTTGCTGGTAGCCGCCGCATCCTCCTTTTAAAAAAACGCCCCCTCCTCCTGTTGATTGACAGGGCCAGCGAGCGCTCTCCTCCTCCGGCTGGCCCTGTCAGCATTTCAAATCCCGCGCCTGTCTTCATTCGGCGCAGGTGCTCTGAGAGAAGGACGCTCGCCTCCTCAGCACTCCCTCAGTGCGCCTGCGCCGATGACGTCACCGAAAGAGAAGACGTCATCGGCGCAGGCACACTGAGGGAGTGCTGAGGAGGCGGGCGTCCTTCTCTCAGAGCGCCTGCGCCGAATGAAGACAGGCGCGGGATTTGAAATGCTGACCGGGCCAGCCGGAGGAGGAGAGCGCTCGCTGGCCCTGTCAATCAACAGGAGGAGGGGGCGTTTTTTTAAAAGGAGGATGCGGCGGCTACCAGCAAGTAGACGCCCTACTTGCTGGTAGTGAAGTCATTTGCATATTTTAAAAGATCGATTTTTAATGAAACAAAGCCACAGACCAAGGTAAGAGCCCTATATAGGGAATAGTCGTTCAATAAGGATTTTAACAAGCCCAAAAATTAAAAATGTGTTTTGGGGGTGACAGAAGCCCTTTAAGTTTTAAAAATGCTGTTTCCTGTCCAGGACAGATCATGTCTGCAGGAGGATCATATTACACATGTTTAATGCAAGTCTTTGGGAAGGGAAGGGCGGAGTAGTGAACAGGAGTTGACAAGGAAAGACTGCACAGCTACAAGGAAAGTTTATAGATCAGCAGAAGTGTTTTATTTATAAGCATACAGTTTAGTACTGCTCTGTAATGTCCTCCATTATCCAGGGCTGCTTCTTAGTGAGTAAGAGAAGGTTAAGAAGCAGATTCTCCTCTACTTTCTGTGTACAGTGGATGGCAGGTAGTCTCCACCTACCATGTCTGAGAGAACTGTGAACCAGATATTCAGAAAACTCAGAGGAAAACTGCTAAAAATACCAGTTACATGTGATATAATGGCCAGAAATAGTGTTAGTCTTCAGTTTAATGCAAAGTTTGTTGAAAGCTTAGTGCTGCTTTAAGTCATATGTTACGCTTTAATTGATGTTACTGATAATAGTCTTGCTTTAATTTATGTTTTTTTCACTAGGGCTGCCTGTCTCCAGCCATTTCCTTCCTTTATGTTTCGCTCCCCCTGCCTGCAGCGTGCAGTCTTTCCCCCTGCCATATCTATTCACAGATGCCCCAACTGCTCTTTACTTTGCAAGCCTCTCTTGATGCTGCCCCCCCCCCCATTTAACATATGTTCTCCCAGTATTTGCATGGGTTTCCTCTGGGTACTCTCGTTTCCTCCCACACTCCAAAGACATACTGATAGGGAACTTAAACTGTGAGCTTCATTGGAGACAGCTGTAAAGCGCTGTAGAATATGTCGGCGCTATATAAGTGAGTATAATAATAAATATATTATAGCCCATGGTAAACCAGGGACAAATTAAAAAAATTTCACCAGTTAAAGGAATTTTATTGTCAAGAGAACTCCTTTTCTTATACTCTGTTGGGTCTCCTCTAAATAAGGGCTCATGCACACGAACGTATTTTCTTTCCGTGTCCGTTCCATATTTTTTACGGACCGTATATGGAACCATTCATTTCAATGGGTCCGCAAAAAAAACAGAAGGCACTCCGTGTGCATTCCGTTTTCGTATGTCCTGTAGGAAGGCACAGGGGGCCGTCATTGATGACAGGTATGCGTCACCGAGATTCCTCGCCTCGGTGAGGTAAGAGCCGGTAGTTTTAAGTGTCAGCGGCAGCTAGTGCTGACTGACACTGTTTTGTTGTTAGTATGGCTGTAAAGCCGATTCGGGCCGGCTCTTACTGGGAGTAGCCAAAGTGCTGGGTGGGTGGCTGCTCCCCACGCTCCAGGCCGGGTCTTTTTTGGCCTATATAAAACCCAGCCAGCAGTCTCAGCTGGGTGTGGTTTTTCCTCCATCTGACAGAGAAGTTGGGGAGTCTCTGTATTTTGGGACCTGTGAATTTGTGCCGTGCTAAAGGGCTGAGAGCCGCATGCCGGGAAACAGGGCCCTAAAGCCTGCTGTGAACTGCGGATAGAAAACTGCTAACCAGGTGAAGATTTTGTTCTATGGGCATTGCATGGTGTTAACAAACACCAAGACTGTGAACGGTCATTTTGTTTTTCCTTATGTGTGAATAAACACTGAGCTGTAAGGACTTTGTGAATGCCTCTATACTGCGTCCGCTAGCCTGTCTACCAGAGCAAAACTCCACAGTCCGTATTTCTGTTCTGCAAACAAATAGAACATGTCCTATTATTGTCCGCATTACGGACAAGGATAGTACTGTTCTATTAGGGACCAGCTGTTGCGTTCCACAAAATACGGAATGCACACGGACGTCATCTGTATTTTTTGCGGATCCGTTTTTTGCGCACCACAAAATACATGCGGTCGTGTGCATGAGGCCTTAGTCAGAGAAGAGTACTGATAAGTACTGCTGGATGTGGTGGTCTGTGTATTAATATGGTTGACCATTCATCGGAATGGTGGGCATATAATACTACGTAGAAAACGTTACTATACTACTACAGAGAAAAAAGTGCTAATGTGACTATAGCTTTTACATATAATACAGCATAGAAAAAGAACCAGTGTGAATACATTGTATCCTTAAATATAATACAGCATAAAAAGTACCAGTGTGAATATACTGTATTCTTACATATAATACATTATAGAAAACATACCAGTGTCAATATACCATGTTCCTATTTATAATACAGCATAAAGTACCATTGTGAATACACTGTATCCTTAAATATAATACAGCATAAAAGTACCAATGTGAATATATTGTATACTAACACATAATACAGTATAGAAAATGTACCAGTGTGAATATACTATATCCTTACATATAATACAGTATAGAAAACAAACCTGTGTGAATACACTGTATCCTTAAATATAATACAGCATAGAAAGTACCAGTGTGAATATACTGTATTCCTATTTATAATGCAGCATATAAAAAGTACCAGTGTAAATATATTGTATCCTTACATATAATACAGCATAGTAAAAGTGCCAGTGAGACTATACTGTATCCTTACATATAATACAGCATAGTAAGTGCTAGTGAGAATATACTGTATCCTTATAATACAGCATAGAAAAAGTACCAGTGTGAATATACTGTATCTTTACAAACAGTAGAATACAGCATAGAAAAAGTGCTTGTATAAATATACACAAACATATTCGGGAACATTTTCACATGATGACAAATTCTGGCGTAAATTATAGTCAATCTGTTGGGCTGCATGAAACCATGCCCCTTTCACTAAACTTTGCCCACTGTTCTTCTCACCTCTATAAAGTGATGTGGGAAGAGCAAAATGACGATATCGCAAATTTTTGTGCAGATAGTGGCTTGTGCAAAAATATGCAACTTTTATACAAGAGCAAACTTGCTTACACCCATTCATAATTTCCCCCCGTAATTCCTCATAGAAAAGGTGCTAGTGTAAATAAAGTCTTACATAATACCACATAGCAAACATGTCTGTGTGAATATACCCGTACGCGGCCGGTCTGAATATGCTCTTACATACAGCATTTAGAGAACATACAGTATTACCATTTTGTTTCCTTTTCTCCTAATATTTGACGCTTCCTATAATTTTCCCATGCAATAATCAGACCCTTCTTTTGACCACATCAGCCTGAATGGTTCCAATTTTTTTCTGTCTATGCATGGATGTTTCCAATGATGATATGGGTCATTGAGTAGGAAACATAATGTAGAAAAGCTGCGGCTAATTTTAGTGCAAGTTTATTATGAATACTGAAGCTAATGCATGGGCTTCCGCCCCAGTAATTCTCTATGTGTTTGCCTTAAAAGCTTATGCTGCCAAGCTGTGCTTCATTGTATTGTGTGCTGCTGTCAGTAAACTTCTTATCTGGACCTATGAGAGCATATGTAGTGTTATAGGGGCTAGCAGAAATATAAAAAAAAAACTGTCCTATACTAGAACAGTGCATGCAGGGAAGTAAGGAATTTTATAATTCATAACACAATGTTTAGGACAATAGTGGGCAACTATGGAACTGCTAATGGAGTCCTTTATGTAAAGGGGAGTTCTACAACTTCAATAGTTAATTCCTTTTCCTAAAATGGGAGCCGAGTTGCAGTAACCCAGCACGACCACTACATGGTACACTTAGCTGTCTGCTTCTGGCTCCGAACACTGTGTTAGTTCCATTGGCCATGGCTTCTGCTGACAGCTGATCAATGGAGGTAACTTGTGTTGGATTCTCACCAATGTTTTACTGATGACCTATCGAAGGACTCAATATGCAGGGCAGCAGTTTCAATCTCTGCTACTGATCATTTCACACTCAGCCGCCGTTTTCTGACTCTTCCCCTCTGACTCAGCTTCAATGCCTGGTTGGCTGTCAGCTCAGTCAGCAAACATATCTCTGATTGGTGAATGGGTCTGTTCAAGTCCTCTTTACACTTAAGAAGGCCGACAAACATAGAGAAGAGACATCAAACACCAGCAGATCATCCCATGTAAACAGGGATTTGCTGCCCAGGAACAATAAATCTGTATGGGGATGAACAATCGCAATAGTGATCCTTCATTCCCATACAGAAGGAATGCATGTAAATACAGCTCCACTGGAGTTTAAAGGGGTTGTCCGAGTTATTTTTTTGTTCTTTGTAGGTTTCTAACTAATCAAATGTAACAGCTTTGCCATGCACTTACTGTATCTGTAGTTGCTCCTTTCTCAGATTTCACTGAGGGTCACATGACCTGTGATGTCAGCTTCTCTTCCTGCTCTGATGATGATTAGTGCACAAACCTGAAAGAGCAGAGATGTGTCTGTACACCAGACTTCACAGTGGTGGCCACTACCCCCTTTGCTGCTGTGTGCTCTCTCCATGGATTCTTAAGCCCTTCAGCTGCACAGACTGAGGGCTGATGGCTTTACTGAGTAGCTGCAGGCAGTGAGGAGACAAATGCTGGGCACAGGAGCTCACAGACTAGAGCAGTTCTGCACAAGAACAGGTAAGGGGGAGATCCTGTGTGTATCAGCAGTGTCATTGTACAGCTGGGACTTGTAGTCCTACACATACAACATGCTGCTCAGTATCCCAGCAGGCAGACATGTCACTCAGGGCAGCACTTGTATTCACTTCCTTTGCAGAGCAGGGGGAGGGGCAGAGGTTATTGTTATTGCAGGTAAACAAAGAGCCAGAAGAGAACCAGGGAAATTAGAAAATATAATATTTTTTTTTTACCTAAAACTTGCTTAGCTCAGTTATATATTGCTGCCCATCAGATTTACAGTGCTATATATTTTTTTTTCATAACTCAGACAACCCCTTTAACAGTTGAATGCCGTAAATATGGTTTGCTTAGGAAGAAATTAGGAGGCAACAGCAGTCAGGCAGTATAAGCCAACCAAATGGCATCGGTCAAGATACTAGAGTAGAGTGTTAGGTGGAAGAAGAAGTTTAAAATAAATAAAAAAACGAGTTAGGGTGGGGTCACTTCACGTTTTAAGCTCCGTTTGACGTACACGTTATAAAAAAAAAGGATACAAAAATGCCGCACACCACATTCTTGTATCCTGCACTGTCCAGTAAAAAAAAACATATACTTTTTTTCACAATGGAACTCTGTGGTGATCGGATGCCACTGTATGGCATCAGTCTGAAGCATCCACTTAATTTGTATGTTTTTTCTATATGTTGGATGGGATAACGTGATGTGAATCCAGCCTTAGATACATAAAACCTTATACATACACCTGGTACAGAACAATAATGTTGGCAGACAGAGGAGACCTTCAGTCATTTGAATCAGCAGAACGGGTAAATTGAAGCCAATAGAACCACATCTTAGGGTCCATTCACACGTCCGTAGTGTATTGCGGATCCGCAATACACCCGGCTGGCACCCCCCATAGAACTGCCTATTCTTGTCCGCGATTGCGGACAGGAATAGGACATGTTCTATTTTTTGCGGAGCCGCGGCCCGGAAGTTCAGGGCCGAAGTTCAGGCAGCGGCATGGAAATGCGGATGCGTGTGCTGTCCGCATCTTTTTTGTCCCCATAGAGATTGAATGGGTCCGCGGACCCATTTGCGGATGTGTGAATGGAGCCTTATCCAGTATTGTGACTGGCAGCTTCCAAGATAATTTAACTTTAACTTTTCCTCATATATCATGGGCAAAGTGATGGCCGTAGAAGGGACAATTTTCCTCTAATTAAACTATGTAATTTAAGGTTTACCGTCACTTTAAGGTGGCCTTTGATATAAGATTATTCTTCAGATCTGACCTTTTTATTTAGGAGTCTGAGCATGAATAATGGAAAGATGCTTACAAGATGTATTTATAGCGCAAATAAAAATCTGGAGAAAAAAGTGACTTTTAATAGTTGCTATGACTACACGTCTAACCCCAAAATCTATTGTACATGCAGTAGTGTAGTCGTGATGATTTTAGTGATGAACACTTTTTGATCATAGCCAAATTTGTGTTCATGTTTAGAGTTATTGGCTCAGAATGACATCGGTTGCCTGGCTGATGGCCTGCACTGGCTGCGTTCTCCAGCGTGCATGTGATTGTTCTCTTTTATATCTTTTGCTGTGGATTTTGATGGAAGCTTTGTTTCCCTGGGATACAATTACAGCTATTTTTGTGAATTATTAGGTGATTAATTCTATATTTTCTTTAGTCATTGATAGAGGTTTATTGATTTTCCCTGAAAATCATATACACTTTTTTGCGCTGGCATCCCGTGCCCACTGCTGCCCTGCTCATCTCTGCGGGTACAGACACCACACTACTCACTCTGCTGGCCCCCGCACCCTGCCACTGGCCTTCTTAGTGCAGATTCAGCAGGCTGTGGCCTGCGCTTCCTCTAGCTAGTCCTGGGCTATACTATAGGGTGCACGCACACTCTCAGGCTCCTGAAGGGCTAGTGAGCACACATCCTAATTCTTCCCCAGCCTATAGCTGGTTGTCTCATTGTTTTAAAAGCACCTTTCCCTAGGGTAGGGTGCCTGAGCTTTAGGTTCCTAGTCTTTAGTTAACCAGTGAAGATGCGTTATTCTGTCTTTAACCGTGTACTGAACTTCTGCCTGACAAATGACTCTGATTCTCTGCTACCGGCCCTGACTTTAGCCTTGTATTGATCTATTGCTGCCTGCCCTGACCTTGGACTTATTTCTCAGATACGTTTGTTCTTAGCCTGCTCTGACCTCGGCATGTCTTCTGACTACTAATATCACCTGACTACTAGGTGCTTTGCACTAGTGTCTCTGACCCCCATAGGTCAGCCACCAACTACACCAGGACTATCTCAAAAGGTAGCAGACTGGTGGCTCTTCTGCAGTGAAGACCAGATCCCAATATATGGAAAAAACTGGTGAAAACCAGGGTACTGCCAGGATAACGCCCTTAGAGATAGCCCAAAATCCAACTCAGTTGGTAAAGTAGATCCACACCCACTGTATGTGACATACGCCGTCATATATTATCACCAGTATATCCCGTAGTGCTGGCACATGTTCTTCGGACATGCACATCCTATTACTCAGTGATATGTTTTTGAAGGTTTACAGTTCATGCTGTCCCATACAATTTATTTTGTAAATGTCAGCCTTTTAGTTCCATAAATTGCCAGTAACACAATATAAGATTGTACCCAGTTTCAAGGGCACCGATCTATTTCTTAGTCTTCATTTTACAAGCTTCATTTCATGTTTCTCAATTGCAGGCGTGTGGATATCACCTTATATTTGCATTCAAATGAATCTATTACAGTTCTGCCTGTGCAGATTATGATACGGCTGATATGACAGCCATAACAGAAATCAGTGCTATATTCTAAGCACGGTTACTTCATCGTCCATTGCATTCGATTCACAATGGTGATGTCTCTTTCTTGTCACAGGGGACTTATAAGACATTTTATAACGCGGGGCATTGGTATTCATCCAGAAGGCCAAGCAAAGATGTCACGTAGACAGTGTATAGAAGACTGATATTTAGTTGAGTATCTACTGAATCCTGTGGAAAGGACATGATGGATGGCACCTACAGCAGGTTGTGTGCCAGTTTTTACTATGAAATAGCACCCCTATTTGTAACATATCATGTATGCATGTTTGTATTGGCAGATCCACTCATGCCTCCCAGCTATACTGGTTGCTATCATATGATGAATAATGAAATATTATAATTCTGTATGCAATTATTGAGTATGAAATATTCTCAATTATCGGCTTTTTCTTACCATCCTTTTTCTTTCAGTTAGGCCATGTTCACTTGACCCTTAGTTATTTTCCTGGTTCTGCTCAGAAAGAGGAACAGAACAATGAAAAAAATAATGTAAGTGCCGGATTCGACACTTAACTGAAACGAGATGAACTGAAGAGAACCCAATGACGGTAATGAGGTCCATTTGGTTTCCGTCTTGGTGCCTACTTTCTAAAAAAAAAAGCCCTGCATGCGTGTCCAATCTTTTTGGTGGAATCTGCGATGCAGGCCCCGAATTACTGGTTTAGGCTATTTTCACATCTGCGCTTTCCCTTAGATCTGTCATAGGATCTCAATAGCGGAAGAAAACGCTTCAGTTTTGTCCCCATTCATTGTGAACTGAACTGAACAGAATGCACCAGAATGTATTCCGTTCCGTTTGGTTGCGTCCCCATCGCGGACAGAATAATGCTGTGAGCAGCGTTTTTCTGTCTGCGATGTGGTGCAGAGCAAGATGTCATGACACAATGTAAGTCAGTGGGGACGGATCCGTTTTCTCTGACACAATAGAAAACAGATCCGTCCCCCATTGGCTTACAGTGGTTTTAGAGACGGATCTGTCTTGGCTATTTTAAAGCTAATACAACCGGATCTGTCATAATGGATGATGGATCCAGCAAAAACGCTGTTGTGAAAGTAGCCTTAGGGTACTTTCACACTAGCGTTGTTAGAATCCAGCAGGCAGTTCCGGCAAGCCATATACAAACGGAAATCTCTTTTTTTCCGAGATTTCCGACGGATCCAGTGAAATATCGGATTCGTCTCATCTGGTATCATCCAGAATAATGGATCCGGTATTTAATTTTTTTTCAAAGATCAAAAGAGAAACCTGCTCCTCCTATATCCCGGCTCATGCCCAGATCCAGCTATGTGGCAATTTCCAGAACACTCGGTATAGAAATGAATGCCGGATCCGGGAAGTGCGGTATTGTTCCAGGGTTTTGGCCCCAAAAAAATATGCAGCATGCTACGGTATTTTGTCCAGTCAAATACCGTACAAGGGACGGAACGGAAGACATCCTGATGCATACTGAATGGATTGCTTTCCATTCAGAATGCATTAGGACAAAACTGATGCGTTTTTGTTTTTTTTTCCGGTATTGAGACCCTTTACTGGATTTCAATACCGGAAAAGAATAGCGCTAGTGTGAAAGTACCCTTACTTAAAAAAAATTTAAAGTTTAGCTGCTGTATAGGCTTCTTTAGAAAAAAACTGATGCTAAGTGCATCTGTTTTGTCTTTTACATGCTCTTTTACGTTCATCTCGATTTTTTATTTTTTTTACTGAATAGGAAAACGCAGATGTCTGTGCTGTTTGTCTGTGTCGTTTCAATCAGGCAGAAAATCAATTGAAAATAATAATAGGATTGCATTATTTTTTGTAATCAGTTGTCCTTCATTTAAAAAAAAAAAAAGCAATGAGGAAAAACGTCTGTCCTGTGTGGCTGTGCGGCAAATTATAGAATGTGTCCTGTTCTTGTCTGTTTTGTGGATAAGAATAGGCATTTTTCAAAGGGACCAATGAAAATGTTCCATATTTTGCAGATCCACGATTTGTTGTTAAGGGTACATATCATCGGGATAGGCTATCATTATCTCATCTGTGGAGGTCCACCTCCCAGCACACATTGTATGGCAGCTCTTCTTGGTATTGCAGCTCAGGCCCATTCACTTCCAACAGCTGATCAACAGGGGGGCTGGAAGTCGGACCCTCACTCAGTTACTGGAGATGGCAGCCACTTGATGCCGCAATGTGCAAAATAGGTAGTAACAGGAAATAACCACATATAAACAAGTGATGGTTGATTTTTCATTTTTGCCCGGAGTGGTCCTTTAAAGAGTTCCTGTCACCACGTCTGTTTAAATCAATAATTGTATTCCACATGAAATTTAAATTCTGGAACATTTATTCATATGACCGCATGCTGTGCTGGTCCTCCGTTACACAGATGGGTGTTACCAGTTAGGGGGTGTCCCTGCGTATTATCCAATCAGTGCTGCCTATGGCAGACTGTGCAAGGACACGCCCCCAGCCAGTAACACCCATCTGTACCTTTATCCATAAACTTCTAGCAGGAATAATAAAAGAAAGAGCACAGAATAAAGTAATAAGAAAAGATGCCCTACAGTTGTTATTACATGGGAATTGCAAGTACTTATTGACACAGACATGTCAGGAGAGGCGACAGTTCCCCTTTAAAGAACCTCGGTAAAGAATACTAGTGACTGGTTGTGTGAAATATTTTCTGTAGGGCATTGTACACATTTATTGCAGACATCATTGCTTTGTGCTCATGTTCTTTTTTTTTTTTTGCAATAATTCTTTTTCAATTTCTGTTCTGAAGACTTCAACAAAATAACTATAGTGAACAAAACCCCTGAGTTCAGTGAGTCACTCTTAATGTCTCTAGCAGCAAAGCCATCTATATTTTATGGGCCTGTGTGCTGCTATCTGATTATGGCCTGGGAATCAATCAGCTATGCCAGTGTCCCTTCTGGAACTGTAAATCACATTGCTAGTGCAAATCTGGCAATTTGTCATCATACAGTCTTCGGCTGCCTTGATAATAGATCTAGGCAACCTCGTGCCAAATGATATTAAATCTAACCTTATAAATCTAATGTTCCTCCATACATATTATACTGCGCTCCATGTGATATGTTCCCATTGTTTCCCTAAAATATATAATGAAAAAAAAATCCAAACATATTCCGAGTGCAAATAACTAATGTAAGAATAATGATGTGACCATTCATTTACTCATATATTCATCACAGCTTTCCATATGTTTAATATACTGTAGATATACTGTGTTACTTTTTAGGCAGCATTGACACGACCGTGCTGCCGCCGTGTGTTTCTGTGGGCTTCTGGGTCCATGCCTCCTCTCCGCAAAAGATAGGACATGTCCTATCTTTTGTTGTATCTTGCGAATCTCTGACCCATTCAAGTTAATGGGTCCGCACTGCGATTCGGAGTTCATGTTGCAGTCGTATGAATGCTTCCTTATTAGCACAGGACAGATCCCTTGTGGGTAAATTCTTGGGGCAGAAAGAGAAAAAAATATTATTTATTTTAAATTGATTCTTTTTAGTTAACTTTTTCTTATTAAAAATCATTTTTCTCTTTTGAACACCATTTCATTTTTAAGTCCAAAAAATCAGTGCTGATTAATTTATATATTTATATATTTAAAGCAACCAGATCTCCATTTGTCTGTTGCTGTGCATAGGCCGCCGACATCTCCTCTCTTCAGTCAGGCATGGACTTTGCAGTACTCATCCTCCCTGCTGCTCCATGCTGCAGGCTGCTCCTAGTCTTCTTCTCCCGCTTCCTGGTGCTCGCTCACTTAGGGCTAACCTTTTCCCAGGAAATGGCAGCATTCCTTGGGGTACATAGGGCACCTTCCCATATAGGTGCATGAGCAAAAGGCTCACAGCTTGTCTAGTCCTACAAAGTTACACTATTGTATCTTCTGACCTCAGCCTGTTTTTCGTATTGACCATGTGCCTCCTGTCCTGACATGTGCCTGATCACTGCATTGACCCTGTGCTGCCTATTTACCGTAGTGCACAAACTGTGGTTGTCCTGACTAGGGATGCAGCTATCGACTATTTTTTTAATCGAGTATTCTATCGATTTAATCGAGTACTCTAATAACAAAAAACTAATTAAAAGAACGTTTTTCTTTATAAAAACTAATTTTGCCCCCGTGCCATCAGCTTGCCCCCCAGTGCCACCAGCTTCCCCCGAGTGCCATCAGGTTCCCTCCAGTGCCACCAGCTGCCCCCTGAGTTCCACCAGCTGCTCTCCAGTGCCATCAGGTTCCCCTCAGTGCCATCAGCTGCCCCCTCTGTGCCACAAGTTTGCCCCCCAGTGCCACCAGCTTGCCCCCCAGCTCGTCCATCTTCTTCTCCCGCGTCCTGACGTCACACAGCATCAGGTCATAGTTCACGCTTATGTGCATTTTGTCCTCACTATGTGTCAGGAGGAAAGTGCAGCGCGGTGCAGGCCGGCGGGTGACCACAGAGCGGTGTGTAATAGCAAACGCTTCACTCCCACATGACATAAACGAATCCTACATGCAAAAAATTTACAGAGGATTTGTTTGTGTCGAATTACTCGATTCAATCGAGTAATTGTTTCAGCCCTAGTCCTGACCTCGGCTTGCCCTCTGCAATTGCCTGTCCCCTTGGTGCCAGTCACCAGTGTCCTTTGCCCTGTCTGGGTCAGCAGTCTCTGAGCATAGACTACTCCTAGAGGTGGCCCCTGCAGCAAAGTCCAGATCCCCATATTGGGATGAAAGGGTAAATACCAGGTGCCCACCTTAACAACACCCTCAAGAATAGCCCCTAGCCAAATCTGCTCACTGGCACAATGGGCCTACACTTTCTTCACATCACACATCAATTGAGTTAAAAGGAACCTGTCAGCATGAAGTTCTGACAGTCTCCCTGATCACAAATATGTTTTACTGCAGTGCTTCAGATAAGGCTACTTTCACACCTGCGTTAGGTGCGGATCCGTCTGGTATCTGCACAGACGGATCCGCACCTATAATGCAAACGCTTAGATCCGTTCAGAACGGATCCGTTTGCATTACCATGAAAAAAAAAAAAAAAAATTTTTTTTTTTGTTCATGATAATGCAAACGGATCCGTTTTGACTTTACATTGAAAGTCAATGGGGGACGGATCCGTTTGAAAATTGAGCCATACTGTGTCAACTTCAAACGGATCCGTCCCCATTGACTTAGGCTACTTTCACACTAGCGTTCGGGTGTCCGCTCGTGTGCTCCGTTTGAAGGGGCTCACGAGCGGCCCCGAACGCATCCGTCTGGCCCTAATGCATTCTCAGTGGAGGCGGATCCACTGAGAATGCATCCGCCTGCCAGCGTTCAGCCTCCGCTCCGCTCAGTGAGCGGACACCTGAACGCTGCTTGCAGCGTCCGGGTGTCCGCCTGGCCGTGCGGAGGCGAGCGGATCCGTCCACACTTACAATGTAAGTCAATGGGGACGGATCCGCTTGAAGATGACACTATATGGCTCAATCTTCAAGCGGATCCGTCCACCATTGACTTTCAATGTAAAGTCTGAACGGATCCGCTCAGGCTACTTTCAGACTTAGAAAATTTTCTAAGTAATAATGCAGACGGATCCGTTCTGAACGGATGCAAACGTCTGCATTATCGGAGCGGATCCGTCTGATGAAACATCAGACGGATCCGCTCCGAACGCTAGTGTGAAAGTAGCCTTACATTGTAAGTCTGGACTTATCCGTTTGCCTCCGCACGGCCAGGCGGACACCCGAACGCTGCAAGCTGCGTTCGGGTGTCCGCCTGCTAAGCGGAGCGGAGGACAAACGGTGCCAGACTGATGCATTCTGAGCGGATCCGCATCCACTCAGAATGCATTAGGGCTGAACGGATCTGTTCAGGGCCGCTTGTGAGCCCCTTCAAACGGAACTCACAAGCGGAGCCCCGAACGCTAGTGTGAAAGTAGCCTAAAACAGTTTCTAAGAAAATCTGGGCGAGGGGACGGGGAGAAGAGTCAAATTGCCTGTTCCTCATCAAAGTTCCAGGAAATGTTGATCGCGCTGCCTTATGAGTGTAGAGTTCGAATCTCAGACCCTTCTTTCCAATGTTCAGGTTAATCCACCTTGTAGCCAAACAATCTGTTACCAGCACTCACGTACACCTGCACCCTGCAGGCTGGAGGAATGGCTGATACCAGAGAGAACAAGAGCCCTGACTACCGACCAGGACCTGCCCAGTATCTGCTGCACTGCCAGAGCTCCTCATCAGCTTCTCTCCTTGCCTGCCTGATTGACAAGTTTCTCCCTATTTGTGCCTCAGAAGAGACCTGACAATAAAACGGAGTTGGGTGGGGATAATCTGGGGGAAGGTCTACCCTATGACGCTTCTTCCTGTTTCCAACTCATATTTTGAACACCGCAACATTGCAGAGAGAAACGTAGTTGCTTTTCGCCAGGTAACCTGTTGGTATTGCATGCCACACGTGGTTTTGGTAGCAGGCAGCCTTAGACAGGTTCCCATTATCTGATAAACGTCTGTTTGCCAGCAACTTGGACTAGGGGAAGCTTTATGCACACAGTACAGCTCCCATTTTATTGAAATGAAATCAACGTTGCTAGCTGACCAGCAGACAGATGCCCACCAATAACTTCATTTGACCAGAATACCCCTTTTAAATAGAAAAAATAAAATACAGATATGATTTTAATATTAAATAGATAAAGACAGTATATTATGGATTTATATTGATATAGATATAAGGTAGATATGCTAAAGAGATAGATATTAGAAAGTCAGATACATAATTGATAGATAGATGGATGATATATAGATATTAAATAGATTGATATGACATAGAGGGACGCTCACTTCAGGAGACTGTCTGATCTCTGCCCAGACTTCACCACCATGGAGGAGGAAGAGAGACTCTCCATACTGCTGGAGGAGGTGGAGAACACACCGGCCATAACAGCACAATATATTACTGCCTGCCATAGACTGAGAGGAGCCTGATATGTATATGGGCTCTTTCACACGAGCGGATGCTGTGCGTGGAATCCGCTGCGTGAAAGAGAGCCGAGCCCCACTCCGGACAGTAGAGACACGGAGGATTAACATGATTGATAATGCTCTGTGCCTCTCTGTGACCTTTTTACTACAAAATCACAGTGACAATTTTATCTCACTGTGATTTTGTAGTAAAAAGATCACAGAGAGGCATGGAGCATTATCAATCATGTTAGTGCTCCGTGTCTCTGCTGTCCGGAGCGGGGCTTGGTTCTCTTTCACGCAGCGGATTCCAGGCACGGCATCCGCCTGTGTGAAAGAGCCCTATAACTGATATGACTGTGTTTGCTACAAGAAAAAAATTGGGACACCAGAAAATGGTAGCAGTTTGGAGTATGTGAGCCGAGGTTTTTATCATCTGAGAAGATTGTTTACTTGCTGCAGTCATTCCCTGGAATGGTTTGGAGCGAGTGTGACAATTCTGTTTGTATCCTGCAGCATCTCAAGCCGTCTGTGCGGAAAGTGTATGTGAGTAAATAGAGCAGGAGAGGGAGGCAGCTTTTAGTGCATTTCTCACGCTTTAGGGCATTTACATGAAGAGAGACCGGCACAAAGGTGCAGAAGAGGTAGGGGACACGTTCTGCTGGATAATTCTTGTATGCCGTTCTTTCTCATGCTTTATGATCTTTTTTTTTCTGGTTAATTAGATTCCAGGTAGCTTTATTACAATATAATTGATATTACCATTGCTTTATACTCACTACTGCCTGCAATTTATCCTAGTACTGGAACCATATATGTTTGTTACCTTTATTATTACTAGAATCTTATACTTTGATTTTCTTTTTTTGCAGACAAGATGTTAATACTGTAAACGCCCCAAAATCTGCCATGAACCATCTAGACGGAGCACAAGAGGTGGAGGCAAGTGATGAGCCTGCCAATGCAGACATCAACGAGTCTGTGGAAGCTGACCTTGAACTGCCAGAAGTCGAAGAAGAACAACATGCATACGCGTCTCCTAACCTACGGCATACAGCCGGAGAGCAGGATGCAGGTTCTGGACAAGACGAAGAAGGAACACTTGCCAGATCTGCGAGTACAGAGAGTGGATTTCACAACCATACAGACACTGCAGAGGGGGATGTCATCACAGGTCAAGTAGATGGGTATGACCTTGACAGAGCTCAGGAAAATGAGGATGAGAATGCCTATGCTATTCACTACAGGCCCGAGTCTGAGGAATACACCGAGAACGCTGAGGCAGAGCATGGTGAGGTGCTACATAACAGGACTCTCCCCAATCATTTACATTTTCATGGTATGGAGTTGGACCATGAGGAGGCCATTAATGCAGCTTATTCCGGTTATGTCTACACACAAAGGTTATTTCACAGGGGTGAGGATGAGCAATATGCAGAACCGTATGCAGATTATGGACTGCAGGAACATGTGTATGAGGAAATAGGAGACACTCCTGATTTGGATATCACGGAAGGCCTCCGCCTTTATGAACAAGAGAGAGAAGAAGCTGATAATTATCGAAAAGAAGCCCTGGGTGCTCGCCTCCACCATTATGATGAGCGGTCTGATGGAGAGTCGGATAGTCCTGAAAAGGAGGCAGAGTTTGCGCCGTACCCGAGGATGGACAGTTATGAGCAAGAAGAAGATATTGATCAAATTGTGGCAGAGGTGAAACAAAGTATGAGCTCTCAAAGCCTAGACAAGGCGGCTGAGGATATGCCTGAAGCGGAACAAAGTATAGACCTCCCTGATCATTCCAAGGTTGTTGGTGGAGGGCATGTAACTAATGGGAACCTCTCTTCTGCCTCAAAAACTGCTGCTAATGCCGTGGAGATGGTGCAAAGGTACAGTAAGGAGAAGCGTGACGCCATTTCACTGGCTATCAAGGACATTAAGGAGGCTATAGAGGAAGTAAAGACTAGGACAATACGCTCCCCTTACACTCCTGATGAGCCAAAAGAGCCTATTTGGGTGATGAGGCAGGATATTAGTCCAACCAAGGACTGTGATGACCAAAGGCCACTAGATGGAGATGTAAGTATGTCTGGTATCTACTGCTCGACCGTCTTTTTTCAAACTGCTTTTTTCTTACTTCAGAGCCTGGAATATAGGAATGATCGTATTAGCAAATGTAGTGTGCAATGTAATATTTTACTCACCAATATGTCAATAAGGTAGACCGAATGAAACAAGCCCTATATCATATAATGGTATAAATGTATGTAAAAATGATATATTAAGGCTACATGCACACAAACGTTGTTTGTTTCCGTGCACGTTCCGTTTTTTTTGCGGATAGGATGCGGACCCATTCATTTCAATGGGTCCGCAAAAAATGCGGACAGCACACCATGTCCGCATCCGTATGTCCATTCCGTAGCCCCCCCAAAAAAAATAGAACATGTCCTATTCTTGTCTGTTTTAGGCATTGTTACAATGGATCCGCAAAAATTTTTTACGGATGGCATCTTTTTTTGCATCTACGGTCGTGTGCATGTAGCCTAATACATATACTGACAGTGGGTGATATTAATAAAATATAATGTACTATTGAAAAGGAACAAAAAGCATCTGGTCATTATGTCCCTAATAATGTTTTACTGTAAAACCACTTTATTACCCCCTCGTGCCATATACAAGTCGCCCATTTGAGGTCAGGGGTGCAGCGGTCTTCCCCAGTCTTGCCGCTTCACTCTGAGCTGGTGTAGGTCAGATGTGACTCTGCTCAGATCCTGCGCAGACACTGTCTTCTAGCATTTTCAGTGGCTATGCATTAAAGGGTTTCTATCACTTCGTATGACATAATTAGCTCTCAGACACTAGCGATCCGCTAGTGTCTGCTCTGGCCAACCATACTTAGGCTCCATTCACACGTCCGCAAAATGTGTCCGCATCCTTTCCGCAATTTTGCGGAAAGGGTGCGGACCCATTCATTCTCTATGGGGAGGGAATGTGCTGTCCGCATCCACATTTGCGGATCCGCACTTCCGCATCCGTGCTTCCGTTTCCGCAAAAAAATAGAACATGTCCTATTCTTGTCCGCAATTGCGGACAAGAACAGGCATATTCTATTATGTCGGCAATGTGCGGTCCGCAAAATGCGGAACGCACATTGCCGCTTTCCGTGTTTTGCGGATCCGTGTCTCCGTGTATCCGCAAAACACATTGCGGACGTGTGAATGGAGCCTAATATAACAGCTTTTGGGGCAGCCGTTTTGCTAAAAAAATAACTTTTATAAATATGCTAATGAGCCTCTAGGTGCTATGTGGGCGTCATTAGCACCTAGAGGCTCCGTCTACCTTCATACACAGCCACCGCCCAGCGCGTCCCTCCAGCCCGCCCATCTCCTGCTGAATGCGATCCTCCGTGTGACGCAACGGACGAATTCTCGCGCATGCGCCGTGCGCGGCTGTATTCGGCGCATGCGCAGTGAATGTCTGACCGCTTCCCTGCTCAGACATCTCCACTGCGCCTGTTCCTTGGAGCATTATGACGTCATCGGCGCAGGCGCAGTGGAGATGTCTGAGCAGGGAAGCGGTCAGACATTCACTGCGCATGCGCCGAATACAGCCGCACACGGCGCATGCGCGAGAATTCGTCCGTTGCGTCACACGGAGGATCGCATTCAGCAGGAGATGGGCGGGCTGGAGGGACGCGCTGGGCGGTGGCTGTGTATGAAGGTAGACGGAGCCTCTAGGTGCTAATGACGCCCACATAGCACCTAGAGGCTCATTAGCATATTTATAAAAGTTATTTTTTTTAGCAAAACGGCTGCCCCAAAAGCTGTTCTATTAGGATGGTTGGCCAGAGCAGACACTAGCGGATCGCTAGTGTCTGAGAGCTAATTATGTCATACGAAGTGATAGAAACCCTTTAAGCACAGTTGGATTTTATTTAGAGGTGATAAGCTCAATTTATTATTTGATAGCTTTAGTGTATGCAGTGCAACTGTTTAACTTATCAGTCTGTATATTCATTAGTTTCTTATACAAGGTTATTGTACTGGGGTTCAAAATGACAGGATTTGGCTCTGGAATTGTATTTCCAGCTTCCACTTTCATGATTGATTGGGCTACTAATAGATGCTTAACGTGTTTCACAGGCTATGTTCTATGTCCTTATAATCTAAAGCCCAGGAACCAATCCTGTCCAATATAAAAACTTAAACTGGATTTCTGGTACTTAAACGCTATGGATACCTTCAGAGGCATTTTTTTTTATGATTGCATTTTACTCATTTTTGGGCAAAAAATCATTTTTTCAGTGGGTCTTTATTAACCACCTCAGCCCCTATAGCTTAAACACCCTTAAAGACCAGGCCACTTTTTACACTTCTGACCTACCCTACTTTCACCGTTTATTGCTCGGTCATGCAACTTACCACCCAAATGAATTTTACCTCCTTTTCTTCTCACTAATAGAGCTTTCATTTGGTGGTATTTCATTGCTGCTGACATTTTTACTTTTTTTTGTTATTAATCGAAATTTAACGATTTTTTTGCAAAAAAATGAAATTTTTCACTTTCAGTTGTAAAATTTTGCAAAAAAAAAACGACATCCATATATACATTTTTCTCTAAATTTATTGTTCTACATGTCTTTGATTAAAAAAAAATGTTTGGGTAAAAAAAAAATGGTTTGGGTAAAAGTTATAGCGTTTACAAACTATGGTACAAAAATGTGAATTTCCGCTTTTTGAAGCAGCTCTGACTTTCTGAGCACCTGTCATGTTTCCTGAGGTTCTACAATGGCCAGACAGTACAAACACCCCACAAATGACCCCATTTCGGAAAGTAGACACCCTAAGGTATTCGCTGATGGGCATAGTGAGTTCATAGAACTTTTTATTTTTTGTCACAAGTTAGTGGAAAATGATGATTTTTTTATTTTTTTTCTTACAAAGTCTCATATTCCACTAACTTGTGACAAAAAATAAAAACTTCTATGAACTCACTATGCCCATCAGCGAATACCTTGGGGTCTCTTCTTTCCAAAATGGGGTCACTTGTGGGGTAGTTATACTGCCCTGGCATTCTAGGGGCCCAAATGTGTGGTAAGTAGTTTGAAATCAAAATGTGTAAAAAATGACCGGTGAAATCCGAAAGGTGGTCTTTGGAATGTGGGCCCCTTTGCCCACCTAGGCTGCAAAAAAGTGCCACACATGTGGTATCGCCGTACTCAGGAGAAGTTGGGGAATGTGTTTTGGGGTGTCATTTTACATATACCCATGCTGGGTGAGATAAATATCTTGGTCAAATGCCAACTTTGTATAAAAAAATTGGAAAAGTTGTCTTTTGCCAAGATATTTCTCTCACCCAGCATGGGTATATGTAAAATGACACCCCAAAACACATTCCCCAACTTCTCCTGAGTACGGAGATACCACATGTGTGACACTTTTTTGCAGCCTAGGTGGGCAAAGGGGCCCATATTCCAAAGAGCACCTTTCGGATTTCACCGGTCATTTTTTACACATTTTGATTTCAAACTTCTTACCACACATTTGGGCCCCTAGAATGCCAGGGCAGTATAACTACCCCACAAGTGACCCCATTTTGGAAAGAAGACACCCCAAGGTATTTCGTGATGGGCATAGTGAGTTCATGGAAGTTTTTATTTTTTGTCACAAGTTAGTGGAATATGAGACTTTGTAAGAAAAAAAAAAAAAAAAAAAAATCATCATTTTCCGCTAACTTGTGACAAAAAATATAAAATTCTAGGAACTCGCCATGCCCCTCACGGAATACCTTGGGGTGTCTTCTTTCCAAAATGGGGTCACTTGTGGGGTAGTTATACTGCCCTGGCATTTTCCAGGGGCCCTAATGTGTGGTAAGTAGGTAAATGACCTGTGAAATCCTAAAGGTGCTCTTTGGAATGTGGGCCACTTTGCCCACCTAGGCTGCAAAAAAGTGTCACACATGTGGTATCGCCGTATTCAGGAGAAGTTGGGCAATGTGTTTTGGGGTGTCTTTTTACATATACTCATGCTGGGTGAGAGAAATATCTCGGCAAAAGACAACTTTTCCCATTTTTTATACAAAGTTGGCATTTGACCAAGATATTTCTCTCACCCAGCATGGGTATATGTAAAATGACACCCCAAAACACATTGCCCAACTTCTCCTGAGTACGGCGATACCACATGTGTGACACTTTTTTGCAGCCTAGATGCGCAAAGGGGCCCACATTCCTTTTATGAGGGCATTTTTAGACATTTGGATCCCAGACTTCTTCTCACGCTTTAGGGCCCCTAGAATGCCAGGGCAGTATAAATACCCCACATGTGACCCCATTTTGGAAAGAAGACACCCCAAGGTATTCAATGAGGGGCATGGCGAGTTCATAGAATTTTTTTTTTTTTTGGCACAAGTTAGCGGAAATTGATTTTTTTTATTTTTTTTTCTCACAAAGTCTCCCTTTCCGCTAACTTGGGACAAAAATTTCAATCTTTCATGGACTCAATATGCCCTTCACGGAATACCTGGGGGTGTCTTCTTTCCGAAATGGGGTCACATGTGGGGTATTTATACTGCCCTGGCATTCTAGGGGCCCTAAAGCGTGAGAAGAAGTCTGGAATATAAATGTCTAAAAAATTTTACGCATTTGGATTCCGTGAGGGGTATGGTGAGTTCATGTGAGATTTTATTTTTTGACACAAGTTAGTGGAATATGAGACTTTGTAAGAAAAAAAAAAGAATTTCCGCTAACTTGGGCCAAAAAAATGTCTGAATGGAGCCTTACAGGGGGGGATCAATGACAGGGGGGTGATCAGGGAGTCTATATGGGGTGATCACCCCCCTGTCATTGATCACCCCCCTATAAGGCTCCATTCAGATGTCCGTATGTGTTTTGCGGATCCGATCCATGTATCCGTGGATCCGTAAAAATCATACGGACATCTGAATGCAGCCTTACAGGGGGGTGATCAATGACAGGGGGGTGATCAATGACAGGGGGGTGATCAGGGAGTCTATATGGGGTGATCACCCCCCCTGTAAGGCTCCATTCAGACGCCTGTATGTGTTTTGCGGATCCGATCCATCTATCAGTGGATCCGTAAAAATCATGCGGACGTCTGAATGGAGCTTTACAGGGGGGTGATCAATGACAGGGGGGTAATCAATGACAGGGGGGTGATCAGGGAGTCTATATGGGGTGATCACCACAGTCATTGATCACGCCCCTGTAAGGCTCCATTCAGACGTCCGTATGCGTTTTGCGGATCCGATCCATCTATCAGTGGATCCGTAAAAATCATGCGGACGTCTGAATGGAGCTTTACGGGGGGTAATCAATGACAGAGGGGTGATCAGGGAGTCTATATGGGGTGATCAGGGGCTAATAAGGGGTTAATAAGTGACAGGGGGGGGTGTAGTGTAGTGTGGTGCTTGGTGCTACATATTGCTGAGCTATCTGTGTCCTCTGGTGGTCGATCCAAACAAAAGGGACCACCAGAGGACCAGGTAGCAGGTATATTAGACGCTGTTATCAAAACAGCGTCTAATATACCTGTTAGGGGTTAAAAAAAATCACATCTCCAGCCTGCCAGCGAACGATCGCCACTGGCAGGCTGGAGATCCACTCGCTTACCTTTCGATCCTGTGAACGCGCGCGCCTGTGTGCGCGCGTTCACAGGAAATCTCGCGTCTCGCGAGAGGACGCGCCGGCGCGTCCAGGCGGAATGAATCAACCACCTCCAGGACGCGTCGCTGCGTTCGGCGGTCCGGAGGTGGTTAAAGGGGTATTCCCATCTCAGACAATGGGGGCATATCTCTAGGATATGCCCCCATTGTCTGATAGGTGCAGGTCTCAGAACAGAGCAGGGAAAGTGGTGGCTGAAGGACCCCGGGTTTTCTGGGGTCTGGCTACCACCAAGCGCTCTCCCCATAGTAGCGAATGGGAGCGCACTGCGCTTGCGCAGCCACCGCTCCCATTCATTTCTATGGGGCCTACGGAAATATTTTCAGCTGCCCCATATAAATGAATGGAGGGCAGCTGTGCATGCACAGTGCGCCCCCTGTTACTTTCGGGGCTCCCCCTCTTTCCTACCCCCTCCCTCCTTCTATGTTTATTGTTTATAGAGATCTCTGATCTCCTGACACACACACACACACACACTTATTTAAGCCATATTCTTATCAGTTTGATATAAATTGAGCTATATTGAGTGTTTATGAGACCAGGAGATAATAGATAAGAGCACATGAGCTGTCAGCTGATAGGATTCAAAGAAAACAAAGTGACAACTTGCAATCAGACAGATTTTTTTAACTTTTACAAAGCAACTGAATGAGGGACCTGCTCGCAAGAGCTTACAATTTATGTGGATGGCAACACAAAAGGTAACAAGTGCATGTTTTGTACAATGGTCCAGCCATCTTAACACAGTAGGGGAGTAGATATAAAACTGCATGAGCCATTAAGCAGGCAGTATCTGTAGTGCCTCTGAGTGCATGGGGAACTTAGATATTGATCTTCTATTCTCAGTATAGGTCATCAATATCAAAACCGCCGAGCTGTTTTGGGCAGCTATCTGCATCCAAAATCATATACAGTGGATGGAACCGTAAGCACAAGGCTCCATCCAATGTGTAATCTCATTCAATGAGAGCTGAGCTGTAGTATGCCGGTACTTAAAAACTACACAGTGGATGGAGCCTTCTGTCCTCTATATACAGGTGAAACTCGAAAAAATTTGAATATCGTGCAAAAGTCCATTTATTTCAGTAATGCAAATTAAAAGGAATTGCATTAATTCAGCTTAAAATTAGAATTTTGTGAAAAGGTTCAATATTCTAGGCTCAAAGTGTCATACTCTAGTCAGTAATTAACCCATACCCCCTGAGCAAAGGGTACCTCAAAATTGTGACTTTGGGATTTCATGTAAGCCATAATCATCCAAATTATAACAAATGAAGGCTTGGAATATCTCGCTTTGCATGTAATGAGTCTATCTCATATGTTAGTTTCACCTTTTAAGTTGCATTACTGAAATAAATGAACCAGCTGATTGGTGGAGGTGTGGGTTGTCGGACACACTGATTTAGATACGGTCCTGATCAAAAGTTTAAGACCACTTGAAAAATGGCAAAAAATCATATTTAGCATGGCTGGATCTTAACAAGGTTCCAAGTAGAGCTTCAACATGCAACAAGAAGAAATGGGAGTGAGACAAAACATTTTTTGAGCATTCAATTTAATGAAAACAACGAATAAACTGAAACAGGCTGTTTTTCAGCTGATCAAAAGTTTAGGACCACACCTCCAAAAAAAAACTACCCCCCCCCAAAACAGAAATCCAACTTCCAAACATGAACTCAGTAATGAGTAGCTCCGCCGTTATTGTTGATCACTTCAAAAATTAGTTTCGGCATGCTTGATGCAAGCGTTTCCATGAGGTGAGTGGGAACATTTCTCCAAGTGGTGAAGACTGCCGCACGAAGGCCATCTACTGTCTGGAACTGTTGTCCATTTTTGTAAACTTCCCTTGCCATCCATCCCCAAAGGTTCTCAATTGGATCTAGATCAGGGGAACACGCAGGATGGGCCAAAAGAGTGATGTTATTCTCCTGGAAGAAGTCCCTTGTCCTGCGGGCATTGTGTACTGTAGCGTTGTCCTGTTGAAAAACCCAGTCGTTACCACACAGACGAGGGCCCTCATGAGGAATGCTCTCTGCAACATCTGGACATAGCCAGCGGCCGTTTGACGCCCCTGCCCTTCCTGAAGCTCCATTGTTCCACTGAAGGAAAAAGCACCCCAGACCATTATGGTGCCCCCTCCACTGTGGCGCGTAGAAAACATCTCAGGTGGGATCTGCTTGTCATGCCAGTAACGTTGGAAACCATCAGGACCATCAAGGTTAAATTTTTTTCTCATCAAAGTCCAAACGAGCAGTTCTGTGGCGTTCAAGGAGACGAGGTCTTTGAAGAAGTTTTTTGTTTTTGAAGCCCTTCAGTCTCAGATGCCATCTGATGGTTATGGGGCTGCAGTCGGCACCAGTAAGGGCCTTAATTTGGGTCGAGGATCGTCCAGTGTCTTGACGGACAGCCAATTGGATCCTCCGGCTCAGTGCTGGTGAAATTTTTTTGGGTCTTCCACTTGACTTTTTTTGTTCCATAACCCTCAGGATCATTTAAGAAATTCCTAATGACTGTCTTACTGCGTCCCACCTCAGCAGCGATGGCGCGCTGTGAGAGACCCTGCTTATGCAGTTCAACAACCCGACCACGTTCAAAAAGGGAGAGTTTTTTTGCCTTTGCCATCACAACGTGTGACTACCTGACAGAAAATGACTATGGATCCACATCTTTGCACAGATTTGGCCTTTTAAAGGCATGTGGTCCTAAAATTTGGATCAGCTGAAAAACAGCCTGTTTCAGTTTAATCGTTATTTTCAATTAATTGAATGCTCAAAAAATGTTTTGTCTCACTCTCATTTCTTCTTGTTGCATGTTGAAGCTCTACTTGGAACCTTGTTAAGATCCAACAATGTAAAATATTATTTTTTTGCCATTTTTCAAGTGGTCTTAAACTTTTGATCAGGACTGTATTTGTGACCTATTCTGAGGATAAGCCATCAATATCCATAGTAAGTACTGGAAAATCGCTTTAAAAGGGTCTTCTCTTGAAGACATAAATGCAGGGCATATAGATATCATAGAGTAGAGTGTCATGCAGGACCTGTATAAATCTAGTTTCAGATGAGCATGTTCATTCTGGGAAACACGCTTCGTGTGGGAGATGTATTTCCTGTAATGGACATTGCTCATCTGGAGTGGATTCACAGCATCACAATGATTTATGATGTTGTCAATTCCTTCCTGACAGTGAGTCTACTGATCTGTAGTCATTGCATGGCATGACTACAGTTCAGCAGACTCAAGGTCAGGAAGGAATTCACCACGTCATAAATCATTGTGATGCTGTTAATCCACTCCAGATGAGCAATGTCCATAATGGAAAATACCTCGTTCTCACTGAGCTTGTTTCCCAGAGTGAACCCATTTGTCTGTAACTAGCCTAAGACTGGTTCCCAGTTTGGCAGATCATTCTGTCTATGCACTACACGGATAACCATTCAATTACATGGCCACCATGCAATGCTACATTGCACCTGTAGTGCCCTCCTCAATTAATAACCTGCTTACATTAACAAGGCGAACCTTCTCCCTTTAAATAGGTTGTTCAGGACTAGAAAAACATGGCTGCTTTCTTCTGGAAACTACAACACCTGTCTATGGGTTTGCGTCTTGTGTTTCAGCTCAGCTCTATTGAAATCAATGAAGATGAACTGCAATACCACAAACAGCCTGTGGACAGGTGTGGTGCTGTTTTTACAGAAATGTGTGTAAACATTATTTTGCGGGAAGGGGTTAACTTCTATACAGTGGATGGAACCGGAAGGGGTTAACTTATTAGGTGGCCACATAATGGGATAAGGTTCAAAATATGTGTTCCTTTGCGGTAAGACTAAGGCCTCATGCACACAACCGTTCCAAGCATTGGGAACCGCAATTTGCAGTCCCCAATGCACGGGCAACATCTGTGCAGATTCCGCGGACGGATCCAGACCCATTCAACTTGCATGCACTACTTTTTTGCGGTGCGGAGGCACGGACAGAAACCCCACAGAAGCACTCCATGGCGCTTACTTTGGGTTCCGTGCCTCTGTTCCACACCCGACCTTCCGGATAGCATCCATGATGCGGGGTGCACACGGCCGGTGCAAGCATATTGCGGACCGCAATACGGGCATGGCTGGGCAACAGCTGTGTGCATGAGCCTTAAGAGTGAGTTCACATTCTCGTTGGAGGTTCCATGCAGGGCTTCCGTCGCAGATTCCGTCAGACCGGATGATCATGTCCTGGTGACCTGTATCCAGCACCTTTTTATCCAGTAAAAAAAACTGGATTCCGAATGGAAACTGAGCAGACTGCATTGTAGCCAATGGAGTCGGTTTATCTCTGTTATTTCTGTTGTTCTTCTCCTCTAATGGAGCAGAAGAACGGAAATATTTAGCAGTGATGTGAACTCAGCCTAAGGGCCCATTCACACAACTGTATATTTTTGTCCGCATTTGTTCCGCAATTTTATGGAATGGATGCAAACCTATTAATTTCAACTGGGCTGCAAAAGACGCGGACAGCACACCATGTTCTGTCTGCATCCATACTTCCTTTCCGTGGCCCCGCAAAAAAAGATAGATTATTGCAGACAAAACTGGGCATTTCTACACAGGAGAAAGATGATCCAATATGCAAAATGCGGAACGCACAAAGCTAGTATCTGTGTTTTGTGGATCCACAATTTGAGGACTGCAAAAACCGATACGGATCGTGTGAATGAGCCCTAACTTATAGGAATAATATTCTCCTCCGAGTGGATAACATTCGGAACTCTATATAGCAGAGGGCCAGGCAAGGTCCATAGTTTTAGGCCTCTCCATTGAGCACTTGAATATGATTGTACGTCTAATGAAGCGGATTCATTAGAAACGGTATTGGGGGAGATTTATCAAACCAGTGTAAAGGAACACTGGGTTAGTTGCCCATAGCAACCAATCAGATTAATTTTTTTCACTTTTTACAGCTCCTTTGGAAAATGAAATGTGGGATCTGATTGGTTGCTATGGGCATCTCAGCCAGTGTTCCTTTACACTGGTTTGATAAATCTCCCCCATTGTCTATCAAGTACACTGTTTTTGACCTTTACAAAGCACAAACTACATGTTAAAATGATGCCTTCTTGTGTCAGTAGGTTTCTAGTAAAATGAGGCTGTATCTTCTGTCTATTCCTTTGTCCCCCCGATCAATAATTGATGCGACAGATAAGAAACCTGCCTTGCATTATTGAATAAGTTTCAGGTGCACAATACATGAGCCAGGAAAGAGGGCAGAAAATAGACCTGTCCCTTATCACGCCATAAAATGCTCCAGAATGGGCAGCTATAGTCACAGCTTTAAAATTGTCTAGTTAACACAGCGTATTTAATTGCATTAAGCAGATGGCCGTGTGCTGAATCATCAGTGAGCTTGTGCTGAAATGTAATTTTATTGCCTAATGTCTCGAAAATAAAAAACCATGACATGAGTGATGCTACCTGCACAAAATGAGTGTATGCCTCATTCCCAAAAAGCAAAATATAATTTATTGTGAATGTGCCAGAGGATGCCTAGTGCAAAAGCAGGATGAATCATGGCAATTAAATGTGTGAAACTGACAGTCGCTTTTAATAAAATTGCTTTGGTTTTTCTTACTGATACCCCAAAGTGACAGAAAGGTGAGATTTCTAACACAGTCAACTTTCCAAAACTCGTATTTTTGAGTTGAAAAGTATAGTTGGGGCTACCAGACCAACATTTAGTAGCATTATACCTGCAGTATCCCTCCATTGACATGCATTCAGTGAACAGGTACATGGGGTGAAAAAAAAAGAGGCACAAAAGTCATTGGACTTCAACCTTGGCCCAGCGGTTTCATGGAAGCTGTTGTGGAACAAAACTTGAAATGTTTTAATGTGAATTCAAAGATTCAAGAAGATATAGGCTTACACGGGCTAAGTGATAAAGTGTGATTAACCCCTTAAGGACCTTGCCATTTTTCACCTTAAGGACCAGGCCGTTTTTGGGAAATTTGACGTGTCACTTTATGTGGAAATAAGTTTGGAATGCTTTTACTTATCCAAACATTTCTCTGAATGTTTTCTCACTATACATTGTACTTTATTATAGTGGAAAATTTAAGTCGATATAATTTCACCTTTATTTATTTTTAAAAAAATCCAAAATTTATGGAAAATGTGGAAAAAAAATGCAATTTTCAAAATTTCAATTTCTCTGCACAACAGAGTTTATTCTTCAAAGGGCAAAAATATTTTACTGAATCGGGGCGACTGGGGAAACTTCTATCTAGTGTGATCTTGAGTCAGGAATCCAAAAAGAGCCTAGATAATATACGATTGGCCAATGGGAGGATGGTTAGGGGACAAGACTTCATAGAGAAGGTCTTCCTTGATTACTTTTCAGACCTTGATGGTATAGTCTTTCCTACTATCACTCCGGCTCAAAGGAAGGTACTCGAGGCCGATTTCTCTATTCAGGAGCTGGAAGGTGCAATCAAGCTATGTTTGGGTAACTCCACCCCCGGTTCAGACGGACTCCCATATGAATTCTATGGTAAATATAAAGAGGATGTTTTTCCTAGATTGTTGGAGGTCCTTGCTGAATCGGTGGAAGAGGGGAACCTGCCGGGTTCAATGATGGAGGCTGTAATAATAATAATTCCAAAAAAAGGTAAGGACCCCATAGATATGGGCTCCTATAGACCGATCTCGCTGTTGAACGCGGATGTAAAACTCCTGGCGAGGATCTTGGCCACAAGACTTTCTTGGGTTATCTCCTCCATTGTCCACCCAGACCAGAACGGTTTCATTAAAAACAAAGGTACACAACATAATCTTCACCAGCTTTTTGCCAATATACAGGCTCCTGGGGGGTCTGCTCGCTCCATCCTGTCCTTAGATGCCTCTAAGGCCTTTGACAGGGTGGAGTGGCGGTTCCTATGGAGGGTTTTGGCGAGGATGGGCTTTGGGGAGAGATTTATAAACATGATCAAAACACTCTATAGATCCCCTACGGCCAAGTTGAGTATCAATGGGAGCCTTAGGCTGGGTTCACACGGGCGTGACGGATTGGCTCAGGATGCGTTCAGGGTGCGTTCAGTGAAACTCGCACTATTTTGCAAGCAAGTTCAGTCAGTTTTGTCTGCGATTGCGTTTAGTTGTTCAGTTTTTTCCGCGCGGGTGCAATGCGTTTTGATGCGTTTTTCACGCGCGTGATAAAAAACTGAAGGTTTACAAACAACATCTCTTAGCAACCATCAGTGAAAAACGCATCGCACCCGCACTTGCTTGCGGATGCAGTGCGTTTTTCACGCAGCCCCATTCACTTCTATGGGGCCTGTCCTGCGTTACAAACGCAGAATATAGAACATGCTGCGATTTTAAAGCATTGCAGAAGTGATGCGTGAAAAAAAACGCTCATGTACACAGATCCATTGAAATGAATGGTGCCGGATTCAGTGCGGGTGCAATACGTTCACCTACCGCATTGCACCCGCGCGGAAATCTCGCCCGTGTGAACTCAGCCTTACTGCCAGTATTGATCTAAATGGAGGAACTCGTCAGGGTTGCCCATTATCCCCACTTCTATTCGATATCTATATTGAGCCCCTGGCCTTGGCTATTAGGCAGGATGTCCAAATTAAAGGATTTGGAACATTGGGAGAGGAAGATCGTATTTCTCTATACGCGGATGATGTCCTTTTTTTTGCAGATAATACAGAGATAACTGTCCCAAGAATTATCCGGATGGTTAATCTATTTGGTGAGGTATCAGGCCTGGATATAAACTGGTCAAAGACTATTCTGATGCCAATAGACCCGGTGTCTCAAGATGAGTCCTTGATAACCCAGTTAGATGTTGTTGATACTTTTCAATACTTGGGTATGACGATATCCCCCAAGGTTGAAAATTCTGTACATCTTAATCTGACCCCATTGATAACAAAAACTAGGGCAAAAATAGGGATTTGGCTGAGACTCCCCTTATCCAGAGCTGACCGAGTTTCACTGGTTAAAATGGTAATTTTACCCCAATTCCTCTATGTCCTTAGGAATGTACCTATTTGGATAGAGGAAAAATATTTCAAACTAATGGAAAGACTAATCAATGATTTGATCTGGGGAAGAAAACAAGTGAGACTCAAACTAGAATATTTATATAAGCTGCTGGAGCAGGGGGGGTTTAAATCTCCCATGCTTTAAAGGCTATTTCATTGCTGCTCAGCTATGGATGTGTAATGAATGGCCAAATAGTACTTCTTTAAGCAGCCTAGTAAGAAGCTCTCCACATAATAATATATTTACGTTTTTTGAATCTGGGCTATTGAATAATAGGGACTGGGGTCATAAAGGGACTACAAAATTACTATTGAAAATGTGGGCTATTACTAGAGGATGGTTGGGGGTAAAGGGATCGCTTATATTCACGCCTCTCTGGCACAATATCCACTTACAGACATTAGATGGTATAGCAACGAATCAATTCTGGCAAAAGAATGGGATTCTCTATACGGCACAGGTTGTTAAGAACGGAGAAATTAAGTCGTTTGTGGAATTATCACATAGTGTAGACAATCTTAGTTTAGGTATTTTCAGCTTCGTTCGGCACTTTTTAGTTTGGATGATAAATCACTGCTAGAAATAGATAATTCTTCTCCGAAGGCCTGGGTGAGGGACTGCCCAAATATACAAATGGTAGGGTGGGGGAGCATTTTCACTAATCCAGATGTACTTTCCCATAACTTTAATCACGTTCTAATTCAGTTTAATATTTATCAGATTATATGTTACCCCTATTTGGTTAAACAAGTGTGGAATAAGAGACACCTCCAAGTGTCCTTGATGTGATACTGATGGTGCGGATTATCTACATATAATCTGGGCATGCCCAGAACTCGGGGCATACTGGAGTGGTATTAACAATTTCCTCACCCACAAATTAAAAGTACGGATTCCTCTTGAGCCACAATTGTTTTTACTGAACGATCTTTCGACATTAAGTAGCCATAAACCCCAAAAGATCCTACTAGGCAGAACATTACTATTGGCCAGGCTCCTGATTAGTCGGAACTGGTTTTCACGTCATGCCCCAGAGGTAAACAATTGGATAAACCTAGTTAACAAAGTGAAAAACTACGAACGGATTCTTTATAAGCAGAGAGGTGGATTAGAGAAATGGGTTAAGATATGGGACGGCTGGTAGTTCTGATAGGACCGTATCTGGAATATACTTATATTCTTTCTTTTTTTTTCTCTCGCTCTTCTCTCTTCCCTTCCCTTTCCCTGTGGGGGTCGGGGGGGGGGGGGGGGGTCGGCAGGAGGGGTGGACGCATCGCTGGGTGTGGGGGGGGATAATGGGGTTAAGTGGGAAAAATGTTGAAATTTTTTTAATAAGCTTGAATTTTACTTTGTGTATTTGCTTTTCATAGTAATAAAGATGTTAAATTGAAAAAAAAAAAAACGCCAAGAAAACACCGAATCCGAACTTTTACGGAAATTTTTCGCTCAACCCTACCGGTGGTCACCATGTTAGGCGCATAAAAAAAAAAAAAAGGCAGATAGTGATAGATCATAAAATAGTTATTACTTTACATTTCCCATATGTCCACTTTCATGTTTGCATCATTTTGCATATGTAATAAAAAAAAATTAGGATGTTATAAGTCTTATAATTTTAGAAGCAAATTTTTACGAAAATTTCCGAAACCCACTTTTTTAAGGACCAGTTTTGCTAAGAAGTCAATTTGTGTGGCTTACATAGTAGAAACCACCCATAAATGACCCAATTTTAGAACCTACACCCCTCAAGGTATTCAAAACTGATTTTACTAACTTTGTTAACCCTTTAGGTGTTCCACAGGAATGAAAGGAAAAAGGAGATGAAATGGTGAATTTTGGAAGATTTTCCATTTTAATCTATTTTTCCTGTAACACCTCAAGGGTTAACAGCTAAAGAAAATTACCCTGTTTATTACCCTGATTTACAGAAACACCCCATATGTGGTCGTAAACTGCTGTATGGGCAAACAGCAGGGCGCAGAGGGAAAGGAGCGCCATATAGATTTTGGAGGGCAGACTTCACTGGGATCATTTTAAGTTGCCATGTGACATTTAAATACCCCCTGATGCACCTATTGAGGAGAAACTCCCAAAAAGTGACTGCATTTTCGAAATTACAGAATAATATTATTAGTACTATTTTGGGGTACATATGATTTTTGATTGCTCTATATTATGCTTTTTGTGAGGCAAGGTATTTTTTGTTTAGATTATGTGCTATTTTTATGGAGCAAGTTGTTACGGCACGACAATACTAAATATGTCTACTTTTATTTTGTTTCAGTTTTACATAATAAGGCATATTTGAAAAAAAAAATCATGTTTTTGTGTCTCCATTTTCTGTAAGCCATATTTTTTTATTTTTCTGCCTGTCACACTGTGCAGTGACTCTTTTTTTGCGGGAAGATTTGACGTTTTTATTGGTACCATTTTGGGGTACATATGATTTTCCGATCAGTCAATATTACACTTTTTTGGGCAAGATGACCAAAAGATGGTTGTTTTGGCACAGTTTTTATTTTTTACAGCATTCCCCATAGGGGGTAGATTATGTAATATTTTTATAGAGCAGGTTGTTATGGACGTGCCGATTACCTAATTTGTCTATTTTTTTATATTAATTTTGTTGTTAAACAATAAAAGCATTTTTGAAAGAAAAACAATCATGTTTTTGTGTCTCCATTTTCTAAAAGCCATAATTTTTTTTGCTTATGTGGGGCTCAGTTTTTGCAGAATGAGGTGACGGTTTGATTGGTACTATTTTGGGTTACATACGACTTTTTGATCACTTGGTATTACACTTTTTGTGATGTAAGGTGACAAAAAATAGATTTTTTTTCCGCACTGACAGGGTGGATCATGTGATATTTTTATACATGTGATATTTTATATCATGTGATGTTTTTATACGGATGTGAGGGGCAAATATAGTTGTACAGTTGCAAGAAAATGTATGTGAACCCTTTTGGAATTGTAACGGACCGTTTCAGCAGACAAGGGGTTAAAATCCGTTCAGGCGATAAGCCCCTTTCTGAGAGACCGGCACAGCTACTGCAGAACACCAAACCTCCCGGACTGGATACAAAGTAGCACTCCAAACTGGAACCTCACGAATAGCTGCTAGCAGACGAACAGGAATCAGCTTACACTCCTGGCAATCAGTCTCTAACAGCATACAGCGGATCCCCCCAATAACGAGACAAGGCTCCGTGTTGAGGGTCAAGCAGTGGTCTGAGGTGCTGGCACACCCAGCCTGTTTTTTATTACAGTTGTTGCAATTACAGGTCCGCCCACAGGGAGGTATAAAACAACCAAGCCCATCTGGTGTACACGCCCCTAGGGGACCAGAATGAAGACTTGTGACATAGGACAGATATGCAGCACTGTAGGATACACAGAGACAATACATCCCCACAATGCATCATGGTTTCCTCCTCTCTGCCCTGGAGACACCCGAGGCGTAATCCAATTATCTCTCAAGACAAAGAGAAGTCACCAATACACATGTGCAGACAACAGGACAGACCTTTAAACACACAATGGGACAATGGCACAATAGAAACACACCGGACCTGAACCCAATCGAGATGGTTTGGGGTGAGCTGGACCGCAGAGTGAAGGCAAAAGGGCCAACAAGTGCTAAGCATCTCTGGGAACTCCTTCAAGACTGTTGGAAGACCATTTCAGGGGACTACCTCTTGAAGCTCATCAAGAGAATGCCAAGAGTGTGCAAAGCAGTAATCAAAGCAAAAGGTGGCTACTTTGAAGAACCTAGAATATGACATATTTTCAGTTGTTTCACACTTGTTATGTATATAATTCCACATGTGTTAATTCATAGTTTTGATGCCTTCATAGTCATGAAAATAAAGAAAACTCTTTGAATGAGAAGGTATGTCCAAACTTTTGGTCTGTACTGTGTGTATATATATATATATATATATATATATATATATATATATATAATTTTTATTTATTTTTTACCTTGAAAGGCTTGGGGCTGCCATGGCAACCATCGGGTCCCCGTCACCGCAGCACGGGGACCTGATGGATCAGGAGAGGGAGTGCGAACCTCCCGTATGCCGCAGTCAGCGCTGACCACGGCATAAGAGGGGTTAATCCACGGGCATCTGTGTTGTCAGTAACAGCCGGGCCACTGCTGCTCGTCCTGGTGTGCTAAGTACCTGAGGTTTAGGACAAGCATTCTCATAATAGATCCTTAAGGTGTTAAATATATAAGCAGACAAACAACTCACATACATAGCAAAGAAACAATCTCTCTAACCTGTGTTCAAACCAACGAGCAAGCTCCAGTCAGCCACGCTACCCACGTAGCACATGACCAATGCTCGAGGTGTAAATAAATTGCACTGAACATTTTACCATAAAACTACATATCAATCTGCTCAGCTCCTCCTGATCTATAACATGCTGCCTGCAGATTGCACAGCATTTTCGTGTTGACAGTTTCCCTTTAAATTCTCGTCTTCTGTCAAACCGATAATTTTCTTAAGCCATTTGTTATATATGTTTCTGGGGAAGCGGAGATGTACAGAACAGCTAATAACTTATTTGACAGTTAGTTCAGCCTCCGTATATAGGGTGTGTATAGTGGCTATATACAAAGGAAGGCATGCATGTTTGTCTACTGCTCACTGTTGAAATGAATCCGAGTCATATAAAATTCATAGGAAAGTAATTGATCAGCTCTGAAATATCCACGGTGTAACCGCGCTCCGATTACCTTGCTCTGCGTTCTTGACTTATTGTCCCGGTACCTCCATAGAAAGTCACCAGTGTATCTTGCATGCTGCTGGATCTTTATTACTTCTCGTCTAACCTACAATAGCCCAATGGAGAATTTTTGGAATTATCAAGCTAAATATCGGGATGAAGATGTAAGTGCTCATTGTGACATGTTATAAGGCCCTAATGATGCATGCTCTGTAACCATGTCCTTTCTGGTACTTCTCTTAAAAATTTGAAGGATAATAACAAATGATGAAAACGATTGAATTATGGGAATTCTGACTTTTTAGGCATCTAGCATGGACACTTCTTGGAATAACAGCACTTATTGACCACAGCGTCTCTCAGTTAACCATGTTCTCCATGTTTCAAATTGACTTTGCATATTAATGCTCTTACAGTCTTATAGATATGACATACTGTGTCATTTGTTTTGGGTTGGCACTCTCTGTATCAAATCAGAATCAGATTTCTAGCTTTTTGTACATTTTTTTTTTTTTTTACATTTTGTTTTTTTTAGACATTTTTAAATCAATCAAATTTTTTCTGCAGTGAGTGAGATCTTTGGCTTTTGTCTGATACTGAGCCATTTCTGTACCATTGCTGTGTAGTACCTTCTGCCTGGCTGAAGTTCATTGAAAAGAGATGTTGGGGTTATGTTTCGTTTGTGCTCACCACACGGGATAAAAAAAATTTATATTTTATTTTCAGGTGTGACAGCACCAATTATGTAAATGTTGAAATTTTTATTGGGAAAAGTTTTTTTTTTTACCTTTTAGAACTAATATTTTTTATTTTTTTTATATATTGTTTTATTTTTCGGCCCCCTAGGGGACATGAACCTGTCATCATTGATTGATTGTACTGTATACTGCAAAACCTCAGAGTCAGAGCTATCCTGTAATAAGAGTTGTAATATGGCAGGCCTAGGGTCTTTTACAAACCTTGAAGGAGCAGAGATTTAAAAGGATTATTTCATCAGAAAATTACCTGTTCCTTAAAGGGAAGTCTAAGTCTCATAGCTAGGCTATGTGACCTCTGGGGCCCACTCCTATCTACAGAACAAGACCCCCAAAATGAAGGGAGAGCAGCCATGCATGCATCACCCTCCATTCCCTGCTATGGAGTTCCAAAAATAGCTATTTCTGGCAGTCCCATACTGGTGAATGGAGAGTTGCCTGTGCATATGTGGTGCACTTTCCATTCACTTCTATGAGACTTGTAAAAATAGCTGCGCAAGCGAGCCGCTATTTTTGGAACTTTCATAGCAATGAATGGAGAGCGCGATGTGCTCTTCTTCACTTTGGGGGACCCATTCTGAAGTTAGGTGCGGGTCCCAGAGTTGGAATGGTCCCAGAGTTTCGACCCATACCTATCTAACATTGATGGCATATCCTAGCGATATACCATCAATGTCTGAGATGAGAATACCCCTTTAAATCAAGTTTCTATGCTAAACATATTTTAAATAATGGTACTAGATATTTTAAATAATGTTTTTAGTGTTTTATTTTTTTTTCACATCACTATATTTGTAAAACAAAATCTTGCCACTAAGCCTAATAGTAGGTGCCATGTCTTGGTCTCTACAGAGCACTTTTCAGCAGTCATCTCATTATCAACACAGGAAGGATTACAACTATGGATTAGTGAATCATCCAAAGTCGATTTGCTTAATATTTCGTTTGAATACTGTACGGAGTGAGCTCTCTGTACCGTATTAGAATGTATTGGCTCCTATGAGCCGAAGTTCGCATAATAACTTCATAAATCAGTTTCTACAGTACAAAAGCATTTCCCGAACTCTGGTTCGGTTCCAAGGTACCACTTTTACATGTTTAACAGGGCAGATTCCCTTTAAGGCAATCCTATAAACCCCATAGGGTGTAGGGGGGGTTTCCGATGCAGTGCTGATGTCATGTGCAGAGTACAGGAGCTGTTTATGACTGCCTGTACATCCATCTGCAGACTGTATGTCCTGATCTGATGTTTATGCAGTTTCTCGGTTTACTTTAAAAGCACAGTATTAATTTCCTGGGAATTCTGCTTTTAATGTTACTGTGAAAACCAGTTTTTTAGCTTTAACATCTTTACAGGAACAGTCATAAGGCGAGAGAATTCACTTTTAAAATAATTCTGAAGAATTTGTGTAGAATGAAAGTGTAAAAGATGTATCCAGTTTTCTTTCTTTCGAGACCATAGCCATTGTTTCAGCTGAGTGACAATGTGACGTTGTAACAAGTAGTTAGGTGCAGTACATTGTACCTGTCACAAGCAATAGATATGGTAGTGAGCCAAATTAGGGGGACTGGTAGGTAGAAATACCCTCCAGGTCTCGCCTATTTGAAATATACCCTTTTGGGCGCCAATAGCAGTTGATCGTTAATGGTTGGTATTTGGGCTTTGTATTTGTAAAAAGAGCAATCTCCTGATGAAGGGACGTGCCTGTCCCGAAACGCGTTGAGCCGGATTTATATGTACATGCAATAAAGTGAAGTGAGTAACTGAACCCACGATACCACATTATTTTAAATATATTATTTTAATATATATATATTGGTATCCTTTTATACAGATTTTTAACCTATTGATTTACATACTGTACCATACTATACAGTGTACGATATTGCAGTCTCTTAGGCACTCGAGACGGTTTGCAGTGATCCTACCTATGTGCACAATCTTTTAATCCTTTTTGCAGACTTTTTAGATTTTTTATATGTGTACAATCTTTTGATCTTTTGCGCAAGTTTTATATGTGCGTGTGTATATATATATATATATATATATATATATATATATATATGTGTGTCTTTACCACACACATTGATACCTCTATACACACCCCTACACCCTAAAATTTGCTCTTTTTACAAATACAAAGCCCAAATACCAACCATTAACGATCAACTGTTATTGGCGCCCAAAAGGGTATATTTCAAATAGGCGAGACCTGGAGGGTATTTCTACCTACCAGTCCCCCTAATTTGGCTCACTACCATATCCTTTACAGGCAGACACCTATGTCGACCTGACTATACCCGGAGAAGCCTCTAGTATCTAGCACCCTACCTTCTTTCCACTCCACTCCTATAAACCCAAGGCGCCTCAAGTCTTTCAGATCTAGTGGAACCCTTTCCAACAGATCCGTCTGACCCTCACACTTTCTCTCTCTCTCTCTCATACCCACAAGCAATAGATGACAGCGCAGCGTCAACAACCCGTGATAGCACTGCCTGTGGGGAAGTAGGCCGAGCCTCTGTGTAGCCTTAAAGAGAATCCGTCACCAGCGACCTCCCTATCCAGCTGCTGCTTTTCTTTTGTTGATTTGAGACTCCGTTCCCGAGTTACCATACATTTTCTTAATATGCAGATTAGGTGCAATAAGCACATCACTATTGCTCTTGTTCCACCCAAGCTCATGTTAGCAGTAACTCTATGGCTAATGTTTTTTTCACATGATTTTTTTAGATCACTGTATGCCCTGGATGTGGACTTTTGTGCTCATTTGGTGTTTTTGTACCATGGACACGATAGCTTTTTTGCCTATGCTTGAAGAAAAGCATGTGTCAATACGTTTTACATATTTTCATGGTAACTTTACATTTTAGGTTTTAGTTTTTTTCACAGAGGAAGTGACATCAGAAGGGGGGTACCTACTTTCATTTTTAAGTAGGCACCATTTATTAGTGGGACCAGGCGGGAATTTAAGGGTGGGTTCGCACTAGCGTTATGGCATTCCGTCATAGGTTCCATTTATAACTGAATATAGCGGAATGTCCAGATGGAATGAAAAAACTGAAGCCTTTAAGAGGCATTCCGTTTTGATCCTTCCTAATAGGAGTCTTCGGGGAAGCATAACGGATCTGTCTCGTTTCCTGACGACAGGACTTTTTTTTTCTGTCCTGCATAATGGAAATCAGACGGTTTCCTTTATGCTTGCCCATAGATTTCTATTAGGACGGATCAAAACGGAATGCCTCTTAAAGGCTTCCGTTTTGCATTCCATCTGGGCATTCCGTTATATTCAGTTATAATCGAACCTATAACGGAATGCCATAACGCTAGTGCGAACCCACACTAACATGTATGGAGAGCTTCCGACTCTCCCTTGACAGATGATGTCGGGGAGAGAAGGATTGGGCATGTTGAGTTTCAGAGCCCAATTCTTTTGTTCTCCCTGAACATAAGTGTCGGCTGGAGGAGTCTAGTAGTGGCCTCCCCTCTCTCCCCATATACATTCTTGGGTGACTGTGTATGTGTATAGGAGAGTTGAAATACAAACCAGCCAATTCTGGCTTAGCCAGATGAAGAAGGCTTAGGCAATTTGAATATCTCTTGTCTGGCAGCAGCGCCTTCATCACTTGCCATCGAAAATACATGCATGCTTGGCTAAATCAAGTATGTATGTGTAAAGGTGGACAGCTGTTGAAGGTCTATGGCCACAAGATGTTCAAAAAGTTCAGGTAGTTTAGAAAATGACAATGCCATTAAACATATGGTTTGCCATAAAACACTCTGCACCATCATATTCATTTCTGTGTGCTCAGGGCGAGTATTATCTATGCTGTAAATAGATAGATAGTACATTGACAGTCAGCGGGGATGAATATTACTTTTTTCACTATGTAGACCTGCCAGTTTGAGTGATGTCTGTGATGCATAATTTACTGTGTTACGTGGCTCATAAGTGTTTCTTATATTACAACTTTAGACAATGTGAATGTGGCGCACAGGATCCCACAATGACCAAACAGAGGTGCACTCAGTAAAGTGGACTCACCCTGTCCACTCAAAAGGACTGAATAATGTAATAGAAAAACTGGGCACTCTCAAGATATTAGAACCATACAGAAATGTATTGGTCTTTGAAATAACATTAAAAACAACAATAAAAAGGATGATACCCACGTGTTAAAACGTTGCTAAATGTTTGACACGTGCAGACCGATCTTTGCTGTAGACTGTGGTCTTTCAAGGTTTCTTTCTCATTTACCCTTTCCGCGGTGCTAAACAAAGATGTTGTGAGAGTTAGGCAATATCTTTCAATTTCCAGTGTTAAGTTGCCCCGATTAAATGCCCCGAAACGTGTCTAGCTAAGACAGGACCCCGAACCTCTAAACACTGGAAATTGAAAGATATTGCCTAACTCTCACAGCATCTTTGTTTATCACCGCGGAAAGGGTAAATGAGAAAGAAACCTTGAAAGACCACAGTCTACAGCAAAGATCGGTCTGCACGTGTCAAACATTTACCAACGTGGGAAGTGAAAACTACTATCGCTTGAACAAGAGCATAAAGAATGAATCAGCAGAGCGATTTTGTGCTGAGGAAAGATATATGGTAAGACTATTTTCGAACTTTACCGGCAGAACATTTATTACAACTGCAGTGTTAATATTCCAGTGGGACGCTGCTGGTTTGAATACATAGCGGGACGCCAATACACTTTGCTGGTTTTGTCCAGTGTGGGACATTAAATAATCAACGTTGCCTCCAATTATTATTGTACTGGATTTTTCAGTACATTACGAATATTGTTGACATTATTTCACTTTGGGATTATTTTGTGTCAGAAGGGAGAGAGCTATACGAAAATTGTAGCCACTACGTTCCCTGCGAGGATTTTATATTTTATATTCGGATACGAATATTGCTGCTATTTATGCGAATATTTAATTATTCATCGATTTAAAGCATTTTCGTTTTTTGTGCATGCCATCTGGGTCTAACTACTGGTGTACTATCCAGACTAGACAGTTATATATACCACCATTCATTCAATCAATACACTACATGCTATTTATTGTCGAGTATTTATAGCCATTTTAACACGTGGGTATCATCCTTTTTATTGTTGTTTTTATTGTTGTTTTTAATGTTATTTCAAAGACCAATACATTTCTGTATGGTTCTAATATCTTGAGAGTGCCCAGTTTTTCTATTACATTATATTACAACTTGATATCAAATAGAAGGCTTAAAGGGAACCTGTCATGTGGATATTTGATTATAATCTAACTAATTATATACAATCATTAACTACTAAAAAGTGCCTTAGATGTATTCACTTACTGATGTGACAGATGGTTACCTCACAATATACACACAAAGATGCCGCATGCTAATGAGCTGATTTGAGTCTAGTGTTTTTTTAATTCAGAGCTATAGCCACTCCCCTGCCCACCTGCTGCTGATTCATATGGAAAATAACTGTCAATCAGCAGCAGGTAGGTGGGAAGAGTCCGGAGCTCATGAATATTCAGGACTCATCATTATCAGCTGGAGCTTTTCAATACAAGATGTTGGCAGATTGACTGGGTCAATTAAAGAAAGTGACCCAGCATTTTGCTAAGAGAATCAGTCACTTATTTATGTTGCCCTTAGTTAGGACACCATAAAACTGGTGACAGGTTCCGTTTAAAGGAGTTCTCTGGTTTCCATAATAACATTTTTATCTGCCCATAGTTCCCCATACACTCCATGTCTTTGTCCTGTATATACCTGTATTTAATGTCAGCACTTTCCTTCCTCTGTTCTCAGCATCACTGCATCTTGGCAGGATACTTACATGCAGAACTTCCTGTTATCATCTGCTTTCCTAACCAAACCCAGCATGCTTTGCTATGTAATGTTATTCTATTGCTGCTCTCTATTCAGTACTTATGCCTCTTATCCCTCCCCATGATGGGCAGAGCAAGTCCTGTGAAACGTTACAGATGAAAGCATGTTAGCAAACCCAGCAGGAAGCTGATGAAAACAGGAAGTTCTGCATGTAAACATCCTGCCAGGATGCAGTGATGCCGGAAACAGGGGAATGAAAGTGCTGGCATGAAAAACAGGCATATAAGACACAAATATGCAGTGTTTGGAGTACTCTTTGTAGATTTAAAAAAAAGTGTCATTTTGAAACTGGAGAACCCATTTAAAGTGAATGTTGACCTTTTTAAGTCCAATATTGTGTGCTGTGATTACAATAATCTACAAAGAAGTGCCAAATGTGAAGGAACCTGGCCATACACATCAGATAAACGTTGGCCATACCCACTGATTTTGGCAGAATCAGCTGATCGTCTAATACAGTGGGATGCAAAAGTTTGGGCAACCTTGTTAATCGTCATGATTTTCCTGTATAAATTGTTGGTTATTACGATAAAAAATGTCAGTTAAATATATCATATTGGAGACACACACAGTGATATTTGAGAAGTGAAATGAAGTTTATTGGATTTACAGAAAGTGTGCTATAATTGTTTAAACAAAATTAGGCAGGTGCATAAATTTGGGCACCACAAAAAAGAAATGAAATCAATATTTAGTAGATCCTCCTTTTGTAGAAATTACAGCCTCTAAACGCTTCCTGTAGGTTCCAATGAGAGTCTGGATTCTGGTTGAAGGTATTTTGGACCATTCCTCTTTACAAAACATCTTTAGTTCATTCAGGTTTGATGGCTTCCGAGCATGGACAGCTCTCTTTAAGTCACACCACAGATTTTCAATTATATTCAGGTCTGGGGACTGAGATGGCCATTCCAGAACGTTGTACTTGTTCCTCAGCATAAATGCCTTAGTGGATTTTGAGCAGTGTTTAGGGTCGTTGTCTTGTTGAAAGATCCAGCCCCGGCGCAGCTTCAGCTTTGTCACTGATTCCTGGACATTGGTCTCCAGAATCTGCTGATACTGAGTGGAATCCATGCGTCCCTCAACTTTGACAAGATTCCCAGTCCCTGCACTGGCCACACAGCCCCACAGCATGATGGAACCACCACCATATTTTACTGTAGGTAGCAGGTGTTTTTCTTGGAATGCTGTGTTCTTTTTCCTCCATGCATAACGCCCCTTGTTATGGCCAAATAACTCAATTTTAGTTTCATCAGTCCACAGCACCTTATTCCAAAATGAAGCTAGCTTGTCCAAATGTGCTTTAGCCCACCTCAAGCTGCACTTTTTGTGCTGTGGGCGGAGAAAAGGTTTCCTCTGCATCACTCTCGCATACAGCATCTCCTTGTGTAAAGTGCGCCGAATGGTTGAACGATGCACAGTGACTCCATCTGCAGCAAGATGATGTTGTAGGTCTTTGGTGCTGGTCTGTGGGTTGACTCTGACTGTTCTCACCATTCGTCGCTTCTGTCTATCCGAGATTTTTCTTGGTCTGCCACTTCGAGCCTTAACTTGAACTGAGCCTGTGGTCTTACATTTCCTCAATATGTTCCTAACTGTGGAAACGGACAGCTGAAATCTCTGAGACAGCTTTCTGTAGCCTTCCCCTAAACCATGATGGATTTGAGAGTTGTTTTGAGACCCCCATGTTGCTACTCTTCAGAGAAAACTAAAAGAGGAGGGAAACTTACAATTGACCCCCTTAAATACTCTTTCTCATAACTGGATTCACCTGTGTATGTAGGTCAGGGGTCACTGAGCTTACCAAGCCAATTTGAGTTCCAATAATTAGTTCTAAAGGTTTTGGAATCAATAAAATGACAACAGTGCCCAAATTTATGCACCTGCCTAATTCTGTTTAAACAATTATAGCACACTTTCTGTAAATCCAATAAACTTCATTTCACTTCTCAAATATCACTGTGTGTGTCTCCTATATGATATATTTAACTGACATTTTTTATCGTAACAGCCAACGATTTATACAGGAAAATCATGATGATTAACAAGGTTGCCCAAACTTTCGCATCCCACGGTATGTATGGTGGCCTCCTGACTCTTTCTTGACAGCAGTTGTCAGGGGAGAAAAGAAGTGGGCAGTTGGATTTCAACTGCTGGATCCTTTTGTTCTCCGGGAGATAAGCCACTGCCGGTGGTGTCAGGCAGCAGCTTTCTCCCTCAGTGCAGACATAAGCACACTTGTTCAGCCAAGCATAGCATACATCTGTATAGGGAGATCAGGAGAGATAGCTGTTTGCTGACAGGCGTATTGTTAGCCTTCGCTGTCAGTTTCTTAACTGTTTCTATTGACTCTTGATAACTATGGTGCGCACCAACTGGCTTAGTCAGATTTCAGGATCGTCGTTTTCATGTAACCGAAAGCATATCTGTTGGTCCTATGTTCATATGTGCCTGCATTGCTGAGAAAAAATAAGTTTTATTATATTTGCAAATGGACCTCCAGGAGCAACGGGGGCATTGCCATTACACCTAGAGGCTCTGCATTCTCTGCTGCACTTTGGCAGGACCAGGTAGTGAAAACGTCATCATACCTACCTGGCCCTGTCAATCAAACTGTAGAGGGCACAGCAGATGCAGAGAGAGCAGAGCCTCTAGGTGTAATGGTGACGCCCCCATTGCTTCTAGATTGTCATTTTCATAAAACATCATTTTTCTCAACAATACAGGCACATATGAAATTGGGACCAACACAGATGCCTTCATCTGCCAAGCGCACATGTAACAGGTCAGCCAGTTTTAGGCTACTTTCACACTAGCGTTCTGCTGTCCGCTCGTGAGCTCCGTTTGAAGGGGCTCACGAGCGGAGCAGAACGCTTCCGTCCAGCCCTGATGCAGTCTGAATGGATGCGGATCCGCTCAGACTGCATCAGTCTGGCGGCGTTCAGCCTCCGCTCCGCTCGCCTCCGCACGGCCAGGCGGACAGCTGAACGCTGCTTGCAGCGTTCGGGTGTCCGCCTGGCCGTGCGGAGGCGTGCGGATCCGTCCAGACTTACAATGTAAGTCAATGGGAACGGATCCGCTTGAAGATGACACCATATGGCTCAATCTTCAAGCGGATCCGTCCCCCATTGACTTTACATTGAAAGTCTGAACGGATCCGCTCAGGCTAATTTCGCACTTAGAAATTTTTCTAAGTTATTAATGCAGACGGATCCGTACTGAACGGAGCCTCCGTCTGCATTAATATGATCGGATCCGTTCAGAACGGATCCGATCAAGCGCAAGTGTGAAAGTAGCCTTATAGGTACAAGTCTGCTGACAGATGTCTTTTAATAAAATTGGTCATATATTCAAATGTTTTATGATATGGGTTTTTAAAACACAACATGGCATCTTCCTGGTACTTGTGGCGGAAATAACCTCAGCACTGGGTTTTGGAGGGGCCTGTTTGCCAGCCTCTTGCCTCAGGATTATGGCCCATATACTAAAACTTTGAAGGAGAAGTCAGACCGGCCGCACAGCCTAAATCTGTGGAACTGTTTGGGCAGGAAAGCCATGTTTGCGGTTGGTCAAATGTGACTTTCATGGAATTTGGGAACCCCTGCTATGATCTGGGTGATTTCTGGATATGTTGTTCGCCCAGATAAGAGCTATCCAGGGATGTATAATTTTTGGGGAAACGTTGGGCTTTGGGGTGTTTTGGGGAAAAATGTGTGTTTTCTGCCTGTGAGTAATTCAGTTAGCCCATTGTGTTTGGTAATTGCATCACAGGCAGAGCCCATTGTGTTTGTTAATTGTATAACAGGCAGAGGGGGGTTGTGTACAATTGCTGGGAGTGTTTCTATACTATAAATGCATGTAATTGGCTAACGTAAAAACTGTCTCAGTCTTCCACAAGGTCCCCAGGGGAATGTCCCTAGCTGGAAGACCTGCATAAAAGGCTGACATGTAGCCCGATTCAAGAGTTCCTGTTTTACCCTCCACATAGAGCCTTGTCTCATGTGTGTGGGGAAAAGGCTGTATCTACACTGGGGAAGGCTATACTCTGTATACTCCCCTGGCTATAATCCCTGTGCTCTTTTAAGAGCTTGTTCCTACATCACTGTTTGAAGGAAGAGAGGTTCACCCACTGGAGCCTGGAGCCTTGTCGTAGGTCCAGGGTAGGTAGAAGACAGTGAGATCCCAACCAAGCTGCAGCGGTGCGTGGGGTCGGCAGTGCTTACGGTGTAAAGTGGAGTGCTTGGAGCAATCGGGAAGCACTAGGAGCACCCATCAATGGAGGTACCCAGTCGGGGTGCCAGGAGATCCGTTACAGTACTTTTCTTGTGTTATCGTCTTTTTTTTTTTTTTTTTTTTTTTACTTTAATGTGATAAAACTAAATGAGTAGTTTTTATGTGTGCAGTTTCCATAGAAGATGTTCTTTGAAAATTTTCTAGAATGGCTTGAGAAAAGTCTTGACCTCCAAATATACAAAACTCATTAACCCCTTAGTGACCTGCCTGTTTTGGGCCTTACTGATCAAGCGTTTTTTTTCCTTTTTTCATCGTTGCGTTCCAAGAGCTATAACTTTTTTATTTTTTCGTCTATATAGCTTTATAAGGGCTTGTTTTTTGCGGGACAAGTTGTAGTTTTTAATGGCGCAATTTTGGGGTACACATAACTTTCTGATTAACTTTTATTACATTTCTGGGAGGGAGATGGGAAAAACAGCAATACTGCCACTGCGTTTTTATGTTATAAATTTTACGGCGTTCATTTTTCTGTAAATAACATAATATCATTATTCTCTGGGTCAGTACGATTACAGTGATACCGAATATATGTATTTATTTTTACATTTTGCTACTTTTTTGCATTAAAACACTTTTTTTTTTCTTTAAGAAAAAAATGTTTTTGTATTGCCGCTTTCCAAGACCCATAATTTTTTTTATTTTCCTTCTATGGAGTTATGTGATGGCTTGATTTTTGCGGGATGACTTGTATTTTTCATTGGTATTATTTTGGAGTAAATGGCGCCTTTTGATCGCTTGTTATTAAAAAAATTTCGGTGGCAACGAAGAATAAATGAGCAATTCTGTCTTTTTTTACGTTCACCTTAGGGGCTAATTTACATGATATTTATGTAGTCGTTACGGACGCGGAAATACCACACATATGGAGAAGATTTTTTTTGGGCTTATTTTTTTTTTATTGAAGAGCGTATTTTCAATGGAAAAAAGCACAAGGGGACTCCATAACAGACAGTTTTTTGATTTGCTTTTAAAATGCAATGTCCCTATAGTGCATTGCATTTTAATGGCAATGCTATTCTAACATTAACCAGCAGGCTGCGCCTCTCCTGCCGGTCCGCGGGATGTTAGAGCAGGGCCGCGGCTCTCATGTGAGAGCCGGGTCCCCCGTAAAAAAAGCAGCTGCCCAGCCTTAGGCCCCTTAGTGACCGCCGTAAAAACACGTATCGGTGGTCACTAAGGGGTTAAGCGAAAAGGTAATCTGTCATGTTTTGTAAATTGCTGTCATGCTGCTGACCGTATTTTTCATCCGTTTGCTATCTGCTCTTTTTTCAGATAGCACAGTGACTCATCCATTTCTGTGGAGCCATGCACACATCTGTATTTTTTGTGGATCCGTGTGGCCATTCCACACATTATAGAACATGTCTTATTATGGTCCCTATTGCAGACGAGAATAGTCCTTTCTATTGATGGGAGTCATTTGCACATTCAGATTTCATACCAGCTTTATGGGAGGAAGAGGAAATAAGATTGTAATGCAAAGCAGATGAAACACAAGCAGCACCTTTTATTTCAACAGTAAAAAGATAAGAAACGTAGTATTCTCCCAGATTAAACACCTAACCATATTGCGGTTTTCTTCTGCAGAAGCTGACTGGTGCTTTAACCCATTAGATTGACCCATTGTTCTGGTTCGGAACTTTGGAGTGAATTTCTGTCCTTGAATATCATTTTTAAATCTAAATAGGTTCGTATTTTCTTTCTGTGTCTGTTCCGGGTTTTTTTGCGGACCGTATACGGAACCATTCATTTCAATGGGTCCTCCAAAAAAACAAAAGTTACGTGTGCATTCCGTATGTCAGTATTTCCGTTCCGCAAAAAATAGAACATGTCCTATTATTGTCCGCATTACGAACAAGGATTGTACTGTTCTATTGGGGCCAGCTGTTCCGTTCCGCAAAATATGAAATGCACATCATCCGTATTTTTTGCGGATACGTTTTTTGCGGAATGCAAAATACATACGGTTGTGTGCATGACATTGGCACCAATCATTCTGGGCTAACATTCACTATTCCCTTTCCTGACACAACAGTTTTCTTTCTTTATTTTTTTTTAATATTCCCTGTCTTCCAGGAGACACAATTTTTCTTTATTTTTTCCGTTCACATAGCCGTATGAGGGCTTGTTTTTTTGATGTTGTACTTTCTAATGACACCATTTAATATTACACATAATGTAGTGGGAAGCTGGAAAAAATTCTAAATGGGGTGGAATTAAAAAATGACGCAATTCTACCATAGTTTTTTGGGTTTTGTTTTTTTTGCAGTAAAAATGACCCGTTAACTTCATTCTGTGGGTTAGTATAATTACAGAGATACCACATTTTTCTGAGGGTCAGTATAATTACAGAGATACCACATTTTTCTGTGGGTCAGTATAATTACAGAGATACCACATTTTTCTGAGGGTCAGTATAATTACAGAGATACCACATTTTTCTGTGGGTCAGTATAATTACAGAGATACCACATTTTTCTGTGGGTCAGTATAATTACAGAGATACCACATTCTTCTGAGGGTCAGTATAATTACAGAGATACCACATTTTTCTGAGGGTCAGTATAATTACAGAGATATCACATTTTTCTGTGGGTCAGTACAATCACAGAGATACCACATTTTTCTGTGGGTCAGTATAATTACAGAGATACCACATTTTTCTGTGGATCAGTACAATCACAGAGATACCACATTTTTCTGTGGGTCAGTATAATTACAGAGATACCACATTTTTATATTTTTTGTGTTTTTAATATTTGAAAACAAATAAAAACTGTGCATGTGGATAGGGGATAACTTTCCATAACTGAAATACCCCTTTAAGTTCCCGGTAATCCAGTTAATAAAGGAATGTCCCCTGATAAGTATGAAAGGGGCCATGCAAAGGATAACAGTGGGTCATAATTTACAAGTTTAAAGGCGATGTCCAACTTATTTCAAGATCTCCCCAAAGCCTCCAAATGTGTTAAAATAATAAAAGATTGTATGCTCTCCACCATGATAGTTTCAGGCATTGCCCCTTTGGTCCTCGCCCCCATACTGTGGTTACAGACTGCAGCAGTGATGTAGCCATGTACAAAATCAAAGGAAAACTGCAGCACGCGTCTTATTTTGCAAAAAAAATGCGCTTTTGTGCTTTATTCATTGAAAAGGCAACCCTGCGTGGGTTCTTCTCAAGCAGTGAATCATAGTGCATGGCCTGGTATATAGAGGCGCCTTAGCGCCGTCTCTACTATTAATGATGTAAAACAGTATATCATGACTGAAGATGACATGTAAATGGCGATATAAAGAATATCTCACGTGCACAAATATTTACAAGACAATGAAATGTGGGGCCCCATTGACTTTAATGCTCTGTGGTTACCATGTTACTGTGGTTACCATGTGGATATTTTTTTAAGACATAGGGGGAGATTTATCAAACTGGTGTAAAGTAGAACTGGCTTAGTTACCCATAGCAACCCATCGGATTCAGAGCTCCTTTGGAAAGGTGGAATCTGATTGGTTGCTATGGGCTACTAAGCCAGTTCTACTTTACACCAGTTTGATAAATCTCCCCCATATTTTCTACTGCGATTAGTAAAAAAAAAAAAATTGGGTGTTTTTGTGTGATTTGGTCAGCCATTAACAATTCTTTTGTGTTTTTTACTCTGTTTAGTCTCCATCTCCGGATTCTTCCACGCAGGGAGCAGAATCCGCAAACCGACAGCATGGTCAGAATGCCTGTGATGCAGCAGAATCCTCTTCTAATAAGGAGGTACGCCTACGTCCTGGTGGATGTCATTCAGCTCCGTTCTTAGGTGTTTATGGGTCACTTATGTGCCACATTCTTTATCACTCTTTAGGTTTCTCGTGGTCGCACTTGACCTTGGCCACCCAGCTTTCCAGATATAAACTCTGTAACATGAATTTTTTTTTTAGTTTTGTCCTTGTACAGATCTTGTCAGATCTCTCTGAAAGCACCTTCAGTTTTCTTGTAAAGGGGGTTGTCCCATGAAACATATTCTACAGTTTTCAAATCAGCACCTGGATCAGTTTTTTTTCCTTATTTCTCTGTTGATCTCCACTATATTGCTGAGGTGGACGCACATGCTCAGTTCCATCCAGGGCGGACTGAGAGCCTAAAGTGGCCCTTGAAAAAATACTAAAAGTGGCCCTGTTTTGTAGTTGGGTCCAAACTGATGGAAGGCAGGGCCCCCAATACCATACTGTGGCACATTATACCACCCCAACAGTGCCAAATACCACAGTCCATCACACCCCTTTGAACCCTGATAGGAAGAGCGCTACACAAAATCTGTATAGTAATGTGCACATCTACCTAATGAAGTGGTCATACAGGCTCAGTGCCATCCTTCAACTGCCATTCAACTTTGTTAAAAAGAGACTACCATGTAACTGTATGATGTGTGATTTTCATTTTTTTACCATTAATCATGAGATGAGGTCTGTTCACACTAGTGTTTTTCTGTGTTTTAGGCTACATGCAAACAACCGTATGTGTTTTGCACATCCGTATGCCATCCGTTTTTTTGGCGGATCCATTGTAACAATGCCTAAAACGGACAAGAATAGGACATGTTCTATTTTTTTTGCGGGGCTACGGAACAGACATACTGATGCGGACAGCACACGGTGTGCTGTCCGCATTTTTTGCGGACCCATTGAACTGAATGGGTCCGCATCCTATCCGCAAAAAGGAACGGAAACAAACAACATTCGTGTGCATGTAGCCTTATTGTTACATCTCTTCTTACAGGGAAACATAGAGAAATGTTTCCATAACCATTCCTATTAATTTAATTTGATTTTTTCCAGTTTCAGTGCAGTTGTATTTCGCTTCGTTTGCATCTCCTTGCACTTTCTATGATCAGCCGTTCAATGGGCGTTCCTGTTAAAGGGGTTATCCAAGACTATAAAAAGCCCCCCCATATGCCGGGCCCCTCACACTGAATATACTTACCTGGCTCCCCGCACCGCTGCTGCTGCTTCTCCCCGTTCGCAGATGAAAACATCCGGTGTCGGGGGTGAGCAGCGGGTGACGCTAGGGAGGCTCGTGCCTGTCCCCACCTGACTTTGGCTGCAACCCAACCCCCCCCTCTTCCACATCGACACCGGATGTTTTAAAATCCGCACACAGGGAAAGGCAGTAGCGGCGGTGAGGGGACCAGGAGTGGCGCGGGAAACCAGGTAAGTAGATTCATTGTGAGGGGCCTGGCATATGGGGGAGCATTTTATAGTCTTGGATAACCCCTTTAATATGGACCCCCACCAATCTGATTTTGATGGCCTGAAGATAGGCCATTAATTTCCTGAACCTGAAAAACCTCTCTTAACATAGTACTGTACATTGGGTTGTCCACACAATCATGTTACATTATTATGTGTGTATCTTCTCCAGTGTATTATAGGTACAGGTCACGGGCACGAACTACCATTCTTCCCCAACTCCCTTAACAGGACCTTGGCTTATAAAGCATTGCTGTTTTTATTGTTCCCTAATGTATGTGCCAAGGTCATATAAAGGGAATTTACATTTATGTGCTTTGTTTATTATGTATTTTGATGTTTTATAATATTTCAATTTCATAATAAATTTTTTTACCATTTATGTTAGTGGAGAGAAGTCTTGACACTATTGGCCTGATAGCCCTGTCACAATTACTGGTTGGAGTCTCTGACATGCACTTTAAAGTGCACCAGTCTCCTATCCTGACATGTCTGTTTTAGTAACTACTGACACCCCCCTTATAATAACAATTCTGGAGTGTCTGTTCTTACGACCCTCTGTTGTGCCATTGATCAGTTATTCCTACTAGAAGTTTATGAATGAATTTCCAGTAGTGTGCCATGGTCCATCTGGACATTCCTGGTTGTGGGTGTGTCTCTGCGCACTGTGGTATTATCCAATCAGTCCTGCAGGTTTCAGATTGTGCAAAGACACACCCCCAACTGACAGCACCCATCTGGACCTTAATTGTAAATCTGCTAGCAATTCATTCATAACCTTCTAACAGGAATATTAGAGGAATGGCACAACATAGAGTCATAAGAAAAGATTCTCCAGAATTGTTATTACATAGGGAATGCAAGTAGTTACTAAAACGGACATGTCAGGAGAGGTGACAGATGCTCTCTCTCTGTAAAGGGCTCTGTAATATAAAGTAAATATGACACAAAGTGTCAACACATCAAATAGTAAGACTTTGTAGTATGCACTGTAATAAATGCTGCCATACAGAGGAGCTGGACCCAATAGATCTCTGCTCGTCAAACCTACAGCCACGATGACAGCCCTCTGCCCCCGTGCATGTTGTACCCTCTGCAGAGGCAGAATTTGAACACATGTATATTACAGAACTTTACCAATTGATGTAACATTTACTTTTACAAATTTATTTAAAGGGGTATTCTGTTTTTTTTTTGTAAATGTATTTGTTTATATAGTAGGAAATCATACAGTTTTATAATATACACGTAATAAAAATTCTACATACATACTTTTCTTATATCAGGCAGTTGACCCCTATATGCAGAAGAAAGGTATAGCCCATGTGTCAGTTCACAGGTTTAGTCCCATCTAGCTCTCCTACGGATGCATTTTACAGGACTAAAATGGACTGTGCCATTTTTGTCTTTAGGGAGAGGCAAACACATGGATATAATAAAGGTCCTCAAGCAAAATTTGAAATAGATGTATGTTAGAAAATTGTTTGACATCCTATTCTGTAAAGAAATAAATGTAAGCATTAAAACCAGAATACCTCTTTAAGTGTGGAGTATATAGTATTGTAAGACATGACTGGTATATCTTGAAACTTGGTATACGTATTAACTAATGTACTTAAATTTTGGTATATTTGTGTCTTCCATTCCATGCTTGGTTTGCCTCTGAGCTTCAGGGGCAGAGGAATAAACCTATGAATAATATAGATGTTTTACCGTCCTTTCAGCCCTCTGAAATCCCGCGACCTTCTGACAGTCTCCTAGGCAGGAACTTCACGAGGTAGCATGCAGTGCTTGCAAGCATTACCCAAGTGTCAAACCAGGAGCCTGCAGATACAACCCTGAAATCCCCATTTACTGGAACATGCTAATAAGACACGTGCACCAGTCCCTAATTAACCACTAATAGTTTGAGAACAGCCTAATTTTTCTTAACAAGCGGCCGTCGGACTGCATTTGCTGTCTCTGGTGTGATATGTGCATGATGTCGTTTTTGTTCACCTTGCTGCATATGTCTTCCTTGTCTTTGAAACAAACATTGTTTGTCTTAATTACAGTCCAGAAAGAGCCTGGCTTCATTCCCGACCTACGTAGAAGGTAAGACTGAGAATGGATAGCCATTCATATCCAACATAGATTTAAACTTTTGTATCCCATTGTATTGTTGTGGTTTGCACATGAGATAGTAGAAGCAGGTTTATTTTATTATATGTTATAGATGCATGTGAGTTTTCTGAGGATTTAGTCCATCTCTACATGTTATTTTAGGCACTGCTGTCTCCTGTTCTAATAGGCATAGCGTATTTATTATACTTATTGTAGCCTGATATCACTGCAAGTATAACCCCTAGTAAGCCCCCATGCCATTGATTATTTCAAAGCTTCACCGATTCCAGTGGAATAGCAACGGGGATAATCGTGCATTGTACAATGTCCTGAAAAGGGCTTTCCATGTTGCTTTTTTAGTGGTTTGATAGTGGGTGACAGCTGATTTCTTGGGGTAGCAAGTTCCAGAATATGGGAGATGCACAGGAGAAATCTTGGAGGTGGTTGTGTCAAGAGCAGATAAGTGGGGAGCAAAGAAGGGTCTTGTGCACATTATTATGTGTGGAGATGTATCAGAAGATTAGATGAGGGATGTATGGAGGAGATAGGTTGTGGACTCCCTTAACTGAATTCCCTGGTCAATGGGTGGCTAGTAAAAGGATTAGGAGAGGGGAGAGGTGGATTAAATGGGTATCAGAGTTGAGAGTGGTTTAGTGGGTAGTCTTCTTACTGGGGTTCTGTTGGCATGGTCTTATACTGACTATATAAATAACAAAATACAGTTCCTGTGGACTTCCATTCTTCTGTGAGAGAAGAATATGAGCCTGCAGGGAGACATACAAGGCAGTAGATGTTCAAGATGAACGACAGAGTATTAGGGGCTCAACAAAGTAGTTCAGACACAGACAATAGTGGAAGTTGTAGGAAGTTGTGCATCTGTTATGGCTGTCCTGGAAGTTGGTGGAAGTTAGGCAACTGTTATGGCTGTCCTGGAAGTTGGTGGAAGTTGAACATCTTTTATAACTGTCCTGTAAGTTGGTGGAAATTGAACATATTTTATGGGTGTCCTGGAAGTTGGTGGAAATTGAGCATCTGTTATGGCTGTCCTAGAAGTTGGTGGAAGTTGAGCATCTTGTATGGTTGTCTCAGATGTTGGTGGAAGTTGAACATCTGTTATGGCTGTTCTGGAGGTTGGTGGAAATTAAGCATCTGTTATGGCTGTCCCGGAGGTTGGTGGAAGTTGAGCATCTGTTATGGCTGTTCTGAAAGGTTGGTGGAAATTGAGCATCTGTTATGGCTGTCCCGGAGGTTGGTGGAAGTTGAACATCTTTTATGGTTGTCCTAGAAGTTGATGGAAATTGAACATCTCTTATATGGCTGTCCCGGAAGTTGGTGGAAGCTGTGCATCTGTTTGGCTGTCCTAGAAGTTGGTGGAAGTTGAGCATCTGGTATGGTTGTCCCAGAGGTTGGTGGAAGTTGAGCATCTGTTATGGCTGTTCTGGAGGTTGGTGGAAATTGAGCATCTGTTATGGCTGTCCCGGAGGTTGGTGGAAGTTGAGCATCTGTTATGGCTGTCCCGGAGGTTGGTGGAAGTTGTGCATCTGTTATGGCTGTCCTGGAAGTTGGTGGAAGTTGAACATCTTTTATTGCTGTCCTAGAAGTTGATGGAAGTTGAACATCTCTTATATGGCTGTCCCGGAAGTTGGTGGAAGCTGTGCATCTGTTTGGCTGTCCTAGAAGTTGGTGGAAGTTGAGCATCTGGTATGGTTGTCCCGGAGGTTGGTCGAAGTTGAACATTTGTTATGGCTGTCCCAGGTCTAGTGGAAGACTGTATGTCTTTCCTTTGTACACAGGACGTAATGTACTATATACTAAACAGGTAAAAAAAAAAAAAAATGATAAGATAACCTTTGACCAACTTTTTCTGCAACTACTTTTACCTTCCTAAGGCCGTAATACAATGTATCAAATTCTATAAAGTAGAAGGCTAATGGGCATATTCATCCTGTCCTGAGTTTAAGAATCTGTCCATATATGAGCAGAGTTAGCTAGTGATCTTTATAATGGACTACCATAAGGTGTGTATAAGTAATGTAGCTGTTCCTGGACATGCTACCAATTTTTTCTCATCAAGAATGATTCCACCCAACCTAAAACCCATAAAACAAACAGTGTTACCATTGACTGTTAATCCATGGAAGGCCACACGACCATATACATTTTGCAGTCCGCAAATTGTGGATACACAAATTATGGATGCAGTCTGGGTGCCATCCGCATGTTTTTTGCGGACTCATTCACTTCAGTGGGTCGGTGGTGCACATTTTGCAGAACGGACATACAGATGCAGAAAGCACACAGATAATCCATGTGCTTTCCGCATCTGTATTTCTATTCCCAAAAAATTGGACATGTCCTATACTTGGCCGCAAAATGTGGACCACGGGCCAATTGAAGTCAATAGGCCCACAAAAAATTCAGATGCAACAGGGACAGTATCCGTATTTTGTTGATCCGCAATTTGCAGACCGCAAAATACATATGGTCGTGAGCATGAGGACTAACTGTCCATTAGTAAGTGGCAGAATCTTATATTAGGATGATTGGGAAGTGTACTGCTCTGGTTTTTCCATTACTATGAAACTGAGCAAATGTATGTCATATAATTACTGTTATTTCCAGAGCACGCTATTACTTTCAGCTTGCAGAATGTTTATCACCACAGGCTCGACAATTCCATCTTGCTGCAGGAATGCGGCTGTGCAGCAGGGTTTTTGCTTTAATAGTGGGAGGAAGGAACACTGACCCTTGGTCTTCTTGAGTGATGGCTGCTGCTGCTGAATTTGTTTTACGTTCCACTGTATTGCAAGCTTTGTAAAATTATATTGGAAATTATATTGGAAGGTGTATAACCCTGGAAATAATTGACTATATCTATGTATTTGAACAGATCCAGTAACTGTTTAGGACAGTGGTGGCGAACCTATGGAACGGGTGTCAGAGGCGGCACTCAGAGCCCTCTCTGTGGGCACCCGCACCCTGGAAAAAGTCTATGGTGTACCAATATGCCTTAGAATTTTCCTGCCATTCACCAGCGCAGGGTGCACTATGAACAGCACAGGCAGTGCACTCACTGTAGGCAGGCTATTATAGATAAGTGATAAAGTACATGGAAGATATACTATACTGGTATTCAGTGTAAATTGCCGTGTTGACACTTTGCAATAAATAAGTGGGTTTTGGGTTACAGTTTGGGCACTCTGTCTCTAAGGCTCAGTTCACACCTGAGTGTTTTACAGCGCGTTCGAACGCGCTGTAAAACGCATAACCGATGCAAAGCAATGCTTCCCTATGGGACTGGTTCACATTTTCGCGTTTTACAGCGCGTTCGAACGCGCTGTAAAACGCCAGACGCATACACAAGTTCGGTAGCGTTTTTTTGGGCGTTTGTCGCGCGTTCCCGTACATAGACTTTCGGGAACGCGCGACAATGTGTGCACACTTGTCTCTGTATGCGAGCTTGTAAACGCCCGTACAACCGCGCATACAGAGCGCTCCTTTCAGAACGCTCAGGTGTGAACTGAGCCTAAAAGGTTCACCATCATTGGTCTAGAACCTGTAAATCTAGTACTGTGGAAGAATAGGTTGACTGTGTCTGAAGTGTCCTTTAGATGTCCTGTCTCCAATGTGGATCATGATCTTATATCTTGATATCTACCACCCGCACACAATAGGGACAATTACGTAGGTAGTGAATAAATGCAGTACTGAATGAAATGTAACAAACCAAGGACTCTATGTGACCAGTTATGCACCCTGTGCTGACATCAGATTTTCTGTTATAATGATTTGTTGTGTCAGAATAGAGTTGAAATAGACACAATAAGCAAACTTTTTCTGATCTATTAACATACTGTAAAATATTGAAAAGCTGTGGACACCTCTTGTATTTTTATTTTATTTTATTGATTTAGATAGTTCAGAAGAGGAGAGAGAGAGAGGGACTGAAGCTGTCAGATAGCCAGTCTGATGGATTTATCACAACAGCATTCAGCTGCGTGTACTGTGAAACTTAGAAGTCAAACATGGCAATTTCTTAATAAAAACATTTTAGTCCAATCTAAATAAAAAATAAAATGCCTTGAAAGGCATCTAAAGCATACAAGATACCATATGTAGAACATTTTTAGAAGGCATCATGAAAGAAAAACACTTTCTTTTGGCATCTGCAAGATACCATGATGCCTAAGTATAACTAATAACGTATGTCCCAATGTTTAAAAGGTCGAACACTGGCCTATGATAGCTACCGTCCAACTGATAGCACTAGAGGCACTGGTTTCTTTTTTGGAAAGAGAGCTAATTTGCAGATGTTTTTCCCAGAGGAGCATTGCATGGCCTATCGGACTCCTTACATCTGCTAGGCTCTCGCCACAAGGAGCACTAGTATACCCCAGGTTCCCGACCGTAGCCTCTCACCCAAGTAAGCCAGTATTCTCTGCTCTGCACTAATGAGGGGGCAGTCATCCTGAAACTGGCTTGGCTATCATCCTACGTTATCTCTCAAGCCCTGTTTAAAAGGTTGAACATTGACTTATTGGATAGCACCTTTACAACTGGTGGCTCCAGAAGCAAAACTTTCTTTTCTTTGCTTGCTCATTTTTTTATGTCTAATGCTGGATTTTAAGTGTATATATATTTTCTCCCAGTCCCTGGACCCTGTGATCCAGAAGATTTAATTGATGGCATAATATTTGCTGCCAATTACCTTGGCTCCACTCAGCTACTGTCTGACAAAACTCCATCTAAGAATGTGCGCATGATGCAAGCCCAAGAAGCAGTTAGTCGGATTAAGGTAAGGGGTTAAACGTCTTGTCACTTATTATGTTTAAAGAGTACTGTTATCCCCCAATGCTCTGTACTCAAACGTCTGCGATTCATCTTCCCACAGTCTAATTAGGAAACAGAAAAATAACATGAATCAGTTAGAAAGAGCACAGAGTGTAGAAAATATATACCAAAAAATCTCAGCAGTCCCTTATGATTATCCTGTCGTTTGATCCTATCTCATATTACAAAAAAAGTTTAAGAAATTTTCATCCCTTCTGCTCAACATCAGGCAGAACTGGACTATGGCTGTAAGGCAACTGGCTGCAGCAGGTGCCCTCCTTATTTGCTCTGAAGCCAGTCATGATAAGCTTGCCTCCCTAGAAAAGCCATATCGCCTTAAGACATCTGCCAGACATAAATGGAATTGATCAGGAGTAAATTAACACCTTATTCTTTCCAAGGTTTTTTGTGAGCATGCAGAAAATACTGCGGACAGAAACTTCAGTCTTGCATTAAAGGAGTTGACCATCTTTTGACATTTACATTATCAGTAATGTTGTGTCTGTAGATCTCTGTTACATTATTACTTGTGTGGGTAATGGCACTCTTCCTGTTAGTTGTAGCTGGTCTTATTTAAGGATGGCTCTAACATTGAGCATGATGGATATAAAGTATTATTAGTTATCTGAAGGTGGAATTAATATTTAATTAAACATATAAAAGGGTTCTCCGAGACTGGGAACCCCTTTGCCCTATTACCAGGCAGGGTTTGGGAATTTAAAAAAAAACCCTCTCCTATCACTGGGGCTCCGGTTCCCACACCGAGCTACCTTCTCCTCTGCTTCAGGTCCTCCTAGACCAGTAGTGTAATGTTCCATCTACACTCATTGCTGCCCAGTTAATGTATTTTGCACGTTACCGCTGAGGCAGTGAACGGTTTGGCAGCGGTAACATGTGGCACATCAAAATTCCAGTACAGTGGGGACCAGAAGTGGAGGAGAAGGGAGCTCGTTGCTGGAAATGGAGGCCTTGTTACAGGTGAGTCTTTTTTTTAAAATCCCTGCACCTTGCCTGGCAACATCTTGGACAACACCATTAAAGGAGATGTCTCACAGAGGATGGCACCACCGTCCGATCATTGATGGTCCTATTTCTTTATCTCCTGTAAATCACAAGAGAAGTGGCAGCTGATTGGAGTCGGAAGGAGGTTAAGTGGGGCGATGCTTTCCTAACGCTGCATCCTGTTTGTTCTAGTGACTGACAGAGGTCACAGTGGAGACACTGACACCAGTTGAGCATTGGTGGCGTATTTTCTAGAGATATGCTACCAATGTCTCTGGTGAGACAACCCCTTTAAGACAACTGCATTACTACTGATTAGTTACCCATTGGTGAGATGATAGATTAGGGATGAAGGGTTACATTCCCTCCATCTTCATTATTTTAACAATGCTACATCCACATCTTAATATGAGTTGTTTTCATTACCGTTAAGTTCATGTTTCATACAGACCAGTTTTCTTTCTCATTTCTGTGGATTCTAAAGATGTGAAGACATCTGAGTTTTATTTGCAACACGTACTATATATGGCAGATAGCTATAAAGAAGCCGGCACAACTGTGAAATACGTTAAAAATGAGCAGCAAGCCATATGTCATCCCACCCAATGCACCGTAGCTGGTAATGCTAGCCTCTCCAGTTCTGTCTTACATTGTCAGTAGCTGCCTCCTATACTCCCCTGAAGAGAAGCAGAATCGGTAACCTATTCTCTAACCATATTCCTGTCTCTGTTTATTTCATGCTAAGCAGATGGCCCAGAAATTAGCCAAAAGCAGGAAGAAGGTGCAGTACAATCTCATCACTTTGTTGTTATGCTTGTTATTTTATTTTAGTTTTTTTTTTGTCTTAGCTTGCATTTTCCTATCTTGATGTGTCATCTTTTCTGTGAAAGCTATCCTCTCTTTTAACATAAACATTTCATTTCTTAAACTATAACCATTAACCACTGACCATTAAGACGTTCATACCTATTGTGGTCATGCATACAGTACCTGGGTTTCATTAGATACAACCTCACTAATTTAAAAAAAAAAGAAATGACATAGGAAATGGGAATGGGCAGCCATTACAGCTCCTATTTTTCCATGCTCTAAGAACGATAAATCTACCCGGTTATGCATCACTACTTTGTCTGTAACTATATTGCAGAGTTGCTTAAAGGGCATCTGTCAGCAGTTTTGTACCTATGAAATTAGCTGACCTGTTACATGTGCGCTCGGAAGCTGAAGGCATCTGTGTTGATCCCATGTACATATGTGCCCGCATTGCTGAGAAAAATCATGTTAATATATGCAAATGAGCCTCTAGGAGCAATGGGGGCGTTGCCATTATTACACCTAGAGACTCAGCTCTCTCTGCAACTGCCACTTCCTCTGCACTTACAAGGCCTGGCATGATGATGTTTTCACTGCCTGGCTCTGTCAATCAAAGCGCAGAAGACGTGGCAGTTGCAGAGAGAGCAGAGCCTCTAGGAGTAATGGTGAGGCTCATTTGCACATAATAAAACATAATTTTCCTTAGTAATGTGGGCACATATGACATGGGTCCAACACAGTTGCCTTCAGCTGCCAGGCTCACATGTAAACGGTCAGCCAGTTTCATAGGTACAAATCTGCTGACAGATGCCCTTTAAGACTAAAAAATAAAAATGGTTAAGCAGAGTTTTTGAAAAAATAGACAATGAACCGGTGCTCTATCCAATCAGCTGTTGGGACGGTATAAAAATATTGTATATTAGGAGAAACCTACTGACTACTTTGTGAATATTTTCTTTGTGCAGGTCTAGACTGCCTAAATTGACACTATCTGCAGGATTAGTATATCTGCTCCTTTGTTATTTTGTGTAGAGGTCACAGGTATTAATATTAACCGTTAGTCCCTGTGATTTAATATTACAAAACAGATTCGACCATGGGTGTCCCTGCCAAAAAAGTAACCACTGAAGTATTATAGCTATACATAGGGACTCCCCAGCATACATGTAACCAGGAAGAGCTCACTAAATGAGGCAAAAAACTAGAAAAACTAAAGCTCATAAACATCCAATTTATGAAAAAAGTACTTCATTATTACATAATAAATAATGTATATAATACCATTAAAAAGGAGGGTAGGGAACAGAGAAAAACACCATCCCAGCAACTTACAGGTCACTAAATCCAAGTAAATGCATGTACAATCAAAAATTAATCGGTTACATTATAAAGGTGAGCCCTCAATGGTGGATGACATGAAAAGGACAACAGTTAGCAATACTACCCACGATGCAAGAGTCCTTATAGAAGACACATTATAGTGTAAAATACCTGTGGCTAATATGTATACCGTCTAAATCCCAAAGATATATGGCGTGACCTGATGTCCTAAATATAGGCTGCAATGCTGCACAGTATATAAATGCGAGAGACTCACCCACTGATGATAGGACCTGCGTTACTGGGTGTAACGGAACGCCTAGCACCCCGACCGGGTACCTCCGTCGATAGATGCTCCTTGTACTTCCAGAGGACTACAAGCACTCCACTCGACACCGTCAGCACTGCAGACCCCACGAACCGCCGCAGCTTGGTTGGGGTCTCACCGTCCTCCACCCACGCTGGACCCAAGACTGGGCTTCAGCTTCCAGTGGGTGAACCTCTCCTAAATCCAGAGACAGGAACCAGGAGCAAGCTCTTACAAGAGCTTATACTCAGGGGAGTATTGTGATATAGCAATCCCCAAGAGTGTAGTTATCCCATGAGCCAAACATGAGCCAAGACTTCATGAAGGTATAAAACAGGAACTCTCTTTATTTTTACACACAAGCATTTTATACACATCTTCCAACAAAGTTACCACCCCAGGGTTTTGTAAAAACAGCCAATAACCACTTACAATGCACTCAGACACTCCCACACAAAATCCTCCCCTATGTCCGTGATAGAATTACCTCACACTGGGTTGATGCAATCATCACAGACAGACGAATACACAATATCCTCTGTTCTGGAGACAACCAAGAAGTAATTCAAATATCTCTCAGGACAAAGGACATCGCCAATACACACAGAGAGACAATGGAACAGGCATCACTTACTCAAACATACAATGTCCCACCCTTTACATTACACATAGACATTTAACACATTCCCAGACAGCTCAAGTCTGAGTGCATATTATTAGGTGAATGGCACTTAGACAACATGAATACAATAAAATGAGCTAACTGGGTACCCTCACATAACGTACCATACAATTACACAGACAGATGATTCTGTCACACATCTCAAAACCCCACATGTCCCCATATAGCTTCGATCTGAGCGCTCAGATGCCACAAACACAGTCAAATCGCCATGGGGGTTTAGGTTTTGCATGGGCTGATGAGAGGGCCCATAATCCTGGGGCAAGAGGCTAGTACCCAGTCCCCTCCAAAACCCAGTGGCGAGGTTGGTTTCGCAACACTGGGATGGGTAACGCCATCAGTAACATATGCGTAACATTCACACGCCGTATTTATTCATGGAGATCTGCAGCAAGTGGACATATGAGATATATGCAGATGAAAGGACCATAAATGTATAAATGAATTGCCAGCAGCCTGAAATAAATGTCCAGCTGTGTGTTACCAGTTGGGGTGTGTCCCACTCCCTGCACAGTCTAATACCATCCAATCAAGTACTGGCAGTGTCAGACTGTGCAGGGACCCACTCCCTACTGGTAGCACCCATCTGGACCTTAATTGCAGACTGCTGGCAGTTCATTTATAAGCTTCTAGCAGGAATAATAGAAGTTTGGGACAAGATAGAGTAGTAAGAATGAATTTTTCAGAATTGTTATACACGTAGAACAGACCTGCCAGGAGAGGAGACGGGTTATCCTTCACTGTTGATAGAGTGGACAAAATTCACAATTTACTGTGAAGTACATCCAGTAATTAATAGTCCTATACCACAAGGGCCCCATAGACGACACACATGTAGTCACTCTGGCCAGGATTCTATTTTATTAGTATTTTTGATTATTATTTTTTTTTTTATTGGCATAGTTTTAGTTGCTTTTATAATGTGGTGAACGAGCACTTTATGTTATCTGTTTGTACTGGCTACTAGTGTTCTGATGCAGATTAGGTATCTCCTAATATACAATGTTTTTTACGTTCCAGACAGCTGAGGTGGTTAGAGAGCCAGCTTGTTGTTAGCGTTGACTGTTTGGTTTCTTGTGGGTCGAGGATCCCACCGCAGCCGCCTCAGTATTAGGGATCATGCACACAAATGTATTTTTTTTCTGCTTTTGTTCCATTTTTTTTTTTTTTTTACAGGTCAGTATGCGGACCCATTCACTTCAATGGGACTTGAAAAAAAACGGAAATGACTCCATGTGCATTCCGTGTCCGTATGCTTTTTTTTTTTTTGCGGATCCGTGTTTTGCGGACCTCAAAATAAATACGGTCATGTGCATGAGCCCTTATGTGGTGAGATGCCCATAATAGAGTTTACAAAAACTCCAGGACGATTTTTTTTATTTTCCATGTTAGTGATGATTTACACATTGCATACAGTGCACTGGACCTGACTGTTGCACCCTCCATGCGCTAGTAAACCAGTTACCAGAACAGTGGCACAGTGTGACATGATATACAATTGCAATGTGAAAAAACATTAGATTTTCTTGCTTGCTGCTGGTAACCATAGCCTAACAAGCTAATGAGATGCTAGTGTATTACATATATAGAAAATACAGGCTGCTTAAAGAGGTTGTTTCATGATTAACAGATCAGATCCCTCAAACATAAGTTTATTAAAAAAATTCTCCTGTTGTCTAGATATGGCGCCCTATGCTGTCTTTTATAATCCCTCTCTGGTCGTCCATCTAATGGGGCTCATTTACCTATACCCGGTTCAGGTCACTGTTTATTTTTCCGTTCTTCTGATCCGTCAGAAGGACAAAAAAATAAAGAAAAATCAGATCCTGTATTTTAAGCTTCCGTTATGCTTAGTTATGCACATTTGGTGTCTGTTTTAGCTATTTCCATCTGAAATCCATTATTTTAGACCGAAAAAAGTCCTGCATGCATAAAATAAAGGATCTCAGACAGAAATGGCTAAAATGGATGCTAAGTGTGCATAGATAACGGATGCTTAACATACATGATACGTTTTTTTTCTTTATTTTTCTGTTCTTCAGAAAAACTGAAAAATAAACGGTGACCTTAACCCAGCATTAACGTGTTTAAAAGTAGACAGTCTAAAGATGGACTACATTTATCACATGCATTTGAGGTGCAGTAAGGATCCATTCACACGTCCGTTGTGTGTTGCGGACCCGCAAATTGCGGATCCGTAACACACCCGGCCGGCACCCCCTCTAGAAATGCCTATTCTTGTCTGTGGACAAGAATAGGACATGTTCTATCTTTTGCGGAGCTGCTGACCGGAAGTTCGGGGCCGAAACCCGGAAGTTCGGGGCCACGCTTCGCAAATGCAGAAGCGGAGAGCATATAGTGTGCTCTCTGCTTCACGTCCGGGCCTATAGAGAATGAACGGGTGCGGACCCTTTTGCGGACGTGTGAATGGGGCCTTAGACTTTTGTCTGACTTGTTTGTTGGCTTCCTATGCTCCAAAATGTGCACAAAAACTTTTTTGCAAATTGATGCTCTTTATGCCACATTCTTTTGGACTGAACCACACCTCCTGTCAAAATCGGTGCAGTGGATTTTTCTTTAAGTTGCATTTGATTCATAAATAGGTCTAAAATTACAGGTGCCAATAATGCTCTAAATTGCACCACATTTTGGCGCGTTTTAAAGCAATGCTTAGTAAATGTGGGCTCGTGTTCAGTGCTGGTTAGAAGAAACCGCTTCTAATGTCGTGATTCCTATTGCCTGGCCTGTACAGTACCAAAAAATGACTATCCTACCTGTGTATAGGATCCTGGTGGTCAGACTGGGGGACAGACTAAGCTACTGGACCTGTATGACCACCAGCTCTGACACACAAGGTGGACATTTTGAGAGAAAATTAATCAAGTATCTAACAAAAGTATCTAAAAAAATTCCAGTTAGAAAATGTTAACATTTTGCCAGAACTAAGAGAATAAATGTATATTTACTTGTGGGAGAACCCCTTTAATGGAGATGCAGCCCCTTCTTGAAGGAGAAGCGCTGCAGTCCTAACCAGCACAAGCCCATATGTATAATTGGAGGTTGGCATCATGTGGGTTCTCTATTAAATGCCCAATTCCAGACCATGACAGCTTGTGAAAGTAATGGACATTTTGATTTTTTATACCTTCTTTTTGGAGTCTGCGGTTCAGTCTTGTCTGCTCTGTATAACATCTCAGCGTTGGTGTGTGATTTGTCTTCACTTTTTGACTGGCTGTTTTTGTAGGCCGCAGAAGGAGAAGCTCAGCCCATGACTGAGGTGGACTTGTTTATCTCGACTCAAAGAATAAAAGTTCTGAATGCGGATACACAGGTAAGGAAGCTGCCAACAGTGGAGAAGTGCCAGGAAAGGAAAAAGCCATGAGAGAGCTTTCTTATAGTATCGTTCATGTATTTGATGCAGTAAAAGAAGGTACTGATGTGTTACTCTACCTCAGACTCATTTCATGGCCATGAATGTATACCCAAAGACTGGATTCATACATGCAGTTTTTTGTGGCTAGAAGTGCATCCAGTCAGTCGCAAAAACTAGAAAAGAAGGTTCTACTTCCGCTTGGCTTGAAACTGCAATGAAAACTGCATCAAAAACTGTATGTGTGAATCCAGCCACAAACATGTTCACCTTAAAGGTAAGTCAGTTAATATGCCAGTATGGCCTTAGTCTTTGAGAAGTAACCAGTTTGAAATGTCTCTGTCACATCTACCATACTGGAGTGTTTGAGTGCGGCATATGATATTTATATTGTTTTATATAAATTGATGCATTCGTTTTGCTGCTTTCCACATGAATTGATGAATAGCTGTCATTCTGTAGACACTCAGAGAAAGCTGTCTATTAAGTTGTAGGGTGGGGAGCAGGAGTTACAGACTCGTTTCTTTAATCTGGGCAAAATTTTACATGGTACCTAACAAGCCCCTTTCAGCTAATCTGTGGAGAGAAGACTCTTTTACTATTCAGTTGTTCCAACATTTCCGCAATTTACGGCTGGGATCACAGAACTGCCTGGCTGGCTGCGGGCTCTTCCTCTGATGTCACAACCAGCCATGCTCCTGTTTCTTCCTTTTTCGTTCAGTAGCATAATGTAGATGTAGCTGAATGGGAAGAAAGAGGAGCACATCCAGTCGCAACCTCAGGGGAAGAGCCTGCAGCCCAGTCGGGCGGTCACTTTATCCCATGCAGTATCAAGACATCGGCAGAGCAAAAATACAACTCAAATGGGGTCATTTATCAAACTGGTGTAAAGTAGAACTGGCTTAGTTGTCCATAGCAACCAATCAGATTCCACTTTTCATTTTTCACAGCTCCTTTGGAAAATGAAAGGTGTAATCTGATTGGTTGCTATGGGCAACTAAGCCAGTTCTACTTTACACCAGTTTGATAAATGACCCCAAAGGTGTCTTCTCTTCACAGGTAGGCTTTTTAGGTTCCAGCCTGGAGAACACCTCTTGGTCTCTAGAACATGGAATTGGGCAGGTATCGGGAATTCATATTTCTCCAGCCTATCTCTGTCAGCATGTCTTCATGTCAGCAGACACAGCAAAAAATGTAAATGCTTTGAATTGACTTCCGCCCGTACATATAGTTACATTGTGTTAAAGATTTCAAGACGCATCTCGCAAAAAATACAAAATTTTTCCATAGCAATAAATATCTCTGTATTGCCTAAAGTTGGGCAGACATATGCAATAACCCATGGCTGAACGCTCGTTCTTCCAGCCGATATTACTTCCGAGCACGCATTTTTATTTTAATATGGGGGAAAGGAGAATAAGCTGCTGCCACAGCGCTACCATCTATTCAAATTTAAAGTGGTTGAGCCAAGTTTAAAAGTTATCCCCTATCCAGAGACCCGCCCTTGGCTATCTCCAGTAGTCTCATAGAGCATGAATGGAGCTGCAGCACACATGTTCAGCCAACTGAGTTGGGGGAACAGACCCCCCTGTTCTCACGATAGGTGGGAGTCCGAGTTGTCAAACCACAATAGATCAGATAGCTATCCTTTATCCCTCCACAACCCCTTTAACTTCTATAGGAAAAAAGGATCAGGCATGTTCAAACAACATGCCAATTCCTCATTCTGCTGACATGTGCCAGCGGAAGAGTCAGAAGGTTAAAGCGTTGGCTGCTCATGCTGATGGTCTGCTGTACTTTTATTTTATGTGTATGGCCAGCTTAAATGTGAAATTCTGAACTATTCTTAAAGCAACCTTGTCACCCGTTAGATTTTTAGTATTAAAACCCTGTACTGACACATAGGGGGAGATTTATTACGACTAGTGCAAAAAAAAAACAACTGATTACTTGACCTTAGCAACCAATTAGATTCCACCTTTCAGGGCTCGTTTGTAAAATGAAAGGATCAATCTGATTTGTTGCAATGAGCAGCTAAGCCACTTTCCCACTGCACCAGATTATGTGGGCAGCAGTTAGAGATATGGCTTACAGGAGACACAATGGGCCTAGACACAATAGACTGGGAGGGACCTCATTGAGACAGATTTTCTAATCTTTTTGACTGCATAAGCTTAGACAGGGTGTCTAGACCTGTAACAGAGTTATCACAAATGCCCCACGCTGGAGGATAAATTTGGTGAACGACTAGATACCCTGTCTAAATTTACACCATCTATAGGATTAGTAAGTCTACCCCCGTTGGCTTCTATTGGACAGTGTTCTAGATGTGCCTTGTGGACCTGTGCAGAGATCATTGTGCAGGGAGGGGGAGTATATAGGCTGTAATCATCACATACGGTGAATGGTGGATCCTGTGTCATCTACAGAGAGGAATTGCCTTTTATTGTAATCCTGCAATGCTATTGAGATAACTGCTGACTGATGAGCTCTAAAAAACAGGAAGTGTCAGCATATTATCAGGCCTAGTGGTCAGTGTGAAAACTGCAAGATTTTATCCATATAGATGTAGATAGTGACATGAAAATTTAAAAAACACCAATAGTTCATGATTTTAACAATAAGTAATTTTCTGATGACACATAAACAGTAAGAACTATAAACAGGAACATGTTTAAAGGGGTTTTCTGAGATTTTCTTTTTATTGATGACCTATACTCTGGATAGGTCATCAGTATCTGATTGGTGGGGGTCTGACATCCAGGACCACCGGTGATCAGCTGTTTGAGCTCTGCAAGCTTCTCTCTTCTTTTCCTCGGCCGAGTGACGACACTCGGAGCAGCTCAGCCCCGTTCAAGCGAATGGGGCTGAGCGCGATAGCAAGTACAGCCGCTATACAATGTACGGCGCCCTGCTTGATAAGCTGCGAGAGGGCAGCGGTGCTCACAGGAGCACCGGTACATACTCAAACGGCCCCCCACCGATCCGATCCTGGTGACCCATCTAGAGGATAGGTCATAAGTAAATAAAATCTTAGAAAACCCTTTTAAGCTAGTTTGTTTCATAGGTGCGGTGATTATTATATTTGAATCCCTCCACATCATTGGAGCAGCAGCAGAGTTATCAGTATGTCTATCTTCTCTTTCATTTGCCGAATGTTAGGAAACGGCCTCCCTGGTTATTTGACACTTGCCGTTAGTGATCCTGGAGGAGAAGCTTGGTTTTCTGGTCTGTTTGCTATTCAGAGAAGTATTAGGGGATGCCTGGTGGCTGACTATAAGTGATTGTCATCTTTGACATTGAGACCAATAATGAAAACGGTTCTAGTCTGTGTATCAGTAGTCTCAGAAGGCAGAGTCTATGTCTTGCCAAGACTCATTTTAAGTCTCTCCTGTTTACACCCTGCAGGAGACAATGATGGATCACCCTTTGAGAACCATTTCATACATTGCTGATATTGGAAATATTGTGGTACTGATGGCCCGCAGGCGAATGCCACGCAGCAATTCTCAGGATAATGTGGAGGCATCTCATCCGTCCCAAGATGGAAAAAGACAGTACAAGATGATCTGCCACGTCTTTGAGTCTGAGGACGTAAGTGTCATGTGAACACATTAAGCAGCTAATGTTAACCATTTCTTAAGAACTGAATTATACACGGTCAGCATGGCATGCAGTGTATATTACTAACATATACTAATGTGCATTACAATACTGATATACAGTACAAACCACCTGTTTTATTTATTGGTATGTATAGTTGATAAAAACACATTAGGGGCAACATTAAAAATTATGTTGACACTGACCCTTGATAATACTTGATGAACAATCTTAACATCACGGATGGTGCAGTAAAGCTGGTTTGCAGTGAAATACAAAAAAAGAACAAAATTGCAAAAAAACATTACCCCTTGCTGTCAGTGAATGGAAACACTCATGGTTTATATTCAGATGCTGAAACTCCATTTTTTACACTGAATCATTGTAGGTAAAGTAGTCAAAGTCTAGGCAAGAGGAGACATTTATGCTGCTGTGCTATGTCAAATCGCATTGCGTATCAGGATTGAGTAGACTGATACTGGAGCAATGTCTGAGCAGAACTAGATCAGGAGGGGCTGCTGGTTTCCATTTACTAACTGCAGTTTCCAATGAAAATCGTGAGCAGTTCATACACCAGTATTAGGGTACTTTCACACTAGCGTTTTTCTTTTCCGACATAGAGTTCCGTCCTAGGGGCTCAATACCGCAAAAGAACTGATCAGTTTTATCCTAATGCATTCTGAATGGAGAGCAATCTGTTCAGGATGCATTAGGAGGTCTTCAGCTCAGTCGTTTTGACTGTTCAGGACGGAGATAATAACGCAGCATGCTACAGTTTTATCTCCGGCCAAAAATCTGGAACATGCGCAGACCGAAAAAAAGGTGAAAAAAATTAATGCCGGATCCGTTTTTCCGGATGACACCGGAAAGACTGATCCGGCATTTCAATGCATTTTTCTGACTGATCAGGCATTTTTAAGACTGATCAGGATCCTGATCAGTCTTAAAAAGGCCTGATCAGTCAGAAAAATGCAATCAGTTGGCATACGTTTTGGCGACAGAACTGCTTACTGGATCACTCTGCCGCAAGTGTGAAAGTAGCCTAAGAGGGTTAATTCTGGTGACAAAAACCCTTTAAGAGTCCTTTAAACATTTTCCCCACAACAGAAGTTAAGCTTACTAGTCTAACTTACTATAATTATTTGGGGAAGACCTAGATCCCTGTTTGAAGTATTTTCATATTATTTTCTAAATTAGTTGGCTCAGTCTATAATATGTACCACGAAAACAAATCTGCTAATTCTTCTGATCATAGCGATGCCAATTATATGTACATTGTCTAAAATACAATATGATGCCAGCATAGCACTACAAGAAGACTGCCTCCATTTTGGTTTCTTATGGTTGCTCCCTCCAGGAGATACACATTCAATTGTTGTCATACAAGGTTTATCTGTTCATGCGCCAGAAAAGCACATCTACAACTGCTACGAGCAGGCATAGATTTGTGCCATAATTAACTCAAATTGGCATAAGTGCAGTAAACCTGCCCACCTACGGGAGGTCAGACTGTGAAACTGTTCTACTCAGTAAAAGATGATTGTGATGTCCCATGACCTAGGAAGAGTCGCAGCCTCTTCAAACAGCTGATTGGCAGGGGTGCCGGGAGTCAGACCTCCACTGATCAGATATTTTGACCTATCCATCAATCTTAAAATCCTATAGGTTTTTCTAAAATGCTATTCCAGCCAAAAAGCATGGATCACTTATCCACTGGTAGGCTGCTTGGCTAAACGGAGCAGCATGTCATACACTCGATAGCCATTACATTCAAACTCCTGCTAGCTGCTGTTGTGCCGCTGGGGGAAAAGGGTGACTGGGGATAGATAAGTGTTTTTGGGTGGAATACTTTTTTAATATTTAGTCCTAAATCAGGGACTGCATCAGCAGAGGTGGAACTATTTATTTACTCACTTACTATGTGTGAGACATACATATTGTATGTCGAAAAGGTTCATAGATAATGTCCATTTAGTCGACTGATATTTGTTGGGAATTGATCCCATTCTTGACAGTAAATATGGCTCCCATCTGATGGTGGCCTTAAAGGGGTATTCCCATCACAGGGAATGGGGGCATATCGCTAGGATATGCCATAATTGTCTGATAGGTGTGGGTTCCACCTCTGGGACCTGCACCTACACCGAGAATGGAGCGGGGAAAGGTAGTGGAGGGCGAATGCGCAGCTGCCCTCCATTCATTTCCATGGGGCTCGGCTATTTCCGTCGGCCCCATAGAAATGAATGGGAGCGGTGGCCGCGCAAATGCGGTGTGCTCCCATTTACTACTATGGGGAGAGCTCTTGGTGGTGGCCAGATCCCGGGAAAACCGGGGTCCTCCGGCCACCACCTTACCCGCTCCGTTCTTGCCGTAGGTGCGAGTCCCAGAGGTGGGACCCCCACCTATCAGACAATGGGGGCATATCCTAGCGATATGCCCCCATTGTCTGTGATGAGAATACCCCTTTAAGGCTGCTTTACACAGGCCAATTATCGTGAACAAATGTTTGTATGAACACTGATTCCCAATAATTGCCCTCTGTAAAGATGTAACCTTGATGCGACAAAATCATTGTGTCTAAGCAGCAGATAGTCCCGTGTGAACTGTGATCTGCTGCCCAGAAACACTCAATCTGTATTAGGACGAAAGATTGCGGCAGTGATCACACATCCCAATACATCCGTAAATACAGATTTAGGGATTTCACCTGCAACAACACAGATTTATTAACTGAAGCCCCTCTAGTCAAGTAAGTAATGGCTGTGTCTACAGAGCCCACAGTATGGCATATGCTTTACCACTATAGGACAGGACACGCTCGGTTATGAAGACGACCCCCTTTCAGCAGAGTCATATGTATTTATCGTATACCCGTATACTTTACAAAATACAGTAATTATAGATTGCAGCAAACCTAATTAACATGAAATAACAAGCCCTGAGAAGCACATAGAACGGAGACCTAGTTTTTAGTCGTCTAAACTCTGCGACTGTGATATAGCTATTATAATATCTATAAGGCGTACATCTATAAATATTCCTTATTTTCATTTATTGCTAGGCTCGGTATAATTAGCGCTCATTTTTCACACTTGTGTGGGTTTAATTTCGTCCTCGATCACTGCGGTATATCCGGCCATGAACATTTCCATTCCCATGTTTCATCTTTTTCCCTTGGAAGGGCTGTGGAAATTAATGACATGAATGTCAGCCTCTATTAGCTCAGTTACTCAAAGTATTATGTTGCTATGTAAATGGATTGCAATTTTATTATGTTTCGCATGCCACCACTTGGGAATGTCGTAGCACAATTTCTTTTAGCTTTTTTGGATGCTGTTATTTTCTGAGCTGATGCTTTTTCGCCTGTGTTCAGCCAACGTGACACCCCAGCAGGAGCGCCGAGCAGTGACACGGCTGTAATTAGAACAGGGTATGGACGGCCCAAATAGATGCTGGATGACCTTGCCAGCAGGTCATACTTGGTCACTGATTGTTCCCTTGTCTGCAGACTGTTTGCAGGCACTTCCTAAAGATGGATGCTAATTAGGCACACAAGGGAATTGTGCCCATCCTATATACATAAGTGTGTGCTATTACTTACTTTGCAGTTATATTAGGTGTCTGGTTTGGTTTGATATAGTCCTCCTTTATGGTCTCTTTAGAACCTATTGACATGAGTGACAGAAGCCATGAGTTATATATAATATGATGGAAAGCTTGACTACTATTTTTTTTCCGCCTGGGAGAGTAGAAAATGTCCATATTCATATTGGTGAAAATGTATAAATTCTAGCACATATGTAACGGTTTTGGTTTGCAGTACCGTGCACTGCCAAACTAATATCGCTGCACCACTACCACTTCATTCTGCTCATCCGTTCATAAATTGATGTTCTATCCCAGGGATGGGCAAACTGCGGCTCTCCAGCTGTTGTAAAACTACAAATCCCATCATGCCCTGCTGTAGGCAGACTGGGCATACTGGGAGTTGTAGTTTTACAACAGCTGGAGAGCCGCAGTTTGCCCATCCCTGTCCTATCCTAAGGTCAGTCATACTAATTAGATAGTTGTCCACCACAAACTCGTTCACGTTTGCTGTTCCTCATGATTCCCCATACACATGCATGCTTGGCTTGGCTGAGAGTGCATGTATACCCAATAAGGAGAGGGAATAAACTGCTGCTAGACACCTGTGGTGGCAATTTATCTCCCTTGAGAACAAAAATGTTGGGCATTTTGAAATCCAACTTCCCTAATCATTTTCTCATGTAACATTTGCCATCAGGGGAGATTCAGGAGGCACCTGAACACATTAGATGGTCGGACAGTCCAGCCAAAATTGCCAGGTCATCCAACAGGTGGGCGGGGAGAGCCGTGAGCTTATGAATATGAGGACTCATTGGCATGCGCTGGAGATGTTTAGCACACGATTTTAGAAAAATGGCTGGGTCAATTAAAGAAAGTGACCCAGCATTTTGCTAAGAGCATCTGTCACTAGTTTATGTTGTCCTTAGTTAGGACACCATAAACCTGGTAACAGATTCCCTATAAATGTACCTCAACTGATTTCAGGTTGAAAATTATAACTTTAAATAATATATATATTAGGATATTTATGATTCTGTGTTTTATTTTCTATCCATGTTCTCTCTATGTGCAGGCCCAGCTTATCGCTCAGTCTATAGGTCAGGCATTCAGTGTTGCTTACCAGGAATTCCTGCGAGCTAATGGCATTAACCCAGAAGATCTGAGCCAGAAGGAATACAGTGATTTACTCAATACCCAGGACATGTACAATGATGACCTCATCCACTTCTCCAAGTCAGAGAACTGCAAAGATGTAAGTATTGTGATCTATTGTGTGCCCTGCTTACCTCTTGTAAACCTGAAAATAAGTCAGGCTTTCTGCAAATCTATCTATCTATCTATCTTATTCTATCCAACTATTACCTCCATCGGTAGAAGTTTCTTGCTCAAGTATATGATTGGATGTTCCTCCCCTTCCATATTTACCTACCTAAGCTATAGGCACCACAAATTAGCAGGTAAAATCCATACTTTGCAAGACTGGAGAGCTGGCAGAGGCAGACTTCAGAGCTGACAGAAAACACTCACAGTGTGCAGTCTAATTGACTATTTGAGGCAGTTTCTTCTGGTGAGGTCAGTTAAAGCTTTAGCAAGGGTGCTATAGTTAGGAATGAACTTCCTATAGTACCCCACAGTCCCTAGAAAGGATATAACATGCTTTTTTGTTTTGTCATGACTGTGTGACACTTGCCAGGCTTAATTGTCTGACCAGAGGTTTGGATTCAACTGAGCACTATTTGACCTCTACAATCTGGCTTTCGACCCCACCACTCTACTGAAACTGCCCTTACCAAAGTCACCAACGACTTGCTAATGGCCAAAGCCAAACACCATTACTCTGTCCTCCTTCTTCTTAACCTGTCCTCTGCCTTTGACACAGTTGACCACTCTCTTCTGCTACAAACTCTCTCATCTCTTGGCGTCACGGGCTTGTCCCTCTCTTGGATCACATCATACCTTACAGACCAGACATTTAGTGTCTTACACTAAACGCAACACCTCCTCGCCTTGTTCCCTCTCTGTCTATGTCCCTCAAAGCTCTGTCCTACGATCCCTGCTCTTCTCAAACTACACCTTCGGCCTTGGACAGCTTATAGAGTCTCATGGCTTTCAGTATCACTTCTGTGCTGATGACCAGCAAATTTACCTCTCTGCTCCAGATATCACCATCCTACTATCTAGAATCCCACAATGCCTATCCTCTATAGCCTCCTTCTTCTTCTCTCGCTTTCTGAAACTTAACATGGCTAAAACAGAATTTATCATTTTTCCCCCATCAGCCTCAGTCGACCTTTCTATCACAGTCAATGGCTGCACATTCTCCCTGGTCAACCAAGTCCGCTATCTTGGGGTGACCTTCGCTTCTGCTCTGTCCTTCAAACCGCACATCCAAGCCCGTTCCACCTTATGCTGCCTCCAACACAAAAATATAATTCTGGTCCGCACATTCCTCAACCAGGAGTCTGCAAAAATGTTTCCACATGCCCTCATCCTCCTCTGTGGCCTCCCATCTAACACTTCCTCCAATCTATCCTCAACTCTGCTGCTCGACTAATCCACCTCTAGCCCCATTAGTCTCCTGTCTCTTCCCTCTGCTAATCCCTTCACTAGCTCCCCGTTGCCCAGAGAATCCAGTACAAAACACTATAACATACAAAGCCGTCCACAACCTATCCCGACCATACATCTGTGACCTGATCTCCCAATAACTTCCTACACGCAATCTCCAATCCTCACAAGACCTCCTTCTCTACTCTCCTCCTATCTCCTCTTGCCACAATCGCCTCTAAGATTTCTCTGGTGCAGCCTTCGTACTCTGAAACTCTCTACCCCAACATATCAGACGTTCACCTACCGTGGAAACCTTCAAAAACTGAAAACCCACCTCTTCAGACAAGCCTACAACCTACAGTAACCCTGCTGCCAATATAACACTGTACAACCAGCTTTACCCTAACCTACTGTATCCTTCTCCCATCCCTTGTAGATTGTAAGCCCTCACAGGCAGGGTCCTCTCTCCGTCTGTACCAGTTTGTAACTTGTCTTAATCATGCTTATTGTATTAGTTTTTTTTTATCATGTATGTACACCCTTATCATATGGAGAGCACCATCGAATGAATGGCGCTATAATAGTAAATAATAATGATTATAATCTATCTATCTACCTAGTATCTAATATCTATCTATATCCTGGTCTGTATAAATGAATAGTAATGGGTGATACATTTGTAAAAATGACAGTAATTGCACATTTTCATCTCTGGATAGCGCCCTAGGGTATTCTTTCTTTTTACCATATGTCTTCTTCTTCTTTACATTGATGCTATATACTTCATATATCAGTCTTTATAAGTGCTTGGATCATATCCGCAGTACATTGTAATTTAGGGTACTTTCACACTTGCGGCAGAGTGATCCGGCAAGCAGTTCCGTCACCGTCACCGTATGCCAACTTATGGCATTAGTAAGACTGATCAGGATCCTGATCAGTCTTAAAAATGCCTGATCAGTCAAAAAAATGCATTGAAATGCTGGATCCGTCTTTTCGGTGTCATCCGGCATTTTTTTTTTCACCTTTTTTTTTCGGAAGGACGGATCCGGCATTCCGCTATTTTGAATGCCGGATCTGGCACTAATACATTCCTGTGGAAAAAAATGCTGGCATTCAGGCAAGTCTTAAGTTTTTTTCGCCGGAGATAAAACTGTAGCATGCTACGGTTTTCTCTTTTGCCTACATATTAGATACATTAGTATAATACTGATATTCTAAAACCTTGTTGTTTCACTTTGTCTTCCAGGTTTTTATAGAAAAACAGAAGGGTGAAATCCTTGGTGTAGTGATTGTAGAATCTGGTTGGGGCTCCATTCTGCCTACAGTTATTATTGCTAATATGATGCACGGAGGGCCTGCTGAGAAGTCAGGGAAATTGAATATTGGGGATCAAATAATGTCTATCAATGGCACCAGTTTGGTTGGTTTACCACTGTCCACTTGTCAGAGCATAATAAAGGTAAAATAAAGGGGATTCTTCATTCTGGGCATTTATTGGATGGCCATAGAATATGCCATAAATGGCTCTCTAGCCATATGCTACACTAAGCCATTGTCTGTTTAGCTGTGTATGTACATACTTACTTATTGCATTCATTTTAGGGCTTGAAGAACCAGGCTAGAGTGAAGCTGAATATTGTGAGATGTCCTCCAGTTACAACTGTCTTAATACGAAGACCTGACCTCAGATACCAGCTGGGCTTCAGTGTACAGAATGGGATTGTGAGTGTTGTACACGTACATTGTCTCTAGTCATTAAACATTTCCTAGAACTGGAGGATGAATGACCCTCCAGCACATGGCTTTATGATGATTTTATGTTGTACAGATTTGTAGCATGGCGCCCATAGACTACTGTGGGGCCATAGTGTACATCTGTGTTCTTCTGATTTCATACGGAGATATATAGAGGCTATTTATCACAAAATGATATGAGAAAAAAACTGTAGCGTGCTCCAATGCATGTCATATTATAGATACGTGTATATTCTCCCCTGAAAGGTTCTGGGGGAGAGTATGGTACAGATTAGTAAAGACCCATTGGGACTCTAACATGCAGCCAAACTGTGTATGAATCCAAGAAGAAGCATAAAGCTTTCCTATCTATTTTTTGGCTGAAATAATACATAAACTTATTCTAAACCTAAAAGTAAATTAAAACTACAATATTCTTGAAGGACATATTTTACCCAGGTAACCGCTGTTCCATCCATACATAGTTCTCTTATTTAGAACCTGCAAGTTCTGACTTGAAATGAGCACTGAGCGCTCAAGGCTTCATAGCACCACTGCTTTCCCTTGAGATTATTTTTACGAAGATGCTCATGGAGATCTGAATAATTAGCTTGGTTTATTATTAGCTTTTGTTCACAAGCCTCTAGCGCTGTCTATTATGCTGCAGCTCTGGTGAGAAATAGCTATGGCTGAAATAGAAGTGTAGACCTGTCGGTTACGCATGCAGGACAGACCGTAGTCTAATTTTACCACTTGCCTTGTTTCTGCGATTGATGTTCTCCGCAACCACCATGATGAATTAAAGTACCTGAAGAATAAATATAAAAAATGTGAAACTGGGAAACACGTTCTAATTTAAAAGCAGTCATTTCAAATATTATAGGGTGCTATATTGTAGCTAAAACTAGACTGATGGTTTAATATCACAGTCTGTTGTCTGAAAACTACTGCATACGCAGTGCCCAAAAATGACAGAAATGAAATCTAGAAGATAATTTACAGATTAAATATCCAGTTGTCATCTGGGTTTATTGACTGCAGTGATGGAAAAAGAATCCAGCATCTCATCCAGTCGAGCTGAAAGAGTGCATAAGACTAAGGCTGGGTTCACACCTGAGCGTATTCGATAAGCGCTGTTTACAGGCGTTTTTATCGGGCGTTTTTGAGGCGTATTTTGGGGCTTTTTTTATTTTGGAAACGCGCGTCCTACGCGTGTTCTTGCTATTGACCACAGAGGCGTACAATGAAAAACAGAGGTGTTATGAGCGACAATACGCCCCAGAGAAGCTCCTGTACTTCTTGGGGCGTAGGGCGTTTTACAGCGCGTTCGTACGTGCTGTAAAACGCTCAGGTGAGAACCATGCCCATAGGGAAACATTGGTTTTTGCCTGTTGAGCGTTTTACAGCGCGTAGGAACGCGCTGTAAAACGCTCAGGTGTGAACCTAGCCTTAGTCTAACCAGACCTTCCACAAACTTGTTCCCAATAGATAACACCTCTACTTGTTGAGGTCACATTAGCCTCTGAGGTAGAACAAAATGATTTATAGTCACCAATAGATTTCAAGATTTTGGGGGATTTTTAAGCCCCACCCTTCCGATCCCTTTATGTCTGCTCCTGCCCCCTTCCTACACATTTCTCGGGACTGCTGCCAATTATAATGCAAGCAGATTGACCACGGTTATGAATGTATAATCAGTGCCACCAGGTGACATATCAATAAAAGTCTCTTCTATCATTGTTGACATTATTACCTGATAATGTCACTAATTCACACATATCTGCATTGGGGAACCATGCTTTAAATTGTAATTTGGGTGTGGCCTTCCCTGGCATGGCATATGTTCTCATCTAATGGTCATACAGATTCTGCATTGAGTTACAGTACATTGGAGTTTATGTTGGAATAATTTTATTGGTGACCCCTAGGTGCACATATGATACAGAGACTGTCATCTAAGTATATGCTTATTACCTTCGTATCCTCCAGTTACTCTGGTGTGCCTCACCACTGAGACCCTTTCGATTACTAGTACAGCCATGTGTCACTAGGTTGCTCTTCACCAACATAACCATGATGGGGAAATGTATGGAAAGGTGGTTGCGAACATGTGCCATTCAACTCTTTGGAAGTTACAGAAACATCTGCGTATTCTCACTCAGGTCTTCCCATAAACATTGATCACCTACCCACAAGATAGGTGATAAATTATGATTACTGGTGGTACGACCATGGGGAGCCCTGCTCATCACAAGAACAGGGACCCCTGAGTCCCCTGTGTGTATTGACTTATTTGTGAGTACCATGTACGGTGCTTGGCTATCTCCCTCAGTCCCGTAGAAGTGAATGGAGCAGTGGTCACCCATCCTCACTCACGACTGTATTGAGGAAGAACAGGGGATTCCGGACCACTTTACTAGTAATGTTGGGGGTCTTGGTCCACTTCTACCTAAAAACCTAAAAATAAATGCTAAGCTCAATATAATTCTGCTCTAATTTTGGTCAGTGATTTCCTTCAGTGATTTTAAGCCAACACCAGGTGCGGCTCTAAACACAGAACAGGTGCAGATCTTTACCTTATACCTTATCTCTGTGGAGGCTCCAATCCTGGTTTTGGCTCACAATCACTGATCGGAAATCACTTACCAATCACTGATGTGTGAATGAGGCATTAGGATTCATTCAGACTGCCCAGTTGCATGCGGTTTATTAAACACCAGAAACGGGAAATGTATCCTGACAGAGGAATACAAGGAAACCTTTCCCAAAGCTTTTTTGGCATGTTTCCCTCCTTTCTTCTGATAGGATCCTATTGTTATCCTGTCTATGGCACAAAGTATATTTCACTGACACAAGGCTGCAATTCAGCCTTGTGACTAAAGCCTACCGGAGTAATGACTCCACAGGACTGATGAGTTGAGAATTGATTTTTGATCCTTCAGAGCTTCGTTGTCAGCATGGTCAGCCAGGAGAATAAATGCACCGGTGACTCTGTTCATAACAGTTCTGAAGGAAAATGGACGACTTTCCACTGTGAGGACCCTGAACACAGCAGTCCACATGTCTGGAAGCTTTGATGTGGAACTACTGTAACCACTGCATAAATGAGCCTGTAGATGTCTCTATAGGGGAAAAAAAGGCTGAAAAATACAGAAGTAAAATGTGTGTGACAAAAACCACCTCCCCTGGATAATGCTTAGAAAAGCACTCACATTACATGGCATTTTTTACAAGACAAAAAAGCCCCCCCAAAGAAAATTAGGTATGTTAGATATATTCACACACAATTTTCCCACTCATCTGACTAAATCTTGAAGAAATATAAACACATGCTGCAAAAAAAACCCATGTATGGAATTAATTTAATTAATCAACATATTCTTAGAATCACATTCATAATGAAAATCCTTTAGGTCTTAGAGCTTTATGCTATATTTTTAACTTTTTTACATCTTTAAGGCCTCCTGCACATGACCGTATTTTTTTTTTCCTTCTCCGTGCCGTTTTTTTGCGGTCCGTATGTGGAACCATTTACTTCTATGGGTCCGCAAAAACAACGGAAGGTACTCCGCAAATCGCGTTCCGTGGCTCTATTCAAGTCAATGGTTTTGTAAAAAAAAAAACAGAATGCATCCGTATGTCTTCTGTATCTGTTCCGTTTTTGCGGAACCATCTATTGAAAATTTTATGCCTAGCCCAATTTTTTTATGTACTTACTGTTGAAACAATTGTATGCTTCCATTACAGTTTGCGATCCGCAAAAAATGGATCACAAAACGGAAACCAAATGGAAAAACGGAACGGCGGAACGGAAACACTACTGAAACAAAAAAAAAACTGAAAAACAGATCTATTTAAAACGGACTGCAAAACCATACGGTCGTGTGCAGGAGGCCTAATTCATCTGAAGTGTGTCAAGAAGGGATAAAAATAGAGGACGTTTTTTTAAATTTGTGAACAAGTTTTAAACACTTGATGAAGGGTTCACATCATGGTTTTTGCCATCTGTTTAACGTATGCGTTGGGGAAAAAAGGATACAAAAGAGTAGCATACCACGCTTTTATACCCTGCAGAGTCCTGTTAAAATGGATGCTACTGTATGGGATCCGTCTAAGGGATCCTTTAACTTATTAGTTTTTTGTATACGTTAAATGGATGGCAAAATTGTAATGTGAAACCAGCCTTAAAGAGAATCTGTCATCACAAAATGTAGTGCAGTTTTCCCATAACACCATGTATCAGTCTGATCAGCTCCTCCTGCTGTATAACATGGTGCGTGCAAAGATTCCGAAAAATGTGTAATTTATTCATTTGGCCTCTTTCACACTTGCGTTGTCCGCATCCGGCGTGTACTCCACTTGCCGGAATTACACGTCGGATCCGGAAAAACGCAAGTGAACTGAAAGCATTTGAAGACGCATCCGTCTTCAAAATGCGTTCAGTGTTACTATGGCACCCGGAACGCTATTAAAGTCCTGGTTGCCATAGTAGGAGCGGGGGAGCAGTATACTTACCGTCTGTGCGGCTCCCGGGGCGCTCCAGAATGACGTCAGAGCGCCCCATGCGCATGGATGACATGATCCATGCCAGGGCTCCAGATGGCGACCAAAACGGTCGCCAATGCGCCTTAAAATTTGCAGATGGCGACAAGACTTTTTAGTCTTGTCGCCATTTGCGACTGTACCGCCGCGATCCTGCGCAGCCTAAGTTCAGTAGCACACTGCACAGTGGAGAAGGAAGGAGTCCCTCCCTCTCCACTGTGACGCGGCCGCCACTACCACCAATGGGGATATAGCAGGGAGGAGGAGGGGAGGAGCTGTCGCCACTGCGCCACCAATGAATGTAAAACATGAGTGTCTGCAGCGGTATCACAGACCCGGCACCCGGCCTCAATAACAGGGCATGCGATCCGCGGCCATTAACCCCTCAGGTGCCACAGATCGCATGCCCTGTTATTGAGGCCGGGTGACGGGTCTGTTATACCGCTGCAGACAATTGTATGAAAGAGGACCTTTCGTGAGTCTAAAGAATATGAACTTAATAGCAGGCTGCATAGAGCGGCGCCCAGGGATCTAAGTGCACTTACTATTATTCCTGGGCGCCGCTCTGTTCGTCCTCTGTGGCCCCCGATATTTTCAGCATTCAGAGGAAGGAGGAGGAGACGCCAGTGTCTCTCCTTCTCCCTGACAGCAGCGCTGTCCAATCACAGCGCAGAGCTCCGAGCCAGGGAGAAAAAAACCTCCCTGGCTCTGAGCTCTGCGCTGTGATTGGACAGCGCTACTGTCAGGGAGAAGGAGAGACACTGGCGTCTCCTCCTCCTTCCTCTTAATGCTGAAAATACCGGGGGCCACAGAGGACGAACGGAGCGGCGCCCAGGAATAATAGTAAGTGCACTTAGATCCCTGGGCGCCGCTCTATGCAGCCTGCTGATAAGTTCTTATTCTTTGGACCCACGAAAGGTCCTCTTTTTAATTACATTCATTGGTGGCGCAGTGCTCCCCCCCCATTATCACTGGCCACAAGTCGTCGCCCCCATCCCCCCTTCATTGTTATATGGTGGCCACAGGGTCCCATCCCCTTCATTGGTGGCAGTGGCAGATTACACTGCTGGGGCTCCGATTGTTACCATGGCAGCCAGGACGCTACTGAAGCCCTGGCTGCCATGTTCAGCTCCCTGCTGCTGTGTGCACAGGGCACAGGGCAGCAGGGAGATGTGAGCTCCTATTTACCCTGATAGATCTCTATCAGGGTGAATAGGACAAGGGATGACACGATCCAGGTTCTAGTCCCTAAGGGAAGAAATGGTTATTAAATAAAAAGTAAAAAAACCACCAAAATACTAAAAGTTTAAATGGCCCCCTTCCCAGTTTTACATATAAAATTTACAAACCATAAAGAATAAACATATTACATATCGCCACGTCCCAAAAAATGTGAGCTATTAAAATATTAAAAAATATTCCCGCTCGGTGAAGGCCGTAACAGAAAAAAAAAAACTCTAAACCACGCAATTCGCCATTTTTAGTCACCTTGTCCCCCAGAAGATGTCCCTGGATGTGAAAGGTATGTGGTGCTGTTTTTTCCTATATGTAGTGCTGGCTCACTACTGTCACCTGCGTCTCATCTTCTCAAAGTCCTTTTTTTTAAATTATATGCATTTTAAATTTGGCGACTAAAAAATGTAATTTGGCTCCTAAATTTTTTAGTTTAGGAGCCAATGGCTCCTGGTAAATTTTTTTTGTCTGGAGCACTGCATGCGATCACGTCATCCATGCGCCTGGGGCGCCCTGACGTCACTCTGAAGCGCCCCGCGGAGCCGCACGGACGGTAAGTATACTGCTCCCCCGCTCCCCACTACACTTTACCATGGCAAACAGGACTTTAGCGTCTTGGCAGCCATGGTAACCATTCAGAAAAAGCTAAACGTCGGATCCGGTAATGCGCCGAAACGACGTTTAGCTTAAGGCCGGATCCGGATCAATGCCTTTCAATGGGCATTCATTCCGGATCCGGCCTTGCGGCAAGTGTTCCGGATTTTTGGTCGGAGCAAAAAGCTCAGCATGCTGCGGTATTTTCTCCGGCCAAAAAACTTTCCGGTCCGGAACTGAAGACATCCTGATGCATCCTGAACGGATTTCTCTCCATTCAGAATGCATTAGGATAAAACTGATCAGGATTCTTCCGGCATAGAGCCCCGACGACGGAACTCTATGCCGGAAGAAAAGAACGCAAGTGTGAAAGAGCCCTAAATCTCGCCTCTTTCTGACTTCAGTTGTACACAGGGGAGGTGTCATCAGTAATTGATAGCATTCTCTGTGTAAGTGTGTATACATAGATAGCTGTCAGTCACTATTAGTTGTACATGGGTGAGGTGTTATCAGTGATTGATAGCATTCTCTGTGTAAGTGTATATACATAGATAGCTGTCAGTCATTTATAGTTGTACATGAGGGAGGTGTTATCAGTGATTGATAGCATTCTCTGTGTAAGTATGTATACATAGATAGCTGTCAGTCACTGATAGCTGTACACAGGGGAGGTGTTATTAGTGATAGCCATATCTGTATACACATTTACACAGCGAATGCTATCAGTCACTGACAGCTGTACACAGTGGCGGTCTTATGTTCAGAAAACGCTGGGATATAAATGTATAAATTGCAAGTTCTCCTGAATCTTTTCCCATAAAACTATATACCAGTCTGCTCAGTTCCTCCTCCTGCTCTGTAACACACTGCCTGCAGATTGTACTGTATTTCCTGGTGACAGGTTGTGGTATTCCATGATTTTAATATTGAAGGCCTATTCTCAGGTTAGGATATCAATATCTCCTCTGTGGAAGTGAGTGGTGTTGAACTCCCACTGTTGAGATATTGATGGCCTATCTTGACTATAGGCCATCAATATTAAAATCCTAAAATGCCCCATTTTAAAATCCTTGTTTTAAGGGGTTGAATCCATAGGATAGAGGATAACTGTCTGATCGATGGGGGCTACACTTGGCTATCTCTTGCAGCCCCATAGGGCTCAATGGAGCAGCAGCACTCATGCGTGTCCGCTACTCCATTCATACAAGGGAGCTATGGATTTGTAGGATTCTAATGCTGATGTAATGCTAGTTTTCTAACAGAAACTAATTTCCTGGAAAGGCAAAACAACTTTGATAATTGCCATGTTGCTTATAATTTCCATGTTGCTTATTTATGGATCTCTTATACTCAGATTTGCAGCCTGATGCGAGGGGGTATTGCAGAACGAGGTGGTGTAAGAGTGGGTCATCGCATCATAGAAATCAATGGACAGAGTGTTGTAGCAACTCCTCATGAGAAGATAGTTCATATTCTGTCCAATGCAGTTGGTGAGGTAAGGAATGAACTGCCCTCATTACTGTCTACTTTGGATGAGATAGGAAATGCATGCACTACATAACTAAATGTATATAGACATTAATTAGTAGATTAGCCTTTTCAGCCACACCAATCATTCTGTATATCACTTAGAAAGAATGGGCTGTAATGAAGGGCATATTGGCTTTTGACAGATTCCCTTTAAAGAGGTTATCCGAAGTCTAAAAGATTTCCCCCCCACCCCCAATGCCCGGCCTCTCGTATTCATTATACTTACCTGTTCCCCAGCACCCGTGTCGCTCCGGATCCCTACATGGCCGTCGCCGCTGCATCTCCTTGTCACGTGGATCAAAATATCCAGTGACGGTGGATGGGGGGGGGTGCATCCAATAGCGGGCTGCGACGGGAACGAGCCTCCCTATCATTGCGGGTGACGCTAGGGAGGCTTGTTCCCGTCACGGCCTGTTATTGGCTGCCCCCCACCCAGTCGCTGGATGATTTTATCCGTGCGTCGGAGAGATGCAGCGGCGGCCGTGCAGGCATCAGAAGCTACGTGGGGAGCGGGGTAAGTATAACCAGTATGAGGGGCCTAGGCATTTTGGAGGGTATCATAGGGGTTGGATAACCCCTTTAAGTGGACCCAAAGAGGATGCAAGATGTCTTCCATTAGAAACAACATTGGCAATATTGGTAAAGAGCAAGTTTAACTAGTTAATGGACTGCCTACCAGGTCCCCAAAACCCACGCCATAGTAAATTTACGGTGCAGACTTGAGCCAATCACTTTGGAAAAGTATAGTGTGAAGAAAAAAATAATAATAATAAAGTCCCCCCATGATCTTTTTTGACCTTTAGGGATAGAGCATAGAAATAAAAAGTAAAAAAAAAAAAAAAAGCCTACACAAAAAACTTCCTTGTGCTAATCATTTTGCTATATTATATGTCCAATTTTAGGTAGACCATGGCGAATGCAAATAAAATAAATCCATTTGGGATAATACTATATATTTAGTAGAAAAATAAACTAAAATACAAAAAAAAATATTTTTACAAATTATTAGCCTAAAAATTCTAATAATAACATAAATGGCTACAGAGTGGAGGTGGCGACACTATACACATGGTGGGTTCACATGTCACTATTTGTTTGAGCACCTGGTTAGTGCCACCCCACCTGCCTTTAATTATTAGGGATTTTTTAGGTCCCGTTCTTCCCCCTATTTTATTGATATACCAATAAAAGTTACATTTTAGCGTATCCCACACCTTCCGTGATTCATATTTATTAGGGACGCTTTACTTTATCACCTATTGATTTCCGTGAATTGTCATAAATCAAGAAACCAGCATTATTCACAAAAAATGTTGCTAGCTCAAGGAATAAAACATTTCCTAGGCGTTAAAGTACAAGTGAAATATGGCTAAACTGTGACTTGTGCTTGGTCAAGTGGTGTAGAAGTGGAGCACAAATTCTTCATGGAGAAACAGCAGCCACTAGTGGTCAACGCTGAGAAATGCAACATAATCCTGACAAGAACATGTTTACGCTGACCAGTCCTTATTGCCTTTTATTAAGTCCTAGTGGCCATGTGACTATTCAGTGAACTATAGGATTAGGGTTCTATCTCTACACTGATGAATTTTGTATATTTTTTTCTATCTCACCAGATACACATGAAGACAATGCCAGCAGCCATGTACCGTCTGCTGACTGCACAGGAGCAACCAGTTTACATCTGATCACCTCTCTGCTACTTCACAACATGCATGGAGGACAGTTCTCCTCACCTGTGGTTGTTTTTCGAGTGCTGCCTTTTTGTCTGCAGAAGCATCTCCAGGAACATTCCTCTTTTTGAATTTTTTTGTCTATTTCCTCAATGCCCATGAAATGAATACTTTACAAAAAGTCATGACTTTGACAGCGACACGTTCCACCAATGACTAAGCTAATCCTTTTTTTTTTTTCACAGTCGGGAAGACACTTTACATTCATAAGGTTCATAAGGAGTCCGTTCTAAAAGGCTACCAAGCTCCTGGTGGTTGGGCTCATTCTACCGTCGTCTCATGCACTTCTAGCTCTAACACTTGAAATTGGCCAATTCTCAATACCATGTGTTACAAACAAGCCCTTATGCATGTGCCACAGTAATAATGTAGCAGGACTGAATCTTAGTTACAACTCGGAAGGCTGTGCATGAAGCTCTGGGTCACATTGAATTTCTAAGTTATACTATGTGTGCTTCTGTGGTGTTCACTGTATCAAAGCACTATTGAAACTCAATGGAGAATCTTGCAATACGAGTAAGTGACAGGTAGCATTCTACAAGTAGCCTGACCTGGATGTTAAATAGTACTATCAATCGATATTTAATATTCCACCTTAAATTATTTAATGTAAGGTATGACGATGTTCAGACCTGGCTCCACTAGCTCACTGTGGCTTATTTGCACAATAAGTGTATGCATGTGGTGGATGAATAACATAGTTATATAGACCATAGCTGGACGTGTGAGCTCCACATAGAGTTGGATGTACTCTATATATAGGGACCATTTCATCTGTATAAAGGCTGCCGTTCTTCTTAATCGTTATTTATAAGGGTACGGCCACACGATGTGGTTTCAAGATGCAGTTTTCGAAGCCAAAACTAGTAGTGTATTCTTAAGAGAGAAGTCGTATCTGTCCTTTATACCCTCTCTCCTGATTTTGGCTTCCAAAACTGCTTTGAGAAACCTGACCATGCTGCCGTACCCTAATAATGAACTCTACACATGGTCGTGTATGAGTTTACATTCCTCCCTGTTTACAAAGTGTTGGGACATCTTGGGAGGGGGGGGGTCCTGTATTGGTGAAGTATTACAGCTCTTTGTTTTGAAAATCCTTGTTCACACATACAGAGCAATAGATTTCTCATGACACAGTGTAACAGATGTCTACACTGAACAGTATCATATACATGATAATGCAGAGCACAGGGACATCAACCGCTCATTGTTTGTGCTGTTAAGCCCTACAATTGCTGCTGATTGAAGGGGTTGTCCTACCCTCCGGATCGGCAGGGGTTGGGACATCCGGTGCCCCTGCTGATCAGCTCTTGAGAAGAAGCTGCGGTGCTAATGCAAGCGCTGTCCTCTTCAGTGGTTGCCTGTCCCTTGTGTAGGTTGTAGCGGCGGTGCAGTAGAACTTCAGCTTCTTCTCCCATTTACTTGAAGGGGACCAACAATTGTAGCCAGCATGCAGGTGACCACTGAAGAGGACACAGCGCTCAGCAGCTTCTTCAAACAGACCTCCGCCGATCTACTATTGATGACCTATCCTGAGAGTAGATCATCAATATCTGACACTGAACAACCCCTTTAACTATCCATTAGAGTGACATGCTCTATTTCAGAAGAGGCGACAGATGTAACAAGTTAGATTCGGGTGGTTCCTTCCATGTGTATGTCCAGATATAGCAAGCAATAATATGTGCAGGCTATCAACGTGATGTTTTCCAATTCAGACTGTAGAGCTGGCCACCATTCAGCCAGGCAGTCATTGCGGATGGCAGTATAATGTGAACATCCCCTTACTTGTTACTAGCTAACTTCATTACACAACCTGATTTACATGTTACTGACGTGCAATATTCTGTGCGTCCAGAGGACACTATTAGGACAAGGTATGGAAAAGGACAAGATTACAGAACAATGACGTGGACCATTTTTTGGCCCACTTTTCTAACTGTTGTTGGTTGCTGTCAGTCGAGAAATATATCACTAAATAGTTGTAATGTTATAATATCATTTTACAGTGAATGAATAAGAAGAGCATATATAATATTTAAAACAAAAGCAAACGTTCGGCTCAACTTAAAGGAAACCATACCGATATAATGCGACTGATATTTATATTGTGATGTTAGATAATTGTGTAGACTGGTATCACAGGGTTTATTCATAAGGTGTGAAGATCCTTTATTATGTTCTTAGAGAGCTGACGCTTCCTTGAGAGCTTTGCTATAAAGAGAATCGGTAATGTATTTATTTATTTATTAAGATATTTTATGTGTTCTAAACTTGTAAGTGTTCCTGGGAATCCAAGAGACCTGGCGCTATCTAGTGACAGGCGTACGAATGTGCAATAGCACTGCTTTAGTAACCACTTGCATTCCCTATGTAATAACAATTCTGGAGCATCTATTCTGTTGGCTCTATGTTGTGTCATTCCTCTATTATTCCTGTGCGGCTTGAGATTAGCAGTTCGGGATGTGTCCCCGCACAGTGTCAAACGGTGCACTGGGTAGCACCCACTTGTACATTTATTCATAAACGTCTAGCAGGAATAATAGGGGAACCGCACAACGTAGGTTCATATGAATAAATGCTCCATACTTGTTATCACATGTGGAATAAAAGTAGTTGCTAAAATAGACATGTCAGGAGAGGTGACAGGTCCTCTTTATACTGAGCAGACTGTCAGTAGAAGGTGGGACAAGCTCACATAAGTATCATCTGTAGCCTCGCTGCTGCCTTTGGTTAAGGAAAATGAACAGGTTCCATAAAAGGGAACCTGTCATCAACTTTATGCTGAGCTCACTCACCGAGGGCAGTATAAATTAGTGACAGAAATGCTGATTTCAGCGGTGTGTCTCTCATGAGCTAAAAGTAAGTGGTTGCCGAGAATCAGTATCATAATCATTGCAGCACAGGCCTGGAAAAGAGTCAAATCTACCTGAGAAGAGTCATGGTTATTCATGATCTTCTCCCCTCTCACCCATCTGCTGATGATTGGCAGTTCTCTCCTAGAGAGAAAGAGAGAAAACTAGGTAGAAGACAGTCAGTCATCAGCAGGTGGACGGGAGAGCAGGAATTCATGAATAACCAGGACTCTTCTCAGGAGGCCGGGACTCTTTTCCAGGCCCAGTCTGCAAGGATTGTGATGCTGGTTCTCGGCAACCACTTACTTTTAACTTATAAATGACAGACCGCTGAAATCAACTCACCTGTCTCTACTTTATGCTGCCGTTAGTATGGGCAGCATAACGTTGATGACAGGTTCCCTTTAAGATTACATACGGAATTTGCAGTTCATAGCTTCTGACAAAAAATGACAGAAATAAATATCTTGACTTAAAGTGGATAGAAAGAGAGGAGGACTTTTTCTTACTGATGATTTTTGATTTGTATTTTGTACTTATTTTGCTGCCGGCTTTTTAGAAACACAATACGACAGCCAGAGGTGTATATAGCAAACATCCACCCAGGACAGAAGGGCCTGGTGCTTATTCTTCCTCCATGCTCCTTTCCCAATTACCAAACACTTATGGGGTCATTTATTAAGACCTGTGTTTTAGATGCCGGTCTTAATAACCCTACGCTGGCGCTTGATGCGCCTAAGTTATGTAGAGGCGCCGGCCTCTATACAGATCCTATACAGGTTCTCGTCACCTAATAGTCATGGAGATAGGACCAATCAGACCTGGGCCCCTGTTTCCAGGGGCCCATAGTAACTTCTATGGCACAATAATATGTCCTTGACTACAGCGAGAAGCTTAAAATTAAGGCCTCATGCACACGAATGTATGTATTTTGCGGTCCGCAAACCATGGATCTGAAAAATACGGATACCGTCCATGTTCCGTCTGCATTTTTTTTGCGGAACAGAATAGGACTTACTAAAGTCAATGGGTCCTTATGCTGTCCACATCCACATGTCCATTCTGCAATATATAGAGCATGTCCTATTCTGATCTTCAAAATGCAGAACATGGACCCATTGGAGTCAACAGGTGCGCAAAAAAATGGCACACATACGGTATCTGTATTTTACGGATGTGCGGCTTGCGTACCACAAAATGCATACAGTTGTGTGTGTGTAGCCTATTGGGAAGAGACAGAGTAGATTTTTTAGATCTAGCGGTTGGTGCAGGATTTTCTTTCAATAAGACCCAGAACAAACCTTTATCACAATGAATCCAGACAGATTAAGAATTCGAAATCCAGATTGGAAATATGCAATGAGGATGGGTTTGTTCTCTGTGCCTAAAAGAACGATCCTAAAATATTTCTTGTACATGATATTTGAAAAAAAACAAAACACAAGAATTGAGCTGTTGTTTAGCATCACATGCTGTTTGGTGGGAAACAATGGCCGCGTGAGACAAGGTAAGGAGGGAGCTATGTAATAAGTCACAATATAAGTGTGAAGCATGGCTCCCAGGGTAGGCAAAAGAATTCCTTGTAGCTATCCTGCTTTCCATTTTGGGGTTCCAGCCTGCCATAATTGTGAGGCGCTATCTACTATATTGCTAGTTTTTATTGTACACATGGCTCATTTTAATGTTTTAGGCTACTTTCACACTGGCGTTTTGGTTTCCGTTTGTGAGATCCGTTCAGGGCTCTCAGAAGCGGTCCAAAACGGATCAGTTTTGCCCTAATGCGTTCTGAATGGAAAAGGATCCGCTCAGAACGTATCAGTTTGCCTCCGTTTAGTCACCATTCCGCTCTGGAGGCGGACACCAAAACGCTGCCTGTAGCCTTTTGGTGTCCGTCTGACGAAACTGAGCTGAACGGATCCACAATGTAAGTCAATGGGGACGGATTCTTTTTCACTGACACAATCTGGCACAATAGAAAACTGATCCGTCCTCCATTCTCCATTGACTTTCAATGGTGTTCAAGACGGATCCGTCCTCCATTGACTTTTAATGGTGTTCAAGACTGATACGTCTTGGTTATGTTAAAGATAATACAAACGGATCCGTTCTGAGCGAATGCATGCGGTTGTATTATCCGTGCGGATCCGTCTGTGCAGGTCCATGACGGATCCGCACCAAACGCGAGTGTGAAAGTAGCCTTAAATTTGTCTGGAGCTTTGTGCAATATCTGATATCTGCTACACATAGAAAATAGGGATGCACCATATTTAGTAATATAACTAAAGCAGAAATCCATTGGTTTTAGTCTAATCTCTGGCATGAAAAATCATAATAGATAAAATGGTCTAGAAGCAAAACTCACCCGAGCTCTTACCTTTTAGCATCAAATATTGATTTCTAAGAGAAATTGCAACCTTTGTGGCAAGAGTGACATCTAATTGCGCACCATACATATTATACCGTCACATAGAAGAGCACAAGTGTCACTGTCTTACCATCCCACAGAGAAGCGCAGTGCTGTACAAATCACCCCTGTCAGTAAAGTTGCAATAGTTACATTTCCATCTCACTCCTGGAACGTTCCGCCGTGAGCCCGTTTTACGACATATGCACTGCTGTCTTACTCACATTTCATAAGCTTCCTAGAAGGCGTTTTTAATGTTTTTTTTCAGACAGTTTTAAGTTTACTTGACCTATGATTGGGTTAAAATGTCTTAGAGATCCTTGAAATTCTCTTTTTTTTAATGTATGATTTCAATTGTTTTCTTATTTGTACAAAATGACAACCGCTGCGTCTACAGACGGTCCTGTACATACCTAGCAGAGTACTTAGAATATGCAGTTACACTATTGTTCTGTAAAGAGGGTGGACTAGAGATTCTTGTAAATCGCTGGGAAAGTATAGTAATGTATTTGTAACCATATTGTTCTTTGTAAACAGCAAACCGAAAAAGAATCAATGTGAGCCGGGAATGTTAATACTGCACATCTACTGAATGTAATTCCTCCGACGGCTTTGTCACAGATCCCCGACCCCTTTTTATCTGTGATGCAGCTGCAACGGTTCCATTGATTCGCCAGCTACTTTGTTGTGGTGTATCTACTCTGCTATATTATCTTTTATTTAACGGAGCGCTTGCTGATGTCTGTAACATTTGCATCAACAACAATAGTAATAATAAAAAAAAAGAAGAGTACAAATAACTGGTCAGATTTACTGGTGTTCTTGTGTATGCGGCTTTCTTTTCTTGTATGGTGACCCTGTGTATTGTGCTTTATATACGGACATACGGCGTAGTAGATTGGCTTATCTTGTCCTACCTTCATACACTGCAAATTCTTCTACACTGACCAATTATTGTCTGAAAAGATGACCAAGTACCTGTTTATTGGCTGATCGGATCTTATGTCAGCAGCACGTTGATCCATGTAAACGGGGTGTGTACTAGCAAGAGTTATGTAAATGAACGACCCCACAAACAATCTGATCGTTAATGCAGCCGTTCATTAAGGTATCTGTGTAAAGGTCCCGACTAGTAACTTCCCCATGTAATAACAATTCTGGAGCATCTAGTCTTATGATTTTATGATGTGCCATTCCTTTATTATTCCTGCTACAATTTAATGATTGAATTACTAGCAGTTTGCAGTGAAGGTCTATATGGGTATCACGAGTTTGGGGGGCTGTCCCTGCATAGTCTGACACTGGCATCACTGATTGAATAGTGGTAGACTGAACAGGTCACACCTCCAACAGGTAACACCCATCTGGACCTAAACTGCTAGTAAGGGCTCATGCATGTGAACGTCTTGTGCGGCCCATGCCCGTGTAGTGGTCCGCAAACAGCGGGTCCACAATAGACGGACACCGGACGCATGTGCTCCGTATCACAGGTGCAATCCTCAAGATACAGAGCGGCGTGGAGCAGAAGCACCATGGAGCTCTTCCATGGTATTTCAGTCTGTGTCTCCACACTGCAAAAAAGATGAACATGTGCAGACTGAATCTTGTGGATCGCAGACTCATTCAAATGAATGGGTCCGCATCCACAAACAGCGGGCACACGGCTGGTGTCCATGCATTGCGAACCATAATTTGCAGCACGGGGCACACGCATTCGTGTGCATGAGCCCTAAGGCTGAGTTCACATCACCGTTTAGCTTTCTGTTCTTCTGATCCGTCAGAGAAAGAAAGGTATAAATAATTAAAAAAAACAGATCCTTTATTTTAAGCATCAGTTGTACTTAGCATCAGTATGCACTAAGAATAACTGATCTGTCTTTTTCTGATCATCAGGTATGATCAGTTTGCATCAGTTCCGTCAGAGATCAGTTATTTTTGATGGGAGAAAAAGTACTGCATGCAAGACGCAAACTGATGCTCAAAATAACTGTTTCTTTTTTTTTTTTTTTATCTTTCTTTCACACTAGCGGCAGGCTGTTTCGGCGGGGAAACAGTCTGCGGGATCCGTGCTGCCGCTAGTGCACGGTGCTGCCAGAAGTCTGCTCCGGACCCATTCACTATGTTGTGGAAATTTTATTAGGATGTGTATTTAATATATTGTGTATTGTCATCATGTCTCTCAGTGTCAGGGTAAACCATTGGAGTAGATATCTTCCCGTGTATGTCCTGTCACAGCTGCTGGGCGCAGAGGTCTCGGTCGGCGAATCGTCCATGTGCTATGCACTGGGCTCTGGGCCGAGGGAGACTGATATGTTCAGCAGAGCAGTGTTTTGTTGGCTGATGTATGGACACCGGCTAGGGCCCCCATGCAAGACGCGGATTTATTGGCTTGGTGTGGATGCATTTGTTAAGAGAACAATATAACGAAAGGAACGTGCGTTTGTTGTCTCTAGTGCGCCTGATCAATGCCAGATAAAATTACTATGATCCTCATGCATGTTTATTTACAGGACAACGTCATTATCTCCAGCGGCTGATCAGGCGCACTAGAGACAACAAACGCACGTTCCTTTCGTTATATTGTTCTCTTAACAAATGCATCCACACCAAGCCAATAAATCCGCGTCTTGCGCTGGGGCCCTAGCCGGTGTCCATACATCAGCCAACAAAACACTGCTCTGCTGAACACATCAGTCTCCCTCGGCCCACAGCCCAGTGCTTAGCACATGGACCATTCGCCGACGGAGACCACTGTGCCCAGCAGCTGTGACAGGACATACACGGGAAGATATCTACTCCAATGGTTTACCCTGACACCGAGAGACATGATGACAATACACAATATATTAAATACACATCCTAATAAAATTTCCACAACAGTCCCTCCTCTTTGTCATATGCTCCCCAGTGTCTCTCGACTAATCTCAATCTTCTTCTTTGAAAAAAACTGTCTTGTCTACGAAAAGTCCTGAATCCATAAAACAAAACAGATGATGGAAAACAGAAAGTCAATCTTGACACGTAGCTTAAAACCAATCTTGACTCTGAGATTCTTTTCTTCGAGAGCTGACTCAGGAGGTGATGTTTCGCGCTGGTCGCCGGCTGGTTTGGAATCCTCTGCATCTGGTCCTTGGTCTTCAGGGTATCTTGTCTGTTCGGGATTAGACATCAGCCGCTCGCATCAAAGTTTGTGTAAGGAAAAAGGTGAATCCCTTCTCTCAGCCCCAGTCAGAGAGAGACACACGTGTTACCATCTTGATAGAAAATTCTGAGCAACTCCTTCCGCCCTGCTCAGTCTGCTCACCTTTATTTACTAACAAAAGGTGTAAAAGGGGCTGGCCCAAGACAAGGACACAGGAAGTGACAACATGCAGGAAGTGATGTCAAAGGACAGGGCGGGGCAATCAATGTGGCTGGACAGACAATGCACACGCCCCATCCCTGTATAAGGAAGGATGAGTCATGTCCATTGTCTGATCAGCCAGGTGGCCGCCCACGCCCCATCACTGTCAGCATGGACCTCATTCAATACTGCTCAAAGGTGATCAGTATCTAATAAAGATCATTCTACTGGTTCCCATAGGTTTGAAATGATCTGCGAGACATTGCTACGGCTATTGTCAGTATACGGTACTAGTATACCGACAAGGCAGATATGCATGTCTTAAAAGCAGATATGTCTCCAAGCCCATGGGAAGGTTTTCATACTGACGGTTTTGCCACTGGTCCCGATTCAGCCAAAGTACCCTCTGCTAGAGCGTTCCTTGGCTAAATCAGACACAGGGAGACAGATGCCAATTTATAAAAACACACACACATCCTAAAGTAAAATGTCCGCCTAATAAAATTTCCACAACAACTATAATGGGGCGGGCTGGAGGTCCGTCCGCAGCACGGTAAACATGCCGCGAGGTGGGCGGAATAAAACTACGTCATGTCTTATGTGCGGTCAATCAGGTGCAGTCATCACAAGTACCAGGTCTATCTCAGAAATCTATTTTCCCATTCACTTGAGATGTTGCGGTTCCTGACTGCATCACGACCGCACCTCGTAGCCATACCCATAATGTTGCTTGATATATAAAGTGGTTCATGTATGTTTGTTGCATCGCAAGACGCCTTTATCTAACTTTACATTCCCTATTGTTTGGCTTACTTTGTGCCAAAATGTTGCACCTTATTTTTGCAATACAATGTCAAGTCATGATCCTTGTGCACGAGGTAGAAAAGATTTCTAAATTCTGAATAAATGTGTTCCACGGCACGTGCACTAGAATTCTAGATCAGCCAGATTTCTGGCACTTTTTTTCTATATCTCTCAGCCTCTAAAAACATTAGGTTTTAGGTGAAATGCCACTTAACTACTGCTGTGGTCCTAGCTGTGCTATATGTAGTGTGAGCAGGTGCCAAGAATAGGACCTTGGAGACCTAAAGTAACTGGCTGCATGACTAGCATTTCCAGACTGTTGAAGATCTGCATTACAATCATGCAGACCGGTGATTTTCACCTTTAAAAAATGTAGGTTGGTTATACAGTATGTAGCACATGGTGCATTGATTGGTGGGAGAAAAGAACAGTGTCTTCCTCATTTCCTGTAATTGCTCAGTAGACAGAAGATGGCATGCAGCGGTTTACATCACCCACAGGGAAGGAAGGTGGATTAAGCCAAGCTGTAATGCATCAGAAGATAAGCTCTAATGGACAGTTAATGGATGGATAAGTTACGTATTCATCTAGGCTGCTGATCGGTTGGATCAGAGATTGTAACAAAACCTGTAACCTACGAGGACATGTTCACACGGCTTATTTTCTATGCATGTATTCAGCTTTCTATTGATTTTTCTGCTGAGGATTTGATATTCGTTTTGCTGAGGAATCGCAGCAGGTTATCCCCTATGAATATGAATATGACTATGGTGCATACTGACCCACAGCAGTTCAAACTTCAAATAGGATGGAAAAACATTCATACTTTGGATCCATCGGTCATTGGTTTCCATCGCAGTCTACACGTCTCAACACTCTATAAAAAGGTGTCCAGGTGTAAAACTGTCAAAGTACGTGTATGCCAAAGGACACACGTGTGTTATATATCTGCTAAATAGAGGCCTACTGCTAAAATACAGTATAGGCCTTAATCGTTCTGTGTGGTATGCAGACAGGAAAATGTGGTGTGAATGGACCTGTAATACTAAAAGTCACTGCATGCATAAACTTAAGCAAAAACTGTCTGGAATGAAGGTTCCTGATCCTGTGGGTTCTTTTCCTCTACTGGGTTACAGGTAACGCTCAACATTTTGGTGGCTGGCGAAGAAAGATTTACCTTATTACACAGAATGCAGGGTACAGACTGTCAATGTCTTCACTGGATTAAGTATCCCTTTCTAAAGACCTGCTCAAGTTGTTCTTTTCAACAGCGTCTGGGTTGTAGATATAGGCTAGGTCTACACGACGACATTTGTCGCGCAACATTTTGTTGCACCAATGTCGCGCAACAATTTTTATAATGGCAGTCTATGGTGTCGCCCTGCAACATGCAACATGCTGCGACTGCGACGCAACAGTCGCAGAAAATCCAACGAGATGGATTTTTCTGTGACTGTTGCGTCGCAGTCGCAACATGTTGCATGTTGCAGTGCGACACCATAGACTGCCATTATAAAAATTGTTGCGCGACATTAGTGCAACAAAATGTTGCGCGACAAATGTTGCGCCTTATTTGTCGCGCGACAAATGTCGTCGTGTAGACCTAGCCATAGAGGGTGTGAAGTTAGAACCTGGGTTCCTGAGGGGCCCTAAAAACCTCTTTGCCACATAGGAGGACCCCTTCCTCAACATTTTATAAATATTTCATGCTGGGTAGGGTCTTGGATTCCAAAAGCTTCAAGTTACACTCCTGACTACTTGTCTTTGGCAGTTTTCTGAGCACATGCATGATGTTATTAGACATAACAGTTTAAGGCTACTTTCACACTAGCGTTAAAGTTTTCCCTGTGTTGAGTTCCGTCATAGGGGCTCAATACCGGGAAAAAAAACGCATCAGTTTTGTCCTAATGCATTCTGAATGGAAAGCAATCCGTTCAGTATGCATCAGGATGTCTTCCGTTCTGTCCCTTTTACGGTATTTGGACGGAGAAAATACAGCAGCATGCTCCGGCCAAAATTCCGGAACACTTGCCGGATCCGGCATTAATTTCCATTGAAATGTATTAATGCCGGATCCGGTACCAAGTGTTCAGGAAATTGCCGCATTGAGGACATAGACAGACCTTTAAAAATGTGAAAAAAATAAATACTGGATCGGTTTTTCCGGATGACACTGGAGAGACGGATCCGGTATTTCAATGCATTTGAAAACAAATGATATCCTTTTACATATGGATTTCCTGATCCGGCAGGCAGTTCTGGCATCGGAACGGCTTGCCGGATTCTTCTAACGCTAGTGTGAAAGTACCCTAAGAGCAGTTTCACACAAGGGTGTGCAGTCTGGAAAATACAGTCTGTGTGATAGCCGCATTTCCCGGACCAAGCTGAACTTCATGCATCATACTGATCTATAACGCTGTGAGTTCCAGCCCAAACACAGGTCTATAGTCAAGTACTTACCACAACATGTGAGTATGGAACGGCAGACCCACAGTCGGGCTGGGCATCACAGTATTGTAGATCACTGTTGCAGCGGGTTCAATTCAGCAGAGCAGCAGTCGGGCTGGGAATTCCAGCCGTCACTTCTATTTGCATCAGTCTTGCAATTTCTCAACTATAAAAAAAAAGTAACTTTTACAGGAAAGAATAATGCAAGCTTTTGTCTTTTTCAAAATTATTATTACATTACAAATGGGTGAGGGATTGTGGTTTATGCAATCTGCTGCTAAAGTACTGTGATTAGAACCTACATTAATGAAGCAGTCTTTTATTGAATTCTCAATACTGCTTTCATCATTAGACAGAAAAGTGCTAAAAACATTTAACCTAAAAAGGATATCCTGCGAAAAGTATATATAAAATATCTACATCACTATTTTTGCCAGTTTGAAATGTGGCACAGTGCATCTATGCCATCTAGTGGTAAAGTGCATACAATCAGTATCAGTAAGCAATCAATAGCCCGCATCATCTGTTTCTTAGAAATACTAACCTTTCTGGGAAACTGAGGTTATTACAGTCAATCAACCATTTATTGAAGGTGTCTGATCATTAAGGTCCCCAACATAGGCCTGAAGAGCACTCTCCATTGTAGTGAATGGGAGTTAGATAGCCACATTAGTTTGGTGGGGTTCTTAGTGTTTGGATCCTAATTAATTCATCTTTAGTAACATGTCCTGGGTATTCAGTGACTTCATGTAAATCAGAAGGAAAATGTTGCTTGCATTTTCCACTGAAGCTCTGTTTTTTCAAGCTAAATGCACCAGAATTCTAATTCACGCAGCAAAATTCACAAGTTGTTTGATAAATTCAGCACAAAAATCTTTAAAACTTTTGTCAAGAAATATACTCTAGTTTTTCTACACCACCCACCCACTGGAGTGATTTTGCACCTTTTTTTTAAAAAAAAAGTCTGTGTTCATTTGTGTTTTTTTGTCTTTCTTGGCTTCTTTGCAAAAACGCACCTTCCCTAGAAGAAAAACACCAGGAAGAAAATGTTACCTTTGATTTTTACCTACGTAGAAAGTGGAAAAGATGGTTTGCGAAGGGATAGGATCTGGCTGCATGAGTATATAGTACGGTCACTTTACAAGTCATGCCTATTATGAAATCAAAATCATTACATTAAAATAAAAAATGTCTGCCTGTTAATATGTAAAAGCTCATCAATTAGTCTTCGTACATTGAAAATAAAGTTGTCAATGGAAGGTTTATGTCGCCTTCAGACGACTAGTTAATGAAAAAGTACCGTATATACAGTACATAGCAATGCTCAGTTCCATTATAAAATTTCAAGTGGAACAGATTCTTCACCGTTTATAAAGCATAACTGGCCTTATGTATAATGTAAAATGGTCTCGTCCTAGGGAACAGTAAAGGGGTTTTCTGAGTGTTTAATATTGATGACCTAGTAGTGTATCCTCAGGATATGTCATCAGTAGCTGATCGGTGCGGTCCAACTCCTGGTACCCTCGCCAATCAGCTATTTGAGGAGGCTGCAGTGCTCACTGGAGCTAACCATCTTAGTTTTGTCCATTGGATAGACGCTGTGCTTGGTATTGCAGCTCAGCCACATTCACTTAAGGTCATGTGACCAATGAACGTGGCCATCAATGGCCTAGACCAGGCATGCTCAACCTGCGGCACTCCAGCATGCTCCATTTATTTCTATGAGAGTTCTGAGCAGAGCAAGTATGAATGCTGGGAGTTGTAGTTTCACAACAGCTGGAGTGCCACAGGTTAAGCTTTGAGGGGGCCATGGCGCGCACTGGAGTGCTGTTGCCTTGTCAAGCAGCTGACTGGTGGATGTGCCAGAAGTTGGACCCACACCTACTCAGATATTGATGACTTATCCCGAGGTAGTATAAAACAGTGGGGGGAAAAGTTTAAACATCTGGTACAAGGGATTCAAAATAAAAGGTTTGAAGAAAGGTGATGTCCACCAGAGTAAAATTCTTGAACTTCATTGTATAAAAATTCCATCTCCACAATATTAAGGGCATACAGTTACAGCCAACGTGTTTCGATCACACATCTTACTTATGGAATTTTTATACAATAATGTCCAAGAATCTTACTCTAGTGCTGGACATGACTTTTCTTCACGGACTGGAACGGGTCCTTGCACAGAGACTTATCTTCCAAGTGCTGGAATTAGTTTTGTTACATTTTTAATATAAATACCTGCAGCTGCTTATCTTATGCTGCTTCAGATGTAAGGAGAATATGAAAGATCTAAATGCTCTCACAATAACGCTTAGGCTACTTTCACACTAGCGTTCGGGTGTCCGCTTGTGAGTTCCGTTTGAAGGGGCTCACAAGCGGCCCTGAACGCATCCGTACTGCCCTAATGCATTCTGAGTGGACGCGGATCCGCTCAGAATGCATCAGTCTGGCAGCGTTCAGCCTCCGCTCAGCAGGCGGACACCTGAACGCTGCTTGCAGCGTTCGGGTGTCTGTCTGGCCGTGCGGAGGCAAGCGGATCCGTCCAGACTTACAATGTAAGTCAATGGGGACGGATCCGTTTGAAGATGACACAATATGGCTCAATCTTCAAACGGATCCGTCCCCCATTGACTTTCAATGTAAAGTCTGGACGGATCCGTTCAGGCTACTTTCAGAATTAGAATTTTTTTTAAACTATAATGCAGACGGATCCGTTCTGAACGGATCCAAACGTCTGCATTATAGGAGCGGATCCGTCTGAGCAGACATCAGACGGACCCGCTCTGAACGCTAGTGTGAAAGTAGCCTAAACAAGTCATCGTCCAATACTATTACTGAGTAGAGCTGCTGAAAAGTATCACCTTGTAGTAACTATACTTAGGCAGGTATTGGCTCTCCTTAAGAGCCCATTCAGACTGCCGTAGTGCTTTGCAGATCCACAAAACACGGATACTGGCCGTGTGCGTTCCGCAATTTGCGGACCGCACATGGTTGCAAACATAATAGAAAATGCCTATTCTTGTCCGCCATTGCGGACAAGAATAGGACATATTCTATCTTTTCTGCGAAGCGGAATCACGGATGCAGAAAGCACACTGTGTGCTGTCCACATCTTTTGCGGCCCCATTGAAATGAATGGGTCCGCACCCATTCCGCTAAATTGCGGAATTGATGTGGACTCATTCATACGGCCTTCTGAATTAGCCCTAAAGGGGTTGTCTCACTTCAGACGATGGGGACATATCGCTAGGATATGCCCCCAATGTCTGAAAGGTGCAGGTCTCCACACTTATCTTTAGAAAGGAGCCTTCAAAGTGAAGGAGGGTGCACCATGCATGTGTGGCCGCCCTCCACTCGTTCCTTTGGGAGCGGTGGTTCGTCTATTTCCATCAGCCCCGTAGAAGTGAATGGAGCGGTGGCTGCGCTTGAGTAGTGCGCTTCCAATGCATTCCAATAGGACTGCCGAAAAATAGCTGAGCGCGTTGTTTGGCTATTTTCAGTGCTCCCATAGGAATGAATGGAGGGCTGCGCCCTCCTTCACTTTGCGGGTTCCGTTGTAAAGATAGGTGCGAGTCCCACCTCTGGGACCTGCACCTATCAGACATTGGGGGCATATCCTAGCGATATGCCTCCAATGTCTGAGGTGTAACAACCCCTTTAAGGAAACCACAACCCCCCCCCAAGCTGTGTTCAAGGTATCTTACTTACCCAGGCAGAATCCTACTCCATACTGATGAGGGGCAATCAGCCTGAAATGAATATGAGGTTTTATTCTGTTGGGTGCTGCTTCTGTACGTGCCTTGGAGGCGATGCTTTACTATGTAGTCCTCTGTGAAATCGGCTAATTCAGTGACAGCTGTAGTGGTTTCCTGATTGGATGTTTCAGCTGTCATTCAAAGCAGAGGGGAGGGGCTGTGAAGCAGCTTGATGCAGAAATAAAAACTCAGCAAAAGGCATGTTTGTCCTGCTCTCCCTTGTCAGTACATACTGCTGTTGGCAGTTTTGCATGGTCAAATATGCTAAATAATGGTGACAAACTCCCTTTAATAAATAAGCAAATCTTGTGCAAACATTTTTATTCAAACAATCCCACTTTTGACACCAAATATAGTAGTTTCAAGAACAGCATGAGTAAAAAGGTCAACACAATAGCTAGGTAAATAATGACTTTACTTAAAGGGAGGCTGTCAGCCTGAGTTAGCATATAAAACCAAGCATAGTGCCTGGTGGGGCTTACACAGAGTACTAAAACTGCACCTTTATCATTATAATCAGTAATTGCTTTCACCAGAAAAACAACTTTAGTCAAATATACAAATTAACTGTTTGGTGCACCCTAATTCTACCGCTGTATATGAGAAGCCCCTCCTACACCTGTTTGATTGACAGGGCGGGTGTCTGAATACTGCTCCGGACTGGCCTTGTAACCTCACACCATTGCTGAACGGTCCAGTTCTTTTATCCTGGACAGGAAGCAGAAGATCTACAGCAGAGAAGCTCTGCTGTGAAGTTCAAGGAGAGTAAAGCTGGGTTCGCACTTGCGTTAGGATATTCCGTTATAGGTTCCATTTATAACAGATTATAACGGAATGCAAAATCAGAAGCCTTTAAGAGCAGGGTGGATAAAAATCTATGATTTTTTTATATAAAATGTTTTTTGAGGAAAATATATTACCATCCAAAGGTTATTCCATCATGAAATAAAGATTCGTTTTTAATTATGTAGAATAAGGCTGTACGTAGACTCCCATATTGTTGAATGGATTAGGCAGTGGCTGAGGGACAGACAACAGAGGGTTGTAGTCAATGGAGTATATTCAGACCATGGTCTTGTTACCAGTGGGGTACCTCAGGGATCTGTTCTGGGACCCATTAAAGGGCTTCTGTCACCCCACTAAACTAATTATTTTTTTTCGGCGCAGGCGCTCTGAGAGAAGGAAGCTCGCCTCCTCAGCACTCCCTCAGTGCGCCTGCGCTGATGACGTCTTCTCTTTCGGTGACGTCATCGGCGCAGGCGTACTGAGGGAGTGCTGAGGAGGCGAGCTTCCTTCTCTCAGAGCGCCTGCGCCGAATCAAGACAGGCGCGCGATTTTTGAAATGCAGACAGTACCAGCCGGAGGAGAAGATCGCGGCTGGCCCTGTCAATCAACAGGAGGAGGGGGCGGTTTTTTGCGGCTGCTACCAGCAAGTAGACGCCCTACTTGCTGGTAGACAGGTAATTAGCATATTATAAAACCTACGTTTTTTGCCTTATCTACAGAACGAAAATGATTAATAACATAATGTATAGATATATCACAGTATAGGGATTATAAGTACCCCAAAAAAAAAAAAAATGAGTTTAGTGGGGTGACAGAAGCCCTTTAATATCTTTATCAGCGAAATTGCAGAAGGCCTCGATGGTAAGGTGTGTCTTTTTTCTGATGACACAAAGATTTGTAACAGGGTTGATGTTCCTGGAGGGATACACCAAATGGAAAAGGATTTAGGAAAACTAGAGGAATGGTCAAAAATCTGGCAACTAAAATGTAATGTTGATAAATGCAAAATAATGCACCTGGGGCGTAAAAACCTAAGAGCAGAATATACAATCAGTGATACAGTCCTAACCTCAGTATCTGAGGAAAGGGATTTAGGGGTCATTATTTCAGAAGACTTAAAGGTAGGCAGACCATGTCACAGAGCAGCAGGAAATGCTAGCAGAATGCTTGGGTGTATAGGGAGAGGAATTACCAGTAGAAAGAGGGAGGTGCTTATGCCGCTCTACAGAGCACTAGTGAGACCTCATTTGGAGTATTGTGCTCAGTACTGGAGACCATATCTCCAGAAGGATATTGATACTTTGGATAGAGTTCAGAGAAGAGCTACTAAACTGGTACATGGATTGCAGGATACAACTTACCAGGAAAGATTAAAGGACTTTAACATGTATAGCTTGGAAGAAAGACGAGACAGAGGGGATATGATAGAAACTTTTAAATACATAAAGGGAATCAACAAGGTAAAAGAGGAGAGAATATTTAAAAGTAGAAAAACTGCTACAAGAGGACATAGTTTTAAATTAGAGGGGCAAAGGTTTAAAAGTGATATCAGGAAGTATTACTTTACTGAGAGAGTAGTGGATGCATAGAATAGCCTTCCTGCAGAAGTGGTAGCTGCAAATACAGTGGAGGAGTTTAAGCATGCATGGGATAGGCATACGGCCATCCTTCATATAAGATAGGGCCAAGAGCTATTCATAGTATTCAGTATATTGGGCAGACTAGATGGGCCAAATGGTTCTTATCTGCCGACACATTCTATGTTTCTATATGTGTAATTTTTTTGGTAAATAAATTCCATTAATCCATTCACAATGTCATGCTCTTCCAGAGGTTTATGTAAGATTATTGGGCAGTTTCTCTGCCTATAAGATATTATCACAGATGCTTGGTTTACTTTTGCAGTTCTCAAAACTGAATTTGACTCCGCAGAGATCACATGCCTCTTCTTCACAGCAAAAATGTTAGAACATGAACAGAGTTGAGAAAAATACCTTAATCCTAACTTCTACAAACCTATGAATGCAGAATCAACCTAATCAAACTAATATAAAAAGTTGTTATAATATGCAAGTAGACGAAGATTTTTAGAATAAGTTATACCAGCAAGAATTAGTCTATGTAGAAAACTATGATTTAAATCAAGCCTTACTGACTAGTGATTTAAATCATTTTGATTTAAATAAAATCCACCCTGTTTAAGAGGCCTTGCGTTTTGATCCGTCATAATTAAAGTCTATGGGAAAGGATAGCGGATCCGCCTGTTTTCCATTATGCAGGCCAACAGAACTTTGTTTTCCGTCCTGCATAATGGAAACCAGACAGATCTGTTATGCTTGCCCATAGACTTCTATTATGAGAGATCAAAACGGAATGCCTCTTAAATGCTTCCGTTCTGCATTCCGTCTGTTAATAGTGTTATATTCCGTTATAAACGGAACCTATAACGGAACACTGTAATGCAAGTGTGAACAAGGTCTAACATGGTCTCAAGAAGTGTTTAGATGAGCTTGCGTCCCCTAGTTTCTTCAACATAAAAAAGCTATGGACACCTTTTGTGGACATTTTTTATTATTTGATTCGATTTATCTTGGGTTAAAATTATTTTTCCATTATGGTATTTATTCATAATTTTCAACAGGTTGTCTTCTACAGCCTTCAAATTTCATGGACTCCACAGACTGTTCTTTATGCTGTTTGGTGGCAAGCAGAACAGTCTGCATAGAAAGTAAAACCTAAAGGTTGTAGGAGACAATCTGTTGAAACCTTTTAACAAAGACCAATAGGAAAAATAGTTTTTACCCAAGATAAGTAGAATAGAAAATTGGCCTCATAGCCTTTAACTATCTTAAACAGGTCATCAATATAAGATTGATGGGCCTCTGACACCATGCACACCCACTGATCAGCTGAACCCATACTAATCTGATGCTGATGACCTATCCAAAAAAATAGGTCATCAATTTCGAAAAGGTGGAGAACCCCTCTAAAGATCTCTATATTTTCCTATGCATTATCAGTCCCCAATATGCTACTATACAATCTTGTATGCATCCTTGAAGAGTAAGTAAGGATTAGTCATGAGTTTCTGCTAACCCCCATAAATTGTTGCTTCATGTTTGACCGTAGACAGAGTATTAAAAACATGAAACTGAAGTCTTAATTTCAGCATCCCTTTCACGGTGGTGGTCCCAGCCATCCAACAGTGCAGGGAACTGCAGTACAGTCCTTTTCACTTGAATGCAGCTCTGCTGCAGTTTCCTGCACATTGGGTGGCTGGGATCACCACTACCCCGGGATAAACCCCATTGAATGGGGTGCAATGCTAAACCAAGAATACAGCACCTTTATTCTGAGGATTGGTGGGGGTAAATGAGGTTGGACCCCCATCAATTATATAGTGATGGCATATACTACCAATATGCCATCTATTTATAGGATGATGTGCTAATACTAGCAAGGTGGCAATCTGCATTCCAATGTGTTGTATACAAGTCTGTATCCAAAACCAGCACCATGTTTAGACAAAGTATGATTTGAAGACTTGTCACATAATATAGTAAACAGCAAACATGCAAGTTATACATGAAGACCACACAAACAGTTCTCAGTCAATGGTGTGAAGCATGGGAAAATCATGGCACACTCTTCCTTCTTTGGATTATTGAATGACCATAGAAGTGTAGTCAAAATGAAGGCAGACTAATGTATAGAGTGTATACAAAATATGCTTCTTTTACATTGTTTTTTAATCATACATGTCTTCCAATTGGGTTTCCTACTCAGCATCATACATATGAGCCATTTTTTTATGTGCATAGTTGAGACATAAGGCAGCAATCTGCAGAGAAGATACACTAGAAGTTCATTTACTTTATTACAATGCCACATATATAGTGTCACCATATCTTGGCATTGAATACCCCTGAGGTGCCTGTAAATTATACATAATATATATAATTTTTTACATTACCAGGCTTCAGGACAGTTTATAATTGAATAGTCCACACTTGAGCATGCTCTACAAACAACAAAATATTCCTGAACCATAATGTGCTCATGAATCTTTGGTTATGGCCAAAAAATAAACACATTAATTTTAAGATTAACTATTCGGCAAGAGTTATGTATGAGGGCTGCATAATTGGCAAGTTCAAGGAATAGTTGCATGCCCTTATCTCTGGAGGCAACAGGACATCCCTTGTTCATCCAATGGGTTATTTCTGTGTCACAGTATGGTTTCACGCACAACTCCAATGAGACTGTGAGGTCTTTCTCTGGCAGTCCTTTGGCATCTCATACTATTGTCTCTCTGGGTCTGCGTAGTGCAAAAAGTGCTTAAGTCCCCGCAGCTATCCAAATGTAGAACACCAGGCTGCCTTCTGCTTGGCTGTCTTTGGGTTGCTGTCACGGTCTGTTGGCTTGGCCCCATCACCTTCACAATTGTGGAAAAGGATAAAATATAATTATAGATAAAATATTGGAAAACCATTATTCTGAATATGCATTATAATGAGATATATATATATATATATATATATATATATATATATAAAGCGGATGGATTTACCGGTGTCAAAACACTGTACAGAAATGGGACATGGTGAACGAGACATAAAATGGATACTCGTTGACCATGTCCCATTATCACGAAGAGGTGGGAATAGAGGCCTACTGCTAAAAAAAGAGATATTCTTTGGATCATGAAATTAAATACCTTAAAACCAATGGGATTGAATGTTGAGTTCAGACCTTGGATATGTACTTAGATGGCGTTTTATCTGGTTGTGACCCAAGTCCTGCTTTGTCGACCTGCTAGTTATATGTGGGGTGCTATGAAATAATATATTGTTTCTAATGTTTTACCAGATTTTTTTTACTTGCAGAATATGTAAAGCTGAACGTTCGGTGTACATGGAGAAGGGATTGGGATCCTCGCCACACATGAGGATGCTGGACAATCATGAACACATATATGAGGAGATATGGTTAAGGGAATAGATCACTAATATGAGGCCACTATCTTCTTTTGTCTGTTCTCTTGTCTCATCTGGAGCTCTTGGATTTAGCTTTGGGTGCAAATTGCACCTTAGTTTTGACAAGGGTGAGCTGCAGACAATTACTAGATTAACAAATGGGATGTTGATCGGATGTGCTGGAGCCCCTTGAAACGGGAGCCCGATGCACGTCCAGGAAACCCCTGGATGATAGTGTGTGATGAGACCACCCAGCATTTGCTCCGAATTTGGATCGCTGCTTGTGGGGGTAGATCCTCCCTGCCATTATGTTTTTACTTTACTGTATTGGGGGATGGGCGGGCAGGGCCAGATCCTGTACTTGGGGACAAGTGCAGTGTGGCCGGTGCTACCCACGGACACAACTGGTGGCATTTAGCGATCTCAGCAGTTGTTGATGACCCCATAGGTATATCAATTAAGTCTGAAACTTACGTTTGTCAATTAATGATAAATCTAATTGAGATTTTTTTCTCCACTATCCGGAACTGCAGATGTGATATTTATTTTGGGAAGATTGAAGCCATCACAGAGAAAATAGAGAGATACAGAAACAAAAGTTCGGTCTATAGAATGCAGGACCTGAGTCACGTGATGGTTGCGGTAGCAACCTGTACTAACAGGTCACATGTGACTTCAAGACTCTGATCACCTGACCTCTGACTCTCCGATCAGCTGACCCGCTGGTTATAGAAGACTGCCGTTACTAGGAGAAGTGCGGAAATAGAAGCCGCGCAGGCGCAGTTGTTCCTGCACCACGCCAGACCCTCGTGTGTCGCTTGGATCCTGATCAGGTCACGAACATTCAGCTATTCAGCAGTGACGTCACGACTAGTATCAATTAGCCTGGGCGGGGCTAAGCTTCATTCAAGTGGACGGAGCTTAGCCGCGCCCAGGCCAGTTGATACTAGTCGTGACGTCACTGTGCCTGCGGTAAACAAACAGCTGATCGGCGGGGGTCTCAGGGGTCGGAGCCCCGCCGATCAGCGGATAGATCATCAGTTTAAACAAACTGCAGAACCCCTTTAAGCTAATTTTGGCAGACAAATGAATTACGGTAATAGGCCTGTACCCAATGTCTCCGTTTACAGCTGAGCTGCCTGCATAGACCTATGTTACAAAGTGTAAGGTAGTGCTGTAATTACTCTCTGACTTCACACATAATACAGCTGTGCGGACACAACCTGCTACCAGCATGTGAAACACCACCCAAGGGACAGGGAGGAAGGGAGAGAGCCAGATGGCAGTGGAGATAAGAGGCATGTGAGGGGTGATGTTCCTTACTACAGGAAAGGGGAGATGACTACATGATCACAGAATGGAACATCACAACAACAGGAGATAAACACCAGGAGCATGGCCGTGTGACTGCATGCGAGACTGGCTCTCAGAGGTATTTCAGCTACAGACACTACATTAGTAATTGATCTATTGTTCTCCAGTTAAACAGCACACATTTTTTGAAAGTTTAAAAAAAAAAAACCTTTAAAGGTTATCTGTCACCAGCGACCTCCCTATCAGACTGTTTTCACAGGCACATAGCTGTAGTTCACCTGATTAAAATGCAGTTTCTCTTTTGTTTATCCGAGGCTCCGTTCCTGAGTTATGATATTTTTTCCTAATATGCAAATTAGGCCTTTGGTGCAATGAGGGCGTCTCTATTGCTCTTGTTGCACCCAAACTCCAATCCATTTGCTGCTCCCTCACTGCTTTGCCACTGCCTGGCCCTGTCGATCAAAGCAGCCAGTGAGGGGCTAGCCACAGAAAGGAGTGGAGCTTGAGTGCAACAAGAGCAATGGTGATGACCTCCTTGCACAAAGGACTAATATGCATATTAAGAAAAAGTATCATAACTCAGGAACGGAGCCTCAAATCAACAAAAGAAAGACTGTTTTAATCAGGTGAACCACAGCTATGTGTAAACAGTTGGGCGCTGGTGACAGATTCCCTTTAAGTACCACTAGATGGAGCCTAGGTATGATGCATACTGCTTCATTACTGAGTGCAATAAATAAATGCAGGGAAATTTATCTTCCCCATGTGCCAGAAAACTGTTGAAAAGCGTTTTAATTTTGCGCAAAGATTTTGTCCTTATCCGACCGGAAGGACTGGAGCAGGGTAGAAAAATCTTTATAGGTGATGCAGGTTACCGGTCTGGCACATTTTATGTCATTATGGACCTGTAGCTATTACATTAAGCAGCATATTAAGTAGTCAGTTCCCCTTTAAGCATGACTATTAAATGCAGTGAATTTACATATTATGATCATTTCATGTGTTCATGATTTTTATGAATAAATTCAACATCTGAATCTTTCCATATCATCATGATCTTGTTCAAATATGATCCATCTAACAAAGAGCCTAATATAGAATTAACTAACCTGGTCAAGAAAGCTGGCACTTAGAATGGCTTCATCCATGTGTTCTTCATCTGATTTTAAAACTGTTTTGATGCTTTCTACCAGTTCAGAGACCTCTGTTGACATGTGACAAGATGGCTCCTCTAAAAACCTGCTCACCAAGAGCTTAGTGTCCATGTATGATCTGTAATCAACTAATGACCTGGGTCTTGATCGAACAGCTTTTGCTCTTAAAGCACGTCTCAAGGTGACAGTTGTCACTGGGGGTCTGAGTTCTGTCTGAGTGGCGGCTTCGCAGCTTGGAACTGCGCCTAGATAGAAAAAAATGTGATTATATTGTATTTCACAATACTTATCAATTATAATATTTCGGTAATATAAAATAGCATAAAACCACATAATTAAAGGGGTTGTCCCATATTTTGAACATTTCCGTAAGACTGTATTTTTCATCCATGCTAATTTTTTTGCAGACAGCACACAGACTCATTAACTTCTATGGATTCCGTGCACACATTCGTATTTTTTGAGGATCCGTGTGGCCGTTCCACAAATCATAGACAATGTCCTATTTTTATGGTCTGTATTGTGGCCAAGAATAGCCCTTTCTACTGATGAGAGTGAGGAAAATGCAGAATGCATATGGAAGGTGTCTGTATTTTGAGGGTCTGTGGTTTTCAGAACATACACCTAATGTGTCCAGTCCTGGTGGGAATAAGCAACTTCTACCGACACCGTTTCGTTTTGGCTGGACTGCACAATAGGAGGAATCAGTCTCCCACCCATGTACCTCTGGGTGATGGGACTGAGCTATTGAGCATGTGTGCCTAAATGCACTAGGGTCCTGGTCCTCAGGGAAGAATAGAAACCTTTATGACTAAAGCCAAAGTCTAGGATGAAGTTATACTACCTGGACACATTTAACAGCAGTTATTTTCCATACTGAACCAGGGATGTTCTGAATGTTCCAAAGAAGGGGCAACTATATGCAGATATGTATCCACATACTCTGTGTGCTATTACTCCATGACATATACAGGTGCTTCACGCCAACTTGCCTGAGCACCCGTGGACGACATGTTTGCTATGTGACTGATAAATGTTATATCAATTGCAAAAAATAATAGGTTTTTTTTTAACATTATTTTGTAGTGAGGTTCTGTGACCCCTAGCACAGTATAGGAATGGGTCTTCACAGGGTCTCAACTGCAGCTCTCACCAGTCTAGAGGAGAAAAGAAACCATGTATGCAGCCAAACGTGGAGGTGCAAAGCTCAATATGTAGAGAGGCAGAGGTGGAACCTGAAGCTCCTGGGTGCATGGTCCCGTAATAAGGTGCACAGAGACATTCTGGGCCAACTCAATCTCCAGGGATTGTATGCAATCGCCAATAAACCATAAGAAATGTTGCTTGTTAGGTTAGGTCACTGCTAGACATATCACACTGATACCCTGCTATCTTCTTCTCCTGCTTCCAGTCCTACCTCTTGGTGGAAGATCATGGATGACTGGATCACTGTGTGACCTCTTCCGCTGTGGTTTTCTGGCTGGATCACCTTCTGCATTTTGTTGTACCGTGGAGGAATGTGCAAATATGGCTTCTGTATTAGAACAGCCAGCAACTTCTGTAGATGACAACAACAGCTCAGCTTACTTTTCTTGGTGAGTTATTAGTCATGGAACAAGTCACTGAATAGATACAAAGCACAAATAGAAAATTAATAAATGAGTTTTCTGGGACTTTGATATTGATGACCTATTCTTAGGATAGGTCATCAATATCAGATCAGTGAAGGAACAATTCCAGGTATGCACAGCAATCAGCTGCTTGCAGGAACTTTTGTGCGCAGGAACAGCACCATTCCGAACACTGTGTAGAGGCTGTGCCTGGTTACTGTGGTGCGGCTCCCATTCAAGTTACAGCTATTACTACAAAAGATGGTCAGACCTGTTATTAAGTTAGGGAGCCGGTGCCTTTTATTTGGGTGATACAGGTGCAGAGTTGCCTTTTATTTATATAAATTAAGCAATAATGTAAGAAAAACATTACTGGGGAGATTTATCAAGACCGGTGATTTATGCATTGGTTTTCATATCTTCTGCACTGCCAGAGGATGCGCCTAAACAGAAATCTATGACAGCTCAAAACTGCAGTCGATTTCTGGCTTCATTTGCACCCAAAAATGGGTGTAAATGCAGATAAATTTGCCTCTGCTGTGGACCACGACTCTTTCCCACTCTTGCCACATTCCTTTTTGGAAACATGGCAAGGGCAGCGTTAAATGAGGCACTTGCGGCTTTTGTCAAAAAGTCACATTTAAAAAGTCACAAACACACATATTTGACATATTTTGGGCCAAATTATTCAGGATCTTTGAATCATATAATACAGGGGATACTGCTCTAGGGTGCGTGCTTCTGAGAGTACATACAGCCTGGTATATCTCTGAGAATCAATACTTTACAACTAAAATGAAAAGAATGTTTTAGTAAAAAAATCCACTGGCACTCAAGCACAGATGAACTGTTGGTTCTCGCCAGTCTTTGTTGGCGGGACTGGGAGCAGCGATGTGTGTTACTATAGCACAGAACTTCTAAGGAAAGCGAGTGGAAGCAGAGGTCGTGTAACACAGCACGTGTCAGTGTGGCACATCACCACTGCTGGTCTGCAAGAGCAGTGAAGGACCACCAAAGCATCAACGCTGGAGCGGCAAAAGCTTTAATAGTTGAGTTCTCCTTTACAGCCCATTTACTATAATACTAGGACACAGACAATCCTTTAAAACACACACAAAAATGCTAATTAAATAAAAATACAAGAGAGGACTGCCTGGACGGGCCTATTGGTCTTTTTTTGCCTCCACTATTCTTTCCATATTTCTACCTACCTGATGTGCTTGGTACCTTAGGCAGCGCTATTGTGGCATCCGTTGCACAGCCTGCGACTTCCAAATTGGTTTCCTTTAAATAATATTAAGATAATGCGTGAATAAGACATTGAATAATAAGAAGTATTCACATGAACAGGTCAGGGAAGAAAGTGTTCAGTTTGGCCTGTGATGTTCCTCAACACATAATAGTGCTGCAATGTAAATAAGCTGGTGAGCTCCTGTAATTTGTGAATATGGGAGGTACATAGATATGTGCTTGAGGAAAACCCATCAAACTGATTCTGTAGGGGTTATCAGCCCAGCTCTGAAATTTCCAGACTGTGGCTTTTCATACCCATAAAATGACTGCTTGGCCAAATGTCCACACTTTGGAGGACAGATAGTGGTCTACTTAAGGTGAATTTCCATGTACAGAGGAGCAGCCCATTAGCTGGAGGGAAGCGTTCCTTTCCAACAACTGGCTGCTTGTTCAGTAGAGGTGACGCTCTGAATTTACATGCAGCGATCATCTCCACTGTATGAGGATGAGGGATCACTAATGCCATCGCCCTGTCCTTATACAGCTGCATTGTTTCTGGGCAGCAGATCGCTGTTTAGATAGACTGCATTATCTGCTGCCCAAAAACAAAAATTTACCTGCCAGCACTAACACCAGTTTTGGCTGCACCTTTAGATGGGAAGATTGTCAGGAATGAGCGTTTGCAGGGATGTTCGTCCCCAATAATCTGCCCAAATATCTGAATGTGTAAATCCACCATTAGAGATACATAAAATGATAAGACACAGGACATCAGTAAATATTACCGTAAGTCAAATTGATAGCCATAGTTACCTCTGGTGAATGACTTTGGCTAACCACAGATTCATAAGGCGGCGGTGGCTCCATAGGGCAAAACACTTCAACCCCTTTGAACCTGGATCCATAAATGTGTGGAAGAGGAATCACATCATTATCAATCATTCTAAAAGAGAAGACATAGGAATTATTTGCTGCCGAATCATACTGGAAAAATATAGCATAATCAACCAATCTCCACTACTATATACTGGCACTGACTCTTATGGTGTCCCAAAGTAGTGGCTTCTGGCTCCAGAAATTGATTATGTGCCATGCTAATTTGGCTAATTAAGTTAAGCAAACGTATAAAATACATATTTAGTTTACTGATCTAAATGACATGGGTCTGACACCCTGCAAACTCACCGATAAGATGTTCTGCAGTAGCTTCAGTGGAACTACACAGCTCCGTCCACTGTGTGTAGTGGACAGAGCTGGTTACTGCAGTGCTGCTCCCTTTCACTTTAATGGGAGTTCTGGCTTTTGGAGCTATTGCGTAACAGCAGAGCTGCGGGTTGCAGGGTGTTGGACCCCCACTGGTCATATAGTGATTGCCTTTCCAGAGGATAGGCCATCACTTGAAAAGGGTTGAGAAACCCTTTAACCCCTTAATGACCAGTGCCGTACAAGTACAGGTCAGCAGGAAGTGATTTCCCGACCAGCGCTGTACATGTATGGCGCATTGATTGGACAAGCACAAGAGCAGTGCTTGCCTGATCAGCAGCAGGGCCCCGAATGTTACTGACAGCTGTAACTGCCAGCATTGGTGAAAACTGCGACTGCGGGGTGCCGTTGGCTGCTAATGCAGCCAAAGGCCTTACAAAGGGCTTGGGGCTTGACCCCAGGCTGGGTCACATAGGCAACTGTCAGTGTAATACTGACAGACGCAATGCATTACAATACAGCATGTATAGTACTGCATTGTAAAAGGGGCCCGGAAGGGCCGGCAGACCCGTCTCATTCATCATTTTCTACGCCTGTTTTAGGCGTAGAAAGTGGTCTAAATGTAAGACAGCAAGGAAGCTTCCTTACATTTAAAACTGGTGCTGGATGTGACGAAGTTATGGAGAGGCCTATGCCTGTTCATAACTTCGGCGGATCCACCGCCAGCTATGGGCCTTTATTAAGACTAGCGTCTAAAACACCGGTCTTAATAAATGTGCCCCTTTATTTCCATCTAGTATTTCACACAGCACAAGATGCGTAAATCGCATTAAGCCTCAAATGTACATGATGCTCCTTTACTCCTGAGCTCTGTGGCCTTGCTTTTTACACTCACACCTTGGGCACAACATATTGGGCACTGAAATGGCACCATGTCCTGTGAATTCATTTTTGAAAAACACCTGTGGGGTCAAAATGCTTACTACAACCCTTGGTAAATTCTGTTAGGGGTGGGGTTTCCAAAATGGTGTCCCTTCTTGAGGTTTTCTTTTTTATTTAACTTCAGAGCCTCTGCAGTTATCGGCCAGTGCTGTATAAATCCACAAACTAAGCTTCAAATGCCCAAACAGCAGTTTACAACCACATATGGGGTGTTGCCATATTCAGGAGAGAATGAACTACAATTTGTAGGGTCCCTACAATTTAACAGAAAAAATGTAATTCTTCATTTTCACAGTCAAGTGTTTCTAAATCCTATGAAATGTCTGTGGGGTGAAAGAACTCACTGCAACCCCCAATACATTTCTTGAGGTGTGTGGAAGATTCCAGTACCGCAAGGTCTCGTAAATGAGACATGGTGCCTGAAATTTTTTTCCATCAAAGTCTGCCCTTCAAAAGCTATATGGCGCCCCTTCCCTTCTGAGCTCTGTGATGTGCCAATACAGCAGTTTACAACCACATATGGGGTGTTGCCGTATTGTTGCCGTAATCTAAAGGGTTAACAAAGTTTATAAAACCAGTTTTGAATAATTGGAGGGATGTACTTTCTAAAATGGGTGGTTTCTATGATGTATACCCCTCAGAGTCACTTCATAACTGAATTGGTCCTTAAAAAGTTTGGTTTTGGAAATGTTCTTGAAAGATTTCTAACATCCTAAAAATTAAAATATTTACAAAATGATGTTAACATAACATAGATATATAGTGAATGTTAATAACTATCAGTTTAACAATGAGAGAAATTCAATTTTAGAAAATTGCTAATTTTTCCAAATTTCCTGTAAAATTTTACATTTTCTTTATAAATAAAGGTAAAACATATCAACTCAAAATTACCACTAACATGAAGTGCAATGTGTCACAAGAAAATCTCAGAATCTGTTGGATAAGAGCATTCCAAAGTTATTAGCACATAAAGTGACATGTCAGATTTGCAAACTTAGGCTCAGTCCATAAAGTGAAAACTGGCTGTGACCTGAAGGGGTATAGGCAGAATGCCAAGACTAAGGCTGGGTTCACACGAGCGTGTCCGGATTAGGTCCGGATGCGTCCCGGTGTGTTGCGGCAAACCCGCGCGAGTAGGAATGCAATTGCAGTCAGTTTCGACTGCGATTGCATTCCAATGTTTAGTTTTTATCGCGCGGGTGCAATGTTTTTTGCACGCGCGTGATAAAAAACCGACTGTGGTACCCAGACCCGAACTTCTTCACAGAAGTTCAGGTTTGGGTTAGTTGTAGTGTAGATTGTATTATTTTCCCTTATAACATGGTTATAAGGGAAAATAATAGCATTCTGAATACAGAATGCATAGTAGGTGATCAATTGACGGTTAAAAAAAAATTAACTCACCTCCTCCGCGTAGTTCCCGGTCTCTTCTTTACTTCTTTAATGATGAACTACAGGCTAGGACCTTTGGTGACGTCAGATCACATGCTCCAATCACATGGTCCATCACCACTGTGATGGACCATGTGATTGGAGCATGTGATCTGACGTCACCAAAGGTCCTTTAGCCGACAGCTCATCAGAAGAGACCGGGAACTACGCCATCAAGAGGAGAAGGTGAGTTAATTTGTTTATTTTTTTTAACCCCTCCAGCGCTATTTTACTAAGCATTCTGTATTCAGAATGCTATTATTTTCCCTTATAACCATGTTATAAGGGAAAATAATACAGTGAATAGACTGTCACCTAGCAACCATGCGTGAAAATCGCACCGCATCCGCACTTACTTGCGGATGCTTGCGATTTTCACGCAACCCCATTCACTTCTAAGGGCCTGCGTCACGTGAAAAACGCAGAATATAGAGCATGCTGCGATTTTCACGCAACGCACAAGTGATGCGTGAAAATCATCGCTCATCTGAACAGCCCCATTGAAATGGATGGGTCCGGATTCAGTGCGGGTGCAATGCGTTCACCTACCGCATTGCACCCGCGCGGAAATCTCGCCCGTTTGAACGCAGCCTAAACCCTCATGAAGCATGATGGAATGGGTGCATGTAACAGATTGACAAGAGATTGCCTGTATGAACTGGCATGACAATATTTCTTAGTTCAGGCAAGCTCAACCTGCGGCCCTCCAGCTGTTGTAAAACTACAACTCCCAAAATGCCCTGCTGTAGGCTGATAGCTGTAGGCTGTTCGGGCATGCAGGGAGTTGTAGTTTTGCAACAGCTGGAGAGCCGCAGGTTGAGAATGTCTGTCTTCGTTTATTCTGTCCATAGAACACTTTATTGTGCACAAGAATTTGGAAGTGAAATTGTGGGGACCAACAAAGTCTCTAACACTGTGATCCAAAAATGAGGAGCAAATGCACTCACTGCCAAAAGAAGCAATTACAATAATTACATGTTCAAACTACATAAACATCTGCTCCCTTCCTAATGGCAAAGAACGAAGGACTGCAGCAATCCTCTTATAATGCTGACCTGGCCAAATGAGTCTATATTTTAATCAGTCTTTCTAATGACACATTGCCTTGACAATATAAGAAAGAAAAGGACATGCTGTTATGAAAAAATTTATCAAGTTAAATTATGAAATGCCAAATATAAGACAGTGCTGCAAACAGCAGAACTCCACAATAAGGTTGTATACAGGCGTCCTACCCAAAGGTAAAGAGACGTTATGAGGCCATGTATAACTTGCTTGCCCATTGGGGCGGCTGCACTTGTAAAAGGATTGTACTCATTGGACCCAAATGTAGGGTGTTTAAAGGGGTTGTCCAACCAAAAATTAAAATGTGTGTAACAAAAACAGTCTCTCGTGTTATAAACGTCCTGCAGATCCAGTGCTGTGGTTCCTACCCCACTGTTTCCGTTGACCCACCTGACCAGAGGTGATGCATGCCATTCCCACTCCGACCGCTGTGACTAATCAGTGGATTCACGGTCACGTGTGCAAGAACGCCAATTGACCGCTTAGCCTCTGCAGTGATGTGCTATAGTACTTTACATGTTACTGCTGAGGCCTGTGATTGGGTGAGGCAGTTACATGAGTGGGAATGGCATGTTATCTCTTCCGGTTTGGCGGGACAGGAAACGACCCGGAGCTGTCCTTCATATAAAGTGACCGGCTTTATTTATTTCTTCACACCCTCCCCTCACCCACCTTTCTCAACATAATTAAAAATTTTGAGCAGTTGTGCATTTCTAAGTAAAAAAAAAAATACAATGTAGGATTTATCAAACAATTTAAAGGAATAACTGCTGCTGTTGCCCATAGACAATCATATGGCGCCATTCATGTCATATTCTTGTCATGGTACCTTCTATGACAGAGGTTAGAAGATCGGAGAGACTGACTGCACATGAGGTTAACTGACAGTCTCTTGATTCTCAGTGTTGTGGTTTGGTAATGACCACACCTCTTGTCAGGTGCAGCCCATGGTCATTACTGCATTCCCTACTTACGGTAGTTTGGTCTCACACTTCATACCATGAGGTTGATATTCTCTGCTTGGATTTGGAAGAGTTGGTGTGTGGACCTTACCGGTGTTCCTGCTCATCCTCTTTCTATAAGATAAGTTGTACTGCTCTTTGTATTTGGTTGTTCCCCTGTGCTTGTTGTTACTAGGCCTCAGGGAGACGCTGGTTCGGTCACTTGGGAAGGAACCAGTAGTCTCATTCCCTGCCACTACCTAGGGCATTTCAGGGCTTCTAGGGTCTAGGTTCCGGCGTATGTATTTTCCCACCTTCAGGGTCTATACATACTGACAGGAGTCAGGGCCAGGTTTAGGGGCTTCCTAGGAGGTGACCTTTTCCCTCTCCCTAGCTTTAAGGCCTAGTTCTGTGTTAATCCCATCCCCTGTAATCGTGACAATTCTGCTCTTGAAAAAAAAAATGGCACTGCAATTGCCCCACTATGCACCAACCTCTAAATTTGAATTCATTAGAATTTATACACTTTTTTTAAACTTCACAATGTATCTTATTAGCAAACATATGAATTAATACAGATTAAGAAATGTGTTATTATTAAATGTACAAATCAACTGACAAAGAATGGAATGAGATTGTGAGCTGTAGAAAACATAATCACTTACCTCTGACCCATTCTGGGAGTGTTAGAATAAAATGTGGAAAAGTAAGAAGGCGGAGGAGGAGGTGGAACAAAGTCTTCAAAGTCTGGCTCTCGATCTTGCTCTTCTGCTTCCTCTACAGAGACTTGGGACTCATCCTGACAATAATAAAAGTTAGTAAAAAACTTATTGGGGGGCAGTTATCAAAATGTTATCGCTACTATTGTGGTGTAATGGTGTCGCAAATAATGGTACATTCTATTTTATTAGTTCAGATATTTTTGGATGCTACGATACCAATTGTTTTATTTTTTCTCTGTTTATTTTTACCTCGATACATATCCATCTGCGATACGAGATGCGCGCTGCTCACCACATTTTAATGCTCTTGGTCCGATTTCCACATTTTTATGCAAATTAGCCCATAGGTGCAACAAGGGAGTTTTCATTGCACCCAGAGGCTCTGTTTACTTGCCTTGATGGTGATGTCCTCTCCACCACTGCTTTGACTGACAGGGCCAGGCAGTGAAAATAAACTCATGCCCGTCCCTGAAGTCTTGCAGCAGTGTGTTTGGCGCACGCGCAGTACAGGCCTGAAGATCACCAGCCAGATGGGCGATCTCTAACCCTGCACTGGGCGTGTGTTCAACTCGCTGCCACCTTCATTGTCTGCCCCTGTCAGTCAAAGCAGTGGGGGCAAAGTAAGTGAAGCCTCTAGGTGCAACAGCAACACTCTAGTTGCATCCAGGGGCTAATTAGCATAACAATAAAAGGCTTATTTCTCCACATTGGGGGCACAGAAAGGATAGGTCATAAATATCTGATTGTTGGGGGTCCAAATCCAGGCACCCCTGCCAATCAGCTACTCTGGTGGGCACTGCAACCTCTTCTGAGGCCAGCAATGTCATGTTTATCTTTTACATGGCCTAGGTGAAGTTCAGTCCCATTCAAGTCAATGGGAATGGGCTGCTATACCAAGTAGAGCAGCTATATGATGAACAGAGCTTAGTATGCTGTGAAGAGGAAACAGAAAACCCCTTTAAGGTACACTCAGAGAGAAAAATATGCACCTAGACAGAAATGTTGGCTTGCTGTGTCAGGCAGATATGTACATGATTACAGGTGTGGTCCGATTAGACACTGGGTCCTGCCACAAGAGGGCGTAAACGTGATTTGCCCGAAAAATAAATAAAAATAACAAATATTTTACATAAAGCACTTTTTGGGGAGAGACATTTTGCCCACACACAAGAAGGGTGTACCGGGAATGTTTCCACCAGACTGCAACACATGTTTGGCTTGCCCAGTCACCAAATTTATCACCAATCAAACATTTATGGGACCACATGGGACACCAGCTTCGGCAACCTATGAGTGTGCAGGATACATAGGGAACCTGTATGCCTCCATGCCCAACCTTATCTTGAGACCTACTAGAGTCTCCTACAGTTTTACCCAATAAACCCATCATTTCACTCTAAGGGCACATTCAGACGACCGCAGTGTTTAGCAGACCTGCAAAACACGGATACCGGCCGTGTGCATTCCACAATTTGCAGACTGCTCATGGCCGCAACCGTAATAGAAAATGCCTATTCTTGCCGGCCGCATCTTTTGCACCCCATAAAAATAAATGGGTCTGCACCCGTTCCGCAAAATTGTGGAACGGATGCGGACTCATTCATACGGCCATCTGAATGAGCTGTTATATTGTAATCTTTTATGCATATCATTACATTTACACACACAAACAACTTCTTAATGTGTTTTTTTTAATGAGTGTATTTGTCAAAAAAATAATATTTATATTTTTAAAACATCAAGTAGTATAAACCCCCATCCATCATTATTCGTGCTTCAGTTTCCCTCATTATTGGACTGATCACTGTAATCCTTTCCCCTGATGCTGCATTCATTTCACAGAGCCTTGAAGTACAGTATGTGTGGATTTATTATAGAATAAATATATGTTAGTAAACTTTCCACTCACTTACTGTGCAGGGTCTTCTAGTGGCCAGGAGCTGAAGGTAACGTAATGCAGCCGCTACCAGGCAAACAGTGGTTGTCAAAGCATTCAAGGCACATAGAGCAAAAAAGACTTTCTACAGGAAGAATAAAAATCATGTTCAATAAAAGTATGCTATAGAACATGCTGTAAAAAGAAAAGCATTAGTATAATAGGGCACAATAGTATGTGTTCTAGAAGATGAATCCTATATGATAAAAGTGAACTGCAGAGCCACAAACTCTAAAATTATAATAATATTTCAGTTTACTTTTATAATTTTCCAGGACTTGGATGGTCTACCCTCGGGATCAGCAATCCCACCGATCATCTGCTTTCAGGCTGGTGGAAGCAGAAGACTCCATCCACTGTATAGGTACTGCAGCTAAGATACCATTCAAGTGAACAGGAGCTGAGATGCAGTACACCAGCATCGGAGACTACACAATGGATTGAGTCCCCTATCCAATGTATAGGTTTGGCACTGGCGGCAGCCCAAAATAATTGATTGGTGTGGGGGAGTCAGACACCCGCCAATATTGACTACATTTTATTTTTCCTGAAAACTATGATATTTTTTTCTCATAAAACTAGTTGCCGTTGACAAATTTGTCTTTGTTTAGTAATTTCCGTATAAAAAGATGTAAATTCAGGCAGCAATAGTAAAACGTTGCTGCTCAACACACCAACAAGAAAGACCTGTGTGAAGTTGGCACCTCATGTTCTTAAATTTCAAAAAGAAATACACCATTCGTTTGTGCTGCGTTTGTGCCGCAAAAATGAACGTGTGTGGCGGTTCGGTTCCTGAGATATTGCGCGTTAGATTTTTGTGAAGCCCCGCCCACTTTCCACCCCATGTTTTTAAATTTCAAAAAGAAATACACCATTCGTTTGTGCTGCTTTTGTGCTGGTTTGTGCTGCAAAAATGAACGTTTGCGCCGCTTTCGTTTCCGAGATATTGCACGCTTGATTTGCACCCCATGTTTTTAACCCTGACCCTAGACCCCCCAGGTGTGCTGCAGCTTGCACCCCTCCCCTCTCCAACTATTTTTGGGGCACAAGCATATTATTTGGGGCACAAGCGTACGCTGACTGTGGCCAGGACTCTTAGCATCCAGCCACTGTTCGCGCATGGCACACCCCACCGCTGATCAACTTCAGACGGTTGATCAGCGAGTTAGATTTTTATTTATTTTTTTATTCAAATTTTTTGGCCTTTTTTTATTTTTTTGTCTGTTAGGTTTAGGATAAGTTCGCGAACACCCGTCCCCCCACACACACACACACACCAAATAAAGTTTATCACACACACACACACTCCCCTATGGCCCGCCGGATGTTCTGGGCTGAGGAGGCATACGCCCAGCTTGCCTCCGAGTCCAAGAGCCCCAGTGAGGACGAGGATGACCCCACTTTCCTTTTGTCATCCGCGTCCTCCTCATCATCTAACGATGATGATGAGCCCCCAAGGCGGCGGAGACGCCGCCAGGCGGAGCAAGGGGACCGCCATGCTAGGGACATTGTGGCCCATCCTAGTACGAGCAGCTCTGGGGCTCGTACTAGTTTTCCAGCCCACCAGTTAGGTCCACCAGAGCCCCCTACCAGTGAACTTGTCTGGTATACCCCAGAGCGTTTTGAACCAGTGATTCCTGATTTTGTAGGCCAACCAGGAATCCAGATTTCCACAGTGGGCTTCACTGAATACGACTACTTTAGTCTTTTTTTCAGTGACCACTTTGTGAATCTGATGTTGGAGCAGACGAACCTGTACGCCCAACAGTTCATTGCTCAACACCCGGGCTCCTTTTTGGCTAGGCCCAGTGGCCGGACTCCGGTCTGTGCAGCCAAGATGAGGACATTTTGGGGCCTCGTGCTGCATATGGGCCTAGTCAAGAAACCTAGTGTCAGGCATTACTGGAGTGGGGACGTCCTATACCAGACCCCACTTTACAGTACGGCCATGACACGTACCCAGTTTGAGGCCATCCGGAAATGCCTGCATTATGCAGATAATGCAGCATGTCCCCCCCAAGGTGATCCTGCCTATGACCGCCTGTACAAAATCAGGCCGGTCATCGATCACTTTGGGGCCAAATTTGTGCAGGCCGATGTACCTGAAAGGGAGGTCGCGGTTGATGAATCTCTCATTGCTTTCAAGGGGAGACTCATTTTCCGCTAGTATGTTTCCTCTAAGTGGGCGAGGTATGGCGTGAAGCTGTACAAACTTTGCGAGAGTACCTTAGGGTACACTTAGGCTGGGTTCACACGGGCGTTGCGGGAAAATGTGCGGTTGCGTTGCGGGAACACCCGCAATTTTTCTGCGCGAGTGCAAAACATTGTAATGCATTTTGCACTCGCGTGAGAAAAATCGCACATGTTTGGTACCCAAACATCTGGGAACCATAGTTTTTTATCTGATTGTCAGTGGCTAAATTGGGGAAGGGGAACATAAATTTAGTACCCCATGGAAGTGTGGTACTCCCTGAAGCAACCAATAATGCAGAGGCCCGGATAATCGCGGCATGTGTCACACTGAGTAGTGGTGTCCTTCCGTATCCCCTTCCTGTGACACACTCTGCACCTTTTTTGGGTCCTTCCCTTCTTTCCAGTATGGGGGACCACACCTGGAAAGTGTTGACCAGGGACGATCCGGGCGCCTCCAGTTCCCGAGGTAATCCGGCCTGCTCTTTCCCGGTCAGAAAAGATCAGGTCCTTGAGGACTGCCTCATAGAACTGAAGGAATGTCCCTGTGTTGCCAGCGCTCCATGACAGCACAAAAGAGTTGTACAAGGCAACCTACACCAAGTAGACCGCAACTTTTTTGTACCATGCCCGGGTTTTGCGCATGGCGTTATATATCTTGAGGACTTGATCAGATAGATAAACTCCTCCCATATACCGATTGCAGTCGACGATGCAATCGGGCATGAGGACCGTTGCCGCAGTACCTCGCACAGGGACAGGGGTGATGCCGTTACTGTGAATTGTGGACAGTACAAGGACATCCCTCTTGTCCTTATATCTGACCAGCAGCAGGTTTCCACTGGTAAAGGCACGGGTCGCACCCCTGGGGATAGGTACCTGGAGGGGGTGGGTAGGGAGGCTGCGTTGATTTTTCCGCACGGTCCCACAAGCGGACGTGGATCTGGCGGCGAGGGACTGGAACAAGGGGATACTAGTATAAAAGTTATCCACGTACAGGTGGTAACCCTTATCTAGCAGTGGGTGCATAAGGTCCCACACAAGTTTCCCGCTAACACCCAGAGTGGGGGGACATTCTGGGGGTTGAATACGGGAATCTCGCCCCTCGTACACACAAAACTTGTAAGTATACCCTGAGGTACTCTCGCAAAGTCTGTACAGCTTCACGCCATACCTCGCCCGCTTAGAGGGATCATACTGGCGGAAAATGAGTCTCCCCTTCAAAGCAATGAGAGACTCATCAACCACGACCTCCCTTACAGGTACATCGGCCTACACAAATTTGGCCCCAAAGTGATCGATGACCGGCCTGATTTTGTACAGGCGGTCATAGGCGGGATCACCTTGGGGGGGGGGCATGCTGCATTATCTGCATAATGCAGGCATTTCCGGATGGCCTCAAACCGGGAACGTGTCATGGCCGTACTGTAAAGTGGGGTCTGGTATAGGACGGGAGTAATGCCTGACACTAGGTTTCTTGACTAGGCCCATATGCAGCACGAGGCCCCAAAACGTCCTCATCTTGGCTGCACAGACCGGAGTCCAGCCACCGGGCCTAGCCAAAAAGGAGCCCGGGTGTTGAGCAATGAACTGTTGGGTGTACAGGTTTGTTTTCTCCACCATCAGATTTACAAAGTGGTCACTGAAAAAAACACTAAAGTAGTCGTATTCAATGAAGCCCACTGTGGAAATCTGGATTCCTGGTTGGCCTACAAAATCAGGAATCACGGGCTCAAAACGCTCTGGGGTATACCAGACAAGTTCACCGACAGGGGGCTCGGGTGGACTTAACTGGTGGGCTGGAAAACTAGTACGAGCCCCAGAGCTTCTCGTAGTAGTGTGGGCCACAGGGTCCCTAGCATGGCGGTCCCCTTGCTCCGCCTGGCGGTGTCTCCGCCGCCTTGGGGTCTCATCATCATCGCTAGATGATGATGAGGACGCGGATGACAAAAGGAAAGTGGGGTCATCCTCGTCCTCACTGGGGCTCTCGGACTCGGAGGCAAGCTGGGCGTATGCCTCCTCAGCCCAAAACATCCAGCGGGCCATAGGGGAGTGTGTGTGTGCGTGATAAACTTTATTTGGTGTGCGTGTGTGTGGGGGGACGGGTGTTCGCGAACTTATCCTAAACCTAACGGACAAAAAAATAAAAAAAAGGCCAAAAAATTTGAATAAAAAAAAATAAAAAATTCAAAACTCGCTGATCAACCGTCTGAAGTTGATCAGCGGTGGGGTGTGCCATGCGCGAACAGTGGCCGGACGCTAAAAGTCCTGGCCACAGTCAGCGTACGCTTGTGCCCCAAATAATATGCTTGTGCCCCAAAAATAGTTGGAGGGGGGAGGGGGGCAAGCTGCAGCACACCTGGGGGGTCTAGGCAAGCGTGCAATATCTCGGAAACCAAAGCGGTGCAAACGTTAATTTTTGCAGCACAAACCAGCACAAAAGCAGCACAAACGAATGGTGTATTTCTTTTTGAAATTTAAAAACATGGGGTGGAAAGTGGGCGGGGTTTCAGCAAATCAAGCGCACAATATTTCGGAAACCAAAGCGGCGCAAACGTTCATTTTTGCGGCACAAACCAGCACAAACGCAGCACAAATGAATGGTGTATTTCTTTTTGAAATTTAAAAACATAAGGTGGAAAGTGGGCGGGGTTTCAGCAAATCAAGCGCGCAATATCTCGGAAACCAAAGCGGCGCAAACGTTCATTTTTGCGGCACAAACCAGCACAAACGAATGGTGTATTTCTTTTTGAAATTTACCATTGAACATGGGGTGGAAAGTGGGCGGGGCTTCACAAAAATCTAACGCGCAATATCTCAGGAACCGAACCGGCACAAACGTTCATTTTTGCGGCACAAACGCAGCACAAACGAATGGTGTATTTCTTTTTGAAATTTAAGAACATGGGGTGCCAACTTCACACAGTTACAAGAAAGCAGGGACATTTAAACTATTGGATGTCCCTGCATGGATGAGCCCTGCCATACGCACGCTGCACTCCATGTATTTGAAGACAGTCCAGCCCTGTGTCCCCTGATTATTCCTGGGGCTGTTTAAATCCGATGAAACGCGTTGGAACACTCTTCTTCATCTCGTGCTTCTCAGGAGACAACATACTGCTCTGTGCAGAAACACTCCCCCAGTAGGTACTACTGCACATATAGCTAGAGTTGTCTAGGGTTTCGTTAACAGGGTCAGGTTCCAGATGGGCCACTCTTTTTAGGGCGATGACTGTATTAGGAGGTCATTAGGGTGTACCAGCCTCATTAGGGCATACTAGAGATAGTTTAGGACCCCTTGCCCCGTCCCCTATACATGCAGAAGTTAAATGTGACGCTTGATGGTGAGAAAGAAAGTAAGGATCCTCAAGCACACGAATGCGAAAAAGGTATCATTGAGTGAACGTAACTCTGAGCCACCTCTGCATTGTACAATACTACTGGACCGGTAAGATCTACCCATTTTTTCAACCGGCTAAAGATACCCCTTTGGGGGCTTCTGTATATGTTATAGTTGCTAGCACACTTCTTGGTTTGTTTGATTCTATGTTTGTTCGTCCTTTTGGGGGTTCATTACACTAGGCTTGTCTCTTTTGTGTATATTTTATACATACTTTATTAAAAGTTAAGTCTTAGGCTCCATTCACACGTCCGCAAAATGGGTCCGCATCCTTTCCGCAATTTTGCGGAATGGGTGCGGACCCATTCATTCTCTATGGGGACGGAATGGATGCGGACAGAACACAGTGTGCTGTCTGCAGCCGCAATTGCGGAGCGCGGCCCCGATTTTGGGTCCGCAGCTCCGCAAAAAGATAGAGCATGTCCTATTCTTGTCCGCAGCTTGCGGACAAGAATAGGCATTTCTATGGGGGTGACGGGCTGGTGTGTTGCGGACCCGCAATTTGCGGGTCCGCAACACACCACGGACGAGTGAATGTAGCCTTAATTTGTGATACTGCCCCCCTTTAAAAAGGTTTTTTCATGATTGCAGTATATTATAGGAGATCTTAATTTGTACCTCCTTCAGATAGGCGACCCTTTTCATTTTCTAGGCTCATCAAAAACCCCAATTCAGGTTAATTTCTAAGGTGCACCTTTCTGTTCCTATGAAACAAATGCCTTACAGGGTTATTTCAATCTTGTAATATTTGGCCTATCCTTAGGATATGACATTACATTTTGATGCTGTAGAATGATAAATCCTGAGAATGAAGGGATCGAGGTCGATTCGGCGTTGTCTCTACACAGCAGTTTTTTCTGTGAGGACAACTGTGCAGGGAAAACGTTGAAGAGGCCATAGTGCTCAACTAGGAAAGAAAAATGTGACCTACAGTAGCTTCAGGCTGAACGTGTGCGTCACTACACTGGAGTCTGTTGGGACAGCAGAAGGGAAAAGCAATAAGAAGTACAGTAATTGTGTCAACATGCTATAATAACACCATACAAGTCATGGCCTGCTCCTATTATATTGACATTGTCTTGACTATCTGAACTGTACAGAAAAAGGACCTTATCCATGGTTTCACAAAGAAGCAACAGGTTCTACCTCCTATTGCTAACTTTTAATTAAAGTGATTATCCTACAATTAATAAAAAATAAATAAATAAGACAGTACATTACTATTGCTTTCTTACAATGCTAGAAATAGCCGTTTACCTCACGTGAATCCAGAGATATCCCCACTGATTACTTGCTATATTTATTTCAAGTTGGATGCCCAGGGGGTGGTCCTTTCTACTGCCACCGTCTCCCTATCATAGCTCACAAGTCATGTTTCTTCTGCTGCAGCTCAGGGGGTATGTCCTTTCTACTGCCCCTGTCTCCCTATCATAGCTCACAAGTCGTGTTTCTTCTGCTGCAGCTCAGGGGGTATGTCCTTTCTACTGCTACTGTCTCCCTATCACAGCTCACAAGTCATGTTTCTTCTGCTGCAGCTCAGGAGGTATGTCCTTTCTACTGCTACCGTCTCCCTATCACAGCTCACAAGTCGTGTTTCTTCTGCTGCAGCTCAGGGGGTATGTCCTTTCTACTGCTACTGTCTCCCTATCACAGCTCACAAGTCGTGTTTCTTCTGCTGCAGCTCAGGGGGTATGTCCTTTCTACTGCTACTGTCTCCCTATCACAGCTCACAAGTCGTGTTTCTTCTGCTGCAGCTCAGGGGGTATGTCCTTTCTACTGCTACTGTCTCCCTATCACAGCTCACAAGTCGTGTTTCTTCTGCTGCAGCTCAGGGGGTATGTCCTTTCTACTGCTACCGTCTCCCTATCACAGCTCACAAGTCGTGTTTCTTCTGCTGCAGCTCAGGAGGTATGTCCTTTCTACTGCTACTGTCTCCCTATCACAGCTCACAAGTCGTGTTTCTTCTGCTGCAGCTCAGGAGGTATGTCCTTTCTACTGCTACCGTCTCCCTATCACAGCTCACAAGTCGTGTTTCTTCTGCTGCAGCTCAGGAGGTATGTCCTTTCTACTGCTACTGTCTCCCTATCACAGCTCACAAGTCATGTTTCTTCTGCTGCAGCTCAGGGGGTATGTCCTTTCTACTGCTACTGTCTCCCTATCATAGCTCACAAGTCGTGTTTCTTCTGCTGCAGCTCAGGAGGTATGTCCTTTCTACTGCTACTGTCTCCCTATCACAGCTCACAAGTCGTGTTTCTTCTGCTGCAGCTCAGGAGGTATGTCCTTTCTACTGCTACTGTCTCCCTATCACAGCTCACAAGTCGTGTTTCTTCTGCTGCAGCTCAGGAGGTATGTCCTTTCTACTGCCCCTGTCTCCCTATCACAGCTCACAAGTCGTGTTTCTTCTGCTGCAGCTCAGGAGGTATGTCCTTTCTACTGCTACTGTCTCCCTATCACAGCTCACAAGTCGTGTTTCTTCTGCTGCAGCTCAGGAGGTATGTCCTTTCTACTGCTACTGTCTCCCTATCACAGCTCACAAGTCATGTTTCTTCTGCTGCAGCTCAGGAGGTATGTCCTTTCTACTGCCACTGTCTCCCCATCACAGCTCACAAGTCGTGTTTCTTCTGCTGCAGGTCAGGGGGTCTGTCCCTGTAACAGCTCTGTCCCTGTAACAGCTTCTAAAAGAAGATCTAGCTGGTGGCAGATGAAGGGTGGAATTGAGCATGAGCGGCAACCTCAGTGATGTTACCAAGATGAATAGAGTCTGAGAAATAACGAAAAGAACAAACTGCAGGTGGCGCTATACAGATACAATACAATTTATTGAATAGCTCAGTGCCTTTACTATATTTTTAATTACATGCAATTACAATAGGATTCAGATCCAGGTGCTGGTTTGTATTTATTACAGGGCAACCCCTTTATCTGCAGGCCACAAAAATAATCAGTTTGATTCCTGGAGAGGTGTAACTGGCTCTTGAGGAATACTGTATTCATCTTTAAATCAGAGTACCAAGACTCCTATTTCTGCTCCTCCACTTCCGGGTTCAGTGACGTTAACTTGGCAAGCAGCAGAAGACGTGGTGCACACGCTCCTTGCTAGGGTACTAGTGCGCAGGAACAAGATAGCAGGTCTAGACCCACGTCTAGCGCTGTCAATCAAAGGGGATGGGGGGCGTGTTTTTAACAATGGAGATGTCTGTATTGAGCACGAGGGGCGTCATTAAGGCTACTTTCACACTTGCGTTCGGTGCGGATCCGTCTGGTATCTGCACAAATGGATCCGCACCTATAATGCAAACGCTTGCATCCGTTCAGAACGGATCCGTCTGCATAACAGTTTTTTCAGATCTGAGTTTTCACATCGTGAAAACTCAGATCCGACAGTATATTCTAACACAGAGGCGTTCCCATGGTGATGGGGACGCTTCAAGTTAGAATATACTAAAAGAACTGTGTACATAACTGCCCCCTGCTGCCTGGCAGCACCCGATCTCTTACAGGAGGCTGTGATCTGCACAATTAACCCCTCAGGTGCTGCACCTGAGGGGTTAATTGTGCGTATCATAGCCCCCTGTAAGAGATCAGGTGCTGCCAGGCAGCAGGGGCCAGACCCCCCCTCCCTCCCCCAGTTTTAAATTCATTGGTGGCCAGTGCACCCCCCCTCCCTCCCCAGTATTATATTCATTGGTGGCCAGTGCGGCCCCCCCCCCTCCCTCCCCAGTATTATATTCATTGGTGGCCAGTGCGGCCCCCCTCCCTCCCCAGTATTATATTCATTGGTGGCCAGTGCGGCCCCCGTCCCTCCCTCCCCAGTATTATATTCATTGGTGGCCAGTGCGGCCTCCCCCCCCATCATTGGTGGCAGCGGAGAGTTACGATCGGAGTCCCAGTTTAATCGCTGGGGCTCCGATCGGTTACCATGGCAGCCAAGACGCTACTGCAGTCCTGGCTGCCATGGTTACTTAGCAATTTTAGAAGCATTATACTTACCTGCGCTGTCTGTGTCCGGCCGGGCGCTCCTCCTACTGGTAAGTGAAAGGTCTGTGCGGCGCATTGCTTATAGCACAGACCTTTCACTTACCAGTAGGAGAAGCGCCCGGCCAGACACAAACAGCGCAGGTAAGTATAATGCTTCTAAAATTGCTAAGTAACCATGGCAGCCAGGACTGCAGTAGTATCTTGGCTGCCATGGTAACCGATCGGAGCCCCAGCGATTAAACTGGGACTCCGATCGGAACTCTCCGCTGCCACCAATGATGGGGGGGGAAGGCGATTTTAATTAGGGGGGGAGGCCGCACTGGCCACCAATGAATAATACTGAGGAGGGAGGGGGGCCGCACTGGCCACCAATGAATATAATACTGGGGAGGGAGGGGGGGCCGCACTGGCCACCAATGAATTTAAAACTGGGGAGGGAGGCAGCACCTGATCTCTTACAGGGGGCTATGATACGCACAATTAACCCCTCAGATGCGGCACCTGAGGGGTTAATTGTGCGGATCACAGCCCCCTGTAAGAGATCAGGTGCTGCCAGGCAGCAGGGGGCCGTTATGTCCACAGTTCTTATATATTCTAACTTGAAGTGTCTCCATCACTATGAGAATGCCTCTTTGTTAGAATATACTGTCGGATCTGAGTTTCACGATCTAACTCAAATCCGATGGTATATTCTAACGTAGAGGCGTTCCCATGGTGATGGGGACGCTTCAAGTTAAAATATACCATCGGATTGGAGAAAACTCCGATCCGATGGTATATTAATAGGGACTCCTGACTTTACATTGAAAGTCAATGGGGGACGGATCCGTTTGCCATTGCACCATATTGTGTCAACGTCAAACGGATCCGTCCCCATTGACTTGCATTGTAAGTCAGGACGGATCCGTTTGGCTCCGCACGGCCAGGCGGACACCAAAACGCTGCAAGCTGCGTTTTGGTGTCCGCCTCCAGAGCGGAATGGAGGCGGAACGGAGCCAAACTGATGCATTCTGAGCGGATCCTTATCCACTCAGAATGCATTGGGGCTGGACGGATCCGTTCGGGGCCGCTTGTGAGAGCCTTCAAACGGAACTCACAAGCGGAACCCCGAACGCAAGTGTGAAAGTAGCCTAAGCCTGCATAAGCCTGTCTCCTGGTGTTCCAATGCCACATTTGCATAAACACGACACATACAATGAAAACACAAGTATCGTTTTACTCAGATGGATCAACCCTTCCAGGCAATATGCCTGGTTTAATAGGGTTGATCCTGGTGACAGAGCCTCTTTAAAAATCAGGCAATATTCCAATTATAGGACAGCATTAAATCATGACAGACAGCTACACAATGGGAAATCGAGCAGTGAATATATTGGTATAGTGTGCAGCAATGTCCCCTTTATTAGACTTTCAAGTGTGCCTTGTCAGCACTGTCTACTGGTAAAGTAAGATGCCTGGTAAGTTCCTGGAATATTAGAGCACACATTAGCTTTCTTTGTCTTATGTAACAGCAAGGTCAATATGTTCCTGACAGTGCAAATATATACTAGAACAAGATATTCTCCGAGATGCTAGCCAGAGGTCCTAAATAAATGACATCCTGGAATACAGGATCTTAACCTGCAAAAATGAATGCTCAGTAGATTGTTTACTGCAAAATAAAAAACATACAGCAAAGCACCAAAGATACACATCACGTTTCTTCCAAGTTTATCACAAACAGGGCAATTAAATGACAAATGAAAAAAAAATATCTGGAGTAACGTACACATTATTTTTGCTGTATTTATTTAAAAAACAACAACAATGCTCTACAGTGTAATAATCACTTTTTTTTGGGGGGGGGGGGGGGTAATTCACTTTCTGTGGGAGGGCAACAGCTCTTCAAGCACCTGCATCTCCTAGAAATGTACTGCAGACAGCTACTGGTAACCCCCTCCTCACCTACATAGAAAATAGTCCCTCACACACAGTCCCAGCTATACCACTAATATTATTTAAGTAATAGGAAACTTGTGCCGGGCCCCTCACAATGACTATACTTACCTGGCTCCCCGCGCCGCTCCTGGTCCCTGCACAGTCGCTGCTGCTTCACCCCGTGAGCGGATGAAAACATCCGGTGTCAGGGAAGGGGGGTGGAGAGCAGCCAATGGCAGACCGGGACGGGGGATGAGCCTCCCTGCCTGCCTGCCATTGGCTGCTCTCCACCCCCCTTCCCTGACACCGGATGTTTTCATCCGCGCATGGGGAGAAGAAGCAGCAGCGGTGGTGCGGGGACCATGAGCGGTGCAGAGAGCGGGGAGCCAGGTAAGTATATTCATTGTGAGGGGCCCGCCATTTGGTATTTTATAGTCTTGGATAACCCCTTTAAGGGAACACCTCAGGCAAAACTGATACACTGGGGAAGATTTTATGGTCTGTGGTAGCAGAATCCATAATGGAATTCTTAGATAACCCAAACCTTGTACCCTTTGACATTAAAAAGTACAACTTTTACCGCAAAAAATAAGCTCTCATACGGCTTAAATAGGACATGTCACCACATAATGCAATGCAATTTGACAGCACCATGTTATAGAGCAGGAGGAAGTGAGCAGATTGATGTATAGTTTTTTGGAAAAAGATTCACTAAAACCTATAATTTATAAATTTTTATCTGAATATCTATCAGTACAGGGAGGAGGAGTTATCAGTGATTGATAGCATTCTCTGTGTAAGTGTGTATACATAGATAGCTGTCAGTCACTGATAGCTGTACACAGAGGAGGTGTTATCAGTGATTGATAGCATTCTCTGTGTAAGTGTATATACATAGCTAGCTGTCAGTCACTGATAGTTTTACATGGGGAGGTGTTATCTGTGATTGGTAGCATTCTGTGTAAATGTGTATACATAGATAGCTGTCAGTCACTGATAGTTGTACACAGGGGAAGTGTTATTAGTGATTGATAGCATTCTCTGTGTAAGTGTGTATACAGAGATAGCTGTCAGTCACTGATAGTTGTACACAGGGGAGGTGTTATTAGTGATTGATAGCATTCTCTGTGTAAGTGTATATACATGGATAGCTGTCAGTCACTGATAGTTGTACACAGGGGAAGTGTTATCAGTGATTGATAGCATTCTCTGTGTAAGTGTGTATACATAGATAGCTGTCAGTCAGTAATAAAACCTCCTCCCTGTACCAATAGCACTTCACCGGGCTGCAGATGTAAATGTAAAAATTACAGGTTTTACTGAATCTTTTCCCACCAAAATAAATACCAATCTGCTCAGCGTCTCCTGCTCTATAACATGGCACTGTCAGATTGCATTGCATTTTGTGGTGACAGGTCCTCTTTAATCAATAGAAAAATGAAAACGTTGTAGCTCTTGGAATGCTGCAGTAAAAAAAAAATTGGTTGGTCACTAAGCCCAAAAATAGAAAGTGGAAGGGTTTAACAACACACACACATCTCATTAGAAATGACTGACTGTTCTTATGTTTTCTAGTTTTAAAGAGGGTATGTCAGCATTCCTTACATGTCTGCTTTAGGGAACACTTACATTGTGTCATTCCTATGGTATTCCTCTTGGAAATTGGGGAGCACTCCCCTCTTGAATGGGATGAGTCCCAGCACTCTGTCCTCAATCAATGGAGGATACTGGCTGTCCTGCCTCTGCACCTAGAAGTCATCTCAGCCACATCAGCGTGTCTATAATAATAAACTGGGGACCAGTTTTTTATATGGACATAGGCTGGTTGAGGTGCTGTACATTGCCCATCTATGTGTAGTGCAGTAAGTCTACTGAGTTACATATGTGGCACTTGTACACGGGGAGGGAGACTAGGGGCCCAACTTCCTCAAGGGCCAATCCGGAGATTTACCTGTACCCCTGTGGACCACTCCAAACCTGTCTGCATATGCAAATTGTGTGGTGAGGAGGAATTATTCTTACAATTCCTAAGAAAGATGGTATAGTGTTACCTATTGACTTTGATGGTTGCTGTGTAATACTACATTCCACCTGCAGCACTACATAGACACACCGGAAACCTACCCAGCAATAACAGTAGAGTGCTGAGGGGAGTTGCCTAGAGTCCTAAGTGTACAAACACTTTAAGCAAACCAAGCAGATACACATAGTACTACGGCAATACTACCTTGAGTAAAAGATGGACTGCATTACAGGAGTGGATCATGACCAGCTTCAGGACATGTTCTTTCTCCAAGCACTTGGAAGCCTGAGGTTCTTCACAGCAAACACAGATTTTGCCTTCAGTCATATCTACCTGCAAATACACGACTGTGACTACAACACAACACTGTATTGTCACGCATCTGCCCCATTTGTACAAGAAAGAGTGACAAGCGAGTATTTGACAAAAACAGTACAGCATGGACAAGACTCATCTTGTAAATCACTGGCTGAGGCAGGACACTGCTGGACTGGTTGAACTGGCATTTCCTGGGTTTTGAGTGTATTGAGATGGGTCAAGGAAGTAAAGACTAGCGGGGATCTTGTAAGCATTGAAACAGGAGCGGTGGGAGATCAGTGAAGTACTGCTACTTTTGTTTTTTCATCCCACTCTGAGCCCTTAAAAAAAAAAAAATCCCCACAGTGCGAGATTATCGATGACCTATCCTCAGATTGTCAGGGGTCCGACTACCGTATCCCCATTGACAAGCTGTTTGAGGAAGCCCGTTCACTTGAATGGCATGAGCAGTTGTAATTACACCACAGCGTCGCTATAATTTAGACGGAGTGCACCTAAACCGTGAAAAGGACGTAGCTCTAACTTGAGCACTGCCTCCTTTTCACACTGTTGTCCGGCGTAGGGCAGACCCCACCAATCTGATTATTGTTGAAATTCATTTAGAACCTCCATAAACATTCTAACCTGCAGAAAAGGTTGGCGAGATGTGCGAAATGTTGTGAGAAATGAGAAAAAGAAAAAAAAAACAATGGTGGAGTTGCATTTTTTTTTTTCAATTGTACCCCACGAAGATTTACCCATTTTTAAATACAAGATATGATAAATTAAATGGTGTCATTACAAAATATAACTTATCCACAAAAACACAAGCCTTCATACATCTATGTAAACAGAAAAGGCAAGAAGGAGAAAATGAAAATGCAAAAAATATTTATCCCAGTCCTGAAGGGGCTAAACATTAGAGGAATATGCTGTAAAAACCTAAAATGAACAAAAAGAAAATGGACAAAATTCATATAATAGGAAAATATAAAGAGCTTAAAGTCTTAGATATGCTGAAGAGTATTTAGTAAACTGAAGAAATCCTTTAAGGCTTGAAATAGTCACTAAAGGGATATCTCTATGCAAGCTACTGTTCCCTGTTAGCAGCCATATCAGGCTATGGAGAGGCTGACTGCAGTATTCTGCAATGGGGGTACTAATAAAATGTCCAGGGAAATGCCTGTCTCCGTGATCGCAATATCTCACATACTTTCATCACTCATAAACTCCAGATGGATGAACAAACATATTTGGGAACGGTATAAGTGGAAGGAGCTGCCCTTTAAAAGGTTAATTCTGAAGCAGTGTATTCCCAAGGAACTGGAGGAAGCAATTTACCAGTGCCATTCTGATATGTGAGTCATCGTGGCATTACAAGAGAACCACTAATGTACAACAGCAGATAAACATCATTTCAGCCTGAATGGACAAAAAAACCACAATGTGATGTTTCATCTCAGGATGACGATCAGCAGAGGATTTACATTATGAGAGCCTGAGTGCGGAAACCGGCGTCTGACAACCAATTAGGTAACAAGGCGACACAAAATATACTGTTCACTAAAGAGCGTACGTGTGAAAAATGAAAGGCTTGATTGGTAAAAGTAATTGCAAACTGTTCTCCTACCCACACAGGACCCGAATATGGGGGTATGACCACACGGCGCAGTCAGGTAGTGGCTGCAACATAGCTGCGCTGCAGTTCAGTACTGCGCGGCCGTGCGTGCTGCAGTTGGCTCCTGTTATAAAGACTGCACTGCTTAGAGTACTTTCACATGTGCGGCACCAATTCCAGCAGGCTGTTCCAGCAGAGATGAACTATAATGGGGTCCGGCGGAGATCTGGCAAAAATGGCGAAAATTGGCAGGACAGAAACTGCTGCATGCTACCTTGTGTGTCCAGACGATTCCCACCATTCTCTTAGCTTCTAACCAGTGCCACTACCTGCACATGTTGCGAGTTACATGCTGTTTTTGAGGGTGGATTATGCAGTACCATCAAAGTAAAGGAGCTTTGATAAATCTCATGTACACTTTGCTTTTTTGTCCGTGCGGAAATCGAGTTGCAGGCATGTAAATTGTTTGTGCAGATTTCACCCTTTGTAATAGAAAAGGATAAGATAGGGGCAAAACCACATCAAAATCTGTGAGGAATTTCTGTTTCACCCGCACCCATGTGACGGTATCCTTAGGGGAATCTGAGGGTGACCTGTCATGGGGGGTCAGTGCAGTGTATATATGATGTTAACAGGGTAATGATGGTATGAGCTTCTACCAAGAGTGGAGGTCGAATATATTGCTTTGGACACTGTGGGGATTCGCTCTGGTAGACAGGGTATGCGGACGCAGTAAAGAGGTAAATTACCAGTTCTTAAATCAAAGTTCCATGTTTATTCACACATAAGGCACAAACAAAACGTCACTTTGAAGTCTTGGTGTTAGTTCACACACAATTTAAAGTCCACATAGCAAAAATCACCTTGTTGGCAGTTCTATCTCCAGCAGTCCATAGCAGGCTTATAGGGGGCCTGTTTCCCCTAAACACGGGTTTCAGCCCTCCAGCACGGCACAAGCCTCAGATCCCAGCACACACACACTTTGCTGCTGAGCCCAGCTGTCTTTTAAGGACAGCTAAGGTGCTGTCAATACCCAGTCCGGCACTTAAACGCAGTCCGGTGTTTGACCCCACCTGGCTGCAAATCAGCCCAGCAGCACACGCTGGGAGGAAAATACCTGTCTTCCTGGAGGAAGACAATGGGATTCTCCTCCCCGTTGACTTCCTGGGACAGTACAGCACTGGGCGTCACCAAAACCGGGGACCCACACAGGGCCAACTTCAAAGCGGAGAACGCCTCTTCCGCCCGGATCATCCCAGTGAGCAATCACGGACTTATGTCCCTTCAAGAGCCCTGCCAATGGCGCAGCTATCGTAGCAAAGTGGAGGACAAACCTCATGTAATAGCCCACCATCCGTAGGAACGACTTTACTTGCATAGAGGTGACAGGTTGGGGCCAATTCCGTATCGCCTCCATTTTGTTTACTTGGGGTTTAATGACTCCGCGCCCAATGACATACCCTAGGTATTTAGTCTCCTCTAACCCTACCACACATTTCTTTGGGTTAGCTGTTAGTCCAGCCTTCCGAAGGGAGTCCACTACGGCCTGTACTTTGGGCAGGTGACTTTCCCAGTCGGTACTGTGAATGCCAATATCATCCGGGTAAGTCGAGGCGTACCGCCGATGTGGATGAAGCACATTGTCCATTAGACGTTGAAAAGTGGTGGGGGCGCCATGCAGACCAAAGGGTAACAACTTATACTGATACAGCCCCTCAGGCGTGATGAAGGCAGTTTTCTCTTTGGCAGCCTCCATTAAGGGCACCTGCCAGTACCCTTTTGTGAGGTCCCGGGGCATGGGATATACATCGAATTTAGATCTCATTCAGCTTACAAAAATCGTTACAAAAACGTAACGTCCCGTCCTGCTTGGGTATTAAGACTATAGGACTGGCCCACTCACTTTTAGACTCCTCGATGACATCTAGCCGCAGCATTAGCTGCACTTCCTCCGAGATGGCTTGTCGCCGAGCCTCGGGTACCCGGTATGGCTTTAACTGGACTTTTGCCTGAGGCTTAGAGACAATGTCATGCTGGAATGCGGAAGTGCGTCCAGGGAGGTCCAAGAACACATCCATGTTCCAACTAACGAACTCCCTGGCCTCCTGACCCTGTTTAGAGGAGAGGCTGTCAGCAATTTTTACTGTGGCAACCGCTTCCCTTGCATCAGAAAGAGGGGCCAAAACCTCTTCAGCACAAGGTCTCCCTATCTTTCTAAGGTTTTTGTAAATTAACATGGTAAACCTGCTCTGGCTTTCGCCGCCCTGACTGGTGTGCCTTGTAATTTACCTCTCCAACTTTCTCGAGTACCTCGTAGGGCCCCTGCTACCTAACCAGGAACTTGATGTCCACGGTCGGTACCAGAACCAAAACCCGATCACCCGGGTTAAAGATCAAGACCCGGGCCTGCCGATTATAGATCTGACTTTGTGCTTGCTGAGCTGCCTCCATACGCTCCCTAACAAGAGGTAACACTGTCTCTATCCTTTCTTGCATCTGGGTAACGTACTCAAGGACACTTTTGTGCGGAGTAGGTTGCTGTTCCCACGCCTCTTTGGCTACGTCCAACAAACCACGAGGATGTCTACCATATAGCAGTTCGAAGGGTGAGAACCCAGTAGAGGCCATGGGTACCTCTCGCACTGCAAACATGAGATAGGGCAGAAGGTGGTCTCAATCCTTCCCATCTTTAGACACCACCTTTTTTAACATGTTTTTTTATGTTTTCTTAAACCTCTCTACCACACCGTCCATTTGTGAATGGTACACGAAAGTCTAACTGTTTGATATGCAGTAACTTACAGAGTTCCCTCATGACCTTGGACATAAAAGGGGTCCCCTGGTCAGTCAGAACCTCTTTAGGTAGCCCCACTCGGGAGAACATCTCCATTAGCTCCTTAGCTATAAGTTTAGCCGATATATGTCACAGTGGCACCGCCTCCAGTTACCGAGTGGTGTAGTCAAGGACGGCCAAGATGTGTTGGTGTCCTCTAGCGGACTTCGGTACTGAGCCTATGAGGTCCATAGCGATTCGCTTAATGATCGCGAGAGGTACCAATGGACTGCGGAAAAGATGCTGGGGGCTAGTTGCCTGTCAGGTCAGGCAAGACTTACAGAGTTTGTCCACCTCCCCAAACACACTGGGCCAGTAAAACCATTGTAGTATCCGGTCCTGTGTTTTCTACCTTCCCAAATGACCACGGAGAACATGTTGGTGGGCTAACTCTAACACGAGTTTGCGATAAGCCTGGGGCACCACCAACTGTTCAATGGGTTTACCCCGCAGCTGGTTTACCCGATGCAACATATCCTGATGAACCACAAAACGGGGGAACACCGACTCTGCCCCAGCATGTTGTGGTTCACCATCTACTGATAATACATCTTCTCAGACTCGGGATAGGGTTGGGTCCCGGTGTTGTACAGTACCAAAATTATCCCCGGAGACATTGAGGTCTGCCAGCTCAGGCCCCGGCGGCAAGTCCTCCACATCTCCCACCATTACACTCAGTGGGGTTATCTCCCCCTCTTCCACCAAAGTGGCGGTCACCCCTACCTCTGGCCTTTCGGCCTCGGGTTCCCAGGGTTCTGGCCTCCCTCCGGAGCAAGGACACTCTGCTGGGGTTACCCCTGTCTCATGGGTATCAGTCACTTTCGTAGCAGGCCACAGTGCCGGGAAACCCGGGAAGTCTCTCCCGATTATAAGTTCGTAGTGTAAGTTTGTGGCAACTGCCACTTCGTGAGTCCACCTGCCGTCCCCCGTGGTTAGAGACACCAGGGCGGTGGGATAGTCTTAAAGTCCCCGTGAATGCACATGACCCCGACTTTCCGGCCAGTATACTAAGCGGACCGTACCAGTGGAGCACTTACTAGGGACACCAGACTCCCTGAGTCCAGCAGGGCCTCTGCTGGAGTGTCTCCCACTTCCACCTGGCACAAGTGATTTAGAGTTTCTGGGGTACCTGTTGCACACAGCTTGATGGAATATAGCGAATGATGGTAGCCATAGTTAGTGTCCATGGGCTCAACCCGATGGGGACAGTCAGCCCTTACATGGACATGATCCTGAAACCGCCAGCAGACTATCGGAGCCAGGTCCGCAGTGGGTACATCCTGGGCGGGTTTTAGCGGCTCAAACCTCCGGGCCTGGGGTGGAGATTTCCAGGGTTTGACTGGCCCCCTCCCGAAAGAACCCCCCTTTAGATTCCTGGTAGCCTCATAGCATTCCACCAGGTCCACCATCTCAAGGGCATTGCCAGGAGACACCTGGCCGATCCAGTGCTGAAGAGGGGTTGGCAAGCCCTCCAGAACATATCAGCTAACAGACAATCCAGCATAGCAGTGGGGCTCAGCACGTCAGGCTGTAGACACTTTTGCAAGAGGTTAAGTAAGTTATAATACTGGGGTCTCACGAGCTCAGCCGGGTTGAACCCCCACTGATGCACCCGCTGGGCCCGGACCAACACATTCACCCCCAGTCTTGCCAGAATTTCACCCTTGACTTTCTGGTAGTCAGCCATTTGATCGTCTGGCAAGTCGAAATACACCCGCTGGAAATCGGATGCCAGGAACGGAGCGACGACCTCAGCCCACTGATCTCGGGGTAGATTCTCCCTTGTGGCCACCTTCTCTTACATCGCCAGGTAGGTTTTGATGTCATCTGAGGGTGTCATCTTGGGGATCCCCGCACGGACCACTTTCTGGACATCATGGACACTCTGGGACGCTCCTGCCGTCTGTAAAGCCATCAAGTGTTGTAACAGCAGCTGGTTTGTTTTTTTGCTGGTGTTGGTTAGCCTCCACGAGAGCTTTCATTACAGCCTCCATTTTGTCACGTGACACAGGTTTGATTTTAACTGATCTAATCCAAGACATCCAGCCGTACCCGAAAGCAAAAATATTTTGGCATTTATGCCAGCCTCTATGGGCGTGCCCGCATCCTCCACCAATTGTGGGGATTCGCTCTGGTAGAAAGGGTATGCGGACGCAGTACAGAGGCAAATTACCAGTTCTTAAATCGAACTACCGTGTTTATTCACACATAAGGCAAAAACAAAACGTCACTTTGCAGTCTTGGTGTTAGTTCACACACAATGGAAAGTCCACATAGCAAAAATCACCTTGTTGGCAGTTCTATCTCCAGCAGTCCATAGCAGGATTTTAGGGGGCCTGTTTTCCCTAAACACATGTCTCAGCCCTCCAGCACAGCACAAGCCTCAGATTCCAGCACACACACACTTTGCTGCTGAGCCCAGCTGCCTTTAAAGGACAGCCAGGCGCTGTCAAAACCCGGACTGGCACTTAAAATCCAGTCCGGTGTTTGACTCCACCTGGCTGCAAATCAGCCCAGCAGCACACGCTGGGAGGAAAATACCTGTTTTTACAGACCGTACCCTTCACTGTGTCGCAACACATAAAGATTGCTTTACTTCTCCTGACATGTCTGTTTTAGTAACTACTCGCATACTCCAGGCAATAATAATTCTGGAGCATGTTTTCTTATAACTGTATGTTGTGTCATTCCTCTTTTATTCCTTCTAGAAATGTATGACTTAGCCCCATAAGGGACCAGCAGAATTTTCATTTTTGAGTTTATTTTTTTTCCTCCCTGCCTTCCAAGATCTCAACTTTTTTGCTTTTCTGTTCCCAGACAGTACCCAGAAAGATTGTCAAAATTAAAGTTATTCAGTTTAGAAAAAAGACGACTGAGGGGAGATCTAATTACTATGTATAAATATATCAGGGGTCAGTACAGAGATCTATCCCATCATCTATTTATCCCCAGAACTGTGACTGTGACGAGGAGACATCCTCTGCATCTGGAAGAAAGAAGGTTTGTACACAGACATAGAAGAGGATTCTTTATGGTAAGAGCAGTGAGACTATGGAACTCTCTGCCTGAGGAGGTGGTGATGGAGAGTTCACTAAAAGAGTTCAAGAGGGGCCTGGATGTATTTCTGGAGTGTAATAATATTACAGGCTATAGCTACTAGAGAGGGGTCGTTGATCCAGGGAGTTATCCGATTGCCTGATTGGTGCAAAATGAGGAAATTTGGCTTCTGCCTCACAGGGTTTTGCCTTCCTCTGGATCAACTTGCAGGATAACAGGCTGAACTGGATGGACTTGTCTTTTTTAACCAGAAATACATATATACAGGTTCTTCTCAAAAAAATTTGCATATTGTGATAAAGTTCATTATTTTCTGTAATGTACTGACAAACATTAGACTTTCATATATTTTAGATTCATTACACACAACTGAAGTAGTTCAAGCCTTTTCTTGTTTTAATATTGATGATTTTGGCATACAGCTCATGAAAACCCAAAATTCCTATCTCAAAAAATTAGCATATCATGAAAAGGTTCTCTAAACGAGCTATTAACCTAATCATCTGAATCAGCTAATTAACTCTAAACACCTGCAAAAGATTCCTGAGGCTTTTAAAAACTCCCAGCCTGGTTCATTACTCAAAACCACAATCATGGGTAAGACTGCCGACCTGACTGCTGTCCAGAAGGCCATCATTGACACCCTCAAGTAAGAGGGTAAGACACAGAAAGAAATTTCTGAACGAATAGGCTGTTCCCAGAGTGCTGTATCAAGGCACCTCAGTGGGAAGTCTGTGGGAAGGAAAAAGTGTGGCAGAAAACGCTGCACAACGAGAAGAGGTGACCGGACCCTGAGGAAGATTGTGGAGAAGGACCGATTCCAGACCTTGGGGGACCTGCGGAAGCAGTGGACTGAGTCTGGAGTAGAAACATCCAGAGCCACCGTGTACAGGCGTGTGCAGGAAATGGGCTACAGGTGCCGCATTCCCCAGGTCAAGCCACTTTTGAACCAGAAACAGCGGCAGAAGCGCCTGACCTGGGCTACAGAGAAGCAGCACTGGACTGTTGCTCAGTGGTCCAAAGTACTTTTTTTGGATGAAAGCAAATTTTGCATGTCATTCGGAAATCAAGGTGCCAGAGTCTGGAGGAAGACTGGGGAGAGGGAAATGCCAAAATGCCTGAAGTCCAGTGTCAAGTACCCACAGTTAGTGATGGTCTCGGGTGCCATGTCAGCTGCTGGTGTTGGTCCACTGTGTTTTATCAAGGGCAGGGTCAATGCAGCTAGCTATCAGGAGATTTTGGAGCACTTCATGCTTCCATCTGCTGAAAAGCTTTATGGAGATGAAGATTTCATTTTTCAGCACGACCTGGCACCTGCTCACAGTGCCAAAACCACTGGTAAATGGTTTACTGACCATGGTATTACTGTGCTCAATTGGCCTGCCAACTCTCCTGACCTGAACCCCATAGAGAATCAGTGGGATATTGGGAAGAGAAAGTTGAGAGACGCAAGACCCAACACTCTGGATGATCTTAAGGCCGCTATCGAAGCATCCTGGGCCTCCATAACACCTCAGCAGTGCTACAGGCTGATTGCCTCCATGCCACGCCGCATTGAAGCAGTCATTTCTGCAAAAGGATTCCCGACCAAGTATTGAGTGCATAACTAAACTTAATTATTTGAAGGTTGACTTTTTTTGTATTAAAAACACTTTTCTTTTATTGGTCGGATGAAATATGCTAATTTTTTGAGATAGGAATTTGGGGTTTTCATGAGCTGTATGCCAAAATCATCAATATTAAAACAAGAAAAGGCTTGAACTACTTCAGTTGTGTGTAATGAATCTAAAATATATGAAAGTCTAATGTTTATCAGTACATTACAGAAAATAATGAACTTTATCAGAATATGCAAATTTTTTGAGAAGAACCTGTATTAGGCCCAGATTACCTTTGCGCCGCAATCTGCAACTTTTCCCCGCTCACACCATGTGTAAAAAAGTGGGCGTGATGTTGGCGGGCTGGCAGTCCCGTCTCATTTACCATTTTCTATGCCTGGTTTAGGCGTAGAAAATGGTCTGTAAGACAGCAAGGAAGATGTCTTACATATAGAAGCAGCAGTGGTCCCGCCGAAGTCTTAATAAATGTGCCCCTGTGTTACTATGTTCACACAGCCTTACTAAGGCTTATTTTTGCAGGACAATTTGTGTTTTTAACGGCACCAATAAATTTACCATATCTTGTTTTAAAAAAATAATAATAATCTTTGCTGGGTGAGAAAAAAAAAAACGCATTTCCCCCATGGTTTTTTTCGGCTTTACTTTTATGGTGTTCATTATATGCTGGTTGACATGACATTGGGTGAGTTTACAGCAATATCAAATTTATGTACTTTTTATTTTTATTTTAGATAGCGAGATTACGGCTATCCATCGTTGATGAAAGGAGGAGACATAGGCGGTGCTGGGCTCCTTCACAAGCGGGCGTGGCTGGGCACGGCTGGGCACAAGGAAGGTTAGTCACCTGAGGTAGGCGGATCGAATGAAAGGGAGGGCGGCGATTTCAGCTCAGAAGGCGGCGCTGGGCACCTAAACGAGATGGCTGCAGCCGGGCACCTTTCACCATGAGACGTCCCCTTGGACACATTTTGAAGTGATTGACAGGTGATATAAACCGCTTTTTTAGGAATATAGAGCCACAGGGGCATTTGATAAGGTCACTTTAGGATTCAGTGTTTTACAAGGGACATCGCCATATGTTTAGCTTATAGGGCTCATTTCTGATGACAGAATCCCTTAAAATGACTGAGATGATGAATGGAACAGGATCAGCTGATGACCCTGCTCCATACACCTCTGACACACTGCAGATGTACTATTACGTCAGAGGGTGCAAAGGGGTTAGGGCACAACTGGGTGTTTCCAGTGTAGGGGGGGGGGGGGTGTTCATGCACAGGTTGCCACTGGGTGCACTTATTGAACAGTGTGAGACTTCTACCAGGTATAATAGAGGAATTGCACAACATAGTGTCATAAGAATAGATGCTAATCTCATGTGGAATACTATTATTTACTGATAATATGTCCTCTTTAAGGTCCCAGGCTTGGTAGTGAGGTCACAGGGGTGGACAGGGCGGCCATGATGTCACAAGGAGTTCTGGCCTACAAACTGACTGCTAGAACCCAAAGCGGCCAGAGAACTGTGGTGGCTGAACTTGGGAGCATGGGTAGCATGGGTGACATATGGAGGGTGTGATGAATCCCTGTGAAGACTCTAGTCAGTGCTAATGTCACAGGCATGATGTTATTGAGGTCACTGTGGGGGTATCTGTGGGCATGATCTGGTGTGTCCCCATGGGCATCTGTGAATATGGAGAAGGAAAGAGGTGAAGATGTATTGGGCACCGTCAGTGACATTTCCTTTGTTGTCAGAATGGGTGGTAATGGCACAGGTGGGCATGTAGTAATTTACATTCCTTAATAGTAAAGTGCCATGGATAAAGGATCTTATCTAGATGACTGCAGAGCGTGGTGGACTACAGGGTCTTAAGATGTTCAGAAATACATTACAATATAAACACTTACCAGATGACAGCTGGGCACACTGGAAACAAACTGAGCACCTTGGCATCCTAGTATGAAACCAGCCAGGTTCAGTAATACGCAGACCACTGACAGCATGACAAATAGGTTCACCTGGTAGAATGGAAATAAACACAAATATTATATATATTATATATCTTCACACCCAGCACACGTAGGGCTAATCCTTGCCAACAAAACTATGGAAACCATGATGGAACCCCATTATAAGTCAATCACTGGAGAGCATTGCTGTCCACTGTGTGACGGATCCGGCAGAAATATGTGGTTTGCTTAATGAATGGAAGCGACAATGCAGATGTGAACTTCTATTAGTAAGGAGGTTTTCAGAAGATTTGGAGTGCTAATCACTGTTACCATGAATGTGAGGCCACACACATTCCCAATGCCTTCTATGATAACCAGCTAAGGCTACTTTCACACCAGCGTTTATACTGGATCCGGCAGGGTTCAGCAAAAACGCTTCCGTTACTGACAATACAACCGTCTGCATCAGTTATGAACGGATCCGGTTGTATAATCTTTAACATTGCCAAGACGGATCCGTCATGAAGTCCATTGAAAGTCAATGGGGGACGGATCCGTTTTCTATTGTGTCAGATAGTGTCAGAGTTAAACGGATCCCTCCCCATTGACTTGCATTGTGTGTTATAACAGATCCGTCTTTCTCTGCATCCCATGACGGATGCTCTCCGGTATGGGAACGCAACCAAACGGATTGGAATGCATTTTGGAGCATTCCGTTCTGTTCAGTTACGTTTTGTCCCCATTGACAATGAATGGGGACAAAATGGAAGCGTTTTTTTCCGGTATTGAGACCATACCGGATCAATACAGGAAATAGAAACGCTAGTGTGAAAGTAGCCTAATGCGCTATTTGATAAAGTACCCTTAAAGGAGTTGTCCGGCTCGGCTGGAGGCCGACAGTCCCTATAATCCCTATAATGTGGCCCATAAACAAACCCACACTTACCTGTCTGTGGTCCCACTGCAATTGGGACACTGCCCCGTTCCTGGCTGTTTCCAGGGGTAACCAGAAGCATCCGGGAATGTGGGCAGGTAAGTGGGTTCTTTTATTTTGTGAGCCACACGTTAGGCCTAGATAGGTTGTCAGCTCCTAGGCTGGGCAACCCCTTTAACTCATATCTGCTTAATGATTTATTTGAGGTTCTGTGCTTTTCAAGACTGATGGGAAGTCTTTTAAGATATTTAATAATGCGATTGCTGCAGGTCTAACCACTGTTTTACTAGACATAGTAGACACAATGGTCAGGAGGGGACCTCACTGACTTCTATGGGGCAGTTTTCTGGACATGCCCTGTGACCTGTGCAGAGGTCATTGTACAAGGAAAGAAAAAGGTCTGACAATCACATATTGTGAGTGGTGGATCCTGTCTTATCTGTAGATAGGAATGATATCATTACAGGCAGGATTAGAAAGAGTTAACTGCAGTAAAGTACAAACCAAGAAGAGGCACCAATTATTAGCCCTAGTGGCCAGTGCAAAAACTGCAGGATTTTTTGTTTTAGTTTAAATATAAAAAGTGACATGGAAAATGTAAAAATATCATCATCAAAAATTATTTCAAAATATGTTATACATAAAAACGTGATTTAAACAGCAGATCATTTTCTGATGACACATTCACTTTAAGCTGCTGTAAAGCAAATCTCTGAACTGCTGTCAACGAAGCAGAGTGCAGCTCTATTTTTTTAGAAAAAAATATGTACAGTCACAAAAATAAAACAATCAATATTGTAAAATTATCTCAGTGTTTGGTTTTAAATTAGAAAAACAAAATCTGGTTAATACAATTCCTTTAAAGGGGTTGTCCGGGTTCAGAGCTGAACCCGGACATACCCTTATTTTCACCCAGGCAGCCCCCCTGAGGCTAGCATCGGAGCATCCCATGCTCCGATGCGCTCCCTTGCCCTGCGCTAGATCGCGCAGGGCACGGGTTCTTTTGTTTTCAATAACACACTGCCGGGCAGAAACTTCCGCCCGGCAGTGTGTTTGGTGACGTCACCGGCTCTGATGGGCAGGCTTTAGCGCTGCCCTAGCCGTTTTACTAGCTAGAGCAGTGCTAAATCCCGCCCATCAGTGCCGGTGACGTCACCGGGGTTCCTGGCAGCCCCATAGAGAGCCCCGGTATGTCACCGGATCTCCAAAAAATGCCTTTGCCCTGCGCGATTTAGCGCAGGGCAAAGGAGAGCATCGGAGCATGAACTGCTCCGATGCTCAAGTCAGGGGGGCTGCCGGCGGAAAAATGGAGGGATGTCCGGGTTCAGCTCTGAACCCGGACAACCCCTTTAAAAGATTAAACAAAAGTCTGTGACATGGTATCTCCTTTCACCATTGCTTATATATTCTAATTGTTAGCCACACATTATACACTGTGCTTTAAAGGGTTTGTGTCACCAGATTTAACCCTATTAAGCTAGCTGACATTAGCGATGTGCTAATGTCAGCTAAACCTAACTATCCTATTCCTACTTTTATCTATGCCCCCGTTACTCCAGAAATCTAACTTTTATAATATGCTAATTAGCCTCTAGGAGCAGGGGGGCATTGCCCCTGCTCCTAGAGGCTCCGTTCTCCCACCTTTGTCGCCTCCCTCCGAGTCCTGATTGACAGGGCCAGGCAGAGCTCGCATCCATCTGCCAGCCCTGTGCTCTGGTGAAATCTCGCGCCGTTCAGGCGCTGTGAGGGATAGACGCTCGCAGGCTGCCAACTTCCTCACCGCGCCTGCGTCGAATACTGAACGGCGCGAGATTTCACCAGAGCACAAGGCTGGCAGACGGATGCGAGCGCTGCCTGGCCCTGTCAATCAGGACTCGGAGGGAGGCGACAAAGGTGGGAGAACGGAGCCTCTAGGAGCAGGAACAAGGCCCTCCTGCTCCTAGAGGCTAATTAGCATATTATAAAAGTTAGATTTCTGGCGTAACGGGGGCATAGATAAAAGTAGGAATAGGATAGTTAGGTTTAGCTGACATTAGCACATCGCTAATGTCAGCTAGCTTAATAGGGGCCAATCTGGTGACAGAAACCCTTTAAATGTGGAATTACTAACAGGTCTAACCTAAAATCGTATTGCTCCCTATGAAAATTTGATCTGTAGCATTTCCAGCCAATCATATCAAACACTACAAATAACTTGCCAAGATATGTACGTCTAATGTGCACAAGCAACAAGACATTTTGGGTGTAAAATGTACCTGCACAGCAACATGTACATAGCTTTGAACAACCCTATTTATTTTATTGGAAAGAAAACATAAGTTTTAAGAATTTATGACTGATTTAGCACATTTTACCATCAGGCATAGTAGTAGCCTAAATAAACCTGGCGACGCTGACAGAAAATCCAATATACTACGCTGCCAGGACACATACAGCAAAGGGGAAGAAATCAGGAATAAGAGGGAAGTTCCCAAAAGATCGCAGGGAGAAAGACATAAAACAAACATGTAATAATGGAAAATGTAAAAGCCAAAAAACATTCTGCTGGGAATTTTGATATTATGAATAATGAATAACAGCAAAGTGTGCACCGACTACGTAACAACAATTCTGGAGCATCTATTCCAGAATAGATGTGTCTTTCCTCCATTATTCCTAACATAAATTTATGAATAAATTGCAGAGTATTCCCATTTTCCTTGTACTGGCTGCCACGCCCGCACTGACTGGACAGTGTCAGACTATGCAAGGACACCGCCCCCCCCTTCCCCCAACTGGTAATACAGAGTTGGCAATTTATTCATAGACTTCTTGTAGTTAGAACAGAGGAACGGTACAACATAAGTCCTGAGATGCTCCAGAATTGTCATTCCATGTGGAATACAATTACACTTGTTGACAATGACAAAATAAAATAAAAAAACAACACACACACCCGGACGAAATGTTGGATTGCTGTAAAACTCAGCATGTAAACGAATAAAGGTGTGGTCTGATTAGACACAGTCTTGCCACAAGAGGATGTAAAAGTGCTTCCCCTGCTGTCCTTTAAATTGGCTCTCAGAAGCTACTTTTGGGTAGTGAACCTCTTGGGGAGAGATCATTGATTGCTAGACATGCCTCTTCAATGCACTCAAAGCCATTTTGCCCATAAGAAAGAGTTTGAGACGGGGCACATCATTGGACTGAGAGAAGCCAGATGGTCGTATTGATGATTTGCCCACCATGTAGACCATTCTGTCATAGCTGTTAAAAGCTGTTCGGAGCAGTGGTTAAGAGAGGGACCATACACACACTAAACAGGCTCCGGACAGACCACCAGTAAAGAAGACTGTTTTATCTGCCAACAAACATGGGCAGCTCTCACTGTTTCCTTGCCCACCATTAATATACCAAACAGACAAGAACACACATATATATTGATAATACATTTTTATTGAATATCATCATAAAAGACAACAAAATAGACAACAATGAAATATAATATAAATAGCAGTAATGCAGTAGCGCTGCGAATCAGCGTCACACCAAGGATACACCGGATAAATGTACTCCCTTTATACACACCTCCTAATGGCTTGACAATACAATTAATACGGAGAAATACATCTCCTCAGCAGGCCAAAGGAGAGCGTGTATTGTGATAGTAATACAGGTGATATCTAACAAAGCGAGTTGCAACAGTTATTGAGAATAGTATCAGATGTCAATAAACATATATAAGACACCTACATGCGTTAATCCATCTGGAGCCCATGTACAAAAAACCCGCATGTAACCACCAGTTAAGCATATTATGGGGGACAAACCTTAGAGTCTTGGTGAGCACACCCCGACGCGCGTTTCGCTCGGCTTCTTCAGGGGACACCATTAGGAGGTGTGTATAAAGGGGGTACATTTATCCGGTGTATCCTTGGTGTGATGCTGATGTGGCACCTAAATTTCATTTGTGATACAAAGGACACTCAGTGATATGTGCAGGACATCCTTCGGCCAAATGTGTTGCCTCTCATGGCAGGGCTTCCAATTGACAATTTTTCAGCAGTATAATGCTCTCTCACACATAGCAAGGATTTTCCAGGAATGTCTCCTCCAGATTGCAACACTTTCTTGGCCTGCCCGTTTGCCAGATTTATTGCCAATGAGACCAGATGGGGCACCAGCTTTGACAACCTATTAGTGTGCAGGACCTACAGGCCCAGCTGCAACATCTGTGGGCAAATGTGCTGCAAGATACCATATGGAACCTGTATGGCTCCATGCCCAACTGTATCTCATCTTGTATCCTGGCTAGAGACGGCCCAGCAGGGTACTACAGACTTATTTCAATTGTAAAGTTTTCTTCAAAAAACTTATCCTTTCTCTCTAATATTGTAATCACTTACATATAGTGGCCTGAAAAAGTTTTCATACCCCCTTCAACTTTTCCAAATATTTTACACGTTACACCAACAAACATAAAGAGGACATTTCACCAGGATACATGTGTTGAAATAGTTACATTACCTTACAGTGCGGCCCCCAGTGATGTCTTTCAGTTTTTGTTTTTTTTTCAAAGGACCCCCCCTTTCGTCCGCTGTGGTCCCCGTTTGTTTTTGCGCCTCATATGCTAATAAAGCGATTCGGTTCAACTAGGCGGGGACTTGAATTTGTCCTGGGCGCAGTTATCTTCTGCCTGGCTGCAAGCGCATCCAATCAGAGCGCCCCGCTCTTAGCCAGGAAGAAAAAGCTCAAGTTCTCGCGAGATTCGCGAGAACTTGAGCTTTTACACATCCCAAGCCGTGAGCCATCTTGGAGACCCCGGGGGATGCTGCTGCTGCGATGGACTCCAAGATGGCGCACGGCTCGGGATGTGTAAAAGCTCAAGTTCTCGCGAGTCTCGCGAGAACTTGAACTCCTTCTCTCTGGCTAAGAGTGGGGCGCTCTGATTGGATGCGCTCGCAGAAGATAACCGCGTAAGGTAATATAACAATTTCAATGCATGTATCCTGGTGAAAGGTCCTCTTTAAATGTATTTTATTGGGATTTTATGTGATAGACCAACACAAAAGTAGCAAATACTGTATGCGTCAAGTGAAAATAAAATGATAAATGGTTTTCAAAATTTGTAATAAATAAAAATCTGGAAAGTGTGGCGTGCATTTGTATGTAGCCCCCTGAGTCAATACTTTATAGGACCACCCTTTGCTGCAAGTCTTTTGGCGTATGTCTCTACCAACTTTGCACAGCTGGAGGCTGAAATGTGTGCCCATTCTTCTTTGCAAAATAGCCCAAGCTCAGTCAGGTGGACGGAGAGCGTCTGTGAACAGCAATTTTCAAGTTTTGCCATAGATTCTTAATCGGATTCAAGCCTAGACTTTGATTGGGCCATTCTAACATATGAATCTACTTTGATTTAAACCATTCCATTGTAGCTCTGACTGTATGTTTAGGTTTGTTGTCCTGCTAGAAGGTGCACCTCTGCCTCAGTCTCAAGTCTTTTCATGGTGTTCAGGGAGATGTGCAGTGTTAGTTTTCCGCCACATATATTGTTTTTCATTTAGGCCAAAATGTTCAACTTTGGTTTCATCTGACCAGAGCACCTTCTTCCACATGTTGCTGTCTCCCCTACATGGCTTGTGGCAAACTGCAAACGGGACTTTTTTTGGGTTGCTTTCAAAAATGGCTTTTTTTTTGCCACTCTTCCATAAAGGCCAGATTTGTGGCGTACAAGACTAAGGCTGGGTTCACACGGGCGTGACGGATTGGCTCAGGATGCGTTCAGGGTGCGTTCAGTGAAACTCGCACTATTTTGCAAGCAAGTTCAGTCAGTTTTGTCTGCGATTGCGTTTAGTTGTTCAGTTTTTTCCGCGCGGGTGCAATGCGTTTTGATGCGTTTTTCACGCGCGTGATAAAAAACGGAAGGTTTACAAACAACATCTCTTAGCAACCATCAGTGAAAAACGCATCGCACCCGCACTTGCTTGCGGATGCAGTGCGTTTTTCACGCAGCCCCATTCACTTCTATGGGGCCTGTCCTGCGTTACAAACGCAGAATATAGAACATGCTGCGATTTTAAAGCATTGCAGAAGTGATGCGTGAAAAAAAACGCTCATGTACACAGATCCATTGAAATGAATGGTGCCGGATTCAGTGCGGGTGCAATACGTTCACCTACCGCATTGCACCCGCGCGGAAATCTCGCCCGTGTGAACTCAGCCTAATAGTTGTCCTGAGGACAGATTCTCCTACCTGAGCTGTGAATCTCTGCAGCTCCTCCAGAGTGATCTTGGGCCTCTTGCCTGCTTTTCTTATTAGTGCTCCCCTTTCCTGGGCTGTCAGTTTAGGTGAATGACCATGTCTTGGTAGGTTTGCAGTTGTGCCATACTCCTTCCATATTCAGATAATGGATCGAACAGGGCTCCGTGAGATGTTCAGAACTTGGGATATTTTTTTATAACCTAACCCTGCTTTACACTTCTCCACAGCTTTATGCTTTATTTACACGTCAGTGATTTCCATCAGTGATTGTGAACCAAAACCAGGATTGGAGCTATACAGAGATAAGGTATAAAGGAAAAAACCTGCACCTCTTCTGTGTTTAGAGCTGCACCTGGTTTTGGCTCAAAATCACTGATGGAAATCACTGACCGAACACTGACTGTGTGAATTAGGCTTCATTCACACATCCGTGGAACATGGTGAGATACCGTACTGGCATCCTGCTTAATGCAGGAGTGCACGGCGTCATTGGTTGCTATGTCGCCGTGCGCTTTGTGCCGCCGCTGCAGTACAGTAATACACTCGTATAGATCATAGGAGTCTATTACTGTACTGCAGCAGCGGCACAAAGCGCACGGCGTGATAGCAACCAATGACACCGTGCGCTCCTGCACTAAGCAGGATGCCAGGCCGGTATCTCACGGACCGTGTTCCGCGGATGTGTGAATGAAGCCTAAGGGCTTATCCTTAACCTGTCTGGTGTGTTCCTTGGTTTTCATGATGCTGTTTGATCACTAACAAAACTCTGACGCCTTCACAGAACAGTTGTAGTTATACCAAGAATAAATTACACACAAGTGGATTCTATGTACTAAATAGGTTACTTCTGAAGGCAATTGGTCACACTGGATGTTATATAGGGTTATCAGAGTATAGGGGCCTAAATACAAATGCACACCACACCTTTCAGGTTTTTAGTTATAAAATTTTTTGAAAACCATGTATAATTTTCTTTTCACTTCACACATACTTGCTACTTTGTGTTGGTCTATCACATAAAATCCCAATAAAAACACATTTAACCTCTTAAGGACACAGGGCGTACCGGTACGTCCTGTGTAGTTCCGATCACTGCCGCGCGGCGGGCGGTGATCGGAACTGGGTGCCTGCTCAAATCATTGAGCAGGCACCCTGGGACAATGCGCGGGGGAGGGGGTCCTGTGACCCCCCCCCCCCCCCCCGTGTCGGCGATCGCAGCAAACTGCAGGTCAATTCAGACCTGCGGTTTGCTGAGTTTCCGGGTTATTCGGGTCTCTGGGGACCCGATAACCCGGAACAGGTTGTTGATCGGTGGTGTGATAATACACCACCAATCACCATCCTGCGATCCTGAGAGGTGATGGTTACATCATCTCTCAGGATCGGTTCTGATTGGCTGCAGGGGCGGGCAGTTCAAATTATTGCAGTGCTCCTCTCCTCCTCCTTTCTGTGTCCGAGAGCAGAGGAGAGAGGAGCGCTGCATCGGATCTCCAGAGCCAGCACCCCCATCTGTGCCTAGCACCCCCTTCTGACCCTCCACAGTGCCATCTGGCACTAAAAGGTATTTAGGGAAAGGTTAGGGACAGGTTAGGTTAAGCAGGGATATTCAGGGAAAGTTTTGTTAAAAAAAAAATATATATATATTTTTGTTGCATCACCCTAAATCGGGTGTCTGGGGTCCACAGCACAGCTGTGTGACCCTAGACACCCCTCCCCCCCCAGGGGTGCTGCAGCTTGCCCCCCCCCCCCCCCAACTTTTTTTTGGGCGCAAACTTTTTTTCTGTGTACGCTGACTGTGGCCGGCTCTCTTAGCGTCCGGCCACTGTTAGCGCATCGCACACCCCAACGCTGATCAGCTTCGGACGAGATTGAATTTAAAAAAAAATTTGGGCCTTTTATTTTATTTCTTTTTTTCTTTTTTTTTTTCTGTTAGGTTTAGGGTAAGTACGTGAACACACGTGCCCCCACACACACGCACACCAAATAACGATTTCCACACACTCACACACACTCCCCTATGGCCCGCCGGATGTTCTCCCAGTGAGGACAAGGATGACCCCACTTTCCTTTTGTCATATGCATCCTCCTCATCATCTAGCGATGATGATGAGCCCCCAAGGAGGCGGAGACGCCGCCAGGCGGAGCAAGGGGACCGCCATGCTAGGGACCCTGTGGCCCACACTAGTACGAGAAGCTCTGGGGCTCGTACTAGTTTTCCGGCCCACCAGTTAAGTCCACCGGAGCCCCCTACCGGTGAACTTGCATGGTATACCCCAGAGCATTTTGAGCCTGCGATTCCTGATTTTGTTGGCCAACCAGGAATCCAGACTATTTTAGTCTTTTTTTCAGTGACCACTTTGTGAACCTGATGGTGGAGCAAACTAACCTGTTCGCCCAACAGTTCATTGCTCAACACCCGGGCTCCTTTTTGGCTAGGGCCGGTGGCTGGACTCCGGTCAGTGCAGCCGAGATGAGGACGTTTTGGGGCCTCGTGCTGCACATGGGCCTAGTCAAAAAACCTAGTGTCAGGCATTACTGGAGTGGGGACGTCCTCTACCAGACCCCACTTTACAGTACGGCCATGACACGTACCCGGTTTGAAGCCATCCGGAAATACCTGCATTATGCAGATAATGCAGCATGTCCCCCCCAAGGTGATCCTGCCTATGACCGCTTGTACAAAATCAGGCCGGTCATCGATCACTTTGGGGCCAAATTTTTGGAGGACTATGTATCTGGAAGGGAGGTTGCGGTTGATGAGTCTCTCATTGCTTTCAAGGGGAGACTAATTTTCCGCCAGTATGTTCCCTCTAAGCGGGCGAGGTATGGCGTGAAGCTGTACAAACTTTGTGAGAGTACCTCAGGGTACACTTACAAGTTTCATGTGTACGACGGGCGAGATTCCCGTATTCAACCCCCAGAATGTCCCCCCACTCTGGGTGTTAGCGGGAAACTTGTGTGGGACCTTATGCACCCACTGCTAGATAAAGGTTACCACCTGTACGTGGATAACCTTTATACTAGTATCCCCTTGTTCCAGTCCCTCGCCGCCAGATCCACGTCCGCTTGTGGGAATGTGCGGAAAAATCAACGCGACCTCCCTACCCACCCCCTCCAGGTACCTATCCCCAGGGGTGCGACCCATGCCCTTACCAGTGGAAACCTGTTGCTGGTCAGATATAAGGACAAGAGGGATGTCCTTGTACTGTCCACAATTCACGGTAACGGCATCACCCCTGTCCCTGTGCGAGGTACCGCGGCAACGGTCCTCAAGCCCGATTGCATCATCGACTACAATCAGTATATGGGAGGAGTTGATCTCTCTGATCAAGTCATCAAGCCATATAATGCCATGCGCAAAACCTGGGCATGGTACAAAAAAGTTGCGGTCTACTTGGTACAGGTTGCCTTGTACAACTCTTTTGTGCTGTCCAGGAGCGCTGGCAACACAGGGAAATTCCTTCAGTTGAGGCAGTCCTCAAGGCCCTGATCTTTTCTGACCGGGAAAAAGCAGGCCGGAGTACCTCGGGAACTGGAGGCGCCCGGATCGTCCCTGGCCAACACTTTCTAGGTGTGGTCCCCCATACTGGAAAGAAGGGACGGACCCCCAAAAAAGTGCAGAGTGCGTCACAGGAGGGGGATACGGAAGAACACCACCACTCAGTGTGACACGTGCCCCGATCATCCGGGCCTCTGCATTGACGGTTGCTTCGGGGAGTACCACACTTCCATGGAGTTCTAAATTTATAATCCCCTTCCCCAATTTTAATTCCATTTAGCCACTGACAATAAGAAAACTATGGTTCTCAGACTTGAGACACTAAAACAAAAAAAAAAAACATTTTCAAAAATATTATTTTGTAAAACTAAAATAAATTAAAAAAGTAGACATTAGGTATCATCCCGTCCGTAAGAATCTGCTCTATAAAAATACCTCATGACCTAACCGCTCAGATGAACACGGTCAAAAAAAATTTGTCACATTACATCACAAAAATTGTAATAGCAATCTGTAACGATCTCCTGGCACCCCGACTGGGTACCTCTGTTGATGGATGCTCCTAGCGCTTCCCGAGGACTCCAAGCACTCCACTCGACACCGTAACCACCACAGGAACCAGGAACAGGAACAGCTCTTACAAGAGCTAGTAGTTATAGCCAGGGGAGAATAGCAAATCTTCAGCATATAGCAATCCCCAGTGTCGATCAGTTACCCAAACACCAGCCTCAACATGATGAAGGGTAAAACAGGAACTCTTTATTGAACACACAAGCATTGACTTATATACACATTTTCCAACAAGGGTGCCACCCCTGTGGACCTGGTTGGGAACTGAGGACATAACATAGCAGCCAATCCTTACAGTTTAAACACAAAAACTATACATTCAACAAACACAATGGCATTGTCTGTGACGCAATTAAACACAATGGCATTGCCTGTGATGCACTCAATAACAGAATAGGCATTGCCTTTGATGCAATCAACAAAATAAATTTACCAAAACACAATGGGCTCTGCCTGTGATACAATTACCAAACATAATGGGCTAACTTAATCACTAACAGGCAGAAAGCACACATTTTTCCCCAAAACACAGAAACCACCTCAAAACCCCACATATCCCCATAATTTATACATCCGTGGTTAGCTCTGATCTGGGTGAACAACATATCCAAAAATCACCCAGATCCGAGCAGGGGTTCCCGAATTCCATGGAAGTCACATTTGGCCGACCGCAAGCATGGCTTTCCTGCCCAAAACAGTACCACAGATTTAGACTGTGCGGACGGTCTGTCTTCTCCTTCAAAGTTAGGATATGGGCCATAATCCTGAGGCAAGAGGCTGGCAAACAGGCCCCTCCAAAACCCAGTGGTGAGGTTAGTTTCGCCACACAAGCGATCAAAAAGTCATATGCCCCCCAAAATAGTGCCAATAAAACCGTCCTCTCATCCCGCAAAAAATTAGCCCCTACCTAAGATAATCGGCTAAAAACTTTAAAAGAAACTGACTCTTAGACTATGAAGATACTAAAATGTTATTTATTTTTTGGTTTATAAAAAGATAATATAGTGTAAAACATAAATAAATGTAACATATTAGGTATCGCCGCGTCCGTAAGAATCTTCTCTATAAAAATACCCCATGACCTAACCCCTCAGATGAACACGGTCAAAAATTTTTAATAAAAACGATGCAAAAACAGCTATTTTTGGGCAAATTTTCAATTTTAATCCGTTTTTTTCCAGTAACAAAGCAAGGGTTAACAGCCAAATAAAACTTAATATTTATTACCCTGATTCTGCAGTTTACGACCACATATGGGGTGCTTCTGTAAACTTCTGTTCGACTAAACGGCAGGGCGCAGAAGGAAAGGAACGCTGTATGGTTTCTGGAAGGCGGATTTTGATGGCCTTTTTTTTTGGCACCATGTCCCATTTGAAGACCCCCTGATGCACCCCTAGAGTAGAAACTCTAGGAAAAACTACCCCATCTAAGAAAATACACCCCTCAAGGTATTCAAAACTGATTTTACAAACTTTATTAACCCTTTAGGTGTTCCTCAACAGACTTTATGGCAAATGGAGAGGAAATTTCAGAATTTCTATTTTTGGTAACCTTGCCTCACAAAAATGTAAAATAGAGCAACCAAAAATCATATGTACCCTAAAAATAGACCCAACAGAACTGCCACCTTATCCCATAGTTTCCAAAATGGGGTCACTTTTATGGAGTTTCTACTCTAGGGGTGCATCAGGGGGGCTTCAAATGGGACATGGTGTAAATAAACCAGTCCAGCAAAATCAGCCTTCCAAAAACCACACGGCGCACCTTTCCCTCTACGCCCTACCGTGTGCCCGTACAGTAGTTTACGGCCACATATGGGTGTTTCTGCAAACTACAGAATCAGGGCAATAAATATAGCGTTTTGTTTGGCTGTTGACCCTTATTATGTAACTGGAAAAAATGGAAAATTTGCCAAAAAATTTAAATTCTAAACTTCTAAGCCTTGTAACATCCCCAAAAAATTAAATGTCATTCCCAAAATGATCCAAACATGAAGTAGACATATGGGGAATGTAAAGTAATAACTATTTTTGTAGGTATTACTATGTATTATAGAAGTAGAGAAATTAAAACTTTGAAATTTGCTAATTTTTCAAAATTTTTGGCAAATTTGTTTTTTTTAAATAAATAAAAATGAATTTGACTCCATTTTACCAGTGTCATGAAGTACAATATGTGACGAAAAAACTATTTTAGAATGGCCTGGATAAGTCAAAGCGTTTTAAAGTTATCACCACATAAAGTGACACTGGTCAGATTTGCAAAAAATGGCCTGGTCCTTAAGGTGAAATATGGCCGTGTCCTTAAGGGGTTAAGTTTGTGGGTGTAACATGAAAAAAATGTGGAAAAGTTCAGAGGGCATGAAAACATTTTCAAAGCACTGTATATCATCATATATACATATATAATCATTACATTCACACACAGAAAAGTCTGATTAAATTCCAACAATTCCTTCTTAGTGAATTGCTGGGTGCATTAATTTTATTTTTCAGTAAATGTATTATCTACATTCTTGATTTGATCCAGGTTAAGGAGATTTAGAATCATTTATACATGCCACAAACGTCTAATTATTCCCCATTATCCATAAAGTAAGAAAAGTCCATATACATCAGATACATTTTGTCTATGTGTTCTCTTAGGAGACATGGTCCTGCAAACTTAGGCCATGAAAAATTCAACTGAGATTGTGAACTTTGCTTCTTTAACTGAAATTGCCTCTTGTAGCTTCTGTTCTCTACAATATACGTGCCAATGAAGTGCCTGATCAAGACATTGTACCTCCAAAATACAGAAGAAATATCCTTCAAGCAGGTTTTTAAAGTATATACCTTTATGCACAACCTGATCTTTAAGAAAAATCAGGTCACCACCCCCCCCCCCCCCCCCCCCCCCCCAAATCAAATCAGGGCATCAGACAACCCCTCTAATTTATATATTTATTTTTCTGAGATTTTCCACAGATGCATCAAAAGAACATTATCCAAATCTGTTTCACATTGGTTAACAGAGTTTTCCAGGATTAAATTCTGATAACCTATGCTCAGGATAGATCATCAATACCAGATCATCAGGGGTCTCACTCCTAGCACCACCACCGACCAGCTGAATAAGCCGGTGAGTGATGTGGCCTCTTCCAAGGACAGTGACGCCTCGTACATCAGTTACATGGCCTGAGTGAATGGGCCTGAGCTGTAATACCAAGTGCAGCCACTATACAATGTAGGGTGCTGTGCATGGTATGCTACAAGGAGGCCACAGCTCTCCAGTGAAAACAGCCGACTGGTTCCTCGCCGATCAGATATTGATTACCTATTCTGAGGACAGGTCATAAATGTTGTACCCAGTTATCTCACCCAGTGGTATTTTTCACTTACCAGAAGGACCATGGGCTTCTTCCATGTAGTTAGTCCTATAATTCCAGACAGAATTACCTACAAAAAGAGATTCCAAAATCAATCTCAGTTATGTTTTATGACTTAATTCTTCGGTGTGTTTATTTTATGGTGTTGAGCTGCAGGAATACTGAATGGATTATTCATTCATTTACCTACACACTTCCTAGAGTCAATAAAAAAGGCATGAAAGCTATTACAATAATAAAATTATATATATATATATATATATATATATATATATATATATATATATACACATATACATACACATACACACACACACAGTGCTGCCCATAATTATTCATACCCCTGGCAAACTTTGACTTAAAGTTACTTTTATTCAACCAGCAAGTAATTTTTTGACGGGAAATGACATAGGTGTCTCCCAAAAGATAATAAGACGATGTACAAGAGGCATTATTGTGGGAAAAAAACATTTCTCAGCTTTTATTTACATTTGAGCAAATAGTGTCCAGTCCAAAATTATTCATACCCTTCACAAACTGTCACAGTCTGTGGGAAAATCAAAATTTCTATACCATTCCAAATAGTCCAAGCTGTTCTAAAGCATCCTAATTACCCTGATTAATTGGGAACAGGTGTTTTAATCAACTCAACAGGTGAAAAACAGCAGCTCTCTGCAGTTGGTTTGTGGACAGTCATGGCTAAGACAAAGAAGCTCAGTGAGGACCTGCGGCTGCGCATTGTGGCTGCTCACAAGTCAGGAAAGGGCTACAAGGCCATTTCTAAATGTTTTTGAGTTCCAGTGGCTACAGTGCAAAGTATTATAAAAAAAAAAATACAAGATGTTCTGCACTGTGGAAAATCTCAGAGGACATGGTCGGAAGCCAAAAGTGACACCTGTGCTGGCCAGGAGGATAGTTACAGAGGCGAAAAATAATTTAAGGATCACCACCAAGGCTATCCTGGTGAATCTGGGCTCTGCTGTTGGCAATGTATCAAGGCAGACAATCGAACGGACACTGCTGGGCTCCAGGGATGCAGACCAAGGAGGACGCACATCTCCAGATAAGGCACACAAAAGCTCTCTTGGCCTTTGCAAAAGCTCATCTGGACAAAGAAGACGACTTCTGGTCTTCTGTGTTATGGTTAGATGAAACAAAAATTTAATTGTTTGGTCACAATGATGCTTCCTTCATTTGGCGTAAAAAAGGAGAAGCCTTCAACCCAAAGAACACCATCCCCACTGTCAAACATGGTGGTGGGAACCTAATGCTTTGGGGGGGGTTTTCAGCCAATGGACCAGGGAACCTAATCACAGTAAACGGCACCATGAAAAAAGAGCAATACATGAGGATTCTCAACGACAACATCAGGCAGTCTGCAGAGAAACTTGGCCTTGGGCACCAGTGGACATTTCAGCATGACAATGACCCAAAACACACAGCAAAAGTGGTGAAGAAATGGTTGGCAGACAACAACATTAACGTTTTGGAGTGGCCCAACCAGAGTCCAGACTTGAATCCAATTGAGAATCTGTGGAGGGAGCTAAAGATCAGGGTGATGGATAGAAGACCCTCCAACCTGAAAGATTTGGAGCTCATTGCTAAAGATGAATAGGCAAAAATACCTGTGGAGACATGCAAAAAGCTGGTCTGCAATTATAGGAAGCGTTTGATCGCTGTAATAGCCAATAAAGGCTTTTCTATTGATTATTGAGAAGGGTATGAATAATTTTGGACTGGATACTTTTTGCTCAAATGTAAATAAAAGCTGAGAAATGTTTTTTTTTTCCCACAATAATTGCTCTTGTACATCGTCTTATTATCTTTTGGGAGACACCTATGTCATTTCCCGTCAAAAAATTACTTGCTGGTTGAATAAAAGTAACTAAGTCAAAATTTGCCAGTGGTATGAATAATTATGGGCAGCACTGTATATATACGGTATATGGAAAACTGGTTTAGATGTCCATAGCAAAGAATCAGATTCTACCTTTCATTTTCCAAAGGTGTTCTGAAAAATGAAAGGTGGAATCTGAATGGTTGCTATGGCCAACTAAGCCAGTTTTACTTTACACCAGTTTTGATAAATCTCCCCCAATGTCCAAACACCCTTCACTCCAGCCAAATAGGCACAGCATGCCCTCAATTCTGCTTGACTTTTACCCACTGCATGTGGATGGGGTTTTTAAAACTGTACTGTAAATTGCTGTGGATTTTAAGCGCAGTGCGGACATGCCAACTTGCTGGTGCTCTGCTTAGCATTCTCCTTTTGGCATGTTTTAATGGTGCTAAATAGCATTACAAAATTAAAAGCAGTGCCATCCCCATAGCTAGAGGATCCAGAGAACCCCTGATTAAAAACTGAAAGGACACATGCCTCAGTATTCTAGCAATCAGGGAATCACAAAACTGACCCCCACTCTGACAAAACTGACCCCCTACTCTTCTTATATGTTTCAATGATTGAACATGTTTTTCATGAAGCTCTTGTTCTCCATCTTATGCAATATTTAGAAGACATTTAAAGGGTTTTCCGAGACTTATTGGACCTGGGACCCCCACTGATCAGCTGTTTGAGAAGGCACAGACGCTCGCAGTAGTGCCGAGGCCTTCTCTCAGCTTTTCGTAGGCCAGTGACGACACGTTCATCGGTCACGTGGTCTAGACGCCGCTCAGCCCCATTCAAATGAATGGGGCTGAGCGCGATACCAAGCAAAGCCACTGTACAATGTACAGCACTGTGTTTGGTGAGCACGGAGAAGGCTGTGGCACTCACAAGAGCACTGGTGCCTTCTCAAACAGGTGATTGGCGGGTGTCTCGGGTGCTGGACCTCCACCATTCAGATACTGATCCAGAGGATAGGTCACCAGTTATAAAATCTTGGAAAATCCTTTTGACTGTATAGCATCACCTAAGTATCAGGGGTGGACAAACTACTGAACACTTTGGGGGCCAGCTTGATCATCATAGGAACCCCTGTGATTTGCTTTTAGTAGTCGGAACATTCTAGGTGCACCAGCTACCTGGCTGAATTTGGCAATGTGCAGTATTTCTATTCATTTATTTATGAATGATGTCTGCATATTTGCTAACTAAGCTCATTTCTTCCATCTCGGTGATTCTGTTCGATATAGTACGTACACTACACCTTTTCTCAGTTCGGTAAGTGCAGAGTGTTCGGGTAAGTGCACTTCACTGCTACGAGTGATATGTAGGTAACCTATTTTCCAAGCTCTCGTCTCAGGTTCACTAAATGTCAACATGTAGCTGACGTAAAAAAAAAATACTACTCCATTTAATACTGGCAAAGGATCTTAATGCCTCTTCCCAGTCTTCATTAGAGCAACTGCGCTCAGTTGGACATTTCTTCCTAAACAATAACAGTACCCTGCAGATGCTTGGACTCCCATAAGAGGAATGAAAGGCACATATAACATTTCAAAATGTCAAGTGCTCTTTATAGTACGCTAATTTCATTATTCAACATTTTTCGCAAGGTTGTGAGATAAAGCCAATAAAAACATAATAATAAGAGATATTACAGTTAAAAAAGGAAGTAAACACTTTGGAAATACTTGTATTCCTGTACTGATTAGAACTATAGACAAAACACAATCTTAGGCTACTTTCACACTAGCGTTTTAACTGGATCCGGCAGGGCTTAGCAAAAACACTCCCGTTACTGATAATACAACCGGATCCGTTATAAACGGATCCGGTTGTATTATCTTTAACATTGCCAAGAAGGATTGTCATAAACTCCAATGAAAGTCAATGGGGGACGGATCCGTATGTGTCAGATTGTGTCAGGACGGAAAGCAAACTACAACATGTTGCGGTTTGTTCTCCGGTCTGGGAATGGAACTAAACGGAACTGAATGCATTTTGGAGCATTCCGTTCTGTTCAGTTCAGTTTTGTCCCCATTGACAATGAATAGGGACAAAACTGAAGAGTTTTTTTACAGTATTGATTCCAGGGCTCCATATGGCGACCAAAATGGTCGCCAATGCGACTTAGAATTTACAAATGGCGACAAGACTTTTTAGTCTTGTCGCCATTTGCGACTAGACCCGCCGCAGCTCTGCAGTTGAATACAGCGGCGGGCACAGGAGATGATAGTTCTCTGCCCCGCCGCCGATGTTCTCAGCAGCGCAGTGGAGGAGTCTCTCCCTCCCCGCCGCCAATAAGAAGAGAGACAGGAGGAGGAGGGGAGGGGCTGTGGCCACTCCGCCACCAATGAAGATAACTGACCTGTTAAAGGGTTTCTATCACTTTGTATCACATAATTAGCTGTCAGACACTAGCGATCTGCTAGTGTCTGCTCTGGCCAACTATCCTACTATAATCACTTGTGGGGCAACGGTTTTGCTAAAAAACAAACTTTTATAAATATGCTAATGAGCCTCTGGGTGCTTTGTGGGCGTCATTAGCACCTAGAGGCTCCGTCTACCTTCATAAACAGCCGCCGCCCAGCCCGTCCCTCCAGCCCGCCCATGTCCTCCTCCGTGTGACGCAGCGGACGAATTCTAGCGCATGCGCCGTGCGCGGCTGTATTCGGCGCATTTGAGATGTCTGAGCTGGGAGCGGTCAGACATTCAATGCGCATGCGCCGAATACAGCCGCGCACGGCGCATGCACGTCCGCTGCGTCACACGGAGGAGGACATGGGTGGGCTGGAGGGACGCGCTGGGCGGCGGCTGTTTATGAAGGTAGACGGAGCCTCTAGGTGCTAATGACGCCCACATAGCACCCAGAGGCTCATTAGCATATTTATAAAAGTTCGTTTTTTAGCAAAACCGCTGCCCCACAAGCGATTATAGTAGGATGGTTGGCCAGAGCAGACACTAGCAGATCGCTAGTGTCTGACAGCTAATTATGTGATACAAAGTGATAGAAACCCTTTAATACAAATACAGAAGGCGGGTGCCGGAATCAAATAGCCGGCACCCAACCTCTATGACAGGGAGCTGCAATCAGCGGCAGTTAACCCTTCAGGTGCGGTACCTGAGGGGTTAACTGCAGCGGACGGCAGCTCCCTGTCATAGACGTCGGGTGCCGGCTATTTGATTCCTGTATTTGTATTAACAGGTCAGTTATCTTCATTGGTGGCGCAGTGCGCCCCCAACACCCTAGTATAATAAACATTTGTGGCGCAGTGCCAATGAGGGTTAAAAAAATTTAAAAAAATTAACTCACCTCCTCCAATTGATCGCGTAGCTGCCGGTCTCCTGTTCTTTCTTCAGGACCTGTCAAAGGACCTGTGATGACGTCACTGAGCTCATCACATGGTCCATTACCATGGTGATGGATCATGTGATGTACCATGTGATGAGCACAGTGATGTCACCACAGGTCCTTTGACAGGTACTGAAGAAAGAACAGGAGACCGGCAGCTACGCGATCAATTGGTGGAGGGGAGTTCATTTTTTTATTTTTTAACCCTCAATTGACCTTCTACTAAGCATTCTGTATTAATAGCATTCCTTATTTTCCCTTATAACCATGTTATAAGGGAAAATAATACAGTGAATAGACTTTCATCCTAGCAACCATGCGTGAAAATCGCACCGCATCCGCACTTGCTTGCGATTTTCACGCAGCCCCATTAACTTCTATGGGCCTGCTTTGCGTGAAAAACGCACAACATAGAGCATGCTGCGATTTTCACGCAACTCACAAGTGATGCGTGAAAATCACCGCTCATGTGCACAGCCCCATAGAAGTGAATGGGTCCGGATTCAGTGCGGGTGCAATGCGTACACCTCACGCATTGCACCAGCGCGGAAAACTCGCCCGTGTGAAAGGGGCCTAAGGGTGAATAGGACAAGGGTTCCAGCCCCTAAGGGGGCTAATAGTAAGTAAAAAAAATAAATAAACACAAACACTAAGGCTACTTTCACACTTGCGGCAGTGTGATCCAGCGGGCAGTTCAGTCGTCAGAACTGCCTGCCGGATCCGCCTATCTGGATGTGACTGAAAGCATTTGTGAGACGCATCCGTATGCGGATCCATCTCACAAATACATTGCAAGAACGAATCCATCTCTCCGCTTGTCATACGGACAGACGGATCAGTCTTGTATCTCTTTACACATTTTTACCGGTCTGCGCATGCGCAGACCGGAAGGACGTTTCCGGCATTCCGGTATTTTGAATGCCGGACCCGGCACTAATACATTCCTATGGGGAAAAATGCCGGATCCGGCATTCAGGCAAGTCTTCAGTTTTTTTCGCCGGAGATAAAACCGTAGCATGCTACGGTTTTATCTTTTGCCTGATCAGTCAAAATGACTGAACTGAAGACATCCTGATTCCTCCCGAACGGATTACTCTCCATTCAGAATGCCTGGGGATATGCCTGATCAGTTCTTCTCCGGTATAGAGCCCCTAGGACGGAACTCTATGCCGGAAATGAAAAACTCTAGTGTGAAAGTACCCTAAAATATTAAGTTTAAATCCCCCCTTTCCCAATTTTACATATAAAATATATAAACAATAAATAAACATTGTACATAGCGCTGCGTCCGAAAAGTCCAAACTATTAAATTATTAAAAAATATCTACTATGCGGGTAAGCGCCGTAACAGAAATAAATAAATAAAAAACATGCGATTCGCCATTTTTTTGTCACCTTGTCACCCCAAAAAAAAGGGTAGGACTGTTCTATTATGGGCCGAACGTTTCATAAATTGCACGCGGCTTTTTTTGGTGTTTTTTTTTTTTTTTTGCTTGGTATTAAGTATCGCAATACTTTTTTATGGTGACGAAAGCGAATCAAAATTTTGGTATCGAAACAACCCTACGCCGATCTGATCGGCGTAGCGTTGTCACGATACCAAAATTTTGATTCGGTTTAGATTTGGCGACTAAAAATTTAACTTAACTAAATTTTTCAGTTCAGGAGCCAATGGCTACTAGGTATTTTTTTTAGTCTGGAGCACTGATTGAGCCTCTATGATGGATCTCAATACCGGAAAACTAAAACGCTAGTTTGAAAGAAGCCTTAGAGATGCAGCATGCAAAGGAGAAAACTGCTAAAAATGGCATTCATTGGATATGAAATGGGACTGAGCAGCACAAAAGCCATATGATCGATGGACATTAGTCTCAAGTTACAGTCTTTTCAAACAGCTTATTATTAGGGGTTTTGGGAGACGGTATTGATCTAATATTGATGACTAGAGATGAGCGAAATTCATATTTTTAAATTCGTTCACTCTTTGTTTGGTGGTAAAAGCAGAATTGCGTTATGGATCCCGTTACCATGGACCATAACGCAATTCTATGACGGAATGCCTCTAAAGGCATTCCGTTATTCATTCCGTCATAATAGAAGTCTATGGGCTGCAAAACGGATCCGTCCCATTTTTGTTATGCAGGGGAGTACTCTAAAGGCATTCCGTTATAGAATTGCATTATGGTCCGTGGTAACGGAATCTATAACGTAATTCTGCTTTTACCACCAAACGAAACGTGAACGAATTTCATAACCTGAACTTCGCTCTACTCTATTGATGACCTATCCTGAGGACGGGTCATTAATATTTAAATCCCCGAAAACCCCTTTAATATGAAAATGGGTAAAAAGATTATTTTGACTGGTGAAACTTCAAATGTCTCAAGTTCACCACAACATGAACCACTGTTTGTTTCAGGTGAATGTAGAGTGGTCCCTCAATATATAATATTAATTGGTTCCAGGACGACCATTGTATGTTGAAACCATTGTAAGTTGAATAATTGGTTCCAAAGCCCCAAAATGTCATCCAGGATAAGAGAAAATTAATATATAAGAAAAATAAGCAGATAACTAGACAAGTCCTCACATATAACAGTCAGGAATAGCTGCTAACTAGCCAACTAATCCAGCTATTGTACCACGGAAGTGACCTGGATTGGTTGGCTCTGAGTCTGAGACATTGTATGTTGAGTCTGGTTTCAACTTACGATGGGTCAGAAAAGACCATTGTATGTTGAAAATATTGTATTCTGAGGCCATTGTATCCTGAGGGATCACTGTGATTCATTTTCAGAACAGAAACTTCTGAGGACAGGCCATCAATATCAAAATTCTGGAAAACCCCTTAAAGGGCTTCTGTCACCCCACTAAACAGTTTTTTTTTTTTTTTGGTTAGTTATAATCCCTATACTGCGATTTATGCATACATACTGTAATTAATCATTTCGGTTCAGTAGATTATGTTAAAAACGTATTTTTTAAATATGCAAATTACCTTGCTACCAGCAAGTAGGGCGGCTGCTTGCTGGTAGCAGCCGCATCCTCCTATCCTAAAGACGCCCCCTCCGCATGTTGATTGACAGGGCCAGCGGACGGGATCTTTCTCTGCTGGCCCTGTTTGCATTCAAAATCTGGCGCCTGCGCCGTACCTGTCTTCAGTCGGCGCAGGCGCACTGAGAGGCGGACGCTCGCTCGGCCGCTCCATCCTCAATGCCCCTGCGCCGATGACGTCATCAAGTACACCCGGAAGAGAAGACGCCGGCATCGCTGGAAGGAGGCGGAGAGTCTGGTGACGTCGCTGGGTGCTCGAATCAGGTAAGTATGTACGTAATAAGCATGCTGCCACAAAAACCACCAACGAAATGGGAATAAATAATTTTATAAAAATGACAGTTATTAACACTATACCACCAACGATTATTAATAATAAATCTCTTCCGGGTGTACTTGATGACGTCATCGGCGCAGGCGCATTGAGGATGGAGCGGCCGAGCGAGCGTCCTCCTCTCAGTGCGCCTGCGCCGACTGAATACCGTTACGGCGCAGGCGTGAGATCTTGATAGCAGACAGGACCAGCCAGAGGACGATCCCGTCCGTTGGCCCTGTCAATCAACATGCGGAGGGGGCGTCTTTAGGATAGGAGGATGCGGCTGCTACCAGCAAGTAGCCGCCCTACTTGCTGGTAGCAAGGTAATTTGCATATTTTAAAAATACGTTTTTAACATAATCTACTGAACCGAAATGATTAATTACAGTATGTATTAAAAAAAATCGAGTATAGGGATTATAAGTAACCAAAAAAAATATAATATGTTTAGTGGGGTGACAGAAGCCCTTTAAAGAATTTTATTTTTTTAGAAACGTATTTGTTCTTTTTCGACAAACCATCAATAAAACAACACGGACACAGATCTGATATAAAGGTTGTCTGCCCCGGGCTCCAGCTGACAAGCCAAAATGAAGTATAGTCTGCCACAAAAGATAAAATGAGCAGAGAGCATGGCTTGCAAGCAAAGAAATGAAATGTCAGCAGGTCAGGACAAGACCATGAATCCTAAAGAAGGCAGCAGGTCAGGACAAGACCATGAAACCTAAAGAAGGCAGCAGGTCAGGACAAGACCATGAAACCTAAAGAAGGCAGCACGGGTAAGGGTGAGTTCACACCAGCGCTATACATCTCCATTGTTCTGCTCCGTTACAGGATTTGGCACATAGCTGAGATGAGCGGAGCTGAACAGACTCCACTGACTACAATGGAGTCCATTCATTTTCTGTTTTGGGAATCTCTTTTATACAGGACCAAAAAAACTGCATGCTTAACTTTTTTTTTTTGTTTTTTTTTTGTTGTTGACCTGAACAGAGCCCTCCAATGCAGATGTGAACAAGTCCTAACCGGACAGAACCCAAGAACAGCCATCCGACACATCAGGCAACGCTTTCCTATTATGTTACAGTAATGAAGAAAACAAACAATTTTGCAAACAAATTGCTCTTAGAATTACCTATAAAATTATTCAGATCCCTCGTTTTTATACAAGAATTTCACTTACTACACTTACTACTATCAGATGCTTTCCTTGTCTTTTGTTAAAGGGCAACGTGACCTTTTCTGGAGCTGTTCATTAAATATTAAATACTGCAGCCCCCCCTTCAGGTAGGGATATCATGACAATCTTATTAATTAGCCATTTAACTCCTTATGAACAAATGCATTATAGTATTTTAGTCGTGTTTGTCTAAGAAAACATATTAATGGCAACTTTGCAATAAAAAAAGCGACAAATATTGCAGTGGTTTCCATACATGTCCGAGTTACCCTTGGTCAGGAATAGGATCAAGGATGTTAAAGGCTGCCTTACATGGGCAGATTATGCAAGTGATTGTCGGGAAGGAAGCGTTCCTTCCCGGCAATCGCCTGCTCGTCAGTGGAGGAGACGCTGCTATTACCTCCTCAGTATGGGGAGTGATTACTAACGCTGGGTTCACACTTGAGCGTACCGAAGGAGTGCTCTGTATGCGCGATTGTATCGCACGTTTACAGACGCGGCTCCGGCTACAAGCAACGCCCATAGTCGCGCGTTCCCGGAAGTCTATGTACGGGAACGCGCGACCATACGCCCCAAAGAAGCTCCTGTACTTCTTGGGGCGTAGGGCGTTTTACAGCACGATCGTACGCGCTGTAAAACGCTCAGGTGAGAACCATGCCCATAGGGGATCATTGGTTCTTGCCTGTTGAGCGTTTTACAGCGCGTAGGAACGCGCTGTAAAACGCTCAGGTGTGAACCCAGCATAATTCCATCACTGTTTGCCAGCAGCAGATCTTGATTAGACACCACGATCTGCCTCTGGGAAATTAAGATTTTTAAACCTGTTGAAAGATTGGCATTGCCCGATAAACAAGCGTTTGCTCATTTATCGGGTAATTGGCAGCAGTATTAAGCCTCATGCAGACATCCGTGGAACACGGTCCGTGAGATACCGGACTGGCATTGCAGGAGTGCACGGCGTCATTGGCTGCTATGATGCCGTGCGCTCCTGCAATGCCAGTCCGGTATCTCACGGACCGTGTTCCATGGACGTCTGCATGAGGCTTTACTCTGTCAGATGACCGCTAATAAGCATTCGTACAAATGCTCGTTACCGATGATCTGGTAGACTATCTTTAGGCTTTAGGGCAGGGATAAGCAACCTCTGGCGCTCCAACTGTTCTGAAACTACAACTCCCAGAATCCACCTTTCACTTCTTTGGGAGTTACAAGAACAGTTAAGTAAGTGTGCATGCTGGGAGTTGTAGTTTCACAGCAGCTGGAGTGCTGATCACTGCTTTAGGATATGTTAAAGGGAACCTGTCACCGGGATTTTGGATATAGAGCTGAGGACATGGGTTGCTAGATGGCCGCTAGCACATCCGCAATACCCAGTTCCATAGCTCTGTGTGCTTTTATTGTGTAAAAAAACCCGATTTGATACATATGCAAATTAACCTGAGACGAGTCCTGTATGTGAGATGAATCAGGGACAGGACTCATCTCAGGTTAATTTGCATATGTATCAAATCTTTTTTTTTACACAATAAAAGCACACAGAGCTATGGGGACTGGGTATTGCGGATGTGCTAGCGGCCATCTAGCAACCCATGTCCTCAGCTCTATAGCCAAAATCCAGGTGACAGGTTCCCTTTAAGGGCTCATTCAGGCGGCCATATGCTGTCTGCAAAAAAGCGGATCAGTTTTTTTTTTTCGGATTAGATGCAGACCCATTCACTTCTTTGGGGCCCTTTTCTCCATTCTATGGCTCTGCAAAACAAATAAAACATGTCCTATACTTGTCTGTGAAAATCAGGACGTCTATGGGTCCGCAAAAATGCAGAATGCAATCCGTTTTTTTGCAGACATGCTGAACTGTCAGCAAAAAAACGGATCCGCATTTTTGCGGACAGCATACGGCCTTCTGAATGAGCCCTAAAATTCATAAATTTTTCATGAATCCTGTGCGGATTTCATGCTGAATTCATTGTTCTTAATGGAAATCAGCATTGCCGTTCATGCAGCCACTGGTTCTTTGTCACTTCTTGGCACGGAAACTGTGCTTAGCCACACTGGTTTAGCTCCACTAAATGAGGCTAATCCACACACAGTCCCACAGCAGATCAAACTGCAAATCTGTCAGCAAAAATCCAAGGCTGACGATTGCATTTCTGACGCCAATTCAGTGTCAGATTGTTCCGCAGGATTTACTCATTCAGACGGCTGTATGTGTTTTGTGGTCCACACATTGCGGATCTGCAAAACACAGATACCGGCCCGATTGCGTTCCGAAATTTGCGGACCGCACTCGGCCTATTCTTGTTGGCAATAAAAGAATAAAACACGCTCTGTATTTTTTACTGGGCCGCGGAACGGAACAACGGATGCGTACAGCACACAGTGTGCTGTCAGAATCTTTTGCGGTCCCATTGAAATGAATGTGTCCGCACCCGTTCCACAAAAATGCGGAACAGGTGCGGAACACAACATACGGCCGTCTGAATGAGCCCTAAAGGAAATGTGTGATCAGAAAGTGATCTATTGTTTAAATCAGGTTTTTATGTTAAACACATTTTTTAGCATTTTGGAGATTTTTGTTTTAATTTTACATATCAATATATTGTAAAAAAATATCTAAAAGTATGCAAGTTTCGCACTGGCCACTAGACGTAATAGGTCGAAAGTTAACTGATATCGTCCTCTATGTATAGATAACACTGGAGCAACCATTGACAATAGGTGATATCACAAGCTTATCACAGAGCATGTCAAGGAAACTCTCCCATAGAACTCAATGAGGTCTCCTCCTGTCCACTGTGTCTATGTCCCATGTGGCTCCACTCAAAGATCAGGAAGCCTTGACATATATTAGGCCTAGTGGCTAGTGTGAAAACTCCAGGATTTTAAGATTTTTGTAAAATATAGATCAGGACATTGAAAATTAGAAAAAAAAACTGAATTAAAAACCCCTCAAAATAAAAAAACACAACATACAAACATAAAAAGGTGATTTAAATAATAGATCTGATGACACATTCCCTATAATAGTTGTGTGAAAACACAGTTAAAGGGAATCGTTGGAAATACATGGTCAGTTAGGGGAATTGTCTCAGCAACTCTGAAATATTTGATCAAGTTGCTCTTACATCATCCATATTTTAAAGAAGGCTATATGTACTTGATCAAACTAAATGCCTCATTATCTTTGGTACCTACAAAAACAATTTTGAAAGGTCTTTTGAATGCTATCAATAATTGATAACACCTCCCCTGTGTACAGCTATCAGTGACTGACAGCTATGTATGTATATACACTTACACAAAGAATGCTATCAATCACTGATAAAACCTTTCCCGTGTACAGATATCAGTGACTGACAGCTATCTATGTATACACACTTACACAGAGAATGCTATCAATCACTGATAACACCTCCCCTGTGTACAACTATCAGTGGCTGACAGCTATCTATGTATACACACTTACACAGAGAATGCCATCAATCACTGATAACACCTCCCCCGTGTACAACTATCAGTGACTGACAGCTATCTATGTATACACACTTACACAGAGAATGCTATCAATCACTGATAACACTTCCCCTGTGTACAACTATCAGTGACTGACAGCTATCTATGTATACACACTTACACAGAGAATGCTATCAATCACTGATAACACCTCCCCTGTTTACAGATATCAGTGACTGACAGCTCTCTATGTATACACACACAGAGAATGCTATTAATAACTGATAACACCTCCCTGTGTACAGCTATCAGTGACTGACATCTATATATATATATATATGCTTACACAGAGAATGCTATCAATCACTGATAACACCTCCCCTGTGTATAATTATCAGTGACTGACAGCTATCGGTATACACAGTTACACAGAGAATGCTATCAATCTCTGATAACACCTCCTCCGTGTACAGCTATCAGTGACCTACAGCTATCTATGTATGCACACTTACACAGAATGCTATCAATCACTGATAACACCTCCCCTGTGTATAATTATCAGTGACTGACAGCTATCTATGTATACACAGTTACACAGAGAATGCTATCAATCTCTGATAACACCTCCCTATGTACAGCTATCAGTGACTGACTGCTATCTATATATATCTGCTTACACAGAGAATACTATCAATTTGAGTTGAGCAAACCCAAACTGTAAAGTTCGGGTTCGTACCGAACATTAGGGTTTTCGGCACTCGGACCCGAACATTTACGTAAAAGTTCAGGTTCAGTGATTTTTATGGCGCTTTTTGAAAGGCTGCAAAGCAGCCAATCAACAAGCGTCATACTACTTGCCCCAAAAGGCCATCACAGCCATGCCTACTATTGGTATGGCTGTGATTGGCCAACTGCAGCATGTGACCCAGCCTCTATTTAAGCTGGAGTCACATAGCGCCGCCCGTCACTCTGCTCGGATTAGTGTAGGGAGAGGCTGCAGCTGCTGTGAGGGAGAGATCAGGGAGAAATCTCATCAAGAACTAGTTTATGTACTCAGCGATCTACAGAAAAAGTGGTTTGTGGGTGTAGTGCACAATTTTTTTAAGCCTGCCCTGAGCCAACTACTGCTGAAAACGAACTTTTTTTTCTTCAGTTAGTCAATATCAATACATGATCGGCAGCCATTTTATGCAACGATAGCCTATGCTGGTGCACTATCTGCAAGTCCAGAAATACAGCTTTGGCATACTGGGGTGAAAAACCCTCTAATATACTGCACATCTGGGATTAGACAAGCATAAGTGACAGTCACATTTAGGACAGAAATAGCGGCTATTCCGTTTGCAGGCAGGGCAATAATAGGGCTAGAATCAGGGACATTGCCCCAACAGCCTATTAATACATTTGCCTGCTATCCTGCAAACGTAGGCTAGTGGAAAAATCTTTTCCACATTTAGGTTTTTGATTTATTTCTTTACGTGCATAAGTCAGTCACATTTAGGACAGAAATACAGTTTTTTGGTTACTTGGGTGAAAAAACCCTCTAATATACTGCATATCTGGGATTACACGTGCATAGGTCACTATCACATTTAGGCCATAAATACGGCTTTGGCATACTGGGGTGAAAAAACCTCTAATATACTGCACATCTGTGATTACACGTGCATAAGTCACTGTCACATTTAGGACAGAAATACAGCTTTTGGTTACTGGGGTGAAAAAACCCTCTAATATACTGCACATCTGGGATTACACGTGCATAAGTCACTGTCACATTTAGGACAGAAATACAGCTTTTTGGTTAGGGTGAAAAAAGCCTCTAATATATTGCACATCTGGGATTAGACAAGCATAAGTGACTGTCACATTTAGGACAGAAATAGCAGCTATTCCGTTTGCAGGCAGGGCAATAATAATAGGGCTAGAATCAGGGACATTGCCCCAACAGCCTATTAATACATTTGCCTGCTATCCTGCAAACGTAGGCTAGTGGAAAAATCTTTTCCACATTTAGGTTTTTGATTTATTTCTTTACATGCATAAGTCAGTCACATTTAGGACAGAAATACAGCTTTTTGGTTACTGGGGTGAAAAAACCTTCTAATATACTGCACATCTGTGATTACACGTGCATAAGTCACTGTCACATTTAGGACAGAAATACAGCTTTTTGGTTACTGGGGTGAAAAAACCCTCTAATATATTGCACATCTGTGATTACACGTGCATAAGTCACTGTCACATTTAGGACATAAATACAGCTTTTTGGTTAGGGTGAAAAAAGCCTCTAATATATTGCACATCTGGGATTAGACAAGCATAAGTGACTGTCACATTTTTTTTTTCAATCAAATCGTTTTTTATTGTTCAAATAAAATTGGTATATTACAATACAATATGTATCTCAATTTTCTTGTAGTTTTCTCCCCTCCGCATCACAAATATACACAATTATAAAAACATTATCATCTGACCATATATTTGTTACATCTTCTACAATCATTGTACATAATGAACATACCAAGATATAAACAAATCAATTACAAAGTCATTTGTCTGTTATAACCCCAACAGCACCCTACCCCCCTCCCCCAACAACCAAACCCCCCCCCTCCCCGATCAGAGCATGAATTTCCAAGATCTTTTATATTACAACATGAGTGTGAGACAACCATTCATTCCACAACTTTTCAAACTTCAAAGGACATCCCCTCCTAACAAACACTCCCTTCTCTAATGTTAACATATCATTCACCTTTCTCACAAATTCATCCACCGTTGGCGGACTCCCCTGGATCCACCTGAAGGCAATCAATTTCCTGGCCACATACAGTAGTCTCCCAACTGCCACCTTGACCGCCTCTCCCCCACCAATCTCCTTCACATATCCCAGCAAACATATCTTAGGATCCTTCTTTACCCTCAACTCCAGGTTACGATTAATCAAAGACAGCACCTCATCCCAATATCTACTTAGCACTGGACAAGACCAAAGCATATGAAATAGATCTGCACCTTCCGCCATACATTTTGGACAATTGTCATCAGTTCTAATCCCAATTTTCCGCAAAAATACTGGAGTTTTGTAAACTCTGTGGATGATAAATAGTTGTGACAACTTGCCCTGTTCACTTACAGACACTCTCGGAACTGCCTCCAATATATCTTCCCACTGTTCCTTTGGGATGTCCCCCAAATCCTTTTCCCATTTTCTCATCCTAGTAAGGGGGAATTCTACCAGAAATTTGTCTAAAAGCAGAGTATACACCTGTGATATCAAACCTCTCTTTCCTCCAGCTGGGAGAACCAGTTTATGGACCACATCCACTTTTGCAATAGTGCATCCCTTCCTTATCGTGACCTCATATGCGTGTCTCAGTTGCAGATATTGATAGAACCACACTTTGGGAATGTTGAAATCCTGCTGTAGACCTTGAAATGATTTAAATACACTAGTCTCAATCAATTGACCTATCCTCATTACTCCATGGGATTCCCAATTTCGGACTCCTGATAGAGAAATGAATTCTGGCAACAGGTTATTGTTCCACAATGGGGAAAGCTCTCCTACCCCACCAACTCCCCTGATCAATTTCACCTTTGCCCACACTTTTTTCATAAGCTCAATAAGCGTCACTTTCTCTCTTCCCCCATGCATCCCTGCACCCTCCAGAATACCCATAAGATCCCTACTGCCCAACCAGTGTTGCAGTATCTTCCCCGTCACATCTGGTAGCTGAAATTCCATCCAACCCTTAAAGTGTTGACACTGAGAGGCTAAGAAATAAATCCAGGCGTTAGGGACAGCCAAGCCACCTTCAGACTTGGGATATTGCAGCGTCTCCAGCTTAATCCTAGCTTGACCATATTTCCAGATGAGATCTCTAAATATCGAATGTATTTTCCTAAATCTCTCCACTGGGATCCATACAGGTGCATTATTCAATATGTATAGTAACTGAGGCATCATTACCATTTTTAAGAGATTCACTCTACCCACTACTGACAAAAAGAGTCTACCCCATGTCCTAGCTTTAAGCCTGAAGGTATTTAGCAAAGGGGTTAAATTAAGCTCTTCAAAATCTAGCAGTCTAGGTGTTATATATAGCCCTAAATATTTAAACTTGCCCACCCAAGGAATCAAACTATCAGCCTGCACACCAGAGAGTGCCTGTCCGTCAACTGGCATCAAGGCGGACTTCTGCCAATTTATCCGGAGCCCTGAGAAGCTACCAAATCTATCTATTAAAGCCATGGCCGCATCCAGAGAGCCCCCAGTGTCACCCAGAAATAACATAGTGTCATCAGCATACATCGCCACTTTGTTTTGCGTCTCACCATATCTAAACCCCACAATATGGGGTGACAGGCGAATAAGGGCTGCAAGAGGTTCAATTGCTAACGCAAACAACAAGGGTGACAATGGGCACCCCTGTCTGGTGCCCCTGGACAAGGAAAAGCTATCTGACAGCCCCCCATTAGCTCTGATCCGTGCTTTTGGGCTTGAATACAACACTTTCACCCACTGAATAAATCGAGTACCAAAGCCCATGACTCTCAATGTTTCCCATAGGTAGTTCCATTCAACACTGTCGAACGCCTTGGCGGCGTCTAACGCAAGTAAGGCCCTATCTCCTCCATTATCTGCTGGAATATTCAGACTAGTATATACTCTACGGATATTTATAGCAGTCGATTTCCCGGGCATAAAGCCAGTTTGATCCGGGTGCACTATAGTAAGTATTACTCTGGACAACCTGTTCGCCAACACCTTTGCCAGGAGCTTCACATCTGCTGTTAGTAGCGAAATTGGTCTATAAGAATCAGGAACTTTGGGATCCTTCCCAGGCTTAGGAATAACTACTATGATAGCCTCCTGCATAGAATGTGGTAGCGACCCTGTCTCCAGAGAATATTCAAGAACCTTTAGTAATTCAGGGAGAAGTATCCCTTGCAATTTTTTATATACCTCCACTGGTATACCGTCTGCCCCCGGCGCCTTACCATTCGCCATCCCCCCAAGAGCTCCCTCCAACTCCTCCAGCGTGATCGGCTCTTCCAGTCTCTCTCTATCCTCCTCTGATAACACTGATAGCTGAGCCTCAGCCAGGAAGGCGGACAAGGCCTCCTCCGAGCCAGACGCCTTAGAAGCATAAAGAGAGACATAAAACCCTTTTAGAATGTCTAATATCCCTTTTGTATCTTGGCTACTATTTCCATTACCATCCATTAGCTCTTGTATACAAGAAGAACCCCTCTGTGCTTGAGAAACCACTGAGAGCAAATGCCCAACTTTCTCTCCCTCCTCAAAGGATCTTTGGCGGTAGAAACTACGCTTCCTATCCGCAGCCTGTAGTAGGTGACACCTCAGTTGTTCCTGAGCTACCTCCAGCGCCTCACTATTATCCATGGTGGGGGTTCTACCAAACTCCCTTTCAGCCTCAGTCACTTGTACATGCGCTTTAACATCCGCCTCTCTGGATTTAGATTTATGCTTACTTATTTCTTTGATCAATACCCCTCTCAGAAACGCTTTCATGGCATCCCATACACCGTGAGTTGAAGCCGTCCCTCCATTAATAGAAAAGTATTCCCTGATCTCCCTAGTAATCTCAGACAGATCCCCCAGTACATTCAGCCAATGCGGGTTGCATTTCCACAACCTCGGTCCCTGCCTAAGCACGCCCAGGCACAAATCAACCTGCACCAAGGAATGGTCAGACAACGACCGAGGGTGATAAATAACATCTCTTATCAATGGCAGCATAACATCATTAACCAAAGCCAGATCTATGCGTGATAGTGAATGATGCGTAGCAGATCTACATGAAAACACCCGCTTATCCGGGTTACGCAGCCTCCAAACATCCAGTAAGCCAGTTTCCCTCATAATATTCTTTAGAGCCACACTCCCCGGTGATCCACTGGCACCTTCTACCCGACATCTATCTATGGAGTCATCCAATGTACAGTTGTAGTCCCCCACTAGCAGCCACGGCAGTCCAGGGAAGTCCGCCACAAAGGTCATAATATCCCTTATTAAAGGGGAAGCAAAAGGTGGAGGCACATACACTGACACCAACACCACCTGGATCCCATCAATCTTGCACACTACACACACATACCTACCCTCAGCATCCACACATTGCTTCAGATGTTCATACCTTATACTTTTATGCACAATCACACTTACGCCCCTGGAGTGAGAGGAATGGATTGCATGTACCACATGTCCTACCCAATTTTTGTTCAGCCACTGCACATTATCATTTGACAAATGCGTTTCCTGCAGGCAGCAGATAGCTGGCTGAAATCGACTCAAATATTGAAATATACCTTGTCGTTTTCGTGCATCAGCCATTCCCCTCACATTCCAGCTCAACACTTTAATCACCTGTGTCATAATGAAAGGTTACATCATGTTTGAATCTCACACTCCATACTAAAGTCACTCTCGCATACTTCACGCCCCTCACCCATCTCTGACCCGTCACCCTCCCCCCCCATCCCTCCCCCTCCCCAGTGATCAGGCTACTTTGAACAGTAACCCCAACCCCCCCCTCCCAAACATCCAACTCTAACGCAGGGCAATCTGTAAGCACCATGCCCAATGCTGAACAAAAATCATTTCTGATTCCAACACTCTCCCTCAGGTAGAGAATCCTCTCCACAACTGGGAAATACATTTCTTATCCCAACCTCCTACTCCTGCATCAGGATCTACCATGCGGTAGCAACACTCAATACACTTTATAACTGGTATAACGTTCAAGTGACATTAAGGTGCAGTCCTATGCATATATAAAGTGAACACAAACTGCAAACTATTTCCTTCAAGTGTTCAGGGCCCCACTTCTCAATTGCCTCTCGTGGACGTCCAGCCACTGTGTCGCTTCATCAGGGTCCTCAAAAAATCTGGTGGATCCCAACGCCACCACTCGCAATCTGGCCGGGAACAACATGGCGTACGGAACTTGTAGCACTCTGAGCCTTTTCTTTATGTCTATAAATCTGCTCCTCCTCCGCTGTACCTCATTGGAATAATCCGGATAAATGGACACTCTGACCCCATTCATGACCATCTCATCATTGTCCCTTGACTGACGTAGGATAGTGTCCCGATCTTTAAAGTGTAAAATCTTCGCCAGTATGGGGCGAGGAGGCCTGCCTGGCGGGAGCGGCCGCGACGGGACTCTGTGCGCCCGCTCAACCGCGTACAGGGGGGATAGGCCCTTCTCATGGAATAACTGGTGCAGCCATTTCTCCACAAACTCTGTAGCATTGGCCCCTTCTGTTTTTTCTGGCATTCCAACAATTCTCAAATTATTCCTCCGCGATCTGTTCTCTAAATCATCCGCTTTGGCGTATAAAGCAGCTATATCTTTCCCATTCAATTTTGACGCCATTTGCAGGGGTTGAATAACATCTTCCAGTGAGGACACCCTCTTTTCCAGATCTGAAGTACGCTCAGAAATCTTATGCAGGTCATGCCTGATTATGGACACGTCTGATCTCAGGCTGCCAACTTGTACTGCAAGCACTTTAAGGGTACTGTTGCAGCTTGCCACCGCCACCATTATATCTTTCAGTGTGGGCTCCCTTGTAGAATCAGCCCGCAGGCCTGCTGGAACTGTTTCAGGGACCGCAGAATTGGGCACCGGCTGACCGGAGAAAACCGGGTCATCGCCGTCCATGGATCCGTCCTCCTGGTCAGAGGAGGTAGGAATATCAGTCCCTTTATCACTGGCCGAATCGCCCACTCCACCATCCAATCTGGCATATCTACTAAGTTTAGCAGCCGCACTCTGGCTCACCAACTCCTGCCGCGCCGACCCCTCTCCACTTCCGGCGCCATCTTGGATTTTCTCCATGCGGTCTTGTTGCGCCAGTTTGGACGATTTCCTCGGCATTTTCAGGCTCCGATTTTGTCACTGCAGTCACCGGACACCTTCCTCTCCTTAGGTAAGTAGTTTCAGGCAGTTTTGAGTGCGCTTTCACTGTAAATGAGCAGGATCTTGGCAGGAGCAGTGAAACATGCGTCTTACTCCATGCACTCACAAGCCACGCCCTCCGACTGTCACATTTAGGACAGAAATAGCAGCTATTCCGTTTGCAGGCAGGGCAATAAGAATAGGGCTAGAATCAGGGACATTGCCCCAACAGCCTATTAATACATTTGCCTGCTATCCTGCAAACGTAGGCTAGTGGAAAAATCTTTTCCACATTTAGGTTTTTGATTTATTTCTTTACATGCATAAGTCAGTCACATTTAGGACAGAAATACAGCTTTTTGGTTACTGGGGTGAAAAAACCCTCTAATATACTGCACATCTGTGATTACACGTGCATAAGTCACTGTCACATTTAGGACAGAAATGCAGTTTTTTGGTTACTTGGGTGAAAAAACCCTCTAATATACTGCACATCTGGGATTACACGTGCATAAGTCACTATCACATTTAGGCCATAAATACGGCTTTGGCATACTGGGGTGAAAAAAGCCTCTAATATACTGCACATCTGTGATTACACGTTCATAAGTCACTGTCACATTTAGGACAAAAATACAGCTTTTTGGTTACTTGGGTGAAAAAACCCTCTAATATACTGCACATCTGTGATTACACGTGCATAAGTCACTGTCACATTTAGGACAGAAATACAGCTTTTTGGTTAGGGTGAAAAAAGCCTCTAATATACTGCACATCTGTGATTACACGTGCAAAAGTCACTGTCACATTTAGGACAGAAATACAGCTTTTTGGTTAGGGTGAAAAAACCCTCTAATATACTGCACATCTGGGATAAGACGTGCATAAGTCACTGTCACATTTAGGCCACAAATACCGCTGTCATATAGAGTTTTAAAAAAATAAATAGAGTGCAATACCCTACATCAGGGTTTATATTGGCGGTTAATTATTTTTAACAGACTTAACCACTTTTTACTTTGCTTTGTGAACGCTAATTATGAGGCAAACATCTAATAAGGGACGCGGTCATGGTCGTGGTGGTGGTGTTGGTGGAGCCTCTGGTACAGGGAGAGGACGTGGCCGTTCTGCCACAGCTACACATCCTACTCAACCTACTACCTCAGGTCCCAGTAGCCGCCAGAATCTACAGCGATATTTGGTCGGGCCTAATGCCGTTCTAAGGATGGTAAGGCCTGAGCAAGTACAGGCGCTAGTCAATTGGGTGGCCGACAGTGGATCCAGCATGTTCACATTATCTCCCACCCAGTCTTCTGCAGAAAGCGCACAGGTGGCGCCTGAAACCCATGCCCATCAGTCTGTCACATCACCCCCGTGCATATCGGGGAACTGTCACGGAACCATGAACCAGACGTACAACAAGAGATAAGAGAAAATAAGAAGGCTTTATTGAAAATAAAGCTGTAAAGCAAAAGTCCAAATGGATGGTGAAACCGAGCAGAGTCTTTGCGAAGCCAGAGGTCAGGAACCAGAAGGGTAGTCAGACGAAGCCAGGATCAGGAACCAGCAGGGTAGTCAGACGAAGCCAGGATCAGGAACCAGCAGGGTAGTCAGACGAAGCCAGGATCAGGAACCAGCAGGGTAGTCAGACGAAGCCAGGATCAGGAACCAGAAGCAGCAGCAGTCTTAGAAGCATGTGTACACAAGAGGACCAAGCAAGGAACTGAAGCCACAGACCTCCTATATATATGAGCTAGGCATCCAGCTCCTCCCAGTGGGAAGGAGGAGCCGCAGGGTGGAAGGCTACAAGAAACCCAGAAACCAAGATGGCCGCCAGCACATGTCAAACGAAGGAGAACAGCAAGAAGGTAAGACCATGACAGTACCTCCCCCTCAAGGGCCCCTCCTCCGCGGAGCACAAAACGGTTTCTGAGGGAAGCGTGCGTGGAAGGCTCGGAGCAAGGCAGGAGCATGGACATCTGCGGAGGGAACCCAGGAACGCTCCTCTGGACCATAACCACGCCAATGGACCAAAAACTGCAACCGACCGCGGACCAGGCGTGAGTCCAGGCTATTGCTCACCTCATATTCCTCACGATTGCCCACTTGGACCGGACGAGGCCGAGGAACCGAGGAAGTGAAACGATTACACACCAGTGGCTTCAACAGGGAGACATGAAACACGTTGGAGATCCGCATGCCAGGAGGAAGCGCAAGGGCATAGGCTACCGGGTTTACCCTGCGAAGCACTCGGAAGGGACCAACAAAGCGAGGCGCCAGCTTGGGAGTGGGCACTCGAAGGTTGAGGTTGCGGGTGGACAACCATACACGGTCTCCGACCTGGTAGGAAGGAGCAGGCGCTCGTCTGCGATCAGCCTGGAGTCTCTGGCGCTGCGCAGAGACCTCAAGGGACTTCTGGATCTGTACCCAAGAAGCACGTAGGACGGAAAGGTGATCCTCCACAGCCGGAATATCCTGGGGAGAGAATACCTCCGGTAACACGGCAGGTTGGAACCCATAATTGGCCATGAAGGGAGACGTCCCAGAGGAAGAGTTCACCGCCGTGTTCCTGGCAAACTCAGCCCAAGGCAGGAGGTCAACCCAATTGTCTTGGTGGTCGGAGACATAGAAACGAAGGAATTGCTCCAAGGCCTGATTGGATCGTTCTGCGGCCCCATTGGACTGAGGGTGGTAGGCCGAGGAGAAGGAGAGATGAATCCCCAACTGGGAGCAAAAGGCGCGCCAGAACCTGGACACAAACTGACTCCCCCGATCCGACACAATCTCCTTGGGCAAACCGTGCAACCGGAAGACCTCCCTGGCAAAAATCGTGGCCAACTCTTGTGCAGAGGGTAACTTCTTGAGAGGAACACAGTGGCACATTTTGGAAAACCGATCCACAATCATGAGAATGACCGTATGGCCTCGGGATGCAGGGAGGTCCACAATGAAATCCATCCCCAGGTGTGACCATGGGCGCTCCCCGGTGGCTATCGGTTGCAGAAGGCCCAACGGAAGGTGCCGAGGGGACTTACTCTGGGCACAAACGGAGCATGCCGCTACATATGCGGCGATGTCGGAACGTAGGGAAGGCCACCAGAACAGACGTGAAACAGCCCAGGACAGCTGATTCTTTCCAGGATGCCCCGCGGTCTTGGAGTTATGGTAGGTACGCAACAACCGAGTGCGCAACTCCTCAGGCACAAAACATCTGCCGTTGGGTCTCCCAGAGGGAGCACCAGATTGAGCCGCCAAAATCTGCTCACCCAGGGGAGAGGTCAGGCTGGTGCGAATGGCGGCCAGGATCTGATTCGGAGGTATGACCGAAGTCGGAATCGACTCCTCCCTGGACAGCTCGGAGTACTGCCGTGATAAGGCATCCGCCCTGATGTTCTTGGAACCGGGTAGGTAGGAGACCACGTAATTAAAACGTGACAAGAACAGAGCCCATCTGGCCTGACGTGGTGTCAATCTCTTGGCCTCAGAAAGGTAGGTCAGATTCTTGTGGTCCGTCAGGATGAGAACCGGAACCACCGAACCCTCGAGCAAGTGCCTCCATTCTTTAAGGGCCTGCACGATGGCCAATAACTCCCTGTCACCAATCTGATAGTTGCACTCCGCGGAAGACAGTTTCCGGGAGTAAAACCCACAAGGAAGCAGAGGACCCTCTGGTGTTCTACGCTGAGACAGAAGGGCGCCTACTCCCGTCTCAGACGCGTCCACCTCGAGGACAAAGGGCAACCCAGGGTTGGGATGCGACAGAATCGGAGCCGACACAAAGGCGGACTTTAGGGCCTCAAAAGCTCGGATGGCCTCGAGCGGCCAGACCTGGGAATTACTGCCCTTCCTGGTCAGATCCGTGAGAGGCTTGGCCAGCATGGAAAAGTCCCTGATGAACTTCCGATAATAATTGGCGAAGCCCAAAAAGCGCTGCAGGGAACGAAGACCACTGGGCTGGGGCCACTGTAAGACAGCCGAAACCTTCTCAGGATCCATGGAGAACCCCTCAGCGGAAATGATGTAACCTAAGAAGGTTACCTGGGATCGGTGAAATTCGCATTTCTCAAGCTTACCGAACAGCTTGTTCTCTCGTAACCGTTGCAACACTCGTCTGACATCCAGAATGTGGACCTCCATGGATTCAGAATATACCAAGATGTCATCCAAATAGACCACCACACACTGCTGCAACAGGTCACGGAAAACATCGTTGATGAATTCCTGAAAGACTGCGGGCGCATTGCACAACCCAAAGGGCATAACCAAGGATTCATAATGACCGGTCCTGGTGTTAAACGCGGTCTTCCACTCATCGCCCGCCTTGATCCTTACCAGGTTATATGCCGCCCTCAGGTCGAGTTTGGTAAAGACCGTGGCCCCTTTAAGGCGATCGAACAGCTCGGAAATCAAGGGTATCGGGTAAGCGTTCTTGATCGTGATGCGATTGAGACCCCTGTAATCGATGCAAGGCCTCAACTCACCGCCCTTCTTTTTCACAAAGAAAAATCCAGCCCCTGCCGGGGACGAAGATTTGCGAATGTGTCCGCGTGAAAGCGCCTCCCTCACGTACTCCTCCATGGCCTCATTCTCCGCTACCGACAGTGGATAGACTTTGCCACGAGGAGGAACGGCACCAGATTGTAACTCTATGGCACAATCGTATGGGCGGTGCGGAGGTAGGGCAACCGCGCGCACCTTATCGAATACATCCCGGTACTCCTCGTATTCAGGAGGCAACAGAGAGTCCGAGGAAGTACACAGCAACTTGACAGGCCCATGGATGCAACTAGCCCCACACTGCGGTGACCACGAGAGGATCTCGACCGATCTCCAATCGAAAGTCGGATTATGCTTCTGGAGCCAGGGGTACCCCAAGACCACCGAGTAGTGTGGAGACGAAATAACCTGGAGACAGACCGACTCTCTGTGAACGGCACCAATGGCTATCCCCACTGGAAGGGTCTCATGAGTCACGTGTGGCGGCAGAAGGGGTCTGCCGTCTATCGCCTCAAGAGCCAGTGGGGAACCTCGAGCCTGCAGAGGAATGGAATTGGCGGCAGCGAACACACTATCAATGAACAAACCACCAGCACCAGAGTCCACCAACGCCTGGGTCGTCACCGAGCCCCCGACCCAGGAGAGGACAACAGTGATCAGTGGTTTGTCAACACGGGAAACCGGGGACGAGGAGACTCCACCCAAGATCTGCCCCCGACAGGATCTCAGGTACGAGCGTTTTCCCGGACGGTTCGGACATGCCAACCGAAAATGCCCACCGAGACCACAGTACATGCATCGGCCCTCGCGTCTCCGGAGTGCCCTCTCCCCCTCGGACAGGCGAGCAAACCCCAGCTGCATGGGTTCACCCCCAGACAAGTCATCCCCAGGAGGCGTGGGAGGAGAGGGAGGCACGGGTGGGACAGCAAACGTAGGCACCAATCTGTTAGAAGACCTCCGCAGGTTCTCCTTAAAGGAAGGTCTCTCCCTGAGTCTGGTGTCAATCAAAATCAGGAATGAAATAAGAGACTCGAGCTCAACTGGTAGGTCCTTAGCTGCAACCTCATCCTTCAAGGCATCCGAGAGACCATGAGAGAAAGCAGCGACCAGAGCCTCATTATTCCAGCCCACCTCTGCTGCCAGGGTACGAAACTCAATGGCGTATTCAGCTACGGATCGTGAACCCTGTCTGATGGACATAAGGAGCTTCGCAGCAGAGGCAGCACGAGCCGGCACATCGAATACCTTCCGAAGAGAAGCAACAAAACCGGAAAACTCGGCAACCACCGGATTGTTGTTCTCCCATAAAGGGCTGGCCCAGGCCAAGGCCTTGTCCGAGAGCAGCGAGATCAAGAAGCCCACCTTTGATCTCTCAGTAGGAAAGGCATGTGGCAGCAACTCGAAATAAATGCCCACCTGGTTAAGGAAACCTCGGCACTGAGTTGGCTCTCCCCCAAAGCGCTGTGGAAGAGGGGCAGAACCGGTCATACCCCGAAACACCGCAGGCGCAACAACAGGTGTCGGGGTAGACTCTGGCGCAACAACCGGAGCGGCAGTAGGAGCGAGCCCAGGAGCGACAACCGACCCATCGGCAACGGGAGCGAAATGAACCGTGTGTTCAAGCAGGGTTTGCAACGCCACAGCGAACCGACCCAACAGGTGATCCTGCTGATCAAGTCTGGCAACCAGCGTGGGTAGCGAGGATGGCCCTGTACCGTCAGAATTCATGGCTTGGTCCTAATGTCACGGAACCATGAACCAGACGTACAACAAGAGATAAGAGAAAATAAGAAGGCTTTATTGAAAATAAAGCTGTAAAGCAAAAGTCCAAATGGATGGTGAAACCGAGCAGAGTCTTTGCGAAGCCAGAGGTCAGGAACCAGAAGGGTAGTCAGACGAAGCCAGGATCAGGAACCAGCAGGGTAGTCAGACGAAGCCAGGATCAGGAACCAGCAGGGTAGTCAGACGAAGCCAGGATCAGGAACCAGCAGGGTAGTCAGACGAAGCCAGGATCAGGAACCAGAAGCAGCAGCAGTCTTAGAAGCATGTGTACACAAGAGGACCAAGCAAGGAACTGAAGCCACAGACCTCCTATATATATGAGCTAGGCATCCAGCTCCTCCCAGTGGGAAGGAGGAGCCGCAGGGTGGAAGGCTACAAGAAACCCAGAAACCAAGATGGCCGCCAGCACATGTCAAACGAAGGAGAACAGCAAGAAGGTAAGACCATGACAGGAACCTGTCTGAGCCTCAATTCATGCAGCAGTCTCTTATGCTGTTTGAAGACTCTGCTGGCAGGGTTTCCCAAGGGCATCCACCTAGCCCTTCCCCAGGGGTGGAAGACATAGAATGCACTGACCCACAACCACTTATGTTTCCTGATGAGGACATGGGAATACCACCTCAGCACGTCTCTGATGATGACGAAACACAGGTGCCAACTGCTGCGTCTTTCTGCAGTGTGCAGACCGAAAAGAAGGTCAGGGAGGAAGACTGGGTGGAAGACGATGCAGGGGATGATGAGGTCCTAGACCCCACATGGAATGAAGGTCGTGCCACTGACTTTCAGAGTTCGGAGGAAGAGGCAGTGGTGAGACCGAGCCAACAGCGTAGCAAAAGCGGGAGCAGGGTGCAAAAGCAGAGCAGCCGTCGCCAAAACAGTTCACCTGCTACTGGCCACCGTCAACAGGGACCGAGCACACCAAAGGCAGCTTCAAGGAGTTCCCTCGCATAGCACTTCTTCACACAATGTGATGACGACAAGACGCGAGTGGTTTGCACGCTGTGCCATCAGAGCCTGAAGCGAGGCATTAACGTTCTGAACCTTAGCACAACCTGTATGACCAGGCATCTACATGCGAAACACGGGCTGCAGTGGAGTAAGCACCTTCAAAACCAAGAAAGGGCTCAGGCCCCTCCTGCTCCCTCTTCTGCTGCTGCCTCGGCCTCTTCCGCCGCCTCTGGAGGAACATTGGCACCTGCCGCCCAGAAAACAGGGGATGTGCCACCAACAACACCACCTCCGTCACCAAGCATCTCAACCATGTCACACGGAAGCGTTCAGCTCTCCATCTCACAAACCTTTGAGAGAAAGCGTAAATTCCCACCTAGCCACCCTCGATCCCTTGCCTTGAATGCCAGCATTTCTAAACTGCTGGCCTTTGAAATGCTGTCATTCAGGCTGGTGGAGACGGACAGCTTCAAACAGCTCATGTCGCTTGCTGTCCCACAGTACGTCGTTCCCAGCCGCCACTACTTCTCCAGGAGAGCCGTGCCCTCCCTGCACAACCAAGTATCGGATAAAATCAAGTGTGCACTGCGCAACGCCATCTGTGGCAAGGTCCACCTAACCACAGATACGTGGACCAGTAAGCACGGCCAGGGACGCTATATCTCCTTAACTGCACACTGGGTAAATGTAGTGGCGGCTGGGCCCCAGGCGGAGAGCTGTTTGGCGCACGTCCTTCCGCCGCCAAGGATCGCAGGGCATCATTCTTTGCCTCCTGTTGCCTCCTCTTCCTACTCGGCTTCCTCCTCCTCTTCTACCACCTCCTCATCCGGTCAGCGACAGACCTTCACCACCAACTTCAGCACAGCCAGGGGTAAACGTCAGCAGGGCATTCTGAAACTGATGTGTTTGGGGGACAGGCCCCACACCGCGGAGGAGTTGTGGCGGGGTATAGAACAACAGACCGACGAGTGGTTGCTGCCAGTGAGCCTCAAGCCCGGCCTGGTGGTGTGCGATAATGGGCGAAATCTCGTTGCAGCTCTGGGACTAGCCGGTTTGACGCACATCCCTTGCCTGGCGCATGTGCTGAATTTGGTGGTGCAGAAATTCATTCACAACTACCCCGACATGTCTGAGCTGCTGCATAAAGTGCGGGTCGTCTGTACGCGCTTCCGGCGTTCTCATCCTGCCGCCGCTCGGCTGTCTGCTCTACAGCGTAACTTCGGCCTTCCCGCTCACCGCCTCATATGCGACATGCCCACCAGGTGGAACTCCACCTTGCACGTGCTGGAGAGACTGTGCGAGCAGCAGCAGGCCATAGTGGAGTTTCAGCTGCAGCACGCACAGGTGAGTCGCACTGCGGAACAGCACCACTTCACCACCAATGACTGGGCCTCCATGCGAGACCTGTGTGCCCTGTTGCGCTGTTTCGAGTACTCCACCAACATGGCCAGTGGCGATGACGCCGTTATCAGCGTTACAATACCACTTCTATGTCTCCTTGAGAAAACACTTAGGGCGATGATGGAAGAGGATGTGGCCCAGGACGAGGAGGAGGAAGAGGGGTCATCTCTAACACTTGCCAGTCTTTTAGAAGTGGCTCAGAAAGAGGATTTTTGCAACAGTGGAGGCCAGGTACAAACTTAGCCAGCCAGGGCCCACTACTGGAGGAGGAGGAGGAGGAGGATGGGGATGAAGCATGTTCACAGCGGGGTGGTATCCAACGCAGCTCGGGCCCATCACTGGAGCGTGGCTGTGGGAAAACGGAGGACGCAGACGATACGCCTCCCACAGAGGACAGCTTGTCCTTACCTCTGGGCAGCCTGGCACACAAGAGCGACTACATGCTGCAGTGCCTGCGCAACGACAGCAGAGTTGCCCACATTTTAACGTGTGCTGACTACTGGGTGGCCACCCTGCTGGATCCCCGTTACAAAGACAATGTGCCGTCCTTAATTCCCTCACTGGAGCGTGATCGGAAGATGTGCGACTACAGGCGCATGCTGGTAGACGCGCTCCTGAGAGCATTCCCGACTGACGCAGGGGGACAAGTGGAAGCACAAGGCAGGGGAGGAGTAAGAGGTCGCCAACGCAGCTGTGTCAGCGCCAGCACCTCAGAAGGCAGGGTTAGCATGGCCGACATGTGGAAAAGCTTTGTCACCTCGCCGCAACAACCGGCCCCAACTGCTGATATGGAGAGTGTTAGCAGGAGGCAGCATTTGAACAACATGGTGGAACAGTACCTGTGCACACGCCTACACGTACTGACTGATGGTTCTGCCCCATTCAACTTCTGGGTCTCCAAATTGTCCACATGGCCAGAGCTTGCTCTGTATGCCTTGGAGGTGCTGGCCTGCCCTGCAGCCAGTGTACTCTCTGAACCTGTATTTAGCACCACAGGAGGCGTCATTACAGACAGACGCCGCCGCCTGTCCACAGCCAACGTGGACAAGCTCACGTTCATTAAAATGTACCAGGCTTGGATCCCACAAGACTTGTCTGTACCTTGTGCAGAATAGACATTTATACCACCATCAAACATACATTCTTGTACTCAAGTCAAGTGCAATGATTCTTAGTTTTCTTTTTTTTTTTATTTGTCCCAATATTTTGGGGGCTACCTACCGCAATAAAAAATAAACATTGTTGGCTGCCTCCTCCTCCTCTATTGCTGCCTCCACCTACAACACCACATTCACCGCCTCCTCAACCTCCGACTCCATATCCACCTCCTTCTCTGAGTTGCAGGTTAATAATTTGTAATTTTTTGTTATTTTATTTCATTTTAACGAAAAATACAAATGTGATAGCACTCTACATCCAGCAATTTGCCTGCCTTGCTGGATGAGGCATTGGTGTACATTTTGGCCAAAGCGTAAGCCACTCACCACGTCAAGGTCGCCTCTATTTGAGTGGTCCCTAACTCTAGTTCCTACCTGTTCATGGGCCATGACAGCCACACAAAATCCAGGGAATGCAGGTCAGCATGCACGCCAAGCACACTCTGCTTTTAACCCCGTCCGGTGCCATTACAGCTTTCATCGGATCTAGGGATGCAAGTACCAACATGCACGCTGAGCCCACCATATACTTCTCCTGGAGCCAAATGGCTACTGGTAGGTTCTATATAAGCAGACTCCATTTTATACTGACTTTAAAACCAGCCTCCAGGACAGATTGACTGGTCAGGTGTGCAATGACTCCAAGGAGATCGCCACGCCTCCAATATATACTGCAAAGAAAAAATGTGGGGAATTGGGTCAGCACAACCTGTATGTGGTGCACATCACTATGGCGAAATACATATACAAACGAAAAATACAAATGTGATAGCACTCTACATCTAGCAATTTGCCTCCATGCTGGATGAGGCATTGGTGTACATTTTGGCCAAAGCGTAGTAAGCCACTCACCACGTCAAGGTCGCCTCTATTTGAGTGGTCCCTAACTCTAGTTCCTACCTGTTCATGGGCCATGACAGCCACACAAAATCCAGGGAATGCAGGTCAGCGTGCACGCTCTGCTTTTAACCCTGTCCGGTGCCATTCCCTGGATTTTGTGTGGCTGTCATGGCCCATGAACAGGTAGGAACTAGAGTTAGGGACCACTCAAATAGAGGCGACCTTGACGTGGTGAGTGGCTTACTACGCTTTGGCCAAAATGTACACCAATGCCTCATCCAGCATGGAGGCAAATTGCTGGATGTAGAGTGCTATCACATTTGTATTTTTCGTTTGTATATGTATTTCGCCATAGTGATGTGCACCACATACAGGTTGTGCTGACCCAATTCCCCACATTTTTTCTTTGCAGTATATATTGGAGGCGTGGCGATCTCCTTGGAGTCATTGCACACCTGACCAGTCAATCTGTCCTGGAGGCTGGTTTTAAAGTCAGTATAAAACTGAGTCTGCTTATATAGAACCTACCAGTAGCCATTTGGCTCCAGGAGAAGTATATGGTGGGCTCAGCGTGCATGTTGGTACTTGCATCCCTGGATCCGATGAAAGCTGTAATGGCACCGGACGGGGTTAAAAGCAGAGTGTGCTTGGCGTGCACACTGACCTGCATTCCCTGGATTTTGTGTGGCTGTCATGGCCCATGAACAGGTAGGAACTAGAGTTAGGGACCACTCAAATAGAGGCGACCTTGACGTGGTGAGTGGCTTACTACGCTTTGGCCAAAATGTACACCAATGCCTCATCCAGCATAGAGGCAAATTGCTGGATGTAGAGTGCTATCACATTTGTATTTTCCGTTTGTATATGTATTTCGCCATAGTGATGTGCACCACATACAGGTTGTGCTGACCCAATTCCCCACATTTTTTCTTTGCAGTATATATTGGAGGCGTGGCGATCTCCTTGGAGTCATTGCACACCTGACCAGTCAATCTGTCCTGGAGGCTGGTTTTAAAGTCAGTATAAAACTGAGTCTGCTTATATAGAACCTACCAGTAGCCATTTGGCTCCAGGAGAAGTATATGGTGGGCTCAGCGTGCATGTTGGTACTTGCATCCCTGGATCCGATGAAAGCTGTAATGGCACCGGACGGGGTTAAAAGCAGAGTGTGCTTGGCGTGCACGCTGACCTGCATTCCCTGGATTTTGTGTGGCTGTCATGGCCCATGAACAGGTAGGAACTACAGGGAGTGCAGAATTATTAGGCAAGTTGTATTTTTGAGGATTAATTTTATTATTGAACAACAACCATGTTCTCAATGAACCCAAAAAACTCATTAATATCAAAGCTGAATATTTTTGGAAGTAGTTTTTAGTTTGTTTTTAGTTTTAGCTATTTTAGGGGGATATCTGTGTGTGCAGGTGACTATTACTGTGCATAATTATTAGGCAACTTAACAAAAAACAAATATTTACCCATTTCAATTATTTATTTTTACCAGTGAAACCAATATAACATCTCAACATTCACAAATATACATTTCTGACATTCAAAAACAAAACAAAAACAAATCAGTGACCAATATAGCCACCTTTCTTTGCAAGGACACTCAAAAGCCTGCCATCCATGGATTCTGTCAGTGTTTTGATCTGTTCACCATCAACATTGCGTGCAGCAGCAACCACAGCCTCCCAGACACTGTTCAGAGAGGTGTACTGTTTTCCATCCTTGTAAATCTCACATTTGATGATGGACCACAGGTTCTCAATGGGGTTCAGATCAGGTGAACAAGGAGGCCATGTCATTAGATTTTCTTATTTTATACCCTTTCTTGCCAGCCACGCTGTGGAGTACTTGGACGCGTGTGATGGAGCATTGTCCTGCATGAAAATCATGTTTTTCTTGAAGGATGCAGACTTCTTCCTGTACCACTGCTTGAAGAAGGTGTCTTCCAGAAGCTGGCAGTAGGACTGGGAGTTGAGCTTGACTCCATCCTCAACCCGAAAAGGCCCCACAAGCTCATCTTTGATGATACCAGCCCAAACCAGTACTCCACCTCCACCTTGCTGGCGTCTGAGTCGGACTGGAGCTCTCTGCCCTTTACCAATCCAGCCACGGGCCCATCCATCTGGCCCATCAAGACTCACTCTCATTTCATCAGTCCATAAAACCTTAGAAAAATCAGTCTTGAGATATTTCTTGGCCCAGTCTTGACGTTTCAGCTTGTGTGTCTTGTTCAGTGGTGGTCGTCTTTCAGCCTTTCTTACCTTGGCCATGTCTCTGAGTATTGCACACCTTGTGCTTTTGGGCACTCCAGTGATGTTGCAGCTCTGAAATATGGCCAAACTGGTGGCAAGTGGCATCTTGGCAGCTGCACGCTTGACTTTTCTCAGTTCATGGGCAGTTATTTTGCGCCTTGGTTTTTCCACGCGCTTCTTGCGACCCTGTTGACTATTTTGAATGAAACGCTTGATTGTTCGATGATCACGCTTCAGAAGCTTTGCAATTTTAAGAGTGCTGCATCCCTCTGCAAGATATCTCACTATTTTTTACTTTTCTGAGCCTGTCAAGTCCTTCTTTTGACCCATTTTGCCAAAGGAAAGGAAGTTGCCAAATAATTATGCACACCTAATATAGGGTGTTGATGTCATTAGACCACACCCCTTCTCATTACAGAGATGCACATCACCTAATATGCTTAATTGGTAGTAGGCTTTCAAGCCTATACAGCTTGGAGTAAGACAACATGCATAAAGAGGATGATGTGGTCAAAATACTCATTTGCCTAATAATTCTGCACGCAGTGTAGAGTTAGGGACCACTCAAATAGAGGCGACCTTGACGTGGTGAGTGGCTTACTACGCTTTGGCCAAAATGTACACCAATGCCTCATCCAGCATGGAGGCAAATTGCTGGATGTAGAGTGCTATCACATTTGTATTTTCCGTTTGTATATGTATTTCGCCATAGTGATGTGCACCACATACAGGTTGTGCTGACCCAATTCCCCACATTTTTTCTTTGCAGTATATATTGGAGGCGTGGCGATCTCCTTGGAGTCATTGCACACCTGACCAGTCAATCTGTCCTGGAGGCTGGTTTTAAAGTCAGTATAAAACTGAGTCTGCTTATATAGAACCTACCAGTAGCCATTTGGCTCCAGGAGAAGTATATGGTGGGCTCAGCGTGCATGTTGGGACTTGCATCCCTGGATCCGATGAAAGCTGTAATGGCACCGGACGGGGTTAAAAGCAGAGTGTGCTTGGTGTGCACACTGACCTGCATTCCCTGGATTTTGTGTGGCTGTCATGGCCCATGAACAGGTAGGAACTAGAGTTAGGGACCACTCAAATAGAGGCGACCTTGACGTGGTGAGTGGCTTACTACGCTTTGGCCAAAATGTACACCAATGCCTCATCCAGCATGGAGGCAAATTGCTGGATGTAGAGTGCTATCACATTTGTATTTTTCGTTTGTATATGTATTTCGCCATAGTGATGTGCACCACATACAGGTTGTGCTGACCCAATTCCCCACATTATTTCATTTTAAGTCATTTCCCTATCCACATTTGTTTGCAGAGCAGTTGCCATGCTCTTAAGAACATTGTACTGCCTTTTACATCCCTCTAGCCCTTTCCAGGACTATTTTAGAGCCATTTTAGTGCCCAAAAGTTCGGGTCCCCATTGACTTCAATGGGGTTCGGGGTCAAGTTCGGGTCCCGAACCCGAACTTTTTTTTCAAGTTCGGCTGAACCCGAACATCCAGGTGTCCGCTCAACTCTACTATCAATCACTGATAACACCTCCTCCATGTACAACTATCAGTGACAGCTATCTATGTATACACACTTACTCAGAGAATGCTATCAATCACTTATAACACCTCCCCTGTGTATAAATATCAGTGACTGACAGCTATCTGTATACACAGTTACACAGAGAATGCTATCAATCTTTGATAACACCTCCCCTGTGTACAAATATGACTGACTGACAACTATCTGCCACGGTAGTGTCTCGGTCTCTGTGTGGTTCACTGTGACAGGTTCCATGTTGCTCACTGTTGTGCTCTGGCGTACAGGCTGCGGTTAGTGTTGTGTATGCTGGTTGCCAGGGGCAACGTGTAGTTTTGGTAGCCTGTGTGTGCACTGCTCCTTGAATGCTTGCTTCTTCTAGGTGCTATTTAATCCTGCTGCTGTAGGCCAGGGTGTTAGTTCTTCTCCAGGCCTTGTTTGGTGCTGGAGCTATGCACCTTACCTGGGTTTCCTTCTACCCAGTCTGTGTGGCCACCTTGAAAAACATCACGGTCTTTTGGTGTGCTGGTGGTGGTGTTCAGTACAGTGTTTGGGTTCCAGTACGGGTGACTGGGTTTCTGTTGTTGTTTGTGTGGACTGCTGGTGCCTTTTCCAGCAGTCTCTGCAGGTAAGTGGCCAAGTGCACTGGGACTATCCTGGAGGTGCAACCAGTGAGCTACGGCTAAGTTCATCCTTACCATCTAGGGCTCTATGAAGAACGGGGCTCACTGGGTTTATGCTCTCTAAGCTTGGCCCCAAGTAAAACCGGTGCACTTGGACCAGTGGTAACTCTTCCCACTGGTTCCTTACCTGCTGATTCAGTTTCCAACTCACTATTATTGCTCCGTGTATTCTTTGTGGTGAGATGTTCTAGGGGTCAGTTGGACCCTCGCTAGAACATAACACTATCTCTGTATACACACTTACACAGAGAATGTTATCAATCACTGATAACACCTGCCCATGTACAACTATCAGTGACTGACAGCTATCTATGTATACACACTTATACAGAGAATGCTATCAATCACTGATAACACCTGCCCATGTACAACTATCAGTGACTGACAGCTATCTATGTATACACACTTACACAGAGAATGTTATCAATCACTGATAACACCTGCCCATGTACAACTATCAGTGACTGACAGCTATCTATGTATACACACTGTAAGGGATCGTCTCTTATCCGGGGGTCATTCTCACAGACTTCGCCACGGACACCAGGTTGAAGTCCAAACGATGCTTTTATTTTTAAGCACATCAACACAAAAATCACGCAGGGCACAGGTATTTTCGGGAGTTTCCGTGACAAACCGAGCTCTCCATAGGGCTGCCAGGCGGAGGCTTCCACCCAGCAGTGAGCCCAGTGACGTCACCGGCACTGATGGTCGGGCTTTAGTGCTGCCCTAGCCTGTAAAACGGCTAGGACAGCGCTAAAGCCCGCGCATCAGAGCCAGTGACGTCACCGGGCTCACTGCTGGGCGGAAGCCTCCGCCCGGCAGTGTGGTATTGTAAATAAAAGAGCCCTTGCCCTGCGAGACCCAGCACAGGCCAAGGTAGCGCATCAGAGCATAAAAATGCTCCGATACTAACATCAGGGGGGCTGCCTGGGTGAAATTATGGGTATGTCTGGGTTCAGCTCTGAACCCGGACAACCCGTTTAACTGCACCAACAAAATCACAATACCAGCCTCCAAACAACTAAATACATCTACTTGAGGTGTAAGCAGTTCTTCAGATCATACGTCCATAGCAGACCTTCAAGTGCATTGTTTCTGGAAACATAGTACGGAATTTCTTTGGTACATTTTTTAGAATGTTTTTAATTTCACTAGTTTAATGAGGTCTAGGGGACACACAAATTTATAGGGAAATTGATGACTGGCACACACTGATAAGAGGGGTTATCAATGGCAGCACAAGCTTATGTGGGGCACTGATGGCTGGCACACTTATGTGTGGTATTTGTGGCTGACCTACATTGTGCGCAGTACTGGAGGCCATATCTCCAGAAGGATATAGATACTCTAGAGAGAGTTCAGAGAAGAGCTACTAAACTAGTACATGGATTGCAGGATAAAACTTACCAGGAAAGATTAAAGGACCTTAACATGTATAGCTTGGAAGAAAGACGAGACAGAGGGGATATGATAGAAACTTTTAAATACATAAAGGGAATCAACTCGGTAAAGGAGGAGAGAATATTTAAAAGAAGAAAAACTACCACAAGAGGACACAGTTTTAAATTAGAGGGGCAAAGGTTTAAAAGTAATATAAGGAAGTATTACTTTACTGAGAGAGTAGTGGATGCATGGAATAGCCTTCCTGCAGAAGTGGTAGCTGCAAATACAGTGAAGGGGTTTAAGCATGCATGGGATAGGCATAAGGCCATCCTTCATATAAGATAGGGCCGGGGGCTATCCATAGTATTCAGTATATTGGGCAGACTAGATGGGCCAAATGGTTCTTATCTGCCGACACATTCTATGTTTTTATGTTTCTATGTTATGGGGGTAACTGTGGCTGATGTACACTGTTATTGAAGGGCATCTGTGGTTGACACTAGAGAGGAACGAATTTCATATTTTGAAATTCGTTCACACTTCGTTTGTTGGTAAAATGTGAATTGCGTTATGGATTTCGTTACCACGGACCATAACGCAATTCTATGATGGAATGCCTTTAGACTGGTATTCCGTCATAATAGAAGTCTATGGGCTGCAAAACCGTTCCGTCCAGTTTCCGTTACGCAGGGGAGTCCACACTATTATGGGTCACCTGTACTTAAGGTACACTGTTAATGGGGGGCATCTGTCACTCCGACATACATTGTTATGCGGGTACAGGGTCTGATACATCTACGGCTGATGCACACTGTAATGGAGGGCGCTGTGGCTGGCAAACACTTAAGTGGAGTCTCTGGCTGTCACAGTTATGGGTAGACCGTGGCTGGCGCACAGTTATGGGGAGTCTGTGGATGTCGCAAAAAAATGGGTGACAGTGGCTGGCACACACTTATGGAGAGTCTCTGGCTGGCGCACACTAATGGGGTGTCAGCGGCTGGCACACATATATGGGGAGGCTGTGGATGGCGAACAGTTATGGGTAGACCGTGGCTGGCGCACACTTATGGGGAGTCTGTGGCTGGCGCACACTTATGGGGAGTCTGTGGCTGGCGCACACTTGTAGGGTGTCAGTGGCCGGCACACATCTATGGGGGAGGCTGTGGCTGGCGCACACTTGTAGGGTGTCAGTGGCCGGCACACATCTATGGGGGAGGCTGTGGCTGGCGCACACTTGTAGGGTGTCAGTGGCCGGCACACATCTATGGGGGAGGCTGTGGCTGGTGCACAGTTATGGGTAGACCATGGATGGCACAACAGATGGGTATCAGTGGCTGGTGCACACATATTGGGAGCAGTCTGTGGCTGGCGCACCCTTATGGGGGCATGGGTCACTTTGGGGATTACTGGCACAGTAAGGGAGGGTTGGATGCATTATTGCCTATTTTGGATTTGCATATGTTGGGGCTGTCGCAGAATAGGACTGAATATGCAGATACAAGTCTTTTGTATGTCTCACCTCCTACATCACAGCATTGTAATGTATACATAACTGTCATGACAATCGCGATATAAGATACGTTATAACATGCAGCAGGTGTCTGCTACTCACCGAGGATCCTGCCCAGAAGGGACATGAACTCCTGATCTGGGGGCTCTTGCTCAGTGACAGAGCCCCAAAACTGAGAGCCACAGTGCAGCACCCCAGAATCAGCTGCAGCAACCCCAGGGACAGCAGCGGTCTCCCTGGAAGGATCAGTCCAGCCCCAGCCCGGCGCCGGCTTGATAAAGTGGGAGGTGGAGGAGGGGGGCACAGGCTCCAAGCAGCGGAACATCGAGGGGGCTGGGGCGGCCCGCGGCCTCTACGTGCCCGGTGCTGGGAAGGCTCTCCGCCCGGAGAAGAAGCAGGTGCCGCATTGCCCATGGAGGAAGACAGCCCTGCCACGGGGCAGCAAGAGCCAGGGAGCAGCACGGGCAGAGACATCACCCGGGAGGGACGGGAGCGGTGGCCGGGCCAAGGGAGGGGAAAAACCTGATCACACACAGCCAGCTCCCGCCGCACATGCCATTGTCTGCAGGCGCTGGGCTGCCCCGAGCCTGGCTTCCTGCGCTCTCAGCCCTCTCTCCCAGCGACCATCCGGCATGGAAGTTTTAAAATAACTCCAGTGACTAGAAGGAGGGAGCAGAGCTCCGGTGTCACAGCCTGGCCCCGCTCCAAGGAGGGCGTGAGGAGGACTGAGCTGCCCCCGGGAGATACAGCGCCCGCAGGCATGACCTTCTACCTTCTACAGGCTGACAGGGCATGTTCACCCATAGCCTGCCCAACCCTCACATGAGGGGCAGGATGTACCCCACTATCCTCCCAGCACAGGGCATGTTCACCCATAGCCTGCCCAACCCCCACATGAGGGGCAGGATGTACCCCACTATCCTCCCAGCACAGGGCATGTTCACCCATAGCCTGCCCAACCCCCACATGAGGGGCAGGATGTACCCCACTATCCTCCCAGCACAGGGCATGTTCACCCATAGCCTGCCCGACCCCCACATGAGGGGCAGGATGTACCCCACTATCCTACCAGCACAGGGCATGTTCACCCATAGCCTGCCCAACCCCCACATGAGGGGCAGGATGTACCCCACTATCCTCCCAGCACAGGGCATGTTCACCCATAGCCTGCCCAACCCCCACATGAGGGGCAGGATGTACCCCACTATACTCCCAGCACAGGGCATGTTCACTCATAGCCTGCCCAACCCCCACATGAGGGGCAGGATGTACCCCACTATCCTACCAGCACAGGGCATGTTCACCCATAGCCTGCCCAACCCCCACATGAGGGGCAGGATGTACCCCACTATCCTCCCAGCACAGGGCATGTTCACCCATAGCCTGCCCAACCCCCACATGAGGGGCAGGATGTACCCCACTATACTCCCAGCACAGGGCATGTTCACTCATAGCCTGCCCAACCCCCACATGAGGGGCAGGATGTACCCCACTATCCTACCAGCACAGGGCATGTTCACTCATAGCCTGCCCGACCCCCACATGAGGGGCAGGATGAACCCCACTATCCTACCAGCACAGGGCATGTTCACTCATAGCCTGCCCAACCCCCACATGAGGGGCAGGATGAACCCCACTATCCTACCAGCACAGGGCATGTTCACCCATAGCCTGCCCAACCCCCACATGAGGGGCAGGATGTACCCCACTATCCTACCAACAAAGGGCATGTTCACTCATAGTCTGCCCAACTCCGACATGGCAGGATGTACCCCACTATCCTACCAACAAAGGACATGTTCACTCATAGCCTGCCCGACCCCCACATGAGGGGCAGAATGTACCCCACTATCCTACCAGCACAGGGCATGTTCACTCATAGTCTGCCCGACCCCCACATGAGGGGCAGGAGGTACCCCACTATCCTCCCAGCACAGGGCATGTTCACCCATAGCCTGCCCGACCCCCACATGAGGGGCAGGATGTACCCCACTATCCTCCCAGCACAGGGCATGTTCACCCGTAGCCTGCCCAACCCCCACATGAGGGGCAGGATGTACCCCACTATCCTACCAACAAAGGGCATGTTCACTCATAGTCTGCCCAACTCCGACATGGCAGGATGTACCCCACTATCCTACCAACAAAGGACATGTTCACCCATAGCCTGCCCGACCCCCACATGAGGGGCAGGATGTACCCCACTATCCTCCCAGCACAGGGCATGTTCACCCATAGCCTGCCCAACCCCCACATGAGGGGCAGGATGTACCCCACTATCCTCCCAGCACAGGGCATGTCCACCCATAGCCTGCCCAACCCCCACATGAGGGGCAGGATGTACCCCACTATCCTACCAGCACAGGGCATGTTCACTCATAGCCTGCCCGACCCCCACATGAGGGGCAGGATGTACCCCACTATCCTACCAGCACAGGTCTTATTCACTCATAATCTGCCTGACCCCCACATGGCAGCATGTACCCCACTATTCTACCCGCACAGGGCATGTTCCTTCACAGTCTGCCCGATCCGCACATGACAGGATGTACCCCATTATTTTACCAGCATAGAGCATGTTCACTCATAGTCTGCCCAACCCCCACATGAGGGGCAGGATGAACCCCACTATTCTACCAGCACAGGGCATGTTCACTCATAGCCTGCCCGACCCCCACATGAGGGGCAGGATGTACCCCACTATCCTACCAGCACAGGGCATGTTCACTCATAATCTGCCTGACCCCCACATGGCAGCATGTACCCCACTATTCTACCCGCACAGGGCATGTTCCTTCACAGTCTGCCCGATCTGCACATGACAGGATGTACCCCATTATTTTACCAGCATAGAGCATGTTCACTCATAGTCTGCCCAACCCCCACATGAGGGGCAGGATGTACCCCACTATTCTACTCACACAGGGCACGTTCCTTCATAGTCTGCCCAACCCCCACATGAGGGGCAGGATGTACCCCACTATCCTCCCAGCACAGGGCATGTTCACTCATAGCCTGCCCGACCCCCACATGAGGGGCAGGATGTACCCCACTATTCTACTCACACAGGGCACGTTCCTTTATAGTCTGCCTGACCCCCACATGGCAGGATGTACCCCCATTATTGAGTATTCTTCCAGCACAGGGCACGTTCCTTCACAGTCTGCCCAACCCCCAAATAACAGGATGTACCCCACTATTCTACCAGCACAGGGCATGTTCACTCATAGCCTGCCCAACCCCCACATGAGGGGCAGGATGTACCCCACTATTCTTCCAGCACAGGGCATGTTCCTTCACAGTCTGCCCAACTCCCAAATGACAGGATGTACCCCACTATTCTACCAGCACAGGACATGTTCACTCATATATCTATATAATAGTGGCTCACCACCCCGCTTAATCTGAATAAAGGCGCTCTGTCTGTATCAATTCAATAATTATATACTTAGACATGCACTCTTTACTTGGAACTATTCAAGAGCAATAATCACGTGTATATAAGGTTATATTAAACATATACATATGTATTGACACATCTGTAAAAACATATAGGCTAAAATAGCAAACAAAAAAATATAAGGATATGGAAAATAAAAAAAGAAATTGAAAATTATACCACATTAATAGTGGGTTGCATCTATGGTAAATGAATGAAATCACAATGTCTGTCAACCATATAGCTAATATGGCAAGAAAGGGGTATTGCTTAATACCACTGGTTCATTATGATTTTGTACAATGTGAGAAATAGGAGATATAGCTGGATGATCTCAATGAAATATAGTCGATTAATATACTATATGTGTGACGGACAAAGAAAGATGGATATAGTTAATGTTTGTAGCAAATGTTATATCCAATACCATAAGTTCAGATATGACATAAGTGATTTTCCAGTAAATAGGAGGTAGTTCACTCTGACCGCATATAAAAAAATATATAAAAATATATAAAAAGAAAGATGAAAATAATATCTCAATGCATTGAGTTAGCGTTTGTTATTATGTATCACGGTCGGCGTGGCTATCACATACGTGACACAGAGGGAGGGAACGAGGAAGGCCCTGCCCAAGTGAGAGGGAAGGTGGTGACCCCTGACTCACCTGGCGGCTGGCACCTGGCTGCCCTGACGTCCCTAGACGGGTTCCTCACCCGTACGCCGATCACGTGCCTAAAGCCCTGGCTTTCCCTGAGCTGAGCCCTAGATAGTGAACAGGGCGATGGGAACACTAGTCCGCACCACTAGCTCTAAGGGAAAACACCAAGGGGAGGACAGACAACACAGACTCAACATATAATCCCAGGTGGGCGACAACAGGAGACAACAATAAGCCCAACAGGGATCCGGAGGGTAGCACTCTGGAACGACAACCAGGATTCACAACTCCAGTGGGTCAGTATAGATGTCCAGGCAGGAAGCTCTATAACTGGCAACTAGAGAAGTGTGAGGGGAGAATATAAGGAGGTTGGGAGTGGCAGACAAGAAACAGCTGAGGAGGAGAAGCTACGGATCCCTGAGTGAGACAAAAAGGATAGCAAGGCAAACACAGAAAACAATCACTAAGAAACAACGTGATCTTTAGATATAGAGCGCGCAGCCACCCGCTGCGACTTCCTGACCCCGGGTATAACGGAGTCAGACGTGGCTCTTGATACCCTCGTGACAGTACCCCCCCTTTCACGAGGGGCCTCCGGACACTCAGGACCAGGTCTCTCCGGATGAGAGGCATGGAAAGTCTGAATTAACCTGTTGGCGTTTACCTCTGACGCTGGAACCCACATTCTTTCCTCGGGACCGTAACCCCTCCAATGCACCAGATACTGAAGAGAGCGGCGGACCCGACGAGAATCAACAATTCTGGCTATTTGAAACTCCAGATTACCAGCCACAATGACAGGAGGAGGTGGCAGCGGCGATGGTTCTAGAGGTGGAACATACTTCTTGAGTAACGATTTATGGAAGACGTTATGGATCTTAAAAGTCTGAGGTAGCTCCAGGCGAAAAGCCACAGGGTTAATGACGGCTACTATTTTATAGGGACCAATGAACCTAGGACCCAGTTTCCAAGAAGGAACCTTCAACTTAATATTCCTAGTAGACAACCACACATAGTCATTCACTCCTAGGTCCGGACCTGGCGACCGTTTCTTATCGGCCATGCATTTATATTTACCACTCATCTTTTTCAAGTTAACTTGCACCTTCTGCCAAACCGATGAAAGAGATGAAGAAAACCTTTCCTCTTCGGGAACCCCAGACGACCCCCCCTCTTTGAAAGTACAAAATTGGGGATGAAAACCGTATGCACCAAGGAATGGTGACTTGCCAGTGGACTCCTGATAATGATTATTTATGGCAAACTCAGCTAACGGTAAATATGATGACCACAACTCTTGGTTTTCAGACACAAAACACCTTAAATATGTTTCTAGGTTTTGGTTGGTACGCTCAGTCTGTCCATTCGACTGAGGATGGAAAGCTGAGGAAAAGGACAAGTGAACCCCCAAACGGGAACAAAAAGCTTTCCAAAACTTAGAACGAAACTGGGTTCCCCGATCCGAAACCACATCGGAAGGGACCCCGTGAAGCTTCACGATTTCACTGATAAACACCTGAGCGAGAGTTTTAGCATTAGGAAGTGCGGGTAGCGCAATAAAGTGTACCATTTTGCTAAACCTGTCTACTACTACCAAGATAACTGTTTTACCCGCCGACAACGGTAAGTCAGTGATGAAATCCATTGACAGATGTGTCCATGGCCTATTGGGGATGAAAAGTGGCAATAAAGACCCTGCTGGATGTGTATGAGAGACTTTCGCGCGTGCACAAGTAGAACAAGTAGACACGAAATCCATTACATCCTGACGCAACCTTGGCCACCAAAAACGACGAGATAAAAGCTCCAAGGTTGCTTTACTACCCGGGTGTCCAGCAAGTGCCGAATTATGATGTTCTTTTAATAATTCAAGACGCAGGTTTAACGGTACAAACAATTTCTCTGAGGGGCAAGAGGCCGGGGCGTCCCCCTGAGCCTCTAACACCTTTCCCTCTAGAACAGAGTGTACAGCAGAGACAACCACTCCTCTTTGTAAAATAGGTACCGGATCACAAACATTACCCCCTCCAGGGAAACTACGAGATAATGCGTCTGCCTTGGTATTTTTTGCCCCAGGACGATAGGTGATTACAAAGTTAAATCTGGTAAAGAATAGCGACCACCTAGCTTGTCTAGGGGTGAGACGCTTAGCCGATTCTAGGTACAGAAGGTTCTTGTGATCCGTAATCACCGTGACGGGGTGGATTGCTCCCTCTAAGAAGTGACGCCACTCTTCAAGCGCCAGTTTAATCGGCAACAGTTCCCTATTTCCAATATCATAATTCTTCTCCGCAGAAGATAATTTTTTGGAAAAGAAAGCGCAAGGACGCCATTTGCCAGGAGACGGACCCTGAGACAATACAGCTCCCACTCCCACCTCTGACGCATCTACCTCGACAATAAAAGGCTGGGAGACATCAGGTTGAATTAGAACAGGTGCCGAGGTAAACCTCTCCTTTAGAGAGGAAAATGCATCTTTAGCGGCGTCAGACCATTTGGAAAAATCCGTCCCCTTCCTAGTCATGTCGGTAAGGGGTTTAACGATCACTGAATAATTTTTAATGAACTTTCTATAGAAATTAGCGAAACCCAAAAACCGTTGTAGGGCTCTAAGGTTCTCAGGAAGATCCCAATCTAAAATTGCCTGGACCTTCCCAGGATCCATGCGGAAACCTGAAGCAGATAATAGATATCCCAGGAACTGTAATTCCTGAACGGCGAAGACACATTTTTCAATTTTCGCATATAATTTATTCGTCCGTAGGACCTGCAGTACTTGTGTAGTGTACGGGGACTGTAATGCCCGTCACTACAAAAGTGTCACCTTGTGTGCTGTCGTGTCCCCTTACTTATGGGGAAGTTGGTATATGTCATCTTTATAAAATGTCATGTAATGTAATGCTATGTATTTCCCTGTTACTGTGAAACTTGCATGTACAGGCCTGCTAGGGGTGTCATTCCAGCTTCTGGTCATTAGAGGGAGCTAGGGAGCCCTAGTTTATATAAGGCCCAGTCAGGGAAGGAAAAGTCAGTCTAGTCTAGTCTAGAGTCTCAAGTGGGAGTCTAAAGCTGCAGCCTGCAGTTTGAAGTTGGAGCTTAGACTATGTCAGAGACAAGTCCAGGCCTGAAGCCTGCGGACCAGGAGAGGGTATTGCAGTCCCTGTAACCGGGTTCCAGATCCAAGGAGAAGGTTCCCCTCCTGAATTTATATATGCAGAAGCAGGAAGACCACTGTTAAACAGCCTGGTTGTTCAGAAGTTTCTAGAGCCTGAGGAAGCTGAGAGGGACAGAGGCAAGCCAAGGAAAGCAAGAGGTACTTAAGACCACAGAGGAGGTACTTTATAAGGATAAAACCAAGGATATACGCCAGAGCAGGGCATTGGACCTTGGGGAAGAGTTTCTATGATCCAGGATCAGTCAGGAATAGAGTGCAAGCTGCCTGTACTGCAAGTCCTGAGTTAAACACTCTGAAGTCACCTTGCTGTAACTGTATTGCCTGCATCAACTGTATTGAAAAATCGACTGTATGCAAAGGAACTGCGTTTCCGTTAATGTCCCTATATTTATGATAACTACTAAAGTTGGAGTTCTGCTTTAACCTCACGTGTTCCTCAGTTATTCCTGCTATCAGCAAACGGCGTGCCACCGTTTAATTGGCACTGGCGTCACGAACATTTCCTATCATCACCTACCCTTGCAGAGAGTCAGCGTCTCAGGTTAGTGTCCATTGCACTACAACACCCAGGGACATTTATAACACGACTTGAGTACGCTGCACTTGCCTGACATGCACCTCATGTGTTTTCAGATCAGCCGAATAAATTAAGATATCATCTAGGTATATGACTACAAACCTGCCGATGAGATGACTAAAAATATCATTAACGAAATGTTGGAAGACAGCAGGGGCATTGGTCAGACCGAAAGGCATAACTAGATTTTCATAATGCCCCTCAGGGGTGTTAAACGCTGTCTTCCACTCATCCCCTTCCTTAATACGAATCAGATTGTAGGCCCCCCTAAGATCAAGTTTGGAGAACCACTTAGCACCCGCAATCTGATTAAAAAGGTCAGGAATGAGAGGAAGAGGGTATGGGTCACGGATGGTTATCTGGTTTAACTCACGGAAATCTAAGCAAGGACGCAGGCCCCCATCTTTCTTTTTAACAAAGAAAAACCCTGCAGCCACGGGTGAAGAAGAGGGTCTGATGTGTCCCTTAGCCAGACTCTCGGAGATATAATCTTTCATGGCTTGTCTCTCGGGACCCGAAAGATTATACAACCTGGACTTGGGTAATTTTGCCCCGGGAATCAGGTTAACCGGGCAATCATAAGGACGATGAGGTGGTAGTTTCTGACAACCCTTTTCAGAAAAAACGTCCTCAAAGTCCGAAATAAATGTAGGTAGGGAAGCTATGGAGGCGATTAAGCAATTGTTATTTAAGCAATTCTCTCTGCAATGCTCACTCCACTCCAATATCTCCCTGGCCTGCCAATCCACCACTGGATTGTGCGCTACCAACCACGGAAGACCCAATACCACCGGAGAGGGAAGGCCCTCCAGAACGTAACATGAAAGACACTCATTATGGTGGTCCCCTACCCGAAGGTGTAAATTATGAACAATGTGGGTGAGGTTTCTCTGAGACAGAGGAGCAGAATCTATAGCGAATACGGGAATAGGTCTCTGCAGCGTACAGAGAGACAAACCCATAGTGCGGGCAAAATGGGCATCAATCAAGTTTACCCCTGCTCCACTGTCTAGAAAAAAAGAAATAGACTCCGTCTTAACACCAAAAACAATGACCGCTGGTAACACAAATTGAGATGTTCGTATGGAGGAAACGTATACCCCCCGGCTGACATCCTCCGCACAGCCCGGGGTTAGTAGTTTTCCGACGGTCTTTTGTTTTTGAGAAAGGAGGAACAGACATTAATGAAATGACCCTTCCCCCCACAGAAAAAACAAGCCCCCCCCTACGGCGAACCTCGGGAGGGCGGACCTGACGAGAAGTTCCGCCTAGCTGCATAGGCTCATCTAAGTCAGTACAGGCTGACTGTTGCTTGGGAGAGGTAACCAATTGCTCCGGAATTTTCGATCTCTCCCTAAGACGTCTATCTATTCTGATAGAGAGGGACATAACAGCATCAAGGGAAAGGGGGGTCTCATATAGCGCCAGTGCATCCTTAACCCTTTCAGATAACCCAGAGCAGAACTGACTCCTGAGAGCCGGGTCGTTCCACTGAGTATCCGTAGCCCACTTACGGAACTCTGAGCAATATTCCTCTGCTGACCGATCTCCCTGTAGGAGTCTCCGTAACTTCGACTCAGCCAGGGCGACTCGGTCAGGGTCATCATATATGAGACCCAAAGCCCCAAAAAATCCCTCCACTGACCGAAGAGCCTGAGAACCAGGGGGTAACGAGAACGCCCAGGATTGCGGATCCCCCTGAAGCAGGGAAATGACAATCCCTACCCGCTGTTCTTCATGACCTGAGGAGTAAGGGCGCAACTTAAAATATAATTTGCAGGCCTCACGGAACGTCGCAAATTTGTCCCTTCCCCCAGAAAATCTGTCGGGAAGAGCAACCTTGGGTTCTGTGACAACCTGGTTACCCATAGCAACCACTGGGGGTGCGGTCTGCTGCATTTGCTGCTGTTGTTGGAGAACAGACGCCTTCAATCCTGCCACCTCCAAAGACAGGCTTTGAAGCTGTTCTGCCAAGGCATCAATAGGATCCATATTGGATTCTAAGTAGAGAAAAAAAAAACAACAAATAAAAAATTATATAATTTTTTTTTTTTTTCAAAAAGTAAGGGCCAGTTATAATATCACGGTCGGCGTGGCTATCACATACGTGACACAGAGGGAGGGAACGAGGAAGGCCCTGCCCAAGTGAGAGGGAAGGTGGTGACCCCTGACTCACCTGGCGGCTGGCACCTGGCTGCCCTGACGTCTCTAGACGGGTTCCTCACCCGTACGCCGATCACGTGCCTAAAGCCCTGGCTTTCCCTGAGCTGAGCCCTAGATAGTGAACAGGGCGATGGGAACACTAGTCCGCACCACTAGCTCTAAGGGAAAACACCAAGGGGAGGACAGACAACACAGACTCAACATATAATCCCAGGTGGGCGACAACAGGAGACAACAATAAGCCCAACAGGGATCCGGAGGGTAGCACTCTGGAACGACAACCAGGATTCACAACTCCAGTGGGTCAAGATAGATGTCCAGGCAAGAAGCTCTATAACTGGCAACTAGAGAAGTGTGAGGGGAGAATATAAGGAGGTTGGGAGTGGCAGACAAGAAACAGCTGAGGAGGAGAAGCTACGGATCCCTGAGTGAGACAAAAAGGATAGCAAGGCAAACACAGAAAACAATCACTAAGAAACAACGTGATCTTTAGATATAGAGCGCGCAGCCACCCGCTGCGACTTCCTGACCCCGGGTATAACGGAGTCAGACGTGGCTCTTGATACCCTCGTGACATTATGTTCAGTCAAAAGTTCTTCTTTATTAATCTTTCCTTGATAGTAAGAACTTAATGGCGATCCATATATTACATTCACCGTTGGTGGTATAATGTAAACCGACCCTGTGTCCTACGTGGTAGCAGTAAGGTAACAGGTATTTGGTAAAGTGATGAACTCACTGCTGATGGTAAAGGGTAAATCGACCTGCGTCCCACGTGGCAGCAGTGAGTGAATTGTGAGGCTTATCTTACCTCCACACCTCCGTGTATGGCGGGTGCCGCTACCCGCCATAGCCTCTCGTTTCGGCGTCTCAAGTGGCCGGTCAGCTGTAGTTGAGTGGTATTTGTAATGTCCTTCGAGCGTTCCAACTTTTCCTCAATGGAAACAGTATTCTGGCAATAGATGAGTATTCTATGGGTCCTGGATCTTTGTTATTCCATCTGTAGTACCAAATGCCTTTCTTTGTCTAACTCCTTCTTCAGTGGCCATGTTTCATCAAAGATCCAACCCATTTATATACCCATATTCAGTCTTTCCCTAGACCCAAAAAGGATTCTTGATTGTCATCAACTCAAATTGTTTTGATATTTTGGTTGTATATATTATTACTTTTTAATTCATACATCTGAGAGTTTGAGTGCCCTTTCTTATTTGTTCGCAATCAACTCTCCCATAACCCTAAAAAACGCATGCGATTTTGATGCGTTTTCAACGCAGTTTTTTTGTCTGAATATGCGTTTTTTGTATACAATTGCTCCTTACTTCAAATAATAACCCTATATATTCAGTTTCAATATATTATAAAATATTATAAAGATAAAATATCAATAAGAAAAAATAAGAAAATATATAGAAAAAAGATTTAAAAAAAAGATAAATATATATATAAATAAATAGACATAATCTTATCATTATACAAAGTGATGCGATCATGTGACAAATCAATTTCTTATTCATTATAGTTCTCTTGTAGTTATTTCTAACAAATAGGCTTCTTCTTTTCTACAGATCTGTGCATTGATGTGATGGAGATGGGGGCCTCCCACCGAGGAGAGATCAGGGTGCTGGTAAACAGCCTGACTCCGATCTCCCGTCAGTGAAGGACATACTTCCCTAATCTACAGGAAGCCAAAAAGTTCCATCTCAGCATTGAGTCCCCCAGGTATGAGTGTATTAAAGTCAAACATTCTCCTTGATTCTAAAAGTGACATCCTTGTCACATGATTCCCTCATCTCCAATGTATTTCTACTTTTTCAAAGGCAGCAAAGGTCAAACCTGCTGGGTCTTTGTTGTAAAAAAGGTTTAAAGTGTTTGGATAAGGAATGTTTCTCATAACCATTTCTTATATTCCCTATGTGTTCAGATATTCTCTTTTTAAGTGACCTTTTCGTCCTCCCTATGTATTGTTTTTTACAGGAACATTCAATTATGTATATAAAACATTAGTTGAATTACATGTCAAGAATTCTTTTATTTCATACGCAAAATAATTTTGTGTAGAGCCGACCTTAGTTTTTTGGGGGGAATGTGTTGTTCTTACAATTATAAAATTTTTCGCATCTAGAAAATCCTTTAATACTTAAGTGGTTCTGTAGTTTTTTTAAACTGATGATCTATCATCTGGATAGATCATCAGCATCTGATCGGCGTGGGTCCGACACCTGGGACCGCTCCGATCAGCTGTTTAAGAAGGCAGCGGCGCTGGCAGTAGTGCCGCAGCCCTCTCGCTGTTTACCGCAGGCCCAGTGACGTCACGACTAGTATCAATGGCCTGTGCAGGGCTAAGCTCCATTCAAGTGAACAGAGCTTAGCCCCGCCCAGGCCATTGATACTAGTCGTGACGTCACTGGGCCTGTGGTAAACAGCGAGAAGGCCATGGCGCTACTGCCAGCACCGCTGCCTTCTCAAACAGTTGATCGGCAGGGGTCCCGGGTGTTGGACCCCCGCCGATCAGATGCATAGACTGATCTCCCCTTTTTTTATATATATAAGGTGCTATTTTTAGTCCCAAATTTTGGGCCTTTCTGTAAATTATTGGGGAGTGGTATTGTCACAGGTAATGGGGAGGGGAAAACACCAGATAAGACACAGAAGGAAATATAATAGGAATCTAGGCCTCAAAGCTAAGGGAGAGGGATGATGACCTCCTAGGAATCACTAGACCTCTCCCTGACTCCTGCCAATATGAGTAGACCCTGAAAGTGGAAATACTCATACACCGGAACCTTAGCCCTGGAGACCCTGGAAATCCATAGGAGTGGTGGCAGGGAATGAGACTACTGGTTCCTTCCCAGATGAAGGAACCAGCGTCTCCCTGAGGCCTAGAAAGCAACAAACACAAGCGAACAACAAAATGCTAAACAAAATGCACAAAGCCTAAAAAAGAGTGGAGGAGCAGGAGATCCAAAGGAACAACACACCAGCTCAACCAACTCCAGCAGGAAATATCAACCACATGGTAAGCAGTGTGAGTCAGAACTAAATAGATCCTCAGTAATGACCACAAGCTGCACCTGACAAGAGGTGTGGTCATTACAAAACAACAACACTGCAAGGAGAAAACAGAGAGACTGTCAGATACCCTCACGTGCCACCAGTCTCTCAGATCTTCTCCCCTCTGTCATGGTAGAGACTGTGACAGGTATTTATCAAGGGGCCAATGACCTTATCTTTCAGAATATGATGCCAATGGTGTTTTATAATCTGTTCTATTTTCTTATATTGTGCATTGACAGATAAAATAATCTGTATAACATCATCCTTCTGATCTTCACCTTTATTAATATTATCTATTGTAAAAAAGGATTGTCTATCCATATCCCTCACTTTCAATACAGACGTTTCTATATCAAGTGGATATTTTTTCATGATAAATTGTTTCTTAATCTTTTTGGCTTTTTCCTCAAATTTCTCATTCTCTGTACAGTTACTTTTTATACAACGAAACTGTCCCATGGGTAAATTAAACAACCATTGGGGTAGGTGACAGATTGAGTAGAAAATATAACTGTTCTTGGTTACTGGTTTATGATATGTACTACAAATCAATTTGTAATTCTGTACTGTAATTAACAGATCCAGGAATTCAATTCATTCTTTACAAATATTTGAGGAAAAGTGTAGGTTGTTTGGATTATTATTGATCGCTTCCAAAAATAACTGAAGTTCTGGCTCTGTTTTTTGATATATAAAAACAACATCGCTGTTGTAACTGCGCCAGAGCACCAGGTCCGTCCCCAGCCTGGGCACTATGTTGTGTTGTTCCCATTGTGCCATTAATAAATTGGCATAGCTGGGGGAAAACCTGGTGCCCATGGCAGTACCCTTCATCTGTAAATAATAATCTGACTCAAAAAAGAAATTGTTATTTGTCAATATGTATCGTACTCCTTCTGTTATAAAATTGATTTGTTCTGCACAAAGCCGACTACTCATCTCCAATTGTGTCTTCATTGCTGTAATCCCTTGATCATGATCTATTATAGTATATAATGTGTTAAAGTCTAATGTACCTATAATCCAATGTGATTTGTAGTCTAGACTTTCAATGATTTGTATTATCTGTGTGGTATCCTTTATATATGAGAAAGTGTTTTTCACAATAGGCTGTAAAATTCGGTAAATATATTGAGATAAATTAGAAGTCAAAGATCCAATTCCTGAGATGATTGGTCAGCCCGGTGGGTATTTCTGATCTTTATGTATTGTTGGTACACAAAAAAAAACAAAATAGTCTAACGCCACACATTAAAGTACAAAAACAACATCTTTTTAAATCAATATAAAATACAATAATGACTAATACAATGTAAGGAGTGTTGGAATGTAGAACAAAGGCTCCCCCAAAAACAAATGAACAAGTGGTCATAAATTAATAAATAGGTGTATAGCTCCAAGATAGCAAGATCATATATCTAAGTCTCTAAAGCACATGGTGCATTTGGCTTGCAGGTGTAGCAAAGGTTCTACACAGGGAATAAAAAACAAAGTATTATCAGCAGGGTGACCACCAAAAGGTGAAACCACACTATATATTAAGCTACTTTTACACTCGCGTTTGGTGTGGATCAGCTATGGATCTGCACAACCCCATTATTCACATTTGCAACAATTGCCTGTAGCACAAAAAACAACAACCATGTGCAAATAACAAAATGTAAACTGATGGCCCTAACTAGCAATACAAGCCAATCCTACAAAAAGAACTGACCAGTTTAGGGAGAGCCAGAGGCCCGACGTACGTTTCGCTGGTGCGCTTCTTCTGGGGGGCATTAGAATACAGGTAATCTAACTTGTGTTCCTAGGATGAACTTATACTCCTGTTCCAAAAGAATCTTATTGTCCAATCCTTTTTTACAATTTTCAAAAAGAGTTTTATTAAACTCTTTAGTAGGATCGCCTTTTAGTTTTCTATATGTAGTTTCATCAGACAGCTGTCTTATACACTCTAAATTATATTGTTCTGCTTCAAGAATCACAATGGCACCTCCCTTATCTGCCAGTCAGATAATAATATTTTCAGATTTTTTTAGTTGTTTTATAGCCAACACACCGATGATTGAAATGTAGTACATATTATAAACCAGTAACCAAAAACTGTGTGGGGGATTAGCTCTTTTTCGGGGGTTGCAACCACACACTTCTTCACGGACACCAGGATTTAGGGGCCAAACTGTGCTTATAACACGGCATAAAGAAAAAACATACAAAGCCAAAATAAAATACCTTGCCCGTCTGGGCCCTATCTAAACACGTAGGTTTCCCTGACTCACCTAAAGCGTACCACAGTTCACACCCGTGATGAGATGCGGCTTTCCCAGCCCAACCTCCAGCAGCCTCCAGGCTGCTCCCACACCAGGGTCTCTTGGGGGATAGTGGTCTCTCAGACCACACAGAGCCACTCCAGCCTTCTGTGTACAAGACTGCTTCCCCCCCCTTCCCCCACCCCCTCACTCTAAAGGATTCCTTTATCCCCAGGTGATTACTGCACCTGGTCTTTCTTCAGAACTGGAGATTGTGGGGAAGACACAGCAAATCCTGCCATGTATCTCCCCTAACAACCATAAGGCCTGTCACTGCCTCACAACTGTTATATTTTGTACTCATGCTGTCACCTACCCCCATGGTTGTTAAATGGTATGAAACGTAACTGTACAGAGAATGATAAATTTGAGGAAGAAGCCAAAAAGATGAAGAAACTATTTATCATGAAGAAATCTCCACTTGATATAGAAATGTCTCTATCGAAAGTGAGGGATATGGATAGACAATCCTTTTTTATGATAGGTAATATTGATAAAGGAGAAGATCAGAAGGATGATGTTATACGGATTATTTTACCTTTTAATGCACAATATAAGAAAATAGAACAGATAATAAAACACCATTGGCATCATATTCTGAAAATGAGGTCATTGGCCCCTTGATAAATACCACTCCTCAACTAATTTACACAAAGGCCCCAAATTTGGGACCAAAAATAGCACCATCTGGGGGGCGTGGCCTGGTCGGGCATGTGAACGGACGTGCTTGCGGGGAGCTCCTGACCTGCCGCCTGTTATCCTGTGGAATCCTCTATCTGCAGTGAGTGCTGCTGCTCCGGACAGCGCTGGGAGACGCCGGGGAGTGCGTGGAACCTGCAGGAAACATTATGACCCGCACTGGCAAGAAGGAGAGGGAGCTGAGAGACGCCGGAGCCTCCACGCCGGTCAAGCAAGATGGAGCCGCATCGAAGGTGGCGGCCCGCCTGGGTAAATATGCCCGTACAGCCTCTGCAATACCTCCCTCCAAAGTGCCTGTTCCACCCCCTGCTATCTCTGGGGAGATGTCCCTGTATCAGCCAGCCTTTGCAATGGGGCCTACTGATGGGGGGGTCACAGTCAGAAGAAATGGCTGAAGCTGCTGCCTCTGTCCCCTTAGCTCCACCTACTGGCCCTGCATCTATGTGTACTCAGCATGGACAGCCTGCTAATGGCACTGGTGAGCCCACATCTAAAGATATCCTTAATGCTGTACAGCAGTGCAACAGTTCGCTTGTTCTTCTTACTACTAACATGGGCAGCCTGCAAGAGAGTGTGTCCCTTCTTCGTCAAGACCTTAAAAAAGTCACTGACAGGATGGCTGAGGTTGAAGTCAGAGTGGGCACCCTTGAGGACCAATTGCCTCCTGTTAAAAGGGATCTGGGCAGGATTATTCATAATGTGACCCTGTTGATGTAAAAAACGGACAATTTAGAGAACAGATTAAGGAGGAACAACCTCCGTTTGGTGCGGGTCCCCGAGAAGGCAGAAGGTTCTGACCCGGTGACTTTTTTTGAAGACTGGCTTACAATTAAATCTAGCAAGGACTCGTTATCCAGGGTATTTGCTATTTCGAGGGCGCACAGAGTGCCATTCCGCGCTCCACCACCAGGGGCCTCACCCCGTCCAGTTTTAATGAAGTTGTTACACTTCAAGGACAGAGATGCTATTCTTAAGAAAGCGAGAGATCATCCTGAGCTATTGATTAATGGAAATAAAATCGCGATTTATCCAGACTTCTCTGCTGAGGTCCAACGGAAGAGAGTCAAGTTCCTGGATGTGAAGCGTCGCCTCCGGAATCTACAAATTCCGTACTCTATGATGTATCCAGCCAAGCTTCGAGTAGTGGAACATGGAGAAGTCTGCTTCTTTGATACTCCTTTAGAGGCGGCGCAATGGATCGATGCCAATGAATCATCGCTCAAGAACTCGGCAACTGTGGGATGAGTGTCCTGCCTCTGCCAGCGTTGGGATACGTGAGCTATGCTGAAAATAGCGTGGGACGCGCCTATTATGTTTTATACATTATTGCTTTGTGAATAGGCTGTATCTCCTTCTTGCCTAATGTTTTTATGACCTCTTGTTTATCTTACCTGTGCTCTATATGTCGGGTCCTTAGGCCCCTGTGCTACCTTGGTGACTAGTTGTGGGTGTCACCTAGAACTGTTCGGTTATGTCTTTGCAATTTGTTCATGCATATTACGCTGCAGATTTACTTGTATATAGGCGGGTCAGCAAAAGCGACCCGATTTATGTTTGTAATCTCTTACACAGGTTTTCCTTTAGCAGTTATTCAGCCATCTATGGCCGACTGTAGGGAAATTTTTTCGCCCTGTTTGTTGGTGTCTTCTGGGTAGGGATTCTATCTTTGCCGGAGGCTGTTATGTTTTTGGGTTAGTTTCTGGGGTTGGGAATGGGTGGGACAGGCTATGGAACGGGATTGGGGATCTTCTATGGTATGTAGGGAGGATGGAGGTAACACGTATGACTGGAGTGGTGTGCTTGGCTATTAATTGTACTGTGAGTCCTTATGGCGAATAGTCTTAAGATAACAGGCTGGAATGTTAGGGGACTAGGAGAGCCGACTAAACGAGCCGCGGTGCTTATGGCGTTGCAACACTTTCACCCCGCTATAATCTGTCTGTCAGAGACTCATTTATCTCCTACCACTACCTCGGTCGTACACAGGCCGTGGGTTGGTCATGTGTTTCATTCTATACTTTCTTCACATTCCAGGGGAGTACGTTTTTTGGTGCATAAATCACTGCCATTTGTATGTCATTTGTTCCATATAGATGATAGTGGACGTTATATATGTCTCCACTGTACTTGTTATCATTGGTCCTTCATACTGGTAGCAGTGTACATTCCCCCTCCCTATAGTAGTGAGGTGCTAAAGGAGATTATGAGGTATGTTGAGGAGCTACCTCACTGTCCTATACTGATAGTAGAGGATTTTAATACTTGTCCCTCTGTAACGTTAGATAGGGATGGGATGTCGGGAGCGAGTAGGGACTCCAATTTCCCCAGTGTGCTGCGGGAACTAGACCTACATGACATTTGGCGGGTGAGGTTGTCTCGGATTGACTTAGCTATAGGAACGCCTGAGGTGTTGTCGCTGCTGGCTGAGGTTAAATACTTACCTAGAAGTCTATCCGACCATTTCCCGATTTATGTAGAATTGCACTTGGGCACCAGGCGTTCCCCTGGGGTTGGTACATGGAAGCTTAACCCGTTCTGATTGCAGCTGGTAGATGGGGAGAATGGTATTGTGGAGGAACTGAGGGAATTTTTTGCGCAGAATGTGGGATCAGCGTCTATGGGGGTGGTGTGGGATACTTGCAAAGCATATGCTAGAGGTCTTTACATCCAAAAGATTAGTCGTCATAAAACGAAAACCCGGGACGCCCAGAAGAAGTTGCAAGCTTTAGTAGTAGAGGCGGAGGAAAGGTTTGTAAATTCACCTGACAGGGCAAGCGAGGAATCCCTTATAGCAGCACAGTTGGGGTTGAAGCAACATTTCTTGCATACGGCAGATCATCACAGTTTTTTTAAAAACAAAAGTATTTTGAGACGGGGGAAAGTTCTGGGAGGCTACTAGCAAGGGTTATTAGAGCCCAGGAGGGCCCGTCCAAAATTTTGTCTATTCAGAGGACTGATGGTTCTCTTGCAACGAAAGATATTCTAGCAGTATTTCACGCCTATTATGAATCCCTTTATAGGACTAAACTAGAGGTGGACTCTACTAATAAAGCCGCTTATCTTGAAGGAATTGGGATTCCGCGATTATCGGCGGAAAGTGTTGCATGTCTAGATGGCCATTTGACACTCGCTGAGTTGGAATTGGCGCTACAATCGTTTCCCAATGAGAAAGCCCCGGGGATAGATGGATTGCCGATAGAGTTCTTTAAAAAATATAGTGGTGTCCTGCTGCCTCATCTTCTATCGGTTTTTAATGATGCCCTTTTAGCAGGGAATCTTCCCGCCTCTATGAAAGAGGCCATTGTGGTGGTCTTGCCCAAACCCGGTAAGGATCCCAGATTCCCTGACTCGTACAGGCCAATTTCGATATTCAGATCTTGGCGAAAGTTTTAGCGAACCGACTGCAGTCGGTCATCTCCACTATTATTCATAGCGATCAGGCGGAATTCATGCTTGATAAATCTACTTCGGTAAATCTTTTTCTTAATATTCAGAGGAGGGTTGAGTCAGTCGGAGGTCGAGCCACCCTTTAATTGGACGCGGCTAAGGCCTTCGATAGTGTTGAATGGAGCTATCTTTGGGAGGTGTTGCGAGTCATGGGATTTGGGAAGACCTTTATCTCCTGGGTCCAGTTGCTGTATAATGGCCCCACGGCTAGGATACGGGCTAATGGGGGAATATCGGAGGCGTTTAGATTAGGCAGGGGAACCCGTCAGGGATGCCCGCTATCCCCCCTTCTTTTTGCCATCGCAATTGAGCCGCTTTCTTGTGTGTTGCGCTCCTCTGACAGGATCATAGGATTTCCCTGTGGGACCTGGAAAGAGAGGGTGTCCCTGTATGCAGATGACATGCTAATCTATGTGGGAAATGTGGAACGGTCCTTAGGTCCTATCATGTCACTCATACAGGAGTTTGGAGTTAGGTCTGGTCTCCATATCAATTGGGACAAGTCCACTCTCCTACCGCTAGATGAATTTGCTATGACTCTCCTTCCCCAGTCCAGCCCATTACAAGTTGCTCATCAAGTTAAGTATTTGGGGATATGGGTTACCGCAAACCCCAACAGTTATATTAAACATAATGTAGAACCGCTATTGACTACAATGTCTGTTAAGGTTAAGGCTTGGTGCAAATTGCCGATGTCTAAAATTGGGAGGAGTAACCTTCTGAAAATGATTCTCATGCCCAAACTCATGTACGTCCTACATAATTCCCTGATATGGATACCTCGTAGGATATTTATTAAAATAGATAGGCTATTTAGGGACCTGATCTGGCATCCTAAAAGAGCTTGGATTAGACTAGAGACTCTACACAGGGGGAAAGAGGCGGGAGGGCTTTCAGTCCCGAACGCATGGCTCTACTACATCACGTCCCAATTGCAGCAGCTGAGGGGATGGGGGAGGACTGTTGGGGATAGTGCATCTGCCAGGTTGGTGGCACACATCATAGGTCATGACTCCTAGGTGACTCTATTGGAAAATAGTGGACTTGCTGGTAGGATGACAGGTCATCCCACACTTTTCAAAATCTGGCACCTGTGCCGTACCTGTCTTCAGTCGGCGCAGGCGCACTGTGAGGCGGTTGCGCGCTCGCTCCATCCTCAATGCGCCTGCGCCGGGTGTAGATGTGACATCATCGGCGCAGGCGCATTGAGGATGGAGCAGCCGAGCGAGCGTCCGCCTCTCAGTGCGCCTGCGCCGACTGAAGACAGGTACGGTGCAGGCGCCCGATTTTGAATGCAAACAGGGCCAGCAGAGAAAGATCCCGTCCGCTGGCCCTGTCAATCAACATGCGGAGGGGGCGTCTTTAGGATAGGAGGATGCGGCTGCTACCAGCAAGTAGCCGCCCTACTTGCTGGTAGCAAGGTAATTTGCATATTTTAAAAGTACGTTTTTAACATAATCTGCTGAACCAAAATGATTAATTACAGTATGGATGCATAAATCGCAGTATAGGGATTATAAGTAACCAAAAAAACCAAAAAAACAAAAACAGTTTAGTGGGGTGACAGAAGCCCTTTAAGGACCAGGCCATTTTTTGCAAATCTGACCAGTGTCACATGTGGTGATAACTTTAAAACGCTTTTATTTATCCAGGCCATTCTGAGATTGTTTTTTTGTCACATATTGTACTTCATGACACTGGTAAAATGAAGTAAAAAATAATAATTTTTATTTATAAAATAAATACCAAATTTACCAAAAATGAAGTAAAAAATAATAATTTCCAAGTTTCAATTTCTCTACTTCTATAATACATAGTAATACCTACAAAAATAGTTATTACTTTACATTCCCCATATGTCTACTTCATGTTTGGATCATTTTGGGAATGACATTTTATTTTTTGGGGATGTTACAAGGCTTAGAAGTTTAGAAGCAAATCTTAAAATTTTTCAGAAATTTTCAAAAACCCACTTTTCAAGGACCAGTTCAGGTCTGAAGTCACTTTGTGAGGCTTACATAATAGAAACCACCCAAAAATGACCCCATTCTAGAAACTACACCCCTCAAGGTATTCAAAACTGATTTTACAAACTTTGTTAACACCTTTAGGTGTTCTACAAAAATTAATGGAAAATAGAGATACAATTTCAAAATGTCACTTTTTTGGCAGATTTTCCATTTTAATAATTTTTTTCAAGTTACAAAGCAAGGGTTAACAGCCAAACAAAACTCAATATTTATGGCTCTGATTCTGTAGTTTACAGAAACACCCCATATGTGGTCGTAAACCGCTGTACGAGCACACGGCAGGGCGCAGAAGGAAAGGAATGCCATACGGTTTTTGGAAGGCAAATTTTGCTGGACTGGTTTTTTGACACCATGTCCCATTTGAAGCCCCCCTGATGCACCCCTAGAGTAGAAACTCCAAAAAAGTGACCCCATTCTAGAAACTACACCCCTCAAGGTATTCAAAACTGATTTTACAAACTTTGTTAACCCTTTAGGTGTTCCACAAGAATTAATGAAAAATAGAGATACAATTTCAAAATTTCACTTTTTTGGCAGATTTTCAATTTTAATAATTTTTTTCAAGTTACAAAGCAAGGGTTAGCAGCCAAACAAAACTCAATATTTATGGCTCTGATTCTGTAGTTTACAGAAACACCCCATATGTGGTCGTAAACCGCTGTACGGCCACACGGCAGGTCACAGAAGAAAAGGAATGCCGTACGGTTTTTGGAAGGCAGATTTCGCTGGACAGTTTTTTTGACACCATGTCTTATTTGAAGCCCCCCTGATGCACCCCTAGAGTAGAAACTCCCAAAAAGTGACCCAATTTTAGAAAGTACGGGATAGGGTGGCAGTTTTGTTGGTACTATTATAGGGGACATATGATTTTTGGTTGCTTTGTATTACACTTTTTGTGAGGCAAGGTAACAAGAAATAGTTGTTTTGGCACCGTTTTTATTTTTGTTATTTACAACATTCATCTGACAGGTTAGATCATGTGGTATTTTTATAGACCAGGTTGTCACGGACTCGGCGATACCTAATATGTATACTTTTTTTATTTATGTAACTTTTACACAATGATTTAATTTTTTAAACTAAAAAAATCATGTTTTAGTGTTTCCATTGTCTGAAAGCCATAGTTTTTTCAGTTTTTGGGCGATTATCTTGGGAAGGGTACGATTTTTGCGGGATGAGATGACGGTTTGATTGGCACTATTTTGGGGTGCATATGACTTTTTGATCGCTTGCTATTACACTTTTTGTGATGTAAGGTGACAAAAAATTGTTTATTTAGCACAGTTTTTATTGTGTTCATCTGAGAGGTTAGGTCATGTGATATTTTTATAGAGCCGGTCGATACGGACGCGTCGATACCTAATATGTATACTTTTTTTATTTATGTAAGTTTTACACAATGATTTCATTTTTTAAACAAAAAAATGATGTTTTAGTGTCTCCATATTCTGAGCCATAGTTTTTAGATTTTTTGGGCGATTGTCACAGGTAGGGGCTCATTTTTTGCGGGATGAGGTGACTGTTAGAGTAGTACTATTTTGGTGCGCATACGCCTTTTTGATCGCTTGCTGTTGTACTTTTTGTGATGAAAGGTGACAAAAAAATGGTTTATTTAGCACAGTTTTTATTTTTTACGGTGTTCATCTAAGGCAGCGGTTCTCAACCTAGGGGTCGCGACCCCTTTGGGGGTCGATCGGTCCTTTCCGGGGGGTCGCCTGAGGCTTCCTATTGTGGGTCGCCCGCACAACGGCAGCGGCCCCTTATCCTCGCGCACAGGAAGTGATGTCCTATCACTGCCTGTGCTTGAAGGAGCCTGACGTCTGGACGGTTAAGTCGGGCCGCCTGTCTGCTGAGGTCCGAGTATTTTCGTTAATGACACCGCCGCTGAGCACCACTGCCACCAATGATTTAATTGAGCCTGGCTGAGCCTGGCTAATTTTATTTTAATTATTTGGCTGAGCAAGGCTTATTTTATTTGGGGGGACATGAAGCACCGCTGACTTATTTATTTGGGGGACCCTGAGCACTTCTGATTTATTTATTTGGGGGACCCTGAGCACCATTGATTTATTTATTTGGGGGGGACCTGAAGCACCGCTGATTTATTTATTTGGGGGACCCTGAGCACTTCTGATTTATTTATTTGGGGGACCCTGAGCACCATTGATTTATTTATTTGGGGGAAACCTAATGCACCACTGATTTATTTATTTGGGGGTACCCTGAGCACCGCTGATTTATTTATTTGGGGGAGACCTGAAGCCCCGCTTATTTATTTATTTGGGGGACCCTGAGCACTTCTGATTTATTTATTTGGGGGGGACTTGAAGCACCACTGATATTTTATTTTAATTTTTTTTTGGGGGGGGGGGTACTGTGAGCACCACTGAGTTATTTATTTGAGGGGTACTGTGCGCACCACTGATTTATTTTTTAGGGGGTATTTGTTGTTTATTATTTATTTTAAAGTTATTTATTTGGTTTACAAATATTTTGTATTTATGCTAAAGTTCTGTGGTTATGAATGAATACTTGTGTATTTGAATTAACATTTGGTGTATTGGTGTCTGTGCGTGTTTTTGGTGGGTCATCATAACAGTAGCAAAATTAGTTATGACGTAGCAAGGAGAAAAAATGTAATGGTTGGGGGTCACCACAACATGAGGAACTGTATTAAGGGGTCACGGCTTTAGGTTGAGAACCACTGATCTAAGGGGTTAGTTCATGTGATATGTTTATAGAGCCGGTCGATACGGACGCGGCGATACCCAATATGTCTACTTTCCCTCCCCCCCTATTTTTTACCAATTTTTTTAACTTTATTTGGGGAAGATGACGTTTTTGTTTATTTTTACTTGAAACTTAATTTTTTGGGGGGAAAACTTTATTTTTTCAACTTTTCTTTCACTTTATTTTTTGTTCCACTTTGGGACTTCATCTTTTGGGGGTCTAATTCTTTACAATGCATTCCAATACTTCTGTATTGGAATGCATTGGCTGTATGAGTAATACTGTGTGTATTACTCATACAGCTTCCGGCCCGTGAGATCCAGGGGGCTGGATCTCACAGACTCGTCACCGGAAGGCAGCACAATGCCTTCCTTAGGCATTGCACTGCCTTCCATGCCATCTTGTCCCCCCTACAGCCCCACGGGGACCCGATGGCACCTGCGCCCGCCTCACCATTGAAAAGCCGCAAACCGCAGGTCTGAATTGACAGGACCCCCTGCACATTTAGCAAAGGTGCTTGCTCAACGATTTGAGCAGGCACCTTGTTCCGATCACCGACCGCCGGGCGGCTGTGATCGGAAATACACATGACGTACCAGTACGTTATGCGTCCTTAAGTACCGGTACAACATGCCGTACTGGTACGTCATGTGTCCTAAAGAGGTTAACAACGTGACTGACCATGTGATGCTTTGGTAATCATTTTATTGGCTGTTACATGGATATTGTACAAGCATTTTTTGTAATTTACAGAAAATTGTTAATAAAAACTATCTGATTTTAAAAAAATATATAAAAAATAGCACCATCTATTAAAATAAAAAAAAGGGGAGATCAGTCTATGCATAATTGGCTTAATATAAAAGTTTTTTTTAGATGCGAAAAATGTAATCATTTTAAGAATAACACATTCCCAAAAAAAAAGAATTAAGGTCAGCTCTATACAAAATTCCTTTGTGTATGAAATAAAATAATTCTTGACATGTAATTCAACTAATGTTTTATATACATAATTGAATGTCCCTGTAAAAAACAATACATAGGGAGGACGAAAAGGTCACTTAAAAAGAGAATATCTGAACACATAGGGAATATAAGAAATGGTTATGAGAAACATTCCTTATCCAAACACTTTAAACAGTTTCACAACAAAGACCCAGCAGGTTTGACCTTTGCTGCCTTTGAAAAAGTAAAAATACATTGGAGATGAGGGAATCATGTGACAAGGATGTCACGTTTAGAATCAAGGAGAATCTTTGACTTTAATACACTCATACCTGGGGGATTCAATGCTGAGATGGAACTTTTTGGCTTCCTGTAGATTAGAGATGGATGCCCTTCACTGACGGGACATCGGAGTCAGGTGTCACGGATGGTGTTGCAGAAAGCTGGAACTTATAAATAAACATCCGACTGGCTTGATCACAAACTAAGGAGCATATGGGTGAGCCCTATAAAACCCCTAGAGCTCTCCCTGACTGCTATGCCCATGCAAAGGTCTTTATGGTAGACGATTGCATGCCCACGTACCTTATACTGTGTGACACCTGAAAACCCTATAATAGTGAGGGGACACGACCACCGGCTCCCTGCACTTAATACGGACGGAGTCAGGGTCACCTAGAATCAAGCCAGCAAGGAAACACAAATAAAGGAAAAGGACTTATCTGAGGAATCAGCAGTAGCAGCCTCCAGCAGTGAACAACTCATCCAGGAAGAAGTATAAACCGCAAAGTGAGGCAGTATTGGAGGGGATATAAAGGGAGACAATTAGTGTAAATAGGTGACAGCTGGGAGAAGGAAAGGAGATGACAAAGTGAAACCAAAACAAAGAACCTCATGCAAGAGGTAGAGAAGAACATCTAACAGACCTTCTCACAGAACTGGCGGTGACAGTACCCCTCCCTCTACGGGTGGACTCCGGACACTCAGAGCCCACCTTCTCAGGATGAGACCTATGGAAAGCCCTGATGAGACGAGTGGCCTTAATGTCCGCCACTGGGACCCACATCCTCTCCTCAGGACCATAACCCTCCCAATGAACGAGGTACTGGAGAGAACCGCGGATAATGCGAGAATCCACAATCCTAGAGACCTGAAATTCAAGATTACCATCAACAACAATCGGAGGAGGAGGCAAAGAGGAGGGTAGAGTTGGTTGGACATAAGGTTTTAATAGGGACCTGTGAAAAACATTATGGATCTTCCAAGACTGAGGAAGATCAAGACGGAAGGCAACTGGATTGATGACGGACAAGATCTTGTAAGGCCCAATAAACTTAGGACCCAACTTCCAGGAGGGAACCTTCAGTTTGATATTCTTTGTAGACAACCACACCAGATCACCCACATTCAGGTCCGGACCAGGCACACGTCTCTTATCCGCCACACGCTTATATCTCTCACTCATCCTCTTCAGATTACCCTGAATCTTTTGCCAAATAAATGACAAAGACGAGGAAAATCTCTCCTCATCAGGTAAACCAGAAGACCCCTCTCCAGAGAATGTCCCAAACTGCGGATGAAACCCATATGCACCAAAAAATGGTGACTTATCAGAGGACTCGGGGCGATGGTTATTTAAAGCAAACTCAGCAAGGCACAAAAAAGAATACCAATCCTCCTGATTCTCCGCCACAAAACAGCGCAGATATGTCCCCAGATTCTGATTGACGCGTTCGGTCTGACCATTCGACTGCGGGTGAAAAGCAGAAGAGAGCGACAACCGAACCCCCAAGCGAGAACAGAAGGCCTTCCAGAATCTGGAAACAAATTGCATGCCCCTATCAGAAACGATGTCTGAAGGAATGCCATGCAATTTAACAATGTGATCAACAAACGCTTGCGCCAGCGTCTTAGCATTGGGTAACCCAGGAAAGGGAATGAAATGCGCCATTTTGCTAAAACGGTCCACTACTACCAGAATCACAGTCTTCCCCGAGGAACGAGGCAGGTCCGTAATAAAGTCCATGGACAGATGCGTCCAAGGACGGGAAGGAATGGGTAACGGGAGAAGAGAACCCGATGGCCATGAATGAGGGACCTTGGCACGAGCGCAGGTCTCGCAGGCTGCCACAAAACCCTCAACCGTCTTACGAAGAGCCGGCCACCAGAATCTCCAAGCAATGAGATCCACTGTGGCTCTACTCCCCGGGTGCCCAGCAAGGACAGTATCGTGGTGCTCCTTAAAAACCTTGTGTCGTAAAGCGAGAGGCACAAACAACCTCCCAGGGGGACAAATATCAGGAGCCTCTGCCTGGGCTGCCTGAACCTCTGCCTCCAAATCAGGATAAAGAGCAGAGACGACCACCCCTTCAGCCAAAATGGGACCCGGGTTTTCAAAGTTCCCACCTCCCGGAAAACAACGTGACAGGGCATCCGCCCCCGGAAAACAACGTGACAGGGCATCCGACTTCACATTTTTAACCCCAGGGCGGAACGTAACAACAAAATTAAACCTAGAAAAGAACAAAGACCATCTGGCCTGTCTCGGATTCAGACGCTTGGCCGATTCCAAGTAGGCCAGATTCTTATGGTCTGTAAACACGGTAATAGGGTGTCTGGCTCCCTCTAACCAATGGCGCCATTCCTCAAAAGCTAATTTGATGGCCAACAACTCCCTATCTCCCACATCGTAATTTCTCTCTGCAGAGGATAGTTTCCTTGAGAAAAGGCACATGGTCGCCATTTGGCAGGAGAGGGACCCTGAGATAAGACCACACCCACACCCACCTCAGAAGCGTCCACCTCAACAATAAATGGTAGAGAGACATCAGGTTGTACCAAAATGGGAGCGGAAGCAAAACTCTCTTTGATAGTAGAAAAGGCTTTAAGCGCATCTACCGACCACGAAGAAAAATCCACCCCCTTTTTAGTCATATCAGTGAGTGGCTTAACAACAGAGGAATAATTCAAAATGAACTTTCTGTAATAATTGGCAAAACCCCAAAACCGCATCAGCGCCTTCTGATTCTCAGGAAGCTTTCAATCAAGCACAGCGCTGACCTTCTCAGGGTCCATGCGAAAACCTGAAGCGGAGAGAAGAAAACCAAGAAATTGAATCTCCGGAACCGCAAACACACATTTTTCCAGTTTAGCGTACAATTTATTATCCCGCAGAATCAGCAAGACCTGACGTAAGTGGTCTCGAATGAGTCTTGAAATCAGGAGAAAAAATCAAAATGTCACCTAGATACACCAGTACAAATTTCCCCATTAAATGATAAAAAATGCTGTTCACAAAATGTTGGAAGACGGCCGGAGCATTCATCACACCAAAGGGCATAACCAAATTCTCGAAATGACCCTCAGGGGTATTGAAGGCCGTCTTCCATTCTTCCCCTTCCCTAACCCTGACCAGGTTGTATGCCCCTCTTAAATCCAACTTAGAAAAAACCTTAGCCCCAACAATCTGGTTAAACAGGTCCGGGATCAGAGGAAGCGGATATGGGTCACGAATCGTGATACGGTTCAGCTCCCTGAAATCCAGACAAGTTCTTAAAGAACCATCTTTTTTCTTAACAAAAAAAAAAACAGCGGCAACAGGTGACTTCGAGGGTCGGATGTGTCCCTTTCTCAGGCTCTCAGAGATATAAGTACGCATAGCGAGTCTTTCAGTTTGGGAGAGATTGTATAAACGTGATTTTGGCAGTTTGGCGCCTGGGATGAGATTAATAGGGCAGTCGTACTCCCGGTGCGGGTGCAACTCCTGGACACCACTCTCGGAAAACACATCCGAAAATTCTGAGAGAAAAGATGGCACAGTCTTGGTAGAAACCTCTGAAAGAGACGCCGTGAGGCAATTCTCTCTGTAAAACTCACTCCAACCATTTATTTTCCTTGCTTGCCAATCAATGGTGGGGTTATGTTTAGTGAGCCAGGGTAGCCCCAACACTAGAGGATTAGGTAATCCGCTTAAGACAAAACATGACATATCCTCAACATGGGCGTCACCCACAGTCAAACGGATATTGTGAACTATGCCCTTTAATGATCTTTGAGAAAGTGGAGCGGAATCGATAGCAAAAACAGGTATATCCTTTTCCAAAGTGCATACCTGGAAACCATGCATTATTGCAAATTGATTATCAATGAGATAGACAGCTGCTCAACTATCTACAAAAATCTCACAAACCATGTTCTTGCTGTCTAGCGCCACCCTGGCAGGTAGGAGAAAACGGGAACTACAAGTAAACGGCAAACCTTCAATTTCCGCATCAACCTTGCTAATAGTAGCAAATGGAAAGTTTTTAGAGGTTTTTTTTCTTTTTGTTTTTCTTTTATTACCCTCAGAAAACTTCATGAATCTCCTAGAGGGGCAAACATTAGCCAAATGATTTATACCCCCACAACAGAAACAAACCCTCCTCTGAGAGCTGAATCCTCTACTATCAGAGGCAAGCAAACCCAGCTGCATGGCCTCCTCCTCAGAGGGGATTGAGAGAGAGTGAGACCCCTGCGCACTGAATGAGACAGCCCCACTGTCCTTGGACTGAATATAACAGGAAGGAGTAGTCTCCTCTCTCTCTCTAAGATGCCTGTCAATACGAACATGGCAGATTCTAACGAGGCTGGTCTCTCATGAAAAGCAAATGCATCTTTCAATCTTTCCAAAAGACCATGTCAAAATTGACTTCGGAGTGCAGCATCATTCCAACCAGTATCAGCTGCCCATCTCCAAAATTCTGAACAATATATCTCTGCGGACTGTTTACCCTGGCATAAAAGACGCAGTTTAGATTCAGCCAGAGCAATAAGATCCGGGTCATCATATATCTGCCGCAGGGCTACAAAAAATTCATTCACCGATCGCGGGGGCCGTGCCCCCACCGGCAGCGAAAAGGCCCGAGACTGAGCGTTATCCCTGAGCAGCGAGATGATGATCCCCACCCTCTGCTCCTCATCACCAGAGGAACGGGGAAGTAGGCGAAAATGGAGTTTGCAAGCCTCCGGAAGCGAGATCTTAGGCTCAGAACAAACTCCATGAACGCCAGCAGAACCGGTCACCTGAAACTGAGACACAGTTTTACGGAGATCTGCTACCTCCAGCGAAATAATTAGAAAACAACAATCACAGAAAACACAGATTTGCATTCACATTTAGTGATCCTATGTGATGGAAAGTACCCTATATAGTGACATACCCACTCAGTGTACATAAGCATACACGAACAAAGGATAATCTGAGAATAGACGGGTATAGTAGCAAAAATGTACATATACTTTATTGGACAATACATAAAAAATATATATATATCAATTTTGTTTGTGTGATGTATCACATCAGATAAAAAGGTGGACTACACCTACCTCCAGCGAAAGACCTTGCATGCGGTCAATCAAGGCTGAAACCGGATCCATGCTTAAGACGGTTATGGCGGTTTATAATGTCACGGATGGTGTTGCAGAAAGATGGAACTTATAAATAAACATCCGACTGGCTTGATCACAAACTAAGGAGCATATGGGTGAGTCCTATAAAACCCCTAGAGCTCTCCCTGACTGCTATGCCCATGCAAAGTTCTTTATGGTAGACGATTGCATGCCCACGTACCTTATACTGTGTGACACCTGAAAACCCTATAATAGTGAGGGGACATGACCACCGGCTCCCTGCACTTAATACGGACGGAGTCAGGGTCACCTAGAATCAAGCCAGCAAGGAAACACAAATAAAGGAAAAGGACTTATCTGAGGAATCAGCAGTAGCAGCCTCCAGCAGTGAACAACTCATCCAGGAAGAAGTATAAACCGCAAAGTGAGGCAGTATGGGAGGGGATATAAAGGGAGACAATTAGTGTAAATAGGTGACAGCTGGGAGAAGGAAAGGAGATGACAAAGTGAAACCAAAACAAAGAACCTCATGCAAGAGGTAGAGAAGAACATCTAACAGACCTTCTCACAGAACTGGCGGTGACATCAGGCTGTTTACCAGCACCCCGATCTGTCCTCGGTGGGAGGCCCCCATCTCTATCACATCAATGCACAGATCTGTAGAAAAGAAGAAGCCTATTTGTTAGAAATAACTGCAAGAGAACTACAGGGAGTGCAGAATTATTAGGCAAATGAGTATTTTGACCACATCATCCTCTTTATGCATGTTGTCTTACTCCAAGCTGTATAGGCTCGAAAGTCTACTACCAATTAAGCATATTAGGTGATGTGCATCTCTGTAATGAGAAGGGGTGTGGTCTAATGACATCAACACCCTATATTAGGTGTGCATAATTATTAGGCAACTTCCTTTCCTTTGGCAAAATGGGTCAAAAGAAGGACTTGACAGGCTCAGAAAAGTCAAAAATAGTGAGATATCTTGCAGAGGGATGCAGCACTCTTAAAATTGCAAAGCTTCTGAAGCGTGATCATCGAACAATCAAGCGTTTCATTCAAAATAGTCAACAGGGTCGCAAGAAGCGTGTGGAAAAACCAAGGCGCAAAATAACTGCCCATGAACTGAGAAAAGTCAAGCGTGCAACTGCCAAGATGCCACTTGCCACCAGTTTGGCCAAATTTCAGAGCTGCAACATCACTGGAGTGCAATAAAGCACAAGGTGTGCAATACTCAGAGACATGGCCAAGGTAAGAAAGGCTGAAAGACGACCACCACTGAACAAGACACACAAGCTGAAACGTCAAGACTGGGCCAAGAAATATCTCAAGACTGATTTTTCTAAGGTTTTATGGACTGATGAAATGAGAGTGAGTCTTGATGGGCCAGATGGATGGGCCCGTGGCTGGATTGGTAAAGGGCAGAGAGCTCCAGTCCGACTCAGACGCCAGCAAGGTGGAGGTGGAGTACTGGTTTGGGCTGGTATCATCAAAGATGAGCTTGTGGGGCCTTTTCGGGTTGAGGATGGAGTCAAGCTCAACTCCCAGTCCTACTGCCAGTTTCTGGAAGACACCTTCTTCAAGCAGTGGTACAGGAAGAAGTCTGCATCCTTCAAGAAAAACATGATTTTCATGCAGGACAATGCTCCATCACACGCGTCCAAGTACTCCACAGCGTGGCTGGCAAGAAACGGTATAAAAGAAGAAAATCTAATGACATGGCCTCCTTGTTCACCTGATCTGAACCCCATTGAGAACCTGTGGTCCATCATCAAATGTGAGATTTACAAGGAGGGAAAACAGTACACCTCTCTGAACAGTGTCTGGGAGGCTGTGGTTGCTGCTGCACGCAATGTTGATGGTGAACAGATCAAAACACTGACAGAATCCATAGATGGCAGGCTTTTGAGTGTCCTTGCAAAGAAAGGTGGCTATATTGGTCACTGATTTTGTTTTTGAATGTCAGAAATGTATATTTGTGAATGTTGAGATGTTATATTGGTTTCACTGGTAAAAATAAATAATTGAAATGGGTATATATTTGTTTTTTGTTAAGTTGCCTAATAATTAGGCACAGTAATAGTCACCTGCACACACAGATATCCCCCTAAAATAGCTAAAACTAAAAACAAACTAAAAACTACTTCCAAAAATATTCAGCTTTGATATTAATGAGTTTTTTGGGTTCATTGAGAACATGGTTGTTGTTCAATAATAAAATTAATCCTCAAAAATACAACTTGCCTAATAATTCTGCACTCCCTGTATAATGAATACGACATTGATTTGTATAATGATAAGATTATGTCTATTTATTTATATATATTTATGTTTTTAAAAATATTTTAAATTTTTTCTAAATATATTCTAATTTTTTTATTATTGATATTTTATCTTTATAATATTTTATAATATATTGAAAATTAATATATAAGGTTATTATTTGAAGTAAGGAGCAATGGTGCACAAAAAATGCATATTCAGACCAAAAACCGCATTGAAAATGCATCAAAATCGCTTTTTTAGGGTTATGGGAGAGTTCATTGCGAACAAATAAGAAAGGGCACTCAAACTCTCAGATGTATGAATGAAATAGTAATAATATATACAACCAAAATATCAAAACAATTTGAGTTGATGACAATCAAGAATTCTTTTTGGGAGAGCTGAAGGCCGGGCGCCTGATGAATTCATAGAAAATTGGATGAAGGAACTTTTCCCAGATGCAAATTTCTCCTCTGCTTATGTGGTGGAAAGGGTACACAGAGTACCGGCAAAACACCCTCCACCAGGGGCACCGCCTCGCCCCATGCTTGCAAGGTTCCTTAACTGTAAAGACAGGGATAAGATACTAGCTCTAGCTAGAAGGCGGCAGGAGATAAAATTTGACAACGCTAGAGTCTCCATCTTCCCAGACTTCCCTATGGAACTACAGAAATAACGCGCCACCTTCATGGATGTTAAAAGGCGCCTGAGAGAAGCCAATATCCCGTACTCAATGGGCTACCCTGCTAGACTTAAAGTGGTGGACGGCGACAGAGCGGTGTTCTTCACTTCCCCTGGAGAAGTCTCCGAATGGCTGGCCCTGCGGCGACGATCACCGAGACATTGACACATCTGACACATCCAGAAGTGGCTGACGGGCGTCTGACAACCCCAGCAGACTGGTTTGCTCGCATTAAAATATGTGTTAATTATAGTTTTCCTGGCAAAACCCTCTAGGTTTTGTTACACCTTAGCTAATAATATAGGGCTTTGATATATGCCTGCACTTTACTAATAAGGACACATTATTTCTGTGGCCGCAGCCCGCATTCCTCTGCCACCCAACATCATAGGCGGAGGCATCCCTGATTTGATGGCAGTTAGTCTGGAATAGGAAATTATTACAGACTTAATACCTGGACAGTATAACGTTAGGAAACGTTGACGGTTAATAACTTTGAAAGTTTTTCTTTTATTATAAATACTATGTTTTATTCATTAGATATAATTGTTTCTGTAGCAATGCAACGTGTTAGTACATCCACTGCATTTGACTCCACTACCGTCCACACATATCTGCATCTGAATCCATGGCTGAGTTAAAAGTACTATCATGGAACGTTAGGGGTTTGGGGACACCGCAAAAGAGATCTATGGCGCTAGCCTTGATTAGAAACTATAATCCACAGATCCTATGCTTGCAAGAGACGCATCTCACTGCAAATACCTGTCGGGTATTAAAGAAGCCCTGGGTACAATGGGCCGCACATTCGTATCACTTCTCCTCTTCATGAGGAATGTCCTTTTTAGTACACAAGCAACTGCGCTGGGAGGTGAAAAACTCGGTCATTGATTCAGAAGGCAGATTTGTCTTTGTACACTATCTAATTAATAATGTACAGTATACATTAATAGGTATATATAATCCACCCCCAGGCTCTATGCATGTCCTTCACCTGGCGGCTACATTTGTGGCTTCATATCCGCAAGCTAGAGTAATCTGCATGGGTGACCTGAATATGATGTTAGACCCCTCACTCGATCGTCACCAGAGAAATGTGGACCCAATGGATACAGGGATTCCCTCACGACTGGGTAGATTTCTGACTGAATTTAGATGGTTAGACCTCTGGAGAACTAAGTACCCCACAGATAAGGTATACTCTTGCCACAGTGGAGGACATGACTCTCTATCCCGAATAGATTATATGTTGGGCAATGAAGTGATGATGTTATATCTGAAGGCGATATCATATCTCCCCAGGGGAATATCGGATCACTCACTGATATTGGGTACTCTGATGAGAGTGCCCCTTCAATTATGTATAGGATGAATGTACATCCCTTCTGGTTGAACCTTTTAGGATCAGCGGACGGAATCCCTTACCAACTGCAAGAGTTTCTAATGACACATGAAAAAGAGCATAATCTGGCATTAGTATGGGACACCTTAAAGGCGTTCCTTAGAGGGACCTTACAATCCAGCATATCCTATATAAAAAAAAGACGCTAAACGTTCAGAGGCGGAGCTGGAATCCCAGTGTAATACACTGGAGCAGCGACATATTAATCACCCATCGGACACCAATAGAAACGCTTGGCTCCAAGCGGGCAGACAATACTTAGCAACACTTAGGCCTCTTTCACACTTGCGTTGTCCGGATCCGTCGTGCACTCCATTTGCCGGAGGTCAAATTCGTAGCGCAGTGGAAAAGGAGAGAGGAGGAGAGTAAACGGGCGGGCAGAGGCACACGGAGGGCGGGGTTATGAGCCGTTGAGGAGGTGCTGCCTGGGGCTCGGACGATTGAGACGCCGCCCTGGGCACTTGAGAGGGCGCATTTACAGAATCTTAAAAGTTCATTTTTGGCTGAAAGAAAACTCCATTAGATACAACAAAGGTACAGTTTTTAAGTTCTGGGTGGCACATATAACGCTATTTGATCAGTCTAATATGCTCAAATGTGGTGACAGACTCCCTTTAAACCTGCCTTATTCTTCTAACTCCACACCACTATTAGGCTACGTCTACACGACGACATTTATCGCGCAACAGATAGGGCACAACTACACTGCAACATTTGTCGCGCAACAGTTAGTTGCACTAATGTCGCGCGACAATTTTTATAATGGCAGTCTATGGTGTCGCACTGCAACATGCAACATGCTGCGACGCAACAGTCGCTGAAAAATCCATATTGAATGGATTTTCTGCTACTGTCGCAGTCGCAGCATGTTGCATGTTGCAGTGCGACACCATAGACTGCCATTATAAAAATGTATCGCGACAAATGTCGTTGTGTAGACGTAGTCTTACTTTCAACATTTTGCACCATCAAGGTGCTGGCGTCACAACATTACTTAAACCAGGGGCCCAGCTGCACAAGCACTCAGCACCCATTCACCATCAAGGGCACCTCAATCACCACCTGGCAGGTGTCCCCTGTAACCGAGTGTGCCCCACGGAATCCAGTGCTGTTCTCCCCTTCACTGCACTGCTGGCCCAGGGAGGCATCTGCTAAACTGTGAGTAACCGATGAAGTGTATGTACATTCTGGCCCACCGTGAACCTTATGTGTTCTACCCCTGCGGACTCGCACATTGCAAATGTACACAACTAGACCAACCAATCAGCTTAGAGGAAATCATGAAAGCTATAACAGACCTTAATAACAGGAAATCCCCCGGCCCCGACGGGCTTCCCAAAGAAGTATACGCCAAATATGGGGAGGTTCTAGCTCCACAATTGCTATCTACTCTCCAATTTTCTCTGGACAGAGGAAACCTACCTGACACTTTTATGGAAGCCACCACAATATTATTACTCAAGCCGGATATGGACCCCTTAGATTGTGGCTGATATAGACCTATAGCATTGCTAAACGTGGATTACAAAATCCTGACAAGGGTTCTGGCCACTCGGCTAAACCGGGTAATCCTGTCACTAGTCCATGCAGACCAGACAGGATTCATGCCTGGTAAATCCACCACTGAAAACATCCGGAGGGTCCAGGTAGCCGCCTAGGTAGGGTTCTACTTAAACACAGACTGGGCCTTGGCTTCATTAGATGCTGCCAAGGCATTCGATTCAATAGAATGGCCGTATCTTATTGAATGCCTGAAAAAGTTTCTCAAATGGATTACTATTATTATTATTATTTATTATTAAAGCACCATTCATTCCATAGCGCTGTACGTATGAAAATGGGTATACATACATAATACAGACAATTGCACTAAGCATAAACAAGATAAGCTACAGACTGGTACAGAAGGAGAGAGGGCCCTGCCTGTGAGGGCTTACAATCTACATGGTATAAGAGAAGGACACAGTATGTGAGGGTGAAGTTGGTCATGGCGGTATAGAGGCAGCAGGGTCACTGGTGTGGGATTGTCTGAAGAGGTGGGTTTTCAGGTTTCTTTTGAAGGATTCCACTGTAGGTAAGAGTCTGATATGTTGGGGTAGCAAGTTCCAGAGTGTGGGGGATGCACGGGAGAAATCTTGGAGGTGATTGTGGGAAGAGGTGAGAAGAGGAGAGGAGAGGAGAGGAGAGAAGGATGTCTTGTGAGGATTGGCGATTGCGTATGGGGATGTATCGGGAAAGTAGCTCAGAGATGTAGTGAGGGGACAGGTTGTGGACGGCCTTGTATGTATTTGTTAGTACTTTGAACTGAATTCGCTGGGCAATGGGGAGCCAGTGAAGGGATTGGCAGACGGGAGAGGCAGAGGAGTAATAGGGTGAGAGGTGGATTAGTCAGGCAGCAGAGTGTAACGCACCAAGTTGATCAGTTAGGATCTCAACTGCGGAGGCAATGGACATCCACTATTACCCCACCTCTCTTGTGTTGGCTGTGAGATTCGCGGTTACTCAGTATGTACCCCAGGCGGCTCTCTCAGTCTTAAGCGGAGAGTTTGGGGTAGCAAAATCATTTACCGCTATCTAGCTAATTAATTTTACTGATGGGAAGGAGGATCTCCCAATATTGCAGAGGTTACAGGTTAGTATATAGCTTGTCCTCAGTTCAGAGTTAGTATATAGTATGCCCTCAGTTCAGAGTTAGTATATAGCATGTCCTCAGCTCAGGGTTAGTGTACCGCATGTCCTCAGCTCAGGGTTAGTATATAGCATGTCCTCAGCTCAGGTTAGTTTAGCAATACCGACTCTCACCAGCAGAGGACCTCCCCACTCTGAGTTCCAGGATAGTAATCAAGCCAGTTAACAGGCATATACTTGCGGTTAGTTGTTCCTGGTAAGGGAGCCAGCAGTGGGGGAGCCAGTGGCAAGAAGGTAGGCAGTCCTCAGATTCAATGGAGCTAGCAGGGTGCGCACTCCATTAGTGGAACACCCTGCATAGCTCCTGTCTCCTATTTAAGAGCCGGACGGTAAGTGGGCGGAGCCACAAGACGGCCCGGCGGCCACTGCGTTCCACGCTGGAGCGCAAGCCAGTGTATCAACACAGGCGGCCGCTGCGTTCCACGCTGGAGCGCAAGCCAGCGTATCATCACAGGCAGCCGCTGCGTTCCACTCTGGAGCGCAACCCAGCATCTCATTATAGGCGGCAGTTGCGTTCCACGTTGGAGCGCAATCCCGCGTACTGTTACACAGAGTTGAGGATAGATTGGAGGGGTGCGAGAGTGCTAGATGGAAGGCCACAGAGGAGAGTGTTGCAGTAGTCTAGGCGGGAGATGATGAGGGCATGTACAAGCATTTTCGCAGATTTAAAGTTAAGGAAAGCACAGATGCGGGAGTTGTTTTTGAGTTGGAGGCGGCAGGTGGTGGAAAGGGCTTGGATGTGCGGTCGGAAGGAAAGGGCAGAATCCAAGGTCACTCCAAGGCAGCGGACTATATTATATAGCAGGCCTACCAGTTGATTACTGATAAATGGAGAGCTATCCGACAGTTTTATGCTTCACAGAGGTACGAGGCAAGGCTGTCCCTTGTCGCCGCTATTATTCACACTGGCAGTCGAACCCCTGGCGATTAGGGTGAGGAGCAGCAGCAATATAACAGGAGTGATTATGGGGGAAAGAGAGATCCGCATAGGATTATATGCAGATGACATGATTTTATATTTATCATCGCTGGATACATCCCTCAAAGGTTCAGTCACTCTGATCAATGAATTTGGGGAGTTCTCAGGCGTGCAAATCAATTGGGGAAAATCAGTTTATATGCCTCTAGGCAAGACAAATTGGTCAGGTCCCCCACACATAGAAAGACTAAAGGTGGTTGATACATTCAAGTATCTGGGGGTACATATTACTAAAAGACACTTTCAAGCTCTATCCCTTAATATTTACCCACTAAAGGATTATATACGGAATAAGCTCCAAAACTGGAAAACACTGCCCATCTCGGTGGCAGGACGCATTAACCTAATTAAAATGATTATACTTCCCAAGGTGCTATATGTCCTCCAACATTCAGAGGTACCCATAACCAAGCAGATATTTAAAGAAATATACTCCATAACCAGAGTTTTTATGTGGAAAAGATCACGGGCCAAACTAAGCTTGGATACACTTAAACGGCCCAAACCGGAAGGTGGCATGGTTCTACAAGATAGATTACTATTATATTACATTGCAGGGCAGTTGAGACTTATTAGAACATGGTATGTTGCGGAGGAATTACCTACTTCAGAGTACTTCCTAATGTGCTTCCTGGACTGTCACTCCTTATGGCGAGTCCTAGAGATGCCCCCTAGACCCTAGATTCCAGAAACCACTGCTACCACTGCATAGGCAGGCACAGTATATTTGGAAAGAGCCAAAAATACTAACCCAGTTCACAGGAGTGGTTTCAGATATACATTTATGGACCAATCAATCGCTACCACAGATGCACGTGGTCATGGGGGCTGATAGATGGCAAGCGGCAGGAGTAAGAACTCTCGATGATGTATACGATCAGGGTATACTGATGACATTTGAAGCACTGACCCAAAAATATCATATTCCCCGCACTCACTTCTTTTCATACCTACAACTTAGTTCAGCCATACAAGCCACAATCCCGAACACCAATACCACGATCTCAAAATACCCGCTAATAGGCATAGTTAAAACCCAGGGCCCCAGAGGTCTAGTGTCAGCAATTTATTCCCACTTAGTGCAAGCAAAGGTCAAAAATAGCCCTCTCAAAGTCATTGATAAATGGAAAAGAAAGATACTCACAGAAGAATCCATAACAGATTAATTGGAATCACATCTACAAGTATCGCCAGCAGTTAATAACAAAATTATACAACTATACATTATTCATCAAACATATTTAACGCCAACTAAGCTATATAGAGGGGGCAGGGCTTCATCTACTGCATGCCCGAGATGCGGGGAGCTAGACACAGATTTCTGGCATATGATATGGAGTTGCAGTCCAATTGCAACGTTTTGGAGAAAGGTGACTGCCTTTCTCTCCAATATTCTGCCAGTACAGATAGAATGCACTCCTGAGACTTGTCTGCTTGGACTCATACATGATGGTAACTGGGATCACTACATGACGATATTCTTGAGAGAATCGCTATTCATGGCACGCAAATGTATTGCACTGCGATGGTATGACCCCAATACACCGACCATATCTATGTTGAAATCACAAATTAACCAAATTATACCATATTTAGTGTTGGTGTTTAAACACCGTAATAAGCCTAAAAAAATTGAGAACGTCTGGGGCCTCTGGTGTACCTCTCCCTATACACTGTACTCAGCTCCAAGAATACGGCAGGCACTGTCGGCAGCCCAAGGTGCTCTGGATTGGTCGGTTTAGTGGAGCAGCAAAAATATGTTTTATGTCAACCTTTGATAGTGGTTAAGAAATTATAACAATGCAGTGAACAACTGAAAGATATATATGTAATGGACTCGATTTATCTGTGTATACTATGATATGCTTTGTGGTTGTAAGTTGTTGATGTTTCTTCTTTTGTGTTAATAAAAAAAAGTAAAAAATAAAAATCCTTTTTGGGTCTTGGGAAAGACTGAATATGGGTATATAAATGGGTTGGATCTTTGATGAAACATGGCCACTGAAGAAGGAGTTAGACAAAGAAAGGCATTTGGTACTACAGATGGAATAACAAAGATCCAGGACCCATAGAATACTCATCTATTGCCAGAATACTGTTTCCATTGAGGAAAAGTTGGAGCGCTCGAAGGACATTACAAATACCACTCAACTACAGCTGACCGGCCTGAGCGTATTTGAATTGCACCACGTGCACCGCCGAGAACAGCGATACCGCCATACACGGAGGTGTGGAGGTAAGATAAGCCTATTTACTGGAAAATCATTTATGTCATATCTCAACTTATGGTATTGGATATAACATTTGCTACAAACATTAACTATATCCATCTTTCTTTGTCCGTCACACATATAGTATATTAATCGACTATATTTCATTGAGATCATCCAGCTATATCTCCTATTTCTCACATTGTGCAAAATCATAATGAACCAGTGGTATTAAGCAATACCCCTTTCTTGCCATATTAGCTATATGGTTAAAAGACATTGTGATTTCATTAATTTACCATAGATGCAACCCACTATTAACCTCTTAAGGACACAGGGCGCACAGGTACGCCCTGATGTCCTGGTACTTGGGTCAATGCCGAGGGGGGTCCTGTGACCCCCCTGTATCGGCGATTGCAGCGGATTAACCCCTTCTATGCCGCTACCGCGGCATAGAAGGGGTTTTTGCTTTAGGGAGCCCATCGAGTCCCCGCCTGCTGTGGCAGGGACTTGATGTCTCAGAAGGCAGCCGGATGCTGTGCAGAGGCTGCCCAATGCCTTGCACGGCATTGGGACCTCCCTTCTATGGGAGCCGAGGAGATGCAGCCTAGGAGTGTCCTTAACCACCTCCCAACCGCCTAACGCAGAGATGCATCCTGCGGGCGGCCGGGTTATTCCTCCTGCACGCATCTACGCGTCAGCCGAGATTTCCTGTGAACGCGCGCTCCAGGATCACAAGGTAAACGAGTTGATCTACAGAAAGGTATATTAGACGCTGTTCTGATATACCTGCTACCTGGTCCTCTGGTGGCCCCTTTTGCTTGGATCGACCACCAGAGGACACAGGCAGCTCTGTAAGTAGCACCAATCACCACACTACACTACACTACACCCCCCCTGTCACTTATTAACCCCTTATTAACCCCTTATCACCCACCTGTCATTGATCACCCCCCTGTAAGGCTCCATTCAGACATCGATATGTGTTTTGCGGATCTCCGGATCCGCAAAACACGGACACCGGCAATGTGCTTTCCACATTTTGCAGATCCGCACATTGCCAGAACTATATAGAAAATGCCTTTTCTTGTCTGTAATTGCGGACAAGAATAGGACATGTTCTATAGGCTCTACAAAAAACTCAGTGTTCACCCGATCAGGCCTGATCTTGTGCGCACACTTGCGTTCAGTCCGCCCTACCGCAAAATCGCTGCGGCGCTATAAAGATCACTTTTGAGGGGCATGGCGAGTTCATAGATTTTATTTTTTTGGCACAAGTTAGCGGAAATTTATATTTTTTTTGTTTTTTCTTACAAAGTCTCATATTCCACTAACTTGTGACAAAAAATAAAATCTTACATGAACTCACCATACCCCTCACGGAATGCAAATGCGTAAAAATGCCCTCTGAAATCCTAAAGGTACTCATTGGAATTTGGGCCCCTTTGCGCATCTTGGATGCAAAAAAGTGTCACTCATGTGGTATCGCCGTACTCAGAAGAAGTAGGGCAATGTGTTTTGGGGTGTATTTTTACATATACCCATGCTGGGTGAGAGAAATATCTGTAAATTGACAACTTTGTATAAAAAAATGGAAAAAGTTGTCATTTACAGAGATATTTCTCACACACAGTATGGGTATATGTAAAAATACACCCCAAAACACATTGCCCTACGTCTCCTGAGTACGGCGATACCACATGTGTGACACTTTTTTGCAGCCAAGATGCGCAAAGGGGCCCAAATTCCAATGAGTACTTTTAGGATTTCACAGGGCATTTTTACGCATTTGGATTCCAAACTACTTCTCACGCTTTAGGGCCCCTAAAATGCAAGGGCAGTATAAATACCCCACAAGTGACCCCATTTTAGAAAGAAGACACCCCAAGGTATTCTGTGAGGGGTATAGTGAGTTCATGTAAAATGTTATTTTTTGCCACAAGTTAGTGGAATATGAGACTTTGTAAGAAAAAAAAAAAATAATTCCATTTCCTTGTGACAAAAAATAAAAACTTCCATGAACTCACTATGTCCATCAGCGAATACCTTAGGGTGTCTACTTTCCAAAATGGGGTCATTTGTGGGGTGTTTCTACTGTCTGGGCATTGTAGAACCTCAGGAAACATGACAGGTGCTCAGAAAGTCAAAAATTTCATTTTTTTGCAAAAATTTCGGTCAATTTTGATTAATATCAAAAAAAGTTATAATGTCAGCAGCAATGAAATACCACCAAATGAAAGCTCTATTGGTGAGAAGAAAAGGAGGTAACATTTGTTTGGGTGGTAAGTTGTATGACCGAGCAATAAACCGTGAAAGTAGTGTAGTGCAGAATTGTAAAAAGTGGTCTGGTCATTAAGGGGGTTTAAGCTAGGGGGCTGAGGTGGTTAATGGCACACACTCAGATTGGGTCACTGTCACAAGTGGGGTACCTCAGGAGTCAGTACTGGGCCCTATTCTCTTCAATATATTTGTTAATGATCTTGTAGAAGGCTTGCACAGTAAAATATCATTTTTTGCAGATGACCCTAAACTGTGTAAAGTAATTGACACGGAAGAGGACAGTATACTGCTACAGAGGGATCTGGATAGATTGGAGGCTTGGGCAGAGAAGTGGCAGATGAGGTTTAACACTGACAAATGCACATGGGAAGGAATAATGCAAGTCACCCGTACATACTAAATGGTAAAACACTGGGTAACACTGACATGGAAAAGGACCTAGAAATTTGAGTGAACAGCAATCTAATCTGCAAAAACCAGTGTCAGGCAGCTGCTGCCAAGGCCAATAAGATAATGGGCTGCATCAAAAGGGGCATAAATGCCCGTGATGAGAACATAACCCTACCACTTTACAAATCACTAGTCAGACCACACATGGAGTATTGTGTACAGTTCTGGGCTCCTGTGAACATAGGCAAACATAGCAGAGCTGGAGAGGGTTCAGAGGAGGGCAACTAAGGTAATAACTGGAATGGGGCAACTACAGTACCCTGAAAGATTATCAAAATTAGGGTTATTCACTTTAGAACAAAGACGACTGAAGGGACTATGTATAAATATATCAGGGGTCAGTACAGAGATCTATCCCATCATCTATTTATTGTCACGGCTGTATGTGAGCAACAAGAGCATACACAGTGAATTAGCTACTGACCGGACCCAAACTAGGGAGGATAAAGGGTGACCCCTGTCAGACCCTAAAAGCTCTCCCTATGCTGCTAAGCATATGTCCAGATCCAGATGGTGGATCGAGACATGCCCGCGTACCTAAGGCTGATGACCACTGTAGCCCCTGCAATAGTGGAAGGGGCACGGCCACCGGTGCCCTGCTCAAAATATGGACGGAACCGGGGTCGCCTCGGATCCAGTCAGCAAACAAACAGAAACACACAATGTCTGCACACTTAACTGAAGGAGCTGCAGCAGCAGTGAAAACAGATCCAAAGTCAGCAGACAATATCCGAAGTACTTGCTTCAGCAGAACTCAGGTCCATAGAAAGATATCACACAAGTGAAGATACTCAAGCGAGAGATACAGCTCAAATGAAAAGTATAATCCGCACCCTACAAAGGAGGAGGGGTGATTTAAAGGCAGAGAAATCAAACACAGGAGGGACAGCTGGGAGGAAGGAAACAGAAAGTAAAGACCTCAACACAGGGGCGGAGAAACAGCAGAGAGAACTCCTCCAAGCTCTAGTAGTGACATCATTACAGGGGTGGAGAAACAGAGCTGTGAGAACGTCTCAAAGCTCTGGTAGTGACAGTACCCCCCCTCTACGGGTGGACTCCGGACACCCAGGACCCACCTTCTCAGGATGAGCCCTATGAAATGCCCCGATGAGGCGAGTGGCTTTAATGTCCCACATCCTCTCCTCAGGACCATAACCCTTCCAATGAACGAGGTACTGAAGATAACCGCGGACAATGCGAGAGTCCACAATTCTGGAAACCTCAAACTCCAGATTGCCATCAACCAAAATCGGAGGAGGAGGCAAAGAGGAGGGTACCGTGGGCTGGACATATGGTTTTAAGAGAGATCTGTGAAATACATTATGTATCTTCCAAACCCGTGGAAGATCAAGACGGAAGGCAACAGGATTGACGACTGACAAGATTTTATAAGGCGCAATAAACTTGGGACCCAATTTCCAGGAGGGGACCTTCAGTTTAATATTTCTTGTAGACAACCACACCAGATCACCCACATTCAGGTCCGGACCAAGCACACGTCTCTTATCAGCCACACGCTTATATTTCTCACTCATCTTTCTAAGATTACTCTGAATCTTTTGCCAAATGGTAGACAAAGATGAGGAAAATCTCTCCTCCTCAGGCAAACCAGAAGGAGCCCCTCCCGAGAATGTCCCAAACTGCGGATGGAACCCATATGCACCAAAGAATGGTTACTTATCAGAAGATTCCTGACGACGGTTGTTCAGAGCAAACTCAGCCAGAGGGAGAAACGAACACCAATCCTCCTGGTTCTCTGCCACAAAACAGCGCAAATATGTCTCCAGATTCTGATTGACACGTGCAGTCTGACCATTCGACTGCGGGTGAAAAGCAGAAGAGAAGGACAGCCGAACCCCCAGGCGAGAACAGAAATCCTTCCAGAATCTGGACACAAACTGCGTGCCTCTATCGGAAACAATATCAGAGGGAAAGCCATGCAATTTAACAATATGGTCGACGAAAGCTTGCGCCAACGTTTTAGCATTGGGTAAACCAGGGAAGGGTACGAAATGAGCCATCTTGCTAAAACGGTCCACCACCACCAGGATCACCGACTTCCCTGAGGAACGAGGAAGATCCGTGATAAAGTCCATGGACAGGTGTGTCCAAGGACGGGAAGGTATGGGTAACGGGAGAAGGGGACCTGAAGGCCGTGAACGAGGGACCTTAGCGCGAGCGCACATCTCACAGGCAGCCACAAAACCCTCCACCGACTTACGAAGAGCCGGCCACCAAAATCTCCGAGCAATGAGATCTACCGTGCCTCTACTCCCGGGGTGACCAGCAAGAACAGTATCATGATGCTCCTTGAAGAGTTTGTGACGTAACTCAGGAGGCACAAACAGCTTCCCAGAAGGACAACGGGCAGGTGCCTCAGTCTGGGCAGCCTGGACCTCGGCCTCCAAATCAGAATACAGAGCAGAAACAACTACCCCCTCCGCCAAAATGGGACCCGGGTCCTCGGAGTTTCCTCCTCCCGGAAAACAGCGAGAGAGAGCATCAGCCTTCACATTTTTGATCCCAGGGCGGAATGTAATGACAAAATTGAATCTGGAGAAGAACAGAGACCATCTGGCCTGTCTCGGATTCATATGCTTGGCTGACTCCAAGTACGCCAGATTCTTATGGTCGATAAAAACGGTGATAGGGTGCCTGCCCCCCTCCAACCAATGGCGCCATTCCTCGAAAGCCAACTTGATGGCCAACAACTCCCTATCTCCCACATCATAGTTTTTCTCTGCCGGGGAGAGTTTTTTAGAGAAAAAGGCACAGGGTCGCCATTTGGCAGGAGAAGGGCCCTGGGACAAAACCGCACCCACACCCACCTCGGAAGCATCCACCTCAACAATAAAAGGTAAGGAAACATCGGGATGCACCAAGATGGGAGCAGACGCAAAACTCTCTTTAATCTTAGAAAAAGCTTCAAGCGCCTCCTCCGACCAAGAGGAAAAATCCACCCCCTTTTTTGTCATGTCAGTGAGGGGTTTGACAACAGAGGAATAATTCAAAATGAACTTTCTGTAATAGTTCGCAAAACCCAGAAAGCGCATCAAAGGCTTCTGATTCTCAGGAAGCTCCCACTTAAGCACAGCACGGACCTTCTCCGGATCCATGCGAAAACCAGAAGCAGAGAGGTGAAAACCCAGAAATTGAATCTCCGATACCATAAAAACACATTTCTCCAGCTTGGCGTACAATTTATTTTCCCGCAGAATCCGCAGAACCTGAAAAAGATGATCCTGATGGGTCTGAACATCAGGGGAAAAAATCAAAATATCATCAAGATACACCAATACAAATTTCCCCATTAAATGGTAGAAAATACTGTTAACAAAATGCTGAAAGACGGCCGGAGCATTCATCAGGCCGAAAGGCATAACGAGATTCTCGAAATGCCCGTTAGGGGTATTAAAGGCCGTTTTCCATTCATCCCCCTCTCTGACCCTGACCAGGTTGTACGCGCCTCTCAAATCCAATTTGGAAAAAACCTTGGCCCCAACAATTTGGTTGAAGAGGTCCAGGATCAGAGGAAGGGGATAGGGATCGTGAATCGTGATACGGTTCAGCTCCCTAAAATCTAGGCAAGGTCTCAGAGAGCCATCTTTCTTTTTAACAAAAAAAACAAACAGCGGCAACAGGTGATTTTGAGGGACAAATATGCCCCTTATCGAGACTCTCAGAGATATAGGTTCGCATTGAGATTCTTTTCGGTTGTGAGAGATTGTAGAGGCGTGCTTTTGGCAGCTTGGCGCCGGGAATGAGGTTAATGTGACAGTCAAACCCCCGGTGAGGAGGTAGCTCCTGAACACCGCTCTCGGAAAACACGTCCGAGAAACCAGAGAGAAATGATGGCACAGTTTTAGTAGACACCTCTGCAAAAGTCGCTGTGAGACAATTCTCTCTACAAAACTCACTCCACTCATTTATTTGCCTTCCTTGCCAATCAATAGTGGGGTTATGTCTAGTGAGCTAGGGTAACCCCAAAACTAGAGGAGAAGGCAATCCGTTAAGGACAAAACAAGATATATCCTCCACATGAGTGTCACCTACAGCTAACCGGATATTGTGAACAATGCCCTTCAGGGATCTCTGTGAGAGTGGAGCAGAGTCAATGGCAAAAACAGGTATATCCTTTTCTAATGTGCAAACCTGAAAACCATGCATGGCTACAAATTGAGTGTCAATAAGATTGACGGCCGCTTCACTATCAACAAAAATTTCACAGGAAATTACTTTGCTCTCTAGCGCCACCTTGGCAGAAAGGAGAAAACAGGAACTGCAGGTCAGAGGAAAAGCATCAATTCCTACATCAACTTTGCCCAAAGTAGCAGATGAAGCAGAGTTTGATGATTTATCTTTTGAGGTTTTTCTCTTATTATCACTCTTAGTACAGTTCATGAATTTCCTAGACGGACAAACATTTGCCAAATGACCTATGCCCCCACAACAAAAACACACCATTCTCTGAGGATTAAATCCTCCTTTATCAGGGGCAAGTCGACCTAGTTGCATGGGCTCCTCCTCAGAGGGGACCGAGACAGGATGAGGCCCCTGCACCCTGAATGAGTCCGCACCACTGCCCCTAGCCTGACAATGGCTGGACAGAGAGGTCTCGTTTCTTTCTCTTAGACGCCTGTCAAGGCGTACCGCCAATGACATGGCAGACTCTAAGGACGTTGGTCTCTCATGGAAAGCAAACGCATCTTTCAATCTCTCTGAGAGACCATGACAGAACTGACTCCGGAGTGCAGCATCATTCCAACCTGAATCAGCTGCCCATCTCCGAAATTCAGAACAATAAAGCTCCGCAGACAGTTTGTTCTGGCATAAAAAACGTAAGTTAGATTCAGCCAGAGCAACACGATCCGGGTCATCATATATCTGCCCCAGGGCCACAAAAAATCTTTCCACGGATCGAAGGGAGGGATCCCCTGATGGCAGCGAAAAAGCCCAAGTCTGAGCATTACCCCTGAGCAGGGAGATGACAATCCTCACCCTCTGCTCCTCATTACCAGAGGAATGGGGACACAAGCAAAAATGGAGTTTGCATGCCTCTCTGAAGCGAACAAAATTCTCACTGCCCCCGGAGAACGTTTCCGGAAGTGAGACCTTTGGCTCGCAACAGACTCCATGGGCCGGAGCAGAGCCCAATGCATGAAGCTGAGTCATAGATTGACGGAGATCCGCTACCTCCAAAGAAAGACCCTGCATGCGGTCAACCAGGTTAGAAAGCGGATCCATGTCAAAAAGGACGGTTTAGGCGGATTATAATGTCACGGCTGTATGTGAGCAACAAGAGCATACACAGTGAATTAGCTACTGACCGGACCTAAACTAGGGAGGATAAAGGGTGACCCCTGTCAGACCCTAAAAGCTCTCCCTATGCTGCTAAGCACATGTCCAGATCCAGATGGTGGATCGAGACATGCCCGCGTACCTAAGGCTGATGACCACTGTAACCCCTGCAATAGTGGAAGGGGCACGGCCACCGGTGCCCTGCTCAAAATATGGACGGAACCGGGGTCGCCTCGGATCCAGTCAGCAAACAAACAGAAACACACAATGTCTGCACACTTAACTGAAGGAGCTGCAGCAGCAGTGAAAACAGATCCAAAGTCAGTGACGACTGTGACGAGGGGACATCCTCTGCGTCTGGAGAAAAGAAGGTTTGTACACAAACATAGAAGAGGATTCTTTACGGTAAGAGCAGTGAGACTATGGAACTCTCTGACTGAGGAGGTGGTGATGGTGAGTACAATAAAGGAATTCAAGAGGGGCCTGGATGTATTTCTGGAGTGTAATAATATTACAGGTTATAGTTACTAGAGAGGGGTCGTTGATCCAGGGAGTTATCCGATTGGAGTTGGTACTAGTACTATACGGCACATGCCGGTGTTTGATCTCATAGACACAGTATGCTTGGAGTGGTATTCTGTATGGCGAATACTATGGGCAACAGAGCATTAGCACCTTAGACATGTCTTGTGCTGTGAGAGGCACTTGTTGGTGCTTAATATTGTAGACATGCAGGATGAAAAAAAGACGTGGTGTGTCTCTTTTCCGTGTAGGGAGGATTGGCACCTCCAAGTGGAGGGGCTTTAGGAACTACAAATAAGGCCAAGTTGCCTTCTATCCTGGCACCCCCTTGATGACATGCCCATCTTCTATTAGAAGCAAGCGATTCACCAATGGGACACAAGATATAGACCATGTATGCACTCCCCTGGGCTATCACTGATTACTGAGGCATTAAATAGCGTTAGCACCATTGTCGCATTAGGCAATCTCTTGCCACGCAGGGGATGTATTTCTGACTAGCTTGGACTGAATCTAGGCACAATGATGGATCGCATATGCCGCATTCTTCCCACTCTGGTTCATTTTACAACCTCTGTTAATGCCTCTCTGCCATCCCTGTAAGCCTTTACCTGTCCACGTACCTGATATCGGTTCTGCTTTTGATCCCTGCAGTAACAGTTTCACACCCTTTGCTGGACCTCCACATAGAGAGACACCGCAAATCATCTGGGATAAGGGACCTGGCCTTTGGATACACCTCCTCCCCTATGATTCACTGACGTGTGGGCTCGGTCCGTTTGGTGGGTGAGACTTAACCCCGTAAAATGGGTCAGTTACGATGGCTGCCATACACGCTGCCACTAAACACTCTAAGGGTCCATTCACACGTCGGTATTTCTGGCTCCGCATCAGTTCCACAATTTTGCAGAACAGGTGCGGACCCATTCATTTCAATGGGGCTGCAAAGGATGCAGACAGCACACCGTGTGCTGTCCACATCCGTAGTTCCATCCGCAGCCCCGCAAAAAATATAGAGCATGTCCTATTCTTGTCCACAAGAATAGACATTTCTATCATAGGGCCAGCCATGTGCGGTCTGCAAAATGCGGAACGCACAAGGCCTGTATCTGTGTTTTGCGGATCCACAATTTGCGGACCGCAAAACACTTATGGACGTCTGAATGGACCCTTAGGGATGGGCGTGATGTTGCTTTATAACTGAATTGCTCTCTGTGCTTTTAGGCTCCTGCCAACACTCTCATATAGTGTAGGAACGAGCTTCCCTTATTAGGCTACTTTCACACTTGCGTTTTTCTTTTCCGGCATAGAGTTCCGTCCTAGGGGCTCTATACCGGAAAAGAACTGATCAGTTTTATCCCCGTGCATTCTGAATGGAGAGTAATCCGTTCAGGATGCATCATGATGTCTTCAGTTCAGTCGTTTTGACTGATCAGGCAAAAGAGAAAACCGCAGCATGCTACGGTTTTCTCTCCGGCGGAAAAAACTGAAGACTTGCCTGAACGCCGGATCCGGCATTTTTTCCCATAGGAATGAATTAGCGCCGGATTCGGCATTCAGAATACCGGAATGCCGGATCCGTCGTTCCGGCATGCGCAGATCGGTAAAAATGTGAAAAAATTTACAAGACGGATCCGTCAGTCCGCATGACAAGCGGAGAGACGGATCCGTCCTTGCAATGCATTTGTGAGACGGATCCGCACCAGGATCCGTCTCACAAATGCTTTCAGTCAGCGGCAGATCGGCGGATCCGGTGGGCAGTTCCGATGACGGAACTGCCCGCCGGATCACACTGCCGCAAGTGTGAAAGTAGCCTAAGGCTACTTTCACACTTGCGGCAGAGAGATCCGGCAAGCAGTTCCGTCGCCGGAACTGCCTGCCGGATCAGGCAAAATGTATACTAACTGATGGCATTAGTAAGACTGATCAGGATCCTGATCAGTCTTAAAAATGCCTGATCAGTCGAAAAAATGCATTGAAATGCCGGATCCGTCTTTCCGGCAAAAACGGATCCGGCATTTATTTTTTTCACCTTTTTTTCAGTCTGCGCATGCGCATACCGGAAGGACGGATCCGGCATTCCGGTATTCTGAATGCCGGATCCGGCACTAATATATTCCTATGGGAAAAAATGCCGGATCCGGCATTCAGGCAAGTCTTCAGTTTTTTTAGCCGGAGATAAAACCGTAGCATGCTACGGTTTTCTCTTTTGCCTGATCAGTCAAAACGACTGAACTGAAGACATCCTGATGCAAACTGAACGGATTACTCTCCATTCAGAATGCATGGGGATAAAACTGATCAGTTCTTTTCCGGTATAGAGCCCCTGTGACGGAACTCTATGCCGGAAAAGAAAAACGCAAGTGTGAAAGTAGCCTAAGACAGCAGGTAAATGTATCTTCCCCGTCTGGGGTCAGGTGTTTAGGGCAGCAGCCTTTAGCAATACTTAGCTTTGGGCAACATTGTTGCTGATTCCTGGACCCTAATAGGCAACACAGAAGTGAATGTTCCATCACTTTTGTAGTCTGCTGTTTAAAGTTAGTCTTGTACCGCTGGGTTAGCATTCCAGTGCCTGAACGGCTAGAGTCTGGTCCACCGCAGGTACCTTCAGTTACCTTGGTTAAAACCAGTTCCACTGCAGGACGGGCTTGTGTGCTGACTCAGCTACAGGTGATTGCAAGCTGTTGATCTAATAATTTTGGAGTCACAGGACCGACGTTCTCCTTTTGCCTCTTTTCTTGTCCCTAAATTCTAACCATACCGTACCTGGTGGGTGGTGGGAAAATAAGGGGAAACGAAATCCACGTTAATTTGGGTCACTGCCACAATTCAGTCAGACCCTTTATATGTTTAGAATTCGAGTAGTTCTGGATGGTACCTGCCCATGCATTAATTTAATTATATGAATTAAGTTTTCTTGTTTTCTTTTTAGGTCAACACCAAGCAGTGATAACATTGATAGTTGACTTACACAATTAGTCTGTGAATCCCTAGCCATACAGAACTGGTCTAAACCCTTAACGAAAAAAACAAGTCAGGGCATTTCTCAGTATTACTGGGTACTACCAATGGTTTGTGCTAGAGGTGGGACAAATCCAATTTTTTTCGAATCCAAATCCGAAAAGGTTCCCAAATCTATCGAATCTCGAATCCTGTACATAAGAATTGTGTAAACGGAGTAAGAAACAAAGTGATCCAAACACTTATGGGGGGGGGGGGGGGGGGAATCTGTGGATGACACTGTTATGGGGGAAGGATCTGTGGATGGCACTGCTATGGGGGGGGGGAATCTGTGGATGGCACTGCTATGGGGGGGAATCTGTGGATGGCACTGCTATTGAGGGGGGGGATCTGTGGATGGCACTGTTATGGGGGGGGGAATCTGTGGATGACACATGTATAGCATCTTATGCTATGTGCCATCCACAGATCCCCCCCCCCATAACAGTGTCCCTGCAGTGTGAATGACCCCCAATACAGGGGCTGGGGGCTGGCGTCTGGATTAGGAATGACAGCGGGGACCGGTACAGTCCCTGTATTCAAATGCACTGGCCCCGCTCACTGTAGTATAATCTTAGGGTCTAACCTGCATTGTTAAGATATAATAATCCATCTGTATTACTTACATTACAACATTAAGTTCCGTAGCAGAGAGGGAGGGAGGACGGACGGCGCGTCACTCACTACGTCACGTGTCGCCTGCTTCATTCATAAAGTGGGCGGCACAGGCACGCGACGCAGTGAGTGACGCGCCGTCCTCCCGGCCTGCCACCTCCCTCCTACGGAACTTAATGTAATGTAAGTAATACAGATGAATTATTATATCTTAACAATGCAGGTTAGATCATAATATTATACTACAGTGAGAGTGGCCAGTGCATTAGAATACAGGGACTGCACCAGTCCCCGATGTCATGGATTCAAATTTAGTAAATGAGGTCGGGATTCGAGTCCACGAATCCCTCAAGATTCAAGGGATTCGACGTCCCACCTCCAGTTTGTGCCAAATTTTGCCTCAATTGCAGCTCTGTTGACTGACTTAACAAAAGGGTGGTAGTAACATGGACATCGGAGGCTGAAAAGGCTTTTCAAAGCTTACAGTCTGTTCTGTGTCAACTGCCCGTGCTCATTTCCCCTGATTTTAGGAAAGCGTTTCTGGTCCAGGCTCACTCTTCTGATGTGGGGTTGAGAGCAGTTCTGTCAGAGGTTATGAATGGGGAAGAACATCTGGTAATGTACCTGAGCAGAAAGTTAACTCCAGCAAAGTGTCACGGGGTTCCGAAGGTGCACTCGGTCCCCCATTGCCCGCAGAACTGTTGCTTAGCTTTTGGAATGAGGTTCTGTGTTTGACCTCATTCCCAGGGCGGCTTTACTAGCTGGGTGGCTCCTTGCTCCTAAGTCTGCCTTGAGCGCCGAGCTGATCACTCGGTGCTCGACTGGTTGGTCTGTCGGTCATGTGACGCTGGACACGTCACATGACCCTCACTCCCCACTATAAATACAGGCAGCCTGCTGGCTACAGGTTGCCTGTTAATTTCTAGGTTCCTGGTATTTGTTGGACTGCTGAATACTTACCTGATCCTGTTCCTTGACCATCCTTTTGCCTGATCCTCCTGTACTGCGCATCCGTCCTGGTATTGTGACCTCGGCTCCCACCTGACTACTCTCTTAGGACTCCTCTTGTACTTCTCTGCTCTCCTGGTATTTATGACCCCGGCTTCTCCTGACAATTCTCTGCTTGCTCCATTTGTACTTTGCAGCTTTCCTGGTATTGACTCGGTCCGTTCATGTCCTGTTGTTTGTCTGTCTGTCATCCCTGCACTTACTCCAAGTTAGGGATTGCCGTCCAGTTGTCCCCTGTCATTAGGACTCGCAAGGCAAGTAGGCAGGGCCAGGGGTACGGGTGGAGCGCAGTGGTCACTTCCCTCCCCCCTGTGTGTGTGTGTACGCGACCGTTACAGATTAACAGGCCCAATAACCACTGTATTATGAATCCTCTGGTGACCCTGACTGACTATGTCTCTAATCTGACGCAGATGGTGCAGGAGTTAGGGGAAAAACTCAGCTCTTTTGAGTTAGGGCAAGGCTCTTCCACTCCTCAGGCCTCCAGTCTGCATTTTGAGCCCCAGATTAAGCTCCCAGAAACCTTTTCTGGAGACCGGAAGAAGTTTCTCTCTTTTAAGGAGAGTTGCAAACTTTACTTCCGTTTGCGCCCTGTGTCCTCTGGCCCCGAGAGTCAACGCGTGGGCATTATCATTTCCCGATTACAGGGTGATCCCCAGGACTGGGCGTTCTCTTTACCTGCTGGCGCCAGTTGTTTATATTCTGTGGAGGGGTTCTTTCAGGCCCTAGGTACCCTCTATGATGAACCAGACAGGGCTCTAGTAGCCGAGACGGCTCTAAAGGCACTGGTTCAGGGCAATTTACCAGCGGAGGATTATTGCATCCAATTCAGAAGGTGGTGTGTCCCCTCAGGATGGAACGAACCAGCCCTGAAGAGTCAGTTCAGGTCAGGTCTGTCTGATAAATTAAAGGATCTTCTGGTCAGTTATCAACTTCCAGAGACCTTAGAGGAGATGATGACCCTTGTTGTCCGACTTGACCGACGGGTTAGAGAGAGACGACAGGAACAACAGTTCTCTTCCCAGATGGTGGTCCAGCCAGAGGCCTATCCCAGAGACAATGCTGAGGTCTCCACCGAGGAACTCATGCAGGTTGGCATGACCCGAGGGAATCTTCGCCGCAGACGTGGAGAATGCTTTTACTGTGGAGATTCTGACCATTGGATCAACCAGTGTCCTAAGAAGGTCCTCTCTGTCAAGTCTCCTAAGGCAAGGCAACCTAAAGACCAGGTACACCCTGAATTTTCTAAATGTAAGCTTTCGGTACCCATTACGATTTCTCTGGGAGTAAATAAATGGGCGGGTAAGGCCTTTATTGATTCTGGCTCAGCGGCTAGCTTTATTGACTCTGAGTATGCTGTTAGATTGGGTATTCCTATGTTTGCCTTACCAACTCCTATCCATGTCATGGCTATTGATGCTACTCCTCTTATTGGTGGTACGGTGAGCTTATGTACCTCGGAGATTTCTCTAACCGTGGGTGTGTGCCACTCAGAGAGATGTTCGCTTCTAGTCCTGGAGAACCTACCTGCTGAGGTGGTACTAGGGTTGCCTTGGCTCCGACTACATAACCCCACTATAGATTGGTCCAATGGGGAGTTGGTGAGATGGGGGCCTAAGTGTGACTCGTGCCTGTCCGTGGTACAGGCTGGGGTCTCAGTAAAGTCTGATACTTTACCCTCTGTTGTTAGAGAATATTCTGATGTATTCTCATCACCAACCCCAGAGGTTCTACCCCCCCATAGACCTTATGATTGTACCATAGAGCTAGTAGAGGGGACCAAGTTTCCTAAAGGACGAATTTATAATCTTTCTATGCCCGAACGCAAGGCCATGGAAGATTATATTAAGGAGAGCCTTGGTAAAGGGCATATTAGACCTTCTGTCTCTCCTATGGGGGCGGGGTTTTTCTTCGTTAAGAAAAAAGATGGTGGTCTTAGGCCATGTATCGATTACCGGAGATTAAATAAAATCACTGTCCAGAATAGATACTCCCTCCCATTGATTCCGGATTTATTTAACCAGGTCCTGGGGGCAACCTGGTTTTCCAAAATTGACCTGAAAGGGGCATACAATCTAATCCGAATCAAGGAGGGAGACGAATGGAAGACGGCGTTCAATACTCCGGTAGGACACTTTGAATATCAGGTGATGCCTTTTGGACTCAGCAATGCCCCAGCTGTGTTCCAAAACTTCATGAATGACATTCTTAGGGAATTCTTAGGTAAATTTGTTATTGTCTATCTTGACGACATTTTGATATTCTCTCCTGACTTCGAATCCCATGTGTCTCATGTTAGACAAGTATTAGAGGTGTTGAGGGAGAATCAGCTATCCGCTAAACAAGAGAAATGTGTCTTTGGTGTGCAGGAGATTCTGTTTCTAGGGCATGTTCTGACTCCTCACGCCTTCAAGATGGATCCTGGTAAGGTACTAGCAATTAAGGAATGGGTAAGACTTTCATCCTTAAAGGCCTTACAACGGTTCTTAGGTTTCGCCAATTACTATTGTAAATTTATTATGAATTTTTCCGTAATTGCTAAACCGTTGACCGACCTTACTAAGAAAGGGGCGTATTTGGAGAATTGGTCTTCTGAGGCCATTTCTTCATTTGAAAAATTAAAAAAGGCATTCAGTAGCGCTCCCATTCTGATCCAGCCTGATCAGTAGAAACCTTTTATTGTGGAGGTGGATGCGTCCGAGGACGGCGCAGGAGCAGTCCTTTCACAAGGTCCTGCCAGCCTCACTAATCTGAGACCATGTGCCTTCTTCTCCAGGAAATTCTCTCCCACGGAGAGAAACTACGACATAGGGAATAGGGAGCTGCTGGCCATTAAATGGGCATTTGAGGAGTGGAGGCATTTTCTGGAGGGGGCAAGGCATTGTGTAACTGTTGTCACTGACCATAAAAACCTTATGTTTCTCGAGTCTGCTAAGAGGTTGAATCCCCGTCAAGCCAGATGGGCTCTGTTTTTTACTCGTTTTGATTTTTCCATCACGTTCAGGCCGGGAAGTAAAAATGTGAAGGCGGACGCATTATCTCGGAGCTTCCAGGCTTTTCAACCTACTGAGGTACCACCTGAATCCATCCTACCAGCAAAAATCTTCTTAGCAGCTCTTACCCAGGATATCTCGGCTCGCATTAGGTCGGAACAACATCTGGCACTGGTATCCACCCCAACAGATAAGTTGTTTGTTCCCGTACAATTTCGTCTCCAGCTGTTGGGTGAGTGTCACGATTCTGCCTTTTGTGGACATCCGGGTGTTGAGGGCACTAAGGATCTGGTTTCTAGATCTTATTGGTGGCCCACTCTAACTAGGGATGTCAAGTCATATGTGTCAGCCTGTGAGGTTTGTGCCAGGTCCAAGACACCTAGGACTCGCCCTGCTGGTAACCTACGACCCCTACCCATTCCCAGTAGACCCTGGTCCTATATCTCGATGGACTTTATAACTGACCTACCGCTGGCGGAGGGTAAGACTGTAGTGTGGGTAGTGGTGGATAGGTTTAGCAAGATGGTCCATTTCATTCCCCTGTCTAAACTCCCGAATGCCAAAACCCTGGCGTCTATTTTTGTGAAAGAAATTGTTCGATTGCATGGTATCCCGGAAAATATTGTTTCGGACAGGGGTGTGCAGTTTGTGTCCAAATTCTGGAGGGCCTTCTGTCAAAGATGTAAAATTTCGTTGTCTTTTTCTTCCGCCTACCATCCTGAGAGTAATGGGCAGACTGAACGCCTTAATCAGTCTGTGGAACAATTCCTGAGGTTGTATGTTGCTGATGACCAGCAATTATGGGTCAAATTCCTTCCGTTGGCTGAATTTGCTCTGAATAACCGTGTCAATTCTTCTGCTGGGGTCTCCCCTTTCTTTTGTAACCATGGTTTTCATCCCCGTTTTCATTCTGGGTCGTCCGTCTCCTCCTCTAACCCTGAAGCTGATAAACTCTCCTCCGAACTGTGCACAGTTTGGGCCCGGGTTCAATCGAACCTAGAAAAGGCTCAATGTTCTCAAAAACTCAAGGCCGATAGGAGACGTTCAAGGGGGGTAAACTTTCAGGTTGGGGATAAAGTATGGTTGTCCTCCAAGAATCTATCTCTCAAGGTAACTTCTAAAAAATTTGCTCCTCGTTTTATTGGACCATATAAGATCACGGAAGTGATTAACCCGGTATCTTTTAGGTTGGAGCTGCCTGAGTCATTCCACATTCATAATGTGTTCCATAAATCTCTGCTTAAAAAATATTTTGAACCGGTAGTACCATCAAAAGCCTCGCCTCCGCCAGTTCTTGTTAATGATGCTGTCGAGTATGTGGTGTCTAAAATAGTGGATGTCAGGAAGGTGCGTAATTCCTTGCAGTACCTGATTCACTGGAAGGGGTATGGACCTGAAGAGAGATCTTGGGTACCTGCCAGGGAGGTTCATGCTCCTAGACTTGTTCGTAAATTTCATTTAGAACACCCTGAAAAGCCATTGCCTGAAGTCTTGGGTCCGGTGGCCCCTCGTAAAAGGGGGGGTACTGTCACGGGGTTCCGAAGGTGCACTCGGTCCCCCATTGCCCGCAGAATTGTTGCTTAGCTTTTGGAATGAGGTTCTGTGTTTGACCTCATTCCCAGGGCGGCTTTACTAGCTGGGTGGCTCCTTGCTCCTAAGTCTGCCTTGAGCGCCGAGCTGATCACTCGGTGCTCGACTGGTTGGTCTGTCGGTCATGTGACGCTGGACACGTCACATGACCCTCACTCCCCACTATAAATACAGGCAGCCTGCTGGCTACAGGTTGCCTGTTAATTTCTAGGTTCCTGGTATTTGTTGGACTGCTGAATACTTACCTGATCCTGTTCCTTGACCATCCTTTTGCCTGATCCGCCTGTACTGCGCATCCGTCCTGGTATTGTGACCTCGGCTCCCACCTGACTACTCTCTTAGGACTCCTCTTGTACTTCTCTGCTCTCCTGGTATTTATGACCCCGGCTTCTCCTGACAATTCTCTGCTTGCTCCATTTGTACTTTGCAGCTTTCCTGGTATTGACTCGGTCCGTTCATGTCCTGTTGTTTGTCTGTCTGTCATCCCTGCACTTACTCCAAGTTAGGGATTGCCGTCCAGTTGTCCCCTGTCATTAGGACTCGCGAGGCAAGTAGGCAGGGCCAGGGGTAAGGGTGGAGCGCAGTGGTCACTTCCCTCCCCCCTGTGTGTGTGTGTACGCGACCGTTACACAAAGAAAAATTATGCCATTATAGAACGAGAGTGTTTACCCATCAAAAAGGCATGGAAATCACTTAAATTCTATCTATTCAGGCATTTTGTTTAAATGGGTTTTGCGTGATTTTTTTTTTTTTTTACTGATGACCTATCCTCTGGATAGGTCACCAATATCTGATTGGTGGGAGCACCCGGGACCCTCGCATATCAGCCATTAGAAGGCACCAGCACTCTTATGAGTGCTGTGGTCTTCTCTCAGCTTTACCTAGGCCAGTGACAACATGCTCATCAATCATGTGGCAGAGGAGCAGCTCAGCCCCATTCAAGTGAATGGGGCTGAGCTGCAATACAAAGCACAGCCACTACAATGTACGGCACTGTGCTTGGTAAGCTGCGAGAAGCCAGTGGCACTCATAGGCGCCAGTGTCTTCTCAAAACAGCTGCTCATCAGCGAGGGTCCCGGTAATAGTGAGGACAGGTCATCATAAAAAAAAAAATATGTTATTTCATGGGCTTGATTTTGATTTACTGGCATGTAGGTTGGTAGTGGGATATGCAATTCCCTCCCACACTCCAGTACAAGGTATTCCCCTAGCCTGAGGGGATAAATACAAGCCTCAAAAGCACATTCCTGGTCAGAGCTTGGAGACTGCATGACCTGTGGTGGATGTTCCTGATGGCCCTGTTTTGATCTGAAGAACCTAGGTGAGGAACCTTCTACATAGTTTGCGCCCAGATGGGCAACTATTTTATATTTTATAACTTTTTTTTTTTTTGCTATGAATGTCAAACTTGGATGCCCTGCAGTGTTTATGAACCCCCCCCCCCCCAATTTGGACATTTAACCATTGATGCCTGTGTTTTGTGTCACTGCCGACCCCACCAACATAGACAGATCCTGACAATAAATTCATGCCAGATTTGCCGTTTTTATTTGCTCCGCACCTCAGACTGGGCTGAAGATTCACCTTCTATCAAGACAATGGGGGAGATTTATCAAAGACCAGAGTTTTAGGCGCCTAATTTATGATAAGGTGCAGGCCTCATCAGAAATTAAGTGTATCCTCAGGCAGTCAGTGTGCCAGAATGAAATGTACAGCAGCTTGGAGCTGCCATGGATATCAGTCTTCATTTGTGCCTGTAAACTGGTGCAAATAAAGATAAATGCAGAGTACCTACTAGCCCTACCCCCTTTTCAGAAAATAATGTGGAAATGCGTTGAACGTGAGAATGTACAGCTAGCAACTATAGCAGACACTAGAATTAATAACTATTAGAGCAGAATTTTAGCAGTTTATAGCCATAGGGGAGAAAGAAATGGTTGAGTTGATAGGTCTGCATAGGCACCAATTACCACCCATATAACTATAGACTTGTGTTCAGCCTCCATGTGGTGACTCCATTCTTGACCAAAAAGGGGATTCTAATGCCAATGTACAAATACCTGTGAGGAGCGCAATATCCCTTGGTCAATGATGAGGGTGATTGGGGATTGCGATTAGGACATACAGGGGTGCAGTATATTTGCCTGGACATCCCATATACCAATGCTCAGCATGATAGTGAAGGGTGTTCCCCGCAGGGCATAGATCTACCTTTGCTTACCTAGAGATGTTAGGATTACACACCTGTAACGACCTGCACATTCCCAACACTAAGCTTAGCCTAAAAATGTGAAAAAAGCTATGGGGGCTTCATAACCCTTGTTTTATTAGTATAACGAAAAGTTGAATTAGTCTTACTGGTAATTCCTTTTCCGCAAATCCTCCATGACGGCACCTTACTTGGAGATTATCCTCCTCCTCCAGCCAGGCAGGGACAGGAAGGTTCAAAAGGGCCCGCCTCCTCACTTATCTTCAGTGTCTTCTGGACTTGACAGGCCCTAAACTTACACACTCATTCGTGACCTTCACCAGTTACTTAACTATTCTCTGTTATACATATTAGATCTCATACATATAACTCTAGACTAATTATTTAAATTCATAACTAGAACACACCTTCTGACATCCAAAGTGTGAAAAACGTCTTCTTTTTTAGATCTGGGATTTTCACAGAACGAGGGAAGAACCACCTCCTCCATCCTATGGAACTCCGAGACCACCTTAGGTAGAAAGGAATCGTCGAATCTTAGAATTATTCTGTCGTCCCTGATCGTCATGAAGGGTTTTTTAACCGAGAAGGCCTGTATCTCATTAACCCTACGTGCAGATGTAATGGCCACTAGGAATACTGTTTTAAGGGTCAGATATCTGATATTTGCTGACTCCAAGGGTTCAAAGGGGGGTTTAGTGAGACCGGAAAGGACAGAGTTTAAATCCCACAAAGCGACCAGAGGTCTACTCCAGGGTCTGAGTCTGTTGGTTCCCTTTATGAAGCGAATGATCCACGGGTTAAGTGCTATTTTTTCATCTAAATAGGCGCTTAATGCTGAAATTTGAACTCTAAGAGTGCTAGGTTTTAAACCCTTATTAAAACCTTCTTGGAGAAAATCTAGAATAGACAAAATACTCCCCGCAGAGTTAGAAGTGTTTTCTGAACACCAGGAAACATATCTATTCCAGATTTTACGGTAAATTCTATTAGTGACTTCTTTTTTGCTGGCTAGCATGGTATTAATTACTCTGTCCGATAGACCCTTAGATTTTAAGACTGCCCTTTCAGGATCCAAGCCGAGAGGTGCAGACTTTGCGTCTTTGGGTGGAGAACTGGCCCTTGACATAGGAGGTCTTCTGACCAGGGTAGAATCCATGGATCCTCCCTGGACATTTTTGCCAGGAGAGGAAACCAGGATCTCCTCGGCCAGTTGGGAACAATTAGGATTACTTTGGTCCTCTCCTTTTATTTTCCTGAGAACCCTTGGAATCAGAGGCAGAGGTGGGAAACAATATGCCAGTTGGAAATTCCAAGGAAGAGCCAGTGCATCTGTTCCTGCACTTCTCGGATCCCTTGGATCTAGGGAAAAGTAAGTTGGTAATTTCGCAATTTATCTTGTTTGCAAAAAGGTCTATTTGGGGAAGACCCCATTTTTGTGTTAAGGTTTGAAAAATGTCCTCTTTTAAACTCTACTCCCCCGGATCTAATTTCCTGCGGCTGAGGAAATTGCATGTTTTGCGTCCCCTTTAGAAAAACCGCTGATAGGGAGAGGAGATTCTCCTCCGCCCACAAGAAAATTTTGTTGGCTAGGGCTTGTAGTTGCTTGCTTTTTGTTCCTCCCTGGTGGTTTATATATGCTACCACCGTCTTGTTGTCGGATCTTATTTGTACATTGGACCCCTTTAACTCCTCTGAGAAGTAACTCAGAGCCCCCCACACCGCCAGAAGTTCCCGGTGATTTGATGAGTATTTCTTCTGGGATTGGGACCACTCCCCTTGGGCCGACAATGTTTGGAGATGTGCTCGCCAGCCCCACAGACTGCCATCCGTGGTGAGGATCAACTGATCTCTCACTATCCACGGTACTCCCCTCTGTAGGTTTGAATTTAATTCCCACCATTTTAGTGAGGACCGAATGTGATCCGGAATTGTTATTAGACTGTCCAGGGAATCCTGTTTCCGGTTCCATATTTTTAACATAAACGTCTGAAGAGGACGGGAATGTATTTGCGCCCACTTCACTGCCGGGATACAAGCTGTAAAGGACCCTATCAGGGCCATAGTTTGTCTTATGGTGTGGGATTTTTGTTGACTGAATTGTTTTACTTGGGATTGGATTTTTGTGATCTTCTCTGCTGGTAAAAAACATTTTTGGCTCACTGAGTCTATGAGAATTCCCAAAAAAACTATTTTTTGTGTGGGAACTAAGTAAGACTTCTCCCGATTTAAAATCCAACCCAGTTCCTCCAGTCTGTCTATCGTTTTGGATAGATTGGTCTCTAGATCTTTCTGGGAGTCCCCCACTATCAAAAGGTCGTCCAGATATGGAACTATCATTACTTTTTCCTTTCTCAGAGGGGTTATTGCCTCTAGCATAATTTTTGTAAAAAGCCTGGGGGCAGTTGTTATCCCAAAAGGTAGTGCTTGAAACTGGAAATGTTTTAGATGCCCTTGGATCCATACCGCTATTCTCAAGAAAGGTTGTGACCCTGGATGAATGGGTACGTGAAAATACGCATCTTTTAAATCTATGGATGCTTGAAACACCCCTTCTTGTAAAACTTTGACCGTGGTTCTTATAGATTCCATCTTGAATTTCTCGTATTTTATGGACTTGTTCAGGGCTTTCATATTTATAATGAGACGCATTTTCCCGTTTGTTTTTTTTTACCAAAGAAACCCTGGAATAACAGCCCAGACCGACTTGATCCGTTGGCACCGGAACTAAAACGTTCATCTGAACTAACAGTTCGATTTCTTGCTCCATGCAAAGCTGGAGATGTTCCGAGCTCTGCACTGGAGTCTGAACAAAGAGAGAGGGGGGACTCTTGACAAAGGGAATACTGTACCCCTTGTGGAGGGTATTTAATAACCAGTGGCTGCATGAGTATTTTTCCCAGCATTCCACAAATCTTCCCAGTCTTCCCCCCACTGGGGCTCTGGCGTCATTTTTTGGAAGATTCCTCAGAACGGGGAGAGAACATAAAACCCTTCCCTTTCTGTTTTCCCGATCTCCAGTTTTCCGTTTTACTCCTTTTATTTTGAAAACTAACCTTTTTTTGGGGACGAAAAAAAGGAGTTTTCCTTTTCTTTTTATCCTCTGGGAAGTTCTTTTTGGAATCAGAGGCTTTCTCTAGAATTTTATCTAAGTCCTGACCAAAGAGAAGGCTACCATAAAACGGGATGTTGCATAATTTTGCCTTGGAACCTGTGTCTCCAGACCAGGCTTTTAGCCAAAGTGCCCTTCTAGAGTTATTAGCTAGAGCCGTAGCTCTTGCGGCCAGCCAAACAGAATCCGCTGTTGTGTCTGACAAAAAATCTACGGCTTTTAATAAGAGACTGTAGATTTTTCTGTACAGGAAATACTCTTTTTTTCACACTGAAAACATTCTATCCTGGACGGATCTATGTATTTTTTCTTCTTTAATTTCCATGGTATCCCTGACTGCTTTCAATAGATCGTTTATATCGTCAGATGAAAATAAATAATTTTTAAAATCTCCATCAGAGTCAGAATTATTACTACCCTCATCGCTATCTGAAGAAACATCGGAAGAAGATGAAGAGGTTTTTAAGGGGGATTTTTTCCTGGGCCCCTGTTTTGATGTTGATGGTACGCTAGCGGCTGCAGAAAAATCTGAAAAAGCGGATTTTATTTCTTGCTTAATCAGACACTGCAGTTCCTGTTTTAAAGACGGGACTTCTTCCCTGACAATGTGATCAATGCATTTTCCACAAAGTTTTTTATCATGATTATCGGGGAGTTTAGCCGAACATACGCGACATCTAGGAATTTTAGATTTCTACGCTATTTTAGGCTTCACAGAACTGTCTTTGTCACTCTTTCATACAAAAAACAGGGGAAAGATGAGAAAGACTTAGTAACAGTGCAAGCAGCATTCCATACTCACAACCTGGATGTCACTCACTGCTACAGGTTGGTCCATAGCTTCCTCCCAATCCATATGTGCGGATATCTGAGGCTGCAGGAAAGCTTGCAATCTCTCTGGTCAGAGGCCGACATACGACTTGACCAGGGCGCCAGTTTTTAAACCCACGTATGGCCGTTAGTCTCCCCAGGACCTCCGACGTCATCCAGGCCGGCAACTCTCAGGCTACCACTATTCGGCCCCCAGATGACGTCACCCGCCGGAGCCAAGAATCTCGGGCAGCGGACGGCCTAGAAACCGGAAGTGCTCCTTTGAGTGTCCGGTTGCCGCGGCCTGCCACTACACGCTGGCGCGCGCGAGTTTTAAACAAGAAGTGGACCGCGGCAGGCACCCATGGAACGTACTTACTTGCCCAAGGTAAGACCGTGGCTGGCGCAATGCACCCGCAATCCGCGATAGCTCCCGACCGGAGCGCAAACGTAGTTCCTATCCTCCACCTGGCAGGGACAGGAAGACACTGAAGATAAGTGAGGAGACGGGCCCTTTTGAACCTTTCTGTCCCTGCCTGGCTGGAGGATAATCTCCAAGTAAGGTGCCGTCATGGAGGGGAGGGGAAATAAAGTTTTTTATTTTATTTGTTATTACCGATCTTTCAGGCGGTGTATTATTTTACTGATGATCAACTCTGTGAATGTCCTTGAGTGAGCCAGAGCCCTGACAAACATCTCTGGAGAGACCTGTAACTAGCTGTCCATCCACAGTCCCCATCAAACCTGACAGAACTTTAGAGGATCTGTGAAGAAGAATGGCAGAAATCTCCAAATACAGGTGTGCAAACCTTGTGGCATCATATCCAAGAAGACTGGAGGCTGTAATCAGTGCCAAAGGTGCTTCTAGTCCCGAGTAGGACCGCAATACACCCAGCTGGCACCCCCATAGAACTGCCTATTCTTGTCCGCAATTGCATGTTCTATTTTTTTCCGGAGCCGCGGACTGGATCGGGGGCACGCTCCGGAAAATGCAGATGCGGACAGCACACTGTGTGCAATTTGTGGAACGGATGCAGACCCATTCTGCAGACGTGTGAATGGACCCAAAAGGGTCCGAATACTTAAGTCAAGTCAACATTTAAGTTTTTCCTTTTCGAAAAATTTGTAAACATTCTGTTTTCACTTTGTCATATGGGGTATTGCAGAATGATGGAGGAAATGCAATTTTTTATTTTATTTTATCACAAGGCCACAACATAAAATGTGAACTGGTCTGTGTGTGTGTGTGTGTGTGTGTGTGTGTATATATATATATATATATATAGAAAACACAAATAGTGCAGCAGCACAGTCAGATGAGATGTACCGGGTGCAAATCCCCACAGAGGTCGGCTTTCCTCCACGTAGTATATCAGATGAATGAAGAGGCAGCACTTTCGGTATAGCGTAACCGGGTGAGGACCCCAAATTTATTAAAGCGACGTTTCGGCCTACTCAATGAGGCCTTTCTCAAGCTACATAACAGTGCAAATAACAAGGTATATATACCCACAATCCAATACAACTCAATTACAGAATGTGGTAGGGCGTATCTTTAGTCTGGTCACATGATCATTAACCATATCTTCACATGACAAACTTGCATAGTAAACATTCTCATATAAAAAAACATCAAAATTGCATAAGTGATCATAATAGTGTCAGGATGCTTCATAAGGTAACAATTGCTGTGCCTCCATTACATTAAGTGGGAAATTTCTATCCATTCCATACATAATTATACATAGCAACCACTGTGCGTAAAGTGACAAGTGCATAAAGAGTTAAAATCACAGTCGCTTATACAGCTGTACCCTATCAAAAGTTAAAAACATCAGGACGGAGCTCACCACACTTAGACTCTTGAAGCACGCCGGCATTGGCGTCTCCTCGTCAGCGGTGCGCCTGCGCCGAGTCCGACGTCACTGGCCTCGCCCCCGACACCACCGCGCTCACACGTGACCGCCCCATGGACCGCAGCGTCATCCATTGGAACGCATCGCAAGGGAGACGGCTGTGAGGGGAGGGAGGCCAGAACATGTGACCCAGCGTCACGCGCACCGCACACGGGGGTGTGTACCAGTAACCATAGTGATGTAAACATAAAGGGGAAGTGCGGACATACGCTCTGATTCCAGAATGCATAACTCTGCACACAATCCAAATATCAATATGCCATGAGGTGCATAAAACCATCCAGAGGGGGGTATAATTGTGCAACAGTTGCACGCAAAAAATGCTTGCTTGGTCAACAATAATCATCACAACACTACCTTATGTGTATGTGATTTCACCTCCCATCTGTCTACACCCATGGCATGATGTATGTGTGTCACCACCGGCCCACAACGGTGCAGCAGGTGAAGTGACACACACCATACATACTCTAAAAACCTAACACAGGCAATTATAGCAAAGTGTGCATCACGCTATCAATCCGGGCCATCAGTCGCAGTCCTGCAGATCTCCACACTATGGTCACACTAATGTTCAAGTGTTCAAGTTCTATAGGCGGCTCAATCCAGTACATAGACAAAAAGGCTCATCAAGTTCATCCAAAGTCATCTAGAATAAGAAAATACATATCATTATACGTTGTTGGTTTTGTCAAAAACATTAACACTGTTAGGTGTCTCATACACCACACCGGGTGGTCGAGGACCCCCCCTGCCTGCGAGCACTATACACTTCTATCATCCACATAGCTCCCATCTACATTCAGCATTGAGACCATCAGGCTTCAATGTCTGTAACTTATGTATCCACATAATCTCACGTTGTTTAAGTAATCTCTCCCTGTTCCCTCCCCGTTTGAGTGGGGGAATGTGATCTATTACCCTAAACCTAAGATCTTTCTCTCTGTGCCCAGCCTCAACAAAGTGCTTTGGCACAGGGAGATCTCTCCTTTTTTGACGAATCGAATACCTGTGATAGTTCATTCTAGTCTTGACCTCACAAATAGTCTCCCCCACATATAGGAGGTTGCAGGGACAAGACAACAGATAGATCACAAATGAACTATCACAGGTTAAATGATGTCGTATTTCGAATTGCGTCTTCAGTGTCGGGTGTATAAATTTCTCACCTTTTAGCATGTAACTGCAATTCACGCAGCCTAAACACGGATAGCATCCGTATTTCCTACGACCAATATAGGTCTGGACTTGGGCCTTATTTCCAGCCACCTCAGCCTTAACTAACTTATCCCTCAGATTGGGAGCTCGCCTGTAAGACATCAGGGGGGGTACAGCAAATTCCTTGACCTTTCTGAAATTGCTGTATAGAATAGGCCAGTGTTTTTTGATGACATCTGCTACCTGGTAGCTCCCCTCGGTGAATGTGGAAATAAACGGTACCCTCATCTGTTTGTTGGTGTCGTCCCTCCGGGTCCTAGACTCCAGCTCATTCAATTGCCTATGAACCAACTTTCTTGGGTAGCCCCTGTCAACAAACTTATCAGCCATCTGTGTTAGTCTCATGTCACATAGGTTAGGATCTTTAACTATCCGTTGCACACGGAGAAATTGACTCCGTGGCAAGGTTTTGACCATGGACCGTGGATGACAGCTCTCAAATTTTAGAAGCCTATTACAGTCCGTTGGCTTGGTGAACAAATCAGTCACCAATCCAGTGTTCTGCTTAATCACCATGGTATCCAAAAATTGGACCTGCTCGGTGGAGTGCGTAAGAGTAAACTGTATATCCGAATCCATAGTATTCAGAAACAAATGAAAGTCGGCCAACTCACTTTCAGTGCCGTCCCAGATGACAAAGACATCGTCTATGTATCTCCACCACCCCCGCACTAGGCTGAAGTGGTGGGACACATAGACGTGCTCAGCCTCCAGGCCCGACATGAAAATGTTGGCGTAAGTCGGCGCCATATTCGAACCCATTGCGGTTCCCCGCTGTTGCAGATAGTAGCCATCTTGAAAAGCAAAATAGTTGTACCTTAAGACTACACCGAGCAGGTCCAATATGAACTCCCTAGCTTCATCTGTATATTGAGTGGAAATCAGGCATTTCCTAACTGCCTCCACACCCCTATCATGATTGATAGAGGTGTAGAGGCTCACCACATCAAAAGAGACTAGCCGAGTCCCAGCCGTCATTTGTACGTCAGCAATTTTATTCAGGAAGTCACCTGTATCACGTATATATGATCTGGCTCCCACAGCGAACCCTCTCAATACCTTATCCAAGAAGATAGCTATATTGGAGAACACAGATTCCCTCCCGGAGACAATCGGCCTCCCCGGCGGGTTTTGTAAACTCTTGTGAATTTTAGGTAACACATATATCAATGGTGTTTTGGGATGTGTTATCAATAGATACTTGTATAGTGCTTCATCGATCAAACCTCCTGCTTTTGCTCTATCAAGTATACCAGTGATAACCTTGATCACATCAAATTTAGGGTCATGGTTCAGCTGTCTATACACCAGGCCGTCTCCCAGCTGTCTCTGTATCTCTGAGATGTACCATTGGGTGTCCATCACAACAACGGCTCCCCCCTTGTCGGCCGGTTTGACCGTGAGGGAGCCGTTGTTGCAAAGTTCACCCAATGCACGTATCTCGGCTGACTTCATATTAGGATGTTTAAGCCCTCCTTCCGTTATAGAGCTTTTTAACAGTTCGACATCGGCCCTCACAGCATTGATATATGTGTCTATGGCTGGACATTTAACCTGCGGTGTGAAGTCACTCTTGGAGTGTAAACCCACACTCTGAAGGGAGAGTTCACAAACCTGCTCCGCGTCACCACCTCTCATATGCTGGTCACTATCAGAAAACCACACTTTTAATTTGATGCTTCTAAAAAACTTTTGCAAATCTATTTCAAGTTGATACCAATCAATTCCCACTGCAGGGCAAAAGGTTAACCCCTTGGATAGAAGCTCGGTTTGTGCATCAGTCAATTTGTGGGAAGATATATTTACCACTATGGATTTCTTTTCCTTATTGGCCGCTTCCTCACGCTTCGTTGTTCTTTTTCGCCATTTAAATTGTCGCTGTCCACCACGTCTGGCCCTTTTGGATCCGTAGCAGGGCCTAAAAAATCATCATTATGCCGCTGCGCAGGTGTGACTCCATCTTCATTGGCAGATGCCATTTTCCTCTTAGGATTGACGTAATTTCTCTTATTCACATTGGGGTTACCATAAAACGGTGGTCGCCTTTGGCCTCTTGATTCCTGCCAGGTGTACACATTACCCCGTCGGTAATCCTCTTCATCACGCAACCATTTGCGCCGCTTAATAGCCTCTTGTTCTTTCCTGAATTTCTCCAGATAAGCAGAGCAGTTAGTTAAATAAACATCAAAGTCCTGTGTAGGGAGGGCATCTTTAAGCTTGTGAGCAGCTTTATCAAGGTGTTCCCGTACACTGCCCAATTCATGTTGCAAGAATTCCAAATTCAGTAATATCACATCCAGGGCAAATTTATTTGAAATCTGTGTAAACTTTTGTGCAAACTTGCTGTCAGCTGGAAATAGACTAGGCTTCAGTTGGGAGCGCATACCCCTTGGTATTCTATGCGACTTATAACATTCCGCTAGGGTAGCTAGATGTAGCTCCATTGAAGCCAGCCTTTTACCATCAGCCTCATAGCCTTTCTTCAGCTCAGTAACAGATGGGGTGGATAAAAACGTGCAGTCACTCACCAAGTCATGGAGGATCCTCTCCTCATCCTGTCTGGTGTAGGAAAACACATCAAGCGGGTCCCTCTCAGGTGGTTCAAGCATTATAGACAGAATTCAGTGCTCAGCTGCTAAGTCCTTATATAGAAAACACAAATAGTGCAGCAGCACAGTCAGATGAGATGTACCGGGTGCAAATCCCCACAGAGGTCGGCTTTCCTCCACGTAGTATATCAGATGAATGAAGAGGCAGCACTTTCAGTATAGCGTAACCGGGTGAGGACCCCAAATTTATTAAAGCGACGTTTCGGCCTACTCAATGAGGCCTTTCTCAAGCTACATAACAGTGCAAATAACAAGGTATATATACCCACAATCCAATACAACTCAATTACAGAATGTGGTAGGGCGTATCTTTAGTCTGGTCACATGATCATTAACCATATCTTCACATGACAAACGTGCATAGTAAACATTATCATATAAAAAAACATCAAAATTGCATAAGTGATCATAATAGTGTCAGGATGCTTCATAAGGTAACAATTGCTGTGCCTCCATTACATTAAGTGGGAAATTTCTATCCATTCCATACATAATTATACATAGCAACCACTGTGCGTAAAGTGACAAGTGCATAAAGAGTTAAAATCACAGTCGCTTATACAGCTGTACCCTATCAAAAGTTAAAAACATCAGGACGGAGCTCACCACACTTAGACTCTTGAAGCACGCCGGCATTGGCGTCTCCTCGTCAGCGGTGCGCCTGCGCCGAGTCCGACGTCACTGGCCTCGCCCCCGACACCACCGCGCTCACACGTGACCGCCCCATGGACCGCAGCGTCATCCATTGGAACGCATCGCAAGGGAGACGGATGTGAGGGGAGGGAGGCCAGAACATGTGACCCAGCGTCACGCGCACCGCACACGGGGGTGTGTACCAGTAACCATAGTGATGTAAACATAAAGGGGAAGTGCGGACATACGCTCTGATTCCAGAATGCATAACTCTGCACACAATCCAAATATCAATATGCCATGAGGTGCATAAAACCATCCAGAGGGGGTCAAGGAATTTGCTGTACCCCCCCTGATGTCTTACAGGCGAGCTCCCAATCTGAGGGATAAGTTAGTTAAGGCTGAGGTGGCTGGAAATAAGGCCCAAGTCCAGACCTATATTGGTCGTAGGAAATACGGATGCTATCCGTGTTTAGGCTGCGTGAATTGCAGTTACATGCTAAAAGGTGAGAAATTTATACACCCGACACTGAAGACGCAATTCGAAATACGACATCATTTAACCTGTGATAGTTCATTTGTGATCTATCTGTTGTCTTGTCCCTGCAACCTCCTATATGTGGGGGAGACTATTTGTGAGGTCAAGACTAGAATGAACTATCACAGGTATTCGATTCGTCAAAAAAGGAGAGATCTCCCTGTGCCAAAGCACTTTGTTGAGGCTGGGCACAGAGAGAAAGATCTTAGGTTTAGGGTAATAGATCACATTCCCCCACTCAAACGGGGAGGGAACAGGGAGAGATTACTTAAACAACGTGAGATTATGTGGATACATAAGTTACAGACATTGAAGCCTGATGGTCTCAATGCTGAATGTAGATGGGAGCTATGTGGATGATAGAAGTGTATAGTGCTCGCAGGCAGGGGGGGTCCTCGACCACCCGGTGTGGTGTATGAGACACCTAACAGTGTTAATGTTTTTGACAAAACCAACAACGTATAATGATATGTATTTTCTTATTCTAGATGACTTTGGATGAACTTGATGAGCCTTTTTGTCTATGTACTGGATTGAGCCGCCTATAGAACTTGAACACTTGAACATTAGTGTGACCATAGTGTGGAGATCTGCAGGACTGCGACTGATGGCCCGGATTGATAGCGTGATGCACACTTTGCTAAAATTGCCTGTGTAAGGTTTTTAGAGTATGGATGGTGTGTGTCACTTCACCTGCTGCACCGTTGTGGGCCGGTGGTGACACACATACATCATGCCATGGGTGTAGACAGATGGGAGGTGAAATCACATACACATAAGGTAGTGTTGTGATGATTATTGTTGACCAAGCAAGCATTTTTTGCGTGCAACTGTTGCACAATTATACCCCCCTCTGGATGGTTTTATGCACCTCATGGCATATTGATATTTGGATTGTGTGCAGAGTTATGCATTCTGGAATCAGAGCGTATGTCCGCACTTCCCCTTTATGTTTACATCACTATGGTTACTGGTACACACCCCCGTGTGCGGTGCGCGTGACGCTGAGTCACATGTTCTGGCCTCCCTCCCCTCACAGCCGTCTCCCTTGCGATGCGTTCCAATGGATGACGCTGCGGTCCATGGGGCGGTCACGTGTGAGCGCGGTGGTGTCGGGGGCGAGGCCAGTGACGTCGGACTCGGCGCAGGCGCACCGCTGACGAGGAGACGCCAATGCCGGCGTGCTTCAAGAGTCTAAGTGTGGTGAGCTCCGTCCTGATGTTTTTAACTTTTGATAGGGTACAGCTGTATAAGCGACTGTGATTTTAACTCTTTATGCACTTGTCACTTTACGCACAGTGGTTGCTATGTATAATTATGTATGGAATGGATAGAAATTTCCCACTTAATGTAATGGAGGCACAGCAATTGTTACCTTATGAAGCATCCTGACACTATTATGATCACTTATGCAATTTTGATGTTTTTTTATATGATAATGTTTACTATGCACGTTTGTCATGTGAAGATATGGTTAATGATCATGTGACCAGACTAAAGATACGCCCTACCACATTCTGTAATTGAGTTGTATTGGATTGTGGGTATATATACCTTGTTATTTGCACTGTTATGTAGCTTGAGAAAGGCCTCATTGAGTAGGCCGAAACGTCGCTTTAATAAATTTGGGGTCCTCACCCGGTTACGCTATACTGAAAGTGCTGCCTCTTCATTCATCTGATATATATATATATATATATATATATTTATTTATTTATTTATTTATTTACGGAAGTTCAGGGCAGCATTTCTAGTAGCCAGTAATTTGGTGCCAGCGATGAAAACACTGTACCAAGGTGTATGATGTAAAATAAATAAATTACACCGCAGCACATCCAATGGTGAAGAAAAAAGTAGGATCCTTTATTCACCTATGCGACGTTTCGGTCCGCTTGCTGGGACCATTCTCATTTGCTTGAGAATGGTCCCAGCAAGCGGACCGAAACGTCGCATAGGTGAATAAAGGATCCTACTTTTTTTCTTCACCATTGGATGTGCTGCGGTGTAATTTATTTAAAATATATATATATATATATATATATATACACACAAAGGAAAAATGGCGGCACTGACTGCAATGGGAAAAGACGGGTGCACGCTCCTGGGGAATTGACCTCTTACCCCAACCAATATATCCAGAAAAAGGACGGCACTCCAGCAGGATGAAGGTGAAAAATTTATTTTAATCAACCATACGGTGCAACGTTTCGGCTCAACTGAGCCTTTCTCAAGCAAAGGTACAAATCAAGTGAAGGCAAATATATAGGAGACTGAAACAAATCATGTGATCTCGCCACACCCAGTGGGCGTGTTACAAAAGTGATAATTACAAAAGCATAATACGATGCACAATACAAGTGTCAAGTAAGGCAAATGAAAAAATTACATGTATCCAGTATTAGCACACCTGGCTATAAAAACATCAATCCAACATACATGTATAACATTTGCATACATACGTGAAAGGGCGAACCCGCAGATCAGATACATTGAAAGTGTAAACAGTCTGTGGATGCGTCCAGTGAATATAAAAACAGACAGAGGGAGGAGCGAAGGGATGATCCGGAAGATACATATTGACGGCGAGGGGCCCAAGCTATGCGATCATTCAACACTGTACACATACCACTGGACTGGAGCGGCGTAGCATCAATCAGGGGGCAGTAGCAGCTGGAGGACGCCGAGCATCATCAGAGCCGGCCTCCGCTCTTGCGTCACTACAGCGCCACACAGATCAGCCTAGGTGCGTCGCGGCGCATGCCCAGTGTGCATCCAGTCCCAGGACGCCATCTTGGAGACTGGAAAGATGCCATTGCCCTGTGTTCCGACACCAAACCTGCTGTAATCCGGGTATTGCGACTCAGACCAGTGCAGACAGCCCTGAAACCAGATCGTCCACATACTGTATCATGGCCAAAGCCCACCAGCATCATGAAAACCACGATGTGGAGGACAATGCCAATCAAAAATGTCTGGTTGCGCTCATGCCCAAGAGGGTTCTCCTCCAGCAGGTCCCCACATCGTGGTTTTCATGATGCTGGTGGGCTTTGGCCATGATACAGTATGTCTGTATTTGCCTTACTTGACACTTGTATTGTGCATCGTATTATGCTTTTGTAATTATCACTTTTGTAACACGCCCACTGGGTGTGGCGAGATCACATGATTTGTTTCAGTCTCCTATATATTTGTCTTCACTTGATTTGTACCTTTGCTTGAGAAAGGCTCAGTTGAGCCGAAACGTTGCACCGTATGGTTGATTAAAAGAAATTTTTCACCTTCATCCTGCTGGAGTGCCGTCCTTTTTCTGGATATATATATATATATATAAACGATGAAAAAGGGGCAGCACTCCAATAGATAGAGCATCTTTGGGATGTGGTGGAACGGGAGCTTCGTGCCCTGGATGTGCATCCCTCAAATCTCCATCAACTGCAAGATGCTATCCTATCAATATGGGCCAACATTTCAAAAGAATGCTATCAACACCTTGTTGAATCAATGCCACGTAGAATTAAGGTGAAGGCAAAAGGGGTCCAACACCGTATTAGTATAGTGTTCCTAATAATTCTTTAGGTGAGTGTGTGTATATATATATATATATATTTTTTTTTTACAGAGTTCATTGTGCAGGTTAAACAATATGAAAACTTCATAGTTCAGGTAGTTATGATCATAGTACTAACAATTGTGCATTTTATTTTAAATAACATTTAAAATTCTTTGTTTTGTTTTAGTACTAAATTGTATTAAAAAAATATATATAATAAAGTTTCACTAATCACAGTAACACTTCTGTACTGCTGTGTATTATGCCTAGCATCCCGTTAGCCCTGTCTCTGGCAGGGCCTAATTTGTATGCTGAGGTGGCAGACCTGGCATCCATTGTTAGGCCTCAGGCTGCCACAGGAATCCATAGGCACCACATGATCGTATTGCAGGGGAGCTAATGGGTCAGAGATTGAGTCCCCTCCTTTTGTAAACCATGTAGCTGCCATGGTCAGCAGACAAATTATTATCTACAGTAGGTTGACAATATGAATTTTTTTTCAGCAAGGAAAAAAATTGTTCAGAATTAGAGTTGAGCGAACACCTGGATGTTCGGGTTCGAGAAGTTCGGCCGAACTTCCCGGAAATGTTCGGGTTCGGGATCCGAACCCGATCCGAACTTCGTCCCGAACCCCATTGAAGTCAATGGGGACCTGAACTTTTCGGCACTAAAAAGGCTGTAAAACAGCCCAGGAAAGAGCTAGAGGGCTGCAAAAGGCAGCAACATGTAGGTAAATCCCCTGCAAACAAATGTGGATAGGGAAATGAATTAAAATAAAAATTAAAAAAATAAAAATGTACCAATATCAATTGGACAGAGGTCCCATAGCAGAGAATCTGGCTTCGCGTCAGCAGAGAATCAGTCTCTTCATGCCATAGCAAAGAATCTGGCTTCATGTCAGCAGAGAATCAGTCTCTACATGCCATAGCAGAGAATCTGGCTTCGTGTCAGCGCAGAATCAGTCTTCATGTCATAGCAGAGAATCAGGCTTCACGTCACCCACCACTGGAACAGGCCACTGTCACACATTTAGGCCCAGGCACCCAGGCAGAGGAGAGAGGTCCCGTAACAGAGAATCTGGCCTTATGTCAGCGCAGAATCTGTATTCATGTCATAGCAGAGAATCAGGCTTCACGTCACCCACCACTGGAACAGGCCACTGTCACACATTTAGGCCCAGGCACCCAGGCAGAGGAGAGCGGTCCCGTAACAGAGAATCTGGCCTTATGTCAGCGCAGAATCTGTCTTCATGTCATAGCAGAGAATCAGGCTTCACGTCACCCACCACTGGAACAGGCCACTGTCACACATTTAGGCCCAGGCACCGGAGAGAGGTCCCGTAACAGAGAATCTGGCCTTATGTCAGTGCAGAATCTTTCTTCATGTCATAGCAGAGAATCAGGCTTCACGTCACCCACCACTGGAACAGGCCACTGTCACACATTTAGGCCCAGGCACCCAGGCAGAGGAGAGAGGTCCCGTAACAGAGAATCTGGCCTTATGTCAGCGCAGAATCTGTATTCATGTCATAGCAGAGAATCAGGCTTCACGTCACCCACCACTGGAACAGGCCACTGTCACATATTTAGGCCCAGGCACCCAGACAGAGGAGAGAGGTCGCGTAACAGAGAATCTGGCTTCATGTCAGCACAGAATAAGCCTTCATGTCATAGCAGAGAATCAGGCTTCACGTCACCCACCACTGGAACAGGCCACTGTCACACATTTAGGCCCCGGCACCCAGACAGAGGAGAGGTTCATTCAACTTTGGGTTGCCCCGCAATATAATGGTAAAATGAAATTAAAAATAGTATTGAATGAGGAAGTGCCCTGGAGTAGAATAATATATTGTTAAGGGGAGGTAGTTAATATCTAATCTGCACAAGGGATGGACAGGTCCTGTGGGATCCATGCCTGGTTCATTTTTATGAACGTCAGCTTGTCCACATTGGCTGTAGACAGGCGGCTGCGTTTGTCTGTAATGATGCCCCCTGCCGTGCTGAATACACGTTCAGACAAAACGCTGGCCGCCGGGCAGGCCAGCACCTCCAAGGCATAAAAGGCTAGCTCTGGCCACGTGGACAATTTGGAGACACAGAAGTTGAATGGGGCCGAACCATCAGTCAGTACGTGGAGGGGTGTGCACAGGTACTGTTCCACCATGTTAGTGAAATGTTGCCTCCTGCTATCACGTTCCGTATCAGGTGGTGGTGCAGTTAGCTGTGGCGTGTTGACAAAACTTTTCCACATCTCTGCCATGCTAACCCTGCCCTCAGAGGAGCTGGCCGTGACACAGCTGCGTTGGCGACCTCTTGCTCCTCCTCTGCCTTCGCCTTGGGCTTCCACTGGTTCCCCTGTGACATTTGGGAATGCTCTCAGTAGCGCGTCTACCAACGTGCGCTTGTACTCGCGCATCTTCCTATCACGCTCCAGTGTAGGAAGTAAGGTGGGCATATTGTCTTTGTACCGGGGATCCAGCAGGGTGGCAACCCAGTATTCCGCACACGTTAAAATGTGGGCAACTCTGCTGTCGTTGCGCAGGCACTGCAGCATGTAGTCGCTCATGTGTGCCAGGCTGGCCAGAGGTAAGGACAAGCTGTCCTCTGTGGGAGGCGTATCGTCATCGTCCTGTGTTTCCCCCCAGCCACGCACCAGTGATGGGCCCGAGCTGCTTTGGGTGCCACCCCGCTGTGAACATGCTTCATCCTCATCCTCCTCCACCTCCTCCTCATCCTCCTCGTCCTCCAGTAGTGGGCCCTGTCTGGCCACATTTGTACCTGGCCTCTGGTGTTGCAAAAAACCTCCCTCTGAGTCACTTCGAAGAGACTGGCCTGAAAGTGCTAAAAATGACCCCCTCTTCCTCCTCTTCCATCATCGCCCTAAGTGTTTTCTCAAGGAGACATAGAAGTGGTATTGTAACGCTGATAACGGCATCATCGCCACTGGCCATGTTGGTGGAGTACTCGAAACAGCGCAACAGGGCACACAGGTCTCGCATGGAGGCCCAGTCATTGGTGGTGAAGTGGGTCTGATCCACAGTGCGACTGACCCGTGCGTGCTGCAGCTGAAACTCCACTATGGCCTGCTGCTGCTCGCACAGTCTGTCCAGCATATGCAAGGTGGAGTTCCACCTGGTGGGCACGTCGCATATGAGGCGGTGAGCGGGAAGGCCGAAGTTACGCTGTAGCGCAGACAGGCAAGCAGCGGCAGGGTGTGAACGCCGGAAGCGCGAACAGACGGCCCGCACTTTATGCAGCAGCTCTGACATGTCGGGGTAGTTGCGAATGAACTTCTGCACCACCAAATTCAGCACATGCGCCAGGCAAGGGATGTGCGTCAAACCGGCTAGTCCCAGAGCTGCAACGAGATTTCGCCCATTATCGCACACCACCAGGCCGGGCTTGAGGCTCACCGGCAGCAACCACTCGTCGGTCTGTTGTTCTATACCCCGCCACAACTCCTGTGCGGTGTGGGGCCTGTCCCCCAAACATATGAGTTTCAGAATGGCCTGCTGACGTTTACCCCGTGCTGTGCTGAAGTTGGTGGTGAAGGTGTGTGGCTGACTGGATGAGCAGGTGGAAGAAGAGGAGGAGGAAGCTGAGGAGGAGGAGGAGACAGGAGGCAAAGAATGTTGCCCTGCGATCCTTGGCGGCGGAAGGACGTGCGCCAAACAGCTCTCCGCCTGGGGCCCAGCCGCCACTACATTTACCCAGTGTGCAGTTAGGGAGATATAGCGTCCCTGGCCGTGCTTACTGGTCCACGTATCTGTGGTTAGGTGGACCTTGCCACAGATGGCGTTGCGCAGTGCACACTTGATTTTATCGGACACTTGTTTGTGCAGTGAAGGCACGGCTCTCTTGGAGAAGTAGTGGCGGCTGGGAACAACATACTGTGGGACAGCAAGTGACATGAGCTGTTTGAAGCTGTGTGTGTCCACCAGCCTAAATGACAGCATTTCATAGGCCAGTAGTTTAGAAATGCTGGCATTCAGGGCCAGGGATCGAGGGTGGCTAGGTGGTAATTTACGCTTTCTCTCAAATGTTTGTGAGATGGAGAGCTGAACGCTGCCGTGTGACATGGTTGAGATGCTTGGTGACGCAGGTGGTGGTGTTGGTGGTACATCCCATGTTTGCTGGGCGGCAGGTGCCAACGTTCCTCCAGAGGCGGAGGAAGAAGCCGAGGCGGCGGCAGCAGCAGCAGAAGAGGCCGAGGCGGCCGCAGCAGCAGAAGAGGCCGAGGCGGCAGCAGCAGAAGAGGTAGCAGGGGGAGCCTGAGTGACTTCCTTGTTTTTAAGGTGTTTACTACTCCACTGCAGTTCATGCTTTGCATGCAGGTGCCTGGTCATGCAGGTTGTGCTAAGGTTCAGAACGTTAATGCCTCGCTTCAGGCTCTGATGGCACAGCGTGCAAACCACTCGGGTCTTGTCGTCAGCACATTGTTTGAAGAAGTGCCATGCCAGGGAACTCCTTGAAGCTGCCTTTGGGGTGCTCGGTCCCAGATGGCGGCGGTCAGTAGCAGGCGGAGTCTCTTGGCGGCGGGTGTTCTGATTTTGCCTACTGCTCCCTCTTTTGCTACGCTGTTGGCTCGGTCTCACCACTGCCTCTTCCTCCGAACTGTGAAAGTCAGTGGCACGACCTTCATTCCATGTGGGGTCTAGGACCTCATCGTCCCCTGCATAGTCTTCCACCCAGTCTTGATCCCTGACCTCCTGTTCAGTCTGCACACTGCAGAAAGACGCAGCAGTTGGCACCTGTGTTTCGTCATCATCAGAGACGTGCTGAGGTGGTATTCCCATGTCCTCATCATCAGGAAAAATAAGTGGTTGTGCGTTAGTGCATTCTATCTCTTCCACCCCTGGGGAAGGGCTAGGTGGATGCCCTTGGGAAACCCTGGCAGCAGAGTCTTCAAACAGCATAAGAGACTGCTGCATAACTTGAGGCTCAGACAGTTTCCCTGATATGCATGGGGGTGATGTGACAGACCGATGGGCTTGGTTTTCATGCGCCATCTGTGCGCTTTCTGCAGAAGACTGGGTGGGAGATAATGTGAACGTGCTGGATCCACTGTCGGCCACCCAATTGACTAATGCCTGTACCTGCTCAGGCCTTACCATCCTTAGAACGGCATTGGGCCCCACCAAATATCGCTGTAAATTCTGCTGGCTACTGGGACCTGAGGTAGTTGGTTCACTAGGACGTGTGGCTGTGGCAGAACGGCCACGTCCTCTCCCAGCACCAGAGGGTCCACTAACACCACCACGACCATGTCCACGTCCCTTATTAGATGTTTTCCTCATTGTTCCCGTTCACCACAATTTTGAGAATGGTAAATTTGGGAATGCTTTTTCAACCCAGAACAAAAAGTCTGCTTTTACGGTCACTACAAATAACTTGACCAGCTATAACAATGCAGATTTGGTTGAATAGAGATGTGAGACCTGTTTTTTTTTGCGCTGTGTGACAGGTATAGGTTTAATCACAGAATCACACTTCTATCAGCACGCTAGCGTGTGTCTTAGGTTTTTCTGAATGACACTATTAGTACCTTCAATCTAAGATTTTCTTTTTGGGATCGATTTCAAGTAGGCCTCAAATACCAGAAACTAGTTATTTTGAGAATGGCAAATTTGGGAATGCTTTTTCAACCCAGAAAAAAAGTGTGCTTTTACGGTCAATACAAATAACTTGACCAGCTAAAACAGTACAGATTTGGTTGAATAGAAATGTCAGGTCTATTTTTTAGGCGCTGGGTGACAGGCTCAACTTGCCCCTGATGTAATATATGGCCAAAAAATAACCACACTGTTGATGGTTAAATGCACTTGGGTGACACAGGCTCAGCCTGCACCAGATGTAGTATATGGCCAAAAAATAATCAGACTGTTGATGGTTAAATGCACTTGGGTGACACAGGCTCAGCCTGCACCAGATGTAGTATATGGCCAAAAAATAATCAGACTGTTGATGGTTAAATGCACTTGGGTGACACAGGCTCAGCCTGCAGCTGATGTAGGATATAGCACAAAATAACCACACTATCGATGGTTAAATACACTTGGGTGACACAGGCTCAGCTTGCAGCTGATGTAGTATATGGCCAAAAAATAACCAGACTGTTGATGGTTAAATGCACTTCGGTGACACAGGCTCAGCCTGCAGCTGATGTAGGATATAGCACAAAATAACCACACTATCGATGGTTAAATACACTTGGTGATAGCTCGTGCTGGCGCACCACAAGTCACAAAATGGCCGCCGATCACCCCAGAAAAAAAGTGATCTAAAAACGCTCTGGGCAGCCTCAAAAAAGTGAGCAAGTCAATAATAGCACTTCAATGCTCCACAGCTGCAGATCGATCACAGAATGAACTCTTTTGGAGGAGTTAATCTGCCTAATCTCGCCCTAACGTCGCAGCTGCAACCTCTCCCTATACTGATCATAGCAGAGTGACGTGCGGCGCTACGTGACTCCAGCTTAAATAGAGGCTGGGTCACATGGTGCACTGGCCAATCACAGCCATGCCAATAGTAGGCATGGCTGTGATGGCCTCTTGGGCCAAGTAGTATGACGCTTGTTGATTGGCTGCTTTGCAGCCTTTCAAAAAGCGCCAAGAAAGCGCCGAACACCGAACCCGGACTTTTATGAAAATGTTCGGGTTCGGGTCCGTGTCACGGACACCCCAAAATTCGGTACGAACCCGAACTATACAGTTCGGGTTCGCTCATCCCTATTCAGAATGTTAAATTTATAACATTTCAGTTCTCTCACACAATTACAATGTTTTTTTTCAGACTTCCGATTCCAAATATCTGGTACTGCTATGGGTACCAAAATATAACCAAACTACTATATTTATATATGGTATATTGGTTACTTGATCCTATGGTGAACACATGTTGATAAGGGTCCATTCACATGTCCGTTTGAATGGTCCGGATCCATTCTGCAATTATGCGGAATGGGTGGGGACCCATTCATTTTCAATGGGGCCGGAAAAGATGCGGACAGCACACAGTGTGCTGTCCGCATCCGTATTTCTGGTCCGCGGCCCCGGACTTCTGCAAAAAAATAGAGCATGTCCTATTCTTGTTCACAGCTGTGGACAAAAATAGGAATCCTCTATATAGTGCCGGCCATGTGCGGTGTCAGTGTTTTGCGGTCCACAAAACACTACGGACGTCTGAATGGACCCTTATATGATGGTGATTTGGAAAACTACCAAAAATTGGATACATGTATAACAGTTATGGGCAAGGATTTCTAATGTCTTGGAAATGACCAGTAATTTAAAAATGAAATTGTTACTAAGCTTTGCTGATATCCATGTGGCACTGTAAGAACAGAAGGTATAGTAACTATAGATTACCCCAATTATAAAGTGTGTAAAACAAGTGTGATCACAGAAAGGTCAAGATGCACGAGAGCTGTACAGCCATGTTTGAGAGGGCTATAAACATACCCTAACTGAACATCTAATAATCGCTGTGCGGTACCTATGCATTTGTATCTCACCTTTTGTTGCAGAAGCATAGAAAACATTACATCTTTTTGAGGAAAAGAAAGTCTAAAATGGTCGAGTTGAATCAGTGTTTACAATAGTTTACAATTCAGAGAGCTGTAATTTAAATGGTTTTTATTACTGAAAACAGAACAGGAGAAAAAAATACAAAAACAGGCTATGTATTTCCCAGCCTGGTTGTAACAGGCAAACACTAGTCAGAGAGACATACTAGCCCAATGATTTGAGACAAAGGAACATTAACAGCCAAGTTATTTTAAATTAATGCATCACAGGTTTAAGAAATTCTACGCCAAAAAAGGCACTTATCAAAATTTGTTTTTGGAATGTTATTAGAAAGCAGGACATTGCCAGCATCCTCACAACAAGAGGTAAGTATGCCAAAACGGAACCATCCCTGCTGTATAGGTGGAGCTTTCAGGACAAATAAACATAGGAAACAACTTTGCAGTATATAGCCCTACTTCTTATATTTACATCGTACCAAAAGACCACAATATCGATCACTGTGGTTCATCAGTTTAGAATACAAATTGAAGTGTCTGTAATAGGACACGTAAAAGAAACCAAGCAGAACAAATCCTGCAAACGTTTCGCATGTTCCTACCCAAAAAGAACACGGTACATTTAATCTAAAAAGAATCTATATTCCTGTACAATATTAACCACCAGATACACTGTATCCTCTCTTTTTGAGCAAAGTTCACAATTCAGTATCCCTGTATTTTGTTGGTTGGGCATAAAACCCTCGCTTTGACTGGTCAGACAACTGGCGGCGATAATCATCTTCCTCTTCATCACTTCCGTAACTTCCTCTCTTATCCATGTATGACCAAGCAGCCGGTTTCTGGGGTTCTGGAGGACGAGAACTTCAGGAGGAAAGAAAAGAAATGAGTCAAAAGACTTGTAGACATCAACAAACTAGCCGTATTTAAACACTGGGGGACATTTATCATCGTTGGAGTACTTGAGCTTAGTTTTTCGGCTGTGCACCTAAGCCTAATTTATGACATTGGCAAAAACCCATTCAATGCAACCTAGCTGCACCTTTTGCAGTGAAGTTACACCTAGGGTTGAGCGATATACCACGGTATTAAGAAACAGCGATATGGCGATATTGCTATTTCCTAATAACCGCGGCATTTCGCAATGTCATAGAAGCGGTCAAGTGCGCTGACCACTTCAAAATCTGCATCCCATTACAGTTACTGCCCGCAGCAGCCGGCCTGGCTCTGGAGCGATGAGGCGGGTAAAGTCTCACTCTGACCCCCGCAGAGTTCGCCTGCGAGTGATGGAGGAAAAGGAGAGTGAGACAGAGAGACACAACTGTCTTACATAAAGATGTTATGTCTGTCTATGACCATGTATGTTATACTCAGGGGAGGGCCTTGTGGCTGCCCCAGTGTCACATACAGTACATTTGGAACATTTGGGACCTTCAAACCTGGGTCCCCATCCACGTGCACCACCTGTCCCATGGATCACTATCAGGTATCCTGAAGATCGCTGTATAAAAATCATCCCCTATTTTGGGTTGGAGTGCTGCTTAACACTGACTGCCCCATACAGTACAACGTCACCTTGTGGCTGCCCCATACAGTATAACGTCACCTTGTGGCTGCCCCATACAGTATAACGTCACCTTGTGGCTGCCCCATACAGTATAACGTCACCTTGTGGCTGCCCCATACAGTATAACGTCACCTTGTGGCTGCCCCCATACAGTATAACGTCACCTTGTGGCTGCCCCATACAGTATAACGTCACCTTGTGGCTGCCCCATACAGTATAACGTCACCTTGTGGCTGCCCCATACAGTATAACGTCACCTTGTGGCTGCCCCATACAGTATAACGTCACCTTGTGGCTGCCCCATACAGTATAACGTCACCTTGTGGCTGCCCCATACAGTATAACGTCACCTTGTGGCTGCCCCATACAGTATAACGTCACCTTGTGGCTGCCCCATACAGTATAACGTCACCTTGTGGCTGCCCCATACAGTATAACGTCACCTTGTGGCTGCCCCATACAGTATAACGTCACCTTGTGGCTGCCCCATACAGTATAACGTCACCTTGTGGCTGCCCCAGTGCTCCATACAGTATAATGTCTCCTTGTGGCCTCAAGTGTTTTTTTCTTCTAAATGGGCATTTATCGCAATATACATCATTATCGCGATAAATTTAATATAGTTATCGTGGAAATATTTTTGATATCGCCCAAACCTAGGTGCACCTGGGGGATGACTGGTGTAGAGATGCAACTTTTGTGTAAAACTACTTGCGACATTTTAACGCCACAAAACTGGTGTAACACATTTGAGAAATGTTCATCTAGGTAACTATATAGGTATATGCATGAAAACTTTCCCAGTCAAAAAGTTTCCCTTTTGCCCTTAGTAGCTAATCAGATTGTCTTTTATAAGGGATCTGCCAGCTCCAAAACAACAACCAAACTAGAATAAGCGGTATATAATGTGCTGTAATTTCATCAAATAACATGTATTCATTTATATGAAAAATGTATACAAATTTCCAAGCTGCTTTGTTCTCAGTGCCTCACAGCTTTCATCTATGGGAACCTCCATTGCTTACATCAAGGGGGTAACAAGATGCCCTGGTTGTGAAATGAGCTAAGTTCTGCGTCAAATCATATGACCAGCACTGATTCAGTAAAGAGAAACTGCACTATATAAAAGGCTAGTTCAAAGAATATACCAATAACATCAACTGACTGCCGCAGCGCATGTAAAAGACTCAGCTGAAAAGACCTTTTTAGTCTGTAAGTACCAGCTTATCCAAAAAGCCTTACAAATAATATAATCAAAAGCTTCCATTTGTTCCAACCATAACCCAACTAAAGCAATCCGTACAGGGGACTAAACACCAGTTACCTTGTTGGTTGAGGTCGAATCGGTTCAGGTTTCTGTGGCTTTATAGGAACAGCATAGATATCAGGAAGTTTCTGTGCCAGCTCCAACTGCAGAAACAAACACAAAATCTTGAGCTTGTATGTATGGGAAGCACAAAAGCTGGTGAAAGTAGCAGTTATGTAAGACGATAGGGCAGATTTACTAATCTAAGACAGTGTCAACTTAAAGGGGTTTTCTGAGAAGTTAATACTGATGACTTGTCCTCTGGATAGGTCATCAGTATCTGATTGGTGGGGGTCCAACACCCGGGAACCCCAGCAATCAGCCGTTTGAGAAGGCACCGGTGCTCCTGTAAGTGCCACGGCCTTCTCCGTACTTACCAAGCACAGCGCCATACATTGTATAACTGTTGTGCTTGGTATCACACTCAGTCCCATTCACTTCTATGGAGCTAAGCTGCTCCTAGGTCATGTGACCAAGGAACATGTTGTCACTGGCCTAGGAAAAGCTGGAGAAGGCCATAGCGCTACTGCAAGCACAGTTACCTTCTCAAACAGCTGTCCGGGTGTCTGACCCCCACCAGATACTGATGACCTATCCAGAGGATAGGTCATCAGTATCAAAATCTCAAGAAAGCCCTTTTAAAGCTGCCATACACATTCATGAGATGCTCCGATGCTAGCCTTAGGGGGCTGCCTGGGTGAAAATAAGGGTATGTCCGGGTTTTAGCTCTGAACCCGGACAACCCCTTTAAATGTGGTGCAAGACACCTGCTTCTGTTTTTTGCCACACATTTCACCAGAATTTTAGCACATTTTCTAATCCATCTTATCTACCTACGTGTCCTCCTGCCTGCAAGAAGTGTATATTATGACAGTATTCAGGGAATAACTTTGGACCTCTTTAGTTTTAAGAAAATAAAACAAAATGTTTTTCAATGGTGGACATTCACATTGGGTAAGGGGTGCAAAACCTGCGACCCTCAATGCCATTCTGTGTGTCCCCAACAATCTGGGTACAGATATGATTGTCTGTATCTCATGGCTGCTCACATATAATTTATAAGTCAGAAACAGATGACATGTTAAAGGGGAGGTCATAATTAAAAAGGTATGACTGGGGGACATTTTCACCTAGAATAAAGTGTAAACTTTTTCATTTTCACAGCAACTCCTCACTTATTGCTAATTAAATTTCATAACAGTTTTTTTTTTTACAACTATTTGCTTACTTATATACCTCCTGTTAGGTAATATGTTCATTATCTCACTGCTGTTTTCCTACAGGTCCATGGAAGCCATTTTTAAGCTATTGATTTTAATTTCACATGAACCTTATACTCAGGGCCGGCCTTTGGGGTGTACGAGCTGTGCGGCCGCACAGGGCGCCATGGCAACAGGGGCGACCGGCGGCCGACACAGCTCGCAGTCGTTCTCTACAGGGTACAGCAGCCGGCCGGCCCGACCTGAGCCGAGATTGGGCGCAAAATTGCAGGGGGCGCCAGGCAGCAAACACTAAAATGAGGATCATGGGAGCCTATGGCTCCAGTCCCCTCCGTTCTTCCTCATAGGCTTCAGCGCCTGAAGCCTATGAGGCAGTAGAGCGAGCGTAGTGTCTAGAATGTAGTTGATCCTAGGAGGTATGATGTCAGGGAAATAGGCGGAGTCTCGTCATCCAGGGGGCGGGGCCTAACGATGTGCAGGAGATTCTACAGAGCAGGAGCAAAGTCTGCAGGTAAGTATGTGGAGGAGAATAGTGACTGTTATTTTTACTTGGGGGGGCTTTTTGCAGGGGCTGAAGGGAGAAGGAATCATCTTTGTACTGGAGACTGTATGTTAGAGGGGTCTGAAGAGAGGGTAGTTGGGGTGATATTATTTACATGGGACTGTATGCTGGAGAGGCTGAAGGCAAGGGGGTGATATTATTTTACATAGGGCTGTATGCTGGAGGGGGTAAGGCAGGGAAATGATGTGTCTTACATGGGACTGTATGCTGGAGGGGCGTTGTATCTTACATGGGACTGTATGCTGGAGGAGCTGAAGGCGGGGAGTGATGTATTTTACATGAGACTGTATGCTGGAGGGGCTGAAGGCAGGAGAGTGATGTACCTTACTTGGGACTGTATGCTGGAGGGGCTGAAGGCAGGCGGCAAAGAGAGGGAGTGTGATATTATTTACATAGGACTGTATGCTGGAGGAGCTGAAGGCAGGGAAGTAATGTGTCTTACATGGGACTGTATGCTAGAGGGGCTGAAGGCAGGGAAGTGATGTGTCTTACATGGGACTGTATGCTAGAGGGGCTGAGGGGGGGCATAATTATTACTATAATACTACAGAGGGGGCCATTATAATATTAATAATAATAATAATGAGGAGGAAATAATAATAATAATAATAATAATAATAATAATAATATAGAGGGGCCAGTATATATTATAATTATACAGAGGGCATTATAGTTATGGGCACTACGGGGGAGGGGAGGTCTGTTATCTGAGGATGATAGTAAAGTGAGAAATCCCCAAAATTTTGGCCGAAACTCTACAGAGACGAGACGCGGCTGAAAGAAGTTATCATGACGGTCCTATCTCCGAATGAAGATGCTGAGGAAAGTCTACATCACAGGAGATGTCACTGGATGTAACAGGTATGGTGCGGTACTCTTTTTTTTTTTTACCAAATATCTTTCTTTAAATGGGGCCTGGGGGCAGGGGACTGGATAAGGATAAGGGTGACAGACACTGGGTATGATTAAGGGGGGCAAAGGACTGGATAAGGTGGGTGACACCGTGACAGTCACTGGGTATGATTAAGAAGGGCAGGGGACTGGGTAAAGGTGACAGGGTATGATTAAGGGGGGCAGGGGACTGGCTATGGGTGACACTGGGTATGATTAAGGCCCTTAATCATACCCAGTGTCACCCAGAGCCAGTCCACTGCCCCCTTAATCATACCCTGTCACCCTTACCCAGTCCCCTGCCCCCCTTAATCATACCCTGTCACCTTTACACAGTCCCCTGCCCTTCTTAAATCACACCCACTGTCACCTTTGCCCAGTCTCCTGCCCCCTCAATTAGACCCTGCCCCCCTTAATCCTACCCAGTGTCACCCATAGCCAGTCCCCTGCCCCCCTTAATCATACCCTTCACCTTTACCCAGTCCCCTGCCCCCCTTAATCATACCCAGTGTCAACTAAAGCCAGTCCCCTGCCCCTTTGTCATACCCAGTGGCACCCTTATCCAGTGCCCTTCCCCCTTAATCATACCCAGTGTCTGTCACCCTTAATTTAAGGGGGGCAGGGGACTGGGTAAGGGTGACACTGGGTATGATTGTACTTGTTTGCACTTGCACTTAAATTATCTGTAATTAAAGAAAACTGTTTGTTACAAAGATTGTTTTCCTCTTTGTGTATGTTTAGGTGAACGTGGGGGGGGAGGGCGCCACGAGATTAGCTCGCACAGGGCGCCTGAACACCTAAGGCCAGCCCTGCTTATACTATACTTATGTCTTCTAGGTTTTTAAATGGATTTTTTCCTCAACCATGATTTTTTTCCATCCACACTTTATTTTGGGTGAGATACCATATTTTACTTTCAACTATGACCTTTCAGCCATTAAGGGTCATTCCACATAAAATTTATGCTGCAGGTGGGAAATTTCCTCCAGTCATACTTTACTTTTAACTAGAACCTCGTCTTTAACGATGCAGGTCAATTCTTCCGATTCCCCAACCTATTGACTTTAATCCTACAAGAACGCCCTATTGTACTTATTCCTTTCTATTTCTTTCCCTTTAACCATGTCTTTTCCTTTAATCAGGAGGTTCCTGTCCACATGCCTTCCAAATCACGTTACCCGAATGAACACATTCAGATCACATGACCTGTGAATTTTGGTTCTATTAGCCGTTTTAATTTTAAAACCTTTTACCTGTTTTTCTTTATTTTATGCTATGATTAAGCCTTACATGCGTGAAATATGTAAGCTAAGGAATGCCATGAAGTTTTAATGTTTCTTTAGAAAAAGTTTAGTTTTAACCTATAAGGGCTAAATCTACTTATGCATTTGTGGAATATCAGCTAGCAGCTGGAATCCAAGGGATGATATGTGCTGCCTTTAACTACACCGAGGAATATTATACAGTGCTGGTTTTGGGGGAGCTGTATAGCTTTTTAGTTTTTCATTACAGACTTGCAGTGACTGGGATTGAAGATGGCAAATTAGGTTAATAGCAACTGCAGCATCCGATTGATATAAATGGGGGAGAGGGCGCTCTCTGTGCTCCAATTGCCACCCCCTTCATGGGAAAATCATGAGCTTCCAATCGGTTGCTAGACCAATCTAGGACCTTGTGAAAGGATTAACAGACAGACCACAGAATCGCCAAAGACTGCAATAGTAAACAGGACACCGAGTGGGAGGGTCATGTGACCATTCCAGTCCATCAGAGACCTCCACTGACTAACACTGAGCATGCGCTCGTTTCTAAAAATGTGCAGTGTCAATGAAGGGCACTGATAGACAGTACTAGTCACATGACCCTCCGTCAGCATACATTTTTGAACCACGGTGCCAGGCTACAAGTAACAATCAATGTCGTACACAAGGATTAAGCATATAAAAAAAAAGTAATCAGTGCCAATGGATTAATAACAGTATCACCATTTGCCTTCATGTGCTGTTCCCAGCACATGTGCAAAAATAAAGATAGTGGCCAACCCCTTTAACTCCAATATACTGTAATAGTCAGCTATAAAAATAAGAAACTATTAAGACCTAATGTAATTTTAATACATTAATTGGCACAGAATCTGAACCTAAAAATGATGTGGTGTTAATAGTTGGATATCTACTTTAAATATGTAATGAGGATACAACTTACCGTTTTACATAATCCTTTCTAAACCATATGAAATTTTACAAAGCTTGTCTTTTTATAGGAATTCTCCAGGATTTGTATATTGATGGCCTATCCTAAGAAAAGAACATCAATACAAAAATCCCGGATAACAAATTGTATAATTTTTTTTTTTTTAAACAAATTTAATAAAAAAATTAGGAAGTTTATAGCTGAGGGGAAGAAGGTCCATGTGTGCTGATCACAGGCATTTCTTACCCGTGCATTTTGTGCCTCGTGTAGCTCCTGTATCCTTTGCTGCCTTGCACTGTGATCCATTTTCTCAAATATTTTCACTTTTCCTAATACAGACTTGGGTGGCTTTAGCATTTCACCGTCTTGTCCCTCATCCTGAATCCCAGCTGAGGTGGTAACAGTAACAGGTGGTTTCAGAATGGGCTTCCCACCAATCACAGGCTTAGCAGCAACGGGAGGGGGTACAGCCTTGGCAGATTCACCTGAGATTTCACTGCTGGCTACACTGGAGCTACTTCGTTTAGCGTCATAACTGCGAGGAGAATCATAAAGCTCATCCTTGTCTTGTGGCTTCACCTGTAAAACGAAAATACAAAAGTACAAGCTTTAAGAGGCAGATACGGCTTGTCATGTCATAAGACTATATCAAACATGTCCATGAACACACTCATGGACTTTTTTTATGTAGGTCTACTACCTTATACCTGCAGCATGATAGAGCTGAAGTATGGCAAGTCTTTCTAAACCAATTTAGTGGCATAACTGAATATTTAAAATGTTGAATGGATTTTCCTGTCGAAGGCTTGGTCCCATCTTATAATGCCATGGCATATCACTAAGATAAGTTATAGCATTTGGAAAGTGGAAATCTGACTTATGAGACCCCTTCTGATCTTAAGAGCAAAGGGACAGAAGTGCCTTCAGCACTACCACTGCACAGCAGCGCTCCTGACCATTCAAGTAAATGGAGCTGCGCTGCAAGCACCGCTGTGTAGGAATGATCTATGATGGTTTAACTAGCGCTGCAATACTTTTATTCTGAGGATTGTGGAAGAACTGGCATCTAGATCTCAAATGATCTTAAATGGATGGCTATACTACATAAATATAATTTATCTCATATAATATTCACACCAGGATATAGATTTAAAAATGCCACAGATAAATGAAATACCACAATTTTCGCTTTATAAGACGTACTGGCGTCATTGCTCTGTTGTGTCCTGACATGCTTCTTCTTCTGCTACATTATTTATGTATTTGTCTGAAACACACATACACACACACACACACACACACACAGAGTCCTGGTACACATACAGCACAGTTAATTACACACCGATACAGCACTGCTACACATACACACCCCTTTAATAAAAAAATAATAAATAAATAAATAAATAAAAAAACATTTCCCTTCATAGTGTGTGCTATATAGTTCTTCTGCTCTGGCTCCTGCCATTGATAACATCATCAAAGGTCCTTAAGCTGTACTTGGAGTTTTCACTTCCTTTCAGTACAGCGTAGGACCTTCCTCCCCATGTGCTCTCCTGCTGCCGCTGATCACACAGATCGGTGGCGAGTGCAGATGCACAGCTCTCTCACTGATCAGGCAAAGCGCTGTATGTGCGCTCTGCTTGATCATTAAAGAAGCAGTCCAGGGTCTAGCCATGCTGGATCTCCCTGACTGCCGTTTATAAAGATGCAGGCACTTTTTAGCAAGATTTTTTTCTTGCGAAAAAAGGTGCATCTTATAAAGTGAAAAATATGGTAATAGGAGAAACAATGGCCAGGTATAACATGTAAGTGTAGGAAAAATTACATAACATGAACTGTGTTCACGTTATGTACATCGATCAGTACACTGCTGACTAAACATACCTTTGGTGGTTCTGGTTTAAATGGAGGTGGACTTGGCTCTCGTAGGACTTCTTTGCTGCTGGCGTTTTTCATGTTACTTCTTGGTTCAGGTACTGGCTTAACTACGGGCTGAAAAATGATGTGTACCAAAATAAATGTTATTCTGCAGGATTTTAGGATCCACTCAACAATTTCCCAAGATTGCTCTACAGCAGTGTTTCTCAACACTAAGGCAAGGTGTATTTTTTTGCAACCTGGATGTTTTCAAATAAACTCTATTTCTTTTACTATTTATTAATTCCACAAGGTTAGTTTGACAGCCAATCTTATGATTGCTTCCAATGCACTGTACTGTTTATGCAGTACAATGTATTAAACTATCACTACTATATTGACAGGCAAAGGCGGATTGGCCAAAGACCTTACAGGGAAATTTCCCGGTGGGCCGATGCCCATGGGGCCGCCTGGACCCTCCCCGCGTCCGGCTACTGGACATTTTTGGGGATGTATTTTGTGTTGATGGCAGTATTTTGTGATGGACTGTGGTATTTGGCTCTGTTGGGGTGGTATAATGTGCCACAATATGGTATTGCTGGTCCCGCCTACTCGTGTTGGCCCTGCCTTCCATAAAGTTGGACCAGACTACAAAACTGGGCCACTTTTAGTATTTTTTCCAGGGACACCAAGTTCCCAGCCCGCCCCTGCTGACAGGTAACATCATGCTGCACCAGAAATGAGTAGACTGATAGGGCATACACTGCAGGTAAACCAAGTGGCCTTCATTAGGCCTCCAGCTGCCATGTAAAGACCCAGTGATCTCACTTGTGTGGTGCTGATGCCTGACAGAGGGAGCTCCCTCCCTCTAAACTGCTTAGACACCATGGTCAATAGCGGCCATGGCATCTAAAGGGCTAAGCGGCCCAGGTCAGCACTTCCGCTGATCCAGCTTTCATATGAGAGCCGGACTCCTGCTCTCTGTTGCACAGGCGCACCCTTGCAGCACTCATTCTAGGTCACCATAAAAAGGTAGCAGCCTAGAATAAAGCCCATTAACGACCACTGTAAGAACACATATCAGAGGTCGTTAAGGGGTTAACTTCACAATGCAGTCACAAGTCATTGATATGAACACTTACAACCCCCTTAACATACCTCTTCAAAATGAACGGGCTCTGATGACCGGCTAATAGCTGAAACTGGCACTGGATCATCCACAATCTCATCCAGCTCATTGTCTGTATATGCCCCACCTTCCCCGTCTGTGTCTTCAAAGTCACTTATCAATCTGCTGTCACAGCTCAAGTAGTCAGCTCCCATTGCAGTTAGATAGGACATTCGGTCTTCATCCTCATCAACGCCATCTGCCTACAGGTTTCAAATTTTTTTTAAGAAAGAAAAAAATTAAGTAATCAGATTACAGTTTCACAAAATTATATAGAATCCAGAAGTTGAATGTGTTACTATGAGAGGTGTATGAGCCAAAACAGATAACCACTCTGCAACAGTGGCAGGATACATTACATATGTCACAATACATGGAATATGATTAAGCATGCTCACGATACATAGGGGGATATTTACCATCAATGAAGGAATTTTTTTATAATATTCACGTGTACGGTAAACATTTTTAATACGTACATGAACCCTTAGGGCTTAAACAGTAATATTTTGTTATGGCAATTTATCCATATTACAATAATGCCCAATAATCCATATAGCAATAATGCCTGCAAGACAAACTGCAATGCCGCACAGCAGAGCACATATACAGTGGTGCCCCTTAATAATATAATAAAAAATATTTATCACGTCTCATAAATGCACCTACTTAAGAGAAGTCTCTAAAATACACATGCCCTGGAGGGACAGAAGAAATGATCCAAGTTTGGAAAATCTGCCCTTTCTAACTGCAATGCTAATTTGTCTGCTACATCTCAAATTTGATCTAGTCTGTCTTCTGAGACTGCTGGTAGAACACCCCCGAGTGTCTTGTGATCTTACAGAGGTTGTCCCATTATAAACACTTTTCCCTTAGGGTGCATTCAGAAGACCGCAATTTGCAGAACGGGCAGCCCATTATAGAAATGCCTATGCTTGTCTGCAATCAAGAATGGGACATGCTGTATATTTTTTGCGGGGCTGTGGAAGGGAACAAAGGATGCAGACGGCACACGGTGTGCTGTCCACATCTTTTGCGTCCCCATTGAAATGAATAGGTCTGCAGCCGTTCCGCAAAATTGTGGAATGCATGCGGACTCATTCATACGGTCCCTTAGCCACATAATTGGTGAGAAGTGTCTGATCGGCAAAGGTCCAACTGCTAGGGCGTCCGCTGATCATGGGTACAGGGCCCTGTGTTCTCTGGTTTGAATGGAGCAACAGTTATGCATGCATGTGGCTACTCCATTCAACTTGATTGGATTACTGAAGATAGATGACTAAAAACAGTCGCCTATCTCCAGCAACCCTATAGAGTTGAATGGAGTACATGACTGTTGTTCCAATTAAACTAGGGAACACATGACCTCCAGTGGTCATTCCCCACCCATCAGACATTAATCTCCCAGGGTTTATAATAGCAAAACACTTTTAATGTTTGGGCCAAGAAATAAAATACATACCTTTCCTTCTGACACCCAGACTGCTTCTCTCTGTTGGTCTTTGATCACATCCTTCAAGCTTCCATACCAGCTATCATTTGAAGAGTTTAAATTAATAGTGGCTGTGTAGAAAACCAAACAGTCAGTCAGTAGAAAGTAAGAAAACCTTACTTGTAGGACACTACACACCTAAAAATAATTTGGGTGTAACTTTAAAGGGCATCTGTCAGCAGATTTGTATCGCGGTTCCCTCGTTCATTTGTGGTACATGTTCACCTCCTGATCATCACTAACGAACGTTACTAAGAACACTCGTTAGCGATACTCTGTGCGATTCTCAGCCCGTGTAAAGGGCCACCTCAAGTACCCTCTTCATTTGTATTAGAGTGTAACAGTATGAACAAGCATGGACGGGGTGCATTCTTCGGTCTCCTGCCTCTGCTACTTATATTGGTAACTGCATGCCGGTTTTGAGTACAACAGTGGTCAAGGGTCAACAGCTGGAAGTTCCCAAAAGGTGAAACCCCTCTGTTCAGTCATATATGGCATATGACACTGATAGGACTTATATGTATTTGGTTGAAATACCCCTTTACACTCTCCTGCAGCCTCAGTAGCATGTACATTTTGGTTTTATGATAAAACATCCAGTATTCCATAAAATCTCTGGGTAAAAAATTGTGGACACAGACTGGGTTTTAATTACAAAAAATGGCAGTGCCAATTTACCTGCCGGATCTCCACATAGCCCTGATAACATGGAGCTAAAAGCACTTTCATCATGTTGTAGTCTTAGGAAACTAGGATAAATGTAATAATACATTTGTTGCCCTACTTACCTGTAAGGAGATGAGCGCAGGACTTCCTCAGCTTATTTGCCTGCTCATATAGCTTCCGAGAACTTTTGTTTGATGTTGGGCACAATCTTTGCCTCATGGTCTTTACTCCTTGCTTGCTGTCTGGATGGAACAACACGACTATAGGGAACCATTGAGTGTAGTTGAGCAAGTCCACTGCTTTAGGAGTAACATCCATAAGAGCATGTTTATCCTTAACCAAAGTGAATAGAAAAGGCAATGTAAGAAAATAATAAAATGGCAATTCATTCATATTTCCTGCCATTAAACTGGTATTGAATACACTACTGGTCACAGATATAGTCAGAATCATATGTATAATTATATTAGAACCTAACAGACTCAAGTAGAAGTCAATGGGGCAAGTCTCAGCAGGTGGTAGTCCTTGTATGAAGAATTCGGCAGAGCGTACTCACTTGTGTTATGAACTGAAGCCACTTCAAGTGTGTACATAGCCCAAAGAATCAATATATAATGACCATAAATGTATCAGTCACAGGGATGAATGGCTTTGCTGTAGTTGGACAACCTTTTACAGCTTAAAATAGTGAAATCTATAGGAAGTACCATAAGTAATAATGTCTTATTTCATTTACAAACGTGGTTGATAAAAAAAAAAAAGGGTAAAGAATTCATTCATTCATTCCAAGGACTTTACAAATGACTAGGGGACATTCCTAACATTTGGAGAAACGGTGATTTAGACATCAATACAGGAAAGGGTTCTTTACAGTTAGAGTAGTAGGACTATGGAATGTTGTACCCCAAAAGGTGGTAATGGCATTTAAAAAAAAGGGCTAGATGCTCATCTAATAGCAAACGGCATAAGGGTTATAATTTAACAATTACATTTGTTTAATTGGTATAGAAAAGACCAATTTTCAACCTATGCAATATGAAGTAATGCAGTTACAACTTTGCTTGCATACACACATGTTCAATGATCTGTCGAACTGTATTTAATCGCACTATCCCATTTGATTTCTCAGAGCCAGCATCTTTAGGTTCGGTCTCTGCAAGAGTAAAATAAGATTGTCAACAAGTTTCTAAATATTGGCAACGTGTACACCCATGGATCCCCGAAAAGATCACTTACTGGCAATTTGAAATAGATCTGGCATATCTGCTGCCAATTTTTCCATGGCTACATCTGCAATCGGGCCAAACACCACAACAGGTCTTTTAAAGCCGGCTGTGACAAGAAGACAACATTATTAGTAAGGTGACAGAAAATTCACATTTAAAAGGAATGTGTCATTAGAAAATTACCCATTGTTGCAATCAAGTTTTTATGTTTAAAAGGGGTTTCTCGATACTTTTATACTGATGAACCGTGCCTTCCGTAGCAAATTCATCTTCATGCATGACAATGCACCACGGATGCAAGAATTGTCAAGGTAATATCAAAGAAGGAGCCCTATGTTAACGTGTAACTTGGCCTGTTAAGATGTTTATGATTTAAATAGCTTTTGATTTCAGTAAATGTGACCTCTTAAAGGGGTTGTCTTTGTGATGGACCCCCAGTACTCATGAAGAGTATGTCCACCTCTGTATTCTCTTACTCAGGAGATATTGCAAACCGCTGATCTGTAGCTCCCAGTTTTCCCCAGTCACTGGTCGAGACTCTGTGTAGGTGAAATAAAGTCTGCTTTATTGAGCAACTGCACAAACTTATATACAGAAAGTGATCAGATGAAACTGTAATCCCATCACATTCCCCTTCTGCTCCCCAGACATTCTATCTGCACCACACCGGTCCACCTGCTAAAATAGCTCCAGACAGTCCTAGCAGGAGCCTGGACAAAATGTCATTGTCCTGAGCTCTTTCAGAGTACAATGGGAAATAACGAAGGGGAGGGAAGGGGGGTGCTGACAGTCTTTTGATAACAAGTTACACAGTACAAAATAATTACACATATCCAACACCAATACACATTTAACTCAAACTGATGACCATGTCGTCATATAGCTCCCCCAAGTTAAAGGATGTCAGACCCGGTGAGACCCCTTACTGGTCCACCTGGGGATGTCCATGTTAGTCACCCTTCCAGTTCTGTTTGGCGAGATAGTCCATCAGCATTCGCATTGTGTTTCCAAGGCTGGTATTAGATTGTGAAAGTGAATGGCTGTAGGGACAGGCTCCACTGCAACTACCGTCCACCTGGTTCAACCAAACAAGGGGGATCTCCAAAATCCTAGGTCCGTAGTAGCTAGGAAGGAGGCTAGCCCTCAGGCTTCTCCAGCAGCCCCAGTGACGGGTCAGTCCGTCACATTTCTCCCCTCCCAACAGTAGACTAATCAGGTACCAGGCCCCCAACTGGTCTGGACCTGTGTTAGTCGGACAAGATAAATCCAAAACCTCTTCCAACTTGTCCGTTTGACTCTGCTGCAAGAGAGTGATGCCACTGCCCCTGGGGAGAGATGTCGGCTACCTCTTCTCCCTGGGTCTTCATCTGCCGCTGGGGAGGGAGGTCGGCTACCTCTTCTCCCTGGGTCTCCATCTGCCGCTGGGGAGGGAGGTCGGCTACCTCTTCTCCCTGGGTCTCCATCTGCCGCTGGGGAGGGAGGTCGGCTACCTCTTCTCCCTGGGTCTCCATCTGCCACTGGGGAGGGAGGTCGGCTACCTCTTCTCCCTGGGTCTCCATCTGCCACTGGGGAGGGAGGTCGGCTACCTCTTCTCCCTGGGTCTCCATCTGCCACTGGGGAGGGAGGTCGGCTACCTCTTCTCCCTGGGTCTCCATCTGCCGCTGGGGAGGGAGGTCGGCTACCTCTTCTCCCTGGGTCTCCATCTGCCGCTGGGGAGGGAGGTCGGCTACCTCTTCTCCCTGGGTCTCCATCTGCCGCTGGGGAGGGAGGTCGGCTACCTCTTCTCCCTGGGTCTCCATCTGCCGCTGGGGAGGGAGGTCGGCTACCTCTTCTCCCTGGGTCTCCGTGTTGCTCTCTGGCTGGGATTGGAGGTTGCTTTGTGGGCAGAGATCAGCGGTACCCTGCCCTGGTGCCAGCGCTTCAGCTGGGCAAACTGGTGTGCAGTTCTGCCCTGTAACAAAGGGACAGGTAGGGCAGAGGCCAGCAGCGCTCTGCCCAGATGCCAGCTCTTCCACTGGGATGTGGTCAGGGAATACTACCCCTAGGACCTGGTCGCGGGTCTGCTGTGGAGAGGAGGGATCGCTTACCTTCTCCTCCTGGCATTCCTGCGGGGTTGGTTGGGGATCTGTACTGGCCATCCAGCATCCCTGTAGGTCTGGTGCAGAGACCGTGGTCCCATTCGCACCATCGGAGTTAGGTGTGCTGTCCCCCTGAGGTTGGGGAGAGAGACAGGTTGTCTCCTCTCCCTGCAAGGTACACTGCCACTGGGGAAGGGAGACTATGCTCTCCTCTCCCTGCAAGGTACACTGCCGCTGGGGAGAGAGGCCGGTTGTCTCCTCTCCCTGCAAAACATACTGCCACTGTGGAGCAGGACCGACTGTCCCTACTCTCTGAACCTCCGGCTGCTGTTGGGGATCTGGGCCGACCGCCTAGCATCCCTGTAGGGCCAGTGGAGAGACCTCGATCCCATCTCCACCTGCCATATGGAGTGTCCCCCAGCACCCGTCTATCAGGTCCCCTACCTCTGTAGCTGGTAACGAGGAAATGGGTTGGCCGCCATCTCTCCCAGAAAGTTCAGGGGGGCTATGGGTGCGGGGCTGAGGCTAACAGCACTCTGCCCTGTTGCCAGCTCTTCTGCTGGGAAGTAAACTGCCAGTTTGGTGGCCTTGCAGAGAGTCTCCAGGGTCACTGATTCTTGTAGGCAGAGGCCTGTGGAGCTTTGCCCTGATGACGACTTCAGCTGGGGCTAGTAGTTCCACTGCATCGGCCTGCGGTCGGGGAGAGGGGCTGCCTGCCCTGGCTCCCTGGAGTTTCAGAGGTGCATTTGGTGCTGGGCAGAGGTCAGCAGGGCCCTGCCATGATGCCAGCTCTTCAAATGGGACTAGTAGTTACATGACATCTGTGGTTGCTGGGGCATGCTGTTTAGCAATGTCGAACAGTCTTTGGTATGCCTGTTCTAGCTCCCATTCCTGTGCGACTACAAAGTCCAAATCAGTCCTCAATCAGAGCTCACTGGGGAGTTCCAACTCCCTAAAATCACATATGTCCTCCCTTCTCCACTCCTGTGCACTCCCAAATTGTGGATCCTCCTGGAGTGCCTCAAATATAAGTCCCGGGCCACCGAAGTCATAGCCCTCTTTGGGATCATTGTTCTCCAGCCATGGACACAATTGGGTGACATACCACTGTAGTGCCCGATACCCATCATCAGTTCCGTTTGGAGCAGCTCATCCATCTCCGACAGCCATTCCTCCCGGGGATGCTCTCCCAGGAAAGCAACACGCAAGTCCCATTGTTGCCCGTATCGTTCCTCAGATGTAGAGAGGACCTTGCCACAATAGTGCTGCTGCAATTGAAGAGTCTCCCTCCAGCTCTCCCGGCGCAAAGAGTCTCTCAACATGTCCTGGGCAGAACCAGGATTCTGGAGCTGGGCCAGCGCTTCCATGGCCATAGGCAACTGTGGCTCTTCTCCTATGTCAGCAGAAAACTTGGTCCCTGTGGTGGTTTGAATGTCTCCTTAGACCAGGAAGAGCATCCCACTGTTGCCACCAATGTGACAGACCCCCAGTACTCAGGAAGAGTATGTCCGCCTCTGTATTCTTCCTTACTAAGGAGATACTGCAAACCGCTGATCTGTAGCTCCCAGTTTTCCCCAGTCACTGGTCGAGATTCTGTAGGTGCCGACAGTCTTTTGATAACACGTTACACAGTATAACGTACTTACACATATCCAACACCAATACACATTTAACTCCAACTGATGACCATGTCATCACAGTCTTATTATACATATACTATGGGGGCATATTGCTAGGATATGCCCCCATTGTTTTACATGTGTGGGTCCCACCACTGGGACGCGTACCTATATCGAGAACGGAGCCCTGCAATGTGGTGGCTGGAGGACTCCGGTCCGGCCACCACCAAGCCGGCTCCCTATAGAAGTTAATGGGAGCTCACCGTGCATGAACGGCCGCCGCTCGCATCCACTTCTATGGGCTCGATATAGCACTCGGCTATTTTCGGCAGCCCCATAGAAAATGAACGGAGAGAGGCTGCGCATGCGCCCTCCTTCGCTTTCGGGGCTCCGTTCTCAACCGCTGGGATCCGCACCTATAAGACAATGGGGGCATAATTTGTAAAAAAAATAAAAAATAAAATACTGTCTCATTGGGAGGTTTGTTCAATAAAATGTTATTTATACTCTAACAAGTTGGTGACTTAGACTGTCATATATATAACACATTTCTACTATTGGGCCTGAAAAAATGAGGCATACAGATGACCGGTTTCCGTATTTTGCGGATCCGCTGTTTGTGGACCCCATAACACACATGATCAAGAGCATGAGGCTTAAGACACAGCTTGTTGTAAAATACACACAAATTACTGCTCAGCAACTCAAATTGTCAAAGTGTTCTGTCATTTTAGAAAAAATAGCAAGGGTATTATTTAGTAAATTTTATTATACACATCACAAAATATACTTCAAAGTGGTCTGACACAATGACATGTGAGCTTGAAGGATAAAGAAATATAGAAAATGGCAATTACCTTCCCTCAGCATAACCCTCTCATAGGACGGGAATCTGGTGCTGATCCACGAGATTGAAGTTGGGTCATCACGACCCTTCTTAGCATTCTTCTTTGCCCCAGCTCTTTGGGCTCGGTTCTTCCAGAAATCTGCACGGTCTCCGGCTCCCCCTGTTTTCTGTGAATTCTGCACACTGGCCAGCTGATCGGCTCTGAAACATTAACAGCTAATCTCAGAAAGGAATCCTACTACCCCACACCAGAGATCTGCATGCAACATTTGACAAGTATGAAGTAGGGGTTGAGCACCTTGTTTTCACATTCCCTGGGGTTTCTTTATTCTTCAAGCATTTACAAACTTCTCTCAACACTATACAGGGTTGGCGTCATTACAAGAACAGGTCAAATTCATCAGCAGAAATATCTACTCAATATCTGTACTAACTACACTTTTTTAGTAGCGATTTTGACTTGTAAACTTCCCCCTTAAATACATGTCTGTTAGCAACTACTTGCACCCCCTTGTAATAACAATACCAGAGTATGTATTCTTATGAGTCTACCAAGAGCCATTCCTCTATCATTCCTGGTGGAAGAGATGGATGAATTACTAGCAGTTTGCAATGAAGGTCCAGATGGGTGTTACCAGTTTAGGGTGTGTGCCTGCACAGTCTGGAATTAGTGCCGCTAGTGTCAGACTCTTTAGGGTCACAACCCCAACTGGTCACACCCATCTGTACCTTCACTGAAAAAACGGCTAGTAATTCACCCATATCTTCTAGCAGGAATAATAAAGGAATGGCACAACATACAGAAAAGTTATATAAAAAGATGCGGTAAAATTACTACTACATGGGGAATGCACGTAGTTGCTGACACAGACATGTCAGGAGAGGTGACAGGTTCCCCTTAAAGCACATAGGAGAACATGGTTAAAATTCTAATCCTTTTACTCATAGTACTAAACAAAAACGTCTATATTTGCTTCAATAGCTTCAGGTCAAAGAACATTCAAGAAAACAAATCTGAGGAAACTGCTGTGAACTGGCAGCCTTATAACTCACACCAAGACATCCCTGGAGCCCAAGTTGCTTTGAATGACTTGAACAAGCTCTATATTGAAAGGAAATGTGTCACCAAAAATTTTATCTGCCATTTAAAAAAATCGGATCGTAGCACATCTTTTTATTTTTTTATATTGTATTGTATATTTTTTTAATTTAAATTTTAATTCCTGAACATGATTATGGGGGCTGCCATAGCTGTGCTTAACAGCAATTAGAAAGCATTAAGAAATTTGCTTTAGCCCCATGGTCCATAGACACAATGTTCAGGAGGGGAGCTCACTGACTTTTATAGGAGAGTTTTCTAGGCATGTTCTGTACCCTGTGCAGAGGTCATTGTACAAGGAAAGAATAGATCAGATTTGACAATCACATATTGTGAATCGTGGATCCTGTCTTATCTATATACAAAGGTGGTATCATCACAGGCAGGATTAAAATGAGTTAACTGCAGTAAAGTGATCTGTACAATCCAAGAAGTAGCTGCAATTATTAGACATGGTGGCCAGTGCAAAAACTGCAGGATTTTTGGTTTTAGTTTAAATATAAAAAGTGACATTGAAAATTAAAAAACACATCAAAAATTATTTAAAATATGTTAAACATAAAGACGTGATTTAAACAGCAGATCATTTTCTGATGACACATTTTCTTTAAGCCCTGGACAAATAGCAGTGAAAATATTGGAAACAGAAGGCATAATTAGTGGGCAATCTGCCACACAGTACTTATGTACTCCAACCCCAGTATCCATATTATAGCAGAGATAATGTATCACAAGTGTCTTTATACACTCATTGACAAAAAATAACGCACGCAGATAGAAATGTCCGATGGCTGGAAAACTCTGCATGCAGGCAAATCTGTAATGATTACAGGTGCGGTCTGATTAGACATTGGGTTTTGCCATAAGACGGTGTAAACGTGCTTCCCACGCTGCCCTATAAAAATGCTCTCTGAGGTTACTTTTGGGCAGTGTACCTTTTGATGAGAGATCATTGACTGCTAGACATGCCTCTATCATGCAGTAGCATTTTGCCCCCTTGAACCATATCATCTTTAGTGAGGAACCCAGGTTCTGTTTGGGATCCTACAACAGTCAGTACACGCGGTGTGTGCTCGAATCATGCCTTTGCTGTGGAGCGACACACTGCCACAAATGCTGGTGTGACGATCTGCAGAGCCATTGCATACGACAGTTGCTCAGCCCTAGTACCTAGTTATATAAGGGACACTAACAGCTCAGCGATTGGTGCAGATCATCCTGCAGCCATGTGTGGCATTCCAACTGGTATTTTTCAGCAGGAAAATGCTCCCCCACACACTGTAAGGCCCCTTTCACACGAGCGAGTTTTCCGCGCGGATGCGTTGCGGGAGGTGAACGCATTGCATCCGCACGGAATCCTGACCCATTCATTTCTATGGGGCTGTTCACATGAGCGGTGATTTTTACACATCACTTGTACATTGCGTGAAAATCGCAGCATGCTCCTCTTTGTGCGTTTTTCACGTAACGCAAGCCCCATAGAAATGAATGGGGTTGCGTGAAAATCTTAAGCATCCGCAAGCAAGTGCGGATGCGGTGCGATTTTCACGCATGGTTGCTAGGAGACGATCGGGATGGAGACCCGATCATTATTATTTTCCCTTATAACATGGTTATAAGGGAAAATAATAGCATTCTGAATACAGAATGCATAGTAAAACAGCGCTGGAGGGGTTAAAAAAAATAAAAAATCATTTAACTCACCTTAATCCACTTGATCGCGTAGCCCGGTATCACTTCTGTCCCCTTTACTGAATAGGACCTGTGGTGAGCATTAATTATAGGTCAAGGACCTTTGATGACGTCACTCCGGTCATCACATGGTACGTCACATGATCTTTTACCATGGTGAATCACCATGGTAAAAAAGATCATGTAACGTACCATGTGATGACCGGAATGACGTCACCACAGGTCCTGTTGCTGCACAGAGATCAGATGAAGCCAGAAGGAGATGCCGGGCCGCGAACAAGTGGACTAATTAGGAGAGTTAAATTTTTTATTTTTTTTAAATATTTTTTCTTAACCCCTCCAGCGATGTTTTACTATGCATTCTGTATTCAGAATGCTATTATTTTCCCTTATAACCATGTTATAAGGGAAAATAATACTATTTACAGAACACCGATCCCAAGCCCGAACTTCTGTGAAGAAGTTCGGGTTTGGGTACCAAACACGCGCGATTTTTCTCACGCGAGTGCAAAACGCATTACAATGTATTGCACTCGCGCGGAAAAATCGCGGGTGTTCCCGGAACGCACCCGCACATTTTTCCGCAACGCCCGTGTGAAAGAGGCCTAAGGGTTTCCCAGAAATGTCTCCGACAGACTGCAACACTTCCTTGGCCTTTCCAGTCACCAAATTTATCAGCAATCAAGGATTTTTAGGACCAGTTGGGATGCCAGTTTCAACAACCTAAAAGTGTGCAAGATCTACAAGCCCAGCTGCAACATCTGTGGGCAAATGTGCCACAAGATACCATACAGAACTTGCATGCCTCATGCCCAACCATATCTCATCTTGTATCCAGGATAGAGATGGCTTAATAGGGTACTAGAGCCTCCTTTTAATTGTACAGTTTCCCTAACAAACTTACCCTGTCGCTCTAATATTGTAATCACACATACTATGAATTATGGGTTCTGATGCCATTTTCCTGAAAAAGATGACAGCTTATGACAGGATGCTGTAAAACACTCCATTTACAATATACCAATACACTGCTGCCACCTGCTGGCCTGTATTGGTATATTCTAGTAATGGCTACCGGAGCCTGCTTGAGGCTTTGGGCTATTACTATACTGTAACAGGTTCCTCAATCTCAGTCGGGAAACGCTGTTCCTGGTGCCACTTCTGGACTGCTCAGATGCCGTGGTCACATTTGACCATGGCATTTGAGGGGTTCAATGTGTGCGATCGTGATCGCATACATCCGCCGCGGGTCTTTTTACCCTATTTTTTACTATTTTTTTTTTACTTTGTTTGGGGAAAATGACGTTTTTGTTTATTTTTACTTGAAACTTTAAATTTTTGGGGGGGAAAACTTAATTTTTTCAACTTTTTTTTACTTAATTTTTTTGTCCCACTTTGGGACTTCAACTTTTGGGGGTCTAATCCCTTTTACAAGGCATTCCAATACTTCTGTATTGGAATGCATTGGCTGTATGAGTAATACAGTGTGTATTACTCATACAGCTTTCGGCCTGTGAGATCCAGGGGGCTGGATCTCACAGGCTCGTCACCGGAAGGCAGCGCAGATGCCTAAGGAAGGCATTGCGCTGCCTTCCATGCCATCGGGGTCCCCCCTACAGCTGCATGGGGACCCGATGGCACCGCCGCCCACCGGATAAGGTAAAACCGCAGGTCTGACTTGACCTGCGGTTTGTGGCAATCGCCGATGCGGCCCCCCCCCCCCCCCCCCCCCCCCCGGCGTTGTGACAGGATGCCCGCTGAATGATTTCAGCGGACATCCTGTTCCGATTAACCCCCGCCGCAACGAAATTTTAAAGTTAGGACGTACCGGTACGCCCTGGGTCCTTAAGGACTCGGCAAACATGGCGTACCGGTACGTCCTACGTCCTTAAGGGGTTAAAGGGAACCTGTCATCAACTTTATGCTGAGCTCACTGAGGGCAGCATAAAGTAGTGACAGAAATGCTGATTTCAGCGGTTTGTCACTCATGTAAGTCAGTGGTTGCTGAGAACTAGCATCATAACCATTGCAGCACAGGCCTTGAAAAGAGTCAAATCTACCTCAGAAGAGTCATGGTTATTTATAATCTCCTCGCCCATCTGCTGATGATTGGCAGTTTTCTCCTAGAGAGAAAGGGAGAAAACTAGGTAGAAGACTGTCGGTCATCAGCAGGTGGACGGGAGAGCAGGAATTCATGAATAACCAGGACTCTTCTCAGGTGGCCGTGACTCTTTTCCAGGCCCAGTCTACAATGATTGTGATGTTGGTTCTCGGCAACCACTTACTTGTAACTTATAAATGACAGACCGCTGAAATCAACTCACCTGTCTCTACTTTATGCTGCTGTTAGTATGGGCAACAGAAAGTTGATGACAGGTTCCCTTTAAAGCACTAACCACACTACAGTTGTCGGGCAGCACCTGTACCTGCTTTAGGTATATAGTTTTAGAGTACAGGTGTGGCCAGTCATATGTGTGATAACACCCTTAGGGCTCATTCAGTGTGCAAATTGCAGATCTGCATAACAGGGATATCGGCCGTGTGCGTTCCGCATATTGCGGAATGGGACCGCTAGGCCTATGATAGAAATCAGAATAGGACAGGTTTTAGCTTTTTTTGCGGGGCCGCGGAACGAAAGTATGGATGCAGACAGCACATGGTGTGCTGTCCGCATCTTTTGTGGCCCCATTAAAATGAATGGGTCTGCATCTAAGTAAACAAAATAAGCAATACCTTACCAATCCTTTCACTCCCGTGCTGACAATTCTTAGGTTCCCTGCCAGTCTTTATTCACCTGGTTTCATCGATTCAGCGTCGACACAACATGTGACCTTAGCGGTGCAGACACATGACAGTCAGTGATTGGCTGCAGCGGGCATGTGTCAACATGCTGGAAGCCAATATATAGGCTAGCAGGGGACCAGGGAAATATCGGCACAAGTGGTTGCAAAGGGGAGGAGTGTTATTTTTGTCATTTTATAGCACTGTAAACTGGACAATCCTTTTAATATTATATTTTTGGTGGTCTAAAGTAGCAGAGCAGTTTATTTTGCTATTCTCTGGTGGTCTAGGGTAATCCTCTGATCATCTAAAATAGAAAGTAAGCCGGCCAGGTGGTTTAAGTCCCCTACCCAGGGTATCTGCTGTGCACCCTTTGCTAGGATGCTGCACAACATGTACTGATTCAACTTCCCTTCAATCCCTGATGAAACACATCAGTGCAGCTGCACAGTGCTCACCATGAGAAGGCACATAGTCACTACTGCCAATGACATGCATTAGCGCTAACCAAAAGCATCAAACCGTGAAGGATCAGGTTAAAAAGGGAATCAAAGATGTGGTCACATTAATATCTAATAAAGATATACATAGGTTAAGAAACTGGAAATACCTGCTTTTACTAGGAATAAGGCCTTTCTCCAACTCATTGGCAATCCTAACCGACAGCCAGCTGCCCAGTTTTCCATCGTATAGGGTATCAACCACCCTAAAAATCTCGCCTCTTGTGAATCCTAGGAACTGTTGAGCTTCTTTTTCATATTCAAAATGAGTTCTTATGAAGAATGAATCCCCTCGACCACAAGCAAGTATATTTTTGTATACTAAAGAAAAAGAAAAATATACATTAAAATTGGTTGCATGCCCTTTAAACGCTAATAGAAAAACTTAATTGTAGTTACGAAAAATGTTGAGAATTAAAAATGTATTAATATATGACCATCCATATATCACTATATTAAATGTATAATTGCCCATGATAAAACAGATTAACGCATCATATACACAATAGAGCCATGTGCGTAGAGTCTTATGGCGGTCACAAGGGATTTATATGATGCAATAGACCAGTGATGGTGAACCGTTTACAAGCCGTGTGCCCAAACTGCAAACCAAAACCCACTTGCCAAACCCAAAGTGCCAACACAGCCATTTACCCTGAATACAAGTATAGTATATCTTCCATGTACTTTATCACTTAGCTATAATAGCCGCTGGCTGCATTCAATGCTCTGCCTGTGCCATTCATAGTGCGCCCTGCGCTGATGAATGGCAGGAAAAGTACAGAGGCAGATTGGTACACCAGGGTGCAGGTGCCCAGGTGCCATAGGTTTGCCACCACTGCAATAGACAATGGTAGCAAACCTAAATTTAGGTGCAAGTGGAGTTTATATGCATTCCTCACCACTTTCCAAAAAGGGGGCATGGTGGGTGGGAATGGGTGTGGCCATCACCCTGACTTAGGTACTGACATCTAGGCACACGGACTGCCAGAGGATGTGCCTAAATTGTGACAGAGCATGCGCCTCGTCTTAAATTAAGCACATCCTCCCGTGGTACAGGTGGATATCAAGACCAGAGTAGAAATGCCTGTCTTTATGAATGACCCCCAATGTGTGCCACCACATGTTGCCTTTTTACAGCAGGCTTTAATAATTCTATTTGACAATAAACTTACCATCATATTTACTCTGGATTAAAATGGTCACCTCTTCACCTTTTGGGATTTCCAACAAATAAAGAACAGCATCTTCTCGAACAATGCAACGGAAATCTTGTAAGTTTACCTAACAGTTATGAAAGAAAGAACAGTAATGTAAAAAATTGTAACCAAGAGGTCCATCCAGACTGCCCTCTTTCACCCTACAATGTCATTTCCAGGTATGTTTAACCACTTCATTACCATAACTTTTATTTTTCCGTTCACTTAGCCATATGAGGGCTTGTTTTCTGCAGGATAAGACCTCATGCACACGGCCGTTGTGCGGCCGTTCAGTGCATTGGGGACAGCAATTTGCGGTCCCCAATGCATGGGCAACATCCGTGCGCCGACCAAGACGGGTCGAGACCCATTCAATTTGAATGGGTCCGTGATCCGTCTGCACCGTAAAAAATTAGAACATGTTCTATTTTTTTGCGGTGTGGAGGTACAGACAAACACCACAGAAGCACTCTGTAGTGCATCAGTGGGGTTCCGTGCATCCGTTCCGCACCGCAGCTCCGGACTGTGGACCCATTCAAGTGAACGGGTCCGCATCCGTAATGCGGAGAGCACACAGCCGGTGCACGCATATTGCGGACCTGCTGTTTGCAGGCCGCAATACGGCCACGGCGGCGTGCATGAGGCCTAAGTTATACTTTGGAACAGCACCATTTAATACTGCATATAAGGAGGCTAGTAAGATTACAGTGATAACACATTTACAGTATATAGGTTTTTCTTGTGTTTTAATACTGAAATTATTATTTTTTTTTTTAACTCTAGAAAAATATAAACTTTCTTTTCATCTCCATATTGTGAACCCCATAACTTTTTTATAGTTACGTCTATGGATTTGTGTGAGGGCTCATTTTTTGTGGGACAATATGTCATTTTTACTGATGCCATTTTGGGGTATGTGTTACTTTTTGATCACTTTTTTTCCTGTTACACCATACACTGTATGGGATAAATATTTTTATATTTCAATTTTTGGGGAAAGGGGGTGAATTTTAATTTCTTTCAAACTTTTTTAAAATATTTTTTTTAGGCCCCGAAGAGGACTTAAAACATGCCATTTATTTTCCCTAATAGATTTTTATCCATTAGTGAACACAAAATTTTGTATATTCCAATGCAGTTCTGCCACCCACAGGCCTGCATTGTAATATACCAGTAATTGGCCTAGAAGTCTTGTACAGGCTCTGGCCTATTACTGCTAAGGGACGACTTAAAGGACTTTTCCGTGATTTTTATACTGATGACCTATGCTCAGGAAAAGGCACCGACGCTCACAAGAGCCAAGTGACAACACGTTCATGTGTCACGTGGCCTTGGAGCAGCTCAGCCCCATTCAAGTGAATGGGGCTGATATGCGATGCCAAGCACAGCCGCTATACAATGTATGGTGCTGTGCTTGGTGAGCTGCGCGAAGGCAAATGTGCCTTCTTAAAAAAGAGCTGATTGGGTGGGGGGTGTTAGACCCCCACCAATCAGATACTACTGATCTAAAAGGTCATCAGTATAAAAATCCCAGAAAACTGTTCTCAGCCAGGGGAAGACGTAGGCACATGCTTCAGTTTTGTTTTTTGTTTTTTCCACCTTTCAGATGCTGAGGTCACATTTGACCACAGCATCTGAGGGGTTAAACGCTATCAGTGTTATCACCAATCAAAGACATTAGGGCCCAGGTGCCTGCTGTATGAAAGGCGCCATTAGTGAATACCCTGCTGCTGATGTATATAGTTGTCCGGCGAGAGGGTAGAGGTTAAGAAACCTATTACAGATTTTTCCCACTACCTATGCAGGGCACATGTTCCACACCACTATTCTCCCACTTTCTAATGTAAGGGTCCATTTAATGGTCGGGACTGAACTCTATGTTTGCTTTACATGCTGCAATCATCCCTGTTCATACCTTAAGCAGCTGGTCACCCTCTTGAAGACCTTCCTGCTCAGCAGCACTACCTTCTTGCACACCAGCCACAAATATACCAACGTCATTTCCCCCAGCAAGACGCATGCCAACGCTATCACCTTTTCGAAACTGGATCATTTTTGTATTGGGTCTGTGAAACAGAAAATAACAAATTGCTAATTTTTAGGGTAAACGATAAAAAGTAGATTTCTTATATAGTCTCTGTAAAAAAAATAAAAAAAAAAATAAAAAAAATATATATATATTATATAATTGTAAAACAGTGAAATATGATCTTTGTACATAATGGCCTTCTGCATGTATGAAGACTGTACAGAGGTGGGCACCCCATAAAAACACATTCTTCTATTGCTGCATCACAAACAAATGTTTTATCATAAAATATGATATACCTAACCCCAGATTATTCTTACTTACCCATAGGTCTCTAGATCTTCTGGATTTGGTTGCAAAAAATTCTTGGTAGGTGCTATAGGTTTGTCATCTGTAAAGTAAGAAAGCATGAATTCTTAGTCAGTGACCAGCCAGAAACCTCACAAAGACATCTAAACTACTTAGGCCTCTTTCACACTTGCGTTGTTGGGATCCGGCGTGCACTTCCGTTGCCGGAGGTGCCCGCCGGATCCGGAAAAACGCAAGTGTACTGAAAGCATTTGAAGACGGAACCGTCTTCCAAATGCTTTCAGTGTTACTATGGCACCCAGGACGCTATTAAAGTCCTGGTTGCCATAGTAGGAGCGGGGGAGCGGTATACTTACCGTCCGTGCGGCTCCCGGGGCGCTCCAGAAGGACGTCAGAGCGCCCCATGCGCATGGATGACGTGATCCATGCGATCACATGATCCATGCGCTTGGGGCGCCCTGACGTCACTCTGGAGCGCCCGGGGAGCCGCACGGACGGTAAGTATGCTGCTCCCCCGCTCCCCGCTACACTTTACCATGGCTGCCAGGACTTTAGCGTCCCGGCAGCCATGGTAACCATTCAGAAAAAGCTAAATGTCGGCTCCGGCAATGCGCCGAAACGACGTTAAGCTTAAGGCCGGATCCGGATCAATGCCTTCCAATGGGCATTAATTCCGGATCCGGCCTTGCGGCAAGTGTTCCGGATTTTTGGCCGGAGCAAAAAGCGCAGCATGCTGCGGTATTTTCTCCGGCCAAAAAACGTTCCGTTACGGAACTGAAGACATCCTGATGCATCCTGAACGGATTTCTCTCAATTCAGAATGCATTAGGATAATCCTGATCAGGATTCTTCCGGCATAGAGCCCCGACGACGGAACTCTATGCCGGAAGACAAGAACGCAGGTGTGAAAGAGCCCTTAGAGGGGTTACCCCAAAGAATATTTTCTTTTATTTCAACAAAGCACCAATTAAATAAACTTTGCATTTAACCCCTTAAGGACCAAGTCAATTTTGCTGGAAATGCTTTAGTATTTTCATCCCCGCCCAGATCTATAAACTTTTATACTTTTCTATTGGCATAGCTGTAAAAAGGCTTGTTTGTTCTGCAGGATGAGTTATACTTTTGGCTAAAACTAAGGGCATTAACCTGGCAGTCCCCTAGTATTCATATCCTTTAACCCCTATAGAGAGATCTGGACTGCTACAGAAGATCTACCAGGGTGCTCATTCGTGGAGTAGTCTCATGGGATCAGAGACATTGTTGCAGGGAACAGAGGGGTCAGGTGGAATCTAAGTCAGGGACAGACCAAAGTCAGGACTGGAGGAGAACATGCAATATAATAATAGGACTTAGGTCAGGAAGGCAGTGTAGGATCAGTGCGGGTAACAGGCACAGCTCAGGTCAGATAGCAAGGGTCAAATAGCGGTAATTGTGCAGAGGTCTGTACACGGGCAGACAAGATACAGCACACCTAGCAGGAATTTACCAAGCTAAAACACCTACTGCTCAGACGCATTCCCACAGGGGAGGGTGCCTTAAGTAGCAAGGGTAGCCAGGCTATTGGCTAGTGAAGATGCATGTGCGTGCCCTGGCCCTTTAAGAGCCTGGGGGAGTGTGTGCGCGATCACGCCCTACAGGCATATAGGTAAAACCTAGCCAGCAAGCAGGCCATAGCCTGCACGAAGGAACAGAGCTGAGCCGAAGAAGCTGTTCTGGCCAACAGTGTAAGTTTAACAGCACAGTGGCAACTCTCAGCCATTGCCGCTGTAACAAATGCCACCATGAACTGTAAAGAAAAATATATTTGTGGAGTGGAAGTGGAAAAATAAAATGCAATTCTGAAAAGGAGACTTTTGTATTACTTACCAGTAAAGTCTCTTTCTCGCTCTTCCTTGGGGGACACAGGAAACCATGGGTATAGCTCTGCTCCCTAGGAGGCGTGACACTAAGTGAAAGCTGTAAGCCCCTCCTCCATCAGCTATACCCCTCAGCCTGGAGAAGAGACTGCCAGTTGCGTGTCCAAGTAGTGAAAGATAACCACCAACCGGAAAAAAGAACTGTCGAGCCCCAACGGGGGCAACCAAGCCGGAACCACAACTGTAACCCAAATGAAGGGCGGGTGCTGTGTCCCCCAAGGAAGAGCGAGAAAGAGACTTTACTGGTAAGTAATACAAAAGTCTCCTTTTCTCGCCCATATTCCTTGGGGGACACAGGAAACCATGGGACGTTCCAGAGCAGTCCCAGAAGGGAGGGACCAGAACAAACTAGACCAACACCGGAGGCATCAATCAACTGCCGCCTGCAACACCAGACGGCCTAAAGCAGCGTCAGCCGACGCATGAGTATGCACCCTGTAGAACTTGGTGAAGGTGTGCAAGGAGGACCAAGTGGCCGCCTTGCAAATCTGCTCCGTAGAAGCCCGATTCCTCTGAGCCCAGGAAGCCCCGACCGCTCTAGTGGAGTGAGCGGTAACACCGAGGGGCGGAACCCTGCCCTTGGCGAGATAAGCCTCAGTAACAGCCATCTTGACAAAACGGCCGATAGCAACCTTGGATGCCGCCATCCCTCTGCGCGACCCCTCCGGAACCACAAAGAGCGAGTCAGTACGCCTGAAAGAGCTGGTTACCTCCAGGTAAACCTTGAGCGCCCTGACAACGTCCAGGCGATGAAGCTTCCTCTCCCGCGGGTGGGAAGGGGAAGGACACAAAGAGGGGAGAACGATGTCCTCGTTCAGATGAAAGGCGGAGACCACCTTAGGAAGGAAGGAAGGGACCGGACGAAGAACTACCTTGTCCTGGTGGAACACTAGGAAAGGTTCCAGATAGGAAGTGCAGCCAATTCGGACACCCTCCGAAGAGAGGTGACGGCTACAAGGAAAATAACCTTGCAGGACAGAAGTCGCAAGGAAACCGTCTGCAGAGGCTCGAAAGGAGAAGCCTGGAGCGCTGAGAGAACCAGGTTCAGGTCCCAGGGCGGTACCGGAGGGCGGTACGGGGGAACCGCGTGAGCCACGCCCTGAAGGAAGGTCTTGACAGGACCAAGGGGGGCCAGTGGGCGCTGAAACAAAATGGACAGCGCAGACACCTGACCTTTCAAAGAACTAAGGCCCAGACCTTGGGCGAGTCCGCTCTGCAGGAAGGACAAAACGGTGGGGAGAGAAAAGCGGAGCGGAGGAATCCCCAGATCGGCACAGAACCCCAAATAGGTCCTCCAGGTCCTATAATAGATCCTAGAAGAGGACGGCTTACGGGCGCGGATCATGGTGCGGACGACGTCCGCAGAAAAACCCCTACGTGTCAGGACGGTGGTCTCAACAACCACGCCGTCAAACGTAGGGACCTTAAACGCGGGTGGAAGATTGGTCCCTGAGAGAGAAGATCTTCCCTGGCGGGCAGCGGCCAGGGCGCGTCTGCCAGGAGCAGCATGAGGTCGGCATACCAAGACCGGCGGGGCCAGTCCGGAGCGACCAGAATCACCGAGACGCCTTCCGCCGCGATCTTCCGAAGGACTTTGGGCAGGAGTGGGATGGGAGGGAATATGTATGGACGCGCGAAGCCTCGCCAAGGAAGAACGAGGGCGTCGGCTCCGCAGGCTCCCGGATCCCTGGCCCTGGACAGATAGGCGGGGACCTTGTGATTGAATTTGGAGGCCATGAGGTCCACGTCCGGTATGTCCCAACGAAGGCAAATGGCCTCGAACACCTCCGGGTGAAGAGACCACTCGCCGGGGTCGACGGTGGTGCGACTGAGGAAGTCCGCCGCCCAATTGTCCACCCCTGGAATAAAAATTGCAGATAGGGCCGGGACGTGGGCTTCCGCCCAACGGAGAATGCTGGTGACCTCCCGCATTGCTGCAACGCTGCGAGTGCCCCCCTGGTGGTTTATGTACGCCACGGCCGTGGCGTTGTCCGATTGCACACGAACTGGATGACCCTTCAGCAGATGAGTCCAGTGTCGCAGAGACAGAAGGGCCGCTCTCAGCTCCAGGACATTGATCGAGAGTTTGGACTCCGATGGAGACCAAATGCCCTGGACGGATCGGGGAGGAAACACGCCTCCCCAGCCCAAGAGACTGGCATCGGTTGTAACCACCAACCAGTTGATCGGCAGAAAGGACCTGCCCAGAAGAGGGGACTGCAACCACCAGCGGAGAGATGACCGTACCGGAGGCGATAGATGGAAGGGATGATCCAGAGACTCCGGCGATTTGTCCCAGGAGGAGAGGATCGCCCGTTGGAGAGGGCGGGAGTGAAACTGCGCAAACGGGATCGCCTCGAAGCAGGCAACCATCTGTCCCAAGACCCGCATGCAGAAGCGGAAGGACGGTCGACGGTGGAGAAGGAGACCCTGAATCGCCCGACGGAGGGTCAGACGTTTTTCCGAGGGAAGACGTACCTCCGCCGCTTCCGTGTCTAAAAGCATTCCCAGGAAGACCAGTTGTCTGGCGGGAGGAAGGGAGGACTTGGGGAAGTTGATGACCCAACCGAATCTCGCCAGAGTCTCTAGAGTGAGATCCACGCTGGCAACCGCTTGGGAAAAGGACGGAGCCTTGATGAGGATATCGTCCAAGTACGGTAGCAGAAAAACACCCCTGGAACGGAGTAAGGCCAAAACCGGGGCCAGGACCTTGGTGAACACCCGGGGGGCTGTTGCCAGCCCAAAGGGAAGGGCGACAAACTGGAAGTGGAGGTCCCCCACGGCGAATCGGAGGAAGCGATGGTGACACCGGGCTACCGGAACATGGAGGTAGGCATCCTGTATATCGATGGAAGACATGAAATCTCCCTGCTCCAGGGAAGCCACCGCGGAACGGAGGGACTCCATCCGAAACCGTCGAAGGGAGAGAAAACGGTTGAGCTTTTTGAGGTCCAAAATGGGCCGCACCGAACCTCCCTTCTTGGGAACTACAAAGAGGTTCGAATAGAACCCTTGGAACCTTTCCTCTAGAGGAACGGGGGTAATCACCCCCCTGTCCAGTAAGGCTTGAACAGCCGCGGAGAACGCAGCCGCGCTTTTTGGGTCCCGCGGGGGGCGGGAGCGAAAGAACCGATTTGGAGGGAAAGACGCAAATTCGATTTTGTATCCTGAGGACACAATTTCGAGAGCCCAGGCGTCGGAGATGTGAGCCATCCAGATGTCCCTGAAAAGGAGGAGCCGGCCCCCCACCCGGGTGGGTGGGGGCGCGCCTTCAGGCAGAGGACTGCTTTGCTGCGGGTGTGCGGGCAGCCTGCGGCCTGCGCCAGGAGGGCTGTGCCCGAAAAAACGGCTTCCTACGCTTATCCTGGGGAGGGGCCGAAGCGGCAGCTGCGGGGGGAGCCCCAGAGGTCCTGCGGGAGGACCGAAAACGAGACGCACCGGGGCGTCCGCGGGGGGCGCCCCTGGCTTGGGGTTGAGGGAGATGGGTGCTTTTACCACCCGTGGCCTCCGAAATAAGCTCGTCTAGGCGGACCCCGAAAAGGCGGGAACCCGCAAATGGTAGCCCCGCCAAGGAACGTTTGGAGGCAGCGTCCGCTTTCCAAACTTTCAGCCAGAGCTCCCTCCTGACGGAAACCGCCAGGGCGGAGGAGCGTGCAATAAGGGCTCCCGCATCAAGGGAGGCCTCACAAACAAAATTCCCGGCCCGAATAATAAGCTGGGCCAAGGAACGTAGGTCCTGGATGGGGACGTCCGAGTCCAACTCCTGTTCCAGCTGCGCACCCCAAGCAGAGATTGCTTTACCTGCCCAAGCAGAGGCAAAAACCGGTCTGAGAGCAGAACCGGAGGCAGCAAAAATGCCCTTGGAAAGGGTCTCCATGCGACGGTCCTCCGCTGACTGAAGAGAGGACCCGTCGGGAACAGGGATGGCCGTGTTCTTTGACAGACGGGCCACAGGGGGGTCCACCTTGGGTGGGGACGACCAGGTGGCCACGACATCGGCTGGAAATGGATAGCAAATGTCCAGCTTCTTGGGATTGACAAAACGGGCGTCCGGGCGAGCCCAAGCCTTAGACACCACGGAGGAGAAATCAGAGTGGATTGGAAAGACTTTGAGGCCTGCCTGGGTCTGATAAAGGAGACGCTAGCTGCGTCAGAGCTAGGGGGGTCATCCTGCACCTTAAAGGTGTCACGAATATCCGAGATGAGTTGACCCATCGCTGAGGCTAGCTTGGACGGCAGGGCCGAGTCCATTTCCAAATCTGAAACCGCCAATTCACCTTCAGAGAGCGAATCCTTTGGAGAGGAGAGGCTCGTCTGGGTGCGCACGCGTGGCGGGGAGAGGGAGGTATCCGAGGAGGAGGCCCGCTCTACTCTAAGACGCTTCTGAGAGTGCCTAGCTCGGGAGGGGTCACTAAGAGGGAGTGAACCCGCTGCAGCGGCAGAAGCGGTGGACCCGGAGGGCGCGACAGTAAGAGTGGCGTCCTGCGGGGTAGGTGGCCTGTCTATTAGGCGGCCCACGACATGAGTGAGGCTTTCCACGGCCTGGGACAGGGATCTAGCCCAGTCAGGCGGGTCAGAGGAAGCAGGGAGCGACACAGCGGGCGACTGAGGCTGCGGTGGAGCTCGGCATGCAGGACAGTGCGGATCAGACTGCCCCCGGGGAAAGGGTTCCCTACAAGCAGTACAGGCATGGTACCAAGGCTTGGCAGCTGCAGAAGGGTCTGACATGGTGGAAAAAATGTTGCCTTATGGGAGACCCCAGGGCAAAGGGAACGGGGATTACACCCAACAACAGTACTGGCACGGAGGGGGTTAACAGTCCTACCAGACCCGGATGATGCAAGCGGCAGCAGCAAGGGGAGCAGACTGAAGGAGGCTGTGGAGGAGAGGCAGCAGGCACGGGGAGGAACAGCTTCAGGATCGGACGTAGCAGTAGTATGCGATGTGGAGCCCGACGAAACCGGAAGTAGCGGAGCGCTATGAAGCTCCGCCCACCCCTTGCCGCGCTGAAGAGACGCAAAGCCGCGCGCGCGGCAAAATGATTTTAACCCCCGAGGTTGGATGAGTGCCGGCCAGATGAAATGAATGGCGCCGTTCGCGCCAAGAAAAAAACGGCCCCCCGCCGCGCCTGATGTGGCAGACGGCCCCAGCCTACAGCCGTCCCTGAAGGCATGAGTTTGTGCCCTGCCGCTAAATAAAGTGATGACAAAGTCCCCCCCAAATGATACCCGGTAAGGTTGCCGGTACGATATGCCCATGGGGCGGGGGGGGGGGGGACTCGATGTAGCAGCGGTGGGAGGAAGGAAGGGGAGGCTGGAGCAGCCACTCTCACCATACGCTGTCTTCGCCCTCAATCCATCCAGCAGGGTCGCCCCTTCAGCTACTGGCACCGCAGTGGCAGGAAGCCGGGGGAGGGACTTGGCGTGCGGGCGACCCTTGAGCTGGCGGGACGCAGGGGAGCGAGGCTGCCCTGGTCCACCTTGTCTTCTGTGGGGGAGGCGGCAGTGCGGAATTACCGGCACTGGCGCAACTCAACCCCGGGAGAAACAGAGGGGTCTGATGCGCCTCTGTTGTCCCTGTAAGTAGAAAAAAAAAAAAATCGAATTAAAAACAACAAATAACGCAAAAAATAAAAATAAAAAATAGGAAAACAACCCTGCCTAAGCAGGGGGTGTCTTGCCTCCTTGGACACTAAGCAAAAAACTGGCAGTCTCTTCTCCAGGCTGAGGGGTATAGCTGATGGAGGAGGGGCTTACAGCTTTCACTTAGTGTCACGCCTCCTAGGGAGCAGAGCTATACCCATGGTTTCCTGTGTCCCCCAAGGAATATGGGCGAGAAATTGTTTTTACAGTTTAATTTTTTTATTTTTAACTGCGTTTACTATGCAGTAAAAATGACCTGTGACATTAAGTTTATTCTGTGGGTCAGATCATTTTGAAAATGACAATGTAGCAACTCAGGACTAACCTTGAACTTCTTCGAAGTATACTGCTTCTGTGATGGTCCCTGGAACTGGGCTTACAGAAAGTGGACTTGGTGTTTCAGCTGCATTCAACACTTTAAAAGGAGTGGGCATGGCACCCATCTTAGCAAGTCTCTTAGGTGGTTCCTCTTTAGAGCTAAAAGTAACCCAAAAAAAAGGCATTATCGAAACATGAAAGGCAAATGCCTATACTGGTAGAAGCTATTTTCATTAGTAAAGTCATCAAAGGATTAATAATAGCACTAAAAAGCCTGGTATATAAAATGTAAGAATTTTCAGTTTTTTTTTTTTTACTGATGATCTATCCTACTTGATTGGTTGATCACATCAGACACTTATCCCCTAACATTGTTTTAATAGAACAACCTCTTTAAACTGGCCCTACACAACAAGATTTTCTACAGAAAACAAAAAATAAAATAAATGGTGTGTACAGGTGATGTGAATTGCACCTTAAAGGGGCTTTCTCCCTATGCCATCACTCTGACTGCCAGGACCTCCACAGCAATGCTCCCTGCCACCCACAATTCAGAACTACCAACACAGCACTCATTACTTGAACTACTGAAGAATGGACAATTGCCATTCTAGAGTTGTTTTTTTGGGTCAGGACTTCCCAATCAGAATACCCTAGCAATATGCCATAACATTAAAACATGATAAAAGGGCCTGTAACAACTACTGACAAAACAGTCAGGCTTCTCTATCATTTTAGGTGATCATAGCTTTAAACTCTTATGTGAACAATCATTCATTATGTCCGAAGACCGATTACTGTTTGACGAAATATTGATCAGTCATATTGGATTTGTTTGGATGGTTGTCTGCTGAAACTTTTCATGTACTGCATGATAGTCTGTATACGGTCATTCCCCACAGCTCTTTTTTTAAATAATTATACCCCTGACCTACCAGTTCAGTCTGGCATGTTGACGCTCGGATCTTTTGTACAAATCGTCTGATGTACCACTGATCAGTAACACTATGGGAACTTCTAATCCTAAAGGGGTTGGCTCATTTCACACACTAGGATATGCCATCAATGACCAATAGGAGCTCGGACTCGCACCTATAATCAGAATAGGGTCCCTGAAGTGAACGGAAAGCAGCTGTGCGTGCACAGGCACCCTCCATTCATCGCTATGGGAAGTTTACAAAGAGCCGGGCGCCGGCTCAGCCATTTTCAGCAGTCCCATAGCAGTGAATAGAGCAGTAGCCACACTTGCGCTGTGCGCTCCCCATCCATCACTATGGGACTTCCGAAAATAGCCAAACACACTCACTCAGCTACTTTCGGAACTTCCACACCAATGAATGATAAGCACACTGGGGGAGATTTATCAAACTGGTGTAAAGTAGAACTGGCTGAGATGCCCATAGCAACCAATCAGATTCCACCTTTCATTTTCCAAAGGAAAAATTCATGGTGAAATTTGGTTTCTATGGGCAACTAAGCCTGTTCTACTTTACACTAGTTTGATAAATCTCCCCCACTAAGCATGCTCATGTGCTCTCCTTCACTTTGGGGGCCCCATTCTGGAGAGGTGCAAATCTTACCTTTGGGACCTGCTCTTATCCGATACTGATGGCACATCCTAGCAATATGCCATCAATGTGTGAGATGAGCCAACCTCTTAAGCCCTCTTTGCAGAAAAAACTGTTAAATGTATGGTAAACTGGAAGGTCTTTCTAGTAGTGCTTTATGGAGTACGGTATACCCAGGACATAAATATTCCTTTACCATGGGGAGGGGTTGAGATGGGGAGCTAAAGCCCTGTATTTCTTTAAATTAATTATCAAATTATGTAAGCAGTGATGGCATTATCTAATTTACCAAGTCTGACCGTTTGTCTGCAGAAAATCTTAAAGTGCCAGCTTTACACATTACTGGCCAGTTATGTACAGAAAGACATTATAGCACTGTTTCTCACACTGGCTTTTCTTTCAATTTCTCGGTGAAGGAAGGAGAGTCTGAATGCTGTAATCTCCTATCATCTTGAGGGGAGCTGGAACGGTCGGATTCTATTTCAGATATATCTGCGTAACAAAGTGAACAATCTCAAATGTAAAAACATAAGAACTTTTCAGAACAGAAATATGGTGCATAATGCAAAATATTGTAAAACAATTCAGGAAAATAATCAGTAGCCTTCAGCAATTGACATGATTAAGCCTAAACTGGTTTAACATGTTATTGCATTCATAATATCATTGTGGTATACATTATTTTCTATATCTATAACCTGCACCTAAGGGACATCGGCACAGGATAGATGACTGAGTCTCTTCAGAGACACTCGGCATATTAGCATAAATGACTGGCTTCCTCGATCGCCTAAATTTTGCCATTTAGATGCAGTGTTCACAATTGACCACAGCATCTAAAAGGCTTAAATTACTGGGATCGGCACTATTGCCAGTTGCAGACATTAGCTGCAGGTCTCTGCTGTTTGAAACAGCAAAGACCCACCGGCTATGGCATCCACGCGTGAGCGGGCGCCATGTTTAAAGAACATGTATGGTGCTGGGAGTCTAAGGGTTTAAGGCACACTACCATCAGCCTATGTGTAAATATTTATTTTAATTTTTTACATGAAAACACAGAAGCATGATTTCTTGGATATAGTTTTTGGACTTTGCTCCGTGTATTCTACTTTCTGTACTGGCTCTTTAACTTCCTCCTTTATTTGAGCTTTTAGCACAGCAAACAGGCTCACTTGACTTTCTCAGTCAAACCATTCACTGTGACCAGAATGGAAAGAGGATGAGTGACTCAAACATTGCACGGATAAGTGCAATGCTCTTCTGTGGACCCCTTTACTGTTTTGTTGATAGGCCTAGACAGAGTTGTCATACCATCATCCTAAATTCTACCTCAACTATTATACTAGAAGATAACATCTTTCCCAAACAGACACAGTAAAAGTAACAATGGGTTGCCCATCTATATAGGAGTTCTCTTTCTGTGCTGACTGCAATAATTTGTATTTTTACAATTGCACAGCGCTGCTGAAATGAAAAAGTACAGCCAAATAGTAAAAAATTTTTAATAAATAATAATTCTAAAAGTAAAACAAATCATTTACTATGAATACAGAGTTAAAAAATACCCCTTTCTGATTGAAGGGTCCCTTTAAGATGTTTCTCCCCCTCTGGGTTATGTTTGTACTGGTGTTTCACCCCAAATTGTCCTTCTGTACACTGGCCATATACTAGAGATTTCAGACAGCTGTTTTCTGCAGAACGTGTTGTTCATGAATGGTCTTGGAAGGCTGTAATTTTGGACAAAGCCATAAATTAAAAAGAAATCACTGGCCAATCTCTGCCCTGATCTGTAGCCTTCCATCGATGTGATGCCTATATGTCATTTGGCATGAAAAACTATCCGACAAGACAGATAAGCTTCCTTTGGTCAACCGTGTGCGTGTAATGAAAAGTAGTCAAAAAGTGGTCTAAATCAGTCTTTTCAGGAGCCCCAAATCTCTAATGTACAGCCAGCTTTCATTATAAAGGCAGATTAGGAAATAATAAACTCTTATTTAAAAAATAAAAAATCTGCTATTAAAACACACACCTCCAATATCCGAATCACTGTCGTGCAAAGAAGGTACATTGATCAGTGTCTGTCTGGCATCTCTTTGTACAACCAGTTGCAGTTTCCCTTTTGACTTCTCAATTAGTTTCCGGGCATCAGCTAAAGACATGTTTTCTGTCACCGTGCCATTGATCTGTGGCAGAGAAGAAGGAGAGGCTTTAAAGAACCTTTCATATTAAACATGTTGCACTGTCTGGGCAGTGTGGTAAGGGTAGGATGGACTGAAGAGATTAGTATATTGATATAGGTACAGTATATGATGGTATATGTATATTGGAGGGTTGCCCCATTGTATATTTTGAGACATTTTTGTACACATAGATTAGTAAATCGTTTTATAAGAAGGGATACGATACAACGGTTTGCGGTGAGCCTATGTCTCTAGTAAGCGATCTTACTTAAAGGGGTTCTCCAGGCTTTTTTTTAATTTATTTTTTATTCAGGGAAACATCAATAAGCAGCGTACAGATGTAGAAGAGACATTTAGCAGACACATATGCCATTTTAGAATACATGTACAATAAAGTGTCACATATAGCATAAGGTAATCACATTTCCCAATTTTCAATTTTGTCCCCCCCACCTCCCCCCTCCCATGAACCTTTATCACCCCAACTGTGTGCCCAACGTTCGGTCAAGTAAAAGAACTCTCCATCTAAGATGTCTGCACCACGGCAACTCGCCAGTCACTGTATCTGTCTACAGCCCGAAGGAACCACACCTAAACCTCTGATTAGCGAGTGCTACCATCATGCAATATCTGTCTCTAGTGCACCTAACATCCCCTTTATCTGTTCTTCCAGATACCATTTAGTGTGGCGAAAAGGCTTCATTACCTCCTGAATTTCCGTAGGAGTTGGAACATGGCTGATAAATTTCTTCCACTTACTGAAGAAGGATTTCGTGGACTTATCCTTATTATTTTCTGCCTCCAGCCTATCCATATAGAGAATACGGTTCATAATGCCCACTGTTTCGTCTAGTGTAGGGATGGTGGGAAATATCCAGTGTCTCAATATCGTTTTTTTTTACTGCCAGTAAAAACAGATGGATACCCTTGATATACACTCACCTAAAGAATTATTAGGAACACCATACTAATACGGTGTTGGACCCCCTTTTGCCTTCAGAACGGCCTTAATTCTACGTGGCATTGATTCAACAAGGTGCTGATAGCATTCTTTAGAAATGTTGGCCCATATTGATAGGATAGCATCTTGCAGTTGATGGACATTTGAGGGAGGAACATCCAGGGCACGAAGCTCCCGTTCCACCACATCCCAAAGATGCTCTATTGGGTTGAGATCTGGTGACTGTGGGGGCCATTTTAGTACAGTGAACTCATTGTCATGTTCAAGAAACCAATTTGAAATGATTCGAGCTTTGTGACATGGTGCATTATCCTGCTGGAAGTAGCCATCAGAGGATGGATACATGTTCTCATTCTGTTTACGCCAAATTCGGACTCTACCATTTGAATGTCTCAACAGAAATCGAGACTCATCAGACCAGGCAACATTTTTCCAGTCTTCAACAGTCCAATTTTGGTGAGCTTGTGCAGATTGTAGCCTCTTTTTCCTATTTGTAGTGGAGATGAGTGGTACCCGGTGGGGTCTTCTGCTGTTGTAGCCCATCCGCCTCCAGGTTGTGCGTGTTGTGGCTTCACAAATGCTTTGCTGCATACCTCGGTTGTAACGAGTGGTTATTTCAGTCAACGTTGCTCTTCTATCAGCTTGAATCAGTCGGCCCATTCTCATCTGACCTCTAGCATCCACAAGGCATTTTCGCCCACAGGACTGCCGCATACTGGATGTTTTTCCCTTTTCACACCATTCTTTGTAAACCCTAGAAATGGTTGTGCGTGAAAATCCCAGTAACTGAGCAGATTGTGAAATACAACCATGCCACGCTCAAAATTGCTTAAATCACCTTTCTTTCCCATTCTGACATTCAGTTTGGAGTTCAGGAGATTGTCTTGACCAGGACCACCCCCCTAAATGCATTGAAGCAACTGCCATGTGATTGGTTGACTAGATAATTGCATTAATGAGAAATAGAACAGGTGTTCCTAATAATTCTTTAGGTGAGTGTATGTGGAGTGAGTTATTTCCCCCTTGGTATCCCAAGGTATATAATGAAAAATACAATGTAGTGGAGTCAATTGTACTTCCACTCCCCAGATCTGTTTCACGAGTTCTAGCGCTCCCTTCCATAGGGGAGTTAAAGACGGGCAGCTCCAGAGCCCATGCAACAGATTGGCTTTCTGAAGTTGACATTTTGGACACCATCTAAGATAGTGTGCTGGAGCAGCACTATAAGACAAGTCAAACGCATATGTTGCTTTGTGCAAAATCCTAAAGTGCATTTCCCTCCAAGTCTCATTTCCTGTCGCCTGCCTCACACGCTCCAAACCTTCCCTTAACTTTGGGGTCAACTCCGCTTCCTCCAGCTCAACTTCCCATTTCTGGAATACCTTTGCTTCTATAGGAATCGAATGAGTATTTTGAATTTTCCGGTATAAGTCTGAAAGAGAGCTATTTTGATTTCCCATTAGGGCATCGAACCAAGCTCTCCTTTCCCGGTCTCCCATGGCCAACGTCTGAGACCGACAAAAAGAACTAATTTGACTATATGGGAGAAAGTGCGAGGGAGGCAACCGGAACTGCGACTTTGCCATGACAATAACTCACTTCCCATGGGGTTAAGTAGCTGTTTTAAGGAAGTGATTCCCTTCTCCTTCCAGAGTGTAAAGATTACCGACTGTCACCCTGCTGGAAAGGCCGGGAGGGTCCATAATGGCATATATGGAGAGAGATACATAGGCAATCGAAATCCAGGCTTTTAATATTGATGACCTATCCTCAGGATAGGTCATCAATATCAGATCGGCAGGGGTCCGACACCTGGCACCCCAGACGATCAGCTGTTTGAAGAGGAGGCACGCGCCGTGCCAGCGATGCCTCCTCTTCACTGTTTACCTTCTCGCCGTTGCCTCTGCAGTGGTGAGCAGGTGTAATTACACCTAACCGTCCCATTCATTTCAATGGGACGGATCGTTCCCATACACTTGTATAAGAGCGATCCGTCCCATTGAAATGAATGGGACGGCATGGGTGTAATTACACCTGCTCACCGAGGCGACGGCGAGAAGGTAAACAGTGAAGAGGAGGCATCGCTGGCACGGCGCGTGCCTCCTCTTCAAACAGCTGATCGGCTGGGGTGCCAGGTGTCGGACCCCCGCCAATCTGATATTGATGACCTATCCTGAGGATAGGTCATCAATATTAAAAGCACAGAGAACCCCTTTAAAGGGTAGGGGATAAGTGTCTGATTGGAGGACGTCTGACCACTGTGGCCACCAATCATAAGAATGAGGGTCCTGTGCTTCTCTGCTGGAATGGGGTGGCAGGCATGCGTGTGTTAACACCCTATTCTACTTTATAGGATTGCCAAAGATATAGCAGAGCACGTACATGTGTGACTGCTGATCCAATCAATCGTGAGATTAAAAGGGTCCCTATTTTAGTGATCAGTGCAGGCCACAGCGGTCAGACCCCTGCTGGTCAGACAATCGTAATGCTGAGGATAGGGAATAACTTTGTGGTGGGACAACCCCTTTAAATAAGACTGCCCACTAGTGGCATAAGCTTAGAGCGCACTGTTACATGACATCTGTTCAGTCCATCCTGCCCCATACCACACTGCTCACAGACAGGGAAACATGTTCAATATGAAAGATTCACGTCAAACAAATCAACTATAGTACTGCATTTTTTTCAGTTATTCATTAGTTTTTATGCATGTTACACACTAGATTAATATGTACTTCAGTGTACAACTATTCTGCTCAAGCCCATACACATGCATCCTCAGCTTGGCCAACTGTGAATGTGTTCTCAATGGAGAGCAGGGAATAATCTGCTGCCAGACAAATGTCCTGCAAAGACAAAGGACTGGACATTATAACTGTCACAGCGCGGTGTGGGTAGTTAAACTCCACACCGGAGGGAAGGGAAAAGGTACTAGGCCTGGAAACTAGGGAAAGGGGGAAAGGTCACCACCTAGTGAATCCCTAGACCTAGCCCTGACTACTATCAGTATGAACAGACCTCGATGGTAGGTATGTTCATACGCGATAACCTAGAGCCATATCTGACCCTAAAGAGCCCTGGAGATAGAGTAAGGACAAAAGATGACCTTTTCCTTCCCAACTTCCTCAGGCCTAATACCAAAAGATAGGGGAATACAACAAACTAGAAAATAGGAAAAGACACTTAACTCCGAAGTATGCGGATGAGCAGCAACTCCGTGGAGAACAAAACACCAGCACTTCCAAAACCAGAAAGGAGCTATCAACCGCATAGCATGATGGGTGAGACCAGACTAAATAGAGGAATTGGAATGACCACTTAAGCTACACCTGAGACAAGAGGTGTAGTCATAACCAGCAACAACACAGAAACAAGTTGTAACGACATACAAGGGAATGCTCCAAACTCCGAACGGAACCTCACGAATAGCTGCTAGCAGACGAATAGGAAACGCACCCAAGCGGCTTACACTCCTAGCAATCAGTCTCTAACAGCATACCGTGATTTCCCCCAAGAACGAGATGAGGCTCTGTGTTGAGGGTCAAGCAGTGGTCACCCAGAGCTGTGTGTTTATTGTTCTTATATAACATTGTTACACATTAGTACCACCCACAGGGTTTTGTAAAAACAACCAATAAACAGGTACAATACAGTAAAACACTCCCACACAAAATCCTCCCCTCTGCCTGTGATACAATTACCTTACACAATGGGTTGATGTAATTATCACAGGCAGGAGAATACACAACGTCTTCTGTCCTGGAGACAACCGAGGAGTAATTCAATTATCTCTCAGGACAAAAGGGAAATCGCCAATACACACGTGGAGACAATAGGACAGACATCACTACTCAAATATACAATGTCACAACCATTACAGTAAACATATCCCAAAATGGCACGAATTAGACCAGGGGTTCAAAAGTTAGTAGAAGTCCTTTGTGAACAAAGGAAGCATGGCTTTTCTGCCCAGTTTTTACATAGTTAGGCTACATGCACACGACCGTATGTGTTTTGCGGACGCAAATTGCGGATCTGCAAAGAAAACGGATGACTTTTCGTATGGCATCCATTTTTTTGCGGATTCGTTTTTTTTGCGGATCCATTGTAATAATGCCTATCCTTGTCCGCAAACTAGAAAAAAATAGGACATGCACTATTTTTTTTTGCGGAGCAACGGAACGGACATACTGATGCGGACAGCACACGGTGTGTGGTCAGCGTTTTTTGCGGACCAATTGAAATGAATGGGTCTGCATCCTACCCGCAAAAAAAACGGACCGGACACGGAAACAAAATACGGTCGTGTGCATGAGGCCTTAGGCTGTGTGAGAGAATTGGCTTAACTGGGTGTGGTAAGCCAACTAGGTACAGAAAATACCTCTATTCACAACAGCAAAACTACACAAAAATACATAACTCCTATCAAACTGAACAGAACCCCCACATTCAACTTATCCCCAGATGGCATGGATCTGAGCGCTCAATATATCCGAACAGCGCTCAGATGCCACAAACACAGTCAAATCACCATGGGGTTTAAGTTTAGCATGGGCTGATGAGAGGACCTATAATCCTGGGGCAAGAGGCTGGCAACCAGGCTTCTCCAGCACCCAGTGGGGAGGTTGGTTTCGCCACACAAGTGAAACCAAAGAGGCTGTCAGATCACATCACGTGCAGCCAGTCTCTTAGATCTTCTGCCCCTGTCACGGGAGAGACCGCGACAATAACTTCTGCCGTCACCAGAGAGAGTTAGGACAACTCAATACACATCAGATGGTTGGCTGATCCCACCACAATTAGTAGGTTCAGACGACATTCTTCAAACCTGTAAAATGGACGTCATCAATATAGCATAAAACAAAAATACAAAAGATATTTACCTTAAGAACAATGTCTCCTTCATTTAAATTGCCATCTCTCGTTGCCAATCCAGCATCTGTCATTTCTTTGATAAATATCTGGCTACCTAGTCGCAAACCATACTCTGTGATAAACAAAAAAAGCATAAAACATGACATGAAATTCTCCAAAATAAACACTGTGTGCACGCATTTGTTTATGTGTGTATGCTGACCCAGAGAAAAGATGCAGCAGCACTCCAGCTGCGCTGGAATAAGATGGCGAATACTTCATTAACCCATATTGCAATGTATTAGCTGACTTGATGAGGCCTTTTTAAGCCCTCAATATGTATATTTGCACCCATGGGGCATTTTTATATGTATGCATATGATTAAGTGTGCACATGAACTATAACACTACTCTGAAACATTATTTTTCTATGCATTTTATTTACATGGTTACGGCACTTAGCTGTGAACAACAGTTTAAACATTTCCTTTAGAGTAGCCATGTGGACAAAAGAAACCTCACTGAAAAACAGATCATATGGGAGAGCTTTAAGCATGCCTCGTGACCTGTGCAAAAGCCATTGCGCTGGAAGGAGAAGGAGGTAAGTGTGGATTAACCATACTTATGGTCAATGGGGTGATCCTGTTTTTTTTTTTTTTTTTTTTCCTCCAGGACTTTGATTTTTGCGGGACGACTTGTAGTCATTAAAAATATATAGGAAGACTGAGCACTCGCCAGCTGGACCAATTAGAGACCAAGAACAGATAATATGTAGCAATAGAATTTATTAATAGCCCTAAATCTATAATGCAGTAAAATCTATAATACAATAACAATATAAAACCTAAAAAACAATTGATATTCAAATGTAATAAATACACCTATAGTATATAATGCAGTGATATAAATATGACAAACAATTCCAAAAATCCTAAAAAAGAGGGCAGATATTAGCGATGCATAAAAACATATATGTAGATGGTTGGGATATTCGATGAATATTCGATAGACGACTAATCAATTCAATGAAAAAATGCGCCAGATATAGTGTCCGATAGTCAGAGCGGATAAGTGTCCCTGTGTTTAAGGAAATCAGTTCACTTATGCAGGATAATTTGATCAATAGGACCAGATGAACATACAGTCAGTGGATGTAATACACCTGTTATTTGCCATCTGATGGGAGTATAACCGTGGCGTCCCACGAGGCTCACTGTATCAGATTCGGCGGTACCTGGGTCTAGTCGCTTGCTTGGGGTGATTCGGATGATCATGTAGCTCTCAGCATGAGAGATCTCCTGGTGATGTTCACCGATGCTGCAAGCCTGGACTTGGTTAGTAGTTAACAAGGCGTTTCCTCCACATTAGCAAGAAGTCGCAATTCCGGCAAAGTTAAAGTCCAATTGTCGGGATGTTGGGGTCTCGTAAGTGTTCATCAGCTGATGTCCGAGGTGTACAAATAACAGGTGTATTACATCCACTGACTGTATGTTCATCTGGTCCTATTGATCAAATTATCCTGCATAAGTGAACTGATTTCCTTAAACACAGGGACACTTATCCGCTCTGACTATCGGACACTATATCTGGCGCATTTTTTCAGTGAATTGATTAGTCGTCTATCGAATATTCATCGAATATCCCAACCATCTACATATATGTTTTTATGCATCGCTAATATCTGCCCTCTTTTTTAGGATTTTTGGAATTGTTTATGTCATATTTATATCACTGCATTATATACTATAGGTGTATTTATTACATTTGAATATCAATTGTTTTTTAGGTTTTATATTGTTATTGTATTATAGATTTTGCTGCATTATAGATTTAGGGCTATTAATAAAATATATTGCTACATATTATCTGTTCTTGGTCTCTAATTGGTCCAGCTGGCGAGTGCTCAGTCTTCCTATATATTTTTATATTTTATTCTATTCATGACTGGGTGAGTCATTCCAGACTTAGCAGCACCCATTTCCATAACCGCATACAGAGTGAGCCACCATACTTTGATTATAGACTTGTAGTCATTGCTATAATTTTGGGGTAATTCTGCATTTTTTCACGGCATTCACTATGAGAGATAATCTACTTATTTTGTAGTGTAAGTCATTACGGATGCGGCAACACCAAATATGTGGAGAGTTTTGTTTTTTGCATTTTAGACGTGGGAAATAAGTAGTGGATCCGCAGAAGTTATGTAGAGGCACCGGCATATCGAGCGCCGGTCTAAACGTAAGACGGCTTCCTTACTGGCTTACATTTAGACCATTTTCTACGCCTTAAACGTCCCCTTCCCTGCCCACGCCACACATACTTTTTCAGACCTGGCGTGAGCAGGGAAGGGGACCTTTAAGGTGTAGAAAATGGTCTAAATGCAAGCCAGCAAGGAAGCTGTCTTATGTTTAGACCGGCACTCGATACGCCGATGCCTCTACATAACTTCTGCGGATCCACTGCTTATTTCCCACGTCTAAAATGCCGGTCTTAAGAAATGACCACCTTTTTTCCATTAAAAAATGCTTTTCAATTGAGTCACAGATTGCGGTGCAAATGGTCTTTGCGCTGCAATCTGCGCCAGAAATACGCCTAATATAGGCATATTTCTGATCATAAATGACCCCCAAAGGGTTTTGGAGATTTTTATTTTTTTTTACTTAAATGAAACCAATTTTTTTTTTAACCACTTATCAGGCCCACAAGGAGACTGACAGGCGATCTTCGCTTCTATAGTAACTACACTAGACTGCTTATGCAGTATAATATAATATACTGTCAATACTTTACTAACAGTAAGGCGCAGCCTGATAAGCATACACTGCAGGTCCCCTGGCTGACATGCAAAGACGTCAGCACCCCAAGATCTTATTTGTGGGGTGCTAATGCCTAAGAGAAGGAGCACTCTCCCTCAAAACCACTTAAATGCAGGGGATCGGCACTTATGCCAATCCGGGCAGTTAGGAGTAGGAGACTAGCTCTCATGTGAGCAGAGCCTGTGCAGCGCTTAAACTAGGCCAATGTAAAAAGGCAGCAGCCTTGTCTAAGGCCCATTAGTGACCGATACTGGAAATCACCGCACTGCCAAATTACCAGCTTCTACCCTTCCATACTGTATCGTTCTTTCCCTTGTGGATTTTGTAAGCTCTTGTGGGCAGGTGCCTCTGTACCAATCTGTCACTCAGTTAATTCATGTTTATTGCAATTGCTTTGCTTCCTACAGTATGTACTAAAACTGCATTAAATATGTAAAGCACCCTGGCACTTTAAAACTAATAACAAAAATAAGGGGACAGCCTACTGTGAGGAAATACTTCAGTTTAGTGGAAAAAATAAAAAATAAAAACAAAATTGATAAAAAAAAAAATAGGTTATTTACAATACATTCCCTTTAAAGGGAACGGTCATCAACTATTTGCTGACCTCACTGAGGGCAGCATAAATTAGTGACAGAAATGCTGGTTTCAGCGGTGTGTCTCTCATATACTAAGTAAGTGGTTGCCGAGAACCAGCATCATAACCATTGCAGTACAGGCCTTGAAAAGAGTCAAATCTACTTGAGAAGAGTCATGGTTATTCATAATCTCCTGCTCTCCTCGCCCACCTGCTGATGGTTGGCAGTTCTCTCCTAGAGAGAAAGAGAGAAAACTAGGTAGAAGAAAGACTGTCAGTCATCAGCAGGTGGGCAGGAGAGCAGGAATTCATGAATAACCAGGACTCTTCTCAGGAGGCAGTGACTCTTTTCCAGGCCCAGTCTGCAATGATTGTGAAGTTGGTTCTCGGCAACCACTTACTTTTAACTTATAAATGACAGATCGCTGAAATCAACTCACCTGTCCACTTTATGCTGCCGTTAGTATGGGCAACATAAAGTTGATGACCGGTTCCCTTTAACCACCTCCGGACCGCCTAACGCAGGATCGCGTTCCGGAGGTGGCAGCGCTGCGCACAGTCACGCATATACGCGTCATCTCGCGAGACGCGAGACTTCCTGTGAACGCGCGCTCACAGGAACGGAAGGTAAGAGAGTTGATCTCCAGCCTGCCAGCGGCGATCGTTCGCTGGCAGGCTGGAGATGTGTTTTTTTTAACCCCTAACAGGTATATTAGACGCTGTTTTGATAACAGCGTCTAATATACCTGCTACCTGGTCCTCTGGTGGTCCCCTTTGTTTGGATCGACCACCAGAGGACACAGGTAGCTCAGTAAAGTAGCACCAAGCACAACTACACTACACTACACCCCCCCGTCACTTATTAACCCCTTATTAGCCCCTGATCACCCCATATAGACTCCCTGATCACCCCCCTGTCATTGATTACCCCCCTGTCATTGATCAACCCCCTGTAAAGCTCCATTCAGACGTCCGCATGATTTTTACGGATCCACTGATAGATGGATCGGATCCGCAAAACGCATCCGGACGTCTGAATGAAGCCTTACAGGGGCGTGATCAATGACTGTGGTGATCACCCCATATAGACTCCCTGATCACCCCCCTGTCATTGATTACCCCCCTGTCATTGATTACCCCCCTGTAAAGCTCCATTCAGACGTCCGCATGATTTTTACGGATGCACTGATAGATGGATCGGATCCGCAAAACGCATCCGGACGTCTGAATGAAGCCTTACAGGGGCGTGATCAATGACTGTGGTGATCACCCCATATAGACTCCCTGATCACCCCCCTGTCATTGATTACCCCCCTGTAAAGCTCCATTCAGATGTCCGCATGATTTTTACGGATGCACTGATAGATGGATCGGATCCGCAAAACGCATCCGGACGTCTGAATGAAGCCTTACAGGGGCATGATCAATGACTGTGGTGATCACCCCATATAGACTCCCTGATCACCCCCCTGTCATTGATTACCCCCCTGTCATTGATTACCCCCCTGTCATTGATTACCCCCCTGTCATTGATTACCCCCCTGTAAAGCTCCATTCAGACGTCCGCATGATTTTTACGGATGCACTGATAGATGGATCGGATCCGCAAAACGCATCCGGACGTCTGAATGAAGCCTTACAGGGGCGTGATCAATGACTGTGGTGATCACCCCATATAGACTCCCTGATCACCCCCCTGTCATTGATCACCCCCCTGTCATTGATCAACCCCCTGTCATTGATCACCCCCCCTGTCATTGATCACCCTCTGTAAGGCTCCATTCAGACATTTTTTTGGCCCAAGTTAGCGGAATTTTTTTTTTTTTTTCTTACAAAGTCTCATATTCCACTAACTTGTGTCAAAAAATAAAATCTCACATGAACTCACCATACCCCTCACGGAATCCAAATGCGTAAAATTTTTTAGACATTTATATTCCAGACTTCTTCTCACGCTTTAGGGCCCCTAGAATGCCAGGGCAGTATAAATACCCCACATGTGACCCCATTTCGGAAAGAAGACACCCCCAGGTATTCCGTGAGGGGCATATTGAGTCCATGAAAGATTGAAATTTTTGTCCCAAGTTAGCGGAAAGGGAGACTTTGTGAGAAAAAAATTAAAAATATCAATTTCCGCTAACTTGTGCCAAAAAAAAAAAATTTATATGAACTCGCCATGCCCCTCATTGAATACCTTGGGGTGTCTTCTTTCCAAAATGGGGTCACATGTGGGGTATTTATACTGCCCTGGCATTCTAGGGGCCCCAAAGCGTGAGAAGAAGTCTGGTATCCAAATGTCTAAAAATGCCCTCCTAAAAGGAATTTGGGCACCTTTGCGCATCTAGGCTGCAAAAAAGTGTCACACATCTGGTATCGCCGTACTCAGGAGAAGTTGGGGAATGTGTTTTGGGGTGTCATTTTACATATACCCATGCTGGGTGAGAGAAATATCTTGGTCAAATGCCAACTTTGTATAAAAAAATGGGAAAAGTTGTCTTTTGCCAAGATATTTCTCTCACCCAGCAAGGGTATATGTAAAATGACACCCCAAAACACATTCCCCATCTTCTCCTGAATACGGCGATACCACATGTGTGACACTTTTTTGCAGCCTAGGTGGGCAAAGGGGCCCATATTCCAAAGAGCACCTTTAGGATTTCACAGGTCATTTACCTACTTACCACACATTAGGGCCCCTGGAAAATGCCAGGGCAGTATAACTACCCCACAAGTGACCCCATTTTGGAAAGAAGACACCCCAAGGTATTCCGTGAGGGGCATGGCGAGTTCCTAGAATTTTTTATTTTTTGTCACAAGTTAGTGGAAAATGCTGATTTTTTTTTTTTTTTTCATACAAAGTCTCATATTCCACTAACTTGTGACAAAAAATAAAAACTTCCATGAACTCACTATGCCCATCAGCGAATACCTTGGGGTCTCTTCTTTCTAAAATGGGGTCACTTGTGGGGTAGTTATATTGCCCTGGCATTCTAGGGGCCCAAATGTGTGGTAAGGAGTTTGAAATCAAATTCTGTAAAAAATGACTTGTGAAATCCGAAAGGTGCTCTTTGGAATATGGGCCCCTTTGCCCACCTAGGCTGCAAAAAAGTGTCACACATCTGGTATCTCCGTACTCAGGAGAAGTTGGGGAATGTGTTTTGGGGTGTCATTTTACATATACCCATGCTGGGTGAGAGAAATATCTTGGCAAAAGACAACTTTTACCATTTTTTTATACAAAGTTGGCATTTGACCAAGATATTTATCTCACCCAGCATGGGTATATGTAAAAAGACACCCCAAAACACATTCCTCAACTTCTCCTGAATACAGAGATACCAGATGTGTGACACTTTTTTGCAGCCTAGGTGGGCAAAGGGGCCCATATTCCAAAGAGCACCTTTCGGATTTCACAGGTCATTTTTTACAGAATTTGATTTCAAACTCCTTACCACACATTTGGGCCCCTAGAATGCCAGGGCAGTATAACTACCCCACAAGTGACCCCATTTTGGAAAGAAGAGACCCCAAGGTATTTCGTGATGGGCATAGTGAGTTCATAGAACTTTTTATTTTTTGTCACAAGTTAGTGGAATATGAGACTTTAAAAAAAAAAAAAAAAAAACACACCTCATTTTCCGCTAACTTGTGACAAAAAATAAAAAGTTCTATGAACTCACTATGCCCATCAGCGAATACCTTAGGGTGTGTACTTTCCGAAATGGGGTCATTTGTGGGGTGTTTGTACTGTCTGGCCATTGTAGAACCTCAGGAAACATGACAGGTGCTCAGAAAGTCAGAGCTGCTTCAAAAAGCGGAAATTCACATTTTTGTACCATAGTTTGTAAACGCTATAACTTTTACCCAAACCATTTTTTTTTTACCCAAACATTTTTTTTTTATCAAAGACATGTAGAACAATAAATTTAGAGCAAAATTTCTATATGGATCTCGTTTTTTTTTGCAAAATTTTACAACTGAAAGTGAAAAATGTCATTTTTTTGCAAAAAAATCGTTAAATTTTGATTAATAACAAAAAAAGTAAAAATGTCAGCAGCAATGAAATACCACCAAATGAAAGCTCTATTAGTGAGAAGAAAAGGAGGTAAAATTCATTTGGGTGGTAAGTTGCATGACCGAGCAATTAACGGTGAAAGTAGTGTAGGTCAGAAGTGTAAAAAGTGGCCTGGTCTTTCAGGGTGTTTAAGCACTGGGGGCTGAGGTGGTTAAAAGGAGTAGTACATCTGTTACGTGCATTCAATCAATTTCTGTGTTTGTACAACAAACTCAGGGGGCCAGGAAACTCCTAATCATCCTTATTACATAAAAATGCATCATCTATGACTCCATGCCCCAATTTTGTTACGGTTTATTGCCGAAATGAAAATTGTCACAATTTAAAATATAATAAAGATCCTGTTGTAGTGCAAAGCTGGGACAACCCAGGCACATGTGTCTCGCGACTTCTTGCTGCAGAAAAGTCACATGACATTTTTTATAATAATAATCAATGGTGTCGCACTGCGACATGCGGCAACTGCGATACGACAGTAGGAGAAAATCCATCCAATTTTTTGTGCGACTGTCAGGATAGTCACAGCATGTCGCAGTGCGACACGATTGTCTATCATAATTTCACTAAATTCATGCCGCAGTGTAGTTGTACCCTTTGTCGCGCGACACATGTTGCTGTGTAGCCCTAGCCTAATTCTACAAATAATTCATTTAAAAAGCAAAATCATCAAACAAAAGCCACAACTTTTACAGTATAGTCCTACCTTCATTTTGCCTCTTTTTGAAAAGTAATACACTAACGGGTTTCTCTTGACCTTTTCGGGCAGATAGTCGGAGTGGTTCAGGGGATGGGCTAGGAGACTGGAGCAGATCTCGGCTGCGGTGAAGTACTGCTTTCTCACTCTTGTATTCAATTTGGGATCGTCGGTTACTTCCTCTATCCGGACTGTAGTCTCCACTGTAGCTACGTTCAAAGGACTCTTCCCTGTCCACACTTCTTACTCGATCTCTCCTATATTTCCGTTCCTCACTCAGATCTCTGTCAATGCTTCTGCCTCGGCTTCCCTCCCGTCTAGATTCATGCTCATCATCTAGATTCCGTTCTTTGCTCCTACCACGAACATAACCTGGGTCTCTGTCATATGAGCGACCTCTTTCTTGCTCCCTACCATAGCCTCTGTCTGGGCTGGATTCTCTACTACGTCGACCATTGCCGCTCTGCCAGCTTTCACTGTATCCACTGTATGCACTTCTGTTATCAAGCTGTCCATCATCAATTATATCAAATACCCTAGAATCAGGATCAGGAGAGGGGGTTCGCCTTATTGCTGTTACTTGAACCTTACGAGGTCTTTTCACTACCTAATTCAACAAAGAAGAGAGGGAAAAGAACACTGATAAATTAAAGTTCTACCAGAATGACAATTGGTAAATGGTATAATCTGCATGGACTTTGCATGTTCTCCCAATGCTTGTGTAGGCTTCCTGTAGGTCTCCTCTATTTTTCCCTGCACTCAAAAAACATATGGATAGGTGAACTGGATTCTTATGAAACTGACTCTGTGTATACAAGATAGGGTAATTAAATTGTGAGCACCACTGGGAACATGAACTGAAATGAGAGATGAGAATTTCTGTACTGCGCTGTATAATATGTTGCCATAAACACCCAGAAATAAATGAATAAATAATATGACTGATGGAGAACACAGCTCAAGTATATTTATGGTTTTATTTTTTTGACAAATTTAACAAAATGGGTTAACCTGAACGCCATCTCAGTGCAAGTCTGGTCGTTAGCTGCAAATGCTTTCCATTACATGGACAACATGGGACACACACTATCTAATGGAACCTCACATTTCATAACCTTGAATGAGAGGTTCCTTTGTTATAGCTGAGAAACAAGCCTCAAAGATTATCTGCATGATTTCAAAAACTTGCTTCCGACTTCTAGATTAGACGAGGAGTAAAAAACAAAAACAAAAAAAAACACCTTCATAAAGTGCTTATTGCTTTGTGAAGACACTTTCACTCAGTTAGAGGAAGAGGAGAAATATCTGAAAGATACTATGGCACATTTATTACTTCTACTCTACTTTTGTGGTGTAAAAAAATAAATAAAATAAAAAATCACCGTCACTGCTTTTGAAGTGTAAAGAAATGTAAGGCCCCTTTCACACAAGCGAGTTTTCCACGCGGGTGCACTCCCGCACTGATTCCTGACCCATTAATTTCAATAGGTCTGTGTACATGAGCGTTTGTTTTCACGCATCAGTTCTGCGTTGCGTGAAAAACACAACATGTTCTATATTCTGCAATTTTCACGCAGCCCTGGCCCCACAGAAGTAAATGGGGCTTCAGTGAAAAGACTTGCTTCTGGATGAAATGCGTTTTTCACCGATGGTTGCTAAGAGATGTTGTTTGTAAACCTTCAGTTTTTATCACGCGCATGAAAAACGTATCAAAACGCATTGCACCCGCGCAGAAAAAACTGAATAACGCAATCGCAGACCAAACTTGCTTGCAAAATGGTGTGAGTTTCACTGAACGCATCTTTATCGTTCATATGAAAGAGGCCTAAGTGGGGTTTAGCAAACACCCCCCAAACTAGAGTACACAGTGTACAATGTGACGCAGTCTGATCATGTCATTTTTATCTTCATACCCACTTGCATTCGGACGCTATGCTCCCACAAACCAGCAGTAAAATGCATTGAGAGGACTCCTGAGCTCATGCACATAATGGAGAGGACTCCAGGGGGAGTCCTCACAATGCATTTTACTGCTGTTTGAAGGCTCCTTCAAACAGCAGTAAAATGCATTGCACAGCATCAGAATGCAAGTGGGTATGAAGATACAAAATTACAGAATCTGACTCAGTGTCACTTACACTACACACTGCGTACTCTAGTTTACCATGGGGGGTTGGCGCTGACATATTCCCTTTAATATATCTTCCCAAGAAAGAAAGCACATTGGCACATTTATATAAAGGAAATCTAAAAATAAAAAATAAAAAAATAAAAAGTTACTCTTACAATCACAGCAGTTTTTCCACACTTTCGTAATTGTTGCACTGCAAATGAATGTGGAACATTATCCATAGGTGTTCCATTAACCATGACCACGCGATCATTTTCTCTGTAAAACAGAAGAACAAACAATAATTAGAGAATATGCATTAATAAAAAAACTATATTACTACCAACGTTTATCTTAGATCATTAAGCAGGCACAATTGTACCAACTTGAGGTTTGACAAAGCACTGTACAAGGGATCCATATGCGCTCTAAAGCTGGGATAACTATTAGATTGGTGGGGGTTCTACTGCTGGGGGACCCCCCCCCCCCCATTGATCACCAGAACGGGGACCCCATAAACCATGGAGCCCCCGGAAATGAATGGAGCAGCCGGTCGATTCATCATTTCTATGGGAGTTTCACTCAGCTATCTCCGGAACTTCCATAGCAATGAATAACCTAGCTGATGGCTCTGTTCATTTCTGAGGGCTCCATGGGGTACGGTGTCCCCATTCTTGTGATCAGTGGGAGTCCTACTGCTGGGAAAGGGTATAACTTCGCACAACCATACCCCTTTAAATAAATTACCCACACATGGAGGAAATTCAGGACTTTTGCTACTCTCCTTAGGACAGGGCATTCTGTTAAGATCAGTCCAAGAGCACATTGGGCAATTCTGTGAGGTTGTAAAGATTTGTGTCTACTATTAGAAAAATACTAAGCAGGATCTAAGTGTTCATGGAAGGGCACCACTTGCGGTAAAAAAAAAACAAAAAAAAAAAATAACACATTGCAGCTCATCTTAAGTTTGGCAATGTCCAACTGGATGTTCCACAAGGTTTCTGGAAAATATTCAATGGATAGGTGATACAAATGGGAAACACAAATTCACTATGGTATGATCGGAGGAAAAAGAACATTGCACATCAACACCAAAAACTGTCTTTTCTGCCTCAGGGTGCCTTATAATTATTAAGGGAATAATGAGCTCTATGTCACAAGGCGTGGCTGTGTTTTCAAAACTGGTGTGGGTACCAGAAGTGGTACCTGCACCCATTGGACATTTATGGCATTTTCCTTTAACTCTAGAGATGCTGTTTCACCTCAAAACTGTACAAATATAATTTGCATCTGCAATAAACAATTGGTGGAGGGGACTGCTGCTATTAAATTCAATGGTTCACTTACTTTTTCTCGCTGCACTGTGGAGGTTTAAGTAATGTGCTCAATAAAAGACTAGGATTGTGTTGGTCTACAATTATAACTTAGATAACAATCAAACCACATTTATTACTAACACAGAATCCAGGTAATTCCAAATTGTATACTTTTTCTAGCTACTCTATACAAATGAGTTAACACATGGAAATATGCCTTTGTATATTTTTGGGACATCAGAAAAGTACATACGATGACAAGTATGTGGTACAACAGGATGCAACTGGATACGTGTGGATCCTATTGCCATTGACTTCTATAACAAAAAAAAAAAAAAGTACAATGGAAGTCAATGGCAACAATAGGGTCTAACTGCACAAGTCTCCAGTTACATTTCAGGTTTGCAGAATGCAGTTAAAGGAATCTGCCTAAACTGTAAAGAAAGAAATGTGGTATGAATCTAGACTTACACCTGTAAAACGTGTTCCTCTTTCATTTTTATCTAGAATCTTCCATCGTCAGCAGTGCACCATTTATTAAACAAAGCCAATGCATTCAGTTTGCTTTATGTAGACATTCACAATACAATGCAATACAACATGGTTTTCTTAGTGGACTGTGAAAGCAGCAGAATAGACTTTATAAGGCAAGACTCTCATTTAGGTAATCATCATTTTACTTAGGCAAACAAAGTTCTTACTGTAGGACGCCATCAGCAGGACCATCAGGAAGAACATCAGAAATGACAATAGAAGGCTCTCCATTTTCAAAATGTGGATTATCTTTTCCTCCAGAAACTGCTATGCCAAAACCTTTTTTGCTATCCTGTAAAACAGAAGAACTGGGTTTTCAGGTTGCTTGTAATGGTTTTGATGATCTGTGGAGAGTCTAATTGCAAGTACCAGAGTATTGGGGAGTGCACACAATAAATCAGAAGAAGAGAGCAAAGAAGACCTTGTGATGACCAGACATCAAGTGTGAAGATCAAAAGACTAGGGCCAGAGATGTACAGAAGGGACAGGTTGTGAACGACCATACAGGTTATTAAAGGGTAACTGTCATATTTTTTTATTTGCTAGTTTATTACAGCTAGGCATGTATACCTGAGTTAGTTGGTCAATGATTGCCAAAAGATCTGTAATTACCTTATAATAACAGCTTTCATTAATGTCCTTTAACCCCTTCTACCCCGGGCCAGTTTTCACCTTCCTGCCCAGGCCATTTTTTGCAAATCTGACGTGTCACTTTATGTGGTAATAACTTTAGAACACTTATGTATCCAAGCCATTCTGAGATTGTTTTCTCGTGACACATTGTACTTTATGACAGTCATAAACTTGAGTCAATATATTTCACCTTTATTTATGAAAAAATGACAAATTGACCAAAAATTTTTAAGAATTAGCAATTTTCAATTTCTCTGCTTTTAAAACAGAAAGTGATACCTCATAAAATATTTATTACTTAACATTCCCCATATGTCTACTTTATGTTTGCATCCTTTTTTAAATGTCATTTTATTTTTTGGGGACGTTAGAAGGCTAAGAATTTTAGAAGCAATTCTAAAAAATTAAGAAAATTTCCAAAACCCACTTTTTAAGAACCAGTTCAGGTCTGAAGTCACTTTGTGGGGCTTACATAGTGGAAACCCCCCATAAATGACCCCATTGTAGAAACTACACCCCTCAAGTTACTCAAAATTGATTTTACAAACTTTGTTAACCCTTTAGGTGTTCCACAAGAATTAAAGGAAAATGGAGATTAAATTTAACTTTTTTGGCAGATTTGCCATTTTTATCCATTTTTTTTCTTTAATACATCGAGGGTTAACAGCCAAACAAAACTCAAAATTTATTACCCCGATTCTGAGGTTTACAGAAACACCCCACATGTGGTCATAAACTGATGTAAGGGCGCACGGCAGGGTGCAGAAGGAAAGGACTGCCGCATGGTTTTTGGAAGGCAGATTTTACTGGACTGGTTTTTAGACGCCATGTCCCATTTGAAGCCCCCCTGATGCACCCCTACAGTAGAAACTCCCAAAAGTCACCACATTTTGGAAACTAGGGGATAAGGTGACCATTTTATTGGTACTATTTTGGGGTACACATGATTTTTAATAGCTATTAAATTTTTTGTGAGGCAAGGTAACCAAAAAATGGCTGTTTTGGTACAGTTTTTATTTTTTACAATGTTTATCTGACAGGTTAGATCATGCGCTATTTTTATAGAGCAGGTTGTTACGGAAGCGGTGATATCAAATATGTCTACTTTCTTTGCTTCAGTTTTACATAATAAAGCATTTTTGAAAAAAATAAATAAAAATGTTTGTCTCCATTTTTTGAACGCTATATTTTTTTTTTTCTGCCAGTCTTGTGCAGGGGCTGATTTTTTGCAGGGAGAGTTGACGTTTTTATTGGTACCTTTTTGGGTACTTATGATTGTTTGATCATTCATTATTACACTATGAGGCAAGGTGACCAAAAAAATTGGTTGTTTTGGCATAGTTTTTATTTATTTTTACAGCGTTCACTTGAGGGGTTAGTTCACGTGATATTTTTATAGAGCAGGACGTTACGGACGTGGCAATACCTAATATGTATACTTTTTCTTATTTAAGTTTTACACAATAATAGCATGTTTGAAACAAAAATAAATGATGTTTTAGTGTCTCCATAGTCTGAGAGACAGTTTTTTTTATTTTTTGACCGATTGTCTTAGGTAGGGCATTTTTTGCGGGATGAGATGACAGTTTTATTGGTACTATTTTGGGGGGCATACGCCTTTTTGATCGCTTTGTGTTGCAAATTTTGTGATGTAAGGTGACATAAAATGGCTTTTTTTGACACTGTTTTTATTTAATATTTTTACTGTGTTCACCTGAGGGGTTAAGTCATGTGACATTTTTATAGAGCTGGTTATTATGGACTCAGCGATACCTAATATGTATACTTTTTTTTTTTATTTGTTTCACTTTAACACAGCAATTTCATTTTTGAAAAAAATAATATGATGTTTTAGAGTCTCCATGTTCTGAGCGCTATAGTTTTTTATTTTTTGGCCGATTGTCTTATATAGGGGCTATTTTTTGGCGGAATGAGCTGATGTTTTTATTGGTACCATTTTGGGGGGCATACGCCTTTTGATCGCTTGGTGTTGGACCTTTTGTGATGTAAGGTAACAAAAATGGCTTTTTTAAACTGTTTTTATTTTTTGACGGGGTGGATCATGTGATATATTTATAGAGCCGGTCGTTACGGACGCGGCGATACCTAATATGTGTGTGTTTTCTTTTTTCCTCTTTTTTTTTTAATATAAAATCAGTGGAAAGGGACTTTTTTCTTTCTTTATTTTTTTTAACTTTATTTCTGTCCCACTCTAATCTCTGGTCACACGTGGTAAGTCTCTTTGTTACTTCCGTTAGATCGACTTCCAAATTTTACTATTTTTTATTTTTAAATACTATGTATATGGCAAAAGAAATAGGCACTATGATGCAGTTGGAGAGGAGAGGAACGCCCCAGAAGAAGCAGACAGCGAAACCCGGGTCGGGCAAATTGATTTTATATGTGATGTGAACAAGTGTCGATCTTGTAAGTAAAATAAAATACGTAGTGTTTTAATAACCCGTGGGTATTGCACTATGTCGTGTTCCTTTTAAAGGATAAAAGAGCTGTGATTGCTGGTGGATATTGAGACAGAGGAGCTGGAATTGTTTGGAATAGAGATAAAAATCATCTTGTGGAAGTGTTGCTGTGTGTGAACTGTTCCTTAGTGATGAAGTTCAAGCGCGGACCCTGAATTGCAGTTTATTTTGGTTAAGAAAGGAGAAGAGACCTACTTCTGTTTGGGACTGCTGCTGATTGTGCCGCTTGGAAGACCACACAAAATATCTTGTATTTTTCACCCAACTTAATGTAAACAGAAGACAGAAGGGCGGTCCCTCACACTGCATGCATGCATTAGGCTTCAGAGTGAGGAGGCGAGTCTCTCAGTAATCCAATCTGATTGGCTGGCAGGGAGCTGCTGGCTATAGCAAGTGTGTATGGGAAGTGAGGGAAAGCAGTTTTGGCCTCAGAACTGGCAAAGGAGCCATCTTGAGAAGGTCCTCATATTGTAAATGTTTAAACAGCCGTAACTAGGGCTGCAACGATTAATCGAAGTTATCGATAATATTCGATAACGCAATTCGTTGTCAACTAATCCAGTTATCGAATAATCGGCCGATTCGTTGCTATGCGGGCGGACAGGCGCTATGCCTGCGGTTCCTTAACCGGCAGTCACTTTTACTTCAACTTTAAATCAGCGCATCTTTATTACCTGACAATGAAGCTCAAGTAACAGGCAGAGCGGGCGGCAGCGAAACATCACTTACCCTCACGTGACGCGCCTGCTCCGCCTGCTTCATTCATAAAGTGGGCAGAGCAGGCGCGTCACGTGGGTGAGTGACGTTACGCCGCCGCCTGCTCTGCCTGTTAGTGGAGCTTCATTGTCAGGTAATAAAGATGCGCTGATTTAAAGTTGAAGTAAAAGTTACTGCCAGTTAAGGAATAGTCTATTGCTGTGAGCGGCGGGACCGGGGCTGTTATGGGGAGGGGGATCTGTGGATGGCACATATAGCATATGATGCTATATAGTGTCATCCACAGATCCCCCCATAACAGTGTGTCATCCCCAGATCCCCCCCATAACAGTGTGTCATCCACAGATCCCCCCCATAACAGTGTGTCATCCACAGATCCCCCCCATAACAGTGTGTCATCCACAATTTGTTTTCATATGGCCTTTGAACATAATTTTTCAAGTAAAATCATATAAACCCCTTTTTTGTCATTTTGGTGTTTTTTCCCCCCGATTAAATCGATGAAATTATCGACAACTAATCGATTATTCAAATTGTTAGCTGCAGCCCTAGCCGTAACTAAGGGAAAAACTCAAGGAAAGCCGGAATTAGACTTACCGGTAATTCATTTTCCACGAATCCACCATGACAGCCCAGAGAGAGATTGACCCTTGACCTCTGTAGGGGCAGGAACAGAGATTGGTGGTGGGAGGGGTCCTTTTAAACCTTTCACCAGTGAGTTCCAGATTATAGTGCCACAACCACCGGTTAAGAAGTAAGAACAACTCAGTGTTTTTTTATTTATTTTTTTGGTATTAACTCATACAAAGTCATTAGAATAATTCATTTGGGTGGGATATCATGCAGTCATGGTGGATTCGTGGAAAATGAATTACCGGTAAGTCTAATTCCGACTTTCCACTTCACCACCATGACGGCCCAGAGAGACAGAACAGATTATATACGTCTTAGGGTGGGGCAACGGCCTGTAGGACCTTGCGACCAAAGGCCAGGTCGGAAGACCTGGATAAGTCGAGTCTATAATGTTTAATGAAGGTGTTTACACTAGACCAGGTTGCAGCCTTGCATATTTGATCTAGGGAAGCTCCTGCCCTTTCAGCGAAAGAGGCAGACATAGCTCTTGTGGAGTGAGCCCGAATGACCTCTGGACAACTGATGCCTTCGATCTTGTAGCAGTCTGTAATAGTCTGTTTTACTCATCGGGCAATGGTAGATCAGGAAGCTGCCTTCCCCTTATTTTTACCATAGAAGAGCACCAGTAAGTTGTCCACCTTCCTCAGGTCTCTAGTGACCTCTAGGTATTTTAGTACTGTTCGTTTGACGTCCAGGGTATGGAAACGTTCCTCTCCAGAATTCTTAGGATTCTCACAAAAGGAGGGAAGAATGATCTCCTGGTTTCTATGGAAGTCTGTTACTACCTTTGGAAAAAACGTCGGTCTAGCCTCAAGGTAATACGATCCTCCTGTATTGTGAGATATGGTTGTCTTATTGACAATGCTTGGATCTCGCTCAGTCTTTTTGCTGATGTTACAGCTATAAGAAAAGCCGCCTTCTGAGAAAGATTCTTCAGGGAACTTGAGTCCACGGGTTCATAAGGCGGACCTGTGATTCCCCTAAGGACAGTGTTTAACTCCCAGGTAGGCACCCTTGATTTGAGAGATGGTCTTAGTCTGGCTGCAGACCTCAGGAATCTTTGGATCCATCTATGGCTGGCTAATTCGGAATCGAAATAGGCACCAAGCGCTGAGACCTGGACTCTAAGGGTAGAAGGACTTAACCCTGAATCTAGTCCCTTTTGAAGGAAATCCAGAATCCTCTGTATATTTGGTTTGGTTTGGTTTGGTCTGGGGCTTCGTCGCCTGACCAGGTGCAGAATCTTTTCCAGATCTTAAAATAAATGGAGTTTGGGTTGGACTCAGGATCCAAGCCGAGAGGTTGAAGATTTCCGGATGAGGATGGCGAAAAGGCCCCTAGATCAGGATATATTTCCTCGTTGGGAGAATAAATACTTCCTGTGGGGAAAGTTTGGTTAGAATCGAGAACCAGCTCCTCTTGGGCGAGTACAGGGTGACCAGGATTACTCTGGCTCTGTCCCTGATGATTTTTTGAAGAACCCTTGGGATTAATGGGAACGGAGGGAAGGCATATGCAAGGTCCCAGTTGCAGTGCAGGGAGAAGGCGTCGTTCGCTAGGGGCCTGTCCCTTGGGTTTAGGGAGAAAAAGGTTGATACCTTTGCGTTTATCCTTGTAGCGAATAGATCTACCAGTGGAATGCCCCATCTCAGGACAATCAGATTGAAGATGTTGATGTTTAAAGACCATTCTCCCTGGTCTATGGTAGTCCTGCTGAGGAAGTCCGCTGCACAGTTTAGGCTTCCTTTTAAATGAATTGCAGATATTGATTTTACATTTTTTTCCCCCCAGAGGAAGATTTTTCTGGACAGACCTTCTAGTTTCTGAGACCGTGTGCCCCCCTGATGCTTGAGGTAGGACACGGTCGTTACATCGTCTGAGTAGACCTTTATATGTTGGTTCCTTAGTTTTGGAGCAGCTGTTCGTATTGTCTCCCAAACTGCCCTGAGCTCCCTGTAGTTTGAGGACTGAGCTGCAATTTTTGGAGGCCAGTCTCCCTGGTAAAGATCGGAGTATATTTTCGCACCCCACCCCTTTATGCTGGCATCAGTCTGAACATGTACTGCTGGGATTTTGAACCAGACCATGCCCTTTTTTAAATTTTTTGTTTGAAGCCACCACCGGACTGAAGATTTTCTGTGGCCCGGGATCAGGATTTTCCTGTCCAAAGTGGACAGATTTTTGTCCTATTTTCTTAGAAGTCAGGACTGAAGGGCTCTGTAATGGGCCTGGCACCACGGGACTGCTACTATGCAGGCTGTCATCTGACCTAAAAGGCTCATCGCTTCTCTGAACGAGAAGGAGCGACGTCCCCGGAAGGCCCTGATTGATGACTGCAGGTTCTGGATTCTTTCTGCTGGAAGGAAGGTTGTTTGTTTTTCCGAATCCAGCAAAACCCCTAGGAATTTTACCCTGGTATTTGGAACTAGGGATGATTTTTTTAGGTTTATCACCCAACCTAGAGATGTCAGAAGGGAACAGAAGATCTCTCGAACTGCTATAGACTGATCCACAGTGTTTGAAATTAGTAGAAAGTCGTCTAGATAAGGAACGACTGTCACCCCCTGAGGCCTCAGGGAGGCGACCATCTCTACCACCAGCTTCGTGAAAATCCTTGGGGCTGAGAACAGCCCGAAGGGGAAAGCCATGAACTGGAAATGGTGAACAGACCCTCTGTGATCCTTTACTGCAAAACGCAGGAGCCTCTGAGACTGGGTGTGAATAGGAACGTGATAATATGCGTCCTTCAGGTCGATTGTACAGAGGGACGCATCTTTCTGAATTAAAGGGATGGTAGAATTTAGAGATTCCATCTTGAACCTTTTGTAGATTACAAATTTGTTTAGCCTCTTGAGGTTTATAATCATGCGGGAGGAACCCCCCGGCTTCTTTACTAAGAAAAGGCTGGAGTAGAAACCCTGCCCCCGTTGAAGCCCGAGAACAGGAATTACTACTCCCAAGTCCAGGAGATTCTGGACCCCCTTCCAGATCTGGCTGTGCTGAAAGGGAGAAGGGTGATGAGAAATCAGAAATATATTCGGAGGGGGGGGGGGGGGGGGATAACTATCCTGTATCCGTTCTTGACAAGATTTTGCGCCCAGAGGCTCGGAGAAGTCTGCTGCCACTGAGCGAAAAATTGGGATAGTCTTCCCCCTATCCTGGCGTCACTGTTTCTCACCCCCCTTGTTTTGGGGATTAAGGAGGTACCCTCTACCTTTTGGGTAACTCCAACGTCCGGATTTACCTTTACCACGAAAGGAACTATTCTGGGAATATTGACCACGAAAGGAGGGTTTCTTTTTAGGGGTTTTATCCTCAGGGAACCCTTTCTTTTTATCAGTAGTCTTCTCGAGAATCCTGTCCAATACAGGACCGAACACGTATTCACCCGAGTAGGCTATAGAACACAACTTCATCTTGGAAGAGATGTCTCCTGACCAAGATTTCACCCAAAGTGCCCTCCGGGCAGCATTGGACAAGGCCGCATCCTTGGCTGAAAATCTGATTGTCTCTGCGGAGGCGTCCGCTAGGAAACCCGTGGCGGATTTTAGCAAGGGAATAGAATCTAGTAATTGTTCCCTGGACGTCTTGCTAGATAGATGGCCTTCTAATTCATTCAGCCACAGGTACAAAGACCTGGCGACTGAAGTAGCGGCTATGTTTGTCTTGACACTAAACATAGCTGCCTCCCAGGACTTTAATAAACTGTCAGCCTTCCTTTCCATAGTGTCCCTTAACTGACAGGAGTCCTCAAATGGAAGTGAGGTTTTCTTATTGACCTTGGCCACCTGGACGTCAATTCTAGGGACCTCGTCGAAAATTTTAGAGTCTGACGGGTCAAATACAAGGCGGTTCCTGAATTCCTTGGAAATTCCTATTTTTTTTCTGGATGGGCCCATTCATCCATCACCATCTCCTTAATGTTTTCATTTATGGGGAATACCCTGGAGCGTTTGACCTTCAATCCCCCAAACATCTCCTCCTGAATTGTATGGGGACGCTGGATGTCCTCCACCCCCATGGTATCCCTGATAGCTTTTAAAAAAGGTCACTCATCTCACTTGGAGTGAAGAAAAATTTTCTAGAGTCCTCGACGATCTCGCCCTCAGATAGGGGGTCGTCGTCCTCTTTTTTAGAGGATGAAGCATCATCCTCCAAATCCTCGGAGTCAGAGGAAACGTCCGCCATCCTAGGTCGTTTAGGTGGGCGAGTCCCCTGAGGACTTAACCTCCTCCTGAATCATGGATCTAAACTCCTGCATAATTGAGGGCTGTTCTTCTCTCACTAACTTGGCAATGCAATCCCTGCAAAGTTTTTTTGTATAATCGTCAGGAAGCCTGACGGAGCACTGGATGCATCTGGCGGTCTTCTTTGACTTTTTTAAAGCAAGTTTGGCCTAAGGTGAGAGAGCAGCCCATTAATTTTATGTCAATCGGTCTGCTCCTTCTGCTCCTGGTCCGACATGGCCTCCGGTGTCAGAGAGTGATGCAGAGAGCGCAGCGGGAAAGTGCATGTGAGCATTTTTTATAAAGGCCGTCCACTTCCAGGTTTCGCCGGCCCGGAAGTGACATCAGACGCGCGCACCTGCGCAGAACGTCCTTCCGGTCGGCTACCTCACAAGGAGGTAGGCGGTCCCACGGCAGCTCAGGGCAGGCTTCCCACAACAGGGAGTGTGACCCCGGCATCTCCCTGTCAGCTTTAGAACAAAGTCCGCCGGAGAACAGGGGACGCATTTCTGGATGAAAGGCCCGCAAGGGAGGCAAGAACCACCGCCGATGCGGTCACCCAGGTATCTAAAAAATAATAAAGAGGTCCAAATCCACTTCACCTCCCTGAAAGCCAGAGAGGACTTTTCTCTGTCCTGGCCACTATAGGGGTCAGGGACAGGACTCATCTTAGGTTAATTTGCATATGTATCAAATCAGTTTTTTTACACAATAAAAGTACACAGAGCTATGGGGACTGGGTATTGTGGACGTGCTAGCGTCCATCTAGCAAACATGTCCCACAAGGCGCTATGGGACAGGTATATTGCGGACATGCTAGCGGCAATCTAGCCGTGCATGTCCGCAGCTCTATAGGCTAAATCGAGGGGACAGAATCCCTTTAAAGTAGCTGCAGGAATATCTGGCAAGTACTGGCTGTGTGGTACATGTGACAACAATCTCCCGTATTCTTCATATGTCTGGGCTATGGGGTAGAGTGGCAAGACGAAAGCCTTTTCTTACAAAGAAAAACATCCAAGCCAGGCTACATTTTGCAAAAACACATCTGAAGTCTCCCAAAAGAATGTGGGAAAAGGTGTTATGGTCTGATGAAACCAATGTTGAACTTTGGCCATAATTCCAAAAGATATGTTTGGCGCAAAAACAACACTGCACATCACCAAAAGAACACCAGACCAACAGTGAAGCATGGTGGTGGCAGCATCATGCTTCGGGGCTGTTTTTCAGCTGGAACTGGGGCCTTAGTTAAGCTAGAGGGTATTATGAACAGTTCCAAATACCAGTCAATATTGGCACAAAACCTTCAGGCTTCTGCTAGAAAGCTGAACATGAAGAGGAACTTTATCTTTCAGCATGACAACGACCAAAAGCATACATCCAAATCAACAAAGGAATGGCTTCACCAGAAGAAGATTAAAGTTTTGAAATGGCCCAGCCAGAGCCCAGACCTGAATCCGATTGAAAATCTGTGGGGTGATCTGAAGAGGGCTGTGCACAGGAGATGCCCTTGCAATCTGACAGATTTGGAGTGTTTTTGCAAAGAAGAGTGGGCAAATCTTGCCAAGTCAAAATGTGCCATGCTGATAAGACTCATACCCAAAAAGACCGAGTGCTGTAATAAAATCAAAAGGTGCTTCAACAAAGTATTAGTTTAAGGGTGTGCATACTTATGCAACCATATTATTTTATTTTTATATTTTTTCTTCCCTCTACCTAAAAGATTTCAGTTTTTTTTGTTTTTTTTTGAGTTGTACAGTTTATAGGTCACATTAAAAAGGTGGAAAAAGTTCCGAAATTTATTCTTGTAATTTTTTTTTTAAATCACAGAAACCTGACATTTTAACAGGGGTAGACTTTTTATATCGTGGGTGTGGGGGGTGTGTGTGTGTGTGTGTGTATATATATATATATAATTATTTTTATTTTTTTTCGGAAATAGCAGTGCGTCTTATGGGGCGAATGCTGCGGCCGTCGGGTGTATCGGCTGAGAGGGAGGAGGGGCTGGGGGCCGGCATCTGGTTCTGTAATTACAACGGGGCCCGGTGCAGTCACTGTATTCTACTACACTGGGCCCCGATCACAGTAGTATAATCCTATTTAACTTGTAGGTATTGTTAAACTATTCAAATATCATCTGAAATCCAGCGCTTTACTTACTACTAACTTCGTAGCAGCCAGGAGACCGGGCGGGCGCTCGCAGCGTGACTCACAACGTCACGCGCCTGCTCCGCCCACTTTATGAATGAAGCAGGTGCGTGACGTAGTGAGTCACGCTGCGAGCGCCCGCCCGACCTCCTGGCTGCTTACGAGGTTAGTAGCAAGTAAAAGCGCTGGATTTCAGATGATATTTGAATAGTTTAACAATACCTACAAGTTAAATACATTCTACTACTGTGAGCGGGGCCGGGTGTAGTAGAATAAAGTGACTGCACCGGGCCCCGCTGTCATTACAGAACCAGATGCCGGCCCCCATTCACTACACAGGGACACTGTTATAGGGGATCTGTGGATGACACATTAGATAAGATGCTATATATGTGCCATCCACAGATGCCCCCATAACCGTGCCATCCACAGACCACCATTAGTTCAAAACTCACCAAAAAGCACACCTTTTGGTTAAAAAAAAATTTTTTATTATTATTTTCCTCCGCAAAAACCTTATTGAAAATACTTGGGATATTGCCGCTATCCTGTGCTGGACGTTGCACCCATACCGTGGTTGGTGCTCCCGCTGGAGTTTCTCCTTTTTCTAATATATATATATATATATATATATATATATATATATATATATATATATATATTTTTTTTTTTTTTTTAACTTGTCACTGTAACGTTGCCTGTGATGATAATGAGATGACTGCTGAGAAGTCAACTGTAAAAGGTTAAAAGTGGTGCCTATTAGGCATAGCGACCAGCATTAAAATTGCAGGATTTTAGGATTTTTTCTCTTTTTAAAGATAGCGATAAAATTGTAGAAAATTAAAAACACCATACAACACCTCTAAAATATGTTTAACATAAAAACACAATTTAAACTATGGTTCATTCTGCAAGAACACATTCTCTGATGTTATTTAGTAGCATATATTTACGGACTAGAGCCTTCCAAGCACATGGCAAACCCTTTAGTTGGTAAATGATGCAAATCGCCATTTACTGATGTAACATGCACCAGATTTAGAGAAACGGTCTTGACAATGTGAAGATGTAATGTGTGCACATACAGAATCCTGTGATTAATTATCAAAATGTACAACTTGTTATTTTTTACAAAAAAAAAAAGCTTATGACTAATGTACTTTATAATATCTGTCAGATATTAAACACATGCATAATACTCCATATTTCAATTTGCCATGCAGTTCTATGCAAACTAATTTAAATGCATAAAATACAGTTCCTGTAACAAAGTAGACCTAGATTTTCCTGTTCATACCAACATATGTATATTGACTAGCAAGGACGCCACTTGTCTGCATTTAAAGGCTAAAGACACCTCTGACATAGAAAAAAATGATTTTACATAGGTTAGTGTTAACTAATAAAAAAAATAAAAAAGTTGTTCCAAGTTTCAGTCTGTAATCTATTCCTTACCTTATTTTCAGGCTCTCTGATATTTCGTATATACAACCTGCTCCTAGTTTCAGACATGCCTCACCTAGTAATACATGCTGGATCTGTGTGTCCAGGATGCTGATTTCTACACTGATAAACTGCCTTGTGTGTGCTTCTGCTCTCCACACACACACACACACACAACTGCTGTATACAGCCTCCTGCTGATATCTCTTAGGCCTCCTACACACAACCGTATGGCTTTTTCTGTGTTTTGCGGTCCGTTTATTGTTTCCGTTTGGCATATACAGTATACAGTAATTACATAGATAAAATTGGGCTGGGCATAACATTTTCAATAGATCGTTCCGCAAAAAACGGAACGGAAACGGAAGACATACGGATGCATTTCCGCATGTGTTCCTTTTTTTGCGGACCCATTGACTTGAATGGAGCCACGGAACGTGATTTGCGGGCAATAATAGGACATGTTCTATCTTTAAACGGAACGGAAAAACGGAAATGGAATGCATACGGAGTACATTTCGGTTTTTTTTGCGGAACCATTGAAATGAATGGTTCCGTATACAGAACGCAAAAAACGGCCAGTAAACGGGGGGGGGGGGGGGGGGGGGGGGGAAACGGTCGTGTGCAGGAGGCCTAAGGCAAGATTCCAGACTGATCACAGGTTTAATGACCCAAACCGAAAGAATTATAGGGATCTAGTTTGGGTCATTAATCCTGCAATCAGGCTTGGACACATGTCCAGAATGCGGAAGTGTCAATCTGGCCTTACCCTGAAAGAATGCAAAGTAAAAAGAAAAATTTTGACAGAAACAGGAGCAGTGCTCTGATGGATTTAGATCAGATTGAGCAGCAGCACCACAAGCTTGGCGAAGGATTTACACCCACTCTGCGGATGCAAAATAGGAAATTCTTAATGAAGACTATGTGGCAAGTGGCCTAAATTCTGCATACAGAAAGCAAACAAACAAAAAAAAACACAGTACAAATCCACAGACTGAATCTGATGCTTCCCGAATGTTTTACTCACCCTTGTCAAAAGAAAACTATTAGGACTGGGCAGTAGTGTTGAGCGAACTTGTGGTTTCAAGTTCGGTGTACAAGGTTTGGGTTATCTAAGAATTCTGTTATGGATTCCGCTACCATGGACCATAAGTTATGGTCCATGGTAGCGGAATCCATAACGGAATTCTTAGATAACCCGAACCTTGTATGCCGAACTTGAAACCACAAGTTCGCTCAACACTACTGGGCAGTTATTCATTGGATGCTTTGGAATGACAGAACAGACTTTAAAAGGTACTCACCTTTTGCAAGGTGACAGTGTATTGCTCCCATATGAGCTCTTCCATGCTGGAGGCCTGTATCAAAGCAAAAAGAAAACAATAATTAGCCTTCAAACAACTCCTGTATCCTAATCTACACAAACAAAAATATTCCATGATCATAGGTTATTATGTCTACTAAAAAGAACAATTGTGCAGCAGCACAATGCAATGCTTATGTAGCACCAGTGGGCAAACAGTGACTCATACTGTAAGAATCACTGGCCTTCTGTCATAGTAGGGCCCAAATACCACACCAGCAACCATTTCTTCTGTCATCATATCTAGACATCCTTGCTATACTGTTAGGCTATGTCACATGGGTCACATTTGACAGTTGTTCTGACGCAGAAATGAAATCCATCAATTCCAATGACAATGTGCCTCCAATGTAAGTTAATGAGATTTCTGAAACCCTGTTCGCTTGCACCGAAATTTCCCATGTGGATTTCAATCCGTGCCAAATGAGTGACATGTAACTTATCTACCACGGATTGGAAAGTATACTGTTCCCAGTGGATGCTACAACTGACTAAGGCCTCATGAACACGACCGTAGTTTTGCTCCGCGTCCGATCCATATTTTTTGCAGATCGCACGAGGAACCATTCATTTGTATGTGTCCACAAAAACATGCAAACAGCACTCGGATGTGGCTGTTCCACAAATTATAGAACATGTCTTAGGCCGAATGCACATTCGAATGCACATGTATTACTGTACAGTGTCAGCAGCAGGGAGCGCACGGCGTCATAGCAACCAATGATGCCGTGCGCTCCTGCTCTCAGCAGGAATCCAGGCCGCGGCACCACGGACCGCTCACGGCCGTGAACAACGGCCAAGTGCATTCGGCCTTACTCTGGTTCCAGTGAATCCCCTCCAGAAAAAAAGCTCTGAAGTTACCAGTGAGAACACCTGTAATCAGAAGACAATTAAGTGAAGCCAAGTTACCAGCAAGAACTCCCTGCAAAGTCCAGTTATTTAAAAATAAGATGCCGTGAATAGGTTAAAAGCTGCCAAGGAGCACATTGACTGGCTCAAAGAGAAAGGGTGCAACATTCTATGGACTGATGAAAGCAGAATTGATGTTTTTGGGTCTGAAGGTCTCAGACAGTATGTCAGCCAAAGCCCAAGTACTGAATTCAAGCAACAATATACGGTGAAGACAGTAAAGCATGGTGGTACAAAAATCATGATATGTTTCTCATACCATGGTGTTGGGCCTATTTAGCGTGTAAGACTTGAGAAGATCATGTTTCCATATGCCGAAAACACCCATGATCCAAAACACCCCAGTAAGCAAACAACAACCTGGTTACAGACAGTAAGCCCCAGTATACTGTATCTCTAGGCCTCACAAACCTGACCAGTAGATGGTAATCTACATTAATTGCAGAACAGATCTGGTTGATGTGAAAGAAAATGTGTTTTTAGTTTGTGAAATTAGATAAGTTAAAAGGAGTTGTCCCATAAACAAATTATCAAAATTTTTCTAACCAGGACTTGAATCTGAATACTTTTGTAATTGTATGTAATTAAAAAAAATGTAGTATAGTGGTATGACTAACAGCTGCACTAAGTAACGTCTTTTTCCTTGGATAGATCTGACAGGACAGAAGGAGTAGAGTATACAGTATATGCAATGCAACAGTTACTGCAAAAAACTTGCCCAGGACTGGTTCTTTCTTGACCATTTAACGTTGTGACAATGATTTCCAGGATGGAACCAATCAAGGTCATCACCGGGAAAGCCGCTATCAAGCAGAAATAGAAGAGGGAGTCTTGGTTAGGGTGCTGTCATTCTTTTCTCTGTGATCGCTACATTATAACCTTGGGGTGACAGTACACATACTGTGTCACCACCTTAAAGGGGTTATCCAAGAGTATAAAAAGCTCCCCCATATGCCGGGTCCCTCACATTTGGGTTGGGGGGGGGGGGGGGGAAGCCGCCAATGGCAGACAAGGACGAACCTCCCTAGCTTTGCGGGTAACGCTAGGTAGGCTTGTCCCCGACTGCCATTGGCTGCTCCCCCGACCCCCCCCCCCCCCCCCAACAACACCAGATGTTTTCATCTGCGCACGGGGAGAAGCTGCACTGGCGGTGCGGGGACCAGAGGTAAGTACAGTTGTGGCCAAAAGTTTAGAGAATTACATAAATATTGGAAATGGGAAAAGTTGCTGCTTAAGTTTTTATAATAGCAATTTGCATATACTCCAGAATGTTATGAAGAGTGATCAGATGAATTGCATAGTCCTTCTTTGCCATGAAAATTAACTTAATCCCAAAAAAACCTTTCCACTGCATTTCATTGCTGTCATTAAAAGGACCTGCTGAGATCATTTCAGTAATAGTCTTGTTAACTCAGGTGAGAATGTTGACGAGCACAAGGCTGGAGATCATTATGTCAGGCTGATTGGGTTAAAATGGCAGACTTGACATGTTCAAAGGAGGGAGATGCTTGAAATCATTGTTCTTCCATTGTTAACCATGGTGACCTGCAAAGAAACGCGTGCAGCCATCATTGCGTTGCATAAAAATGGCTTCACAGGCAAGGATATTGTGGCTACTAAGATTGCACCTCAATCAACAATTTATAGGATCCTCAAGAACTTCAAGGAAAGAGGTTCAATTCTTGTTAAGAAGGCTTCAGGGCGTCCAAGAAAGTCCAGCAAGCGCCAGGATCGTCTCCTAAAGAGGATTCAGCTGCGGGATCGGAGTGCCACCAGTGCAGAGCTTGCGCAGGAATGGCAGCATGCAGGTGTGAGCGCATCTGCACGCACAGTGAGGCGAAGACTTTTGGAAGATGGCCTGGTGTCAAGAAGGGCAGCAAAGAAGCCACTTCTCTCCAAAAAAAACATCAGGGACAGATTGATCTTCTGCAGAAAGTTTGGTGAATGGACTGCTGAGGACTGGGGCAAAGTCATATTCTCCGATGAAGCCTCTTTCCGATTGTTTGGGGTTATCTGGAAAAAGGCTTGTCCGGAGAAGAAAAGATGAGCGCTACCATCAGTACTGTGTCATGCCAACAGTAAAGCATCCTGAGACCATTCATGTGTGGGGTTGCTTCTCATCCAAGGGAGTGGACTCACTCACAATTTTACCCAAAAACAGAGCCATGAATAAAGAATGGTACCACTCTCGCTAGATACCAAAAGTGCCATCTCAGCTAAATACCCCTTCAAATGGGCCGAAGGAAGTATTCCTTACTTAGGTATAACCCTCACATTCCCTCTAAGTAACCTCCAGTCTGTTAATTACAACGCTATCATTGCACAAATTAAAAATGACATAGTGGCCTATTCGCAATACCCTCTCTCCTGGATGAGCCGAATTGCTGCGTCCAAAATGTTTCTTTTGCCAAAGATTTTGTACTTATTTAGGAACTTGCCTGTCATTGTGCCCCGCTCCAAGCCCTTATATTACAATTTATATGGAAAAAACAGAGGGAGAGAGTAGCGGCTGATATCCTATACAAGCCTGTTAAACTGGGGGCACTGGGATGTCCATGCCTTCTTACCTATTACCAAGCTACTGTGCCTGACCAACTCAAAAGCTGGTGGATTAATGACACCGCGAAAAAATGGGTACAAATGGAAACTAGCTTAACTCGTGCACCCTCATTGCAGCACTTACTTTGGCAAGGATTACTTTCCAAAACGCCCCCTCGATCTACATCTATCACTAGTCAAGCTGGAATGTCGTTATGGACCAAGTGTCCACTTATCCCGAAAATCCTTCCACTCAGGATTACGTATGCTCCGTTGTCAGCTTTCAGCGCCTGCTTGCCGGATACTGATTTCTCACAATGGGAATCTAAGGGAATCCTTTCAGTGTCCCGAATTTTAACCAATGGGGCCCTTATATCATTCACAGACAAGAGAGCGGTATCAAATTCAGTGGTCTGATTTTTATAAGTACCTTCAACCACGCCTTTGTTTTCTCCCTGAGCTCTAAAACCTCAAAGTGTGTCGACCACCTGGAGGCCTCAAGAAAACTCCTTTATAGGTGGTATTATACCCCTTATCGCCTATCCATCATATATCCAACCACCTCAAATGTTTGCTGGCGATGCCTATCAGCAGTTGCCAACTTAATGCATATCTCGTGGACCTGCCCTGCTGTCAACCGTTTCTGGTCCAACATATTGTCACTTATAGGTGCTGTAATAGGGAAGGCACTCCCCATATCCCCGGAAATAGTATTGCTCTCCTTGGGGCTGGAATGTTTAGATTTAAAAGACCTCACTATTGCTTTTCATATACTAACAGTAACGAGAATCGCAATAGCTAAAAGATGGAAGAGTAGGGACATCCCAACCATACCAGAAATCATTGCTAAAGTCCACTACAATTATGGCATGGAACTACTGATTGCAAAACAACTTTGCCGGTTATCAAGTGTCAGCGTCAGGTGGCGAAAATGGGCGTCTTATATATCCAAACACTATCCATCTTTGCCAGATCTACAAGTGTAGAAGATATATACCTCAATTCTATTGCTTGATTTTAACTGTGCCGCAGTGTTTATCATTGTTTGTTTGTTGGTCGTCTTTTCACGGCCTTGTTTCTTTCTTTAATATAAATGAAAACTTTTCATCCGATGTCTTCTATCCTGAATACTTGTAATGTGATGAGCAAATTATACTGTAATTTACGGTAATATGACACTGTGGAAGATGTTGTATGCTCCAATTTTCTAATAAAAAATTTGTGAAATAAAGAATGGTACCAAAACACCCTCCAACAGCAACTTCTTCCAACAATCCAACAACAGTTTGGTGAAGAACAATGCATTTTCCAGCACGATGGAGCACCGTGCCATAAGGCAAACCAAGTGGCTCGGGGACCAAAACGTTGACATTTTGGGTCCATGGCCTGGAAACTCCCTAGATCTTAATCCCATTGAGAACTTTTGGTCAATCCTCAAGAGGCGGGTGGACAAACAAAAACCCACTAATTCTGGCAAACTCCAAGAAGTGATTACGAAAGAATGGGTTGCCATCGGTCAGGAATTGGCCCAGAAGTTGATTGAGAGCATGCCCAGTCGAATTGCAGAGGTCCTGAAAAAGAAGGGCCAACACTGCAAATACTGACTCTTTGCATAAATCTCATGTAATTGTCGATAAAAGCCTTTGAAACGTATGAAGTGTGTGTAATTATATTTCACTACATCACAGAAACAACTGAAACAAAGATCTAAAAGCAGTTTAGCAGCAAACTTTGTGAAAACTAATATTTGTGTCATTCTCAAAACTTTTGGCCACGACTGTATATTCAATGTGAGGGGTCCGGAATATGGGTGAGCTTTTTATAGTCTTGGATAACCCCTTTAAAACCTCTGCCCCAGGTGCAGTCATAGGGACCTGATATATAACCATAACTAAAGAACTTGTGATCCAGGTGCCATTATTAGGACCTGAGCTAATCAGGTAAGGATATAGCGGCCTGAGCAGAGACTGTTAGTTACAGCTAAATATGCACACTTCCTAAACCGGGAACCCGTTCACCTGGGAGAGGGGGACTGATGCAAAGTGTAAAGCAGTACTCTGCAAACACTCGGCAAGGTGATCTCTTTAGGATAGGAACCTACGCTAAATACTATCCATTTGGTCCATACTGGCCTAAAATTAAATTCAGGGAATCCAGGTTAGGCCTCATGCACACGACCGTTGTGTGTTTTGCGATCCGCAAACCGCGGATCCGCAAAACATGGATGGTGTCCATGTGCATTCAGCAATTTGTGCAACGGCACGGACAGCCTTTAATGTAACTGCCTATGTTATAATTTTTTTTTGCGGACCACGGAACGGAGCAACGGATGCGGACAGCACACGACGTATGGCTTTTTCAGTGTTTTGCAATCCGTTTTATATGAAAACTAGAGCTACACCATAAAGGAACACCTTATAAATACTGTACACCTAGGGTTTCTGTAGGCTTACATTGGCATGAGTCATCCATAGGCTCCCATGTTTTAAAAAAACAAACAAAAAAACCAAAAACATGGAAACATGTAGTCAACTACGCAATTCTAAACAGCAAAAACATATACCCATGTATAAGAGCCCGACAGAGGCCAAGAGAACACTCTTTTGGTTTCCGTGGGGTGATTTGAAACCTATGAATATAGGTAACATATGCCGCAGGCTTACTGCCATAGATACCAGACAGCATGAATGCATCCTTACAGACACCCAGAACAGCAAGGTGACAAGGAGAGAAGATGTCTTTATATGTTTTTCAGTTCAAGACACAAAATAAGGTCAAAAGAAAGGAGGTGGTTAAGGAAGAGCTGGGATATTCCTGTATTTTCTGTCCCTTTTCTACATTTCTTTAATAATACAGCAGAGGAGGAATGGATGCTGTGTGCCAAATTATTATTTTTTTAACCTTAAAAAAGGAAATCAGTCTGATCTATGCCAAGAAAACACTCATTGTAATGTCTATAGCATACTCTGGTCACCTTATCAGAGTACCACAAAGATCAGCAACCATGGTGAAACTACAACTCACAGCATGCACACTTGCTTAGGCTACTTTCACACTGGCTTTTCTGGGTCCGCTTGTGAGATACGTTTCAGGGCTCTCACAAGCGGCCCAAAACGGATCAGTTCAGCCCCAATGCATTCTGAATGGATAAGGATCCGTTCAGAATGCATCAATTTGGCTGCGTTTGGCCTCTGTTGCGTTTTTTAGACGGTCACTAAAACGCAGCTTGCAGTGTTTTGGTGACCGTCTGACTATGTGGAGCCAAACTAGACTAGACTTAAAATGTAAGTCAATGGGGACGGATCCGTTTTTCACTGACACAATATGGTGCAACTGAAAACGGATCCGTCCCCCATTGACTTTCAATGTAAGTCAAGACGGATCAGTTTTGACTTAGACTTTTTTATTTTTTTTTTAAGAATAATGTAAACGGATCCGTTATTACCGGATACAAGCGTTTGCATTATTGGTGCGGATCAGTCTGTGCAGACACAAGACGGATCCACATAAAACGCGAGTGTGAAAGTAGCCTTAGCTGTTCTTGGAATCCCCACGGAAGTAAATGGAGTTTGCTGGAGTGCAAGAGGTTGATGACCACTGGACTATTACAAAATCTCCACATCAGGTTTCCTACTACTATCTTTAACCATAAAAAAACCACATGAATTAATTTCAGAAACTGAAATACTTGACTAATAACAAATGATTAAACAGGCCCTTGTAAAGCTTACATAATGACCCGTTTCAGATCCATAATTAAAGGCTTCTTTGAACTACATGGTTATTTCTAATATATATATATATCTTATAAAGAAAAGTCATTTAAACTGAACGTCCCTCTGCCAATAAGAGCATTTTACAAACTCACAATCGGGTCTGTGTCTGTGCTAGCACAAATGGCCGTGCGTAGCAAAACTCTAAGGCCTCTTTCACACGGGCGAGTATTCCGCGCGGGTGCAATGCGTGAGGTGAACGCATTGCACCCGCACTGAATCCGGACCCATTTATTTCTATGGGGCTGTGCACATGATCGTTGATTTTCACACATCACTTGTGCATTGCATGAAAATCGCAGCATGCTCTATATTGTGCTTTTTCACGCAACGCAGGCCTCATAGAAGTGAATGGAACTGCGTGAAAATCACAAGCATCCGCAAGCAAGTGCGGATGCGGTGTGATTTTCACGCATGGTTGCTAGGAGATGATTGGGATCCGAGCATTATTATTTTCCCTTGTAACATGGTTATAAGGGAAAATAATAGCATTCTTAATAGAAATAAATTCAACCATGTACAGTCCCCCCCCAGGAGAGGATTTGAAAAATCCTTGAGAAGTGACATGTTACTTCTTTTATTTGTGGATTCCATAGAAGTCAAAGGGTAAGCAGAAAATCCTCAAAAACACTTTGAAAATGCTTATAAATAAAACTCTAAAAACAGCCACCAAAAACTACCTGCTATCAGCTGATTCTGCTATTTTTTTTAATCTAAATTTTATTTGATTTTGCTAATTTTGTATGTCCATACAATCATATCTTACAGAAATTTAAATGTGACAGATATCAATCAATCTTTACATGAAGCAGTCACAACATTTTTGTGTAACATCATAACTTTTCCTATGGGTCTGTTACATTAGTATAGTAAAAATAGTATGCCTCTAAGTAATTACCTTCCTTAACCAGGGTAATAAATTCAGCTTCTATTCAATTCTGGATGTTGTCTCTCTTAATTTCCCTAAAGTGCCCTTGAGTTCTTCCAGAAGATACCAGTTAGTGTGCCTGAAGGGATCAACCAATACTTCTCTCTGTGTCCTCACAATATCTAATACAATATTTCCATTTTGTAAAGAACTTTGTCTGGTTCTCTTTGTCCTTTGCAGTTATTATTTGTTCCATCCGTAAGGCCTTTTTTATAACCAATACAACCTGCCTATTATTTGGGGGCTGTGGGAGTAGCCAGTTTGCTAAAATGCATTTTTTCGCTGCCATGATAATGGTATGCGCCACTGGAGGCAGATGAGTAACCCCGCCAGTTGATGGCTCAGATGCCCCTCCACCTGTATGAAGCAAGGCCATTTTATAATCCATGGGCCCCACCTGTACACACGATCCCTTGACCATAGAGTGAATGTCCTCCCAGAACGCTGACAATGTTTGGCATCCCCAAAGCCCATGGTACAGATCAGATTTATGATCAGAGCATTTTGGACATTTTGTTTGCCTGTCAGGCATGAGGGCTGAGGGAGGTACGTTAAAAGCATAGCCTTATGCATGATTTTTAACCGAGTTTCTCTCCAGTTTTCAGATATGATATGTTTTCTAAAGTCTGTCCATCCACTAATAATCTCTTTTCCTATCTCCTGATCCCCCAATTGTTGTGCCCAGCCTTTATATATTGTATGGATGTCTCCCGGTAGTAATTTGCTTCTAAGAAAGGAGTACAAATCTGAAATGGAATGTCTGGTATTAGAGGAAAGGAGGGTGTCAAAGGCATTCCAGGGAGCCTCTCTAGAAAGGTCTCTCAGTTTTGCCCTGCAGCAATGCAGAATTTGCTGGTAGGGAAAATACTGGAGAACCCTGGAGACCAAATTTTATACATAATTCTTCCAATGATAACCACCTTGGCTCCTTATCAGGAATCAGGTGCCCTAACTCTAGTTATTCCCTTTTCCTTCCAACATTTATACAAGCGACTCATATGTCCTTCATGAAAATCTGGTGAGTTCCATAGGGGTAAGTGTTTAGAGCACTGGTAGGAAAGATTAAATAATTGCTGTGTAATTTTCCAGGTAATAAAGGGTATCTCTAAGGAGAATAGATCGTTTTACCACCGCTGGAAGATCAGGGATTCTGGAATGCCATTAGGTCCCATGGGTACCCCATACTTCTCTCCAATGGTAAATTGGAGTAATAACTGGTTTCTTTTCCAGTCCAAAACATGGCGTAATAAACATGCTAGATTATATCCCCTTACATTAGGGAAGTTTACTCCCCCTTCTATCTTGGGTCTCATAAGTTTATGCAGGGCAATCCTCGGTCTCTTTCCTGCCCATATGAAGGAAACAAAATGTGAATTTAATGTTATTATGTCTTTGTGCTTTATCAGTATCGAGATCGTTTGTAGTGAATAAGAGTCTGGCAAAACATAACATCTTGACTAGGTGACACTTCCGTACTAAATTAAGCCGGAGTTGGGCCCATCTTTTCAAATCTGAGGATATCCTTTCCAGTAAAGGTTTGTAGTTCAGGTTATATAGGGAAGCAACCTATCTTTATTCCTAAGTATTTGATATGGAATCTTAGGGGTGCAATCCCATGAACCCTGTGTATTAAAGGCACCTCTGCCCGTATTACCCCCTAAATCTAACAACTCACACTTAAATAAATTCACCTTGTATCCTGAATACAAACCAAATTCTGTCAGTGCAGAAAATATTTTAGGTATTTGTGTGGTTGGATTATCTAGAAACAAGATAATAGTCTGCGAATAATGCTATCTTTACTTCACGTTTTCCCACCATAATGCCCTCAAAAAGTCCAGAAGTTTGGAAGTAACGAGATAAGGGTTCAATAGCTATATTAAACAACAAGGGTGATAGGGGGCATCCCTGCCTGGTGCCCTTTTGTAATTCAAAGGGGGTTGACAAATGACCACCGGTGTAAATTCTCACTTCAGGTTGTATATAATATATCTCTTAGTAATTTTCAGAAAGGGCCTTCAAATCCCATTTTATCCAGCACTGACCCCAGCCAGTTCCACCTGACATTGTCGAAAGCTTTTTCTGCATCCAGTGTCAGAGCTGGTGTTTACCCCCGGCAGGACCGCTAATACTGTTTGTATGTTGGTCACAGCTGCTCTGCCTTGTGTGAAACCCACCTGCACTGGATTTATCAAAGAAGGCATCTGATTCTGCTACTGATTTTTGTGCTGTAGATTTTAGCAGGGTTAATACACTATAATGAGAAATGGAAGCCTGAGAACAAAATGTAATAGATATAAACAAAGCTCACAACTGCAACAACCATATAAAAAAGCATGTGACAAAACAAAATGAATGAATAAGAAATAATTATACCTGATCCTAAATAAAATTCTGCTCAGAAGCAAGTTGTGCCCGTTATGCTCACATAAGAAGGCTTTGATGTAAAAAATAAAAATTCCCATGAGATGGATCGGGGTTAAAAGCCATTGTTGAAAATCTGTACCATTATCATTTGTAGGTGGTCTCGAGTAATAAACACATTAACGTATAACTGCAAGTTTTACTACTTAGCCCCTTATAAAAATCATCCACTGGAGAACAGAATGAAAGAAGGGAAAAACTACTAACAAATCATACTTCATTTTTTTACATGATGAGACTATAGCACGCTAGGATTTTTCACAAGGTTCGCTGCCTAATCTCACCATAGTACTAAAGTACTGTAAGTCAATGACAACGTCTGTGAAAGAACAAAGCAATGTAACACCCACTAATTCATACTACAACTCTTCCTTTACCTGGTCTTGAAATCTGACTGTAAGTTTTCCGGGCCATGTGTAAGTGCGCCGCCTGTTTTGCTTGATGACTGAGGAAAGTTTGCGGACAGGCCTGCCGTCTACCTGCATTGCATGGTGTGTCATGGACAGTGGTAAAGGAGTACATCAATTCCACAAGTCAAATGATATCAAGTTAATGATTACTTTCAATGCCCCACCTCTTGTATGCTGCACTTCAACCAGTAATTTGACTCTGCCTGACAGGACAGTAGGGTGATTTTTTTTTCCTTTGAGATTCAGTACCCCATATGCAACAGGAACAAGGTATAAACAAAAAAGTATAATGCCTGTATTACACAGGCCGATTCAGCAAGCAACTGTCGGGAGGGAAGCGTTCCCTCCTGGCAATCACCTGCTAGCTAGCAGAGGAGACCGCTGCTATTACACACAGATCTCCTCCGCAGCATGGAGAGGAGTGATCGCTATTCCATCGCTCATCCCCATGCTGCCTAAGCCGTTCCTACGCGCTGTAAAACGCTCAACAGGCAAGAACCAATGTTTCCCTATGGGAATGGTTCTCACCTGAGCGTTTCACAGCGCGTACGATCGCGCTGTAAAATGCCCGACGCCCCAAGAAGTACAGGAGCTTCTTTGGGGCGTCTTGTCGCGCGTTCCCGTACATAGACTTCCGGGAACGTGCGACAATAGGCGTTCGCTTGTTCCGGAGCCGCGTCTGTAAACGCGTACAGAGCGCTCCATCCCGTACGCTCAGGTCTGAACGCAGCGTAATGGTTTGCAGGCAGCAGATCGTTATTAGGCAGCACAATCCGCCGCCAGCAAGCGCTGATTTTTAAGTTTGCTTAAAGATTATCCCCAAGAGAATTTGCATGAAAAAAAAATAATAATAATCGGACAGTGTAATACAGCATTTTAGGTATGTCCACACAGGATGGATAGGCTGCGGACCTGTGTTCAGCAGATTTTGAGTGTTTACAGCAGGGCTGGCCAACCTGTGGCTCTCCAGCTGTTGTAAAACTACAACTCCCACCATGCTTTGCTGTAGGCTGATAACTGTAGGCAGTCTGGGCATGCTGGGAGTTGTAGTTTTGCAACAGCTGGAGAGCCTCAGGTTGGCCATCCCTGGTTTACAGTACCAGCTTTTTTTAAAGAAATCTCATCCACATGCTTCAAAAAAAAAAAAAAAAGTGTAAACTGACCTATAATGCAGATTTTAAATTCGCAGCATGTCAATATACACTACAGGTTTCTACCATAGATATCACTCTTTGCAATACATGGGGTATTTCCTAAGGAAAAAGAACAATCTTGCTAGCGCCACCTTCTGGAAGTGGCTACCTTTTAATCAAAATCCAACTTTTTAACAAGCCTTGGGATATGACAGGGAAAATAGCAAAGCCAGATATCCATCCGTAGACAGCCGTTTGCCCCTAAATCAGTAAGGCCTCCTTTTCCGTTCTTGCGTGTTCCGTTTGCGGAACCATTCACTTCAATGGGTCCGCAAAAACAACGGAAGGTACTCCGTATGCATTCCGCTTCCGTATTTCCGTTCAAAGATAGAACATGTCCTATTATTGCCCGCAAATCACGTTCCGTGGCTCCATTCAAGTCAATGGTTCCGCAAAAAAAAACAAAAAAACGGAATGCATCATCTATTGAAAATGTTTTTATGTACTTACATATTTAAACATTGTATGCTTCAGTTTCCGATCCGCAAAAAACAGATCACAAACGGAAACCCAACGGAAAAACAATGGCAAAACAGAATGGAAGTGGAAAAGCTACTGAAACAAAAAAACTGAAAAACTGATCCGTTTAAAACAGACCATGAAATACAGAAAAATCAATAGGTCATGTGCAAGAGGCCTAAAGGAGTGGGATTCTGACTGGATGAGTGCAATGCTTTGGACACAGTTTAGGTAGGGTACTGAAGTAAGATTTTGACTCCTAGGGGGCCACTTCCACTAGGTGCCGCTAGTGAGATGATTCTCTTTCCTTGGGAGATACCGCTTTGCGTATTGTTTTCCCATGGAGCATTGCCAATAAGTCTCCACACCATGAAGCACTTCTAGTAGGTCTCCATACAGAGCTGGTCTCTTTAAGGAAAACCAGTACTCTCTCTCAGGCCTCATTCACACAACTGTTGTTTGGGTTCGCATCCGAGCCGCATTTTTTCACTTCAATGGGGCCCCAATAGATGGCGACAGCATTACATGTACTGTCCGTATCGGTTGCTCCATTCTGTGGCTCTGCAAAAAAATTAAAATAAAATAAAAATATCCTAAAATCTTGTCCATTTTGCGGACAAGAATAAGCATTTCTCTAGTGGTCAGCCGGTTTGAAATTGCGGGCGGCATCCGTGTTTTGCAGAACCGCAATTTGCGGACCGCAAAACATGGCACAGTCGTGTGCATGTAGCGTTAGCAAGATTTTCGGTGCAATATTGTTCTCCCAGTAATGTGGCCCAGCGCCTCCCCCTTTTGCTCGACTGTAACAGCTGGGCTCTCTACTGAGAAGGTAGAGACAGTATTCTACTATCCCTGCCTTAACCACTGCAGCATACACAGAACTCAATGCCACTTCCTGCTCCAGTCCTAGCGATTACATGATTATCGGGTCCCAGGTGACTGCACAAGCTGTTGGGTCTTAGCAGGACCAGACACACACATACATACATACACATAGTATAAAAAAAAAAAACATAAAAATAAATAAATAAAAAAGACCACCACCACTAAGGCCTCATGCACACGACCGTTGTTGTGTTCCGTGTCCGTTGTTCCGTTTTTCGTGATTTTCTGCGGACCTATTGACTTTCAATGCACTGTTTGTCATCCGCGTCCGTGATCCGTGGTTCCAGTCCGTCAAAAAAATATAACCTGTCCTATTTTTTTCACGGAAAATGGTTCGCAGACCCATTCAAGTCAATGGGACCGTGAAAAAACGTGGAGGCACACAAGATTGTCATCCGCGTCCGTTTTTTTCCTATCATTTGCATGGCAAATTTGACTTAGACTTTTTTTTTTTACTTTCCTTCATGTCTGGTGATCCTCCAAAAATAAAGACACACGGAAACAAAAACTGATCATGGAACAACGGAACCCCATTTTGCGGAACAGAAGACAACGGTCGTGTGCATGAAGCCTAAGGCCTCATGCACACGACCGTATTTTTTTGCGGTCCGCAAAAACAGGTTCCGTTTTTCCGTGACCGTTTTTTCGTCCGTGGGTCTTCCTTGATTTTTGGAGGATCCACGGACATGAAAAAAAAATGATGATTACACTTACCGGTAATCGGATTTTCCTGACCCCACGACAGCACCTTAGAGAGATGGCTCCGCCCCAGGACAGGAAACCTGCAGCATAAGAAGGTGGAGCCGCTCTCCCACCAAAGTGAGTTTCCAGAGCATGAGAGGGACTCCCCCTTACGTTAGTTCAGTTTAACATTCTTCTTTTTTTCTTGCAACACCCGTGAACACACAGACTTACACCAACAGGGAGGGAATAAAGAGGTGCTGTCGTGGGGTCAGGAAAATCTGATTACCGGCAAGTGTAATCATCATTTTTCCCCTCCCCCACGACAGCACCTTAGAGAGAGATTTCAGAGATCAGCCTCAGGGTGGGAAACAGTACTCAAGACTTTTGTACCAAAGAGAAGGTCAGAAATAGAGTCAAGTTGAAGCCTATAGTGTTTATGGAAAGTGGACGGAGAAGACCAGGTGGCAGCCCGACAGATCTGTTCAATGGATACGCTGGCCCTCTCAGCCCAAGAAGTGGACACCGCCCTCGTGGAGTGAGCCCTCACAAAAATAGGGGGAGACACACCGGATACTGAATACGCCAAGGATATAGCTTCTCTGATCCAGCGGGCAATAGATGCCTTAGAGGCAGTATTACCTTTCCTAGCCCCGCCGAACAGAACAAATAAGGCAGAAGACTTCCTCCAGTCCTTAGTCACCTCCAGGTACTGAAAAATACACCTCCTGACATCGAGGGAATGCATCTCCTTCTCTCTGTCATCCTTTGGTTCTGAAAAGAAAGCTGGAAGAACTACCTCCTGAGCCCTATTAATCCTAGAAGGAACCTTCGGCATAAAGGCGGGATCTGGTCTGAGAACTACCCTGTCTTCTCTGATGGACATGAAAGGGGGGTTAATGGAGAGGGCCTGAATCTCCCCAACCCTTCTGGCTGACGTTAAGGCTACCAGCAAAACTAGCTTAAGGGAAAGCACTTTAATTGAGCAAGAGACTAGAGGTTCAAAGAGATGTTTAGTTAGGGCATTTAACACCAAGTTAAGGTCCCAAGGAGGAAATCTAGGGCCTGCTACTGGCGTAATCCTATCTACTGCCTTAAAAAAACCTAACAATCCAAGGGTCCATGGCTAAACTCCTTCTCCCTAAGACCGACAAAGCTGACACCTGCACTTTTAATGTACTTTTTGCCAACCCTAGGGACAATCCCCTCTGTAAGAAATCCAACACCTGAACCACTGAAAATTCTAATGGCCAGGAAACCCTTTCTGTGCCTATAAAGGATAGGAACTTCCTCCATACCCGCGCATAAATAATATTCGTCACCTCCTTTCTACTTTTCATCAGAGTGGAAATGACCTCCTTAGAGAATCCCTGACTGGCTAAAAATGACCTCTCAAATTCCACGCCGAAAGATGCAGAGACTCTACCTCCGGGTGGAATACTGGACCCTGTGACAATAGGTCCGGAATTCCCGGCAGGATCCATGGATCCGAAACAGACATGGCCCTCAACAGGGAAAACCACGCCCTTTTCGGCCAGAAGGGAGCTATCAGAATCACTCTCGCCCTTTCGTATCTGATCTTCCTTATCACTAACGGAATCATTTGTAGCGGGGGAAAGGCATAACCTAGCGGGAAGTCCCATCTCTGGAGGAAGGCGTCCACCCCAGATGGGCACTCTTTTGGACTGAGGGAGAAGAACTCCGGTACCTTTCTGTTCTCCCTTGTGGCAAACATGTCTACCGAAGGCAGACCCCATAAATCGACTATCTGGGAGAATATCTTTGGATTTAGTGACCACTCCCCCTGACGTAGCCTGTGGCGACTCAGGAAGTCTGCCTGGAAATTCTCGACCCCTCGAATATGAATGGCCGAGAGATGAAGCACTTTCTCCTCTATTTCCTCAAAAATCCATCTTGTCTCCTTCTGTAAGGAATCTGACCTGGTTCCTCCCTGATGATTGAGATATGAGACCACTGTCCGATTGTCGGACATCACCCTCACATGTCTGTTCTGTATCATAGGAAGAACTGCCCTCAAGGCCAACAAAACAGCTCTCAGCTCCTTTCGATTTGACGAGAACAGCTTCTGACCCTGGGACCACTCTCCCTGAAAGATCTGATCCTCCACGTGAGCCCCCCATCCCCAGGGGCTGGCGTCCGTAGTCACAACTACCGGTTCCGGAAAGGACCAGGGAAGTCCCCGAGTCAGATTCTCTTCTTCTTTCCACCAATTTAGGGATGAAAGAGTTACGTCGGTCGGACAAACTTATAACTGACTCCAGAGACGTCCCTGCTCGCCTTGTGGCAGCCAAAATCTCTCCCTGTAACTGGCGAGAGTGTCGCTGCGCCCACTGAACTGCTGGCATGCAGGATGTTAAGACTCCTAACAGGGACATAGCTTTCCTTATAGACAGGGTTCCTCCTGACAGAACCCTCCGAACTACTTCCTGAATCCTGACTACCTTCTCCTCTGTGAGGAAAGTTTTCTCCAACCTGGAATTTAAAACCAGACCCAAGAAAACCTGGCTTGATGATGGCTCCATCCTGGACTTCTGGGTATTCAAAAGCCACCCCAGGGACTGAAGTACCTCCATCACCCGATTCAGAGCCCTGACACACTCCTCTTGAGTTTGGGCCACCACCAGAAAGTCGTCCAAGTAAGGCAGAAACGTGATGTTCTCCTTCCTGATGAAGGAGGCCATCTCCGCCACTACCTTCGTAAAGATACGAGGTGCCATGGAAAGGCCAAAGGGGAGTGCCTGAAACTGATAATGAAGAAGTCCGGTCTCGGTTCTTACAGCCACCCGGAGGAATCTCTGGTGATCTGGATGAATCGGAATATGATGGTACGCATCTTTTAAATCCAGAACCGCCATATGACAACCCGGAGATAAAAGAAATATCGCTGACCTGATTGTTTCCATCTTGAATTTCCTGGCTTTCAGGAATTTGTTCAGGTATCTGAGGTTTATTATAGTCCGGTATGACCCATCTGGTTTCTTCACTAGAAACAGGGTGGAATAAAAACCTCTCCCTATCTCTGACTCTGGGACAGGAATTAACACTTTTTTGCTTATTAGTTTTTTTATTTCTTGCAGCATAATGATAGAAAACTTTGAAATCACAAATTTTTCCGCGGGGTATCTCAAGAATTCTAACCTTAGACCTTCCCGCAGAAGACCTATCAACCATCTGCCCGCCATCTTTTCCCAAGCAGGAAGAAAGAATCTTAATCTTCCTCCTACTGGGATCATGGCGTCATTGCTTTCCTTGTTTTCCCCCACGAGCTGCGGCTGATCTAAACAAAAAGCCCTTACTTCCTGATCTAGGCCTTGCTCCCTGCTCTCTGTCCCCCGTCTGCTTTTTATTCTGAAATCCACTCGGGTTCCGAAAGGGCCGTCTATATTGCTTAAATTGAGTGAAAGATTCTTGGGGAAACTTTTTCTTTCTATCTGCCGCTTTTTCGAGTAAGGAGTCAAGTTCAGACCCAAAAAGGAACTGGCCATCACAGGGAATACTACACAATCTCAGCTTGGACGGCATATCCCCCCCCTTTCCAATTCTTAAGCCACAAAGCACGTCGCGCAGAATTGGAAAGGGATGCGGCTCTCGCTTCCAGCCTCACCGAGTCCACTGCGGCATCTGCAATAAAGTCCGCGGCCTTCTGGAAAGTGGGCATAGATGCTAACAATTGCTCTCTAGGGCATTTATCCCTAATCTGCCCCTCTAGCCTATCCAACCACAGTGACATAGATCTCGCAACCACTGTGGCGGCTATACTAGGCCTGAAAGCCGCCGCAGAAGATTCCCATGAATTCTTAAGGGCAGAATCTATTCTTTTATCTAAGGCAGACCTGGGCAAACTACGGCCCGCGGGCCGTATACGGCCCGGCGGACCTTTTAATCCGGCCCCCGGCATTTTTGTTGCCGCCGCCGGCCCTGTAACAGCACGGAGTCACTGTCCGGAGTGAGGAGGGGGCGGGGCCCGCGGCCGCTCTGCGCTCCGCTCTGCTGCCTGGCCTGCCTGTCTCTTTAACAGAGCAGACCAGTGGCTGCTGGAGCGTGATGCAGCTGCCGCACAGGCAGAAAGAGGAAGGAGGCGGAGCCCCAGCCAGCAGCCACAGCCAAAGCCAAGCAACTAACAGAACTTACAGGTATTTGGTGGGGGTGGGGGGGGCTCATATAGGACAGGGGGACAGTGTGTGCTTTCCTGCCTGCTACTACATCACCCCCCCCCCCCCCAGGGATTGTGGGGGTCATTAAGGGTTGGACTTGCTGCTGATGTTGAGTGTGCCAGTGTGTGTGTGTCCGTCCCTGTGTGTGTGTGTCTGTCCCTTTGTGTGTGTGTGTGTCCGTCCCTGTGTGTGTGTCTGTCCCTTTGTGTGTGTGTGTCTATCCCTGTGTGTGTGTGTGTGTTTGTCCCTTTGTGTGTGTGTGTGTGTGTCCATCCCTGTGTGTGTGTGTGTTTGTCCCTTTGTGTGTGTGTCCCCGTCCCTGTGTGTGTCCGTCCGTGTGTGTCTGTCCCTTTGTGTGTGTCCGTCCCTTTGTGTGTGTGTGAGTGTGTCTGTCCCTTTGTGTGTGTCCCCGTCCCTGTGTGTATGTCTCTCCCTGTGTGTATCACCTTGCCCACAGTGTTCCTATGTCTTGACGCAGCTGCTTCAGAACGTTCTGTGCGGGGAAGAAGATGGAAGAGGAGGCAGCGCCAGCATGGAGTCTGTGCGATAGACACAGGGAGGCACACTAAGGACGAAGGTAACACTTCCACATGATCTACACTAGTGTTATCTGTGGTTTTACATAGGACTGCAGGTAACACTACTACATTATTTAGCACTAGTGTTATCTGTGGTTTTACATAGGACTGCAGGTAACACTACCACAAGGTTAGCTCACACAGGGCGCCTGAACACCTAAGGCCGGCCCTGGCTGCGCACCCCAGCGCCAAGGGATGACGTCACTGATGTAATATGCCTCTTATATGTGGAGAGCGGTGATGTCACAGATGTAATATATTACTTATAAGTGATATATTACATCAGTGACATCACCACTCTCCACACATAAGTAATATATTACATCAGTGACATCACTGCTGTCCACATATACCGGTAAGTAATACATTACATCAGTGACATCACCGCTCATCACATATATGTGGAGAGCGGTGATGTCACTGATGTAATATATCGCCTATATGTGGACAGCGGTGATGTCACTGATGTAATATAACATTATATGTGGAGAGTGTTCATGTCACTGATGCAATACAGCGCTCCAGATGGCGACCAAAATGGTCGCCAATGCGCCTTAAAATTTGCAGATGGCGACAAGACTTGTCATAGGCTACAGGCCTGAGGTCTATTTGGTAGTGAAATCCCAGCGCAGGCAGGCATGATGATGTCATCACGCCCGCCTGTGCCAGGACGCGGTGATTTTATGCAGTATTGAGTTTAGCCTTTTGGCCCGGCCCTCCAAAATATTTTCAGTTTCTCATGTGGCCCCATCGAAAAAATAATTGCCCACCCCTGATCTAAGGGATCCCTCAAGAAACCCATGTCCTCAAAGGGCAGAGAGGATTTTTTAGAAATCTTGGAAATGGCTACATCCAGCTTCGGGGCCCTGTCCCAAGATGTAGATGCCTCTTCCTCAAAGGGGTATTTCCGCTTAAAGGTTTTAGAAATAAACGGTCTTTTATCCGTTTTTTTCCATTCTTTTTCTATCACAGCTTAAACCAATTTATGGACAGGGAAACACCTACGCTTCTTTTCCCTAAGTCCCCCAAACACAACATCCTCTACAGATCTATTTTCTCTGGTATCTTCCAATTCCAGGGTAGATCGGATAACCTTTAACAATTTGTCCGTATCTTCTGCCGGAAAAAGGAACTTTCCTTCTTTGGTGTCATCCTCAGAAGAGAAGGAATCATTAGAGTCCTCATCCCCGGAGAGAGAGCCACTATCTTCCGATTCCACGTCGGACTCCTGCCTCACCGCTCTTCTTCTCTTCCTACCGGCTTTCAAGGAATTTTTGACTTCGGACATAATAGACTTAATGTCTTTTAGAAGACTCGGAGTCTCCTCGGCCACTGTCTTCTCAATGCACTGCTGACAGAGCTTCTTAGCATAAGAAGAAGACAGCGAGCACTTGCAGATAGGGCATTCCTTGTTCTTTTTCTTTGTCGCCACCTTCTTAGGCACCGTCTAAGAAAAATGGAATATACCCAATCTAAGTAACAGCCTAGACCCTGAAAGGAGCGAGAATAGGACTCACAATACCGGCGGCAAGATTTCAATATCTGCACATTCAGATCTCCCCTCTTCATCCATAATGAAAGGTAACCTGCAAAAATATTGTCCAGGTTATCTACTGCCACCAAGAATTCCTCTCACCTGAGAGATACATAGTTACTGCAAACCTCGCCACGCCAAGATAGCACAGGAACTTGGTCCACTTCAGGCACACTGAACAACAGACAACGGCGTCCAATAACTCCAGCACCCTCATACCTGTATGTAGTTGGTTTTAAAACTGCCGGGCAGCCGAACTTCCGGTCACCTGACCGGAAGCGCACGGCCGTGGAACGCATGGCACTTCCTGTCCGGACGCCACCCACCAGCGTCTACATCCGGTGGCGTCCTGGCTGGTTTGCAGCAATACTGGGGCCTTCTGGCCACCCTAGATCCGTTGGTGCGGTCCTCCTCGCCTGAGGGACCAGCACCTTCTGCCCTTGTGACCCGGGATCTTCTCACCGGTATCCTGCCCCCGACACCTGTGGGGATGATCGGACAGGTAAACAAGCCGCCTCCAACCCTCCGGCATCTACCGGGACTTCCAGGTCAGGACGACAACTGCAGGCTCCCGTACCAGGACAGGAAACCTCACTGAGGTGGGAGAGCGGCTCCACCTTTTTATGCTGCAGGTTTCCTGTCCTGGGGCGGAGCCATCTCTCTAAGGTGCTGTCGTGGGGGAGGGGAAAAAGTCGTTTTGGTGTCTGCCTGGCTGTGCGGAGCCAAACGGATCCGTCCTGAATTACAATGCAAGTCAATGGGGACGGATCCGTTTGACGTTGACACAATATGGTGCAATTTCAAACGGATCCGTCCCCCATTGACTTTCAATGTAAAGTCAGGAGTTAATATACCATAGGATCGGAGTTTTCTCCAATCCGATGGTATATTTTAACTTGAAGCGTCCCCATCACCATGGGAACGCCTCTATGTTAGAATATACTGTCGGATATGAGTTAGATCGTGAAACTCAAATCCGACAGTATATTCTAACACAGAGGCGTTCCCATGGTGATGGGGACGCTTCAGGTTAGAATATACTAAAAGAACTGTGTACATGACTGCCCCCTGCTGCCTGGCAGGTGCTGCCAGGCAGCAGGGGGCAGCCCCCCCCCCTGTAGTTAACACATTGGTGGCCAGTGCGGCCGGCCCCCCTCCCTCCCCTGTAGTTAACTCGTTGGTGGCCAGTGCGGCCGGCCCCCCTCCCTCCCCTGTGGTTAACTCGTTGGTGGCCAGTGGGCCCCCCCCTCCCTCCCCTGTAGTTAACTCGTTGGTGGCCAGTGGGCCCTCTCCCCTCCCTCCCCCTCCTAATTAAAATCTCCCCCCTATCATTGGTGGCAGCGGAGAGTACCGATCGGAGTCCCAGTTTAATCGCTGGGGCTCCGATCGGTAACCATGGCAACCAGGACGCTACTGCAGTCCCAGTTGCTATGGTTACTTAGCAATTTGTAGAAGCATTATACTTACCTGCGAGCTGCGATGTCTGCGTCCGGCCGGGAGCTCCTCCTACTGGTAAGTGACAGGTCATTAAGCAATACGCTGCACAGACCTGTCACTTACCAGTAGGAGGAGCTCCCGGCCGGACGCAGACATCGCAGCTCGCAGGTAAATATAATGCTTCTACAAATTGCTAAGTAACCATGGCAACCGGGACTGCAGTAGCGTCCTGGTTGCCATGGTTACCGATCGGAGCCCCAGCGATTAAACTGGGACTCCGATCGGTACTCTCCGCTGCCACCAATGATAGGGGGGGGGGAGATTTTAATTAGGAGGGGGAGGGAGGGGAAAGGGCCCACTGGCCACCGAGTAAACTACAGGGGAGGTAGGGGGGGCCCACTGGCCACCGAGTAAACTACAGGGGAGGTAGGGGGGGCCCACTGGCCACCAACGAGTAAACTACAGGGGAGGGAGGGGGGCGGCCGCACTGGCCACCAATGTGTTAACTACAGGGGGGGGCTGCCCCCTGTGCCTGGCAGGCATGTACACAGTTCTTTTAGTATATTCTAACCTGAAGCGTCCCCATCACCATGGGAACGCCTCTGTGTTAGAACATACTGTCGGTTCTGAGTTTTCACGAAGTGAAAACTCAGCTCTGAAAAAGCTTTTATGCGGACGGATCTTCGGATCAGTCTGTATTAAAGTAACCTATGGCCACGGATCACGGATGCCAATCTTGTGTGCATCCGTGTTCTTTCACGGACCCATTGACTTGAATGGGTCCGTGAACCGTTGTCCGTCAAAAAAATAGGACAGGTCATATTTTTTTGGACGGACAGGATACACGGATCACGGTCTCGGCTGCAAAACGGTGCATTTTCCGATTTTTCCACGGACCCATTGAAAGTCAATGGGTCCGCGAAAAAAAAAACGGAAAACGGCACAACGGCCACGGATGCACACAACGGTCGTGTGCATGAGGCCTAACACTGCAGTTTCTAGCTTCTCCCATGGCGATTATAAACTTTCCATATATAAAATGGCCATAAAAGGAAAGGGACACAATTTAAAAAAAATATTAGTTTCACTTAGCACTATTTAAAAGAAAATTTACATTTTCTCAGGACATAAAAATTTTAAAATAATAAAAACAGTGTAAAAAAAAAAAAATCACCAAAAACAAAAAAGGCAAAAATTATTTAGAAAACTAAAAGAAAAAAAAGAAAAAAAAAAAAAAAAAAAAAAAAAAAAAAAGCTAAAATACTAACTGACATAGAAGCTTGTTAAAAGGCAAACAAAACAGACAAGCAGAGTAAGACCTCTCCACGGCATTTACTGCCCGCGCGTTGTACAGCAAACAATGCAGCCATTCTTAGCACCCAAACACTGCTTCCCTTCACCAAGGCAATCCATTCCTGGCATATTTTTTTTTCTAATTAATATGGCAAGGGTGACTGAAAGAATGTTATGTCTCGAAACTACACAGAAATAAATGTTTTTACAGGCAAATTAACATTTACTCTTTTTCTTACGGTTCTGATTAAATGCGAGTGTGAAAGTATGACATAGCAATCTTTTGTATATGAAGTGGCTAGTTTGACAATTAGTATTAGTTTATGCTCTACCAGTCATTTTCTTTACTTCTTATGTTTAAAGCATTATGAGCAAAAGAAGAGAATGAGGAGATGCTTTCCAAATGTAGGAATTAAATAAAAATGTTTCCGCAGAAACTCTAAATCTGAAGTTTCTACAGTTTTATAAACTGAAGGACATGTCAGGAAACAGACCTCATGTATGTGCCCATATCCTAATAGTGCACCCATATAAGCTCCTAGGGCCTCTACTGTGCCATCACATGCCTCTGCTCTCATACACAGGCTGTCATAATATGGTACAAACCTGACTCCATCCCATGCTCTATGTGCTAGGTAGGCAATTCTCATGTAGAAGCATTGCTGCCAGGGAATAGCTCCATACATACAGCACTTGATAGAGTCTGAATGGAAGCAAATGAGGCTCTCTGGGGCCACACTAGAGTCTTAGGCCACTTTTACATTTGCATATTTAGGTCAGTATTTATCAGCAGTATTTCAAAAACAAAATCAGCAGTGGCTCCAAAGCTCATAAAAAGTACAAATCTTTCCATTAGTTTTACGCTGTGTAGGATACACCCCTGATTTTGGCCTATTAATATTGACGCAAAATACAGACATGTGAAAGTGGCCTAAGTCCGCATTCACATTGCAGTGAAAAAAAAAATTGCAATTAAAAACGGAGACACTGGCATTTTCTCATGGCCATCACTGTGTGCATCAATGTATTAAAAACGGATGTAGTTAATTGCCCCTTGGGCATCAAATAGCCCCCATAGTGCTCCCAGTATGAATAATGTCCCACATAGTGCCCCCTCAGTATAAATAATGGCCTCTTAGTGCCCATCATATATATTTGTGCCCCATTTCATTTAGTCACCCAGTAGTGTCGACCGATCCCTTAAAAAATAAATAAAAAAAATTTACATTATGACCTGGCATCGCATGGGTATATTTCATCTATTTCATTTAATGTTTGCGTGTGAGGTTAAAAGATATTCACAGTGTTCTCCATCACAGTGACCTCTACAGCATCCTGCCCCTTTAACAGTGACTTCCACAGTACCCTGCTCCTTTAATAGTGGCCTCCACAGTCTCCTTCCCCTTAACAGTGACCTCCACAGTGATCTCCACAATGCCCGCCCCTTTAACAGTGACCACCCCTTTAACAGTGACCTCCACAGTGCCCGCCCCTTTAACAGTAACCTCCGCAATGTCTGCCCCTTTAACAATGACCTCCACAGTGCTCGCCCCTTTAACAATGACCACTCCTTTAACAGTAACCTTGATAATGGCCGCCCCTTTAACAGTGACCTCCACAGTGGCCGCCCCTTTAACAGTGACCTCCACAGTGCCCCACCCCTTAACACTGACTCCCCACAGTGCCCCGCCACTTTAAAATGGGACCTCCACAGCAGCCCGCCTCTAACAGTGACCTCCACCGTACCCTGCTGCCTTAACATGGACCTCCACAGCAGTTGCCCATTTAATAGTGGCCCCTGCCCCCTTAACAGTGACCTGCATAGCGACCTGTCCCTTTAAGGCTAGGGCTACACGACAACATGATTATAGGCTATGGTGTCTCACTACGACATGCTGCAACTCCGACACTACAGTCGCTAAAAATCCATCCATCCATCCATTTTTCTGCGACTGTCGCGTCGCAGTATGTTGCACTGTGAAATGCAACACCATAAACTATCATTATAAAAATTGTCGCATGACACGTGTAGCAGTGTAGTTGTGCCCTTTGTGTCCCGCGACACATGTCGTCGTGTAGCCCTAGCCTAAAGCGGACCTACAGCAATGAAGAAAAATGGCTGGGTTGTTATGGAAACCTGGAGTAAAACTGTGTATGTGGAGACTAAGGGCCTGCGAGCTTCTATTGGCTGATAAGGAACATGTGACCGTGTGTATGGCAGTTGGGCTATGAAGAGAGAGACTTGCAGGCTTCTATTGGCTAATGCAGGTCAATTTTTGGGAATATCTCAGGAATAGTACGTCCTAGAGAGTTGTGACCCGGTCTAAAACATTCCCGGTACCTGTGCGCCAAATTTAGTGAAGATCGGTCCAGTAGTTTGGTCGCACATAAAGGAGACAGAAACATATATATATATATATATATATACACATACATACATACACACACACACACACACATATACATACATACATACTCACTCACCTAATCCACTTGCATGCAAGTGAACACTCGCTTCTCACTGGAGGCAGCAGGACCTGTGTTCCCAGCATGATGTCACATCACATGGAATGACAGGTATTAAAGCCAGCAGTGAAGGGCTAGTGTCCCCATGTGTGCAAGTGGACGAGGGGAGTTTTTTTTTTTTTTTTTTAACCCCTGAATGCCTTTTGGTGTACCCATTTTTAACAAACATTAGACGGGTGAACTTTTTAAACGGCCGTTGAAAATGGTCCCATTCCTGACTTCCTTCCTGACTATCGTCTGCTAAATCTAGCAGCGTACAGGGGCCTTTAGGAGAGGCCATATCTTGTGAAAGAGTGGACAACTGCTTTAATATGCAAAGGACCCTTTGCACATTATCGGTAACCGATGTTTATATGAAAACTTGTTCCCAATAATTAGCCCGTGTAAAGAGGCCACCAATGAGCCGCTCATTCATCGGGTGAAATCATCATTTGTGCCGACACTAAAATCATCACTTCTGGGCCGAAGATCGTGCTGTGTAAATAGTGATCTTCAGCCCAGAAACAGTGAATTTGTATGAGGACGGATGACTCCAGTAGCAATTGCTCGTCATGCAGCTCTCACTTTCTCTGACACGCTGGCAATACTCGGGAACATACAGTACCTTCCCAATAATTGCCCACTCAGTTGGCGTGTGTAAATGCATCATAAGGCTCTGTGCACACTACTGTCAGGAGCATCTGCTCGAAATTTCACCATATTTGAATGGAACAATAGCGCAGCAAGCAGTGCTATCCTTCCCGTCAAAATGACAGAAACTGTGGTAGAACCGACAGACATGAATATAAAAATCAGTAGAGTGCGTTGGGCGCTGTCATATGACGGACTTGGCACTCTTATTTTTGTCTTTCTGCTCCTATGGTAGAACAGAAAAAGGAATCATTTGATGGACATGTGAAGAGAGCCCTACATGTACAACTTTTAAGGAACTAGAAAGCTATAACAAATTCCTAAGCATATGCTCACCAAGTATTGCTGTAGTGTAATGTAATCCCTGTTGTGTAAGCCGAGCTCCCAGCTGACCATTTATGCACCAACCTCAGGCCGCCCGCCTTGAATGCAAGCCGTGTAACCATGAAAACTCCAAAACGCTTAGGAGAACATAATATCCTGGCAAACAGGGCCAAGGAATGACTGACACCAGGCTGATCTCCGATACTGCAGTGCCATGAAAGTAATCTGCACTGCAGTCACAAGGACTCTGCATAATTCATGTTGAAGTCTAAAGCCTCTGTCACACAAGTGACACAGAACGTGTTAGAAAAGCGGATGGTTGGGCATACAAGTAGAATCCAAGCACGACTGCGTTCTGTCTTTCGTTTGTCCGTTTTTCACAAAGTGAAAGAAAAACCGAACAAGAAGACACGGCATCTTCTTGCAACCGTTAGTAAAAAACGGACCGCATCCAGTGGTCTGTCAGTGTTTTTCTGACTGACCCAATGACTTGAATGAACCGGTCCTGTGTGAAAGGCAGATGATGGAACATGACGTATTCCCTGTGCGTGGATGAAAACATCTGGTAACGTGGGGGAGCAGCCAATGGCAGGTGGTGATGAAGACGAGCCTCCCTAGCATCGCGGATGACGCTAGAAAGGCTCATCCCACTCACTGCACTGATCCCCCCTTCCTCCCCGACACCGGATGTTTTCATCCGCACACGGGGAGAAGCAGCGGCGGCCATGCGGGGACCAGGAGCGGGGAGACAGGTAAGTTGAACCAGTGTGAGGGGCACGGGCGTATTTCCAGCCTCAGATAACCCCTTTAAGCAGCAAGTACAAGGATTCCCACAAATTCTACTCAGATAAATGGAACAGTCACAAGGGACACAAGTGTTCCTCATTGTGATTACATTGAAATATTTCCCAGATAGCAAATAATTGTGCTGCAATTTTGAAAATTACTTGCTAAGCTATTGCAGACTTGCCAAACTTCACAAGTATGTTGCAAACTTGTAGCAAGTCTGCTTTGCAAGTCTCCAGATTAACTTGCTTTTGCAAACTTGCTGCAAGTTCTCGTTAAGTTATTATGCTCTTGCTAGAGACTTGCCAAGCAAATTTGCTGCAAGTTGAAAAAGTGTCAACTAGAACTTGTGCTGCAAGTTCTCTGCAAGTGTAGAACTTGCCAGATAATGTGTGCAGCAAGTTAACAAGACTTACAATTTAACCCTGCCACAAGTTTGTGGCAAGTTCTCCTTGCTATCTGGGTTGCTAGCGATGGACCCAGAATTTTGTGGCTGCTACCCAGTAACAGGAGATACAGTGGGTGGAGATCTGGCTGTAGGATTCTGTGAGGAGACATGCCTAAAGCTGTCGCAAAAAGGATGGCGGTGACCGGGACCCAAAACAGGTTCATGGATTTTTTTGGTGAGCATTTTCCTCAATAATCTAGGTACATAGTCACATAGTATGGCTGAAAAAGAGACATTACCATCAAAGTTCCACCAAGGGATGGGTCGGGATGTGACTTAAAGGAGGAGAGTAAAGGGTGTATTAGACCCAGCAATCGCCTGCTGAGGAGACCGCAGCTGTTACATGCCACGATCTACTCAGCAACATGGGGGATAGCAATCACTATGCCATCACTCGTCCCCATGCAGTACAGTGGTGTGCCGGCGGCAGATCGTAATTGGACAGCATGATCTGCCATCAGCAAAGCCAGATCTTTCTATGCTGAAAAATGGGGATTGTCTGATGAACGAGCAATGGGAGGGAGTATTACACTGAAAGATGATCCCCCAACGAGCGTTCGTTAGCAATCATCGGGCAGAAAATCTGCCTGTCTAATACACCCTTTAGGCTGGTTTTACACGGGCGTTGCGGATTGGGGCCGGATGCGTTCAGAGTGCGTTCAGTGAAACTCGCACTATTTTGCAAGCAAGTTCAGTCAGTTTTGTCTGCGGTTGCGTTTAGTTGTTCAGTTTTTTCCGCGCGGGTGCAATGCGTTTTGATGCGTTTTTCACGCACGTGATAAAAAACTGAATGTTTACAAACAACATCTCTTAGCAACCATCAGTGAAAAACGCATTGCACTCGCACTTGCTTCCGGATGCAATGCGTTTTTCACGCAGCCCCTTTGACTTCTATGGGGCCAGGGCTGCGTGAAAAACGCAGAATATAGAACATGCTGCGATTTTCACGCAACGCAGAACTGATACGTGAAAAACAACGCTCATGTACACAGACCCATAGAAATGAATGGGTCAGGATTCAGTGCGGGTGCTATGCATTCACGTCACGCATTGCACCCGCGCGGAAAACTCGCTCGTGTGAAAGGGACCTTAGGGTGCCTTCACACGCTGCTTATTTTGGTGCAGAATTGTCTGCAACTGAAAATCAGTTCCTTTCATTTGAATGGGGCAGCAACCACATGAATTTCTGCCAGCCCCATTTAGGTGAATGGAACAGATTTTCAGTTGCAGAAAATCATCAGCGTGAAGACACCCTAAAAATTCGACCCATTTTCATGAGCAGTAAACTAAGAATTCATCTAAAGATCACTTTACATGCGACTATTATTGGGCAGATCAGCGACAACAATCATTTGTACAAAGGCGAATGCTCAGTCCTGATAATTGCCCTGTATAAAAGGTGCTGCATATGCTCATTTATCAGAAGAAATAATCGTTTATGCTGACCCTAAAATCATTTCTGGGCAGCAGATCATGCCGTGTGCACAGGCATCTGCTGCCTAGAAACAATGAATCTGTATGGGGACAAGCGAATGCAGTAGAGATCACCCATCCCCATACAGAAGAAGTGAGAAATGCAGATTTGACAAACAGGCAATTATCGCAAAGGAACGGCTCCTTCCCGTTCATTGCCTGCTCAGACGTCACGTGTAAATGCGCCATAAGCCTTTTTTGAAAACATTCACTGTTCCTGCTGTTTCCACGTCCTGAGGTAGACTGTTTCAAGCTTCGTCACCTCTGGAGACTGAATTTTCTCTTCTCCAGGCGGAGGCAGTGCCCCCTGGTCTTTTGCCGGGATTTTACATGGAATATTTTTCCACCATATTGTTTGTATGGGCCGTTTCTACATCCCTCAAGATACAATATGTTCAACATACAATGGTCTTTTCTGACCCATCGCAAGTTGAAACCAGACTCAACATACAATGTCTCAGACTCAGAGCCAACCAATCCAGGTCACTTCTCTGGTACAATAGCTGGATAAGTTGCTAGTTATCAGCTCTTCCTGACTGTTGTCTTATCTGCTTATTTTTCTTAAATCTTCATTTTCTCTTATCTTGGATGTTATTTTAAGACTTTGGAACAGATTACTCAAGTTACAATGGTTTCAACATACAATGGTCGTCCTGGAACCAATTAATATTGTAACTTGAGGGACCACTGTATCAAAATGTATAAAATGGCATCACTGTAGCTACTGCGCCTCTGGTCCGCCTCCTTGCCGCTGGTTTGGCCGGCGCATGCGCAGTAGCTAGTGATGCCGTGCCCACAATGGGCATTGCAGTGCGCATGCCCCGGCCCAGCGAGGGAGAGCGCAGGCATGGGATCTCAATGGGAGAGAAGGAGGACGCAAGGGAAGAGAAGGGCGGGCAGAGGCTGGGGTGGGGATATGAGCAAAAGAGGCAGAGCAGCCTGGGCTCCAACAAAGTGAACGCCGCCCCTGGGCACTTGAGAGCCCTCATTTACATACGAATAAGGCCTCATGCACACGACCGTAGTTTTATTCCGTGTCAGTTGTGCCGGTTTTCGTGATTTTCTGCGGACCCATTGACTTTCAATGGGTCCGTTGAAAACTCGGCTAATGCACCATTTGCCATCCGCGTCCGTGATCCGTGGTTCCAGTCTGTCAAAAAAATATAACCGGTCCTATTATTTTCGCGGAAAACGGTTCGTGGACCCATTCAAGTCAATGGGACCACTAAAAAACGCGGAGGCACACAAGATAGTCTCCCGCGTCCGTTTTTTTCCTATCATTTGCATGGCAAACCTATCTTAGACTTTTTTTTACTTTTCATTATGTCTGGTGGTCCTCCAAAAATAAAGGAAGACACACGGAAACGGATCACGGAACAACGGAACCCCATTTTGCGGAACGGAACACAACAACGGTCGTGTGCATGAGGCCTAAAAGTCAGTTTTTGCCTCGGGTGAACTTCACAAAAACACAACGGTACCATTTGAATCATCTACAGTTATGCTACAGCGCTATGTAAGCAGTCTAGAATGTCAAAATATGGTGATAGACTCCCTTTAAACAGGAATTCTCCCTAGAAAATCCCTTTAAGAAGGACCTGTCACCTCTCCTGACATATTAGTAGCTAATTGCATTCCCCATGTAATAATTCTGGAGCATCTATTATTATGACTATGTTGTGCCGTTCATTTCTTCTCGAAGTTATGAATTACTAGCAGTTTTGCAATCAAGGTCCAAATTGGGAGGGGGAAGGGGTCCCGTCACAGTTTGACACTGGCAGCACTGACTGAATAGTGTCAGACTGTGAAGGAACACACCCCCAACTGGTAACATCCATCTGGACCTTTAGGCTAGGTCTACACGATGACATTTGTCGCGCGACAATTTTTTATAATGATAATCTATGGTGTCGCACTGTCACATGCTGCAACTGCGACACGACAGTCGCAAAAAATCTATTCGAGATGGATTTTTCTGCGACTGTCGCGTCGCAGCATGTCGCATTGCGACACCATAGACTGTCATTATAAAAAATTGTCGCGCGACATTGGTGTGACAAATGTTGCAGTGTAGTTGTGTAGACCTAGCCTTACTGGTAAAAATTAATTCCTAATTTCTAGAGTGTATACTAAAATGTCACAGCATAGAATTATAAGAATAGATGCTCCAGAATTGTTTTTACATGGAGAATGTAAGTACGGTAGTTACCAAAACAGACACGTCCTCTTCACGGCATTTGTCACCTATAGTCTTCTTTGGCGTTCTTTTAGATGTTTAGCAGTTTACTGCTGCTTTTTTGCAGTGTTTTAAGACCAAGGCATGCCAGCTTCAGATGTCGCATGGAAGTCTATCTGAAGTATTGAACAGAGCGCAAACATGCTTTTTTGTAAACACTTTTTCAGTCAAAGGTGTTTTTTTTTAAATGCAGAACACTCAAGGTCTGGCGTTTTTTTCCTCACATTTGATTGCGTATTTGTCCCTTGACCTGTTTTTTTGTTTGCCCTGCAATTTAGTAATGCCATTTTTGCACCAATGTATTTTCCCTATACTGCTCTACAGAGGAAGTGACATTGCAGGACGGATCCGACAGGCTGTTCACCCTGTCGGATCCGTCCTGCCGCTATTTCGCCGTGCCGCCGCTCCGTCCCCATTGACTATAATGGGGACGGGGGCGGAGCTCCGGCACAGTGCGCGGTGAGAGGCCGCCAGACGAAAAAGTCAGACATGCAGTACTTTTAGTCCGGCAGCTTTTCGCTGTGCTGCACCGGAGCTCCGCCCCCGTCCCCATTATAGTCAATGGGGACAGAAGCAAAATAACGGCAGGATGGATCCGACAGGGTGAACAGCCTGTCAGATCCGTCCTGCCGCTAGTGTGAAAGTACCCTTACTACATAAAACGCAAGGCAAGCCAAAAAAAATAAAAAATACCTGTGTTCAAACACTATTCGCAAAAAGTGCCACAAAAAAGGCTGTACAATCAAGCGTTTTTGGCTGATTTTTTTTTTTTTTTGGGGGGGGGGGCGACGACGACACCAAAGAAACCAGATGTAGTAGCACGCTAAGGCCTAGTTCACGCATCAGTAATGTGGTCGTGGGCTATCCACGAAACATGTTGTGAACCACACTGGATTAAACTTATGCTTCTGAGGGAGCTCTCCGGACCTGTTTTTTACCTGCCTTTGGTCTATTGATCTGAACAAAGAGGGCCATGGCTGGACCCCCTACAGGTTTACGAGCTGGTCTCTAAGGTAAGTGCACAGACTGCGCCTTTATGTTAGTGTAATACAGGTTTATGCACTATGGAGCGTTCTGCTCCCTGTGTTGTATTTCCATTGGTCAGTGATTTCCATCAGTGATTGAGAGCCAAAACCAGGAGTGGAGACTACTCAGACACAAGGTATAAGGGAAAGATTTGCTTCTGTTCTGTGTTTTTGACCTGCACCTGAGTTTGGTTCACAATCACTGATGAAATATCACTGACCAAACACTGACTAAATCACTAAAGTGTGAACTAGACCTCAGGCTGGGTTCACACGCGAGTGGCTGCTGATTTGCCATCGCAGATTTTTGTACGTCAAATTCACACCATTGTACAGCATTATTATAACTATTTGAAAGAGCCATTACTAGAAAAGTGGATGAGAATTCTGAAATTTTCATCCAATTTGCTGGCACTGTACAACGCTGTGGATTTGCCGCACGAAAATCCATAATGACAAATCTGCGCCATCTTAGGCTGGTACTAGATCAGCAGATGCGGCTGATGATTTTTGGGAGGGAAGCGTTCCTTTCTGACAATCGCCTGCTCGTCAATGGCGGAGACAGCTGCAATTACATGCAGCAATCGCCTCCACAGTATGGGGAGGAGCCATCACTAATACCATTGCTCGTCCCTGACTGTGTGCACCCCGCATCATGGATGTGGACCCATTCACTTGAATGGGTCCGCAAACCCGGAGATGCTGTGCGGAAGCACGGATCGGAACCCCACGGAAGCACTAAGGAGTGCTTCCGTGGTATTTCTGGCCGTGCCTCCACACCGCCAAAAAGTAGCGCATGCACTACTTTTTTGCGGTGCGGACCGTCAGGTGCGGATCGTGGACCCCATTCAAGTGAATGGGTCCACGGGCCGCATGCGGCTGACCCACGGTCGTTGCCAGTGCATTGCGCACCGCAATTTGCGGTCCGCAACACGGGCCCGGCCAGCACACGGTGTGCATAAGCCCTTATACACGTAGATGTTCGCTAATGAGTGCTCCTATGAACGCTTGCTGAACCCAGCCTAAGGCCTAGTCCACACCTCCATGTCAGTGTCATGTCCGTGAAAAAAAAAGCATCCGTGATGGATCTGTGTGTCTGTTTTTTTCGCTCCACGTGTCCTTTATCCGTCTTCCGTTAAAAATGGATGCACCACGGATGCCATCCATGTTGTGTCTGATTTTCTCGAACCCATAGACTTCAATTGGCGTGCTTGGTCCCCATCACGGATCAAAGTAGTGCATGTCTCCGTGATTTTATTTTATTTTTTTACTGACCCACGGTTAGTAAAATAAAAAATTATATATATATATATATGTGAAACAGACACATTTAAATCAATGGGTACATGTGCTGTCTGTGGAAAGGGAGTAGAGCACACATCATTGAAAAACTTAGGTCAATGCAGTGCACCCTAGCAGCAATTTACAGCCCCCCTAATCAGGTTGGGAATCAGTGTACTTACATTGTGCAATCACACAGCTGCCCCCCAGACCACTACCATCAGATTACCACCCTCTTTTGTCAACTCCATGGACAATAAAATTCCTTTCATCTGGTATTGGAGAATCCAAGAAACCAGAGAATCTTATGAGACTGAGCAGATAAAATTAAGTAGCAAACCATCTAAATATTGTCCTTGCCATTTTATTTTGTCCTAGCAGGTCCCATCCGTTTAGCAGCCTCCTGCAATGTATAGAAACATGAGAAAGAAGCCCAGGACGAGGCAGACAAGTGCAGGAGACATGGGGCTGCTGCACTGCAGACTTCTCTACATCAGGAGCCTCCAGAAAACTAGACCCCTGTGTGCACAGCAAAGTTTAGTGGGGTCTCAGCCCCTCCTGCCCATGGCCGATGCCTGCTCACCTCATACCATGTGGGTACTTACGCCGAGCCATGCTGACAGCTTCTTGCTGTGGCTCTGTGGAGGATGCTGAAGGAACCTGTCTCCTCTCATGGGCATCTTGTTGTAGTCCTGGCAGCCGCTCAGTGCTGCATGCAGTCCTCCTCACCAGCAACCTGTCCCCTCTCAGCCAAGTGTATACTCCCCTGGGTCAAGCTTCCAGCGGGCCTCTACCATTACATCAACGGGGGAGGGAGGGTTACCATCGAAGAAAGCTAGAACGGCTGTTTGCCGTGTTATGTCTGAGCTCACAGCGCCACACAAGTAACGAAGGTAATCATTCAAGTACTACATGGATTTCATGTGTTCTGGGCTAACTAGAGGAAACTTGTTGGGATTCTAGAAAGCGCGCTCATCTGTCCGGAGTAATGGTTTAGTCCAAGTGCTGCAACTAGCTGGAAGTTTCACAGCAAACAATGAGGGAGGGGAGTCTACAGCCCGCAGTGTCCTGGGGACAGGGAGGGCTCCTGACGGGGGTCTCAAGCCCCATTTATCACTAGCACGACCCTGCCACACCTAGCCCGTTTTACTGTACAGTACGACCAATAATAGTAATAATTATTAGTCAGTATGGATACATGGTTGCTATGCATATCACATACTCATAAGGGTCAGTGCAAAAGTTTTTCTGGTGTCATTTTTTTCCCCTGTGTTTGAGGTGTTTTGCCATTTTGGTGCATTATTTGTTGCATTTTGCTTTACAGTGTTTTCTTAGACAAAAAAACAAACAAAAAACAAATGCAAACGCAAGTTGTTATATGGAAGTCTATAGGAAATATTTAAAAGGGCTTCTGTCACCCCCCATTGTGCAATTTTCATTAGCCGACATTAGCTATTTGCCAACTGTCAGATGAGTGCAATCATACGTGTCCTACCTTTTGTCTGTGGCTTATTTCTTGTAAAAATCATACTTTTATCATATGCAAATTTCTTCACTACCAGGAAGTTAGGCGTGTACTTGCTGGTAGCCGCAGCATCTGCCGCTTCTAGACACGCCCCATCTCCTCTTGATAGACAGGGCCAGCAAATGCTCTCCTCCTCCCGCTGGCCCCGTCTGCTGCTGAATTCCCGCGCCTGCGCCGTAACGTTCCTCGATCGGCGCAGGCGTACGGATTGAAGGATGCGCGCTTGTCAGCTCCTTCGTCGGTGCGCCTGCGCCGATTACGTCACACTACACCCGGAAGAGAAGACTGCCGGCATCAGCGATAATCGGCAGTCTTCTCTTCCGGGTGTAGTGTGACGTAATCGGTGCAGGCGCACCGGGCACCCAGGACCGACCTTATCAGGATGAGCTCTGTGGAATGCTCTCAACAGACGAATGGCATTAACATCGGTCACTGGAACCCACATCCTCTCCTCTTGTCCGTACCCTCTCCAATAAACGAGATACTGGAGGGATCTCCGGAGAACTCGGGAGTCCACAATCCTGCTGATCTGAAATTCTAAATTGCCGTCCACCATGACAGGAGCAGGAGGCAAGAAGGACGGCTCAACAGGTTCAACACATTTCTTTAACAACGATTTATAAAACACGTTATGGATTTTCAATGCCTGAGGAAGTTCAAGACGGAAGGCTACAGGGTTAACAATGGCAGTGATCTTATATGGACCAATAAATCTTGGTCCCAACTTCCAAGAAGGTACCTTAAGTTTAATGTTTCTTGTAGACAGCCACACAGAATCACCCACTCTCAGGTCCGGACCACTCATACATCTCCTGTCAGCCGCACGCTTATACCTGTTGCCCATCTTTTCCAGGTTATTTCGGATTTTCCGCCAAATAGAAGACGAAGAAGAAGAAAATCGTCCCTCCTCAGGAATGCTAGAATTATGAGCATTAGGAAATGTACCCAACTGTGGATGGAACCCATATGCCCCAAAAAACGGCGACTTATCAGTGGATTCCTGTCTACGGTTATTTATAGCAAACTCAGCTAACAACAAAAATGAAGACCACTCTTCCTGATTCTCTAAAACATATCAAGTAAGTCTCCAGATTCTGATTAGTGCGCTCCGTCTGTCCGTTCAACTGAGGATGAAAAGCCGAAGAGAAGGACATTTGTACACCCAGATGAGTACAGAACGCTCTCCAGAATCTGGAAACAAACTGAGTCCCTCTATCAGACACCACATCAGAGGGAATGCCATGTAGTTTCACGATGTTGTCGACAAACACCTGCGCAAGAGTTTTAGCATTGGGTAGACTAGGTAATGCAATAAAGTGTGCCATTTTACTAAAACGATCGACAACCACCAGAATCACGGTCTTTCCCAAAGAATTCGGTAAATCCGTGATAAAATCCATGGACAAATGGGTCCAAGGTCTGGACGGGATGGGCAATGGAAGCAGAGATCCGGAAGGCCGAGTATGTGTCACCTTAGCACGTGCACAGGTACCACAGTCTGACACATAGTCCTCAATACACTTACGCAACCCCGGCCACCAGAATCTGCGAAAGATGAGATCGACAGTCGATCTACTCCCAGGGTGCTCAGGAAGCACCGTACAGTGATGTTCCTCGAACACCTTGTCACGTAATTCGGAGGGAACAAACAACTTCCCCTGAGGACAAGAGTCCGGAGCATCCTCCTGTGCCTCCAACACCCTGACCTCGAGATCAGGATAAAGAGTGGATATAACCACCCCTTCAGATAAAATGGGACTAGGGTCATTAGACTCCCCCCCCCCCCCAGGAAAGCTACGTGACAAAGCATCCGCCTTGACGTTCTTAGCCCCAGGGCGGTAAGTGACGAGGAAGTTAAATCTGGTGAAAAACAATGACCATCTGGCCTGCCTTTGGTTCAGTCGCTTAGCCGACTCCAAGTAGGCCAGATTCTCCTTCCAACGAATGCCACCATTCCTCGAACGCCAACTTAATGGCCAGCAATTTCCTATTCCCCACATCATAATTCTTTTCAGCAGTCGAGAGTTTTTTAGAGAAAAATGCACATGGGCGCCATTTACTGGGTGAAGGACCCTGCGACAATATTGCTCCTACCCCTACCTCAGACGCGTCAACCTCAACAATAAATGGCTAAGACACGTCGGGTTGCACCAGAATAGGAGCCGAAGCAAAACATTCTTTCAAAGCAGAAAAGGCCTGTAATGCCGCATCAGACCAGATAGAAATATCAGCACCCTTCCTAGTCATGTCTGTTAAAGGGAGTCTGTCACCAGCATTTCACTTTTTTAACGATTACCATAGCTCCCTAGCATGCTTACAGTTAATAAAAACGTTACCTCTGGCATCAATCCTGGACTTATAGAACCCACAAAAACGATCTTTATAAGATATGCAAATGAGGGCTCGCAAGTGTCCAGGGGCGGCGTTACTCTCTTAGGTGCCCTGCTTGCGCAATGAGCCTTCTCATTGCGTCCCCCCGTCCCTTCCTACCCTCTGCCCGCCCATCCTTTCCCTCTGACCGCCTTTGTACTAACTTGTTATTCTGCCGATATCCTGCGCCTGCGCACTCATTCTTTTGGCCGGCGCATGCGCACTGCGATGCCCATTCCTTGTACGGCATCACAGTAACTATTGCGCATGCGCCGGCTAACGACGCAAAACCACAACAAAGGAGGCGGTCCATCAGCGTCGTTATCCGGCGCATGCACAATAGTTACTGTGATGCCGTACAAGGAATGGGCATCGCAGTGCACATGCGCCGGCCAAAGGAATGAGTGCGCAGGCGCGAGATATCGGCAGAATAACAAGTTAGTACAAAGCAAGGAGTGATGGGTAAAGTCAGACTAAATAGGGGGAGGTAAAGGTCACATGATCCACACCTGAACAGGAGGTGTGGACATACAAGCAACACACAGACAAAATGAAACCAAAACCAAAAGAGGCTGTCAGATCACTAATGTGCAGATAATCTTTCAGACCTTCTAAAACCTGTCACCGGTTTGACAGATGTATAAATAGGCATTGAGCAGAGTTAAAGGTGTGGCCTAGTGTAAAGAAAATTTGACACACCGTGCTACACACAGCACTGCTATTGTGCTTCCTTGGGCTTTTCAAAAATTGGAAGGTATGATTTCTCCCACTCCTACCATACATACAGTGCATTCGGAAAGTCTTCAGACTCTCACTTTTTTCCCCTAATCATTCTGTACTCTATAGCCCATAATGAGAAAGTGAAAACAGAATTTTAGAAATCTTTCGCATGGACATAAGTATTCAGACCCTTTGCTATGACACTTCCTTTAGCTCTGGGGACTTCCCATTTCTGTTTATTGTCTTTGAGATGTTTCTACACCTTGATTGGAGTCCACCGATGGGTGGCCAAGAGGAGGGCTTAGGTGGCCCTCTGGGCATCGTCCCACCAGGAAACAAACTAAGTAATCGGGGGAGAAGGGCTTTGGTAAGAGACGTGATCAAGAACCCAATGGTCACTCTGCTGAACCCTAAAGATCCTGTGTGCAGAAGGGAGAAACTTCCAGTAAAGGTGCATTTAATAATCATCCATTCCTGCGAACAGTCTTCCCGATCATCTGGCCATCTAAATGTGCGATCTGCTGCTCAGAAGCCATTATTCTGTATGAGGACGGGGGATCGCTATAGCAATCCCCCGTCCTCATACAGTGAAGGAGATCGCTGCATGTGAATTCACGATCTCCTTCATTGAACGAGCAGCCGACTGTCGGGAAAGAGTGCTTCCTTCCCGACAATCGGCCGATCAGTATGCCCATCTAAATCCACCTTACATCCATCATCACTGCAGCACTCCACCAATCTTGGCTTTATAGCAGAATGATCAGAAAGAAGCCTCTCCTCAGAAAAAGACACAGTCATGAAAGGACTCTCAAACTGTGAGAAACAAGATTGTATGGTCTGATGAAGCCAAGATTAAACTTTTTGGTTTCAATTTTAAGCGTCATATTTGAAGGAAACCTGGGACAGGGAGACTGGTCAGGGTTGAGGGAAAACCGAATAGAGCAAAGCACAGAGATATTCTTAATGAAAACCTGATTCAGAGTGCTCTGGACCTCAGACTGGGCTGAAGAGTCACCTTCCAACAATGACCCTAAGGACAGAGCCAAGACAACACAAGAGTCAGAGCCCTGACTTAAACCCAATCGAATATCTCTGTTGAGACCGGAAAATGGTTGTTCACCAATGGTCCCAATCCAACCAGACAGAGCTTGAGAGGATCTGCAGAGAGAAATGGCAGGAAATCCCCAAGTCCAGGTAGGAAAACCTTGTGGCATCATATCCAAGAAGACTGGACTCTGTAATCGCTGCTAAAGGTGCTGCAACTAAAGGTAGGTTTACACAAGCGATGATCGGTACAAGTGAGTGACGAACGAGTCATTTCTTGGTGTAGTGAATGTTTCATCAATGACCCTTTAGAAGCGCCAATTATCGTTCACAAATCGTCATTTCAATCACATATTCCACTGTTTGTCAAGCAGACTGTTGCATTTACACAAAGTGATATCTGAGTGGTATGCAGAGGACGATTCCTGTTTACACGTAGGAAATCATTAATGTCCAAGATTTTTGTGCCCAAATGATCGAACCAACGAGAAATCTACCGATTGTCTCTCTATTGTTCATCGCTTTTACACTGCTCAATTATTGGGCAATTTCACTCAATTTAACGATAATTTACATGATAATCGGCTCGTGTAAAGGTACCTTAAGTCCTGAGTAAAGGGTGTAAATACTTATCTCCATGCAAGAGTTTAGTTTAACCAAGAGAAAAGGAAGCAATAGTGGGAGCCTCTTATTTTATTGAGGAGTGAGCGGGACAACTAGATTTAAGGGTTCTTTTACACTGGCTATTTGACAGGCAATTACTAGGATTGAACCATTGAGCAGAGGTGAGAGCTGCATTTACATTAGAGATTCATTGTTTGCCACCAGCACATTTCTGTTTACTTTAGGCAATCTGCTGCCTGCAAACAATGATTTTATGTGCTGCATTAATTTACACAATGAATGAGTGTTTGCTCATTCATCGGATCATTGCAGCACATTTACATGGAGCAATTATCGGGAATGTGCGTTCCTATATAGACGATCATCCCTGATAATTGTCCCAATCCTCGGCCCATGTAAAAGGGCCTTTAGAATCGCAACATGTCAAATCTAATTAAAGGGGTTTTCCAGTTATACAACATCACCAGTCAACCTTACTGCATTTGACAACTCAAGCATAATTGCTAATTTTGACATGCACTCCGTGTATACATCCTGACCCAAGGCTCATGGGGAGTGTCTGTAACATCAGGTCCCTGCCTCTTCTTTTTAATCACTGGATGAAGGAACGTTGTAGGAAAAATAAAATCACTTTTATTAAGTATATTATTAAAATAACAGGAAGGACAACACAAACTCTACCTAACTCGCTATGCAAATGGTTGGTGGACGACTATCCACAAACAAGAGGCTGGCTCAGAAATCAATCTGATACACTGAGGTACTGTGTCGCTGAAGTTCAGTGTGTCTGGCCGCTCAAGTGTGGAAAAAAAGTCAACCATATGCACCACTGAGGACTATGACCATTCACTAGACATTGGAAAGTGGTGATTAGGGCTAATACCCTCTGTTCAGTGAAGTTTTTTTCTCTGCCTCTTCTTCCCCTCCTAGCTGGAACATCACAGATCCAAGCAGGGCCTGCAGCCTCAGTATTCACTTCAATGCAGTGGATACTAATGATGCTGTGACCCTCAACCAGCACTAGGACCTTTACTAAAGAAATGATTTAGGCTACTTTCACACTTGCAGCAGGACGGATCCGACATGTTGTTCACCATGTCGGATCCGTCCTTCCGCTATTTCGCCGTGCCGCCGGACCGCCGCTCCGTCCCCATTGACTATAATGGGGACGGGGGCGGAGCTCCGGCGCAGCATGGCGGTGCACGGCGAAAGCCGCCGGACTAAAAAGTCGGACATGCAGGAGGAGCTATTTTCTTCACAGACAAAAACTAGGTAAATAGTATATTACTGAAGTGAAAGGAAAAAATCATCATAAATAATATGTTCACTATATTACACAGCGAATTTTGATTACAGGAATACCGAATACTGTTTTGTGATATTTCATACTAAGGATGTTGCAAAAACTTTAACAGTTTTTACCTGGTTATTTTTTTTTTTTTTTTGTAACAATAACTTTGCAGAAAATTGTTACTTTTACAAAAACAGCCAACTTTTACTATAAAGATTATTTCAGAGGTGTCAGTGAGATTTGAACCCAAGACCATCTGTACAGTGAACAGCTGCCTTACCCTCTTCTCTATTGAAAAACTCTGCTATGAAGAGGGGATTGATTATAGTTTTACATATCACTAAACAGTACTTGGTATCCCAATAACCAGTACAACACTGTGAACATGTTAGTTATGGTGATTGCTAAACAGCGTATATAAAAATGGAGGGGGGGGGGTCATGCTTTTCCTGTATGCAGCACTGAAATTTCTGATAGCAGCCATGGATCAAAGCCTGTTTGAAGCCCTGCTGTAAATATCCCACCCTAAGGGTCCATTCACACGACCGTATGAATAAGTCCGCATCCGTTCCGCAATTTTGCGGAACGGGTGCGGACCCATTCAGTTCTATGGGGCCGCAAAAGATGAGGACAGAACACTGTGTGCTATCCGCATCCGTTGCTCCGTGCCACGGCCCCGCTAAAAAAAATAAAAAAATAGAACATGTCCTATTCTTGTCCGCAATTGCGGACAAGAATATGGATTTGCTATGATAGCTGCGGCATGTACGGTCCGCAAATTGCGGAACGCATATGGGCCAGTATCCGTGTTTTGCGAATCCGCAATTTGCGGATCCGCAAAGCACAAGGTTCGTGTGAATGTAGCCTAAGGCCTTAGGCACACGACCGTATGTATTTTGCGGTCGGCAAAAAAACTGATCCGCAAAAAAATACGGATAATGTCCGTGTGCATTCCGTATTTTGCGGAACGGAACAGCTGGCCCCTAATAGAACAGTACTATCCTTGTCCGCAATGCGGACAATAATAGGACATGTTCTATTTTTTTGCGGAACAAAAATACAGGCATACGGAAACGGAATGCACATGGAGCACCTTCCGTTTTTTTGCGGACACATTGAAATGAATGGAACGGACACCGAAAGAAAATACGTTCGTGTGCATGAGCCCTAAGATACAATATCATTTCTGAAATCACGTTTACAGAGCCGGATCCTGGAGAATGAGCAGTACATCACCCTGAGAGGCAAGGTCACTGATGATTTTGTGTCTACAGGGCAGAGCCTTACAAGCCTTGTCACACCTCAGATGTAGACATGACGTCATCGGGATAGAGAAGCAACTCAGTGGAAAATGTCATGTGACCATCATATAGTGTAGGAAAACAGGGTATTACAGATTAAAAAATAAATAAATCACTATTAGTGATAGTATGCGTTTCCTGTCAATTGATGCTGAAAATTGCAAAACGGCAATACCCCTTAAAATAACTAGATAAGAGGCGCATGCGCGAAGCCGGAGGAGAAAGACATGCTTCTCTGAGCTCAATGCCGCAGGCCGTAGAAATACCCTCATAAGCGCCGTCATATCGGCTCCACAAGCCTCCAAACTTTGCGACAAGCTGCATGAGGATGTCCCATAACAGAGGGAAGACAAGGACGGAGAATACGCCGACTCCTTCGCAGACTTTGGACCCCTCTCCAGCTCCATCTAGCCCCGCCTCCTCCACTGCCAGTGGAGCCTCGAGACCAGCAACCAGGTCAGACGGAGCTCTTTAATAATATAGCATCGCTGTTCCGCACGGAGCTTTCGCAAGCAGTAGCCGAGTTCACACGCCAGATACAAGATCTGGGGCAACGGGTCTCGGATCTAGAGTCCCGGACTGACGACATAGCAGATGCTCTGGGGGCAGACAGAGTGGACATTGATGCGCACGCTGCGCAACTAGAGGCACTCGAGTCCAAGATCGAGGACCTCGAGAATAGATCCCGCAGAGGAAATCTCCGGGTGAGAGGTTTGCCGGAATTATACACGGACTTGCCTGCCACCATGACAGCGCTATTCACCGCCCTTCTCCCACAGGAGGATCAAAGCCGCCTGAAAATGGACAGAGTCCACAGGGCCTTGGGCAAACCGCGCTCAAATGACCTACCCAGGGATGTTATCATGAAATTCCACCACCCTGAAGTCAGGGATCTGATCCTGACGGCAGCCAGAAACATCTCTGAATTACCGGGCCTCCCATCATCTGTACATCTTTATGCGGACTTGGCGCCATCAACCCTCCGCTGCCGCCGTGAGATGCGGCCTGTTACCCAAGCACTACAGAGGGCACAAGTCAAATACAGATGGGGCTTCCCCTTCACGCTGTCCTTCCAGCTCAACTCTCGGTCCCATGTAATCCGCTCACTATCAGAAGGCCTGGAGACCTTGCAAAGGGCAGGCATACCGCACGACCAAAGAGATGGACCAGAGCTGGCCCCCAAGCCTCAAAGACCAGCTAGAGTCTGGACCACAGTTGCTCCGTCCTCCGGTACCGTGAGTCGTTCTCCTAGAACCTGAACTGTAAAGGTCAAGGTGACCCGATACCCTGAAGAACTGAACTTATTGTTCTATCGTTTTTAAGGGTTGCTATTACCCCTGTTTTGTTATGCCTTGACTTATTCATCAGCCATACTCACTCCCCTGTTGACATACACCACACTGAGTTTTCCTCAACGGCTGTATAACAGTTTTTTACCCTATCCTGGAGTCCCATACCAGGGATACGGCCTAGTGGATTTCCATGTTGCCTCACCTGAGAGGGTTGATGGAGACGAAGATTCGCGCCATTTTTGGGCGAAGTCTCCCCTCATCCAACCCGTCAATGTTAGCTGACCTGAGTCAGTCAATGTTAGACTTTGCTTTTCATGCAATAGTCACAATTTTACTTGTTTTGATGTTTGGTTTTTATGTTATGGATCAACCATTTCACAGTACCAATGAGAGCTTGACAACAAGAGTGGAGGGGTGTGTTGAGGAAACTGAACCAGAGAACGTCGCTTCCTCTAGCATACATTCGATCCCCTTAAATATCACGGACCATGTATAAAGTTTTGTCACATAATGTACGGGGTCTAAACTCCCCTAGAAAGCGGAAGACAGCATTCGCAGTTTACTTGAAACACAAACCAGACGTTCTCTGCCTTCAGGAGTCTCACTATACACCAGGGTCCCACCCAAAATTTTTTCACCCTCAGTATTCTAGATTCTTTTGATCTACTTTCCAGTCAAAGAGTAGGGGTGTAATAACGCTACTAAGGAATTCCTTTCCCATGATAGTCACACAGTCAATCCTTGATCCTAATGGGAGATTTGTCATTTTATTAGGAACATACCAGGAGGAAACTCTCTGTCTAGTCAATGTGTATGCACCTAATGAAGACCCTATCTCATTTTTTAGTGAGATGGGCTCTGTCATTGATTCACTCACATTTCACAAGATTATATGGTGCGGGGACTTTAATTTCACTATTAACCCTATATTGGATCGCTCATCCCCTCCCACCCAATCACGTCCTCGCGCCCATGATATTAGAATCCGCAAGGTTCTTGAATCAATAAAACATAGCAGACACATGGAGGGAACATAACGGGCCGCAAAGGAGCTACACCTATTACTCGCCCATACATCAAATATATACACGCATTGATATGATCCTATCCTCCTTGAGCCTTCTCCCATTTATTTCTTATTCGAGGCATATCCCTTCCTCCTGGTCTGATCATGATATGGTATTAGCCGAGATAGATTGTCCAGGCCGGATACCTATGCCTTTTAACTGGAGACTAAATGAGTCTTTATTGTCCCGACCTGGTCTGGTTGACCAGTTGCAAATAGACATCCGTGAACTTTTTAGGGATAACACCACGGCTGACTCTGACCCGTTGAATGTATGGTTAACCCACAAGGCATTTATGAGGGGGAAACTTATTAGTGTAGCCTCGCGTCTGAAACGCGAACGTACTGAAGCCCAGAGAGCTTTAGAGGCTAAACTAGAGAGACTGGTAAGGGCCCATCAACGCTAACCCTCCCTGTACCTACTAAAAGCTATAAAGGATACTAAATTACAATTGAATACCATACTCTCCAACAACACGGAAAAAGCCCTACGCTGGACAGCCTCTTATTACTATCGATATGCCAACAAGCCTGACAAAATGTTGGCCTCGCAGCTTAAAGCCAAACAGAGATTAAATCAGGTGTTCCAGCTGCGTACGGCCACAGGACATCTTACTTCCAACCCAGACATGATCCATCAGGCATTTCACTCCTTTTATCAAAAGATTTATTCCACCCCCAACCCCCCCCCCCCTGAGTCCCATCTACAAAGCTTCCTCTCCTCGGTCCCTATCCCCCGAGTCACACCGGAGGTCTCGTCGTCGCTTGGCAGACCGGTATCTGAGGAGGAGGTCGAAGTAATCATAAAAGACCTAAAATTAGGTAAAGCCCCCGGCCCAGACGGGTTCTCGGCCTTATATTATAAGAAATTTGCCCCATTATTTTCTGCTCATATTGCAAAATACTGCAACCTCTTCCTACAGGGTCGCGCCCCTCCAATAGAATTTCTGCAAGCCAACATTACAGTTATTCCCAAACCCAACAAAGACCCATTGAACCCTTCAAACTATAGGCCAATTTCTCTCCTTAATTTAGACAACAAAATCTTCACTTCCATACTGGCCCGGAGGTTGAACGCCATTCTACCTGATCTAATACATAAGGACCAGGTGGGGTTCATTCCCGGGAGAGAGGCCCCAGACAATATTAGAAAAGTATTGAACCTTGTGCAATGAGCTAATCGACGCAATACACCCCTAACACTGTTAGCGTTAGATATAGAAAAGGCGTTCGACTCACCTGGGATTATTTAAACAAAGTCCTTACCAGGATGGGTATAGTTGGCCCTTTCCTTGCAGCGATTGGCTCATTGAACTCTTGCCCTGAAGCAAACCTTAAACTTCCTACCTCTAGTCCTTCCCCTATACGGATTCACAGAGGTACACGACAGGGTTGCCCCTTATCCCCTGCTCTCTTTGCTATGGCAATGGAGCCTTTAGCCATTCATATTAGAAGCAACCCTGACATCAGCGGAGTGAATATAGGTGGGACGGAGTACAAACTGAGCCTATTTGCAGATGACTTGTTGATGTCCATCACAAACCCCATAGTGTCCCTCCCCAACCTGCTACAATTGCTAAAATCCTTTTCAGAAGTCTCGGGCCTTAGAATTAACCACAATAAGTCAGAACTTCTCCCCTGCAATGTCCCTCCCCAGCAGAAAGATCAACTGTTATGTAACTTTGCCTTCCAGCATAAACCGCAATACATTTCTTATCTAGGGATGTTATTGCCGACCAAACCTGAACTAGTCTACAAATTTAATTTCCCCCCGATGTATAATAAAATCAGACAAGATTTGAAATCTTGGACTTCTTTACCGGTATCATGGGTGGGCAGGATTCATGTAATTAAAATGGTGGTACTTCCAAGACTATTGTACCTATTTAGGACTCTCCCCGTCCCAGTCCCCTCGGCCGATCTAAAATCCCTACAGAAGGATGTCATGAAGTTTATATGGGCTAACAAAAGACCACGCATTTCTAAGTCCACTATGTGTAAACATAAATCCCAGGGGGGTCTATCTGTCCCAGACTTCCTGAAATACTACAGAGCAGCTAGACTGGCCCAACTCTTTTTAACACACTTAGATAGGAAAAAACAGCCACTATGGGTTTCTATAGAGATGTCTAACATGGCGCCTTATACCTGGACAGCCTTGATATGGATGGCTCCGTCCCTGCCGTCGACTGTCCGCAGCACGTCCCTTCTATCACATTACTCATTGATACTCTGGAGGTCAGTTCGTTTCAAATATAAGTTGCAATCTACACCATCCCCGCTGACTCCGATTTTTGGCAACCTGTTGTTTCGCCCAGGTTTGCATTCCCCGTCTTTCCACTGGTGGATCAGCAAGAATCTCTGTACGTTACATAAATTCCTTCGTAGGGGTACCCTAGAATCTAAAGGCGATTTTTTGGGGAAACATTCTCCTCCTGATGGAGAACATTTTAATGTTAATAGAATTTTCTCCTTCTTAAAGTCATTGGTTGGATCGGCCCAGAACCTAGACTTTGTCCCTTTTGAGAGAATGATCACATATTCCCTATATAAACAAGGTCTTCTTTCTAGAATATATGGATTTCTTGACGCTCACCCAGAAGGGATAAAACTACCTTATATGTTGACCTGGGAAAGGGACATGGGACTAGAATCCTCTGTTCCTACATGGTTTCAACGATCACAAACACTTACGAAAGGTTCCTGGCAAGTCACCTTAGCAGAAACCTCTATAATAATTTTACATAGGACATACATGGTACCGGCCAGGTTACATCTTATGTACCCTGAGGTTTCCCAGAAATGTTTTAGGGGATGTGATGCGGACGGTACGATGCTACACATTTGGTGGAGTTGCCCTGTAGTGAGGCGTTTTTGGGACCAGATCTGCTCATTGATTGCTTCCGCCTTAGGTTGTAGATATTTGGCTACGATCCCTCTTTGTTTATTGGGCGATAAGCCCTCAGGATTATCCATGCCTAATTTCAAATTGTCACAATTTATCTTGCTAGCTGCAAGAATCAATGTCGCTTTCAAATGGCGCACACCCTCACTTAGCAGACAAGCGGTTATAGATAGGGTTAACAAATTGCTCCTTTGTGAAAGACTCACAGCAATCAGAACAGATACGGTCAATGTCTTTGAGAAGGTCTGGGAACCTTGGATGTCATCTACTTTCTCTGTGGACCTCAGATACACCTTCACGCTATAACGTATGTGTATAAGACTGTACAGTCACTCATTGTACTTACCTATCTCTGATAACAATTGATCCAAGTTGTTTTTTTTATTTTTTTTATTTTATTGTTAGATCTTTTCTGACAAAACATTATGATAATGATCTCTAATGCAGTATTGATTTGTAGTGTATTTCTTTACTGTAATTTCTCTTGGTTTAATCATAAAACTTCAAATAAATGATTTTTGAAACTAAAATAACTAGATAAAATTAAAAGGTATTCTATAGTTCTTTGTCAGCTAGCAACCAGCTCTGAAAGTCTATTGATTTAACCAGTGCATAGTCCACACCCGCGTCCAGATTAAGTGAACCCACTCTACATGGCCTATTTCAGTATTAATCTTCAGAGATGATGCTTTAGATGCCATTTCAAATCCACAGGTTTCCCATATTCAGTGCTATGTTTTACAGTGGATAAAGCACTTTTGGATTAGTTTTTCTCATCCTTTATTTATTTATTTTTTATGCTGGTCACAGCTTTATAATGTTAATTGAACTACAATAAAATGATCAGAAGTGATTGCCCTTCAGTTGAAGTATAGTGATAGGATTACCATTGCATTTAGGGAATTTGCTCTTTGTGTTTAAGCCACATTACTCTTTTGTAATTCACATTCAAATATTTCCACAGATTTTGCAGTCACGTGCCTAGTGCTAAAAAATAGGCTTCATGCATGTGGCAAAAACATATGACCACTGAGGAAGGGGCAAGCTTTGGCCCCGAAACGCGTATGGTATCAGCAGCTATTACCACGCTACATTTGATGGATCCTGTCCAATTGAGCCTTTGGATTTAAGCAACTTTTTTTCATTCATTTTTTTGAGCTTGCAAGCTAAGAAAGGCGTGCGCCTTTGCAGTAATATCAATCCAAGGCAGTCCCGCCTCTTTACGTACCTCATCGATCACGTGGACTCACTCCGATCACATGATCTTGTACGATCACGTGGAACAGCGCGGAAGGTCCTAGAGACACAGCGGGAGAGACATCGCACGCCGACCAGAACCTCCAGCGAACTACTACCCGACACAGAGAGTCTTCAGGAGGCGTAAAGTAACTTATGAACGGCGTTTTTAATGGATCAATGAATCATTTCTCTACCCTAGCTGTATACAGTTGCAAGAGAAAGTTTGTGAACCCTTTGGAATGATATGGATTTCTGCACAAATTGATCATAAAATGTGATCTGATCTTCATCTAAGTCACAACAATAGACAATCACAGTCTGCTTAAACTAATAACACACAAATAATTAAATGTTACCATGTTTTTATTGAACACACCATGTAAACATTCACAGTGCTGGGGGAAAAAAGTATGTGAACCCCTAGACTAATGACATCTCCAAGAGCTAATTGGAGTGAGGTGTCAGCCAACTGGAGTCCAATCAATGAGATGAGATTGGAGGTGTCTGTTACAGCTGCCCTGCCCTATAAAAAACACACACCAGTTCTGGGTTTGCTTTTCACAAGAAGCATTGCCTGATGTGAATGATGCCTCACAGAAAAGCGCTCTCAGAAGACCTACGATTAAGAATCGTTGACTTGCATAAAGCTAGAAAGGGTTATAAAAGTATCTCCAAAAGCCTTGCTGTTCATCAGTCCACGGTAAGACAAATTGTCTATAAATGGAGAAAGTTCAGCACTGCTGTTACTCTCCCTAGGAGTGGCCATCCTGTAAAGATTACTGCAAGAGCACAGCGCAGACTGCTCAATGATGTGAAGAAGAATCCTAGTGTGTCAGCTAAAGACTTACAAAAGTCTCTGGCATATGCTAACATCCCTGTTAGCGAATCTACGATACGTAAAACACCAAACAAGAATGGATTTCATGGGAGGATACCACAGAGGAAGCCACTGCTGTCCAAAAAAAACATTGCTGCACGTTTACAGTTTGCACAAGAGCACCTGGATGTTCCACAGCAGTAGTGGCAAAATATTCTGTGGACAGATGAAACCAAAGTTGAGTTGTTTCAAAGAAACACACAACACTATGTGTGGAGAAAAAGAGGCACAGCACACCAACATCAAAAACCTCATCCCAACTGTGAAGTATGGTGGTGGGGGCATCATGGTTTAGGGCTGCTTTGCTGCGTCAGGGCCTGGACGGATTGCTATCATCTAAGGAAAAATGAATTCCCAAGTTTATCAAGACATTTTGCAGGAGAACCTAAGGCCATCTGTCCACCAGCTTAAGCTCAACAGAAGATGGGTGTTGCAACAGGACAACGACCCAAAGCATAGAAGTAAATCAACAACAGAATGGCTTAAACAGAAGAAAACCCGATTGAGATGCTGTGGCATGACCTCAAGAAAGCGATTCACACCAGACATCCCAAGAATATTGCTGAACTAAAACAGTTCTGTAAAGAGGAATGGTCAAGAATTACTCCTGACCGTTGTGCACGTCTGATCTGCAAATACAGGAAACGTTTGGTTGAAGTTATTGCTGCCAAAGGAGGTTCAACCAGTTATTAAATCTAAGGGTTCACATACATTTTCCACCTGCACTGTGAATGTTTACATGGTGTGTTCAATAAAAACATGGTAACATTTAATTCTTTGTGTGTTATTAGTTTAAGCAGACTGTGATTGTCTATTGTTGTGACTTAGATGTAGATCAGATCACATTTTATGACCAATTTGTGCAGAAATCCATATCATTCCAAAGGGTTCACATACTTTTTCTTGCAACTGGATCTAATGTACACCTCCATGAAATACCGCTGTTGAAACAATACTCTGCAACGCTGTTGGTATATACCTGGGACCACTGACTCTCATCTACTATTAAAACAGGACCCCCAGGTACCTATTTTTTGGACATCTCACTGCCGTACCCTCTGTTCAATATAATACAGGATTATATAGCGAACATTCGGGGCTGATCTCACTGGCGACATTTTTATGTGTACTTTTATGTGTGTTTTATCTGATGTTTTATTTTCTGTTTTTTAAGGTGGATCCACCATTTTTATTGCTATAGAGTTGGTAACACTCTCCTAGTGTTCTACGGTACTTATTTGGTAAATAAATTCTACTCTCTTTATCCAATATGTGTCCATCTGGCGCCGGCTAGTTGAGTGCCCCCTACCACTTTATTTCCATACTATTTTGTCTTTCTATTTCGATTAGGGGTAGGTCGCAAGGGTTGTGCACCGAACCATACGTTGATACAAGAGGTCACGAGCTGCTTATATATATATATTTATTCAAAACCATATGATGCTTACATGAGGCAAGAAAAATAGCCTAAAAATGTCAATTTAATTATTGAGTCAGGGATGTACAAGAATCTAATAGGGCCCTGTTTAAAAACTTAGTAGGCCTGTCCTCCCTTTGAAATAACTGACTAATTTACTCATTTTTTTTAATTCATGGAAGAATATCTTAACCCCTTAAGGACTTAGGACGTACCGGTACGGCATGGTTCCCGAATCCTTAAGGACCCATGACGTACCGGTACGTCATGGCTTTAATTTGCTATTCCGGCGCCGCGGGGGTTAATCGGAACGGGATTTCGGCTGAAATCATTCAGCCGGCATCCCGTAACAATGCAGGGGGGGGTCATTTGACCCCCCCGTATCGACGATCGCAGAAAACCGCAGGTCAATTCAGACCTGCGGTTTTCTGCGTTTCCGGTCCATTCGGGTGTCCTGTGACCCGATGAACCGGAAAAAGACTGCGATCGGTGGCGTAATTATACACCACCTATCGCAGTCCGAGGATTTGGAGAGGCGGCGCTGGCCCTGGTGCTGAACGCTGCTGTCCAGGGTGCTGATTGGTGCAGGGGAGAGAGGCGCGAGATTCAAACTTCCTGCGCTCCTCTCTCCCCTCCTCTTCCTGTCCAGCACCCTGACCGTGCAGCACCGTCCAGCGTCCAGCTCCTGAGTCCCCCTAATCGTAGTCCATCACCCTCCTGCACCCATCGCCACCCAGGTAGGTTAGGGTCAGTGAGGGAGAGGCACCGTTAGGAAGGGAAAGAAGGGAAAAGTTAGGGAAAAAAAAAAAAACTTTTACTAAACTTTCTTTTCTTTCTTTCTGATCCATCTATCAGACCCCAGACCCCCCCCTGCCACTTGCCCCCCCCCCACCAGCCCCCCACCACCACCAGCCCCCCCAGCCCCCACCTCACCACCCCCCCCCTTACCACCACTTTTTTTTTTTTTTTTTTTTTTCTGCGTGCGCTGACTGTCCGGCACTTTTTTTGTCCGGCCACTGTTAGCGCATCGCCCGCCCCACCGCCCCACCGCTGATCAGCGTTGTACCGCTGATCAGCAACTTTGAACTTTTTTTTTTTTTTTCTAAACACTTGCCCCTTTTTTTTCCTTATTTAGTACGCGAACACCCGTTGCCCCCACACACACGCACATATAATAAAGTTTGCCACACACGCACACATACACGCACACACACCCATGGCCCGCCGGATGTTCTCGGCCGAGGAGGCATACGCCCAGATTGCCTCCGACTCCGAGAGCCCCAGTGAGGATGAGGATGACCCCACGTTCCTTTTGTCATCCGCATCCTCCTCATCATCATCGGATGACGATGAGCCACCAAGGCGGCGGAGACGCCGCCAGGCGGAGCCAGGGGCCCCACATGCTAGGGATCCTGTGGCCCACCCTAGTACGAGCCGCCCTGGGGTTCGTACTGGTTTCCCGGCCCACCAAATAAGTCCACCGGAGCCCCCTGCCGATGAACTTAGCTGGTGTCCCCCAGTGGACTTTGAGCCTGAGATTCCGGATTTTGCTGGCAATCCTGGAATCCAGATTCCCACAGTGGGGTTTACTGAAATTGACTATTTTAGTTTTTTTTTCAGTAACCCACTGGTGAATCTGATGGTGGAGCAGACGAATCTGTATGCCCAACAGTTCGTCGCTCAAAACCCAGGCTCATTTTTGGCTAGACCCGGTGGCTGGACGCCGGTCAGTGCAGCCGAGATGAGGACATTTTGGGGCCTCGTGCTGCATATGGGTCTAGTCCAAAAACCCAGTGTCAGACAATACTGGAGTGGGGACGTCCTATACCAGACCCCACTGTACAGTATGGTTATGACACGTCCCCGGTTTGAGGCCATCCGGAAATGTCTGCATTATTCCGATAATGCAGCATGTCCACCCCGAGGTGATCCTGCCTATGACCGGCTGTATAAGATACGGCCGGTCATCGATCACTTTGGGGCCACATTTCAGCAGGCCTACGTACCTGGAAGGGAGGTCGCGGTTGATGAGTCTCTCGTTGCGTTCAAGGGGAGACTCAGTTTCCGCCAATATATTCCCACAAAGCGGGCGAGGTATGGCGTGAAGCTATACAAAATTTGTGAGAGTACCTCAGGGTACACTTACAAATTTCGTGTGTACGAGGGGCGAGATTCCCGGATTCAACCCCCAGAATGTCCCCCCACTCTGGGTGTTACCGGGAAACTCGTGTGGGACCTTATGTACCCACTGCTGGATAACGGTTACCACTTGTACGTGGACAACTTTTATACCAGCATTCCCTTGTTCAGGTCCCTTGCCGCCAGATCCACGTTCGCTTGTGGGACCGTGCGGAAAAATCAACGCGGCCTCCCTGCCCACCCCCTCCAGGTACCTATCCCCAGGGGTGAGACCCGTGCACTTACCAGTGGAAACCTGTTGCTGGTCAGATATAAGGACAAGAGGGATGTCCTTATGCTGTCCACAATCCACGGTAACAGCACCACCCCAGTCCCTGTGCGAGGTACCGCGGCAACGGTCCTCAAGCCCGATTGTATCGTCGACTACAATCGGTATATGGGAGGAGTTGATCTCTCTGATCAAGTCCTCAAGCCATATAATGCCATGCGCAAAACCCGGGCATGGTACAAAAAAGTTGCGGTCTACTTGGTACAGGTTGCCATGTACAACTCTTTTGTACTATCCCGAAGCGCTGGCAGCACAGGGACATTCCTCCAATTCTATGAGGCAGTCCTCAAAGACCTGATCTTTTCGGACCGGGAAAGAGCAGGCCGGAGTACCTCGGGAATTGGAGGCGCCCGGATCGTCCCTGGCCAACACTTTCCAGGTGTGGTCCCCCATACTGGAAAGAAGGGACGAACCCAAAAAAGATGCAGAGTGTGTCACAAGAGGGGGATACGGAAGGACACCACTACTCAATGTGACACGTGCCCCGATCATCCGGGCCTCTGCATTATCAATTGCTTCAGGGAGTATCACACTTCCATGGAGTACTAAATTTTTATAATCCCCAACAGTCCACTAGAGAACATAAAAAACTATGGCTCTCAGACTTTGGAGACACGGAAACAATTTTTTTTCCCCAAAAAAATATTAGTTTTAGAGCAGGCATCCTCAAACTGCGGCCCTCCAGATGTTGTAAAACTATAACTCCCAGCATGCCCAGACAACCTACAGCCATCAGCAGGGCATGGTGGGAATTGTAGTTTTACAACATCTGGAGGGCCGCAGTTTTTAGGATGCCTGCTTAGTGTCTCCAAAGTCTGAGAGCCATACATATTGGGCATCGTCGCGTGCGTAAAAGTCGTCGCTATAAAAATAACTTTTGACCAAACGCCTCGGATGAACGGTGTTAAAAATATAAAATAAAAACGGTGCCAAAACACCCATTTTTGGGCAAAATTTCCATTTGAATCCTTTTTGCCGGTAATAAAGCAAGGGTTAACAGCCAAACAAAACTCAATATTTATGGCCCTGATTCTGTAGTTTGCAGAAACACCCCATATGTGGTCGTAAATGGCTATATAGCCGCACGGCAGGGCATAGAACGAAGGGAACTCCATACGGTTTCTGGAAGGCAGATTTTGATGGACAGTTTTTTTTCTGACACCATGTTCCATTAGAAGCCCCCCCTGATGTAGCCTAGACTAGAAACTCCAAAAAAGTGACCCCATCTAAGAAACTACACCCCTCAAGGTATTCAAAAGTTACTTTACAAACTATGTTAACCCTTTAGGTGTTCCACAAAACTAAATAGCGAATGTAGAAACAATTTTTAATTTTTTTTTTTTTGTTACATTGCCTCAAAAAAGAGTAATGAAGAGCAACTAAAAATCATATTTACCCCTAAAATAGTCCCAAAACAACAACCACCTGATCCCGTAGTTTCCTAGATGGGGTCACTTTTATGGAGTTTCTACTCTAGGGGTGCATCAGGGGGCTTGAAAGGGTACATGATGTAAATAAACCAGTCCAGCAAAATCTGCCTTCCAAAAACCATATGACGTTCCCCTTCTTCTATGTCCTGCCGTTTAGCCAAATAGTAGTTTACGACCACATATGGGGTGTTTCTGCAAACTACAGAATCAGGGCAACCCATTTTAAGTTTTGTTTGGCAGTTAACCCTTGTTTTACTCCTGGAATAAATTGATTATATTGGAAAATTTTCCAAAAAATAGAAATTTCTAAATTGTTTCTCCATCTGTCAATAACTCTTGTGGAACACCTAAAGGGTTAACAAAGTTTGTAAACCCAGTTTTGAATACCTTGAGGGGTGTACTTTCTTAGATGGAGTCACTTTTTTGAAATTTCTATTCTAGGGGTGCAACAGGGGGCTTCAAATGGGACATGGTATAAACAAAACCAGTCCTGCAAAATCTGCCTTCCAAAACCCATATGGTGTTCCCCTCCTTCTATGTGCTCCCGTTTGGCCAAACAGTAGTTTACGACCACATATGGGGTGTTTTTGCAAACTACAGAATCAGGGCAACCCATTTTGAGTTTTGTTTGGCAGTTAACCCCTGTTTTACTCCTGTAAAAAATTGATTATATTGGAAAATTTTCCAAAAAATTGAAATTTCTAAATTGTTTCTCCATCTGCCAATAACTCTTGTGGAGCACCTAAAGGGTTAACAAAGTTTGTAAACCCAGTTTTGAATACCTTGAGGGGTGTACTTTCTTAGATGGAGTCACTTTTTTGAAATTTCTATTCTAGGGGTGCAACAGGGGGCTTCAAATGGGACATGGTATAAACAAAACCAGTCCTGCAAAATCTGCCTTCCAAAACCCATATGGTGTTCCCCTCCTTCTATGTGCTCCCGTTTGGCCAAACAGTAGTTTACGACCACATATGGGGTGTTTTTGCAAACTACAGAATCAGGGCAACCCATTTTGAGTTTTGTTTGGCAGTTAACCCCTGTTTTACTCCTGGAAAAAATTGATTATATTGGAAAATTTTCCAAAAAATTGAAATTTCTAAATTGTTTCTCCATCTGCCAATAACTCTTGTGGAGCACCTAAAGGGTTAACAAAGTTTGTAAACCCAGTTTTGAATACCTTGAGGGGTGTACTTTCTTAGATGGAGTCACTTTTTTGAAATTTCTATTCTAGGGGTGCAACAGGGGGCTTCAAATGGGACATGGTATAAACAAAACCAGTCCTGCAAAATCTGCCTTCCAAAACCCATATGGTGTTCCCCTCCTTCTATGTGCTCCCGTTTGGCCAAACAGTAGTTTACGACCACATATGGGGTGTTTTTGCAAACTACAGAATCAGGGCAACCCATTTTGAGTTTTGTTTGGCAGTTAACCCCTGTTTTACTCCTGGAAAAAATTGATTATATTGGAAAATTTTCCAAAAAATTGAAATTTCTAAATTGTTTCTCCATCTGCCAATAACTCTTGTGGAGCACCTAAAGGGTTAACAAAGTTTGTAAACCCAGTTTTGAATACCTTGAGGGGTGTACTTTCTTAGATGGAGTCACTTTTTTGAAATTTCTATTCTAGGGGTGCAACAGGGGGCTTCAAATGGGACATGGTATAAACAAAACCAGTCCTGCAAAATCTGCCTTCCAAAACCCATATGGTGTTCCCCTTCTTCTATGTGCTCCCGTTCGGCCAAACAGTAGTTTACGACCACATATGGGGTGTTTCTGCAAACTACAGAATCGGGGCAACCCATTTTGAGTTTTGTTTGGCAGTTAACCCTTGTTTTACTCCTGGAAAAAATTGATTATATTGGAAAATTTTCCAAAAAATTGAAATTTCAAAATTGTTTCTCCATCTGCCATTAACTCTTGTGGAAGACCTAAAGGGTTAATAAAGTTTGAAAAAACAGTTTTGAATACCTTGAGGGGTGTAGTTTCTAGAATGGGGTCATTTTTGGGAGGTTTCTATTATCTAAGCCTCACAATATGACTTCAAACCTGAACTGGTCCATAAAAAGTGGGATTTTGAAGATTTCTGAAAATTTCAAAATTTGCTTCTAAACTTCTAAGCCTTGTAACATCCCCAAAAAATAAAATATCATTCCCAAAATGCTGCAAACATGAAGTAGACATATGGGGAATGTAAAGTCATCACAATTTTTGGGGGTATTACTATGTATTACAGAGGTAGAGAAACTGAAACTTTGAAATTTGCTAATTTTTCAAAATTTTCGGTAAAAATTGTATTTTTTTATGCAAAAAAATTAACTTTTTTGACCCAATTTTAGCAGTGTCATGAAGTACAATATGTGACGAAAAAACAATCTCAGAACGGCCTGGGTAAGTCAAAGCGTTTTAAAGTTATGAGCACTTAAAGTGACACTGGTCAGATTTGCAAAAAATGGCCAAGTCCTTAAGGTGAAATAGGGCCGAGTCCTTAAGGGGTTAAAGGGGTTGTCCAATTTCATGATATTCATGACCTATCATAAGGGTAGGTCATCATTATGAGATTATCAGATCAGTGGGGTCCAACCTCTGTCACCCCCACGATCAGCTGTTTGAAGAGGCCATGGCAGTTTTGTGAGCGCCACGTCCTCTTCAGTGGTTACCCGCATGCTGTGTACTGTAGCAGTGGTGCAGTGTAATTACTGAGGTTTGTCCTATTCAAGTCAATGGGAGAGGAAGCTGTAATTACACTGCAACACCGCTACAGGTAAACATTGAAGAGGACACAACTGAAAGTCGGGGTGTCGAGGGTTGGACCCCAGCGATCTGATATTGATAACATATCCAGACGATACATCATGAACATACCAGACAACCCATTTAATAAAAAATAAGGTCAGACTTTTGCCCATTTTACCTTAACTTCTATGTCGGAAACAGTGTAACTGATGCATTATAAATATGGTGCTGTGTCTAAACACCATTTCTCAATGTATTTACACCAGACAAGGGCATAAACAAATTGATAAATCTCCCCCATGCAGCTCTTAATCCGGTGCTCCCCTTCACTGAGCTACACCACTTGAGGGATCTCTGTGTATAGAAATTCATAGTTACCATTGAAGTTTATGGAATTTGTAAACATCCTTATGCACTAAGCTTTCCTTAGTGGTGACTACAGGAATTTGTCATTGCTTTATGTTGGGATGCAGAAGGAGTCAAGTGCCCCCCCTACGCTTACCACAGGCCCAATAGCAGTGCCATGGTCTTCCTCCATGGTAAGTACACCACTGCTTTAGGTTTTTAGCAGGAGTACTCAACTTGAAGACCTCGGTCCGAATGTGGACAGGGGAATCCACCTGTCTAGACTCTGCAGACCTGCCGGCATAGTCATAGATGCATTGTGGAATAGAAGCTGAACTACCGGCATCATCTGGCACACAAGGTCAGGGTGTTGTCTGCAGTGACACCTGGAAGTGAAGCAGTAGCACTGTATTCTTTTCTTATTTTTTTGCCTGGTCTGGGGGCTGAATTTATTTTAGGGGCCACTCTGGAAGCTGATTACGTGTAGGATCTCTTAATTTTAGGAGTCTGGTTCTAAGTCTGAATAAATATTAAGTGCTGATCTGGGATCTGATTACTTTTGAGGTCTCATCTGGAGTACAACAAATTTTAGGGGCTGGTCTGGGATATGGTTAAGTTTAGGAATCTGAAGTTTAGGGGCCTAATTTAGTTTTGGGATCTTAATTTAGTGGTCTGGTTTCCCACTAACAAATAATCTTGATGCAAATAGTTGATGGTGTTTAGCTCAGGCCTTCACCTGACCACAGACTCAGGTAAGCTGACCTTTACTAATACTACTTGTGTACCCTTGGTTTGCTGTCATCTGTATCTTTCCAAGTTCAGAAGTATCCAAAATGCTGTCATGACATTGCTCTCTATAGAAGGTGGTCTGCGTACTGAGTGCTGGTGACAGGGCCTGTCCATTGACTCTTGTTATTTGTTGGTATATTGTACCAATATTAATAGGGTCCTCTATGGGTTTGCACAAAGGAAGGTTATGAGGTTATCATGAGACCGGATTAAAGGGACCTGTGACCTCGATCTTGGACCATTATCTACAGTAATACTTGAGTAGTACTGCAGATATGGAGTCCAAATCACTACCTTTTATTTTCCTGCTGCCCTCCCTTTCCCCCGCTGTCAGCACTCAGTGCTACACTGAAATACATTGTCAGGACTGTTGTATATGTGCACATGAGTCCTCTCCATTCTGTTACCACAGCAGTCTGGACTATGTATTTCAGTGCAGCTCTGAGTGCTGACAGCAGGGGAACCGGGGGGAAAAGGGGAAATAAAAACAGTGATCTGGACTCCGTATCTGAAGTAGGACACATGTATTACTGTAGATCAGGGATCAGCAACCTTCGGCACTCCAGCTGTGGTAAAACTACGACTCCCAGCATGCACACTTGCCTAGCTGTTTTCAGAACTCCCATAGAAGTGAATGGAGCATGCTGGGAGTTGTAGTTTCACCACAGCTGGAGTGCCGAAGGTTGCTGACCGCTGCTGTAGATGATGGTCCAAAATCAGGGTGACAGATTCCCTTTAAGGTTAGTGGCTGGTTGGTTTGTATGCTTGTACTCTGGTCTCATCATTTCATTATTCCACCACGTTCATCACAATTTATCAGCTGTGACATACCTGGTGAAGTGCTCTGCTGTGTAATATCCTGTGCCTTAACCCAGTGACCTTCTTTGGTGGAGGGTTCCAGCGTGGGTTAGAGTACCATTCACACGCACTAGGCAAAACAGTGCTCCTTTGCCTGTAAAGAAAGGAATTTCTACTTTTAAAAAAATCACTATAAAAGGAAGTGGAGTTATTATTAGACCCCCTCACTCTAATGGATCCAACATCATATTAGATGTACTTCTGGGTTTGAAATTGATGTCAACATGCACATTGCTGGCTTATATGGACTGATAGGGAAATAGATTCTGGTGGATCAAGGTCAGTTTACAACACATTAGAAAACGGGGGCAGAAATTTAATGCATTTTCCCACATTCTTTTCATTTAATTTGCTATGGTCTAATAATATAGAAGTGTGACAATTGTGCCCCCTCCGACAAATGCATTCTTTATGACATAAAAAACAATATAAAATTCTTATTTGCAATTATTCATAGATGTTTTTCCATTGTTCCAAGATAACTCAGTTTTGACATTTTACTTTTCATGTTCATGTTCCCTGTCTTAAATACTGAGCTTATTAATGGTGCTAACCGATGAGCCAGAGAAGTGTCTTCCAGTCCTCAAAGAGGGTTCGGCAACTAGGGAACAAACTTTCCGGAGCTGATTTTACTATCATTCTGCAGTAGAAATACAGATGTGGATTGGTTGCGGATTTTGCTGAGGATTTGCCATGGATTTTGCGTTGTAAAATATGCAGCATAAATTGACCTGCAGATTTAAAATCCACACGCAGGTTAATTTATGCAGCATGTGTGAATAAGATTTCTTAAAATCTCCTCTGCTTTGCTGGTAATATTAAATGCTGTGGATTTGCTGCATGCAGATCTGCAGGATATCTTTTCTGTGTGGACGTACCCAAACAGGCAACTTTCCATAAAAGTTGCCCCTTTAACCTTTATATTAATGAAGCTTAAAGGGGTGTCCAACCTTGGAGCTGACAACCCCTATCATCCGGACCTGTGCCCCTGAAAATATATTAGCAGATTCTCCTGCCCGCTGTCCCGCCGCTGCTCTGTTCCCACCGCAGGACCAGGAAGCAACTGGGTCCCATGTTCGCTGCTGGCAATCACACAGATGGATCCCATGATATCTGCGATACTGTTCAAGCCAATGTGACTGCTCGTTTCTAGGGTGATGCTTGCACACTATCGGAAAAAGCTCTAGCCTCTCTGGTCTGCCGGGACCATGGGAGCACACATGGGCACACATGCACAGCCACCTCGTATCTGCAATTTTGTACTCTATATTGCAGTTAATTGTCGCATTGCATGTTTCTGTCTTTTAATGTTGTTCCCTGCCATAGCAATGTGCTTCTGCGGTTTTGTATGTGCTGACTGACCCCCTTTTTTGGTTTTTCTTTGCAGTTTGTACTGGAGGTGTGGCTGCCTCCTCAGTCATGCACTCCTGACCACCCTGTCTGTCCTATAGGCTGATTTTAATTAGTGTTAGTACATAGTCAGGCCTGCTCCCCTTCACTCACTGAAGCCATGGCACCAGGAGTGGGATAGTTTGTGGACTCTCACTGCAGTCCTTGGTAGGCATTTGGCGCCGGTGATGTCGTAGAGTGGGCCTGCTGTGTAACCTACACTCCCTGAAGTGTATGGTAGCCGTCATGGCACCTAACAAGAAAAAATTATCGTAGGTATGTGGAACCTCACTCCCTGAAGTGTATGGTAGCCGTCCTGGCGCCTAACAGGTAGAATTTAGCGTTGGAACCCGTCTAACAGAGATCACCTTGACGCTCGGCAGACGGGCTCAAATAATTTTGTACAAAACGATTTGCCAAGTATCTCGCACTTATAGTGTAGCACTTGTTATTATTATGCAATTTTGTACTCTATATTGCAGTTAATTGTCGTATTGCATGTTTCTGTCTTTTAATGTTGTTCCCTGCCATAGCAATGTGCTTCTGCGGTTTTGTATGTGCTGACTGACCCCCTTTTTTGGTTTTTCACCTCGTATCTGCGCTGCAGTGGTAGCTGTAATCCTGGAAACTAGTGATGAGCGGCAGGGGCAATATTCGAATTTGCAATATTTCACGAATATTTTTTAGAATTCTCGTCATATATTCGCGTATTCGAGATTATATTCTTGATTGCGAAAATCGGCAATGTAATATTCGCATAATGCACGCGAAATACAGGCGTGGGTCACTTATGCTACATTATGCTACAAGTTTCCTGAGACTGGAGAAAATGGTTGGCACGGCAGAACATTAGAATAGCTTTATATGCAGATAGAGTGCTCCAATATATTTGCGAATTTTCAGCAATTAATGATGCGCATATTTTTCGCGATACGTGCAACTTGTGACATCAAAGCACTATGTCTGTAGCATGTATGTATGGACAGCAGAACCTATTACACTGCCTAACACCCTGCACTGGAACCTATCAGCTACACTATAGATCTAACCTACACTGACTATCTGTATTATATATACACTCACCTAAAGAATTATTAGGAACACCAAATTGTAGCCTCTTTTTCCTATTTGTAGTGGAGATGAGTGGTACCCGGTGGGGTCTTCTGCTGTTGTAGCCCATCCGCCTCAAGGTTGTGCGTGTTGTGGCTTCACAAATGCTTTGCTGCATACCTCGGTTGTAACGAGTGGTTATTTCAGTCAACGTTGCTCTTCTATCAGCTTGAATCAGTCGGCCCATTCTCCTCTGACCTCTAGCATCCACAAGGCATTTTTGCCCACAGGACTGCCGCATACTGGATGTTTTTCCCTTTTCACACCATTCTTTGTAAACCCTAGAAATGGTTGTGCGTGAAAATCCCAGTAACTGAGCAGATTGTGAAATACTCAGACCGGCCCGTCTGGCACCAACAACCATGCCACGCTCAAAATTGCTTAAATCACCTTTCTTTCCTATTCTGACATTCAGTTTGGAGTTCAGGAGATTGTCTTGACCAGGAGCACACCCCTAAATGCACTGAAGCAACTGCCATGTGATTGGTTGACTAGATAATAGCATTAATGAGAAATAGAACAGGTGTTCCTAATAATTCTTTAGGTGAGTGTATAAGTTAACTGTCTAATGTAATACAACAAAACACAGAGCACAGCAATGACACTTTTCTATTGGTTGCAAGGGATGTTGCTAAGCTGTGACAAAGCCTTCTCATTGGCCCACAAGCTAGAAGAAGGGAGGGATGATCACCTGATGTGTACTGTGTTAAAAAAAAATTAAAAAAACGAATATTCGTCATTACGAATATATAGCACTATATTCTAAATATTTGCGAATTCTCGAAGTGCCGATATTCGCGATAAAAATTCATAATACGAATATTTGCGCTCCACACTACAGTGGAAACAAACAGTATATAATGCAATGAAAAAATGAATCAAGCCACCAAAGGAGGAGATATGGAGAATCACAATACATTAGTAAGTGCCTTGTATTAAAGGGGTTGTCCGGGTTCAGAGCTGAACCCGGACATACCCTTATTTTCACCCAGGCAGCCCCCTTGAGGCTAGCATCGGAGCATCTCATGCTCCGATGCACTCCCTTGCCCTGCGCTAAATCGCGCAGGGCAAGGTCTCTTGTGTTTTCAATAACACACGGCCGGGCGGAAAGTGTGTTCGGTGACGTCACCGGCTCTGATGGGCGGGCTTTAGCACTGCCCTAGCCGTTTTACTGGCTAGGGCAGCGCTAAATCCCGCACATCAGTGCCGGTGACGTCACTGGGCTTCCTGGTAGCCCTATGGAGAGCCCGGTACGTCACCGGAACTCTTGAAAATGCCTTTACCCTGCGCGATTTAGCGCAGGGCAAAGGAGAGCATCGGAGCATGAACTGCTCCGATACTCAAGTCAGGGGGGCTGCCTGGGTGAAAATGGAGGTATGTCCGGGTTCAGCTCTGAACCCGGACAACCGGTTTAACTTGCTCTACATGATAAATGTTATTTGCTGAAGTGAGACAGCCCTTTAAGATTTCAAATATTTCTGACAGGTATACTAGCACAATTTTCAATGCTATTTTTGCTGTATGAAATTCCAGAAGCATTCGGGGCCTCCATTGGACCACATTAAAGTAAAAATCCTAACCCTACAGTTTGAGCTCTATTAATTATAAATGGAATACGTGGCACTATCTATCTATCGATCTATCTATATCCCAGACATCCCAACCTACAAAAACTAATTTCAGGGAGGTGTACTTCTCATTTCAGGGAGGTTTTCTTTCACGAACTTTTTATTACATTTTCCAAACATATGCAGTATCGGCACACTTTGCTCTATGGTGTGGAGGACTGGGCTCATTACCTTGCCCCAAATTATCATATTTATGTATATCATTAAAGAGATTCTGTCACCACCTATAAGCCCTGTGAGCTAAACATATGCTCATGTCCAGGGCAGCATTCTGATTTCTAAGGTGGCCTTATAAAAGCTATTTATGGCTTTATTCTGCTGAAAAACAGGTTTTACTAACCTGTCAATCACTAAATTAAGGTGCCCAAGCAGGGGAGGTCTGTGGATGCATGGTGCCTGGCCGCACGCACTGCCATTCGTGCCCAGCGCCGCCTGCTACTCCTCATTGACGCCTCTCCCTCCCTCCCCCTCCTCCCGCTTTGAGATCCCGCGCGTGCGCACAGGCTCAGCCTGATGCGCCGTGGCGGACTGCTGGCATCGACTTCTTCTTGCACTGTGCGCACGCGCCGAGAAGGGGACACTGCTACAGGTTGCCGGAAAGGTTTACTGCGAGTAAACTAGAGATGGGAAGTTCAGATCTTTAACATGAATCGGTTCATTCGCTGAGCTGACAAGAAGCAAGTGAACCGAAGCTTAGGTTGCGCAATGCGCATGCGCGGATGCTTCGATTCACTTGCTGAGTCGGCTCTTGGACTGAGTCAGGAAGTTTATTCTTTAAAACCCTGTGTGTAATTATCTACCCCACTGTAGGAAAAAAAACAAGCATCCAGGGGGGTGAATTTAACACTGGAGTAAATAATATAATTAAAATGGAGGGTTAAATGTGTAAATGTATTTAAAAAAAATACATCTCTCTCAATAGTTCTATAGCCACTGAATGAGACAGAAGAAAGGATGCCTTTAACATATATATCTCCTTGAGAAGCCAATTTGACCCTAAAGGGTTAATTCAACCTGTAATCTAAACTCTGTCCTGTCACTTCTCTTATCTCTCTGCTCTGCTATCAGTAAACCTTTCCGGGAGATATTGTCTCACATGTGGGTGTCAGGGAGCCGCTATCTAATAGCGGGAGACTCTATGAACCTTCGGGAGACTTGAGATCCCTGATATCCATCCATCTCATATCTATCTATCTATCTATCTATCTATCTATCTCCTATCTATCTGTCTATATCTATCTATCTCTCTCTATCTATCTCATATCTATCTATCTCTATCTATCTCTCTCTATCTACCTCATATCTATCTATCTATCTATCTATCTATCTATCTCTATCCATCTATCTATCTATCTATCTCATATCTATCTATCTATCTATCTCATATCTATCTATTTATCTATCTATCTATCTATCTATCTATCTATCTATCTATCTATCTCCTATCTATCTGTCTATATCTATCTATCTCTCTCTATCTATCTCATATCTATCTATCTCTATCTATCTACCTCATATCTATCTATCTATCTATCTATCTATCTATCTATCTATCTCTATCCATCTATCTATCTATCTATCTCATATCTATCTATCTATCTATCTCATATCTATCTATCTATCTCTATCCATCTATCTCATATCTATCTATCTATCTATCTATCTATCTAATCTAATCTATCTATCTATCTCAAACACAGGAATTAAATATCTTCTTTTAAAGCAATTAGTATTTTTTCTTTGTAGCCTTATGTAGATTATCAGCTATCATATTCTGAGTCTTTACATCATAAAACGTGGTATTGTGTGAAATCATCTAAGGATTTAAAAAAAAAAATGTAAGAAAACTTCTACAACAGCTCAAGGAACAGCAGTAGTTAGAGGAAATGAATGCTGTAGCTAGTCCTTACACAATTCTATAAAGACATAGAAAGAAGTGAGGGATCTTGATGGCCAATGAACAGTAAAATATACAAACTGCAAACACAAGGGGGTCATTTTGCCACAATCGCCTTACCCTGAAAACTGCCACAGGTTTGCATGTCTTCCCTCTGGTAGAAGTTCTCTTTTATTCAGTGGGGTGATGCCAATGGCAGCCTCTAGAATAGTGAAATATTTTTTGTACCGCATGGTGCCTGTGCCAGCACAGCCCTGCATGAAGTGGTGGTATAACCTTTCCTCTTCCAGCTGCTATGTGAGCTTGTCATTTATTGCCAGTGCCATACATGATAGTAAAATCTGTCCGTCCCTCCAAACACATATATCAGAAATCAAACCCATGCATTGAGATGGTTGCCTGCAACGTCACTCTTATATAATTCCAGTGATCTTTGAATAAAGCCGTAATGAAAATTCTCTGCAGTTACAATCATGTTGTAAGCCTTTATGGACGGACTAGAACTCCAATTCACTAATCCCTAGATAAATCTTTTAGGTCAGTAACGTGTCTCTGGCAAAAGAGCACACTGCATTTTTGTAAAGTATAATGGAAAAAACAAAGCGTTATTCTGATTGCTTAACACATAGCGATTACTCATCCAAAATAATAAATCCTGAAATGAGTAGTAAAAAAGACAGTAGGGGAAGATTCATCCAAACTGGTATAAAGGAAAACTGACTTAGTTGCCCATAGCAACCAATCAGATTCCACCGTTTATTTTTCAGAGCTCCTTTGGAAAATGAAAGGTGAAATCTGATTGGTTGCTATGGCCAACTAAGCCAGTTTTCCTTTACACCAGTTTGATAAATATCCCCAAAGGTGTCTTACTGATACTACATAGCAATGTTATGTAGTAAATGAACCGAATCCGTGGTATAAACTGTGTGACTTGGAGGTCCTAGGCATTATGCAAAATATGTGACACAGCTACTCACCCACCTTGTGTCATTTATATGAGAGGTAACACCTTTTGTGGCTGAGGGACTTGGAGCCCACTCAGGTAACAGGGACCAGATTGGACTGCTGCCTCTGCACCGCCTGTTCCTATACAGTACAGACCAAAAGTTTGGACACACCTTCTCATTCAAAGAGTTTTCTTTATTTTCATGACTATGAAGGCATCAAAACTATGAATTAACACATGTGGAATTATATACATAACAAACAAGTGTGAAACAACTGAAAATATGTCATATTCTAGGTTCTTCAAAGTAGCCACCTTTTGCTTTGATTACTGCTTTGCACACTCTTGGCATTCTCTTGATGAGCTTCAAGAGGTAGTCCCCTGAAATGGTCTTCCAACAGTCTTGAAGGAGTTCCCAGAGATGCTTAGCACTTGGCCCTTTTGCCTTCACTCTGCAGTCCAGCTCACCCCAAACCATCTCGATTGGGTTCAGGTCCGGTGACTGTGGAGGCCAGGTCATCTAGCGCAGCACCCCATCACTCTCCTTCATGGTCAAATAGCCCTTACTTTCAAAGTTTTCCCAATTTTTCGGCTGACTGACTGACCTTCATTTCTTAAAGTAATGATGGCCACTCATTTTTCTTTACTTAGCTGCTTTTCTCTTGCCATAATACAAATTCTAACAGTCTATTCAGTAGGACTATCAGCTGTGTATCCACCTGACTTCTCCTCAACGCAGCTGATGGTCCCAACCCCATTTATAAGGCAAGAAATCCCACTTATTAAACCTGACAGGGCACACCTGTGAAGTGAAAACCATTTCAGGGGACTACCTCTTGAAGCTCATCAATTGAATGCCAAGAGTGTGCAAAGCAGTAATCAAAGCAAAAGGTGGCTACTTTGAAGAACCTAGAATATGACATATTTTCAGTTGTTTCACACTTATTTGTTATGTATATAATTCCACATGTGTTAATTCATAGTTTTGATGCCTTCAGTGTGAATCTACAATTTTCATAGTCATGAAAATAAAGAAAACTCTTTGAATGAGAAGGTGTGTCCAAACTTTTGGTCTGTACTGTATGTCAATATGATCTACTACGGATTTCCATCCTTCTATATGTTCCAGCATAAAAGGGGTATTATCTCATGTACAACAATATTGAATTGATCTATAAGCATTCATTTAACTGGAATCTGTCACCACATAACTTGTGATGAATCTCTCTTACATACCAGATGCACACTAGTCAGAAGAGGTATCATTGCATCCACGGCCCAACTCATATTCATTGCTGGCCGCACCACCTCCACTTTGACTGACAGGGCCAGGAAGTGAAGACGTACCCACACCTTGCCCTGAATTCTTGCGTGAGGGCATTTGGTGCACACACTGTAACGGAATGGAGGTTGCTTGGCGCTCCATCCACGTACAGCCTGTGTGCGGAACGTGCTCCCACGAGACTTCAGGGCCAGGGGTGAGTACATCTTCACTGCTTGGCCCTATCAATAAAAGTGTCCAGAGTGCATCTGGTATGTAAGAAGGCTTCATCACCGCGAACACATGCGAGCTGCCATCTTTTCTCACAAGTCCGGCGAGGCACAGGTAAGTCCTTACCTGTGCCTGTGCGCGAGCCGGTCTGAAAACAAATGCGGTCAGCGGGAGCAGGCAGTTCCGAGAACAGCCCGATGAAGGCCCCCGGCGGCTGTTCTCGGAACTGCCTGCTCCCGGTGACCGCATTTGTTTTCAGACCGGCTCGCGCACAGGCACAGGTAAGGACTTACCTGTGCCTCGCCGGACTTGTAAGAAAAGATGGCAGCTCGCATGTGTTCGCGGGCGAACAATGCGAACTGGCCATCACTGTTCATCACCAGGTATGTGGTGACAGATTCCCATTAGGGAGTTTTCCAGAAGTAGAATATTGATGACCTATCTCCAGGATATCAGTGGAGGTCCAACTCCTGGTACCCCTGCCAATCCTCAATTTTTAGAAGGCTGCAGTGCTCCTGTGAATGCCGTGGCCTCTTTTTAGACCAGTGACGTCACGTTCATTGGTCACATAGCCTAGGAACAGCTCACATGGTCCTGGGCACAAAACCAAGTGCAGCCATTATACAATGTACGGACCTGTGCCTGGTATGCTGTGAGGAGGCTGCAGTGCTCACTGGAGTTCCTCTTCAAACAGCTGATTGTAGTGGTACCCCACCCATCCTGAGGACAGGATATCAATATTGTACTTGTACATGTATGTAGCGGATGTCAGGTCTTTAAAGTTGACGCCCACTCAGTAGCTGAGCAGGCACCATAGCTGCCGTATGCTTGCTGTTCTACACGATGAGAGAGAACTTCTTTTAACCTCTCAGATGCCATGGTCAAACAGCATCTTAGTGGTCATTTACCGTGTTTTGACCAAACAGCGCTCCCATGACAAGATTGTGAGAGTTGTTGTGGTTGCTAAGGTAGCCTGGGGCCTTCTGAAGTCTCAGAGGCCTGCCATAGAAAAGTTCCTATTAAATCCTGTGGCAGGACTTGATAGGAATGCACTGATTCTCCCAAAGACTACAATGGTAAGCCCCCACCCCCACCCCCCAATCAGGAACACTAAAAATAAATGTATAAAAAAGATTTTAAGAAAAGGTTTTTAAAAATAAAAAATATATATATGTATACAGATGTAAAAATACTACACTACCTGTATATGCAATATTAAATATTGTCATTAGAATGTACAATTTGTCCCACAAAAAACAGGCCCTCATATGCAGTGACATACACCTTAGCATAGCTCCCCTTGCCCCACCAATTTCCCAGTGCGCATGTCTCAGTCACTCCCAGGCAACGTGGAATGCAAAGCACAGTGCCCCAGATCCCTGACAAATGTAAAGAAAAATTTATTAATGTAAGATCCTCACCTGCTTTGCACTCCAGGGGAACCAAGAGGGGTCCTCGTGGAGTTGCGGGACAGGTTATGCGTGTCTCTGATGCACCAGCGCTGACCCCTTTGCGAACCATTGCGGGGATGCGTTCGCGTGGACATCGGAGGGGAGGACCGTCGGAGTCCCGGGGACAGAGTGGCCAGGCGAGTGACAAGACGCCGCGGCCAGGGTTGTCTCCGGTGTCTCCTGCGACTTCCGTTTCCGCATCTGGGTCCACGCGCTCGCATACTCGCGCTGAGTCAATCATGCGTCCGTGCGTACGCACGAGGGCAGGTTCGCAAAGGGATACACGGTCGCGAGTACGCGCTTCTTATGCGCTTCGTCGACCAGTGGCGCATAATATACTGACTCACAAGAGCAAAGTGGATTAGGGAGCCAGCCATGGGTTAATCAACTTGTGATTGCCTTAGGCCATGTACTCAGGTGCAGGGCAATTTGTTCACCTATGGTAGTGGACACTTGGCACCCTGGGATTGGTCAGCAGGCATTTAAAAGGAGGTCTCTCAGGGTGATCAGTGCCCACTGTTATTTTCCCTCAACCAGGTATAGGTCACAACTGCTAGTGACTGAAGACTGCCAGGAACTTTGTCCTTTGCAGCGGACCCAAGATCTGGAGTGACTCGACTGCCAAGTGCACAGCATCATTCAGCACTGGTTGGGACTATTCCTGGAATCTCCTTGCCTGGTTTTTGTTATTATTCCTTGTTACCAGCAAGTGTCCTGGACGTTTATGTTTCTGGTGAATAAACACCTTTTTGCTTTCATCACTGGTCTGTTTGTTGGTGCCTTGCATTACAATTAAGCAGACGAAATTTTAATTAAAAAAATAAAATAAAAATAGTCAGCCTCACCTGCTTTATCTGACTTCTATGTAGGAGAAAATGGAACAGGTGCTTAAAAAATATGGTGCTCATACTGAACAGCAAATTTCTCATGTATTTACAGCTAACAACTGTCAATACATTGATAAATTCTTCAGCTTCACTTCACATATCACAAAGCTGTCTGCCTGCAGCTACCACTAGGGGGAGCTCATTGCATAGGGGTGTATACAGTGCAATGAAAGGTATAATAATGTCTTTGCACTGAGCTCTCCCTTGTGGTGGCTGCATGAAAATAAAATAAAAATTCACCTCAGAACAGAAGAATCAGAGAACAAGGACATCAGCGCTGGGCCCTCTGTCACTACTGGGCAGTCACATGGTCTGCCTTTACTGAAGGTATGCAAGGATTAAAAGCCAAACACAACTCAATACTTATTTCCCTGATTCTGTGGTTTACAGAAACTCCCTATATGTGGTCGTAAACTGCTGTAGGGGAACACGGTAGGGCGCAGAAGGAAAAGAGCGCCATATGGTTTTTGGAAGGCAGATTTCACTGGAATAATTTTAAGCTGCCGTGTCACATTTAAAGAGTAGAAACTCCAAAAAAATTACCCCATTTTGGAAACTACAGGATAAGGTGGCATATTTTTTTATATTATTTTAGGGTACATATGATTTTTGGTTGCACTATATTTCACTTTTTGTGAGGCAAGGTAACAAATAATCGCTGTTTTGTCACCATTTTTTTAATTTATTTTTTACTCAGGCTTTGAGGTCTGTCTGCTACAATTTCCAGCTCTACGTCTGAGACCATTGCAAAAATCTTAGCTTGTATACTGTTAAAGTGAAAATGATGCTGTGCTATAGATTTACTATTTTGCATGGCTTTTGTAGAAACTGTAATCTGATGGTCAGCAATATATAACTAAGCTAAGCAAGTTTTAGGTAAAAACAAATTCTATTTCCCCAGTTCACTTCTGGCCCTTTGCTTACCTGCAATAACAACAATCTCTGAGGTTTTCCTCATGAATATTTGTGGGCGTCAAAAAAGACTGCCCCTCTTGCTGCTCTGCAAAGGGAATGAATAAAAGTGAAATGTCTGAATGCTGGGATACTGAGCTGCATGTTGTATGTGTAGGACTACAAGTCCCAGCTTTAAAATGACACTGCTGATACACACAGGATCCTTCCCCTACCTGTTCTAGTGAAATACTCTACAGAACTCCTCCAGCCTGTCAGATCTGTGTCTGCAGGATGAAGATCCTGTGTCTCTTCACTGCCTGCAGCTGCTCAGTAAAGCCTCCAGCCCTCAGTCTGCGCTGCAGAAGGGGTTAAAGTTTCCTGAAGAATCCAGTCAGAGGGAGACACAGGGCAGACAGCAGCAGCAGATGCCAGTGCAAGCGGCATGGCCAGAACAGTGACATCTCGTGCACAGACACAGACCTGCTCTCTCAGGCTTGTGCATGAAACATCATCAGAGCAGGAAGAGAAGCTGACATCACTGGTCATGTGACCCTCAGTAAAATCTGAGAAATGAGCCACTGCAGATGAAGGGAGTGAATTGTAAACCCCTTACATTTGATTAGCTAGAAACATAGAAAGAACAAAAAAGAAAAAATAACTCAGACAACCCCTGTAATTGTTGAGATAAATGTAATTGTGAGTGGTTCATCCAATCGACATCAAGTCACATAGGCACAATCTCCAATGATAGTACCCTACGGTGATGCTGCCTTATGCTGAAGAGGAAATGCCCTTGAAATGGGTGTTCCAACAAGACAACGGCCCCAAACACACCAGTAAACGTGCAACATCTTGGTTCCAGACCAACAAGATTGACGTTATGGAGTGGTCAGCCCAATCCCCGGATCTTAATCCAATATAAAAACTTTAGGGGTGACATAAAAAATGCAGTTTCTTAGGCAAAACCAAGAAATAGAGAAGAACTGTGGAATGTAGTCCAATCATCCTGGGCTGGAATACCTGTTCACAGGTGCCAGAAGTTGGTTGACTCCTTGCAACACAGATGTACAGCAGTTCTCAGAAACAGTGGTTCTACAACTAAATATTGAAGTGATTCAAAGGAAAGCAAAATTTTTAAACATTTTTCAGTTTATATAGTAAATGTTTGAGTTTGTAAAGAATACAAACACTGCTATTTTTTTGAACAGTCTAGTATTCACTTTTCTTCAATTTTTTTTAGAGGAACAACACAAATTTGATATATTTTTCTTCAGGTTTTGATTTGGAATAGAATGTGCAGGGTTCCCAATGCATTTGTGTGTATGGAAATAAAAGCTATTAGAAGGATTTTGAGCTTTATTCACTTTTTTAAACACACTGCTATTATTTTGAACACAACTGTACACTGTTATGCAAGCTGTACACTGACTACTTAACAGTGTATCAAAGTGTCAGATCTTCAGTGTTGTCCCATGAAAAGATATACTAAAATATTTTCAAAAATGTGAGGGGTGCACTCACTTTTTTGAGATACTTGTAATTTACCAAAAAAGTATTATTGTCAGCCTCAGATTCTGCAGAGGAAGAGTGGAGGAGTACATTGCATCAAAACCTGTCCTATACTCATACTAAACCATCTGGGGGGAAATTTGCAATGTACATTGTTGGAATCGTGGTCTGAGACTGTTGGAAGTACTACAACCCTAATTTTTTACTACAGTAGGAGAGATGTTTATTCAGTTAAATCTGATTACTGACTCCTATACCATACGCCGGCTAGCACCCATTAAAATGTTAACACCAAGGGCACCCCAAACTACAATTAAGCAGGAGCCCTCACTAGGATGGCCACTTGCTAAACCCCAAAAGGAGGACATCGTAGGCCACACCCCAAGCCATGCCCTCAAACTCCACTAAGCCATGCCCCCTCCCCTAGTATCTCCTCTCCAGCTCCTCAGGCAGGATCACAGTAGAGTAATGAAAGCTCTGTGACAGGTAGAGCTGGACTAGGATACACATGCTACATAACTGAAGGCTCCTTTCATGTATCATTGACATTGCATCATCTCAACTCACTTTAGGACTGGATTTTCTGCTTAATGACAGTATGGTAAACCATACAATCCCACATAATCCTATAAAGTGACGTTTAGAATAAACTGACGTTTAGCCAGCACTACCAAGGTTATCACCTGTAACCTGAGATACATGAAGGTGTCTTAAACATGTGTTATTGGTTCTTTTATCCAGTTGGGAATTCCAAGTAGACTTTGTGGCAGCCAGTACTTAATCAGTGCAACACTGGCCCAAACTCTCATGAGGCACTATGGAAGAATTGCATTTACAGAATACAGGCAGCCAACAGTATTCTGCTGGCAGCACCTGCAAGGTAGTAGCCACATGCAACACTTTCCTTCACCATTGGGAGGAAACAGGAAAAAGTTGTGCAACACCTGTGGTATAGTCATTTCGCCATTAGATCTATAAAGTACAACAATTATACTAGTGTTTTGTGTGCTGCACTACAGTTGAGTCAATATGCAACCTTTGTCCATCTCTTTGTTTCAAATAGTGCAATTTAATTAATTCCCATGGATATGTATGTTGCATAACTACTGTTCAGCCTCCTGCAAATTCACACAACTTAGGGCATGTTCACATCTGTATTGGAAGCTCCTTTCAAGGTCTTTGTCTCAGAATCTGCCAAAAAAGAGAACAAAGGACTTTTTTCCACTAAAAAGAAGGGACTCCCAAGTTGAACCCCCTTATAGCCTATGTGGTCTGTTTAGCTCCATTCAGTTCAGTTATGCGCTGAATCCGGCACATCCATTATTTTCATTGTTCTGCTCCTCCAATGGAGCAGAACAATGGAAATAACCAACGCTGATGTGAACATGCCCTAAAGCTGTACTTGTAGTTTATTCGTAGCCTAATCATAGGGTGAGGTCAGCCACCGATGGATAGGGTAACTCTCCTGATGATGATATCAAAAGACAGAAAGGTCTCGGTTGAACACAAAGGAGGTACACACACAATTATGTGTCTGAAAGTTTGATTGGATTGCTTTAGTAAGTTTATTAATAAAATGCTCATTATCGTACTCCTGTCTTCTGGGAAAAAGGTTTACAAATATGAGGTCTACTTAAAGGCATCACATATCCTATGAAGGATGAAGGTGGTTTTCCTCACCCATGGCACAGATTCAGTTTGGTGCCCAGAAGTAATGCATACAAATGCGTGTATGATAATGTGTACACGCCATCCTTCTGTGAAAATTCTGGCAGCCGACATTATGGCTGTGAACAAGGTCTAGGATAAACCGAAAGGTTGGCCAATGGGTCCTTGTTAAATTTTGGATGGAATAAAGAATCTTCACTATTGTATACTACAACTGAGTGCAGTGGTTTACTCCATTTTATGATGTTATGCTAATGTGCACAGATGGATTTATGGTCGGTGGCCCAATAATTAACTATCATGAGAGGCAGGCGGCGGACTTCTCTTCCCCTGCGCTTCCGGCGGTCCCCGATCTCATGGCAGCCAGGACGCTCGCTACGTCCAGCCGCGCTCCCTAGTTCCCGCCATCCCGGTTGTCATGGTGACTGGGGATGCGGTACGTCTGCGTTGCCTGTGATTTTCGTCTCTTGGGCTGTGTGTGTTTATGATATTATCTTATTTGACCTCTGGTATTTGACCCTGATTGGTTTCCTGACCTCCCTTCTGCCTGCTCCCTTGATACTGACGCTACCTCTCGGATTTGACCTCGGCTTGTTCTCGGATTTGTCTCCTGCCTCTTCCCTTGTATTGACGTGACCTCCCGGACTGACCTCGGCTAGTTGACCCGCTGTCATGACGGGGAGTGGGGGGAAACCTCCCACCGTGCAGTGTCAGTGGGTAACGGGTAGCTGCTAGGCCAGGACGCCGGGATCAGGGAGCAGGTCACCTCCTAATGCGTCCCTAATTCTGACCCTGACTCCTATCCGTATGAGCCAACCCAGATGGTAGGAGGGCTCATACTCCGGAACCTCGGGGCCCTACTAACCCTCAGGAAGTCCCTGGACTAGGAGCAGGGTAAGACGATCTGTTCCTCCACAACACGGACGAACAGGAGTCTCCACCGGCCAAGCTGCAAGGAGGGGGGAACACATACAGCATATGGAGATGGCAGGTAAGTGAAACCTACTACACACTTACCTGCCACAGACACACTGACTGGAACCCGTGCACAAGTGCTGGTGTCCACACCAACATAAGAGGACACAGCACACACCACAACCACACAGGGACCCAGGACACCCATAGCTGCAATAAACATGACAGGGGAATGTCTAGTAAACATGCACCCAACACCACCAGACATGTAACACCAACTAGACATACAAACACCCTGAACATAACCCACTCCATACACATAGGGACAGGAAGGGAAGGAGACACCGGGATGACATAGAACATCTTCTTCTTCTATGACCACAAGGATGGCCCTCACTGGACAGATGGAATATGCCAGGAAGATAGCTCCAGCATACACCATGGCTGGAGTACCCCCCAGCTTCAGGCATCCAGCAGAGGCTAAATAGCCCAACCAGCCACACCCACACACACATAAACCCAGTGTTAAAACACTAGGAAGGGAGTTAACCCTTCCAACACCAGACAAGGGGAGGAAGCCACTTAAAGGGGAAGTGCACACACAAGCATAGGAAAGCTACACGTTGCCGCAGGCAACAACATGCGTGGCAACCATGTCACAGCAATCACCCAGAAGGCCGAGACACTGCCACCGCATGCACACACAGCAACACGTTGCCGCGGGCAACTGCAAGTGTAGCAACAGTGTCACAGCGCACACCATAGGCCGTGACACCCGCCTTGCCTTTCCATTACAGGGTACCTTGTTTTGTTACTTACCTGTTTATCCGTTTGCTTTCGTCTCGTTTTGGCTGTCCGCTTCCCTCTCTGTCTCTATCATCTCTACTTGCACTTACGTAGGTCAGGGACAGTCGCCCAGTTGCGCCCCGTCACCTAGGGCGGGTGATGCAAGTAGGCAGGGACAGGGTTGAGGGTGGAAGTAGAGGGGGTGCACTTCCTCTTACCATCCTACCCCGTGACTTGAATCACAGGCCCAATTAGCATGGACCCTCTACAGAGTCTCACCGAACATGTGCAGGGTCTTGCTCAAATTGTGCAAGAGCTAGGGGAGAGGTTACAGGTACAGGAGGCCGCCCGAACACCCCCCATTCTTGCTCCCGCCGCCATCCAGGTGAAACCGCATATTAAATTACCCGATCGGTTTTCGGGTGACCGCCGGAGTTTTTTAGCTTTCAAGGAAAGCTGCAAACTTTATTTCCGACTACGACCCCACTCCTCTGGTCCTGACCAACAGAGGGTTGGGATAATCATCTCTCTGCTTCAAGGGGACCCCCAGAAATGGGCCTTCTCCTTGCCGCCTGACTGTCACGGCGGAGAGTAGGGGAAACCCCCCACAGTGCGATGTTAAAGGAATAAGGAAGCTGCTAGGCCAGGACGACAGGATCAGGGAGCAGGTCACCTCCTAAAACATCCCTAATTCTGACCCTGACTCCTAACCGTATGAGTCAACCCAGATGGTAGGAGGGCTCATACTCCGGAACCTCAGGTCCCTACTAGCCCTCAGGAAATCCCTGGACTAGGAGCAGAGTAAGACGACCTGTTCCTCCACATCACGGACGAACAGGAGTCTCAACTGGCCAAGCTGCAAGGAGAAGGGAACATATACAGCATATGGATATGGCAGGTAAGTTAAACCAGTTTCACCTTACCTGCCACAGACACACTGACTGGAACCCGTGCACAAGCGCTGATGTCCACACCAACATAAAAGGACACAGCACACATCACAAATCACACAGGAAACCAGGACACCATAGCTGCACTAAGGTGAGACTGCAGTGGAACATAAACTTAACATCATGACATTTACTTATGACCACAAGGGTGGCCCTCACTGGACATATGGCATAAGAAGACCAGGAGGATGACTACAGCATAGCTGGAGTACCCCTCTCCTTCAGTCGTGACACTGACTCCACTTGTCTGAATTCTGTTGACCTCTTTTTCCAGCCGTTAGGGGTCCTTTACGATGAGCCTGACCGAGCCTCTGTGGCTGAATCTAATCTTCAGGCCCTTACCCAGGGGGATCGTCCCGTGGAAGATTATTGCACCCAGTTCCACAAGTGATGAGTTCCCTCGGGCTGGAACGAACCAGCGCTCAAATGTCAATTTAGGGCAGGGTTGATGGAGAGGTTAAAGGATATGCTGGTCTGTTACCCCAGTCCTGACTCTTTAGAAGAGACCATGACGCTAGCCATTAGACTAGATAGACAAATTAGAGAGAGACAGCGCGAGCATTTGTTTTCCCCTCATACCCTTCTTAAACCTGAGGCTTCTCCTATCGAACCCAAGATGGAGGCCCAGTTGGACGGGCCCATGCAGCTCGGGATGACGCGAAGAGAACTACGCCGTCGTCTGGGCTCTTGTTTTTATTGTGGCGATCCCGACCACTGGGTCCGTCAGTGTCCCAAGGCTCCTCCTTCCGGAAGATCGTCCAAGTCAGAGGGATCCAAGGACAAGGTACTCCCGGAGGTGGTAAGAAGCAAACTATTGCTGCCTGTTTCAATTGCCTTTGGGGTCTTAAAGGGGTCAGGAAGTGCTTTTGTGGATTCAGGGTCAGCTTTTAGTTTTATTGATCTCAAATTTGTTGAACAGGTGGGGATCCCTATACTAAAATTGTTCACCCCGATCCAGGTCGTCGCCATCGATTCTACCCCCCTGTTGGGAGGCACAGTAAAACTCCGTACTCCCTAGGTTACCCTGTCTGTGGGGATCTGCCACTCAGAGAAATGTTCTTTCTTTGTTTTAGAGAATCCTCCTGTTCAGTTAGTTCTTGGCATGCCCTGGCTTCAGCAGCATAACCTGGTCATTAATAGAGATTCCCGGCGAACATCTCTTTTTCGCGTTTCTTCGCGGCGGGCGAACATATGCGATGTTCGGTCCGCCCCCTATTCGTCATCATTGAGTAAACTTTGACCCTGTACCTCACAGTCAGCAGACACATTCCAGCCAATCAACAGCATACCCTCCCTCCTAGACCCTCCCACCTCCTGGACAGCATCCATTTTAGATTCATTCGGAAGCTGCAGTCTTAGTGAGAGGAGGGACAGTGTAGCTGCTGCTGATTTAATAGGGAAATCGATAGCTAGGTATACTGTGCCCACTTGCCCAGTGCCACCACTCATATCTGGTGTCACAGTAGCTTGCATTTAAAAAAAACAAAAACTTTTTTGACTGTAATATAATAGCAGTCAGTTGCCTGCACGCATGTGTGTTTCAGGCCCGGCAAGTGCACAGTATCACCAGCGCAACTCCTATCTGGTGTCACAGTAGATTACATAAAAAAAAACTAAAACAATTTTGACTGTAAAATAATAGCAGTCAGTTGCCTGCACGCGTGTGTGTTTCAGGCCCTGCAAGTGCATAGTGTCACCAGCGCATCTCCTATCTGGTGTCACAGTAGATTACATTAAAAAAACAACAACAATTTTGACTGTAAAATAATAGCAGTCAGTTGCCTGCACGCGTGTGTGTTTCAGGCCCTGCAAGTGCATAGTGTCACCAGCGCATCTCCTATCTGGTATCACAGTAGATTACATTTAAAAAACAACAACAATTTTGACTGTAAAATAATAGCAGTCAGTTGCCTGCACGCGTGTGTGTTTCAGGCCCTGCAAGTGCATAGTGTCACCAGCGCATCTCCTATCTGGTGTCACAGTAGATTACATTTAAAAAACAACAACAATTTTGACTGTAAAATAATAGCAGTCAGTTGCCTGCACGCGTGTGTGTTTCAGGCCCTGCAAGTGCATAGTGTCACCAGCGCATCTCCTATCTGGTATCACAGTAGATTACATTTAAAAAACAACAACAATTTTGACTGTAAAATAATAGCAGTCAGTTGCCTGCACGCGTGTGTGTTTCAGACCCTGCAAGTGCATAGTGTCACCAGCGCAACTCCTATCTGGTGTCACAGTAGATTACATGAAATTTTTTTTTTATAATTTTGACTGTAAAATAATAGCAGTCAGTTGCCTGCACGCGTGTGTGTTTCAGGCCCTGCAAGTGCATAGTGTCACCAGCACAACTCCTATCTGGTGTCACAGTAGATTACATTAAAAAAACTAAAACAATTTAGACTGTAAAATAATAGCAGTCAGTTGCCTGCACGTGTGTGTGTTTCAGGCCCTGCAAGTGCATAGTGTCACCAGCGCAACTCCTATCTGGTGTCACAGTAGATTACATTTAAAAAAACAACAACAATTTTGACTGTAATAGATTGAATAGCAGTTAGTTGTCTGCAAGTGTGTGTGTCAGGCCTACAGCGTCTACTCTGCCAACTTCTGCCAGTGCACAGTGCCACTCATATCTGGTGTCACAGTAGCTTGCACGCATAGTACAACTAAACTAATCAAAAAAAAATGACAGGCAGAGGCAGGCCACCCCGCAGGGGCCGTCGTGGTTGTGGCGCTGTGATTCCCTTTGGCCCTAGAATAATGCCCAGTGTTCAGAGGCCACGTACCCTGAACTCGAAAAGTTCTGAGGACATAGTTGACTGGCTAACACAGGACACCCAATCTTCTACAGATTCCGCTCGGAACCTTGACGCACCATCCTCCTCCAGCTTAGCTTCGGGCACCTCTCAAGTTACCACTCGCCCGCCTGCCGCCACCACCAACACTAGCACCACAGCTGCTTCACTTGATCTGTCAGAGGAGTTATTTTACACATCAGTTGGAAGAAATGAGTGATGCGCAACCATTATTGCCAGAGGATGTAGATAACACGGATATGTCTCAGTCAGGCAGCATTACACACATGGACGTACGGTGTGATGATGATGATGATGTTGTACCCGCTGCTGCTTCCTTTGCTGAGTTGTCAGATACAAGTGAAGTGGTTGATGATGACGATGTGTCCATGTATGTCACGTGGGTGCCCGCTCGAAGAGAAGAAGAACAGGGGGAAAGTTCAGATGGGGAGACAGAGAGGAGGAGGAGACGAGTTGGAAGCAGGGGGAGGTCGTCGCAAGGAGCTAGTGGCACAGTCAGACAGCATGCATCGGCACCCGGGGTCAGCCAGACAGCACGCCAATCAACGCATGCTGTTGCCACCACCAGAATGCCGTCATTGCAGAGCTCAGCAGTGTGGCATTTTTTTTCTTTGTCTGCCTCTGACAACAGCGATGCCATTTGCAACCTGTGCCAAAAGAAACTGAGTCGTTGGAAGTCCAACACCTACCTAGGTACAACTGCTTTGCAAAGGCACATGATCTCAAATGACAAACGCCTATGGGATCAACACATGAGTACAAGCAGCACACAAACTCATCCTCCTCCTGGTCCAGCATCTTCAGCCACGTCAACCACTGCTGTCCTCCTTGCCCCCTCTCAACCATCCGCCACTCCGTCTCTCGCCTTGAGCAGTTCCTGCTCATCTGCCCACAGTCAGGTGTCTGTCAAGGACATGTTTGAGCATAAGAAGCCAATGTCACAAAGTCACCCCCTTGCCCGGCGTCTGACAGCTGGCTTGTCGGAACTCTTAGCCCGCCAGCTTTTACCATACAAGCTGGTGGAGTCTGAGGCCTTCAAAAAATTTGTAGCTATTGGGACACCGCAGTGGAAGGTACCCGGCAATCCCCAACCTGTACTCGATTGTGCAAAAGGAAGTCATGGCATGTCTGGCACACAGTGTTGGGGCAAGGGTCCATCTGACCACTGATACCTGGTCTGCAAAGCACGGTCAGGGCAGGTATATCACCTACACTGCACATTGGGTAAACCTGCTGACAGCTGCCAAGCATGTAATGCGTGGCTCTGCAGAGGAGTTGGTGACACCACGACGACTTGCAGGCAGGCCTGCTGCAACCTCCTCTACCCCTCCTACTCCATCCTCTTCGATAACTTCCTCGGCTGAGTCCTCTTCTGCTGCTGTGTCTTGCTCCACATCAACTGCACCCCCCCAGCTCCCCAGGGGCTATTCCACATTCCGGATACGACAGTGTCACGCCGTCTTGGGGTTGACTTGCCTGAAAGCAGAGAGTCACACCGGACCAGCACTCCTGTCCGCCCTGAACGCACAGGTGGATCAGTGGCTGACTCCGCACCAACTGGAGATCGGCAAAGTGGTGTGTGACAACGGAAGCAATTTGTTGGCGGCATTGAATTTGGGCAAGTTGACACATGTGCAGTGCATGGCACATGTGTTGAATCTGATTGTACAACGCTTTGTGCATAAGTACCCAGGCTTACAGGACGTCCTCAAGCAGGCCAGGAAGGTGTGTGGCCATTTCAGGCGTTCCTACACGGCCATGGCGCACTTTTCAGATATCCAGCGGTGAAACAACATGCCAGTGAGGCGCTTGATTTGCTACAGCCCGACACGTTGGAATTCAACACTCCTAATGTTAGACCGCGTGCTCCAACAAGAAAAAGCCGTCAACGAGTATTTGTATGACCGGGGTGCTAGAACAGCCTCTGCGGAGCTGGGAATTTTTTTGCCACGTTACTGGACGCTCATGCGCAATGCCTGTAGGCTCATGCGTCCTTTTGAGGAGGTGACAAACCTAGAAAAAACATTAATTTTCTTTGTGATCATCTAAGGTGATCATTAAAGCCTACAAGGCAAACAATGGGCCCACACTGCAGAATCATTGTTTTCTGTGTCACTTAACTGTCACTGAACTACCTCAGCACGACCATAGGCTTTGAAAAACCACCATCGCCTGCAATCTCCCAAACGTGCACAAGTCATCACTACACCAAGTTTGACGCATAGAGGGATAAAATTTATGTCATGAGTGTGTCAACTATTGACAACTCTTTGCGGTTGTCTAAAATCTATTCCATACACGTCCCCTGATAGGAATAGTACTACTTAACACACCACTCATATCTGGTGGCACAGTATATTGCACGGCGCACGCGCAGTGCCCCAAATTAGAAGTAAGAGGACCGACCAAGCATCTTTTTTCATCTCCCGGTTCCTAAAATCTATTCCATACACGTCCCCTGATAGGAATAGTACTACTTAACACACCACTCATATCTGGTGGCACAGTACATTGCACGGCGCACGCGCAGTGCCCCAAATTAGAAGTAAGAGGACCGACCAAGCATCTTTTTTCATCTCCCGGTTCCTAAAATCTATTCCATACACGTCCCCTGATAGGGGACGTAACAGGGATTAAACTGATAGGAATAGTACTACTTAAACACACCACTCATATCTGGTGGCACAGTACATTGCAAGGCGTACGCGCAGTGCCCCAAATTGGAAGTAAGAGGACCGACCAAGCATCTTTTTCCATCTCCCGGTTCCTAAAATCTATTCCATACACCGGCCCCTGATAAGGGACAAAACAGAGATTAAACTGTTAAGAACAGATTTTTTTAAATTTAAAACAAAAGAGGACAGCCTCTGCGGAGCTGGGTATTTTTTTGCCGTGTTACTGAACGCTCATGCACAATGGCTGTAGGCTCATGCGTCCTTTTGCGGAGGTGACAAACCTGGTCAGTCAAACCCAAGGCAACATCATCGACCTCATCCCATATGCGTTTTTTCTGGAGCGTGCCCTGCGAAGAGTGTTGGATCAGGCCATAGATGAGCATGAAGAGGAAGAGTTGTGGTCACCATCACCACCAGAAGCAGCCTTGTCGTCGTCGATTGCTGGACCTGCGGCAACGCAGAGAGAGGAGTCTGAAGAAGAGGAGTCAGAGGAGGAAGGTCGCTTTGAGGAGGTGGAAGACCAACCACAGCAGGCGTCCCAGGGGGCTTGTTGTCACCATTCGGGGAACCTTGGTGTTGTACGTGGCTGGGTGGAGGAAGAGACCTTCAATGACGTCAGTGAGGACAAGGAACGGGACATGGCTAGCTTGGTATCCAACCTTGTGCAAATGGGGAGTTTGCGGTTGTGCAAATGGACTGTTTGCGGTGTGTTAAACGGGGAGTTTGGTCTGTCACTGTGAAGCGGGCGTAACCCTTACACTACCTGATCGATACAATATCATACCTGATGTTTTCAAGCACGTTATTCCAAACAATTTAGGAATGTTAGGTGATTTATGCCCTTTATGGATTAAAACCCGACTCTGCATCAACTACGTAATTTTCCATGGATTCCCCTCCAACATGCCACAGTCCAGGTGTTAGTCCCCTTGAAACAACTTTTCCATCACTATTGTGGCCAGAAAGAGTCCCTGTGGGTTTTAAAATTCGCCTGCCTATTGAAGTCTATGGCGGTTCGCCCGTTCGCTAACATTTGCGAAAAATTCGCGTTTGCCATTCGCGAACGGAAAATTTTATGTTCGCGACATCTCTAGTCATTAACTGGAGTTCGGGCGAGTTAGAGAAATGGGGGCCCAACTGTAGTTCTTGCTTAACTGTAGTTCAAGCTGGGGTTTCTTCTGATGCCATCCCTCACTTTATTGCTGATTTTTATGATGTTTTTTCCACTACTGAGACCGACACTCTTCCTCCCAATAGGTCTTATGACTGTGTTATTGACTTAGTTCCCGACTCCAAATTTCCTAGGGGACGGATTTACAATCTTTCCGGCCCTGAACGCACTGCCATGAGAGACTATATCCAGGAGGGTCTCAAGAAGGGGCATATTAGGCCCTCCACCTCTTCCCTGGGAGCAGGGTTCTTTTTCGTTAAGAAGAAGGACGGTGGTCTCAGGCCCTGCATCGATTATACAAACTTGAATAAGATCACTATTAGGAATCAATATTCCATCCCGTTGATTCCTGATTTGTTTGACCAGATTTTGGGTGCTTCTTGGTTTTCTAAATTCGATTTGAGGGGTGCTTATAACCTGATTTGTATTAAGGAGGGAGATGAATGGAAAACTGCCTTTAATACTCCAGAGGGACACTGCAATGCCCCTGCTGTGTTTCAGAACTTCATGAATGACATTTTTAGAGAACTTATCGGCAAAGTTATGATTGTTTATCTTGATGATATTCTTGTCTTTTCACCTGACTGGGATACCCATGTGTCTCACATCAGAGAGAATCATCTGTCTGTTAAATTGGAAAAATGTCTGTTTGGAGTTCAAGAGATTCCCTATCTCGGGTATATTCTTACTCCACATTAATTTAAAATGGATCCCAGTAAGGTTCAGGCTATCCAAGACTGGGTAAAACCATGCTCCTTAAAGGCACTTCAATGCTTTTTAGGATTCGCTAATTTTTACCGTGAATTCATAAAAAAAAATTCTGTTATTGCCAAGCCCCTTACGGATTTAACTAAGAAAGGGTCTGATCTTGAAATTACGATATTGGAAACCGCGAGTTACTGGCCATAAAACCGGCATTTGAGGAATGGAGGCATTTTTTCGAAGGGGCTAGACACTGTGTTACTGTTCTCACGGATCATAAGAATTTAGTATTTCTTGAGGCAGCCAAATGCCTTAAACCTAGGCAAGCCAGGTGGGCCCTGTTTTTTACTCGTTTTAACTTCTCTGTTACTTTCAGACCAGGAAGTAAAAATATTAAAGCAGATGCCTTGTCCCGGAGTTTTAATGCCGTCCAACTTCCTGACACCCCTCCTGAACCCATCTTACCAGCAAGCATCTTTGTGCCAGCGATATCTTCGGATCTTTCATCTGAGATTCAACGGGCTCAGCAACTTGCTCCTCCACAAACACCATCAGATAAGTTGTTCGTTCCTGAGCATTTTCGTTTTCGACTATTGGGTGAATGTCATGACTCCGTTCTGTGTGGTCATCCAGGCATTGCTGCCACTAAGGAATTGCTGCTGAGGTCTTTCTGGTGGCCCACTTTGTCTCAGGATGTACGGTCTTATGTTTTGGCTTGTGATGTATGTGCCAGATCTAAGACCCAGAGGACACATCCCGCCGATGAACTACAACCACTACCCATTCCCTGCAAGCCATGGTCACACATTTCCATGGATTTTATTTCTGACCTGCCCCCCTCTGAGGGGAAGTCAGTGGTTTGGGTAGTGGTTGACCGTTTTAGCAAGATGGTGCATTTTGTTCCCTTAAGTAAGCTCCTTGATGCGAAGACCTTAGCATCCTTGTTTATTGAACATGTGGTACGTCTGCATGGTGTTCCGGAAAATATTGTCTCTGATAGGGGCGTTCAGTTTGTTTCTGGATTCTGGAGAGCTTTTTGTCAAAGATGCAACATCTCTTTATCCTTTTCGTCTGCTTTCCATCCAGAGACTAATGGGCAGACGGAACGGTTAAATCAGGCAGTGGAGCTTTTTCTGAGGTGTTATGTGTCGCACAGAGTTGTGTTTGCCATCAACAATCGGGTTAACTCATCCACGGGGGTATCTCCTTTTTTTTGTAACAGTGGTTTTCATCCTCGTTTCATCCTCGCTTTAGCTCTAATTCCTCCACATTTTCACTCAACAGATTCATTCCCCTCTAGACTGTGCACAGTCTGGGCACAGGTTCAAGCAAACCTGAAAAAGGCCCAGGAGACTCAGTGTAAACATGCCAATAAAAAACGTTCCAAGGGAGTAAATTTTGTACTCGGCGATAAAGTGTGGTTGTCGACTAAGAATCTTTCTTTGAAACAGTGTTCTAGGAAATTCTCTTCACGTTTCATAGGACCATACGATATTATTGAGGTTATTAACCCGGTGTCTTTTAGAGTGAAACTACCCGACTCCCTTCGTATACATGATGTGTTTCATAAGTCATTACTCAAGAGATATGTGTCCCCAGTGGTTCCTGTTAAAAAACCTCCTCCACCTGTGGAGATTGAGGGTCAAGAGGAATTCATCATATCTAAAATCATGTATGTTAGAAAGGTTAGAAACTCCTTTCAATACCTGGTCCACTGGAAAGGTTTGGGACCTGAAGGGAGGTCCTGGGTACCTATGTCTAGGATGCATGCTTCCAGGTTAATTGCAAAATTTTACCGGGAACACCCTGAGAAGCCCTGTCTGCGATTGTTGGGTTCAGAGGCCCCTCGTGGAAGTGGGGGTACTGCCATGAGAGGCAGGCGGCGGGCTTCTCTTCTTCTGCGCTGCCAGCGGTCCCCGATCTCATGGCAGCCAGGACGCTTGCTGCGTCCGGCCGCACTCCCTAGTTCCCGGCGGCCCTAGTTGTCATGGTGACGGGGGATGCGGTACGTCCGGCCGCACTCTTTCTGCAGGAGCGGCCGGCGTTCCCTGTCACCATAGGGACCAGGTGGGGCTGAGCGCCGAGCTAGGCACTCGGCGCTCGGCTACTGTCAGGGAGGAGGGGTCATGTGACGCTAGCCACGTCACATGATCCCTTCCCTCCGCTATTTAAACAGGCAACCTGCTGGCCTCTCTGTCTCTATCCTCTCTACTTGCACTTACGTAGGTCAGCGACCGTCGCCCAGTTGCGGGTGGTGCAAGTAGGCAGGGACAGGGTTGAGGGTGGCAGTCGAGGGGATGCACTTCCTCTTACTTTCCTACCCTGTGACATTAACCTGTCTGTTCACCCACCAGCAGCTTCTGTATGGTGGCCCACTAGCTGTTAAACCAGTATGTATTCCTGTTACTATTAGGGGTACGTGCACACAGGCCATATATGCTGCATATTTTCTGGCATGGAATAGGCATTTTACAGCAGCAAAATGGATGAGCATCAGTAGATTTGTACCTATAAAATTGGCTGATCTGTTGCATGTGCTCTTGGCAGCTGAAGGCATCTGTGTTGGTGCCATGTTCATATGGGCCCACATTGCTGAGAAAAATTATGTTTTAATATATGCAAATGAGCCTCTAGGAGCTACGTGGGCGTTACCAATACATTTTGAGGCTCATCTCTCTCTTTGCTTCTGCCGCACCCTCTGCACTTTGATTGACAGGGCCGGGCAGTGTAAACGTCATCACGCCTGGCCCTAACTTCTCCTGGTCTTGCACCTTTGCCATGTGCTTCAGTACCTGACGCATACATAGTACAAGAGAGAGGCTTGCTGGTAGTTCTTCTCTGTACTGCACCTGCACCAGGTACTAAAGCCCACAGCAAAGGCGTGAGACTAGGGGGTCTGATGGCACTGGGGGGAGCTGATGGCATGGGGGAGCTGATGGCACTTTGGGAACTGATGGCACTTTGGGAACTGATGGCATGGAGAGGGATGATGATTGCACGGAGGGCTGATGAGTTTTTATAAAGGAAAACATTCTTTTAATTACTTTTTTCTTATTAGAGTACTTGATTAATCATTGGATTAAGCAGTAGAATACTTGATTACTAAAATAATCGATAGCTGCAGCCCTACATTGAAGTAATAATCACTAACCACTTAGGTGGCATTCCCATCACCGCTATTTATTTCCATTGTTGTGCCCCATTCTAGAAGCAGAGCGTTGAATATAAAGAAAGTGCCAGATTGGCACTGATGGCATGTGGGGACTGATGGCACTGGGGGAAGCTGATGGCATTGGGGAAAGCTGATGTCACTGTGGGGAGCCTGATGGCATGGGGGAGCTGATGGCACTGTGGGGAGCTGATGGCACTGTGGGGAGCTGATGGCATGGGGGAGCTGATGGCTCTGGAGGAAGCTAATGGCATGGGGGCTTATGGCACTGGAGGGAGCTGATGGCATGGGGGCTTATGGCACTGGGGAGATGCTGATGGCACTGTGGGGAGCTTATGGCACTGGGGGGGAGCTGATGGCACTGGGGACCTGATGGCACTGGGGGAGCTGATGTCACTGGGGGGAGCCGATTGCATGGGGGAACTGATGGCATGGGGGACTGATGGCGTGGAGGGAGCTGATGGCGCTGAGGACTGAGGCAGTGGGGACTGATGAGTTTGTAATAAAGGAAAATGTACTTTTTTTTTTATTAGAGAATTCGATTAATCATTGGATTAATCGGTAGAATACTTGATTACTAAAATAATCGATAGCTGTAGCCCTACATTTAAGTAATAATCACTAAGCACTTAGGCGGCATTCACATCACCGCTATTTATTTCTATTGTTGTGCTCCATTCTAGGAGCAGAGCAACGAATATAAAGAAACTGCCAGATTCGGGACTTAGCTAACCAGAACAGCACCAAATGGAATCCATTGACTAGAACTCTGTTCAGGAGTCTGGAATTTTAAAGAAGAAAAAAATCCTGCATGCAAACTATAGAGCTTTTATATTATACATATAACTTTTATATGATATAATTTTTATATTATACATATTATTACTATTTAGTTAACATTTATAACCTTCAGCATGAAAATGTATTTTTTGGGTTTCCATCATCACTAGAAGACACTAGATACAGAACATAACTGGGTAACGCTAGGCTTCTTTCTTTATTAGGTTGTATGGCACAGGTTTATAGACCCCAATGATTTTTCTTCATTGTCTAGACTACATTGCTGGTCTTAATAAAAAAGATATTTAGTATTCTGCTGATTATTACATTCCTATCAGTAACTAGGCTTATCTCTATCATGTTCTGAATATCACGTACAGTATGTTCCACTCATTATGACTACAATCATGATTAACCTCCTAACAGTCACATTAAAATGGAAAAAAACCTTCCCAAAAATGTCCCTTTTGTATGGTAGTGTCTGCTTGGTGCACAATTCAGGGGATGCAATATATAATATGTATAATTTTAGCCTTAAAGGGAGTCTGTCACCCCAAATTTGGACCATTATCTACAGTAATAGATGTGTTATACTACAGATAAGATAATATAAGATAAGATAAGGAGTCCAGATCACTATTTTTTATTTTTTTACTGCCCCCGATTCCCCTGCTGTCAGCACTCAAAGCTGTTCTAACATAATGGAGAGGACTCATGTGCACATACACAGCAGTAATGACAATGTATTTCAATCTAGCTTTGAGCACTGACAGTGGGGGAACAAGAAGCAGTAGGAAAATAAAATAGTGATCTGGACTCCATATCTGCAGTGCTACTCATGTATTACTGTAGATAATGGTATAAATGGTGTGTACATGTGCTGCTAGATCGCCACTAGTGCGTCTACAATATACATTTTCCATAGCTGTGAGTGCTTTTATTCAGAAAAAAAACTATTTATATATATATATATATGCAAATTAGGCTAGTAAGGAGCCCAAGGGGCTGTTATGAACGTTTCAGGAGCCCAGCCATGCCCACTGTGAAGGAGCCCAGCACTGCCCTGCATCCTCCGAATCTCCTCTTTGCCCCTCCCGACGTCACACAGTTGAAGTGCCGTAATCTCGTGCATGCCAGCTAGCGCATGCGCAGTACGTTCCCTGAGGTTGATCTAGCAGCACATGTACACAGCTCTATAGGCTAAAACTAGCTGACAGAATCCCTTTAAGGACCAGTAACATATTCCCCCTTTGTGCTCCAGCCATCATAACTTTTTAATTTTTGCTCTTAAATTGAGTTTTTAGGAACCATTGTGGGGTATATATACTGTATTAAATAACTTTTATTTAATTTTTAGGGGGAAAGATAAATATTGTAACATTATTTTGTGGAATTTATTTATGGTGTTCACTGTGTGATATAAATAACATAACTTTATTATATGCATTAGTACAATGATGATAATGTCACATTTCTATATATTTTTATTATTATTTTTATTTTCTCCTGCAGTCTGTCAGTTCAACTGCATCTCCTCCTCCTCCAGACTGAAGGGGAGGGGGGCGGCTGCTTTAGCTGCTCATATCTCTAGAGAGGAAGCAGCTAGAGATATGGGCTTTGTCTTGTTTGAAAGCTGACATTCCAAGCTTTGAAGCAATACTAGAATCACATTATCTTCACTATATCTGAAGATATTGCTGTTAGAAATTGGGATGGCAGTGAATGCAGCTGAAAGTGAAAGTAAAAGCAGATTTTAGTGCGTTTATGCCCGACTAGATTTCTAACAGTGATATTTCCTGCTGATATTGCTAATGTTGTGATACTGGTCTTGTATGAAAGCTTTAAATGCCAGCTTTCAAATAAGACCAGGCCCATATTTCTAACTGCTATCAATCTGGAGATATGAGCAGCTAAACAGCCCTCCCCCTCTTCCCCTTCAGCCCGAGCACACATCTTGGGGTGAACAGTTAAAGGGGTTGTGCGGCCATATATATTGATGACCTATCCTCAGGATAGGCCATCAATATCTGATTGGCGGGGTCTGACACCCGGTACCCTTTTTAAGTGCTTTTCCCAAAACTGTAGCTGAGCTCGGGCAAAACTGTTAGGTGGTTAAAAGAGTTGGTCACCTGTTGGGGAGGGGGGTTGGGCAGCTTCCCTCCTAGCTAGACCTGCAAAGGGAAGCATACTTACCTGCTTCCTGCCGTTGGGTCCTGACTCCTTCGCTGCATGGCCGCCACTTTGATACTGCAGCCACTGACAGGCAGCAGTGGCGACTTTTCTCCCTTGTGTCATGTCAATTGGCCACATGACCCAAGGGGGCCAGGTCACCTCTACAGCCTTCATTGGCTGCAGTGGTATCAAAGCAGATGTTGACAGCGGGGAAGTTGAGTGAGGCAGCGGTGGCCAAGCAGCAAAGGAGCCAGGACACAGTCGTGGGGAGCAAGTAAGAATGCTTCACTTTGCAGGTCTGGCCAGGAGGGGGGTCTGTCCAAACCCCCTTTTCCCCCAAAAAATGAACAACCTCTTTAAGTTACTGATCGTATAATTTTTATTACAAAATAATGTATTCATTTTGCCATTTAAAGAAGCTTTCTAGTTTTGCACTGGAGTGACTTTTCATTGGCATCATAAAGGGGGTTTCCCACCTCAAACTAAAAATTTGAAAGTCAAAAAAAATCAGAAAAATCAAATAAAAATTACTAGATTTGGTTGCATTAAGGAAACTAAAAAAGGAAGAGGTGTGGATCCAGCCTTGGAGAGATTTGCTGTTCCCTACAAGTTAAACATTTTAATGCTATCATTGGACTATATCATGCAGGAGTGTTCAGCAGAATAATGATGATTATTTCAATAAAAATGTGGAAGTAGTGAAAACAGCCATATAACTGGAACAGTACCTATCTATAATCAGCCACCCTCATCTTTCACCTTGGCTATTAATAACATCTCATTGCTCCAACATTACAATAACTTTAATTTAATATTGTTTGAGAAGAGTTTTATTAAAAGAAAAACTAGAAATATAATTCGTCACTCTATACATTCCCAATCTTTTTAGTCTTAATGGCATTTTTGTGCACATCTCTGTTTTTAGTGCCTTTTTTGTACCTTTGGTTTTTGGCGCATTTTTTTCCAGATGTTAGCTGAAAGTGGAAGAAAAAAAATGGAATACAGGCTGTCTGCCCCATAGGCTGATTTTAATTAGAGTACGTACAAAGCTGTAGCCTGCTCTCATTGTATTTATTGAAAGCTATGGCACCAGGAGAGGTATAGAGTGGGCTCAGCATGCATGTTGGTACCTGTATCCCTGGATTTAATGGGGGCTGTTACGGGACCAAAAATGATAAAAAGCAGAGTGGACCCAGCATGCATGTGGAACCTGCACTCCCTGAATTTTATGGTGGCCATTATGGCACATAACAGGTAGGATTTAGTGTTAGGGTCCCATCTTATAGAGATCGCCTTGACATTTGGCAGAGGGGCCCAAATAATTTTGCCAAGAATCTCAAATTTTCAAGATAAGCGTAGCATTAGCACCAGAATGTTTTCTATAATTATGGCATTATTGTACTTTATTTGTGTTTGCAGTGTGCTGCTGCATTGTCTCTTTTTGTCCCCAAAAATGGAATACAGGACGCACTAGACATTTTTTGTCTAGTGGCTTTTTTTTTTAATTAGGTGCTGCTGTTTCTTTTTTAATTGTCACTGGCTTTTTGTTGCACTTTGCATGACATGGATCTGGCTGTGGATTTAATGCAGAAACCACAGCAAGAAGGATTTCAGATCTTCACAGTGCAGTCTACGTCACAAATTCAAATTTAAATCAATGGGCAGTTATGGTATGTTAATTATTCTTTTATGTGGATTTCAGTCTGGAAAACATACCAAAATCTGCAGCAAAAAAAAAAAAAAAAAGTAGCTTGTACCCTATACTGAAATGACTGCAATGGATGGTCACTGATTTTTTAATAAAAATATTTGTGCGCTTCTTTATATTCCTTTATATAGTGCATATAGCATTACCACAGTTTATAATCCATATATTCAGTGTCTGCTTTTGCATCCTGCTCTTATGACATGTCTGATTGACATATCGTAAAGATTAATTTAGAGAAAACTCACTTAGAGGGCAACTGTTAGGGCTCTTTCACACGAGGGGATGCCGTGCGTGGAATCCGCTGCGTGATAACAGCCAAGCCCCACTCCGGACAGCAGAGACACAGAGCATTAACATGATTGATAATGCTCTTTGCCTCTCTGTTACCTTTTTGCTACAAAATCACAGTGACAACTTTATCTCACTGTGATTTTGTAGTAAAAAGATCACAGAGAGGCATGGAGCATTATCAATCATGTTAATGCTCCGTGTCTCTGCTGTCCGGAGCGGGGCTTGGCTGTCTTTCACGTAGCAGATTACCCTCACGGCATCTGCTCATGTGAAAGAGCCCTTAGCTTTTTCTCTGATGCTATTAGAACTGTGTTTTTAAGAAACTATATAGGAAGATGACCAGCAATGTTTTGCCCCTTTTAAACACTCCCAGAAGGCATACAAACAAAATTTTCTCTACCTCATGTTATTTCCCTATCTGTAATGTCTAGAAGTGCACTAGAGATAAAGCTGGACAGGCCATGCATTGCATGTATAGAGGCTGCCCATTAACCCTCTAACAGTTTTGCCCAGTAATGTTCGGGCTTTGAGAAAAGGACCTAACGTCTCAGCCCAAACATTAGTCGGGCAACAGGGTAAGGGCTGTTTTAACCCTTCATACCCCAAGCTGTATAGGCAAATATAGGCTTTAGAAATTGGGTCAGGAGTGAAAGCAGCTGAAACCTGTTTTCCAAACCTCCAAAGCTGATTTTTAAAGGCTATATCTCCTGATGTATAGCAGATAATGCTGCAATCCTGTCTTGTTTAATAGCTGATTGTCAAAGAAGCTTTCAAACATCTTTATCAGCTACACAGCCTGAGATATAAAGGGTTAAAGCAGCCCTCCCCCTTCAGCTGGCTGTAATCTCAGCCAGCCTGGAGGAGAAGGGGGAGTCGGGGAACTGACAGCCTGTAGTAGAAGAGAAAAAACATCCTCTCTCATGACCCCAGGGGAAGTATAACATGGAATTCTGTGCATGTTACCTATCTCCCTCCCCTCCATCAATTAACCACCATTTCTGATTGTCACTGTCACGAACCAGCGGGTGTGAACCCACTGTGCCACGTGTCCTACCTCCTCTAAGGGCGTTAGCTAAGTGAACCTCTCGATCTTCACAGTACCCCTGATGGTGGGGATAGAGTTGCCCAAGGGGAACACCAGGTCGCTACCTCTTGAGGAGGATAGGTAAACGAGGCAGCTTGTCCCGGTGGACCAGGAGGTACCTGAGAAAGGTACCAGAGGTACAGGCATTGTCAGCAGGCTGAGTTGTTACCAGGAGCAACAGTGCAGGACCGAAGGATGAAGCAGAGGCGAAGTCAGACAGGTAATAGGTCAGGGCAAGCAGCACAGGTACAGGTCAGGCAATCTGGGTCGGCAACAGGAGAGTCAAGACAAGAAGGCAGGGATCAAACGGGTAACACAAGTACAAGTCAGGAACACAAGCGGATATCAGGAACCTAAGCAGGACACAAGGACCTTGACACTGAGGCATCTGGGAAGGGGGCTGAGACACTTATATATGTGCAGGAGGGCTAGGATTGGTTGGCGAGGTCACATGATCCAACCCATAAAACACAGGAAGTGACGTGCGCCTGCCCTTAAAGGGATTCTGTCACCAGTTTTTTACCCCCCCATTTAAAAATATGGTTATATTCATGGAGCTCTAGCGATTCCTAATGTGGTCTTATAACCGAAATCTGTAGGCTCATTTTGTCTAAAAAACGTTATAACTAACCTGTCATTCATCTCACAAAGGTGCCCAAGGGCATGCTCATGTCTTCCAGATGCCGCCCGCACCCGCCGCCGTTCGTGCCCAGCTCCTCCTTTGCTGTCATCAGCGCCGCCTCAGAATCCTTTGCTACGCCTCCGGATCTCCCTCACTCCCCCCTCCTTCTTCTCTAACATCCCGCGCGTGCGCACAGGCCTGTGAGCTGTCAGGAGCAGCACGTCCGCCCACAGCTCATTTCAGAAACCCACCGGAGGATTCAATTCTATTGCTCTATTCCTACTTCAGTATTTCAAAGGTACTAACATAATTTTGCTCCTGACAGCTCTTCGCGGGCTCTGACAGGCTGGCGCCAGCGTTCAGGTCATCGGGAGGTTGAGCGCCGGCGCATGCGCACTTCGCTCCATGAAGCCGAACGGAGAAGTCCGCACGGGCGCATCAGGCACAGGCCTGTGCGCACGCGCGGGATGTTAGAGAAGAAGGAGGGGGGAGTGAGGGAGAGCCGGAGGCGTAGCAAAGGATTCTGAGGCGGCGCTGATGACAGCAAAGGAGGAGCTGGGCACGAACGGCGGCGGGTGCAGGCGGCATCTGGAAGACATGAGCATCCCCTTGGGCACCTTTGTGAGATGAATGACAGGTTAGTTATAACGTTTTTTAGACAAAATGAGCCTACAGATTTCGGTTATAAGACCACATTAGGAATCGCTAGAGCTCCATGAACATAACCATATTTTTAAATGGGGGGGTAAAAAACTGGTGACAGAATCCCTTTAAGGAAATGCTGCAGGAAACAAGCAGCAAGCGTGCTGTTGCCAGGGCTGAAAGGAAACACTGGCAGCAGATCACCGCTGAACACGGCGCCTGGGACCGCAGCGGTAAGCAGGGGAACAGCGGCGCACAGCAGCTGATAACAGCGGCGCACAGCAGCTGATGTTACAGTCACATATGGAGTCTTTTAATTTTTTTCCAGGAAAGGAGTGTGACCAACTAATTATCGTCAGGACCACAGTGTCAAATAAGTCAAACCAAACACTAGTACCCCACACACAAACGTCAATAGCGGGGGTCATTTACTAAACTGAAATATGCTATCTGCAACTTCGCCCCACTCACGCCAGGTCTAAAATTGTGGTCATGGCGTGGGAAGTGTAGGGGCCAGTAGGCCCATCTCATTCATAATTTTCTATGCCTGTTTTAGGGGTAGAAAATGGTCTAAATGTAAGACAGCTCGGAAGCTGTCTTACATTTAGAACTGGCGCTGGATGTGCCGAAGTTATAGAGAGGCCTGTGCCTCTTCATAACTCCGGCGGATCCTCCGCCAGCTTAGGGCTTTATTAAGACCGGCATCTAAAACGGCGGTCTTAATAAATGTGCCACAAAGTTTCTATTGTACACCGTTCCTCCTGCCTATATCCTATATTTGCCATACAATAAGCGGTCCACTTCTTTAGCAATACCTGTTATACTCTACAGTGAAAGCAATAATGATTATCACTAGAGAGGAATCTATTAGCTCTAACATGGTTAAAATTGCATTTTTTTTTATCTTCCCCCTAAATAATGAAAGCTATTTAATTCACTACATGGACCCCAATATGGTTCCTAATAAAGCTACACCTTGTTAGGAAAAATTCTTCTACAGCTACATTGAAGAAAAATAAAAGATTATGACTGCTAGAACATAGAAGGGAGAAAATGTTACTGGTACTTAACACCTTAAAGACTCTATTTCACCTTAAAGGGCTTCTGTCACCCCACAAAAGTCTTTTTTTTTTTTTGGATAGTTACATTCCTTATAGCGCGATATAGGAGAATATAATCTTGTCACTTACTTTCATGCGGCCGTTTCTTTAGAAAACAAAGTTTTATAATATGTAAATCAGGTCTCTACCAGCAAGTAGGGCGTCTACTTGCTGGTAGCCGCAGCAGAAAACCGCCCCCTCGCCGTGTTGATTGACAGGGCCAGCCGTGATCTCCTCCTCCGGCCAGCCCTGTCAGTATTTCAAAAATCGCGCGCCTCTGTTCATTCGGCGCAGGTGCTCTGAGATGAGGAGGCTCGTCTCCTCAGAACTCCCTCAGTGCGCCTGCGCCGATGACATCACCGAAAGAGAAGACGTCATCGGCGCAGGCGCACTGAGGGAGTTCTGAGGAGACGAGCCTCCTCATCTCAGAGCGCCTGCGCCGAATGAACAGAGGCGCGCGATTTTTGAAATACTGACAGGGCCGGCCGGAAGAGGAGATCACGGCTGGCCCTGTCAATCAACACGGCGAGGGGGGCGGATTTCTGCTGCGGCTACCAGCAAGTAGACGCCCTACTTGCTGGTAGAGACTGGATTTACATATTATAAAACTTCGTTTTCTAAAGAAACGGCCGCATGAAAGTAAGTGACAAGATTATATTCTCCTATATCGCGCTATAAGGAATGTAACTATCCAAAAAAAAAAAAAAAGACTTTTGTGGGGTGACTGAAGCCCTTTAAGGACTTGGCCATTTTTTGCAAATCTGACCAGTGTCACTTTAAGTGCTGATAACTTTAAAACGCTTTGACTTATCCAGGCCATTCTGAGAATGTTTTTTCGTCACATATTGTACTTCATGACACTGGTAAAATGAAGTCAAGAAAATTCATTTTTATTTATAAAAAAAATACCAAATTTACCAAAAATTTGTAAAAAATTACAAATTTCCAAGTTTCAATTTCTCTACTTCTATAATACATAGTAATACCTCCAAAAATAGTTATTACTTTACATTCCCCATATGTCTACTTCATGTTTGGATCATTTTGGGAATGATATTTTATTTTTTGGGGATGTTACAAGGCTTAGAAGTTTAGAAGCAAATCTTGAAAGTTTTCAGAAATTTTCAAAAAACCAATTTTTAGGGACCAGTTCAGGTCTGAAATCACTTTGCAAGGCTTCCATAATAGAAACCACCCAAAAATGACTCCATTCTATAAACTACACCCCTCAAGGTATTCAAAACTGATTTTACAAACTTTGTTAACCCTTTAGGTGTTCCACAAGAGTTATTGGCAAATGGAGATGAAATTTCAGAATTTAAATTTTTTGGCAAGTTTTCTATTTTAATCCATTTTTCCCAGTAACAAAGCAAGGGTTAACAGCCAAACAAAACTCAATATTTATGGCCCTGATTCTGTAGTTTACAGAACACCCCATATGTGGTCGTAAACAGCTGTACGGGCACACGGCAGGGCGCAGAAGGAAAGGAATGCCATACGGTTTTTGGAAGGCAGATTTTGCTGGACTGTTTTTTTTTACACCATGTCCCATTTGAAGCCCCCCTGATGCAACCCTAGAGTAGAAACTCCATAAAAGTGACCCCATCTAAGAAACTACACCCCTCAAGGTATTCAAAACAGATTTTACAAACGTCGTTAACCCTTTAGGTGTTCCACAAGAGTTATTGGCAAATGGAGATTACATTTCAGAATTTCAATTTTTGGGCAAATTTTCCATTTTAATCCATTTTTCTTAGTAACAAAGCAAGGGTTAACAGCCAAACAAAACTCAATATTTATGGCCCTGATTCTGTAGTTTACAGAAACACCCCATATGTGGTCGTAAACAGCTGTACTAGTTTAGGGTACATATGATTTTTGGTTGCTCTATATTACACTTTTTGAGAGGCAAGATAACAAGAAAAAGCTGTTTTGGCACCGTTTTTATTTTTTGTTATTTACAACATTCATAAGACAGGTTAGATCATGTGATATTTTTATAGACCAGGTTGTCACGGATGCGGCGATACCTAATATGTATACTTTTTTTATTTATGTAAGTTTTACACAATGATTTCATTTTTGAAGCAAAAAAAATCATGTTTTAGTGTTTCCATAGTCTGAGAGCCATAATTTTTTCAGTTTTTGGGCGATTACCTTGGGTAGGGTATGATTTTTGCGGGATGAGATGACGGTTTTATTGGCACTATTTTGGGGTGCATATGACTTTTTGATCGCTTGCTATTACACTTTTTGTGATGTAAGGTGACAAAAACTGGTTTATTTAGCACAGTTTTTATTTTTTATTTTTTACGGTGTTCATCTGAGAGGTTAGGTCATGTGATATTTTTATAGAGCCGGTCGATACGAACGCGGCAATACCAAATATGTATACTTTTTTAAATTTATGTAAGTTTTACACAATAACAGCTTTTTTAAAAAAAAAAAAAGATGTTTTAGTGTCTCCATATTCTGAGCCATAGTCTTTTTATTTTTTGGGCGATTGTCTCAGGTAGGGGCTCATTTTTTGCGGGATGAGGTGACGGTTAAATTGGTACTATTTTGGTGGGCAAACGCCTTTTTGATCGCTTGCTGTTGTACTTTTGTGATGTAAGGTGACAAAAAAATGGTTTATTTAGCACAGTTTTTATTTTTTATGGTGTTCATCTGAGGGGTTAGGTCATGTGATATGTTTATAGAGCTGGTCGATACAGATGCGGCGATACTTAATATGTATACTTTTTTTGCCCCCTATTTTTTACCATTTTTTTTTTTAACTTTATTTGGGGAAAATTACGTTTTTGTTTATTTTTACTTGAAACTTTAATTTTTTTGGGGGGGAAAACTTAATTTTTTTAACTTTTCTTTTCACTTTATTTTTTGTCCCACTTTGGGACTTGAACTTTAAGGGTATATACCTTTACAATGCATTCCAATACTTCTGTATTGGAATGCATTGGCTGTATGAGTAATACATTGTGTATTACTCATACAGCTCCCTGCCTGTGAGATCCAGGGGGCTGGATCTCATAGGCTCGTCACCGGAAGGCAGCGCGATGCCTTCCTTAGTCATCGCGCTGCCTTCCATGCCATTGGGTCCCCCCTACAGCCGCATGGGGACCCGATGGCACTGCCCGATCGCCGCCGCAACCGCAGGTAAAGCCGCAAACCGCAGGTCTGAATTGACCTGCGGTTTGCGGTGATCGCCGATATGGGGGGGTCACATGATCCCCCCCGGCGTTGTGACAGGATGCCCACTGAATGATTTCAGCGGGCATCCTGTCCCGATTAACCCCCGCCTCGCCGCAATCGCGGTTTAAACCCATGACGTACCGGTACGTCATGGGTCCTTAAGGACTCGGGAAACATGCCGTACCGGTACATCATGCGTCCCTAAGGGGTTAAAGAGGACCTGTCACCAAAAAATGCAATGCAATCTGCAGGCAGCGTGTTATAGAGTCGGATGAGCTGAGCAGACTGGTATATCATTTTGTAGGAAAAGATTCAGTAAAACCTGTAGTTTATACATTTATATCTTTACTTTTTCTACTTCCTGTGAAAAACTATCGGTACAGGAGGAAGGGGTTATCAGTGAGTGACAGCTTTCTCTGTATACATACTTATACACACAATGCTGTCGGTCACTGATAACCCCCAGGTTTTACTGAATCTTTTCCTACAATAATATTTATCAATCTACTCTGCTTCTCCTTCTCTACAAAATGGTGCTGTCATATTGTATTGCATTTTTGGGTGACAGGTCCTCTTTAAGACTAAAATTAGTTATGTCACTAAAATGCACTTAAATCACCTGAGTTGTGTGCCAACTATATTTACTTCAAATGTAAATTCAAAATCTACAATAAAAAAGTGACATTTTTGGGAGGGGTTTTCCAATTTTAATGTGACTGTTGGGAGGTTGAAGGGGTTTAGGGGCCTTTGATGTCTTATCCTTGGGATTGTAGGGGTCTGAATCCTGGAACCCTCGGTGATCTGATGTTTGAAGAGACTGCTTCCTAGGCCTGTCACATCATGTTCATCAGTCACATGGCCTACTTGCATCTCAGTTCCATTCAAGTGTATGGGCCTGAGCTTCAATACCAAGCACAGCCACTATACAATGGATGGTACTGTACTTGGTATGCTATGAGGAGGCCCAACGATCAGAAATTGATGACCTATCCTGAGGATAGGACATCAATATAAAAGGTCTCCAAAACCCATTTACTCTCCCAACAGTCATATTAAAATTAGAAAAACCTTCCAGAAAATGTCCCTTTTTTATTATAAATTTTGAAGTTATGTTTGAAGTAAATATAGTTGGCGCACAACTCAGGTGACAGAAGTACGGTATATTAAATTCAAAAAAGAGACAAAACTGTTGAAAATACATTGAAATTCAATAGACATTGAAAATAATAGTATACTAAAAAAAATAATCAATACAGTGATATTTTCAGTTCCTATCGATAACATAGAATGGCTAAAATTAGTTATGCCACTAAGGGGTTAAAATGTACGGTAGTTAAATTCGCAGACATAAGAAGTTGCTGGTAGACTAGGCAATGGCTGCCTACTCTCTACATCGACTCCATAGATGTTTCACATGTTTTGTGAATGCAAATATGCACCGTTTAGGCATAGAAGCATTCGTTTAGTGCTACATACCATATACAACTGCCATCATAATACTATATCAGTTTAGCTATCAGCAAACCCTATGTGGAATTAGGATAGACTCCATAACAATTCCCGTCCAACTGTGGAACATAAGCCAGAGAAGCTAAGCAGTGTATTCAGCTTGCATGTTGGAACCTGTTCAGTAATGTAGCTAAACCAGTTGAGTGCAGCACATTGTAAACTAAAGGAATATAAATAATACAAAGAAATATTATTTTTCATATTATTATCAAAGTAAAAAAAAAAAAAGAACTGAAACTGAAGTCGTCTGTAAAGTCCTGTTTAGTGACTTGGTCCATTCTATAGATAGATGATAGCCCTAACTAGGATCCACAGTCCACGATGACAATCACTTGTTCACGGTCCTATCACATGTCATAAATAATAAGCCGACAACATGCATACATTATACCATTGTCACATCAGCACACAACGACCGGAACTGAGGCTTTAACCTGAGGCCATGTTGACAGGTTTGTACTCACCTTGCAGTTCCTGAAAGTGTTTGCTGTCTATATTACAGCATGAAATAAACCGTCCAAAGTACAACAGGCGGACAGAAAGCAACTACCAAAGAATATCCAAAGATTTCTTTTTCTCTGGAAAAGTTTCCTTAGGGAGCCTTGCGATTTAAGGTTGGACTGGAAAGGGTGTGTGCTGCCTGAAGCAGCCAGGGTGGAGAATGGGAGCCAGGAAGCTTCCTGTTTGCAGAGCAGTGTATGAGTGAGCACATAGCTTGTGTAGAGGGGAGGTGTTTATGGGTCATAGGTATCACTCTTAGCTCTGCACCGTCCAACAAGTGCTCGGCAATTACTTTACTTCTTAACAAAAGGCTGAGTCTACTCAAGTTTCTGCAGTACATAATTGGGAAGACTTTCCTAAAAAATGCCCTTTACCTGTAGGCACACGGGCGACGCCCAATCCTGACGTAATGGCAAAAATGATTAGATCTGGATGAAAAATAATTGTCAAATATAAGGTCCAACTGGTTACACGGTTGCGGAAATTATATGGTTTCTTCAAAGACTTTTATAGAGCTTATGACAAATACTGAAAAGACAAATAGAATTAATTTGATTACTTAAAGTGGAACTGTTGTTTTGGTTTATTTGTAAAATATACAAGGGACAGGGATGTTAAAGAGCCCCTGTCACCTCTCCTGACATGTCAGTTTTAGTAACTACTTGCATTTTCCATGCAATACCAATTCTGGAGCATCTATTTTTATTATTCGATGTTGTGCCATTTCTTTATTATTCCTGCAAGAATTTTAAAAATAAGTTGCCAGCAGTCTGCAGTAAAGGTACTGCTGGGTGTTACCAGTAGCGGGTGTCTCTTGCGTCCAATCAATGCTGCTGGTGTTGGACTTTACAGGGACACACCCTCAACTAGTAACACCCATCTGTACCTTTACTGCAAGCTGTAAGCAATTCATTCATAACTTCTAGTAGAAATAATAAAGGAATGGTACAACATAGAGTCATAAGAATAGATGCTCCAGAATTGGTATTGCATGGGGAATTCAAGTAGTTACTAAAACAGACATGTCAGGAGAGGTGACAGATTTGTAATGTAATTTATTAGAGAAAGATGTTCCTTTATACTAGAACACAGGGTGTAAAGAGCCTTCTTAGCAATGCTAATAGCATTGCTAAGGAAAGTCGGTCTTCATTCTTCAGTTCTACTGAGGGCTGAAGATGCCTGTGTGTAACATGCAGAGGCTTCCAGCCACCTCGTGTCTCTACCTCAGTCCCTGACTATGGACATGTGCCCATCACCCTGCCTAACTGACTTGTCATACACATAGAGCGAGTGCTGGTCCTTTCTATACAATTATCGCACCGCATCGCACCGCATCGCACCGCATCGCTGAGAGCAGAAGTGCCGCTTGTATCTTCTTCTGGGTCTATTGTCATACACAAGCGTCATCATTGCTCAGTACAAAGAAACATCTTTCCCTAATAAAGTACATTACAAAAATGTTCAAGGGAAAAAAAATCACCTTAACTTGGGACCAGAACACTTACCAGGTAAGGGCCTTTTACATGGGCAGATTTTCTGGCCATAATAGGCACCGTTCAATAATATGCAAGTCGATTGGAGCTGTTTATTACTTCAATTTTAAAGTTAAAGCGACCCTCCAGTTCAAGAAAAAATATTCATATTAACAGGGGGAAAACAGCTTATATGGCCTCATGCACACGACCGTTGTTCAGGTCCGCATCCGAGCCGCAGTTTTTGCGGCTCGGGTGCGGACCTGTTCACTTCAATGGGGCCGCAAAAGATGCGGACAGCACTCCATGTGCTGTCCGCATCCGTTGCTCCGTTCCGTGGCCCCGCAAAAAAAAATATAACATGTCCTATTCTTGTCCATTTTGCGGACAAGAATAGGCAAGTGTCTACAATGGGCCGCCCGTTCCGTTCCGCAAATTGCGGAAGGCACACGGGGGGATTCCGTTTTTTGCTGATCCGCGTTTTGCGGACCGCAAAAAAACGGAACGGTCGTGTGCATGAGGCCTATGGCTCATCTTCTGTCATTCAAGATGGTCGCCTAGCTTCTCAGACTACTGTTAGGTCAGCAGTCCAGAGCCCACCACTGCCATCCTGCCTGTGTACTCCTGACCTCACAGTTCAGCTTTCTGTTCAAGTCCATGTTTTAGTTCTCCTAGTCTCTCTGCCTGTCTGTTCTACAGTCTTGGTTCCTCTCTGCGTTGTTTCTGCTGCAATCACTACCACCAAGCTATCCTAGTGTCTCCAGTTCTGTGTTGCCATTATTTGCAGTTCCTGTATTAGAGACTGTCCAGACTACTTCTGGCATTGTGGTGTGGTTTTCCTGTGTCTCAGCCATCCAGCATTCTGCCAGAAACCATATAATCTGTATGTGACTGTTCACACTGTACCCGTGGTTTTGATGTGCTTAGAGCTTCTGGTTCTTGCACCAGAGTCCCTGACCCCAGTGGGTCAGCTGCCAATTATATTGGGAGTGCCAGAATAACACCCTTAGGGTTTAGCCCAAAGCCAAACCAGTTAGTTGGCACAATGGGTCCACACTCGCTGATCCGTGAAAACTACCTGATGCACACTGTGTATTTGGTAGCCCAAGATATTTCCTGCTGCCCTCAGATTTGCCAGCACTGCTCATTTGGGCACTGCAGACCAATCCAAGAGCAGGGCTGGACAGGCAGGAAGTGATCTGGGTTACCAACGCACCATCTTGAATGATGGAATAGAAGCCTGGGAATTGTTGGATCAACAGTTGAAAAGATGAAAAGAAGGGAGCAGGTAAGGCTACTTTCACACTAGCGTTCGGAGCGGATCCGTCTGGGGTCTGCCCAGAAGGATCCGCTCATATAATGCAGACTTTGGATCCGTTCAGAACGGATCTGTCTGCATTATATTGTAGAAAAAATTCTAAGTGTGAAAGTAGCTTCAGACGGATCCGTCCAGACTTTACATTGAAAGTCAATGGGGGACGGATCCGTTTGAAAATTGAGCCATATAGTGTCAAATTCAAACGGATCCGTCCCCATTGACTTACATTGTAAGTCTGGACGGATCCGTTTGCCTCCGCGCGGCCAGGTGGACATCCGAACGCTGCAAGCGGCAGACTGATCTTGTAAAATACTTACATGAATGCGCTAATGTCGTTATTTTCTGTTCTTTTATAGGTTGAAAAAGTCAGTTGCTGAACTCACCAATCAAAATCATCTAAAACCACTCGAGCACCCACAGCATCTGGGTTAACCCATTCAAAAAACAGGTAAGTAATAATATTAATAAAACAATTAAACATCAATGTTAGGTGCCATGACATCATGGCTCCCCACATTGATAATCAATTTGGTTCGCTCCATTCTGAGCGGATCCGCCTCCACTCAGAATGCATTAGGGCTGGACGGTTGCGTTCGGGGCCGCTTGTGAGAGCCTTCAAACGGAGCTCACGAGCGGACACCTGAACGCAGGTGTGAAAGTAGCCTAAGTGTTCGGTTTGTTCCCCAGTTAATGTGAATTTTTTTCTTGACGATAAAACGAAAACTATAATTAGCACCATATTATCAAATGGTGCCCATTATGGATACGTAAAAGGCCCTTACCTAGTACATATTATAACAGTATCCCTTCTTTTGGATTTTAAGTGCTACAAGTGGAAACATTCTGCAAAAAAAAAAACACATTACAGGGAATAAACATGAACAAAGATAAACGGTATAAAAGCATAGGTATACAAATGAAATAGGGTACAAATAAAATATAGTAATAGAATGCACACAAGTATCTTCCATAGAGGCCTATACACGAGTATGAAGAACTCTAATATTATTTCAGTTGTCCATAATAGTTTAGATTGGTACGTTGACAAGTGAAGTCTAGGAGGACTATATTTTCTCACATAGCACAAGCCTGTATAAACATATAGCTGTTAGTTTTTCTCACAGAGCATTATTTTATTCACCCTTCCTACTACCAGATCAAACACACGGCTTGTCTTTCTCCACTGCTGCACTAAATGAATATAAGACTTTAAAGGGGTTGTGCCACTAATATAAATGTGTCCCCCATAACAGATATCACTGTTATATCACTTTCCCCAAATACCACCATCTATCAAACCTGCCCTATTGTAGTTATTAGCCCACCATTGTAGCCTGGGGCAAATCAGTTTTAAAATTTAGTTGCTGTAGGTTATGTCCTGGAGCCTTGTAATGTAGGACATAGGAAACCTTATTGGTATGAACAAGGTGCATGGTTCGTGTCACATGTCCTGCTGATGTCAGGACACATGTCACTGCCCTAGGGCATGATGGGACAGCAGTCATATGACAAACCAGGATATAGGATTCAAGTATGGGAGATAAGAGAAAACTGCAAATGAGGTAAATTTCAAAATACAAAAACTATCCAAACAGTAATCGGAGCTAGAATAATTGATTAAAATACATGTTAAGCATCATTCACACGTCAGTGTTTGGTCAGTTATTTCCATCAGTGATTGTGAGCCAAAACCAGGAGTGGAGCTACACAGAGATAAGGTATAAGGGAAATATTTGCACCTGTTCTGTGTTTAGAACCATACCTGGTTTTGGCTCAAAATCACTGATGGAAATCACTGACCAAACTCTGACTGTGTGAATGAGGCATTAAGTGAGAAGTATCTTATGGCACAACCCCTTTAATGCCACAGTCATGATTCTAGGGGGTTTGTTGCCCAATAACAAAATTGAGGGAGGATTAAGTAATAGATGCAATAAAGTGTCTGATCTTAGCCCAAAATTTCTTAACAATAGTGCACGTTCACCATATACAGTATGTAGGTGACCAGTCACTTGCTTTTTAGAAAAGAATAGCTTCCATATACTCTCTTGACTGTAGAAATCACTGTCTCTAGGCAATAGCCCCGGTAACTTTGTGTTCTGTGATGCCTTGCACAGGCATCACATAGGCATGTGTGTATATATATATATATATATATATATACACACACACACACATAAGCGTTGCTACAGAGGGGCAGGGGGGGCAATCCCCCCCCCCTAAGTTTATTCCTTGCCATCCCCCCCCGCTGATTCATGGTGACAGCGAACACCTCAGGAGACCTCTCTCCTTGGCACACGCCTAGCTGGGTGCCAGGGCGCCCCAGCCAAACCCCGTCATCAGCAGGGAAGGGAGCGCGGCCGCTGCTTGAGGAGACTTGAGCCCAGCTTGAGACGGGAGATTTGGGTAACGAGCTGTGTGTAGTAATGGAATATCCCCTAAACCTGGCGCAGTAAGAAAGTAACGTCATACTGTGGAGCAGTCACCGCAATGGTTACCTCACACCACAGCTAATCCCATTACCTACTCCTGCTGAGCGCCAGTGAGAGGCATATGTGAGAGGCTGCAGGCTGACAGATGTAGATACACCCTAAGGAATACAGCATCCCTCCCAACTTTGTGGAGGTTAAAGAGGGTTAATTGTGTGAATAATCCATTGTTCCTGCATATCTATACAATTCAGTAGTTTTCTCTTACAAAATGGGACAAAAATTATCTTAAATATAGAAATTTATAAAATCCCAACTAGCCACGATCTGTCAGTTTTGCCAAACTGAAAATACTGCCCATGCTGCCCACCCGCTTCACTAAGGGCTCCTCGGCAGTCGGCAGCCAAGTGAATCTTCCCCCGCCCACCTCAGAAGGCACGAGGACAGAGCACATCATAACTGTAAGTACCTTTTTCTATCTGCAATGCACCCCTGACCAGCACACCCTGCGTTACATGCACCCCTGACCAGCGCACCCTGCGTTACATGCACCCCTGACTAGCGCACCTTGCGTTACAAGCACCCCTGACCAGCGCCCCCTGAGTTACATGCACCCCTGACCGCCGCACTCTGCGTTATACGCACCTCTGACCTCTGCATTCTGCAATACAAGCACACCTGACCAGGGCACCCTGAGTTACACGCACCCCTGACCACCGCACCCTGCAATATACGCACCCATGACCGCCGCCTTCTACATTACAAGCACCCCTGACCGCCGCACCGTGTCATACATGTGTAAAATTGGTGCATGGTAAAAGTAGTATTAGTTGCACACACTAATAACACGCACAGGGTTATTTCACAAAAAGGTGAAGAGTTTGGAGAAGTCAGAAGTGAACAATATAGGACAACATAGCGGATTTGAAAAAAATTCTCCAATTCAGCTCACTTTCCTATTCAGTTATGTTGTCCTAGATTGTTCCCTTCTCCAAACTCTTCACCCTTCTGTGAATAAGCCTGTGAGCGTCTGTTCATTAGTCTTAAGTGACATGTTTAACGTATAGGATTATTTACACAGCCCTGGTGTTTGCTGAAACTGCTTTAAACTATAAAGAAAAGTTTTGGAGAGTGTTTCTCTATTTCTCAGGTCTGAAGCAATACAAAGGAAGAAAGGAAAACTCTTGAAAGCTTTTCTTTTAAGTATTAGGTTAGTACAATAAAAAGGTATCCCTGAATACCGCAATACTCTCGTATTTAGTAATTTTATTTATATATTGTCACGACTGTATGTGAGCAACTAGAGCATACACAGAAAATAGAGCCACTGACCGGACCCAAACTAGGGAGGATAAAGGGTGACCCCTGTCAGACCCTCAAAGCTCTCCCTATGCTGCTAAGCACATACCCGGATCCTAATGGTGGAACGAGGCATGCCCACGTACCTAAGACTGATGACCACTGTAACCCCTACAATAGTGGAAGGGGCACGGCCACCGGTGCCCTGCTCAGTATATGGAGGGAACCGCGGTCGCCTCGGATCCGGTCAGAAAACAAACAGATACACTACAATGTCTGCACACTTAGCTGAAGGGGCTGCAGCAGCAGAGAAGACGGATCCAAAGACAGGTGGCAATATCCGGAGTACTTGCTGCAGCAGAACACAGGTCCAGTGAAATGATAGCATACAATTGAAGATACTCAAGCAAGAGCTACAATTCAAATGAGAAATATAATCCACACTACAAAAGGAGGAGGGGTGATTTAAAGGCAGAGAAATCAAACATAGGAGGAACAGCTGGGAGGAAGGAAACAGAAAGTAATGACCTCATCCCAGGGGCGGAGAAACAGAGCAGTGAGAACTCCTCCAAGCTCTGGTAGTGACATCATCACAGGGGTGGAGAAACAGAGCTGTGAGAACGTCTCAAAGCTCTGGTAGTGACAGTACCCCCCCCCCCCCTCTACAGATGGACTCCGGACACCCAGGACCCACCTTCTCAGGATGAGCCCTATGAAATGCCCTGATGAGGCGAGTGGCTTTAATGTCCGACACCGGAACCCACATCCTCTCCTCAGGACCATAACCCTTCCAATGAACGAGGTACTGAAGAGAACAGCAGACAATGCGAGAGTCCACAATTCTGGAAACCTCAAACACCAGATTGCCATCAACCAAAATCGGAGGAGGAGGCAAAGAGGAGGGTACCGTGGGCTGGACATATGGTTTTAAGAGAGATCTGTGAAATACATTATGTATCTTCCAAACCCGTGGAAGATCAAGACGGAAGGCAACAGGATTGATGACTGACAAGATTTTATAAGGCCCAATAAACTTGGGACCCAATTTCCAGGAGGGAACCTTCAGTTTAATATTTCTTGTAGACAACCACACCAGATCACCCACATTCAGGTCCGGACCAGGCACACGTCTCTTATCAGCCACACGCTTATACTTCTCACTCATCTTTCTAAGATTACTCTGAATCTTTTGCCAAATGGTAGACAAAGACGAGGAAAATCTCTCCTCCTCAGGTAAACCAGAAGGAGCCCCTCCCGAGAATGTCCCAAACTGTGGATGGAACCCATATGCACCAAAGAATGGTGACTTATCAGAAGATTCCTGATGACGGTTGTTCAGAGCAAACTCAGCAAGAGGGAGAAATGAACACCAATCCTCCTGGTTCTCTGCCACAAAACAGCGCAAATATGTCTCCAGATTCTGATTGAGGCGCTCAGTCTGACCATTCGACTGCGGGTGAAAAGCAGAAGAGAAGGACAGCCGAACCCCCAGGCGAGAACAGAAAGCCTTCCAGAATCTGGACACAAACTGCGTGCCTCTATCGGAAACAATATCAGAGGGAATGCCATGCAATTTAACAATATGGTCGACAAAAGCTTGCGCCAACGTTTTAGCATTGGGTAAACCAGGGAAAGGTACGAAATGAGCCATCTTGCTAAAACGGTCCACCACCACCAGGATCACCGACTTCCCTGAGGAACGAGGAAGATCCGTGATAAAGTCCATGGACAGGTGTGTCCAAGGACGAGACGGTATGGGTAACGGGAGAAGGGAACCTGAAGGCCGTGAATGAGGGACCTTAGCGCGAGCGCACGTCTCACAAGCAGCCACAAAACCCTCCACCAACTTACGAAGAGCCGGCCACCAAAATCTCTGAGCAATGAGATCTACCGTGCCTCTACTCCCGGGGTGACCAGCAAGAACAGTATCATGATGCTCCTTGAAGAGTTTGTGACGTAGCTCAGGAGGCACAAACAACTTCCCAGAAGGACAACGGGCAGGTGCCTCAGTCTGGGCAGCCTGGACCTCGGCCTCCAAATCAGAATATAGAGCAGAAACAACTACCCCCTCCGCCAAAATGGGACCTGGGTCCTCGGAGTTTCCTCCTCCCGGAAAACAGCGAGAGAGAGCATCAGCCTTCACATTTTTGATCCCAGGGCGGAATGTAACGACAAAATTAAATCTGGAGAAGAACAGAGACCATCTGGCCTGTCTCGGATTCATACGCCTGGCCGACTCCAAGTATGCCAGATTCTTATGGTCGGTAAAAACGGTGATAGGGTGCCTGGCCCCCTGCAACCAATGGCGCCATTCCTCGAAAGCCAACTTGATGGCCAACAACTCCCTATCTCCCACATCATAGTTTTTCTCTGCCGGGGAGAGTTTTTTTAGAGAAAAAGGCACAGGGTCGCCATTTGGCAGGAGAAGGGCCCTGGGACAAAACCGCACCCACACCCACCTCGGAAGCATCCACCTCAACAATAAAAGGTAAGGAAACATCGGGATGCACCAAGACGGGAGCAGACGCAAAACTCTCTTTAATCTTAGAAAAACCTGCAAGCGCCTCCTCCGACCAAGAGGAAAAATCCGCCCCCTTTTTTGTCATGTCAGTGAGGGGTTTGACAACAGAGGAATAATTCAAAATGAACTTTCTGTAATAGTTCGCAAAACCCAGAAAGCGCATCAATGCCTTCTGATTCTCAGGAAGCTCCCACTCAAGTACAGCACGGACCTTCTCCGGATCCATGCGAAAACCAGAAGCAGAGAGGAGAAAACCCAGAAATTGAATCTCTGATACCATAAAAACACATTTCTCCAGCTTGGCGTACAATTTATTTTCCCGCAGAATCTGCAGAACCTGAAAAAAGATGATCCTGATGGGTCTGAACATCAGGGGAAAAAATCAAAATATCATCAAGATACACCAATACAAATTTCCCCATTAAATGGTAGAAAATACTGTTAACAAAATGCTGAAAGACGGCCGGAGCATTCATCAGGCCGAAAGGCATAATGAGATTCTCGAAATGCCCGTTAGGGGTATTAAAGGCCGTTTTCCATTCATCCCCCTCTCTGACCCTGACCAGGTTGTACGCGCCTCTCAAATCCAATTTGGAAAAAACCTTGGCCCCAACAATTTGGTTGAAGAGGTCCGGGATCAGAGGAAGGGGATAGGGATCGAGAATCGTGATACGGTTCAGCTCCCTAAAATCTAGGCAAGGTCTCAGAGAGCCATCTTTCTTTTTAACAAAAAAAAACCCAGCGGCAACAGGTGATTTTGAGGGACGAATATGCCCCTTATCGAGACTCTCGGAGATATAGGTTCGCATTGCGATTCTTTCCGGTTGTGAGAGATTGTAGAGGCGTGCTTTTGGCAGCTTGGCGCCGGGAATGAGGTTAATGGGACAGTCAAACTCCCGGTGAGGAGGTAGCTCCTGAACACCGCTCTCGGAAAACACGTCCGAGAAATCAGAGAGAAATGATGGCACAGTTTTAGTAGACACCTCTGCAAAAGTCGCTGTGAGACAATTCTCTCTACAAAACTCACTCCACTCATTTATTTGCCTTCCTTGCCAATCAATAGTGGGGTTATGTCTAGTGAGCCAGGGTAACCCCAAAACTAGAGGAGAAGGCAATCCGTTAAGGACAAAACAAGATATATCCTCCACATGAGTGTCACCCACAGCCAACCGGATATTGTGAACAATGCCCTTCAGAGATCTCTGTGAGAGTGGAGCAGAGTCAATAGCAAAAACAGGTATATCCTTTTCTAATGTACAAACCTGAAAACCATGCATGGCTACAAATTGAGTGTCAATAGGATTGACGGCCGCTCCACTATCGACAAAAATCTCACAAGAAATGACTTTGCTCTCTAGCGCCACCCTGGCAGACAGGAGAAAACAGGAACTGCAGGTCAGAGGAAAAGCATCAATTCCTACATCAACTTTGCCCAAAGTAGCAGATGAAGCAGAGTTTGATGATTTACCTTTTGAGGTTTTTCTCTTATTATTGCTCTTAGTACAGTTCAAGAATCTCCTAGACGGACAAACATTTGCCAAATGACCTATGCCCCCACAACAAAAACACACCATACTCTGAGGACTAAATCCTCTTTTATCAGGGGCAAGTCGACCTAGCTGCATGGGCTCCTCCTCAGAGGGGACCGAGACAGGATGAGGCCCTTGCACACTGAATGAGTCCGCACCACTGCCCCTAGCCTGACAATGGCTGGACAGAGAGGTCTCGTTTCTTTCTCTTAGGCGTACCGCCAATGACTTGGCAGACTCTAAGGACGTTGGTCTCTCATGGAAAGCAAACACATCTTTCAATCTCTCTGAGAGACCATGACAGAACTGACTCCGGAGTGCAGCATCATTCCAACCTGAATCAGCTGCCCATCTCCGAAATTCAGAACAATAAAGCTCCGCAGACAGTTTGTTCTGGCATAAAAAACGTAAGTTAGATTCGGCCAGCGCAACACGATACGGGTCATCATATATCTGCCCCAGGGCCACAAAAAATCTTTCCACGGATCGAAGGGAGGGATCCCCTGATGACAGCGAAAAAGCCCAAGTCTGAGCATTACCCCTGAGCAGGGAGATGGCAATCCTCACCCTCTGCTCTTCATTACCAGAGGAATGGGGACACAAGCAAAAATGGAGTTTGCATGCCTCTCTGAAGCGAACAAAATTCTCACTGCCCCCGGAGAACGTTTCCGGAAGTGAGACCTTTGGCTCGCAACAGACTCCATGGGCCGGAGCAGAGCCCAATGCTTGAAGCTGAGTCATAGATAGACGGAGATCCGCTACCTCCAAAGAAAGTCCCTGCATGCGGTCAACCAGGCCAGAAAGCGGATCCATGTCAAAAAAGACGGTTTTGGTGGATTATAATGTCACGACTGTATGTGAGCAACTAGAGCATACACAGAAAATAGAGTCACTGACCGGACCCAAACTAGGGAGGATAAAGGGTGACCCCTGTCAGACCCTCAAAGCTCTCCCTATGCTGCTAAGCACATACCCGGATCCTAATGGTGGAACGAGGCATGCCCACGTACCTAAGACTGATGACCACTGTAACCCCTACAATAGTGGAAGGGGCACGGCCACCGGTGCCCTGCTCAGTATATGGAGGGAACCGTGGTCGCCTCGGATCCGGTCAGAAAACAAACAGATACACTACAATGTCTGCACACTTAGCTGAAGGGGCTGCAGCAGCAGAGAAGACGGATCCAAAGACAGGTGGCAATATCCGGGGTACTTGCTGCAGCAGAACACAGGTCCAGTGAAATGATAGCATACAAGTGAAGATAATCAAGCAAGAGCTACAATTCAAATGAGAAATATAATCCACACTCTACAAAAGGAGGAGGGGTGATTTAAAGGCAGAGAAATCAAACATAGGAGGAACAGCTGGGAGGAAGGAAACAGAAAGTAATGACCTCATCCCAGGGGCGGAGAAACAGAGCAGTGAGAACTCCTCCAAGCTCTGGTAGTGACATCATCACAGGGGTGGAGAAACAGAGCTGTGAGAACGTCTCAAAGCTCTGGTAGTGACATATATACTGTGGGGACTTGCTCTGGTAGAAAGGATTAGTGGACACAGTATAGAGGCAACAACAAGTTCTTTGGATCAAACAGTTCAGTGTTTTATTCACACTTTAGGCAAGCGATAAAACAAGCAGTCATATTCAAACAAAAAGTCCCCCTGCCATGTTGGTGGTAATTTACACCATGCGGCAATTCTGCCTCAAAAAGTCCTTGCTGATAGCAGCACCAACCTGTTTTCACGCCAAACAGGTAGCAAGCCTTCATCCAGACACAAGGCTCCCAGATCCCAACACAGAGAGATGGCTTCTGAGCCCAGCTGCCTATTTAAGGACAGCCAGGTGCTGCTAAAACCCGGACTGGCCTTTTAAACCCGGTTCAGTATTTGACCTCACCTGGCTGTAAATCAGCCCAGCAGCACATGCTGGGAGGAAAATACCTGTTTTCCTAGACCAAACCCCTCACTGTGTCACATACATTCCCCCTTTGTTCAACCCTGAACACACGCTAAACAGTGTACCCGGGACAGGGCATCCGCGTTTCCCTGTAACCGGCCTGCCCTGTGTTCCACCGAAAACTTAAAGTTTTGTAGGGAGAGAAACGATCAGGTGACCTGGCCATTTTCACTCCTTAATGACGTCTAGCTGCAACATTAGCTGCACCTTCTCCTATAGTGCTTGTCGCCGAGCCTTGGGCACGCGGTATGGTTTTAATGAGACATTTGCCTGAGGCTCAGTGACAATGTCTTGATGGATTATGGAAGTGCGTCCAGGGAGGTCCGAGAACACATCCGTGTTCCGATTAATGAACTCCCTGGCCTCCTGAGTCTGTTTAGGGGAGAGGCTGTCAGCAATTTTTACTGTGGCAGCCGCCTCTCTTGCATCATACAGAGGGGCCGGTATCTCTCCTAGAAAACCCGGCCGCGGGCTGTCTTCTGTACAGGTTTCCCTATCTTTCCATGGTTTAAGTAAATTCATATGGTAAACCTGCTCCGGCTTTCGCCGCCCTGGATGGTGTACCTTGTAGTTTACATCTCCAATTTTCTCGAGTACCTCGTAGGGCCCCTACCACCTAGCCAGGAACTTACTATCCACGGTCGGCACCAGAACCAAAATCAGATCACCCGGGTTAAAGATCCGGACCCGAGCATGACGATTATAGACCCGACTCTGGGCTCGCTGAGCTGCCTCCATATGCTCCCTAACAAGAGGCAACACTGTCTCTATCCAATCTTGCATCTGGGTAACGTACTCAATGACAGTTTTATGTGGAGTCGGTTGTTGTTCCCTCACCTCTTTGGCCACGTCCAAGAGACCACGAGTGTGTCTGCCATATAGCAGTTCGAAGGGCGAGAACCCAGTAGAGGCCTGGGGTACCTCTCGCACTGTGAACATGAGATAGGGCAGAAGGAGGTCCCAGTCCTTCCCATCTTTAGACACTACCTTTTTCAACATATTTTTTAATGTTTGGTTAAACCATTCTACCAGATCGTCTGTTTGCGGATGGTAAACTGACGTACGTAGTTGTTTTATGTGCAGCAACTTACTGAGTTCCCTCATCACCTTGGACATAAAAGGGGTCCCTTGGTCGGTCAGAACCTCTTTAGGTAGTCCTACTTGGGAAAACATCTCCATTAACTCCTTAGCTATGAGTTTGGCCGAGGTATGTCGCAGTGCCACCTCCTCCAGGTACCGAGTGGCGTAGTCTAGAATGACTAAGATGTGTTGATGCCCTCTGGCGGGCTTCGGTACTGGGCCTATGAGGTCCATAGCTATTCGGTCAAAAAGTTCTTAGATAATCGGGAAAGGTACTAGGGGACTACGGAAATGTGGGGCTAGTTATCTGGCAAGTCGGGCAAGACTTACAAAACTCTTCCACTTCTTTGAATATGCTGGGCCAGTAAAACCGCTGTAGAATACAATCCTGAGTTTTATGCAGCCCCTGGTACCCCCGAGAACGTGTTAGTGGGCTAGATCTAACACAAGCTTGCAATAAGCCTTGGGGACCACCAACTTGGTTTACCCGATACAACATATCTTGATGAACCACAAAACGGGGAAAAACTGACTCTGCCCCAGGTTGTTATGGTTCACCATCTACTATTAAGACATTTTCCCAGGCGCGGGATAGGGTTTGGTTCCGACGTTGGGCGGTACCCAAATTATCCCTGGAGACATTGAGGTCTGCCAATTCAGGACCCGACGGCAAGTCCTCCACGTATCCCACCATCACACTTGGCGGGGTTGTCTCCCCCTCTTCCACCCAAGTGGCAGTCACCCCTACCGCTGGCCCTTTGGTCTCAGGTTCCCAGAGTTCTGGTCTCCCCCCTGAGCCGAGCCACTCTGCTAGGGTGACCCCGTCTCATGGGTATCAGTCACTCTCATAGCAGGCCACAGTGTCGGGAAGCCCGGGAAGTCTCTCCCTATTATGAGTTTATAATGTAGATTTGTGGCAACAGCCACCTCATGTGTCCATCTACCGGCCACCGTGGTTAGAGACACCAGCGTGGTGGGGTAGTCCTCCGTGGATGCACATCACCCCGACTTTCCAGCCAGTATACTCAGTGGACCGCACCAGGGTAGCCCTTACTAGGATCACCAGACTCCCTGAGTCCAGCAGAGCCTCCCACTTCCAACTGGCACAAGTGATCTAGAGACTATGGGGTACCTGTTGCACACAGCCTCCTGGCATATAGCGACTGACAGTAGCCATAGTTAGTGTCCATGGGCTCAACCTGATGGGGACAGTCAGCCCTTACATGGCCAGGCTCCTGACACCGCCAGCAGACTATCGGAGCAAGGACTGCCGTGGCTACATCCTGGGCCGGTTTTATCTGCTCAAATCGCCGGGTCTGGTGTCACGGTCTCTCAGGTGACTGATGTCAGGAATCAAGGAGATTGGCTGAGCGTAGAGGAATCTAACAGCCTCCTTGATTTCTCTTGATTCAGTGTTAATAGGGTTAATGACCACTTCCCTTTTCTCAGCTGTTGCTCAGTGGTCATCACTTCTACCCTTTATAGTCTCACCCCACCCTTCTGACTATGCGGTTGATAGCTTCATTTGGGTTTGACTGAACTGGTGTTCCTGTTCTTCCATCTCTACAGAAGTTAAGTGTCGCGTTTGTTTGTATTAGTTATATTCCCTGTTGTTGTATCTGGGCCTGAGACAGAGACTTCCCGGATTAGGGTTGTCTAGGAGATGACCTGTTTCTTCCCTAGTTTCCAGGCCCACTTACTGTTCCCCTTCCCTCCTGTGTTCAGTGTGGAGTTTCCCCCCCACACTGATCGTGAGTTCGTGACATTATCAACCGCCAACAAAAAACGCCATTTCGTTCAGGTCAGTGCAGCTATGGATCCTATGTCTGTACTGGTCGAACAGCTGCAGGGACTGTCTTTGGAGATAACTGACCTCAGCGTGACAGTCTTACGGATTCAGAGACCACAGGGGCTGTTTCCGATGGTGGGTACCAGGCCTGCCCTGAAACTAAGGTTGCCCTCCCGGACAGATTGGGGGTAGTGACAATTTCATTCAGTTCAGGGAATCGTGTAAATTGTACTTTGAGCTTCATCCATACTCTTCTGGGGATGAGTGTCAACGTGTAGGTGTGATCATTTCTTTGCTTAAGGATGATGCACAGTCGGGCTTTTTCTCTGCTGACCACCGTCCCTCCAGTCAGTAAATGAATGTTTTAGAGCCTTGGGTCTTATTTATGATGACCCGGATCGGATCTCTCAGGCTGAGACCAAGTTACGTGGTTTATGGCAGGGAGAACACTCCGCGGAGATCTATTGCTCTGAATTTAGGAGATAGGCTACAGATACGGAGTGGAATGATCCTGCTCTCCGTAGCCTGTTCTGTCAGGATCTATCTGAGAGTCTGCAGGACGCGTTGGCCTTTCATGAAAAACCTGAGTCATTGGAAGCAGCCATGTCCCTTGCTGTACTTCTGGATAGACGCCTGTGGGGGAGATCTAAGGGTCCTCATCCTCAGGACATACTATCAAATAAAGTGGCGGCTTCCTTTGACACTTATGGTAAAGAGACACCTGTGGTTGCGCCTTGTGAGGAGCCTATGCATTTGGGTGTTGCTACTCCTGAGACTGCTGGTAAGAGCTCTGGTCATATGAAGGGAGTCTGTTTTTGTTGTGGAATAAAGGGACATTTCGTGAATATTTGTCCGTACATTCAGTGTCAAGGTGTAAACAAAAAAACAAAAACGCTTAATCCCCAAATTACTATTGGTGGTGTGGGTGGGGAGCAAGAAAACTTACTTTTGTCATTTACTGGTAGTACCCAATTTCTCCTGTCTGCTGAGGTGGCGCTAGAGTCCAAAACTGTGGAAATCAAAGTATTTATCGACAGTGGGGCTGGGGTTAACCTGATTGATGGATAGTTTGTTCGTATTCATGGGTTGACTACTAGTGCACTAGAGAGAAGCATTTCTATCTTTGCAATTGATTCTGCATCTCTTACCCAAAAATGCCTGTCGCAGGTTGTAAATGACACCCATTTAAGAGTGGGTGATTTGCATCAGGAATCTGTCTCGTGTTATGTGTTGGAGGGTGTGCCTGCTCCGATGGTTTTGGGCTTACCATGGTTAAGCAAACATAACCCTACCATCGACTGGCAAGCGAGACAGATTCTCGATTGGAGTGATTTTTGCATGGACAACTGTGTTGATGCGTCTTTCTTTGTGGTCACCACTAAAATTGTACTCTCGTTCATTTCAGAATTTTCTGATGTGTTTTCCGAGAGTGGTAACCAGGAGTTGCACCCGCATCGGGAGTATCATTGTCCCGTCAATCTTATTTCTGGAGCTAAACTGCCCAAATCTCGGTTGTATAATCTTTCGGAGCCCGAAAGAAAGGCTATGCGAGAGTATATCACTGAGAGCTTGGCGAAGGGTCATATCAGACCATCCAAATCCCCAGTGTCTGCTGGGTTGCTCTTTGTATGGTACCCTTACACCATGTCTGGACTTCCGTGAGCTCAACCGTATTTCCGTCCGTGATCCTTACCCCCCTTTGATTCCGGATTTGTTTAGTCAGATTGTCGGTGCCAAGGTGTTCTCTAAATTGGATCTGAGGTGGGCATATAACCTGGTAAGGATCAGGGAGGGGGATGAGTGGAAGACCGCATTTAATACCCCTGAGGGTCATTTTGAAAACCTGGTCATGCCTTTTGGGTTAAACAACGCTCCAGCGGTTTTTCAACCCTTTATCAATGACATCTTTCATCATCTGGTGGGGAGATTTGTTGTTGTATATCTGGATGACATACTAATTTATTCTCCAGACATAGAGACTCATAACGATCATGTGAGACAGGTGTTACAGATCCTAAGAGAGAATAAATTGTATGCAAATATGGAAAAATGTGTTTTTGCTGTTCAGGAAGTGCAATTCCTGGGTTACCTGCTCTCACCCTCAGGTTTTCGTATGGATCCCGAGAAAGTCCATGCGGTGTTGGGCTGATCGACCCGAAAAGCTGAAAGCGCTTATGCGGTTTTTGGGATTCACCAACTACTACCATAAATTCATCTTGAACTATTCAAGTGTGGTTAAACCTTTAACAGACATGACTAGGAAGGGGGGCAATTTCTCTGTTTGGTCTGAGGCGGCATTACAAGCCTTTTCTGCTGTGAAGGAATGTTTTGCTTTAGCCCCTATTCAGGTGCAACCGGACGTGTCTCAGCCATTCATTGTAGAGATTGATGCATCCGAGGTAGGGGTGAGAGCAGTTTTGTCGCAAGGTCCTTCACCTAGAAAATGGCGCCCATGTGCTTTTTTCTCGTAAAAAAACTCTCGACTGTCTAAAGAAATTATGACGTGGGTAATAGGGAATTGCTGGCCATTAAGTTGGCTTTTGAAGAATGGCGCCATTGGCTGGAAGGAGCAATTCATCCTATTACTGTCACGGGTGAAGTTTGCAGATAGCTGGAACTTATGAATATACGAGTGACTGGCTTGATCCCAAACTAAGGAGCTTATAGGTGAGCCCTATAAAACCCTAAGAGCTCTCCCTGACTGCTATGCACATGCAAGGGTCTCAATAGTAGACGATTGCATGTCCACGTACCTAAGTCTGTGTGACACCTGAAAACCCTATAATAGTAAGGGGACACGACCACCGACTCCCTGCACTTAATACGGACGGAGTCAGGGTCACCTAGAATCAAGCCAGCAAGGAAACACAATAAAGTAAAGGACTTATCTGGGCAAACAGCAGAAGCAGCCTCCAGCAGTGAACACTTCATCCAGGAAGTAGTATAAACTGCAAAGTGAGGCAGTATGGGAGGGAATATAAAGGAAAACGATTAGTCTAAATAAGTGACACCTGGCAGAAGGAAAGGAGATGAGAAAGTGAAACCAAAACAAAGAACATCATACAAGAGGTAGAGAAGAACGTCTGCCAGTCCTTCCATAAGAACTGGCGGTGACAGTACCCCTCCCTCTACGGGTGGACTCCGGACACTCAGAGCCCACCTTCTCAGGATGAGATCTATGGAAAGCCCTGATGAGACGAGTGGCCTTAACCGCTTGCCGTCACACTAAAGCCTATAGGCGTCAGTGCGTCAGCACTCTCAGGTCTCAGCGACACTTATTGGCATCATCTCGTGAGACCCGAGATTTCGCGTGAACGCGCGCGCGTTCACATCGGCGCGCAGCTCTGAAATTAAACTACAGCCTGCCAGCACTGATCATTCGCTGGCAGGCTGTAGATGTTTTAAAAATCGCATCAGAAAGGTATATTAGACGCTGTTTTGTTAACAGCATCTGATATACCTACTACCTGGTCCTCTGGTGGTCCCTTTTGCTTGGATCGACCACCAGAGGACACAGGCAGCTCTGTAAGTAGCACCAAGCACCACACTACACTACACCCCCCCCTATCACTTATTAACCCCTGATCACCCCATATAGACTCCCTGATCACCCCCGTCACCCCCCTGTCATTGATCACCCCCCTGTAAGGCTCCATTCAGACGTCCGTATGTGTTTTGCGGATCCACGGATCCACGGACACCGGCAATGTGCTTTCCGCATTTTGCGGATCCGCACAATACCAGAACTATATAGAAAATGCCTTTTCTTGTCCGCAATTGCGGACAAGAATAGGACATGTTCTATATTTTTGCGGAACGGAAGTGCGGACCTGGAAGTGCAGATCCGCAATTCCGGATCAGAGCGGGACAAAGTCTGTCCCCATAGAGATGAATGGGTCCGCAATTCCGTTCCGCAAAATGTGGAACAGAATTGCGGATGTGTGAATGGGGCCTAAGGGTCCCTTATCACCGCCAGTTAGTTAGCTACTTGTTAGGTAGTTAGCACCCACCGCAGTCACTGATTAGTCGCTGATTAGCGTCATCGCTGTCGCTAATCAGCACTAGTACTATATAGTATCTGTAAGTGATCAAGACTGATCGCAATCAGATCTATATCAGTACATTAGGGTCACCTTAGGCTCTACAAAAAACACAGTGTTCGCCCGATCAGGCCTGATCTTGTGCGCACACTTGCGTTCAGTCCGCCCCACCGCAGTGACAGAAATATATATTTTTTCTGATCACTGCAAAAACACCGTAAAATCGCAGTGCCGCTATAAAGATCACTTTTGAGGGGCATGGCGAGTTCATAGAAGATTTTTTTTTTGGCACAAGTTAGCGGAAATTTTTTTATTATTTTTTTTCTTACAAAGTCTCATATTCCACTAACTTGTGACAAAAAATAAAATCTTACATGAACTCACCATACCCTTCACGAAATCCAAATGCGTAAAAATGCCCTGTGAAATCCTAAAGGTACTCATTGGAATTTGGGCCCCTTTGCGCATCTTGGCTGCAAAAAAGTGTCACACATGTGGTATCGCCGCACTCAGGAGAAGTAGGGCAATGTGTTTTGGGGTGTATTTTTACATATACCCATGCTGGGTGAGAGAAATATCTCTGTAAATTGACAACTTTGTATAAAAAAATTGAAAAAGTTGTCATTTACAGACATATTTCTCACACACAGTATGGGTATATGTAAAAAGACACCCCAAAACACATTGCCCTACTTCTCCTGAGTACGGCGATACCACATGTGTGACACTTTTTTGCAGCCTAGGTGCGCAAAAGGGGCCCAAATTCCAATGAGTACCTTTTAGTTGGGCATTTTTAGACATTTGGATTCCAGACTTCTCACGCTTTAGGGCCCCTAAAATGCCAGGGCAGTATAAATACCCCACAAGTGACCCCATTTTGGAAAGAAGACACCCCAAGGTATTCCGTGAGGGGCATGGCGAGTTCATAGAAGATTTTTTTTTTGCCACAAGTTAGCGGAAATAGATTTTTTTTTTCTTACAAAGTCTCATATTCCACTAACTTGTGACAAAAAATAAAATCTTACATGAACTCACCATACCCATCACAGAATACCTTGGGGTGTCTTCTTTCCAGAATGGGGTCACTTGTGGGGTATTTATACCCCCCTGGCATTTTAGGGGCCCTAAAGCGTGAGAAGTAGTTTGGAATCCAAATGCGTAAAAATGCCCTGTGAAATCCTAAAGGTACTCATTGGAATTTGGGCCCCTATGTGCACCTAGGCTGCAAAAAAGTGTCACACATGTGGTATCGCCATACTCAGAAGAAGTAGGGCAATGTGTTTTGGGGTGTATTTTTACATATACCCATACTGTGTGTGAGAAATATCTCTGTAAATGACAACTTTTTAATTTTTTTTATACAAAGTTGTCAATTTACAGAGATATTTCTCTCACCCAGCATGGGTATATGTAAAAATACACCCCAAAACACATTGCCCTACTTCTTCTGAGTACAGCGATACCACATGTGTGACACTTTTTTGCAGCCTAGGTGCGTAAAGGGGCCGAAGGTCCAACGAGTACCTTTAGGCTTTACAGGGTTGCTCACAATTTAGCCCCGCCCAAAATGCCAGAACAGTAAATGACCACAAATGACCCCATTTCGGAAAGTAGACACCCCAAGGTATTTACTGAGGGGCATAGTGAGTCCATGGGAGATTTTTATTTTTTTGCCAGAAGTTAGCAGAAATGGAAACTTTATTATATTTTTTTTTTTTTCCTCAGGAAGTGTCATTTTCCGCTAACTTGTGAAAAAAAATGAAATCATACATGAACTCACCATGCCCCTCCGTGAATACTTTTGGGTGTCTTCTTTCTAAAATGGGGTCATTTGGGGGGTATTTATACTATCCTGGCATTCTAGCACCTCAAGAAACATGACAGGTGCTCAGAAAGTCAGAGCTGCTTAAAAATGCGGAAATTCACATTTTTGTACCATAGTTTGTAAACGCTATAACTTTTGCGCAAACCAATAAATATACACTTATTGGATTTTTTTTTATCAAAGACATGTAGCACAATAGTTTCTGACACAAACTTTTATAGAAATGTAATTATATTTGAACAATTTAACCAGAGAAAGTTAAAAATACAAATTTTTTTAGAAAATTGCGGTCTATTTTGATTAATATCAGAAAAACAAAAAATCTCAGCAGCAATCAAATACCAGCAAAAGAAAGCTGTATTTGTGAGAAGAAAAGGAGGTAAAATTAATTTGGGTACCAAGTTGCATGACCGAGCAATAAACCGTTAAAATTGTGAAGTGCCGATTTGTAAAAAAGGGCCTGGTCACTAGGGGGGTATAAACCTGTGGTCCTTAAGTGGTTAATGTCCGCTACTGGGACCCACATCCTCTCCTCAGGACCATAACCCTCCCAATGAACGAGGTACTGAAGAGAACCGCGGATAATACGAGAATCCACAATCCTAGAGACCTGAAATTCACCATTAACAATAATAAAAATCGGAGGAGGAGGCAAAGAGGAGGGTACAGTGGGTTGGACATAAGGTTTTAATAGGGACTTGTGAAAAACATTATGGATCTTCCAAGTCTGAGGAAGATCAAGACGGAAGGCAACGGGATTGATGACGGACAAGATCTTATAAGGCCCAATAAACTTAGGACCCAACTTCCAGGAGTGAACCTTCAGTTTGATATTCTTTGTAGACAACCACACCAGATCACCCACATTCAGGTCCGGACCAGGCACACGTCTCTTATCCGCCACACGCTTATATCTCTCACTCATCCTCTTCAGATTACCCTGAATCTTTTGCCAAATAAATGACAAAGACGAGGAAAATCTCTCCTCATCAGGTAAACCAGAAGACCCCTCTCCAGAGAATGTCCCAAACTGCGGATGAAACCCATATGCACCAAAAAATGGTGACTTATCAGAGGACTCCTGGCGACGGTTATTTAAAGCAAACTCAGCAAGGGACAAAAAAGAATACCAATCCTCCTGATTCTCCGCCACAAAACAGCGCAGATATGTCTCCAGATTCTTTGACGCGTTCGGTCTGACCATTCGACTGCGGGTGAAAATCAGAAGAGAACGACAACCAAACCCCCAAGCGAGAACAGAAGACCTTCCAGAATCTGGAAACAAATTGCGTGCCCCTATCAGAAACGATGTCTGAAGGAATGCCATGCAATTTAACAATGTGATCAACAAACGCTTGCGCCAGCGTCTTAGCATTGGGTAACCCAGGAAAGGGAATGAAATGTGCCATTTTGCTAAAACGATCCACTACCACCAGAATCACAGTCTTCCCCGAGGAACAAGGCAAGTCCTTAATGAAGTCCATGGACAGATGCGTCCAAGGACGGGAAGGAATGGGTAACAGGAGGAGAGAACCCGATGGCCGTGAATGAGGGACCTTGGCACGAGCGCAGGTCTCGCAGGCTGCCACAAAATGAGATCCACTGTGGCTCTACTCCCCGGGTGTCCAGCAAGGACAGTATCGTGGTGCTCCTTAAAAACCTTGTGTCGTAAAGCGAGAGGCACAAACAACCTCCCAGGAGGACAAAGATCAGGAGCCTCTGCCTGGGCTGCCTGAACCTCTGCCTCCAAATCAGGATAAAGAGCAGAGACGACCACCCCTTCAGCCAAAATGGGACCCGGGTCTTCAAAGTTCCCCCCTCCCAGAAAACAACGTGACAGGGCATCCGCCTTCACATTTTTAACCTCAGGGCGGAACGTAACAACAAAATTAAACCTAGAAAAGAACAAAGACTATCTGGCCTGTCTCGGGTTAAGACGCTTGGCCGATTCCAAGTAGGCCAGATTCTTATGGTCGGTAAACACAGTAATAGGGTGTCTGGCTCCCTCTAACCAATGGCGCCATTCCTCAAAACCTAATTTTATGGCCAACAACTCCCTATCTCCCACATCGTAATTTCTCTCTGCAGAGGATAGTTTCCTTGAGAAAAAGGCACACTGTCACCATTTGGCAGGAGAGCGACCCTGAGATAAGACCGCACCCACACCCACCTCAGAAGCATCCACCTCAACAATAAAAGGTAGAGAGACATCAGGTTGTACCAAAATGGGAGCGGAAGCAAAACTCTCTTTAATACTAGAAAAGGCTTTAAGCGCATCTACCGACCAGGAGGAAAAATCCACCCCCTTTTTAGTCATATCAGTGAGTGGCTTAACAACAGAGGAATAATTCAAAATGAACTTTCTGTAATAATTGGCAAAACCCAAAAACCGCATCAGCGCCTTCTGATTCTCAGGAAGCTCCCAATCAAGCACAGCGTGGACCTTCTCAGGGTCCATCCGAAAACCAGAAGCGGAGAGAAGAAAACCAAGAAATTGAATCTCCAGAACCGCAAACACACATTTTTCCAGTTTAGCGTACAATTTATTCTCCCGCAGAATCAGCAAGACCTGACATAGGTGGTCCCGATGAGTCTTGAAATCAGGAGAAAAAAATCAAAATGTCATCTAGATACACCAGTACAAATTCCCCCATTAAATGATAAAAAAATGCTGTTCACAAAATGTTGGAAGACGGCCGGAGCATTCATTAAACCAAAGGGCATAACCAAATTCTCGAAATGACCCTCAGGGGTATTGAAGGCCGTCTTCCATTCGTCCCCTTCCCTGACCCTGACTAGGTTGTATGCCCCTCTTAAATCCAACTTAGAAAAAACTTTAGCCCCAACAATCTGGTTAAACAGGTCCGGGATCAGAGGAAGCGGATATGGGTCACGAATCGTGATACGGTTCAGCTCGCTGAAATCCAGACAAGGTCTTAAAGAAGCATCTTTTTTCTTAACAAAAAAAAAAACAGCAGCAACAGGTGACTTCGAGGGTCGGATGTGTTCCTTTGTCAGGCTCTCAGAGATATAAGTACGCATAGCGACCCTTTCAGGTTGGGAGAGATTGTATAGTCGTGATTTTGGCAGCTTGGCGCCTGGGATGAGATTAATAGGGCAGTCGTACTCCCGGGGAGGGGGCAACTCCTGGACACCACTCTCGGAAAACACATCCGAAAATTCAGAGAGAAAAGATGGCACAGTCTTGGTAGAAACCTCTGAAAGAGATGCCGTGAAGCAATTCTCTCTGCAAAACTCACTCCAACCATTTATTTGCCTTGCTTGCCAATCAATGGTGGGGTTATGTTTAGTGAGCCAGGGTAGCCCCAACACTAGAGGAGTAGGTAATCCATTTAATATGAAACATGACATATCCTCAACATGAGCGTCACCCACAGTCAAATGGATATTGTGAACTATGCACTTTAACGATCTTTGAGAAAGTGGAGCGGAATCGATAGCAAAAACAGGTATATCCTTTTCCAAAGTGCATACCTGGAAACCATGCGTTGTTGCAAATTGATTATCAATGAGATTGACAGCTGCTCCACTATCTACAAAAATCTCACAAACAATGTTTTTGCTGTCTGGCGCCACCCTGGCAGGTAGGAGAAAACGGGAACTACAAGCAAACGGCAAACCTTCAATTTCCGCATCAACCTTGCCAATAGTAGCAAATGGAAAGGTTTTAGAGTTTTTTTTTTTTTTTTGTTTTGTTTTTATTACCCTAAGAAAACTTAATGAATCTCCTAGAGGGGCAAACATTAGCTAAATGATTTATACCCCCGCAACAGAAACAAATCCTCTACTATCAGAGGCAAGCATACCCAGCTGCATGGCCTCCTCCTCAGAGGGGATTGAGACAGACTGAGACCCCTGAGCACTGAATGAGACAGCCCCACTGTCCTTGGGCTGAATATGACAGGAAAGAGTAGTCTCCTTTCTCTCTCTCTCTCTAAGGCTACTTTCACACTTGCGTTAGGGGTTCCGCTTGTGAGTTCCGTTTGAAGGCTCTCACAAGCGCCCCGAACTGATCCGTACAGCCCCAATGCATTCTGAATGGATAAGGATCTGCTCAGAATGCATCAGTTTGGCTCCGTTCCACTCAGGAGGCGGATACCCGAACGCAGCTTGCAGCGTTTTGGTGTCCGCCTGGCCATGCGGAGCCAAACGGATCCATCCTGACTTACAATGCAAGTCAATGGGGACGGATCCGTTTGACGTTGACACAATATGGTGCAATTGCAAACGGATCCGTCCCCCATTGACTTTCAATGTAAAGTCAGGAGTCCCTATTAATATACCATCGGATCAGAGTTTTCTCCAATCCGATGGTATATTTTAACTTGAAGCGTCCCCATCACAATGGGAACGCCTCTATGTTAGAATATACCATCGGATTTGAGTTAGATTGTGAAACTCAGATCTGACAGTATATTCTAACACAGAGGCGTTCCCATACTGATGGGGACGCTTCAAGTTAGAATATACTAAGAACTGTGGACATAACGGCCCCCTGCTGCCTGGCAGCACCCGATCTCTTACAGGGGGCTGTGATCCGCACAATTAACCCCTCAGGTGCCGCACCTGAGGGGTTAATTGTGTGTATCATAGCCCCCTGTAAGAGATCAGGTGCTGCCAGGCAGCAGGGGCCAGACCCCCCTCCCTCCCCAGTTTTAAATTCATTGGTGGCCAGTGCAGCCCCCCCTCCCTCCCCAGTATTATATTCATTGGTGGCCAGTGCAGCCCCCCTCCCTCCCCAGTATTATATTCATTGGTGGCCAGTGTGGCCCCCCTCCCTCCCCAGTATTATATTCATTGGTGGCCAGTGCGGCCTCCCCTCTCCCCCCCCCTAATTAAAATCCCCCCCCCCATCATTGGTGGCAGCGGAGAGTTCCGATCGGAGTCCCAGTTTAATCGCTACTGCAGTCCTGGCTGCCATGGTTACTTAGCAATTTTAGAAGCATTATACTTACCTGCGCTGTCTGTGTCCGGCCGGGCGCTCCTCCTACTGGTAAGTGAAAGGTCTGTGCTATAAGCAATGCGCCGCACAGACCTTTCACTTACCAGTAGGAGGAGCGCCCGGCCGGACACAGACAGCGCAGGTAAGTATAATGCTTCTAAAATTGCTAAGTAACCATGGCAGCCAGGACTGCAGTAGCGTCTTAGCTGCCATGGTAACCGATCGGTGCCCCAGCGATTAAACTGGGACTCCGATCGGAACTCTCCGCTGCCACCAATGATGGGGGGGGTGATTTTAATTAGGGGGGGAGAGAGGGGAGGCCGCACTGGCCACCAATGAATATAATACTGGGGAGGGAGGCCGCACTGGCTACCAATGAATATAATACTGGGGCGGGAGGGAGGGGGGCCGCACTGGCCACCAATGAATATAATACTGGGGAGGGAGGGGGGGCCTCACTGGCCACCAATGAATTTAAAACTGGGGAGGGAGGGGGGTCTGGCCCCTGCTGCCTGGCAGCACCTGATCTCTTACAGGGGGCTATGATACGCACAATTAACCCCTCAGGTGCCGTTAATTTTTTATTTTTATTTTTTTTCTTCCCGAAGCCCGAAGAGCATGCTTTCTCACCCGTGCAACAAAATCGTGCAGCGTGCTACACAAAAAATCGTGCTCAGGTCGCGGTCTATCGCAGGCCCTCTCCGAAGAGAAGAGCCCCCCACAAACCATTCCCAATCCCTCCGGGGCCGTTAAGCTCCTGCATGGGACTGAGACAAGAGGCAACCCTCAGCCGAAGCCAAGGGTACGCCCATCTATGCTCCCGGCTTTCGCCTAGGCTGCCACCCAGGGCGTCAGCTAGGAGCTTCAACAAGGTCTGGACTCTCCCCGAAGGGAGAGCCCAAGAGGTTTGGCAGGGGGGTGAGGAACCTGAGGGGTTAATTGTGCTGATCACAGCCCCCTGTAAGAGATCGGGTGCTGCCAGGCAGCAGGGGGCAGTTATGTACACAGTTCTTTTAGTATATTCTAACTTGAAGCGTCCCCATCACCATGGGAACGCCTCTGTGTTAGAATATACTGTTGGATCTGAGTTTTCACGATGTGAAAACTCAGATCTGAAAAAACAGTTATGCAGACGGATCCGTTCTGAACGGATGCAAGCGTTTGCATTATAGGTGCGGATCCGTCTGTGCAGATACCAGACGGATCCGCACCGAACGCAAGTGTGAAAGTAGCCTGAGACGCCTGTCAATACGAACAGCTAGAGACATGGCTGACTCTAACGACTCTGGTCTCTCATGAAAAGCGAATGCATCTTTCAATCTTTCCGAAAGACCATGGCAAAATTGACTTCGAGTGCAGCATTATTCCAACCAGTATTAGCTGCCCATCTCCGAAATTCAGAACAATATATCTCTGCGGAGTGTTTACCCTGGCATAAAAAACACAGTTTAGATTCAGCCAGAGCAATACGATCTGGGTCATCATATATCTGCCCCAGGGCTAAAAAAAATTCATCCACCGATCGGAAGGGCCGTGCCCCCACCGACAGCGAAGAGGCCCAAGACTGAGCGTTATCCCTGAGCAGCGAGATGATGATCCCCACCCTCTGCTCCTCATCACCAGAGGAATGGGGAAGTGGGCCTCTCTAAAGCGAACAAAATTCTCACTACACCCGGAGAACGTATCCGGAAGCAAGATCTTAGGCTCGGAACAAACTCCATGAACGCCAGCAGAACCGGTCACCTGAAACTGAGACTGAGTTTTACGGAGATCTGCTACCTCCAGCGAAAGACCTTGCATGTGGTCAATCAAGGCTGAAACTGAATCTTTGCTTAAGACGGTTATGGCGGTTTATAATGTCACGGGTGAAGTTTGCAGATAGCTGGAACTTATGAATAAACGAGTGACTGGCTTGATCCCAAACTAAGGAGCTTATAGGTGAGCCCTATAAAACCCTAAGAGCTCTCCCTGACTGCTATGCACATGCAAGGGTCTCGATGGTAGACGATTGCATGCCCACGTACCTAAGTCTGTGTGACACCTGAAAACCCTATAATAGTGAGGGGACACGACCACCGGCTCCCTGCACTTAATATGGACGGAGTCAGGGTCACCTAGAATCAAGCCAGCAAGGAAACACAATAAAGTAAAGGACTTATCTGAGCAAACAGCAGAAGCAGCCTCCAGCATTGAACACTTCATCCAGGAAGTAGTATAAACCGCAAAGTGAGGCAGTATGGGAGGGAATATAAAGGAAAACGATTAGTCTAAATAAGTGACACCTGGCAGAAGGAAAGGAGATGAGAAAGTGAAACCAAAACAAAGAACATCATACAAGAGGTAGAGAAGAACATCTGCCAGACCTTCTCACAGAACTGGCGGTGACAATTACGGTAATTACTGATCAGATGGTCGCTGTTTTTCACCAGATTTAACTTTATTGTCACCTACCGCCCTGGGGTTAAGAACGTCAAGGCGGATGCTTTGCCGTGCTGCTTTCCTGGGGAGGGGGGGAGATCCTAGTCCTATTTTGTCTAAAGGGGTAGTCATATCTGCCCTATATCCTGATCTTGAGACTAAGGTGTTGGAGGCCCAAGAGGATGCACCGGACTCTTGTCCTCCAGGGAAATTGTTTGTTCATTCAGACTTACGTCACAAGGTATTTGAGGAACATTACTGTACTGTCTTGGCTGGACACCCTGGAGGTAGATCCACTGTCGATCTCATCTCGCGCAGATTTTGGTGGCTGGGGTTGCTTAAGTGTGTTGAGCACTATGTGCAGCCTGTTGTACCTGTGCTCGTGCTAGGGTGACACATACTCGGCCTTCTGGATCTCTTCTTCCGTTACCTATCCCGTCCATACCTTGGACGCATTTGTCCACGGACTTTATCATGGATTTACCAAATTTTTCGGGAAAAAACGTGATCCTGGTGGTAGTTGATCGGATTAGCAAAATGGTGCATTTTATAGCATTGCATGCTCTACCTAATGCCAAAACTCTTGCACAGGTGTTTGTCGATAACATTGTGAAACTACATGGCATTCCCTCTGATGTGATGTCTGATCGGGGGACTCAGTCTGTTTTCAGATTCTGGAAAGCGTTCTGTACTCGACTGGGGGTACAATTGTCAGTAGTAAGAGGGTATATGTTTAGTCAAAGTGACAGGTACCACGCCCCTTTTACACGCCCCCTTTTTATATTGCTTGATATTAAGTTTATATCGCATGATATTAATTTTATATCGCATGATATAAAATTTATATCGCAGGCTATTAAGATTTATATTGTTTGCTATTAAAATTTATATTGTTTGCTATTAAAATTTATATTGTTTGCTATTAAAATTTATAGTGTTAGCTATTAAAATTTATATTGTTGGCTATTAAAATTTATATTGTTTGCTATTAAAATTTATATTGTTTGCTATTAAAATTTATAGTGTTTGATATTAAAATGTATAGTGACTGATATTAATTTAATATAATAGTATTAAAATCAAAACGATGACAAATATAATTCGGTTAAAAATCTTTATTCATTTCGTTATTTGCAACATTCCCGTAGGGACAGACACGTTTGCTTGTAATTACAGCTTCGTATACACAAGCGTTTCATGCGTTTTGTTACAAATGAACGCACAATACGGTCATTTTTTCTAAAATCGTTAGTGAACATTTTTAAAACATTTTCAAAAGATATTCCTTTAGCGAGACATTGTAAGATATAGATACAGTAATGGCCGCAGACGGAACTAACTGCGTCTTGTATTTGTCTGTTTTGATATCTTATAGTCTTAGAATTTTTATATAAAAACTGCATAAAGTCGCCAGGAAATATTTCATTTGCGGGGGATAAACCATAACTATCAAAAAAAATAGATATATCATTCGGGTATAATATAATTAAAATCCAATGCTTCCCCCGCTGATGCGAATTATCCGTATTTACAATGTAGGCCGCTGGCCTGTCGATGATTTTACCCCCCGGTAATAAATCACACGGGAATACACCTTTAAATATGCGCCTGGCGTTAATATCAGCTTTAATAACACAGGCAATTTCATAATTATTCATGTCTATTAAAAATCATATAATACCTCCCGACGATTATTTATTTCAATAATATTTTCATGAACTGAATATACAATCATATTAATTGTGTTCGCAATCGGTTCGGCAAATCTAATTTCAGCTCGCAGATTGCCAGTTTTTACTAGAGAGAAATGACCGCCGGGCTCTTGATCCGGCGATAAATCAAAAGCGAACAAAGTGTAACCGTTCAAAAACTCGTGTCGATCGACGGATAAAGCGTTGTCGGCCTTGTGTTTCCCCGAAATATGTACTAGGGACATATATTCACGAACAGCTGATTCGTCTTGGAAGTTAGGTTGAAAAGGTTTTGCCGGTATCTGTTGACCATCCAAATATAAGGCTGCATAATTCACATTATAGTGGTTGAAGCACAAAGGATTTCTTTGGTAACTCCCGGAAAATGATTCGTTATCCACAAACGCTAGTATTACTGTTTTTGGTAGGTTTCCGAGGAAAAGATTCTCGTGGTTACATATGCGAGTACCGGCGGGCACGCTATAAACTTTAAGCGACGCCCGATCGATCGAGTACTTTGCGTTAGCTGTTAACAGAGCGCGACTGTGACCGATTCTTACAGCGGGCGATACTTGTACTCTTTTGACAAACAGGGAAGCGTGCTGTATTTGTACTTTAAAATGGGCCGCCTCGGCCGACATAAGGCAGAAAGTGTCTTTGTTTCTTGTCAATTTTATCTTTAGATCTAAACCGTTCAGTATTAACTTCGGTTGATTAAATATATCGGCGTAAATGGGGCCCATTAATTCAACACTCCTAGATCGGGCTGAATACTTTGCTCTCTTGCTGAAGCCTTCATTACGCCCGTCCAGAACCCGGTCATCATGATGTCCCGCTGTGTCTTTATAGAATAAACCGGCTGTAAATTGGGACGCTAAAGTTTGTGAATTATAATTTATTAGGGACTCTATATACGCTCTATACGTATAAAGGTTGTCGCTTCTTGAAATCAACGTGTCGCCGAGCGTTATATCCAGTTGATTAAAAAGACTCGCTATAGGGTAGTTAATAAGTGCAACGCGGGATCCTTCTGGTATGGGTGTGTTATCAGGACTAACGATTTTGCAAACGACGTGTAACAATGTGTTATTAAGGTCGTAATAATATTCACCGCTGCCCGTGATGTAGAATTCCAAAGGGGCATTGTCAGTGATTGCTGCGATTGGCTGCACCTCTACATAAAGCGATTTTTCAATGCTTGTTTGGGTAGGCGGTATTTGAAAGATATCCAACTCTGATTTGGCGTACTCGGCGGATGCGTCATGCACGAAAGCCATAGCGTCTGTCTAGAAGATGTCACTCGGTGAGCGACTTCTTGTTTTCTGGCGGCGACGTCTCTTAGGTTGTGATACTTTATTCATAAAAGTTGGTAAGACAATGGCCGCGCGTTCACGTTTCCTTTTACGCTTTTTTTACGTATTTGTATGACACCGGAGCCATCCTGGCTCTGCGCCGACCTATTTATACGATCCATAAAGGCGGTCGAAGCCGTAGTGACAACGTCTTTAGCGATGTTACGGGCGGCTGTTTTCACGTGCGGTTTTGCAAGCTCCAAACCTTTCTTAAATAGGGGAACGACACGGCGGAACAGAACCCGAAATAACCCGGCGAGTCCAGAACCATGCATGAATTCAGTACCGTGAAAGCCGTCCAAGCCATGACCGGCTTGCGTTATGTAATAATGCGTATATGCGTCAGGGTCACCGTACACTCTCTGGGACAACATTTTAGTGCGTCGTCACCGCGCGCGGTCTAAAGTGTAATCGCACAATAGTCTTACCGTATTTGAATTTAACAGGTTTAGCCTGATCCGTCAGTATCGATATTGTAACCGTGTCAAAATGGTGCTTACAAACAGGTATATAGTCCGGACGGTGATACTTTTGCGTGACTATATCACCATTTTTACCGCCTAGCTCGACAGTTCTTAAAAGTTGTACGTAACTATCGCCAACAAGTTGATGTTGGACGATATCGGTACATACAAACAATGTATAAAAACCGGCTTTAATATCGGCATTAATTTTTTTCTCTTTGGATGAAACTAGAGCAAGCCCCTTTATACCGCCAACATGATGTTCTAAAACAGGTAAGCCGGGTCCTTTGTAGCGGATAGTGATGTGCTCGGTGTCGACATTCTTGAGCGACGGAGCTTTCGAATACCCCGTCAGCCCCAAAATATTCCCCAACTTCACACAAGGCATGAACTTGTATGTTGGTGAATTCAGTACATAAACGGTTCTGTCAATATCGTCGTATCTTAGACGCAATTGATCGGGAGGTATTTTTATAGATTCAAGTTTGCTATTAATGGCTTTGATGAGATCTTGCATATTGGAGTAATAACCCGATTTAACAAAAAGCTCGCTGAACGGCTCGTCGCGCTGTGTGACGTAGAATACACCATCTCCGGGGCCAAAGGTTTCCCACGTATGTGGATACTGAATCTCCACTAAAGCCACTTCGTAAGGGCCGCGAAGATGCACCGCTTTTGCTAACTTAGTGGTGTAATCGGCGATGCTGTTTTCGGGATAAAGTTTGGCGAAGGCGTTGCAGGGTAACGTGATAAAAAACGATCCGTCCTCCATAGTTTACAGACGCATCAACTGTTTTTCAGGCACCCAAGAGTTAAACTTGTCAGGGTAACCTATCCACTTTACAAAACACAACGTTTTACCCCGAACTTTCTTCTTTTTCAGTATTTTTTCTATCCTGTAAACTCGTAGCTTGTCGAGAGTTACTTTTTGGACTTCTTCCGGGTAGAACGAGCCTTCAATGAACTCATCGGACAGGTCTTTCAGCTTATAAAGGGGTCTGAGGCCCCTAGTGCTTACAGAGTGAATTTTAAATATCTCGTCCGTATAGGTTTGTTCATAACCCTTTGTAAAAACACCCTTATAACGAACAATTCTGACGTGATCACCTATTTTTAATAACGGTTTAACTTTTTTAATAGTCTCGTAACACCCGTAGATATTTTTCCAAACGGTTAAAGAGTTCTCTTTTGTCACATCGACGGGGCGCCGCCTTATAGTTCTGTGGTATGTGTGGTTATAACTATACACCAAGTCTTGTAACTTGTCGATGTACCTGTACGTGTTTTGTTCTCTAAGATAGCGCCACATCTTAGTTTTCAGCGTTCTATTAAAACGCTCGACCAACGCTGCCTTAACAGCGTTTGTAGTTAAAAAATGATGTATTTTATAGGTTTCACAAAGACTCCTCATAGGTTTGTTTATAAACTCACGGCCCCGATCAGTCTGGAGCTTTCGGGGGGTTCGGCCGCTTAACTTAAATATCTGCTCAAAAGCGGTAGCCACGGTAGCACCGGACTTATTTGAAAGGCACGACACCCAGGCATATTTAGATAGAATATCAACGACCGTCAGCAGGTATTTTACACCATTATTTTCTTTAGAAAAATCCATCATCGACACAAGATCTGCCTGCCATTGAGCATCGATATCAGACACCATAACCTTGTTTCTTGTAAAGGATTTTTTAACAGGTTTGTACAATGTGTAAGTATCCTCGTTGCTCAACCAGTTTTTTACAGAGTCTTTTCTTATTCCAAATTTACGTACTTCTCTGAATAAGGATTCAATGCCCCCGTAAGAGCCGACGGCTTTTGGCGTGTAGTACTGTTTTCGCAATATTTTGCTTTTTGCAGTCATTTTAGCTGTGTTTTAAACAGCGTCTATTCAACAACACGTCCTAACTGTTTATACAATTTTAAATAATCAAGCTATTATATTTATTGTAAAAAGAAAAAACAGAATACATTTTTATTTAAAACAGTTTATGTATAGTAAATAAAACATTATAAGACATTATACACAAAGCAATTTATATACATGCAAAGTAAAAATGTATGTAAAACAAATAAAAAACATTCTAAGATGTTTAATACAAACAAAGTTTATATACAATCGCCAAAGTAGGAAAATTTACAACGTTAACCAAGCAGCTTGCAACAAGGGCGGGAGCCTCTTTTTAGGTAATAATGAGCCACGCGGCGACACAGTAGGCGATCTTAATAACACCGGGGGTGTAAAAGGGCTTCGAGCCTCAGCATAGGGCTCACTCAGCGACAGCTTTTTCAAATTATCGAAAAGTTCTCTTGTTCTTGTATTACCGATAACCGTTGACGGGGCGTTCAGCTGTGCGATAGTCTCCATAAAATAGTCCCAACCGCGAGGTTTAATATTAGGCAAGCCGTGACTCTGGGTAGCTGTTCGAATCAGGTCAATAATGTTGGATCAGGGTACAGTTTGTTCTTTGTAAATGAACTCACCCATAGCGTTCCAGGACGGCTTATTACCAGCGCGGTACAGTTTACTTAACAATAGTTCGGCATTTTTTCTATAACGTGTATTAATACTGTCAAGTATCTCGTTAGTATCTGGGCTGATTGAGGTTGCATTTGACAATTGTTGTTGATCGGTTTGTGGCTGTGTAATCAGGGTTATACCAGGCATTTCTTTACCGGTGTGTTTGTTGAGCATTAAGTACCTCTGTAACACGACTGTGTAGCTCTTAATTTTTTCATCATCTGAAAGGTCATTTCTGTGTAGTATTTCGCTAATCTCATCATCTAAGCGCCGTAGGGCTGTTTGGCGTATATCTGTTGCATCTACGGAGGTATTTTTAAGCCTGTCCATTTCATTTTTGGAAACCAGGAACATTTTCTCGGCATACTGCATTATGAACCACCGGCTGTATTAGCTATCAGGCTAGTGATTAAAGGTATAGCAAAACCGAGCAAAGCTCCTATAAAACCGCCGCTCTGGTTCACAATGCGCTTCTTGCCTTTAATGGAGTACTTTTTATCACTTAATTTCTTTATAGCCCGACGCCATTTTTTCAATATATTTTTTGGCGCTCTTTAAGAGGGATCTTTCCTTTAATGATATTGAGCGCTATCTCGCCAATAGCCGATATCAAATCATTACTGGCGTTACGTAATATTGATTTCCGGGCCTTCAGATTTGTTTTGACTAATGCTTTTAAAAGATCCCAATTACGCCGGATCCTGTTCGACATCCTTACAGCACCAGCGCCGCTATCAAAAATAACCATAAAGATGTGAGATACCTCATTTTAGAGCTTCTTTTTGCACACATAAGCAACCGGCAGATCTGGCTGGAACAGACCGGTTCTTAGTCGTAGGTCCTCAGGCGTGTCAGATCTTAAATCTACAAGTAAATAGCCGTAAGGCTTGTGTGTAGCATCTTCAAAAGCTTCTAAAAAGAAACGTGTTTTACCGGGGTACATCTGCCGAGCCAACGTAATAACCTGTAATTTATCACGAGGGTTCTTAAAAAGGACCATGTATTTAGTGTTTAAATTTATGGTTCGGCTTTTCTTACCCTGACAAAAAACGTTTTGAACGAGATACATAATGCTCAAATTTCTGTGGTGTACGTATTTGGTGAATGCGTTTTGTATTTCAAGATTTTCACAAGCCGCCTCCATAAGATCATCAACAACCGCCAAATTTACCTTATCCGTTGGAAATAGATCAGCGTCTGTAAAATTTTGCGGGACCCCCTCGATAAACCTGATATTTGTAAACAAACGGGTTAGTTCATCATACAGTTTCTGCCAACATGCGTAAAACCAAATGACATTATCAGGTTTGTGCGACATTAAAGCATCCTTGTGCATTAATACATTTTTAACAAAAAAACTCTTTCCAGAATTTGAGGGCCCTGCTAGGATACATGAAAAAGGGTGTTGAAAATGCGCAGTCATGTTTAATAGCCAAAAGGCACCGTTGTAAAGTCAGCCGTCAGCTGTCTCTTTGTATAGACGCACTTTTGCGTTTTACGTAATGGTCTTGTCTCTATGGTCAAGCGCTTCCTATTTCTGTAAATGCCGTCTTGCTCGATACCTATTGTTTTCTGCGTCTCGGGGTCGTTGTTGTGGGAGTAGTCCAGCACAAGGTCTTTTAAACTGTCAAAATGAACAAGTCGTGTGTTAGCGACATTGAGTGTTATGCCCTTAACCTTCAATACGGTTTTCCCGTTGTTAAGTTTGTAGCCGTAAGTCTTTGGACCAGCGGATACAAACTCGGTAATGTGGGTGTCGTCGGGTATTTCACTAGTTAGTTCACCGAGAAAATCACCCAAGGGTGGCGTCCATGCGGCGCCCCGTCGATGTGACAAAAGAGAACTCTTTAACCGTTTGGAAAAATATCTACGGGTGTTACGAGACTATTAAAAAAGTTAAACCGTTATTAAAAATAGGTGATCACGTCAGAATTGTTCGTTATAAGGGTGTTTTTACAAAGGGTTATGAACAAACCTATACGGACGAGATATTTAAAATTCACTCTGTAAGCACTAGGGGCCTCAGACCCCTTTATAAGCTGAAAGACCTGTCCGATGAGTTCATTGAAGGCTCGTTCTACCCGGAAGAAGTCCAAAAAGTAACTCTCGACAAGCTACGAGTTTACAGGATAGAAAAAATACTGAAAAAGAAGAAAGTTCGGGGTAAAACGTTGTGTTTTGTAAAGTGGATAGGTTACCCTGACAAGTTTAACTCTTGGGTGCCTGAAAAACAGTTGATGCGTCTGTAAACTATGGAGGACGGATCGTTTTTTATCACGTTACCCTGCAACGCCTCCGCCAAACTTTATCCCGAAAACAGCATCGCCGATTACACCACTAAGTTAGCAAAAGCGGTGCATCTTCGCGGCCCTTACGAAGTGGCTTTAGTGGAGATTCAGTATCCACATACGTGGGAAACCTTTGGCCCCGGAGATGGTGTATTCTACGTCGCACAGCGCGACGAGCCGTTCAGCGAGCTTTTTGTTAAATCGGGTTATTACTCCAATATGCAAGATCTCATCAAAGCCATTAATAGCAAACTTGAATCTATAAAAATACCTCCCGATCAATTGCGTCTAAGATACGACGATATTGACAGAACCGTTTATGTACTGAATTCACCAACATACAAGTTCATGCCTTGTGTGAAGTTGGGGAATATTTTGGGGCTGACGGGGTATTCGAAAGCTCCGTCGCTCAAGAATGTCGACACCGAGCACATCACTATCCGCTACAAAGGACCCGGCTTACCTGTTTTAGAACATCATGTTGGCGGTATAAAGGGGCTTGCTCTAGTTTCATCCAAAGAGAAAAAAATTAATGCCGATATTAAAGCCGGTTTTTATACATTGTTTGTATGTACCGATATCGTCCAACATCAACTTGTTGGCGATAGTTACGTACAACTTTTAAGAACTGTCGAGCTAGGCGGTAAAAATGGTGATATAGTCACGCAAAAGTATCACCGTCCGGACTATATACCTGTTTGTAAGCACCATTTTGACACGGTTACAATATCGATACTGACAGATCAGGCTAAACCTGTTAAATTCAAATACGGTAAGACTATTGTGCGATTACACTTTAGACCGCGCGCGGTGACGACGCACTAAAATGTTGTCCCAGAGAGTGTACGGTGACCCTGACGCATATACGCATTATTACATAACGCAAGCCGGTCATGGCTTGGACGGCTTTCACGGTACTGAATTCATGCATGGTTCTGGACTCGCCGGGTTATTTCGGGGTCTGTTCCGCCGTGTCGTTCCCCTATTTAAGAAAGGTTTGGAGCTTGCAAAACCGCACGTGAAAACAGCCGCCCGTAACATCGCTAAAGACGTTGTCACTACGGCTTCGACCGCCTTTATGGATCGTATAAATAGGTCGGCGCAGAGCCAGGATGGCTCCGGTGTCATACAAATACGTAAAAAAACGCGTAAAAGGAAACGTGAACGCGCGGCTATTGTCTTACCAACTTTTATGAATAAAGTATCACAACCTAAGAGACGTCGCCGCCAGAAAACAAGAAGTCGCTCACCGAGTGACATCTTCTAGACAGACGCTATGGCTTTCGTGCATGACGCATCCGCTGAGTACGCCAAATCAGAGTTGGATATCTTTCAAATACCGCCTACCCAAACAAGCATTGAAAAATCGCTTTATGTAGAGGTGCAGCCAATCGCAGCAATCACTGACAATGCCCCTTTGGAATTCTACATCACGGGCAGCGGTGAATATTATTACGACCTTAATAACACATTGTTACACGTCGTTTGCAAAATCGTTAGTCCTGATAACACACCCATACCAGAAGGATCCCGCGTTGCACTTATTAACTACCCTATAGCGAGTCTTTTTAATCAACTGGATATAACGCTCGGCGACACGTTGATTTCAAGAAGCGACAACCTTTATACGTATAGAGCGTATATAGAGTCCCTAATAAATTATAATTCACAAACTTTAGCGTCCCAATTTACAGCCGGTTTATTCTATAAAGACACAGCGGGACATCATGATGACCGGGTTCTGGACGGGCGTAATGAAGGCTTCAGCAAGAGAGCAAAGTATTCAGCCCGATCTAGGAGTGTTGAATTAATGGGCCCCATTTACGCCGATATATTTAATCAACCGAAGTTAATACTGAACGGTTTAGATCTAAAGATAAAATTGACAAGAAACAAAGACACTTTCTGCCTTATGTCGGCCGAGGCGGCCCATTTTAAAGTACAAATACAGCACGCTTCCCTGTTTGTCAAAAGAGTACAAGTATCGCCCGCTGTAAGAATCGGTCACAGTCGCGCTCAGTTAACAGCTAACGCAAAGTACTCGATCGATCGGGCGTCGCTTAAAGTTTATAGCGTGCCCGCCGGTACTCGCATATGTAACCACGAGAATCTTTTCCTCGGAAACCTACCAAAAACAGTAATACTAGCGTTTGTGGATAACGAATCATTTTCCGGGAGTTACCAAAGAAATCCTTTGTGCTTCAACCACTATAATGTGAATTATGCAGCCTTATATTTGGATGGTCAACAGATACCGGCAAAACCTTTTCAACCTAACTTCCAAGACGAATCAGCTGTTCGTGAATATATGTCCCTAGTACATATTTCGGGGAAACACAAGGCCGACAACGCTTTATCCGTCGAGCGACACGAGTTTTTGAACGGTTACACTTTGTTCGCTTTTGATTTATCGCCGGATCAAGAGCCCGGCGGTCATTTCTCTCTAGTAAAAACTGGCAATCTGCGAGCTGAAATTAGATTTGCCGAACCGATTGCGAACACAATTAATATGATTGTATATTCAGTTCATGAAAATATTATTGAAATAAATAATCGTCGGGAGGTATTATATGATTTTCAATAGACATGAATAATTATGAAATTGCCTGTGTTATTAAAGCTGATATTAACGCCAGGCGCATATTTAAAGGTGTATTCCCGTGTGATTTATTACCGGGGGGTAAAATCATCGACAGGCCAGCGGCCTACATTGTAAATACGGATAATTCGCATCAGCGGGGGAAGCATTGGATTTTAATTATATTATACCCGAATGATATATCTATTTTTTTTGATAGTTATGGTTTATCCCCCGCAAATGAAATATTTCCTGGCGACTTTATGCAGTTTTTATATAAAAATTCTAAGACTATAAGATATCAAAACAGACAAATACAAGACGCAGTTAGTTCCGTCTGCGGCCATTACTGTATCTATATCTTACAATGTCTCGCTAAAGGAATATCTTTTGAAAATGTTTTAAAAATGTTCACTAACGATTTTAGAAAAAATGACCGTATTGTGCGTTCATTTGTAACAAAACGCATGAAACGCTTGTGTATACGAAGCTGTAATTACAAGCAAACGTGTCTGTCCCTACGGGAATGTTGCAAATAACGAAATGAATAAAGATTTTTAACCGAATTATATTTGTCATCGTTTTGATTTTAATACTATTATATTAAATTAATATCAGTCACTATACATTTTAATATCAAACACTATAAATTTTAATAGCAAACAATATAAATTTTAATAGCAAACAATATAAATTTTAATAGCCAACAATATAAATTTTAATAGCTAACACTATAAATTTTAATAGCAAACAATATAAATTTTAATAGCAAACAATATAAATTTTAATAGCAAACAATATAAATCTTAATAGCCTGCGATATAAATTTTATATCATGCGATATAAAATTAATATCATGCGATATAAACTTAATATCAAGCAATATAAAAAGGGGGCGTGTAAAAGGGGCGTGGTACCTGTCACTTTGACGAAACATATACCCTCTTACTACTATTGTCCTTTTCTTCGGCTTTTCATCCTCAGTCGAACGGACAGACGGAGAGCAGCAATCAGAATCTGGAGACTTACTTGAGATGTTTTGTTTCGGAGAAACAGGAGGAGTGGTCTTCATTCTTGTCGTTAGCTAAGTTTGCTATAAATAACCGTATACAAGAGTCCACTGATAAGTCGCTGTTTTTTGGGGCATATGGATTCAATCCGCAGTTTGCCACATTTTCTGGTTCTCAAACCTCTGGTATTCCTGAGGAGGAACAATTTTCCTCTCCTTTGTCTTCGATTTGGCAGAAAATTCAAAATAACCTGAAAAAGATGGGCAACAGGTATAAGTGTGTGGCTGACAGGAGACGTATGAATGGTCCGGACCTGAGAGTGGTTGATTCTGTGTGGCAGTCCACAAAAAACATTAAGCTTAAGGTACCTTCTTGGAAGTTGGGCCCAAGATTTATTGGTCCACATAAGATCACTGCCATTGTTAACCCTGTAGCATTCCGTCTTAAACTTCCTCCAGCTTTGAAAATTCATAACGTAAGTCATTGTTGAAGAAATGTGTCGAACCAATTGAGCCATCCTCCTTGCCTCCCGCTCCTGTCATGGTGGACGGTAATTTAGAATTTCAAATCAGCAGGATTGTGGACTCCCGAGTTCTCCGTAGATCCCTCCAGTATCTCGTCCACTGGAAGGGTTACGGACCAGAGGAGAGGATGTGGGTTCCTGCGGCCGATGTTAGTGCGAATCATCTGGGGAGGGCCTTTCACAGAGCCCATCCTGATAAGGTCGGTCCTGGGTGCCCAGAGGTCACCCGTAGAAGGAGGGGTACTGTCACGGTCCCTCAGTTGACTGATGTCAGGAAATCAAGGAGATTGGCTGAGCGTGGAGGAATCTAACAGCCTCCTTGATTTCTCTTGATTCAGTGTTGATAGGGTTAATGACCACTTCCCTTTTCTTAGCTGTTGCTCAGTGGTCATCACTTCTACCCTTTATAGTCTCACCCCACCCTTCTGATTATGCGGTTGATAGCTTCATTTGGGTTTGGCTGAGCTGATGGGAGATCCTCTCTGGTGTTCCTGTTCTTCCATCTCTACAGAAGTTAAGTGTTGCGTTTGTTTGTATTTGTTATAGTCCATGTTGTTGTATCTGGGCCTGAGACAGAGACTTCCATTCGTCCATCTGGGGAGGAATGTGTTGTCTCTGGTCCTATACTAATTCCAGGGCCTTATAGGGAAATCAGGGCCTAGGTATCCTGCTTATGAATATTCCTACCTTCCGTTTCTTAGCTGTTGCTCAGTGGTCATCACTTCTACCCTTTATAGTCTCACCCCACCCTTCTGATTATGCGGTTGATAGCTTCATTTGGGTTTGGCTGAGCTGATGGGAGATCCTCTCTGGTGTTCCTGTTCTTCCATCTCTACAGAAGTTAAGTGTTGCGTTTGTTTGTATTTGTTATAGTCCATGTTGTTGTATCTGGGCCTGAGACAGAGACTTCCATTCATCCATCTGGGGAGGAATGTGTTGTCTCTGGTCCTATACTAATTCCAGGGCCTTATAGGGAAATCAGGGCCTAGGTATCCTGCTTATGAATATTCCTACCTTCAAGGTCTATTCATATTGATAGGTGGTCAGGGCCCGGATTAGGGTCGTCTAAGAGGTGACCTGTTTCTTCCCTAGTTTCCAGTAGTGATGAGCGGCAGGGACAATATTCGAATTTGTGATATTTCGCTAATATTTTGTAGAATATTCGTCCTATATTCGCGAATTAGAGATTATTTTCTTGATTGCGAAAATCGGCAATGTATTATTCGCGTAATGTGCACAAAATACTGGCGTGGGTCACTTATGCTACATTTTTCAAGCTGGTATAAGTTTCTTGAGACTAGAGAAAATGGTTGACACGGCAGAACATTAGAATAGCTTTATATTCAGATAGAGTGCTCCAATATATTTGCGCTTGCAAGTTTTCGGCAATTAATGATGCGCATATTTTTTCACAATAAGTGCAACTTGTATAGTAAGAGGCAGACAACTTTTCTATTGGTTGCTAGGGATGCTGCTAAGCTGTGACAAAGAATTCTCATTGGCCCACAAGCTAGAAGAAGGGAGGGATGATCACCTGATGCGTATTGTGTTAAAAAAAACTAAAAAAAGAATATTCGTCATTACGAATATATAGCACTATATTCTAAATATTCGCGAATTCTCAAAGTGCCGATATTCGCAATAAAAATTCACTTTCCAGACCCAGTTACTGTTTCCCTTCCCTCCTGTGTTCAGTGTGGAGTTTCCCCCCACACTGATCGTGACAACTCGGGTGGAGATTTCCAGGGTTTGCCGACCTCCCTCCCGTCAGAACCCTCCTTTACATTCCTGATAGCTTCATAGCGTTCCACCAGGTCCATCATCTCAAGGGCATTGCTAGGAGACATCTGACCGATCCAGTGCTGGAGAGGGTATGCCAAAGCCCTCCAGAACATATCGGCTAATAGTCTATCCAGCATAGCCGGGGGACTCAGCACATCAGGCTGTAGACACTTTTGCAAGAGGTGGAGTAAGTCATAATACTGGGTCCTCACAGGCTCAGCCGGCTTAAACCCCCACTGATGTACCCGCTGGGTCCGGACCAACACATTCACCCCCAGTCTTGCCAAAATCTGACCGGTAGTCGGCCGCTTGATCGTCCGGCAAGTCGAAATACACCTAGTGGAAATCGGATGCCTGGAATGGAGCAACTAGTAGAAAATTGCAGCACACAGTATTTTTCTTTGCTTGTTAAATTTTAATCATCATATGATCATGATCCAGTGCAATTACAGGGTATATAGGACGGGCATGTACCCTGTATCCAGCGCAACACACCACAGGGGCACAACTACAGGTAAATACTGATGGGACCTTAACTCTTTGCTACCTCCTTAACAGTGATGAATGTATAACTATTTACATGAATGTCCAATAATGTTGCCTATACTGTATGTTTACCTTGTTGCTGCTCCAATTAGTGTTGCCTAGTTCAATATACGTCTACTGGCCATATAGATATACACAGGTATATATACTATTTATACTGCCCAAATAGGCCATGAGCTAATAAGATCCTATGACCCACCATGAGAGACCCACCATGAGAACAACAGACCACATTTATTTATGTCATTATTTCAACTTCCGTACCATAGTTATTGATACGATTCTGTTCACTCCTAGACTTTAACAAACTGTCTCTTGTTTTTAATTCCTCCACATATATATATATATATATCTTTTCAATATGTTTTGATTTCGTGTTCTATATATATAAAAAAAACTTTCTTTATAATTTTTCATCAATCTTGATCTCTATGCATGTACCCCATTGCTTACGAAAGTATTGCTCTGTTTTAGATTAAGACCGCTGAAGAAGGCCCTGACAGGCCGAAACGTCCAGTCGCCATACTGATTTACACATGCCCGTCCTATATACCCTGTAATTGCACTGGATCATGATCATATGATGATTAAAATTTAACAAGCAAAGAAAAATACTGTGTGCTGCAATTTTCTACTACTTGATCACGACTAAACAAGTCCTTGCTGGCACCAGCAATCAACGGTATGCGGTACTCCAAATTTAACAGATTTAATGGTACTGCGAGTTACCAGCACCCTATCCGAACATGTCAAATGTGTTCTCATATGATACTAACACTGCTGACAGCATTGTTTCTGGAGTGAACTTACCTAGCGATTTCCTGCACATACCCAGCCATGAATTAAAGATACGCGATTATGAAAGAGATCGCAAACGCCTGATTGGATGGGAGCTCCATTGCAGTACTCTTGCCGAGTATTACAAGAATAATGGTATACCAAGAGGTCTGCGATCAAGACTGAGACCCACATTGTTCGCGGACAACACAGAATTCTGTACACAATTCGAGAATATCTTGAATAAGTGCTCCTTTGACATAATCCTCCTCACCTTAGAACAACTACAAAAGTCAATAGAAGAGTTGTCCAAGAAGATTGAAACCACAGAAACCACCCTCACTGCATCAGCACCTGAAGAGGACTGGAAAAGAGCTAAAGAGAGAATTGACAAACAACTGAGCGAATATAGAAAAATCACAGAACAGAATAAGCGACTAAAATTTATACGTGGCGCAGAAGACTACCGCTTGGATAACGTCTACAGGTGGAAGGGAAACCCACAATATAGTTCTTGGGATAACAGATAGCATCATTATTCAGGCCCTGGTTCCTCATCGGATAGTGATCGATCAGGAGGCTACAGACGTCCGGCTCGTTTTTTAGGCAACCGAAGGAGAAGAGGCAGACCGGGACTAGGCGCACTAGGAGAGGCGGGAGGAAACGGTCAAGGAAGTCACATACAGACAAGATCCCAGGTAAGGAGAACAACTTAGTTGTTAATATCTCCTCCACCAACCTATCCCCAGTACAGAATTATATACTACAGAAGGGACTATCCGTCTGCCCAACACCAAGCCTAAACACATTTACCCTGGAACAAGAGCTCCAGAGGTTTTACCGGACCTTGAGACTTAAAGTACACTTTAGCGAGATGGAACCAGGACCAATAATCACCACTGATTCACCTAGCGCATTATCTTTGGAATCACTAGGCCTCAGGAACAAGAGTTCATTTATGCCGCCACGCAATAAACACCCAGTAGAAACTTTTATCTCCTTTGCCCAAAAGACTATACAGGAAATCTTAAAAGATAATACACAAGGTCATTACAAACATACCAATAATCTAACAGCAGAGGAAAGGATGGCCCTAGATTCATTACAAACACAGTGATATTATCATTAAACCAGCCGACAAAGGTGGTGCCCTAGTTATAATGGACAAAACAAAATACATGAGTGAGATCATAAGACAATTAAGTGATGATACAACATATGAGGCCCTGCGGCAGGATCCAACAAGACAAGTCCAAGAATTAATATCCAACATCCTTACTGCATATACTAGTTTAGAGATAATTGATTCCAAAACAGCCACATTCCTTACCAAACAAGATCCTATCACACCGGTATTTTATACTTTACCTAAGATTCATAAAAACCTACAAGACCCCCCAGGACGCCCCATTGTGGCCTCCACAGATTCTGTATTCTCTCCTTTAGCCAATTATCTTGAAAAAATCCTCACCCCATTGATCAAGACGTCCAGATCTTTTCTTCTTGACACAACAGACTTTATTTCTAAACTACAACAGTCAGATAGAACACCGAACTGTACACTGGTTACTCTAGACGTCAATAGTCTTTACACATCTATCGAACATGACAAGGGGATTCAGGCCACGGCCAGACTCCTATATATGCATTTCGAATTACACCTGATACAACAGGAATTCTGTATCGAGTTATTAAAAACCATACTAACAAAAAAAAATTTATGTTCGGCGATACATATTATGGCCAGAAAAGGGGTACCGCCATGGGGTCCAATGTGGCCCCTCCATATGCAAATGCCTATATGATAGCTTTCGAAGAAGACCACGTATACACACACCCTCTATTCCACCAATTCTCGGTCATGTGGCTTCGCTTTATTGATGACATCTTTTGCATATGGAGGGCCCCATTGTCACCATTGAGAATTTTGTTCAGGACCTTAACATAATTTATCCGGAATTGTGCTTGACTATGCAGACTAGCCAGGAAGAAATAAGCTTCCTGGAAACGATGGTCAAACTTGACCCAATGGGCAACATAACGTTAGATCTTTTCAACAAACCAACAGACCGCAATAGTCGTCTCCATTATAATAGTTGCCATCCCAGGGCCACCAAAAATTCTCTCCCCAAATCACAATTCATACGAGTCAACCGCATCGTCTCTGATAACGACGTGAAAAAAACTAGACTTAAAGAAATGACAGAAAAATTTCAAACAAGAGGGTATCCGCAAGCTCTCCTTGACTCCACACTAAATAACATGAGTGATATAACTCCACCACAGAGGACCGAGCCTAAACGATTAGCCTGCGTAACAACGTATCATCCCCTTGTTCCCAAAATTCATCAGGCGTTGAGGAAACACTGGTCAGTGTTAACAAAAGCCTACCCCAATATCGTAGAGTTCAGCCAACCCCCGCTCACTTGCTACAAAAGACCCCATAACGTTAGAGACAAACTAGTTAAGGCCGACATAGGGAGCTTCACCAAATCACCCAAACAGACATTTTTGAAGAGCCAACGACAAGGGACATTCCCTTGTCTACACTGTGCACAATGCTCTAGTGTCATCAGAGGTGAACATGTCACTCACCCAAGAACAGGACGATTATACCCGATTAAGGGATTCTACACGTGGGACTCCAGTTTTGTAATTTTGAAGTGCCCATGCGGTCTGGCATACGTGGGAGAGACAACACAGCATGTCCGCGATCGAGTGGTGAGTAAACATAAATCTACCATCAGACTTGGACACACCTTGCTACCTGTCCCATATAACTTCAGTGAAAAAAAACACCGGGTCTCACAATTGCGCTTTCAAGTATTGGAGCAAGTCGATTCCCCAAGACGCGGCGGTAACCGGATTTTACGCTTAAAAGAAAGAGAGGCATACTGGATCCACACGCTGGGGACTCTTTCACCACACGGTCTCAACCGGGAATGCGATTTTTCCATCAATGTTTAATGTGACTGTAAAAATTATTGACTTTATGAAACTAATAAGTTTTTTATTTTCCTTTTCAGACCCGTTGAAATCACGACTTGTAAGGGTGAGATAATTCACCACTTTATTCTAAAATGTCAATTTATTCTAAAATGTCTATTTATTCTATCTATCTTTATATGCGCTTCTCTAGAGGTCACTATATATTACCCATAGTGGCATTACCGATTCTGTTATGCCCAGACACCTTGGCATGCCACTAATAATTTCCCTATATTCTATATAAAGTCTGCCCTTATAATTCACCCTATTTGGCATACCGACTAGAATATATACAGACCCTCCCCCGAGACATGTGATAACATCACATGACTCGGCATTCTCCGCCTCCCAGACAGCGCAGCACACGTCCGGCCTGAGTGCTTGACGCGCAGGTGGAACGCACGTCAGCTCCGCCCGTGTCACGTGACTCACGCCGGACGTGACCAGCAAGCCTAGCGTCCCTCGCCGCTTTAAAGGGCGCGCTTCCAGTGTCAATGCTCTGTATCCAGCGCAACACACCACAGGGGCACAACTACAGGTAAATACTGATACCTTAACTCTTTGCTACCTCCTTAACAGTGATGAATGTATAACTATTTACATGAATGTCCAATAATGTTGCCTATACTGTATGTTTACCTTGTTGCTGCTCCAATTAGTGTTGCCTAGTTCAATATACGTCTACTGGCCATATAAATATACACAGGTATATATACTATTTATACTGCCCAAATAGGCCATGAGCTAATAAGATCCTATGACCCACCATGAGAGACCCACCATGAGAACAACAGACCACATTTATTTATGTCATTATTTAAACTTCCGTACCATAGTTGGTGATACGATTCTGTTTACTCCTAGACTTTAACAAATTGTCTCTTGTTTTTAATTCCTCCACATATATACAGTACAGACCAAAAGTTTGGACACACCTTCTCATTCAAAGAGTTTTCTTTATTTTCATGACTACCTCTTGAAGCTCATCAAGAGAATGCCAAGAGTGTGCAAAGCAGTAATCAAAGCAAAAGGTGGCTACTTTGAAGAACCTAGAATATGACATATTTTCAGTTGTTTCACACTTGTTTGTTATGTATATAATTCCACATGTGTTAATTCATAGTTTTGATGCCTTCAGTGTGAATCTACAATTTTCATAGTCATGAAAATAAAGAAAACTCTTTGAATGAGAAGGTGTGTCCAAACTTTTGGTCTGTACTGTATATCTTTTCAATATGTTTTGATTTCGTGTTCTATATATATAAAAAAAACTTTTATAATTTTTCATCAATCTTGATCTCTATGCATGTACCCCATTGCTTACGAAAGTACGTATTACTCTGTTTTAGATCAAGACCGCTGAAGAAGGCCCTGACAGGCCGAAACGTCCGGTCGCCATACTGATTTACACATGCCCGTCCTATATACCCTGTAATTGCACTGGCTCATGATCATATGATGATTAAAATTTAACAAGCAATGAAAAATACTGTGTGCTGCAATTTTCTACTACTTGATCACGACTAAACAAGTCCTTGCTGGCACCAGCAATCAACGGTGTGCGGTACTCCAAATTTAACAGATGGAATGGAGCAACGACCTCAGCCCACTGGTCACAGGTTAGCTTTTCCCTGATGGCCACTTTCTCGTACATGGCCAGGTAGGTTTCAATGTGTCCGCGGGGGTCATCTTAGGAATCGCGACACGGACTGCTTTCCAAGCATCGTGGATGCTCGGGGTTGCTCCTGCTGTCTGCAAAGCCATCACGTGTTGTAGCAGCAACTGGTTAGTCTCCTGCTGCAACTTATTAACCTTGCTTTGATGCAGGTTTGTCTCTCGCTGCTGCAGATTAGCCTCCATGAGGGTCTTTACAACAGCCTCCATTTTGTCGTGGAGCACTGATTGTAATACAGCTGGTTTAATGTACGATGTACAACTGTGCCTGAAATATGCAGAAACCAAAAATATCGTCGTTCAAGCCAGCCTCACTGCTCTTGCCCGCATTCTCCACCAATTGTTGGGACTCGCTGGTAGACAGGATTAGCGGACGCAGTATAGAGGCAACAACAAGTTCTTTGGATCAAACAGTTCAGTGTTTTATTCACACTTTAGGCAGTCATATTCAAACAAAAAGTCACCTTGCCGTTTTGGTGGTAATTCACACCATGCGGCAATTCTGCCTCAAAGAGTCCTTGCTGATAGCAGCACCAACCTGTTTTCATGCCAAACAGGTAGCAAGCCTTCATCCAGACACAAGGCTCCCAGATCCCAACACAGAGACATGGCTTCTGAGCCCAGCTGCCTATTTAAGGACAGCCAGGTGCTGCCAAAACCTGGACTGGCCTTTTAAATCCGTTCCAGTATTTGACCTCACCTGGCTGTAAATCAGCCCAGCAGCACATGCTGGGAGGAAAATACCTGTTTTCCCAGACCAAACCTTTCACTGTGTCACATACACTGAACACACGCTAGACAGGGCATCCGCGTTTCCCTGTAACCGGCCTGCCCTGTGTTCCAGCGAAAACATAAAGTTTTGTAGGGAGAGAAATCATCGGGTGAACCGGGCATTTCTGTCCTTGGCCTGGCTCATCCACTTGAGAGGGTAGTGGTCAGTCAACAGGTGGAATTTTCTCCCCAATAAATAATAACGGAGAAATTCTAGTGCCCACTTGATAACCAGGCACTTTCTCTCCACTATACTATACTGAGTAGCTAGGGTAAGCTTACGGCTGAGGAAGACAACGGGATGCTCCTCCCCATTGACTTCCTGAGACAGTACAGCACCGAGGCCTACTTCGGAGGCATCAGTCTGTACTATAAACTCCCTTTTGAAGTCAGGCGTCACCAAAACCGGGGACCCACACAGGGCCGACTTCAAAGTAGAGAAAGCCTCTTCCGCCCGATCATCCCAGCGAACCATCATTGATTTGTGTCCCTTGTGTCCTGTTAAGGGCGCGGCTAGAGTAGCAAAGTGGGGAACAAACCTCATGTAATAGCTCACCATTCCCAGGAATGACTTTATTTGCCTAGTGGTGACAGGTCGGGGCCAATTCTGTATCGCCTCTATTTTGTTCACTTGGGGTTTGATGACTCCGCGCCCAATGAAAATACGGTCCGGTATTTGACCTCACCTGGCTGTAAATCAGCCCATCAGCACATGCTGAGAGGAAAATACCTGTTTTCCCAGACCAAATCTGTCACTGTGTCACAATAATTATTTTGTTTTTTTTCAGTAGTATGATTAAGTGGTGAAAATTATTAGTGCCCCCCATTTTTTACTGTGGTATCCCCTATATATTGTTCCTAGAGTCGCCACTGTATATACGCAATACTAATGTAGATGACTGTATAGTGTTAGCAGGATACTGGCACGGGGAGAGGCTGAAGACTGTGCCCAGTGCGGCAATGAGTTTTTCACAGGTAGTAGACTCCAGCTAACTGCAGGGAGGGGCAGGGATGACTAATTGCCAATAGTCTTACATCATACTACAGGAAATAGGCAGCAAGCAGCTTACTGCATGCATTACTCTTAATTCTACCAGTAAATTTGGAACAAACTGCATTGTTATTGCATACAACACCACTATGACCCATTTCTCCATTTATTCCAGAGGAGAGTGACCACACAATCACTTTCCATCAAGAACATTAATTGGCTCCCCTCAGTCGCTAAATTGCTGGGGATCCCAGCAATCTAAACCCTCACTGATCAAACCTTTAGGTTATGTCTAATGAGCATTTGAACAATGCGTGGGCATTGTCAGGGTGCCAGTCAGCAATAATCAAAACCAAAATTAGAACTCCGAATGAACGTTCTACAGTCTAGTGGAGAAAAAGTAATCTAAGGACTGTTAGGCCAAAATCAGGAGTGAAGACTACACAGACCTAAGGTATAATGGAAAGATTATAACGGGCGCATACAATATGCCATCCTGTCCAATTTTTTTACATTGAAATGAATGGGTCAACTGATAGAAAATATAGGTTTTTTTCATACATAATTCCATTGATTTCAGTAAAGTGTGGAACTAATATTTTACCAATCATTGAATGAATAGGATGATGTCTGGAAGCAGGGAGGTGACTGATGATGATTGTCAGTCAGTTATCATATGTATTATGACATGTTGGAGGACACAAAGATGTGCACAAACCTTTAATGACTTTTAATGAATGGACCTTTAATTAGAAAAGGCCTTGTGTCCAATCCTCATATACCTGTAAGAATGCCTGTGGCAGTCACCAATGCAATAATTACCTCTACAATTCCAATATAATTATCACAACATGCCCAGGGAGGCACTCGAGGAATGGCATTGGGAAACACACACTAAGGCCCCTTGCAGACGAGCTTGAGAGTATTAGGTCCGGATGCGTTGCGAGTGCGTTCAGTGAAAAATGCCTGATTTCGCAAGCAAGTTCATTCAGTTTTGGATGTGATCGCGTTCAATTGTTCAGTTTTTATAGCGCGGGTGCAATGCGATTTAATGCGTTTTGCACGCGTGTGATAAAAATCTGAAGGTATACAAACAACATCTCTTAGAAACCATCTGTGAAAAACGCATCGCATCCGCACTTGCTTGTGGATGCGATGCGATTTTCACGCAGCCCCATTCACTTCTATGGGGCCAGTGTTGCGTGAAAAACGCTAAATATAGAACATGCTGCGATTTTCACGCAACACACAAGTGATGCGTGAAAAACAACACTCATGTACACAGACCCGTGAAAATAGAAAGATCGGCACTCACAATTATATGGGTCACGCAGGATATTTATAGTTAGATTAAAATTAATTCACATTAATAACAAAAAACAGAAAACATAATAAAATGTACGTATTGGCCAATACTACAAAATTACTGAGGATATTTGACCAGGTAGATGTGAGCTGGAGCAATACCCCAAATCAATTGGACTCACATAAGAAAAACACCAATTATTATCAATAACGTGTATATAATCTTTTGTCCAAGGTTGTCACAATGGGTCAATTGATCAAACTGTGCATAACAGTTGCTGTTTCACTCTAAATACCTAAATGCAAGATAACTGAATGGTTTCCAAACTCTTGTATATATTCTCAGTCAAACCTTAATAGAGCGATAGTTCACTATGAACTTAGATGTAAAGAAAGTTCGATATGTCCACTTATTTGAAGCCGACACTGATGTCTCACTCTATATTCGGGTTGAGTGTTATTGCAAATCAGTGTTACGAAGTGAGAGTTTGTTGAGGTACTCACGGTTTTACAGTCATAGGTCTCAGCCCGTTGTTCACAGAGTTCAATCTGCCACCTGTTACTTGCGTGTATCACGCTCGTTTCCCACAGTCCTGTGGCGTCTTTATCGCGGGATTGTATCCAAATCTCGCTACCTTGTTGCTGTGTTATCGCGAGTATACCTCCGTCTCTCCGTTCTTTACAGCGGGCTAATCTTAGCAATTTTCGGCAATTAATTCCTATGCCAAATCGATTCTTTGTCGAAAATGTTCACTACCGGTAGTATTCTTGTAACTTTTTCCTGAGAAGGCACTGGAAACCAAATTTTTGAAAGTTGACCAAACGCGTTTCGGAGTATAATTGGGGTCTTACTCCTTCCTCATGTACACAGACCCATTGAAATAAATGGGTCCAAATTCCATGTGGGCACAATGCTTTTGCATCACGCATTGCATCTGCGTGGAAATCACGCTCGTGTGAAAGGGGCCTAAGGCTAGGGTTACATGGCGACATGTGTCTCACAAAAATCCCACTTGGATGGATTTTTTTGTGACTGTTATATCGTTATTGCAGCATGCTGCATGTCGCAGTGCCATGGACTATCATTACAATAAATGTCCTGCAACACATGCCGCTGTGTAGCCCTAGCCTAAGGGCATTGAAAGATAGACATTCTAGTTGAAAGAGATTCTGTTCATGGATGAACTGTTTACAGATCATAGATGGACTTTTTGGCTCTAGCTTGTCTTAGCATTCCTCAGTGCGGTATACAGTGCGGTATTCACAGTCGCTTCCAGGGACCTGGGAGCGTATCTGTGGGTGGTGTACCTCATCTGCTTCTAGGGACTCCCTCCCCCCCCTTTCCCTCCCCTTCAGGACGAAGCTGGGCAGTCAGAGCACTGCTTAGGGACACATTAGGGGTTGTATAGGAGGTTGCGGTGTATAGGAAAAGGGCCCTTTGACCAGGGTAATATTAGGGGCTGAGACCCAGCATCCCCTTTCCCCCTTTTCCCTACCCCCTCCCTAGGAGTTTTGTATATTCACCACGAGTAGGGTGGATGTCCACCCCTCTCCTCTTTTTTCTGCACCTCATCTAAGGGCATTTATTTTATTATAAATATTAATAAAAGTTAATTATTAAAGGTTACCACTATTCCATATAATTGTTCTACGTAATCGCCAGGTACCTTATACTCGAACGGTCCATTTTTTTAGTTAATCTATAGTCCGGTATACAGTATTGGGCTACATTCACACGACCGTATGTGTTTTGCGGTCCGCAAATTGCGGATCTGCAAAAAAAAAGGACGACGTTTCGTATGGAATCTGTTCTTTTTTTGCGGATCCATTGTAACAATGCGTATCCTTGTCAGCAAAATGGACAAGAATAGGACATGGTCTATCTTTTTTGCGGGCCTATGGAATGGACAAACGGTGTGCTGTCCGCATTTTTTGCAGACCCATTGAAATGAATGGGTCTGCATCCTATCCGCAAAAAAAATTGAACGGACAGGGAAACAAAATACGTTCGTGTGAATGTAGCCTTAGAGAGCAGTTCTACTGATGTAGGCAAAAAAATACAGATCTAACAATCTTTGAAGAGTATACAGTCAGGTCCATAAATATTGGGACATTGACCCAATTGTAACATTTTTGGCTCTATACACCACCACAATGGATTTGAAATGAAACGAACAAGATGTGCTTTAACTGCAGACAGCTTTAATTTGAGGGTATTTACATCCAAATCAGGTGAACGGTGTAGGAATTACAACAGTTTGCATATGTGCCTCCCACTTGTTAAGGAACCAAAAGTAATGGGAAAGAATAATAATCATAAATCAAACTTTCACTTTTTAACACTTGGTTGCAAATCCTTTGCAGTCATTTACAGCCTGAAGTCTGGAACGCATAGACATCACTAGACACTGGGTTTCATCCCTGGTGATGCTCTGCCAGGCCTCTACTGCAACTGTCTTCAGTTCCTGTTTGTTCTTGGGGCATTTTCCCTTCAGTTTTGTCTTCAGCAAGTGAAATGCATGCTCAATCGGATTTAGGTCAGGTGATTGACTTGGCCATTGCATAACATTCCACTTCTTTCCCTTAAAAAACTCTTTGGTTGCTTTTGCAGAATGCTTTGGGTCATTGTCCATCTGCACTGTGAAGCGCCGTCCAATGAGTTCTGAAGCATTTAGCTGAATATGAGCAGATAATATTGCCCAAAACACTTCAGAATTCATCCTGTTGCTTTTGTCAGCAGTCACATCATCAATAAATACAAGAGACCCAGTTCCATTGGCAGCCATACATGCCCACGCGATGACACTACCACCACCAGGCTTCACTGATGAGGTGGTATGCTTAGGATCTTGAGAAGTTTGGTTCCTTCTCCATACTCTTCTCTTCCCATGACTCTGGTACAAGTTGATCTTGGTCTCATCTGTCCATAGGATGTTGTTCCAGAACTGTGAAGGCTTTTTTAGATGTCGTTTGGCAAACTCTAATCTGGCCTTCCTGTTTTTGAGGCTCACCAATGGTTTACATCTTGTGGTGAACCTTCTGTATTCACTCTGGTGAAGTCTTCTCTTGATTGTTGACTTTGACACACATACACCTACCTCCTGGAGAGTGTTCTTGATCTGGCCAACTGTTGTGAAGGGTGTTTTTTTCACCAGGGAAAGAATTCTTCAGTCATCCACCACAGTTGTTTTCCGTGGTCTACCGGGTCTTTTGGTGTTGCTGAGCTTACCAGTGCGTTCCTTCTTTTTAAGAATGTTCCAAACAGTTGTTTTGGCCATGCCTAATGTTTTTACTATCTCTCTGATGGGTTTGTTTTGTTTTTTTCAGCCTAATGATGGCTTGCTTCACTAATAGTGACAGCTCTTTGGATCTCATCTTGAGAGTTGACAGCAACAGATTCCAAATGCAAATAGCACACTTGAAATTAACTCTGGACCTTTTATCTGCTCATTGTAATTGGGATAATGAGGGAATAACACACACCTGGCCATGGAACAGCTGAGAAGCCAATTGTCCCATTATTTTTGGTTCCTTAACAAGTGGGAGTCACATATGCAAACTGTTGTAATTCCTACACCGTTCACCTGATTTGGATGTAAATACCCTCAAATTAAAGCTGACAGTCTGCAGTTAAAGCACATCTTGTTCATTTCATTTCAAATCCATTGTGGTGGTGTATAGAGCCAAAAATGTTAGAATTGTGCCGTTGTCCCCATATTTATGGACCTGACTGTATATCAGAGGGATCACCCCTATTAAACAAGGCACACTGCCTAGTAGGGTTGATCCAGCTGACTAAAACTGTGGCCCTGTGAGATATTAGCCATTTATTAATTTTGCTTATTTGGATTTCCATTCACTGAGGGGCAGCCCCTAGTCTATTGGAGAACCTCAGCTCCTCTGTTTTACAGCCTTTGCTACTGTCCTTTATTGACAGGGCCAATCATCTTTACTGTCCTCTTTCCTGGCCCTGTAATTCCATGCAGGGGCAGCTCCTCACAGCCGTCCAGTGGAAGTTTTTGGGCGTAGAAGTTGTGAATTAATTGCTAGCAGTCTACAGTAAGGGTACAGAGGGCTCTTAACCAGTTGGAGGCGGGGGGTGTCCCTGCACAGACTCACGCTATCCAGTCAGTGTTGCCATTGTCAGACTGTGCAAGTATACACCCCCAACTGTAGTAAATATGTGAGAGAGAATCTAAATTGCACATCCTGATCTGGCTCCCAGGTCCTGTCCAACACAGATCATCATTGTAGTCCCTCCCTGACACTTTTATCAGACTGTGATATCTCATTGTTGGCTCCTGTGCTGATTTCCTGCTCCGTATTTGCCCCAATTGCCACTGTTGCTACCACTGCCCCCATACCAATACCGTGGTTATGGGCGCCACCATTACCACCACCAACACAGCTATGTATGGGGCCCCTCACCTCTCCTTGAACCTCCTCCTCAGAGCAGTCAAAACGCTGACTGCTCCTACACAAGTCAGCAACAGGGAAACTCTCTTGACTATTGCGTTATGGGGTTTTGTTGCCTCTTCTTAGGAAAAAAGAAGGTGCCCCACTAGGATGGGGCAGTGAAGACAGAGAGGACCCAACTGACAGGCTACTCTGAGGATGCAAGGAAGAGAAGCAGGAGGAATGCTGTGACCCCTGGCTCCAAAGAATGGTGTCAGACTCAGAAGTCACCTCTACATCATCCTGCTGTGACTGAGAGGAGGATTTGGCCATCCAATACACAATCTCATCCACTTTCTCCTCAATGATAATGTTGCGCCTTTCAAAAGCCAGGGAGAACTGTGGTCTACTACAACTACTTCTTCTGGACAGATAGCTGGTGCTGCTACTACTGTGGCAGGCGCAGCACTATGAATTGCCTTTTTGTGCTGTGGCACAGCAGAAACAGAATGCATAGTGATAATCTTTTGTTGCTGGGCAGAAGTCTAGACCAATCACAGCCAGCTTCTCACACAGCAAGAGTTTTCACCAATCACAGCCATCCTCACACACAGCCTGTCTGGGAATTCCCCCAGCTCCTGCTTCTAGAATCACTATTCACCAGAGACAGGAGCTGAAGAGACATTCACTCCACTGAGAGCTGAGTTTTATGGGAACAAGAAGCCAAAATAGGTAGTTAAAACAGTTATATAATGTTCATATTGTTAGTATTGTGTAAAGAACTGTATACTGAACTATATATATATATGTGTGTTTACTTACAGTTCCACCAATTGCAAATACCAATTGCAAAGTACAAATACAAATTGCAAATCGCAAGCTACAGTTGCAAACTGTGAACTACTACAAATACCATACAAACATATTGCAATCCAAATTGCATACAACCATACCAGATCATACTCAACCAATCTGCAAATAGTTACTGCTAACTGCATACCGCCATTTTGTGATATCTTTTCAACACGTGTTTTGTACATGGACTATCTGCTGCGGAGGCAGCAGTGTTATATATGAAGAAAAGTTGAAGTTAATAAAGAAGTTATTTTCAAGCATTTGGTGTGCTCTTTAAACCTACTGTTTCCATAGAACGGTGCTAGAGGAATTACAGAGTAACAGACAGTCTGGTTAGACTAAAAGTCAGAGATATCAAAATTCTTCTAATGCCACAGTGCAAAAGGCACTTCATAGTGCTGCGCCTGCCACAACTACCCACATTCTGGCTCTGGGAGGACAAGGCCTGGCCCTGGGTCTTTCATTTGGAACCCTTCCGTATTCTGGACATTTGGCCTAATGTACACAGTCACACATGGAATGGTTTGCAAGTGTGTTTTCTGGAACTTAAAGAGAGGCGCAATTAAATGTCCTACCCTTTCTACAAACACACTGCTATTGAAATTTTACTTCTGGAATAATGTAGTATCGGCACCAGTAACAGATTTGGGCCTAATGTCTTATGTGCGTTCAAATATGCAGATTCATAAAAAGCTTTCTCTAGTGTAAAACGCAAGTTGTCAACATACCCTCCCCCCCACACACACACCCCAACACTTGAACTGCCTGGAGATGCCCTGTAAAAGATTTCGGCCTACCATTTCAGGTGTTTTCACTCAGAAAATACTCTCTGGATTGTAAAATATGCGTTGCACCCTTGTATTGCAATTTTTGCACCCCACACCAACACGTGAACTGCCTGGAAATGCCCTTTGAAAGATTTCTACACGCATTGCACACTTGTATTGCAGTTAATTACCCCCCCCCCCCCCCCCCCCCCCACACACACACCTACACACCAACACTTGAACTGTGGAGATGCCCTGTGACAGATTTCGGCCTACAATTTCTGATGTTTTCACTCAGATTTAAACCAGTACCCTCTGAATTGTAAAACATGCGTTGCACACTTGTATTGTGGTTAATTTCCCCCACATAAACACTAACATTTGAACTGTGCAGGGAAGGTGGTTTGATTTTTGTGTACAGTGTAATTTATGTTCAATTTCGCTGGTAGAAGAACGGTGTTATTCCTTTTGCATTCAAAAACAATACAGGTATGAAGCACTGAAAAAAATTGCTCAGCAGCAGGTGGCGTAATTGCCAAAAAATAAAAAAAAGTACACTAATTTCTCAACAGTAAACACTGCAACATAATGCTAATTGTTCTGGGAATAAGCTGCCAATAAGCCTAGAGAAACTTCAGGTTTGAAAAAAAAAAAACTGCAGTTTTTTGTTCAAATGAGAGAAAAAATTTAATGTTTTTTGCAGGTAGCTGCTGTTGAGGTTCAGCAGTAGCTGCAACTGTATTATAAGGCAGTAACTGCAGCTAGAAGGCACTGCGTATACAGCTATACCCAGCTTCAGCTCCTCACTCCCTGAAAACTTTCCCTGTTCTTCCCTTCCTTATTCTACACAATTTTTCTTCTTTCTACTCTTTCCCTCCACTGTCCCTTACAGTAGAATAAAAGCTTGATTGTGACTGTACACTGTACACTGTCCCCAAGATCGTCTTCTGTCAGACACTGCTACACCCATCCAGTGGCGTAGGGATCGCCATAACAACGGCTATGGGGCCCTACGCCACTGGGGGCCCGTCCGGACCGCATAATTTTTTTAATTTTTTTATTTTATTAATACACTCACACTCACAGGCAGCCAGGCCCGACCGCCCACCCAGTGTAGTGGGCGGGGCGTGGGCGGTCCGCGGCTGGGGCCCTGGGGGAAGTAGGCTGTAGCACTGCCGGCTGCCGCACAACTTAAGGAGTGTCTGGAGTCCTGGAGAACATGAGGTAGGCGGACGCGGTGGAGGGGGCCGGAACGGGGGCGTAGCGGAGGCGGAGCCGCGAGCCAGGCTGGCACCAGCGCCGCAGACTGCAGTGCAGGAAAGGAATGAATTTCCTCCGGCTCCGCCTCCTACTAACTAGAGGGACTGGGTGGGAGGACTCAGGAGGCGGACTCAGGCGGTGGAGGGGGCGGGGCGAGCCCGGGGGGGGGGGGGCCCGGTGTGGGGGGGGGTACCTGCTGTGGAGGGAGTGGGACTAGGACTATGGAGTGAGTGGTCCCGCCGGCCGCACTGGCGCCAGTCAGAGGCGCTATCTAAATCTGATATACTGCTGACTGAGTGACTGCCCAAAACCAGTCTGAGGGCCAGAGAGGAACCGGCTCACAGTCAGTCACTCCTCCATTCCAGTCCTCAGTGGAGTCAGTGCCTGGTCTCTCCAGTCCAGTGACAGTCCTGCCGTGTGTGTGCCGTTGGTCGTGCCACTCCAGTCTGTGCGACTACAGTCAGTGACTCTAAAAGTAAGTGATGCATCATGCATGTGAATATGTGATTCATTTGAATTTAAAGGGAACCTGTCACCATGATTTTGTGCATAGAGCTGGGGACATGGGCTGCTAGATGGCCGCTAGCACATCTGCAATACCCAGTCCCCACAGCTCTCTGTGCTTTTAATGTGTTAAAAAACAGTTTTGATCAATATGCAAATGAACCTGATATGAGTCCTGTGTCCGGAGATGAGTCCAGCGGAAAGGAGCCCAGCACCGCCCCGCGTCCTCCGAATCTCCTCCTTGCTGGCTGACGTCACAGAGCTGGAGCGCCGAAATCTCGCGATGCGAGCACAGGGAATGAACATGATGCCAACACTGCACATGCGCTAGCTCGCGCATCGCGAGATTTCGGCGCTCCAGCTCTGGGACGTCAGCCAGCAAGGAGGAGATTCGGAGGACGCGGGGCGGTGCTGGGCTCCTTTCCGCTGGACTCATCTCCGGACACAGGACTCATATCAGGTTCATTTGCATATTGATCAAAACTGTTTTTTAACACATTAAAAGCACAGAGAGCTGTGGGGACTGGGTATTGCAGATGTGCTAGCGGCCATCTAGCAGCCCATGTCCCCAGCTCTATGCACAAAATCATGGTGACAGGTTCCCTTTAAGGAAGTGAGATTATTGAGAATTTATGATTTCTGAGATAATCTAAATTCTTAAGTTAAAAAGAGCTGCCTGCAGACTCAGAGTGGGGCCCAAGAGAAGCCATTGCAGGTCTGCAGGCAGAATTCAGATCATCAGACTCTCACTAATTACAGCACACGCCCTGCACCCTGGCCTGTAGTGTCCACCATCAGACAGGGGAGGGAAGAAACCCTGTGGCCCCCAACACATTGGGGGGCACACTGACACTCTAGTTCTGGGGTTTCTTTTCTTCCCTCCCCTGTCTGATGGTGGACACTACAGGCCAGGGCGCAGGGCGTGTGCTGTAATTAGTGAGAGTCTGATCATCTGAAGTTAAAAAGAGATGCCAGCAGTGATAAGGAGGGCGCCCCTTCCTTCTTTTGGGGGGCACACTCGTATATGACAGACACAGACATAAATGTACTTTTACACTTGCGGCAGGACGGATGAATTAAAAGGTTCATATACTTATTTGTTTTTCCTCTGACTTTTCTATGCTCATGGCGGTGGGAGATCTAGGATGGGTGTTTGCGTGGGAGCTCTGGAAGGGGTGGTGGGAGGCCCGATAGATATGGGGGGGGGGGCCCATAATTTTTTTTTGCTATGGGGCCCATGCATTTCTAGCTACGCCCCTGCACCCATCTATCCTCATTAACAGTCCAAAACAATGTCGCTCTACTTGTTCTGCTAGGGCACCTCCCTGCCTGCTGTCCTACTTATTGGCTCATCCAGGCTGTCCACCTGTGAGCCAATCACGGCAAGCCCCCCCCCCAGACTTCCTCTCAGGGTCATGTGAGAACCCTTCTTCTTCTCTGAAGGTTTTTCCCACTGACATGTGCAGTAAAATGGTGCAGCGCTATTTTATTTGATTCCTTCGAAGTCAACCGACAAAGCTTTGGGTTTGTCTTGTGAATTTTTGGGAAGTTCGTAACAAACTGGTTTGCTCATCTCTAAAATATATTTATGTCTCTTTCTTTATATATTTTTTGTTAAGTCCCTTTAAGATATTTTATTTGTTCCTGGGAATTAACTATTCTCAATGGTAAAGTATTTTTATATTATGTTTTAATAACACTACTGAACAGAAAGTGTAGGGCAATATCCTAGCCCATTATAACAATTATCTCAGTTTTTTTACTGATGAGCTGGAAAATATCATGAGAATGTTTTATTTTTGCTTCTGAATGTCTTGTATGAGACAGTTTATGTTTTAGGTTAAGGCAAGGGTTACACAGTGACCTTGGCCATGCAAGTTGTTGTGTTAGCAACACAAAAGACAGCAGAAATCCAAACCTGCTGGATTTCTGGAGACTTGCGTGATGCTGTAACTTTCTGGTCACCATGCCCTTCACTTTAATTTTGTTGTGAAGTAGAATCCCCATACTGTCATCTTTGGAGGCTCAGCTAGTAGCATGGCCAAAGTCACTGTGTAGCCCTAGCCTTAAAGGAAATACCATATTTTTTTTATTCTGTTTCCTGAACATAATAAAGGGGGTCGGCCATCTTGCCTCTTAACTCTGTTCTTAACGGTATTTAAAAAGTATTTATAAAATTGCTTTATGGCAGCCCCATGGTCATAGACACAATGGTCAGGAGAGGACCTCATTGACTTCTTTTATTTTCAATTTTCTTTTTATTGATATTTAACATTATCATTTGAAAAGATAACAGGCATTGTACATGTAATTGTTACATAACAAGCAATCATATCTTAAGAACCATCAGAACTTTGGTAGGGTTATGTAGTCTTGGTGTTGATGTAGCGACCTAAGAGTCGTTGATTCATGTTAGCCGGGTCATTCATTTTCCAGAAGTATTTGTAATGTCTCGTATTAACAACCCTTATGAGAACATAATCTAGAGATTGCATATGAAGTAACACCTGGGCACTCACTGATAAATGTGTCAATTGAAAGAAATTTATTGATACAAATGGATAATAAATAGATAAAAATACAATTAAAATCGATAGGGATGATATGTGCAAAAGTAAAGATATACAGAGCTGGAGGTAGTAGCAATCCTATATCAAAAAATCCTCCAATGATCAGGAAAAAGGATCCTTACAAATCGTACAGTATATCACTAAGTGCATAAGTCCTTATGCCTTGTAATGTGAAATTTCTCCAAAAGTATATAAAGGCAGTCCTCAAAGGTAAGGGTATACCAATTTTTCATATGTGGCCGTACATACAAATGCAGTTCATGCCAGACCCATGTAGTTGTTGGTATACCAGATACGCTGGAAACTGTTCATGTAAGTGAGCGGCGTCCCGCTACACTAAATATACAAGCGGCGTCCTGCTTCGCAGAAACTCACTAAATAGAGCTCTTATTGCTGGTCTTATTCTTATACAGCATAAGGTAACGTCTTTACCGGAATGTCATACAATTTCTGTCGTTTTGTGAGACGTATTACACCTTGGTATAACTAATCTAACTCACAGTTTGGCGTCCTCACCGCTTCGCCATACCAAGCTGGCTAGCACCGCACTCTGACCTCTGTTCTGTTACAACCTAAAGTTAAAAACATCACTTCATATACCAAAGATATGACACAGATTATCAAAATTATAGAGCAATTAGATTTTAAACCCAATTGGATTATGGGAGCCCTGAATGTCCAATCACTCTATACAGTGATAAATCATGAACTAGGGATAAAAGCAGTGAGATCCCAATTATTTATTAATGAGGAACTTTCACAGAAACAATTTTAACTGTGATTTTTATTTACAAACAGTTGACTATTTAATTGACAGTATAGATTTTATACTTACACACAATTATTTTAATTTTAACAGTGATTTTTATTTACAAACGCAGGGAACTGCCATGGGCACCAGGTTTGCCCCCAGTTATGCCAATGTATTCATGGCCGATTGGGAGCAACATCTTATTGCTCTCAAACTGGGGTCGGACCTGGTGCTATGGCAGAGGTATATCGATGACATTTTTTTTTCATTTGGCGGACAGGAAGGGAAAAATTTGAACAATTTCTCATTGACATTAATGACAACGATTGGAACCTTAACTTTTCAGGCACCACTAGCCAGATTACTCTGGAATTTCTGGATTTACGGATTACCATTCAAAATGACAAAATTAACTGTAGTACGTTTATCAAACCAACGGCCCGTAATAGCTATATTCTTTATAACAGCTGTCACCTTCCAAATTGGCTATTAAATATCCCACAAGGACAATTCCGTGGAATCAAAAGAAATTGTACTACTAATTCACAATTTGAAATAGAGGCAGAAGTAATGAAAAAACAATTTTTAGAGAAAGATTACCCCATAGAAGTACTGGATACAGCAATCAACAAGGTCCGGGAAATGGATAGAAATTCCTTCTTTATAGATAAGAACGAAATTCAAAATAAACCTAAAGATGAGGTACTGAGAATAATATTACCATACAGCGAGGAATACAAAAAAGTACAGTACATTATTAGAAAACACTGGCATTTGGTTAAAAAGGACAAAGTAATAGGATCAATAATACCGTTGCATCCACAAATCACATTCACTAAAGCACCAAAACTAGGGATTAAAATAGCCCCAACAAGTAAGGCTGTCCATACTGAAATGACCACCATTCAAAATTGGGCAAAAATAACAGGTTTTTTTAGGTGTGGAAAATGTAAAAATTGTAAAATGACTTATTTTCCCAAAAACACCATAGAAATCATTTCAACGTCAAATAAACACAGACATATTATAAAAGAATTCCTTACCTGTAGTTCAGTTGATGTCATATATGCTATTGAATGTCCATGCAAATGTCAGTAAATTGGTAGGATGATAAGATCTCTAAAAAATCAGTCTCTGTGTAACCATTATAAATTAGTACATTATCAAGACCCATCTGGATTAAAATTTGCTGCGATCGATAAAATACATAGGGATTGGAGAGAAAGAGACCACATAAGGAAAATGTCAAGATTAGAAAGAAAAAGAATATTGATTTCAATACTTCCTTACCCATTGGATTGAATGCAGAATTAAAACTTTTTGGTTTTCCTGTAGATAGTAGGTGGGCGCTGTTTGCCGACGGTGGATCGTGTCACATTTATTATGACCGATCCTCCCTTGACAATAGGCCCCCACCTATGATACCTCCAATCCAGTCCTGAGAATTGTCCTATATAGATGTCCCATATTTTTTTTTTTTATTTATTTATTTGATTTTTTTTTTACTTTTCTTATATACTTCTATATAATTTTATACATTCCTTTTATATACATTTCATATACAGTTGCAAGAAAAAGTAAGTGAGCCCTTTTGAATGATATGGATTTCTGCACAAATTGGTCATAAAATGTGATCTGATCTTCATCTAAGTCACAACAATAGACAATCACAGTCTGCTTAAACTAATAACACACGAAGAATTAAATGTTACCATGTTTTTATTGAACACACCATGTAAGCATTCACAGTGCAGGTGAAAAAAGTATGTGAACCCCTAGACTAATGACATCTCCAAGAGCTTATTGGAGTGAGGTGTCAGCCAACTGGAGTCCAATCAATGAGATGAGATTGGAGGTGTTTGTTACAGCTGCCCTGTGTAATGGTACGCTGGGTTGCGCTCCAGCGTGGAACGCAGCGGCCGCCTGTAATGGGACGCTGGTTTGCGTTCCAGCGTGGAACGCAGCGGCCGCCGGGCCGTTTAGTGGCTCCGCCCACTCATGCTCCGGCCGATAAATAGGAGCCAGGGGCTGTACAGGGTGTTCCACTAATTGGAGTGCGCACCCTGTCAGCTCCATTCACCCAGAGGACGCTATCCTGAATTGGGATTGGAACCCTGAACACCCTGGAGGACACCCCACCATCATCCACTGGCTCCCCCGCTGCTGGCTCCCTCGCCAAGGAACTACTAACTGCAAGTATAAGCCTGCTAACCGGCTTTTCTATTAAAACTGCAAGTCAGAGTGGAGGGAACTCCCGGTGGTGAGAGTGGGTATTGCAGAGTTACTCCTCACCTGAGGACATGCTATGAACTACCTCGTATCCCCTTCAACTAATAGGAGACCTTCCTCCCCATAGCTACTATTTAGTTCGTTTTGCGGTATATGATTTTGCTAACCCCAAACTCTCCGCCTAAGACTGAGAGAGCCGCCTGGGGTTCATACTGAGCAGCCGCAAATCACACAGCCAAACACTCAGGCAGTGTGGTAGAAGTGGATGTCCATTGATTCCGCAGTTGAGATCCTAACTGATCAACTTGGTGCGTTACATATTAGTGGAACCCTCATGGATCCAGCGGAGCTTGCAGGACACCTGGTCGCCCTCACAGAGAGGGTGGAGACCCTCAATGTGACCGTACAACATCTCCAGTTAGAAAATCAGACCCTATGGGAACTTGTCACTCAGGGCACAGGACACCCCCGTGATGGACCAGAACCCAAGGTCAGCCCACCAGAACTATTCTCAGGAGACCGGAAGCAGTTCCGGGAATTCCTGAATGCGTGCAAATTAATGTTTGAACTACGGCCCCGGACCTACCCAACCGACAGAACAAAAGTGCTCACCATGATCTCGTACCTCAGGGGGGAGCCCAGAGCATGGGCTAATACATACTTAGAAAAGGAAGACCCAGTCCTGGATTCTTTTCCCCTGTTCCTTGAAACAATGGCCCTCCTCTATGAGGACCAAAGCAAACAGATGACCGCAGAGACCGCCATCCGCAGCCTAAAGCAAGGGAGACGACCTGTAGAGGACTTCATTGCGGAATACACTCGTTGGGCCCGGGAGACTGAATGGAATGATCTCACCCTTAGGAATCAGTTCCGTCTCGGTCTCTCCGAGGCCCTGAAGGACGAATTAGCCCGAGGAGAGTTACCACATACACTTGACGCCTTGATGCAGAGGGCCACCACCATTGACAGACGATTGAGGGAACGCAGAGCCGAGAGAGTCTCGGGGTTCATACCCACCCCGAGACCGTCCAGCCCGGGTCCTGCAGTAGAGATGATGGAGATCGGGGCGATTCGGGGTCCCCTGACTGAGAGGGAGAAAGCCAGGAGACGTAACCTCAACCTCTGTTTATACTGTGCGTCTGCCGACCATATAGTTGATGGATGTCCCGCCATACGAAAGAAACATGAAGGTAAGAGCAGGACGTCTTGTACCTTAGGCAATAGAAATAATAGCACAGGTGGTTACATCTACACGTCTCTCACCTTACAGTGGGACCAAAACCGAACTATCGTTGAAGCCATGGTGGACACGGGAGCTTCCGGGAATTTTATTGACATGCATCTGATAGACCGAAATAAAATTCCCCACACGAGAAAAAACGTTCCGATATCTGTGAGTTTCATTGACGGTACCACTTCTAGACCTGTCCACAGTCAGACTCAACCCCTCTTGGTGACATGCGAAAATAACCACACAGAATTCTTATCCTTTGATATCATACACTCTCCTTTGTTTCCCGTGATTCTTGGGTTGCCATGGCTGAGGTTACATCAGCCGGCCCTCCTATGGGAACGGGGGAGAGTCGAATTTACCTCACGCTATTGCATGGAGACCTGCTTCCCTCTCAAGACTCTCATGCTTGTGGGAGTGAACCAGGTCCCCACCCAATACGCTGAGTTCGCTGAGGTATTCAGTGCAAAGAAGGCGGAATCCCTGCCACCTCATAGATCTTACGATTGCCCCATAGACTTGTTGCCGGGCAGTGAGATATCCACTAGAAGAATCTACCCATTGGCACAACCAGAACTTGTTCACCTCAAACAGTACCTAGAAGAGAACTTACGGAAAGGTTTTATTCGGCCTTCAACCTCCCCGGCAGCCGCAGGGATGTTCTTCGTAAGAAACAAAGACGCAAGCCTAAGGCCCATCATTGATTACAGAGCCTTGAACAAAGTAACAATCAAAAATCGGTATCCCCTGCCGCTAATATCCGAACTCATAGAAAGACTTCAAACATCCACAATCTACACCAAGCTGGACTTGAGAGGCGCATACAACTTGATTAGGATCAGAAAGGGCGATGAATGGAAGACAGCCTTCCGCACCCGGTACGGACTCTTCGAGTATACCGTGATGCCCTTCGGGTTGTGCAACGCCCCTGCTACATTCCAAAATTTTATTAACGACATTTTTAGGGACCTACTGGACGTATGTGTAATCATCTATCTTGATGACATACTGGTGTATTCTGATACCTTACACGATCACAGGAAACACGTCCGTTGGGTTCTTGCACGGTTAAGCGTCCATCGGTTATACGTCAAACAGGAAAAATGTATATTTGAGACTACTTCCCTTCCGTTCTTCGGATACATAATATCACCTAAGGGTATCCAGATGGATCACTCAAAGATCACTTGTATCCAAAGTTGGCCGATCCCGGACTCCAGGAAAGCCCTTCAGCGATTCCTGGGGTTCTCAAACTTCTATAGGAAATTTATCAAGGACTTCTCTGCTACCACTAAACCGCTAACCCGGTTAACTAGTGTCAATACGAAGTTTGTGTGGTCCAAGGAGGCCCAATCAGCGTTTGATTTACTAAAGAACAGATTCACTTCGGCACCGATACTGACCCTCCCGAATCCAAACCATCACTACGTGCTGGAAGTAGACGCATCCCAGGCAGCCATAGGAGCGGTCCTGTCCCAGCGAAGCTCCTTTTCAACCCCGTTACATCCTATCGGGTTCTACTCCCGGACACTAAATACCGCAGAATTCAATTACCCCATAGGGGAAAAGGAACTCCTCGCCATAAAATGTTCTCTGGAAAACTGGAGGCATTTACTTGAAGGTTCAACACACCCCATCACAATATATACGGATCACCGTAACCTACAGTATCTGAAAACCAGTAAAACACTGTCAGCACGTCAAGTACGGTGGAGCTTCTTTTTTGACAGATTCAACTTTCAAATTACATACCGACCAGGCTCAAAAAAATGGGAAGGCCAACGACCTATCACGACTGGCTGAATTCCGCACCGCGGACACGGCCCCCACATGGATCATACCACCGAAGAAACTCGTCCTCGCCACCGTCAGGTTGGAGACCCAGCTCAAGGATGCTTTGATTAATGACCATGCCAACACACCCCCAGGTCTTTTGCAGAACTAACAGGGTTTCCTTTACAAGGACAACCAACTGTATATACCACCCTCCCTCACCACCCAGGTGATCAAACTCTGCCACGATTCACCCCTCGCGGGGCACCCTGGCATAGCCAAAACCACAACCCTGATACGCAGGAACTTCTGGTGGCTAAAAATGACCAAAGAAATTGAGGAATACGTTTCCACGTGCGAGACCTGTGCCTCATGCAAAAGTGACAGGAACCGACCATATGGTCTCCTAATGAGTCTTCCCATCGCCAATAGACCCTGGGAATGGGTCTCGATGGACTTCATCGTAGAACTCCCCCTTTCCAGAGGAAACAACACCATCATGGTGGTAGTAGATTTGCTGACTAAGATGGCACACTTCGTGGCCCTCAAGAAGTTACCCTCTTCCAGGGAAACAGCCGAGGTTTTCCTGTCCAACATCATAAAACTACATGGACTGCCTAGCCAGGTCATATCAGACAGGGGTTCGCAATTTATATCCAAATTCTGGAGAGCGCTCTGTTCCAGACTTCAAATCGACCACAGAATGTCTAGCGCCTATCATCCCCAAACTAACGGGCAGACTGAAAGGGTGAATCAGTGTCTGGAACAGTTTCTCAGATGTCACTGCTCATTTCTCCAAGATGACTGGGAAGGCCTACTTCCCCTCGCCGAATTTGCCTATAATAATTCTACGAATTCCTCCACTTTACATAGTCCATTCTTTGCTAATTAGGGATTTCACCCTAGGTCTCTCCCTCAAACCAGCCTTCCCATAAACGTTCCAGCCACAGACAATTATCTGACTTCTCTGCAAACTACCCTCAAGACGCTGAAAGACAACCTCCAACGGGCAAAGGAAAAACAAAAGATCTACTACGACCGTCGCAGAAGAGAAAATCCTCCCTATCAGGTCGGGGACTCGGTATGGCTGTCAACGAGAAACCTTCGGTTGGGGGTACCTTCCAAGAAATTAAGAAGACAATTCTTGGGTCCTTTTCCGATAGAAAGGGTTATCAACCCCAACACGGTGAGACTCTCCCTTCCTCCTCGACTACAGGTACATCCCACATTCCATGTGTCACTGCTGAAACCGTTCAGACCTAGCCCGTTCCCATCAAGGGATCCTCGACCCTTACCCCCGATAGACGTCCAAGGTGAAGAGGAATTTGAAATCGAGCAGCTCCTCGATTCCAGGAGAAGACGGGGGAGGATATAGTATCTCGTTAGATGGAAGGGGTATGGCTCCCAGGATGACTCTTGGGAAGATGTGCAAGACGTTCATGCTCCCAGACTCCAAAAATTGTTCCACCGGAGGTTTCCCAACCGACCTTCCCCTATTGGGGTACCCCGGAGTGGTCCCCTTAGGGGGGGGGGTACTGTAATGGTACGCTGGGTCGCGCTCCAGCGTGGAACGCAGCGGCCGCCTGTAATGGGACGCAGCGGCCGCCGGGCCGTTTAGTGGCTCCGCCCACTCACGCTCCGGCCGATAAATAGGAGCCAGGGGCTGTACAGGGTGTTCCACTAATTGGAGTGCGCACCCTGTCAGCTCCATTCACCCAGAGGACGCTATCCTGAATTGGGATTGGAACCCTGAACACCCTGGAGGACACCCCACCATCATCCACTGGCTCCCCCCGCTGCTGGCTCCCTCGCCAAGGAACTACTAACTGCAAGTATAAGCCTGCTAACCGGCTTTTCTATTAAAACTGCAAGTCAGAGTGGAGGGAACTCCCGATGGTGAGAGTGGGTATTGCAGAGTTACTCCTCACCTGAGGACATGCTATGAACTACCTCGTATCCCCTTCAACTAATAGGAGACCTTCCTCCCCATAGCTACTATTTAGTTCGTTTTGTGGTATATGATTTTGCTAACCCCAAACTCTCCGCCTAAGACTGAGAGAGCCGCCTGGGGTTCATACTGAGCAGCCGCAAATCACACAGCCAAACACTCAGGCAGTGTGGTAGAAGTGGATGTCCATTGATTCCGCAGTTGAGATCCTAACTGATCAACTTGGTGCGTTACACCCTGCCCTATAAAAAACACACACCAGTTCTGGGTTTGCTTTTCACAAGAAGCATTGCCTGATGTAAATGATGCCTCGCAGAAAAGAGCTGTCAGAAGATCTATGATTAAGAATTGTTGACTTGCATAAAGCTGGAAAGGGTTATAAAAGTATCTCCAAAAGCCTTGCTGTTCATCAGTCCACGGTAAGACAAATTGTCTATAAATGGAGAAAGTTTAACACTGCTGCTACTCTCCCTAGGAGTGGCCGTCCTGTAAAGATGACTGCAAGAGCACAGCGCAGACTGCTCAATAAGGTAAAGAAGAATCCTAGAGTGTCAGCTAAAGACTTGCAAAAGTCTCTGGCATATGCTAACATCCCTGTTAGCGAATCTATGATACGTAAAACACTAAACAAGAATGGATTTCATGGGAGGATACCACAGAGATGAAATCAAAGTTGAGTTGTTTGAAAGAAACACACAACACTATGTGTGCAGAAAAAGAGGCACAGCACACCAACATCAAAACCTCATCCCAACTGTGAAGTATGATGGTGAGGGCATCATGGTTTCGGGCTTCTTTGCAGCTTCACGGCCTGGACGGATTGCTATCATCGAAGGAAAAATGAATTCCCAAGTTTATCAAGACATTTTGAAGGAGAACTTAAGGCCATCTGTCCACCAGCTGAAGCTCAACAGAAGATGGGTGTTGCAACAGGACAACCCAAAGCATAGAAGTAAATCAACAACAGAATAGCTCAGAAGAAAATACGTCTTCTGGAGTGGCCCAGTCAGAGTCCTGACCTCAACCCGATTGAGATGCTGTGGCATGACCTCAAGAAAGCGATTCACACCAGACATCCCAAGAATATTGCTGAACTGAAACAGTTCTGTAAAGAGGAATAGTCAAGAATTACTCCTGACCGTTGTGCACGTCTGATCTGCAACTACAGGAAACGTTTGGTTGAAGTTATTGCTGCCAAAGGAGGTTCAACCAGTTATTAAATCCAAGGGTTCACATACTTTTTCCACCTACACTGTGAATGTTTACATGGTGTGTTCAATAAAAACATGGTAACATTTAATTCTTTGTGTGTTATTAGTTTAAGCAGACTGTGATTGTCTATTGTTGTGACTTAGATCAGATCACATTTTATGACCAATTTGTGCAGAAATCCATATCATTCCAAAGGGTTCACATACTTTTTCTTGCAACTGTATATTTTTATACATAAAAATACTTATATTTTTTGCAGTGTATTCTTTGCAGTTCTTTGCATATTTCTTGTACTTGTTACTAGTATTCTATTTATAAGGATACCCCTTATTATCGAATGAATGAATGAAAGCATTTAAGAAGCTCTATATATAAGATTACATCCAAATCGCACTACAAATGCATTATAAACGCACCAGGACCGCACTATGACACTTGATGTGTTTTATGTTCCTCTGGGCACTATATCTCTCATTATACAAATGTATGTCTTTTTTATTAATTCTAAGATTGCTATAATAGGTTTTTAATCGATATAATATTATCAATCAAATCCATGCCACATTTTGAAGAGTACCGAACCCCCTATAAATAAGGGGGCATCATGGGAGAAAAAGCAACCACTGAGGAAGGGACCGCTAGTAGTCCCGAAACGCGTCTGGTGTTGTTCTCCCATGAAAGACTAAGAAGACCCTTATCACCAAATATTGCTGGACCACAAATACAGCAAAAAGAACCATCTACAATTAAAGACGCTGAGAGCGATTCCAACCGCCAAATACAGATTTACCTGTGCGCAAGACGACATCGGTCACAGAGTGAACCGGCACCGGAATGCAGACAAATGTTAGAGTGCGGTGCTAGCCAGTGTGGTAAGGAGAAGCGGTGAGGACCCCAAACTGTGAGTTATAATAGTTATACCAAGGTGTAATACGTCTAACAAAACGACAGTAAGTTTCTGCGAAGCGGGACGCCGCTTGTATATTTAGTGTAGCGGGACGCCGCTCACTTACATGAACAGTTTCCAGCGTATCTGGTATACCAACAACTACATGGGTCTGGCATGAACTGCATTTGTATGTACGGCCACATATGAAAAATTGGTGTACCCTTACCTTTGAGGACTGCCTTTATATACTTTTGGAGAAATTCACATTACAAGGCATAAGGACTTATGCACTTAGTGATATACTGTACGATTTGTAAGGATCCTTTTTCCTGATCATTGGAGGAATTTTTGATATAGGATTGCTGCTACCTCTGTATATCTTTACTTTTGCACATATCATCCCTATCGATTTTAATTGTATTTTTATCTATTTATTATCCATTTGTATCAATAAATTTCTTTCAATTGACACATTTGTCAGTGAGTGCCCAGGTGTTACTTTATATGCAATTTTTATGTAGAGTGGGTGAAACTATTCAACTGTGAGAACCACGCTTTGGTTATTTGACACTAGAGATTAGTGAAAAAAAAAGAGAACCTGTATAGGAACTATGTGGTATGTACTAGGGTAGGTAAATGAGAATGGGGGGGGGAGGGGACGTTGGGGTTTAATTAGACCCGAGATCTCTGTCTAAGATTTATTGAGGTACTGGAGGTAATGTGTTATGATTGATGGTTTCGTCTCATATGTATCTATAAGCATCTTGCAGTGGTTGGGCTTTCTCCTTGGTCATCTGCAAGGGTACATAGATGTTGGAAAGGTACATGTTTGTTGAGGGGTATGGCAACTCCCCTAGACTTCCACTGATTGTAGAAGTATTTGTGAAAAGTGGGAGATTTAGATTGTATTAGGTGTGTTTCTTGTATTCGTAAGATGTCTGCTTTTAGTTTTTTAAGGTGTGCTAAGATCTGAGACCGTTTAACGTGTGAGTTGAGGCCTCACATTATATGAGACGAAAGTCATAGATTGTATTTCAGTGGCCATCTGGAAGTTTAGAGATTGACAGCTTAAGCATGAGACGTGATCTCGGGCGAGGAACAATGTGAGGTAGGGGAAGCAGAGCTCAGTGGGCTCTTTCGATAACCAGTAACTGCTTTTCTTTTCTGAGTCTTCCAGAAGGCCAGAGAATATGTCTGTTAAAGTAGTCATGATGTCTGTGGCCTCAACAGATTCTGGGACACCTCTAACTCTCAAGTTGTTGCGTCTGTTGCGATTTTCTAGATCTTCCATTGTGGCATACAACTTGTTGATGTGTGCCTCTTGTATTTGTAGATTTGAGGCTACTGCCTCCGAGTGGTTTATGACGGACATCTGTATTTGCTCGAGCGTGTCAAGTCTGTGGCCCAGGTGCTGGAGGTCTTGCTTAATTTTAGAGATGTCTTTTGCAATGGGGGCCAAGGATGAGGAGGTGGGTGATAAATGATCTGGAGATTGGTTTGCTTTTTTTAAAGTGTTCGTCACCATCATCGCTAGCATGTTCTGAGTCGGAAGCTGGAGTGTCCCTAGGCGACAAAGCTTTGGATGTCGCCATAGTGCTTTGTTTAGTCAGGTACTTATCCATATCAGTATGGGTAGATGAGGTAGTTGTTACGGTTACTCCCAGGCTAGCTGGAAGCTGGACCGCTTGGATAGTCTGGATCTCTGTTTAGGGAAGAGAGAGGAGCCGCTTCGTCTCGATATCCAGAAGGATCCTGTAAATGTAGAACAATCCCACTAGCTATTTTACAGCTAGGATAATCTTTCCCCCACAAAACGAGGCGAGGCTGCGATTTGAAGGTCAAACTAGGACTGATTGTCCTGGGGCATACAGCCTCTCTTATTCACAATCCACAAACATAGCACTGCCCACACAAAATCCTCCTCTTTGCCTGTGATAAGATTACTGAATACAATGGCGAATATAATTATCAGAGGCAGAGAAATACAGTTTTATAAAACATATCACAGGAACCCCAAAACATGCAATAACCCCATAACAAGTATATCCTCGGAACCGGGGGATCTGGGTGAACCACATATCCGAAATTCACCCAGATCCGTTCAGTAGTTTGGAAGATACAGTTTTATGCCAGTTACACCGAAAATATACAAGTTATACAGAAAATAGTCACTAATAAATGTGTCCCTTGTTTGGTAGTTTCAAACTACTGAATGATGTCTCTGTGCACCAAATACCGGCGAGATGGCACCGTGTAGAAAAGTCCAAACAGTGTCTGTGAGTTAAAATGGCCGCCATCCATTGTTCTCACCATGTGCTTCATCCATTCAGACTAAAAGGGTAAATAACAGTTTTGTAACAGTGCTCCCTTTTTGTGGAACACTCTGGCAGACACTGTCTGACCCCTTTTCGGGGCAGACTAAGGCTGTCCAGACCGCTGGTTATGCTGGGCTGAGGTCTGTTTGTCTGGACAACCCGTCGGCGTTTCCATTCTGTTTCCCAGGTCTGTAGGTAATGGTGAAGTTGAAGGGTTGTAATGATAAACTCCAACGTAAAAGTCTGCCGTTATCCCCAGAGACCCGGTTTAGCCACACCAACGGGTTATGGTCTGTAACCAGAGTGAATTCTTGTCCATACAAATAGGGAGTCAATTTCTTTAGTGCCCACACCAAAGCCAAACACTCTTTTTCTACTGCTGCATAGCTGACTTCGCGTGGCAGGAGCTTATGGCTGATGTAGACAACTGGGTGCTCCCCTCCGTCTTCGCCTACTTGGCTGAGGACAGCTCCCAGCCCGAACATGGAAGCGTCTGTATGGACGATAAAACGCTTGTTAAGGGCTGGGGCCGCCAAGACAGGAGCGTTAACGAGAGCATTTTTGAGAGCTTGGAAAGCCGTTTCACAGTGGGGAGACCACAGGACCTGTCGAGGTAAGTTTTTCTTGGTCAGGTCAGTCAGGGGTTTGGCAAGTGTGCTGTAGTCTGGTACAAACCGTCTGTAGTACCCTGCTGTGCCCAGGAATGCTAGGACCTGAGTCTTAGTGGTGGGGGTGGGCCAATTGGCGACAGCTTCTATCTTGGCCGGCTCTGGTCGCTGTTTCCCACACCCCACCCGGTGACCCAGGTACTGTACCTCGGCCATCCCAAAGTGGCATTTTTCTGGCTTCAGAGTCAGGCCAGCAGCCCGGATCTGATCCAGAACCATTCCTATGTGAGCTAAGTGGTCCTCCCAGGACTCACTGTGGATTGCTATGTCGTCCAGGTATGCGCAAGCAAAACTCTGGAAGCCATCCAGGAGCCTATCGACCAAGCGCTGGAATGTAGCTGGGGCATTCTTCATCCCAAACGGCATTACCTTAAAATGATATAAGCCGAACGGGGTGACGAATGCCGACTTGGGGACAGCCTCCTGGGCCAGGGGGATCTGCCAGTAACCCTTGCAGAGGTCGATGGTGGTCAGATAATTTCCCCTGGCTATACGATCGAGTAGCTCGTCTACCCTGGGCATAGGGTAAGCGTCCGTCACTGTCTTTTCATTGAGCCTCCGATAGTCTACGCAAAACCGGGTTGTACCATCTTTCTTGGGCACCAGGACCACTGGGGAAGCCCAGGGACTATCAGAGGGCTCAATTACCCTGAGTTGGAGCATCTCATCGATCTCCTTCTTCATCCCTGTCCTAACTGCCTCGGGGATTCGGTAAGGAGCCTGGCGTAAAGGAGCTTGTCCCGGGGTATCTACCTGGTGGGTGGTTAAGGTAGTGTACCCTGGCTTCTGGGAGAAGGTGGGGCTTTTGGACTGCAGGAGTTGATTAAGCTGCTCCCTTTCAGTGGGGCTAAGTCGGTCCCCTATCTTGACCTGAGCTACTATATCTGCGTGGGGACTCTTTTCTAACAGATCTGGAATGGGTAGACTGTCGGGGTCTTCCTGAGGGGGACAGCATACGGCCGTCACGTTCTCCGGCCGCTCAAGATATTCCTTGAGCATGTTCACATGGAATGTCTTTCTAAGATTGCTGTCATGGCAGCTAGCTATTACGTAAGTGGTGTCTCCCCTTTTCTCCACTATCTGGTAGGGGCCCTGCCAGGACGCCTGCAATTTGTCTGTCTTAACCGGCTTAAGCACTAACACCTTTTGCCCTATGGTAAAGATTCTCTTTCGGGCCCCCCGATCGTACCATACCTTCTGTCTTCTCTGGGCCGATTGGAGGTTAGCCTGCACTGATTTGGCTAATTGCTCCATTCGGTCCCTGAGTTCCAGCACGTACGGCACAATGGGGACACCGTCAGTCTCCATCTCTCCTTCCCAGTGCTCCCGGATCAGGTTTAGGGGTCCCCGTACCTTTCTTCCGTAGAGCAACTCGAAGGGAGAGAACCCGGTCATTTCCTGGGGCACCTCCCGATAAGCAAATAGGAGGTGCGGCAGAAAACGCTCCCAGTCTCAGTATTCCTGAGTAAACGTCTTGAGCATTTGTTTGAGGGTCCCATTGAACCTCTCACAAAGTCCGTTCGTCTGGGGGTGGTATGGAGAGCTCAGGAGGGACTTAATTTTGCAAACCTGCCAGAGTTGCTGAGTCAATTCGGCAGTAAATTGGGTGCCTCGGTCGGACAGGATTTCTTTCGGAAATCCTACCCGGGAGAACACCTGCACCAGCGCATTCGCTACTGTATCCGCTTGGATGTTGGATAGGGCGACAGGTTCCGGGTACCTGGTAGCGTAGTCCACTACGGTAAGAATGTAGCGCTTACCGGAGGGACTAGGGGTAGCCAGCGGTCCCACTAGGTCAATAGCAACCCTGCTGAAGGGTTCCTCCACAATGGGCATATTTACTAGATGAGCTTTAGGGTGATTGCCTCTCCTCCCTACTCGTTGACACACATCGCAGGTATTACAATAAGTCCTAACATCAGCGTGTACCCCTGGCCAAAAGAACGTGTGAGTAATGCGGTGTAGTGTGCGGGTTACAGCTAGGTGGCCTGCCAAGGGAATGTCGTGTCCTATCTTGAGTATTTCTCGACGGTATTTGTGGGGCACTACCAGCTGTCGCCTATGCTGCCCCCTTTTCTCCGTCAAGCGATATAGCTTTCCCTTTTCCCATAAAAAGGTTTCGTTATCTGACCCGCTCCCTCCGGTCTCTGCTCGTTCCCGGTACTTTTGTAATGTCGGGTCAGTCTTAGACTCTGTCTCGAAAGCATCTGGGGTGACCCAGGGTATGGGACCTAACGGGTCAGTCAAGGTCGGGGTAGGTCTTACCTGTGTCTCCCGCACTGGTGAGAGTTCTCGCTCCGTTCGGGCTTGGGCTCGGGTAGTCACTGGGTTTGCCTCGTTGTTGTATACTGGAGCATAGGCAGAAGTCATGGGGCCCAAATCATTGCCCAGTAGTACTTTGGCAGGTAAATTATCCATTATGCCCACGTTCACGGCACCCTTTCCCGCTCCCCAATCAAGATGTACTTTAGCGGTCGGAATTTTGTACACATCCCCCCCCCGCCACTCTAACGGCCACAGTCTGCCCTGATCGCTTGTGCTCCGGCACCAAATGGCTCTGGACCAGTGTAATGGTAGCCCCCGTGTCTCTTAACCCCTCGGTAGATTGCCCCTCGAGCCATACCTTCTGCCGATGGTGCTGGCGGTTATCCGAAGCAGCATATACAGGATCTGCTTCGTGAAGTGGTCCCAAATATTCCTCCATAGGGGCCTCTTGGTTAACACAGAGCGCCCGGGCAGGACGAGATGACCCAGAGGGGTAATTATAATTCCGGGGGGTCTGGTGTGCATTAAGGGGGCAGCTAGCCATGAGGTGCCCTGGTTGCTTGCATCGGTAGCAGGTCGGTCTGGGACGATCAGAGTTGTTATTCGGTGGTCCTGAGTACCGTACAGGCCCAGCGGGCACCGGGGCTCGGAATTCGGTACGTGGCGACGTATGGTAAACATCTTTGTGTTCGACCCGTGCTGGGGTTCGGTAGTTCGTGGGTTCGTGTAGACGGGAGTCGTAATGTTCATCGGCCTATTTGGCTGCTTCTTCTAAGGTAGAAGGTCGTCTGTCTCGCAGCCATTCCTTCCCCTGCTGCTCCATGCCGTTATAAAAATGTTCTAAGAGAAATAATTGTAAAATTTCCTCACCAGTCACAGCTTTACTTCCGCTCATCCAGTGATTTGCCGCTCTCCGCATTCGGTGCGCCCATTCCATATGTGTATCGTTAGGCTTCTTTTTCGTGCCACGAAATTGTCGGTGATACGTGTCAGGAGTTACAGCGTACCGCCGCAACAGTGTCTCTTTGACCAGCGCATACTGTGTCACTTCCTCAGTGCCCAGAGTCCGAAATGCTTCCAGGGCTCGCCCGGATAGTTTCCCAGACAATATCGTGGGCCACTCTCTGTTGGAAATCTGGTGCAGGGCACATTGCCTTTCGAAGTCCGCCAAATATTCATCGATTCCTGTCTCGCTCTCTAGGAAGGGTCTAAAAGCCGCATAGGGTATCTTTGGCCTCCCGGAGTTTTCGACAGGAACGATTACCTGCGGTGCTTCGGCATTGCGGTGTGCGGTCACTAGGCTGAGTTCGTGGGCTCGAGCCTTCCGTATATCCTCATCCGCTTCTGCCATCAACTGCTGCACCAGTTCCATAGGTGGGTTCGGCCCGTATAGCGAGAGCCTCTCCCGAACAATCCTGGTCTTTTCGTCACTACTCGTGGTCGGGGTTTCTGCCATCGTGAAGCCCTGATCCAATTCGGTTAATTCTGCGATCAGTTCCCTTCTCGGACGGTTGTTGGCGTTCCCCCCTCTGCTTTCGAGTAAATCCTTCAGGGTCGCACGTTTCAATTTTTCGTAAGCGCTCTCCATCCGTTCAGTACCTCTCCTAGGAAATCCAGGACAATCCCACCGCTGCCATCCAAATGTTACGGTTACTCCCAGGCTAGCTGGAAGCTGGACCGCTTGGATAGTCTGGATCTCTGTTTAGGGAGAGAGAGGAGCCGCTTCGTCTCGATATCCAGAAGGATCCTGTAAATGTAGAACAATCCCACTAGCTATTTTACAGCTAGGATAATCTTTCCCCCACAAAACGAGGCGAGGCTGCGATTTGAAGGTCAAACTAGGACTGACTGTCCTGGGGCATACAGCCTCTCTTATTCACAATCCACAAACATAGCACTGCCCACACAAAATCCTCCTCTTTGCCTGTGATAAGATTACTGAATACAATGGCGAATATAATTATCAGAGGCAGAGAAATACAGTTTTATAAAACATATCACAGGAACCCCAAAACATGCAATAACCCCATAACAAGTATATCCTCGGAACCGGGGGATCTGGGTGAACCACATATCCGAAATTCACCCAGATCCGTTCAGTAGTTTGGAAGATACAGTTTTATGCCAGTTACACCGAAAATATACAAGTTATACAGAAAATAGTCACTAATAAATGTGTCCCTTGTTTGGTAGTTTCAAACTACTGAATGATGTCTCTGTGCACCAAATACCGGCGAGATGGCACCGTGTAGAAAAGTCCAAACAGTGTCTGTGAGTTAAAATGGCCGCCATCCATTGTTCTCACCATGTGCTTCAAAAGGGTAAATAACAGTTTTGTAACAGTAGTTATCTCTTGCTCTTATCTAGGCGTTTTGCGGCCAATTTTCACCATAATGATCTCCTGTCTGTTAGGAGTATGCCTGAGGTCCCCCAATAAAAGGATGGGAGGTTCACATTAAGTGGAGCCCTTAGGGTTCAAAGAGAAAGGGAACTTGGGCCAGTCTCTTGTTGAATATAAGAGGTATATGCGAAGTAGGGGGAGTAAAGGAGAAAGTTTTTTGCAGTGTAGATCCTGTAGGGGATCAGAAAAAATTGGAGCGGTGCTCCTAGTTAGCGAGTGCGGTGTTGTAGGCCTTGTGAGGCCTGTAGCAGTGATGAAGTCGGATAGGTCTCTGCAGCCTGACTTGCAGTTGGGGGCCAGTTGGCTATTGGGCCTGGCAAGTGATACAGTCTCTGCCCTGTGTTCAGGTTGGTTGTCTCTCCCACCGCCCCTGAGGTTTTATATGCATGGGGACTGTTGCTTTAAGGTCTGCTGCCTGCTTGGGACCTGTAGGGTGCTCTCCCACCCACCCACAAGTGGTATTGTTATGGCATGGGGGGTCTGCGGCTTAATACATTCCTCAGCACCCGATTTGCAGGGCTGCTGGTGTAGTGAGGGGGGGGGGGGCATGTGCTGTATCATGGGTTCCGGCACCTCGTACTGTTGGTCAGTCTAACCTTGGATCGGGCTGGCCTGCCGGTGCTTGTAGAAGATTAGGTCCTGGCGCTGCTAACTCGGTCGGACCTCTCTGTCCTCGCTTCCGCCATGGAGGCCTTCTCCCAAGCACCAGCTCCAGCTGGCGGCACATCTGTGGGGTCAGGATGGGACCGAATTGAGTGGGATGGGGCCTCAGCTGGGTGGTAGGCCGCAGCCGGGTCAGACGTCAAGACTACTCCAAAATGGTTTATATGTGGTCAGGTTAGTCCCTTCTAGTGTACTAGGGCCTGGTAGAGAAGGATGAAGGTCTCTAGAGCACTGGATGGCACTAGATTAACGTGTACTTGGAAGAGCTGGATTTCCAGCATCCATTCACTCCGGGACCTCATTGACTTCTATGGGACAGTTTTCTAGGCATGCTCTGTGACCTGTGCAGAGGTCATTGTAGAAGGAAAGAATAGATAAGCTTTGACAATCACCTATTGTGAATGATATCCTGTCTTATCTATACACAGAGGTGGTATCATCACAGGCAGGATTGGAATGACGGATATGCAGATAATTGCAGTAAAGTGATCTGTAGAGACCAAGAGGTGGCGCCTATTAGGCTTATTAGTCAGTGTGAAAATTGATGGATTCGGTTTTTTGTTTAAATATATATATTGACATGGAAAATTAAAAATATCATCAAAAATGTTTTAAAAATATGTTAAACATACAAATTTTATTTAAACAATAGGTTAATTTCTAATGACACATTCCCTTTAAAGAAGTTGTCACTTATCCCATATTCACAGTTTAGGGGTATCTGATCGGTTGGGGTCCGACTGCTGGGGCTCCTGTTAATCACTACAACCTGCATCCACGTACACCACTTGAATGGGGTGGCAGACAGCATGGGAGAGATTTATCAAAACTGGTGCAAAGGAAAACTGACTTAGTTGCCCCTAGCAACCAAACAGATTGATCCTTTCATTTTTCAAAGGAGCTCTGAAAAAAGAAAGATCGAATCTGATTGGTTGCTAGGGGCAACTAAGCCAGCTTGCCTTTGCACCAGTTTTGATAAATCTTCCCATATGAGTCTTTCATTCTAGTGATCGTCGAGGGCCGAAGCAGTGAAATCCCCACAGATCAGGCAATAAGTTGTCATGGGACAACAGCTTTAAAAGTGATAGCGTGGATTTGCATATTTATTTATGCTTTTGTCAACTTTTTTTAATGTGTTTTCCTCTTTAAAAAGCCACCTCCAGTTGCTAGCTGTACGCAGTACACACATTCTTTTTTTCGGTCCATGATGGATTTTTTAAACGCAGTATGCGCTGGCGTTTTTCAAGCGTATCTTAAATATTTCTCTATTAGAAAAAAAATTGCCTTAAAAAAACACATATGAAGAATGTGTGAACAGAAAAATTCCACAAAAACTAGTTGCAAAAAAATGCATGACATGAAAAAACACATGAGTTTTACCTGTGTTTTAGCTAGCAAAAAATAAATAAAAAGAAAAAGAAAAAGAAAACCAAAGCAAATGTGTGTGTGAAGGAAGCCATAAAGTGATTCCTTTAAGTTGCAAAGTTATTCCAGATTATGATTTTTATTATCATATTCTGTTGTTGAGGTCAACTAGTGATGCACTGAAAAACTAAGGGTGGCTGCACATAATGTGGATTACACATGGTTTTTCTGAGCAGATTCGGATGCGGATTTCTGAGCGGCTCGGATGCGGACCAAAACAACGGCCGCGTGCATGAGGCCTAATACAGAACCAGCAAAGTGAATGAGATTTGACTTTGCTTTTTTCCTTAGGTGTGGAAATTGACCGGCAGTGTGGATTTTAAAATCCGCAGCATATCAATTGTTTGTGCGATTACTGTTCCTATGTTTTGCAAGAAAAACAGATATATCAAGAGCACTATTAGATTTTACAAAACATTCTGAGGTTATACCACCAGGGGGCGCAAGTTAACAAATCTTTGTACATGGATAATGAGGAAAAGTTAATTATTTGTGTTTGTGTACATACTTGTACCTTGGTGACACAAGTTTCACAGCCTACTAAAACTATTTAAAAAAGAACCCACCACTCATTGCAGCTTCATAGGAAACACAAAATGTGCATACACACATATAAACATAGGTGTAAAATTATGTAGACAGCTGCAGGCTGGGAACCATTATCTTCATTAACTCCTCGGTGACCAAGGCTGTTTGGGCCTTAATGACCATGCCAGATTTTTGAATTCCAAATAGGGTGGAAATCCAAACAGTTTTAGGGTCCGTCCGTGAGTGTTTTGCAGATCCGTAAATTGCGGATCCGCAAAACACGGACACCTGCAATGTGTGATCCGCAATTTGCGGATCCGCACATCACAAACACTATAATAGAAAATGCCTTTTCTGGTCGGCAATTGCGGACAAAAATAGGACATGTTCTATTTTTTTCAGGAACGAAATTGCGGATCCCGAAAAAACGGATGCGGATCCCGAAAATGCGGATGCGGATCCAGGAAATGTGGATTTGCATCCGTTCCAGCCCCATTGAAAGTGAATGGGTCCGCAAATTGCGGAACGAATGCGGACCCAAATTACGGACGTGTGAATGGACCCTTACAGGTGTTTTTTTTTATTTACGGCGTTCGATGTGCGCTAAAACTGACAAGTTACTTTTTATTCTACAGGTCAGTACAAATCTGGCGATACCTTATATGTATAGGGGCAATCTATGCTTTTCATGGATACCATTCTAGGGTGAGTAAAAATTTTTGATAAATTTTTATTTCATTTTGTGGGAAACGAAGCGACCAAAAAAGGCAAATTGGCTATTTTTTCCATTTCGCTGTTTGCTGTATGCGGAAGATATTTTTATAGTATGGGCGTTTTTGCATGTGGCGATACCCAAGATGTGTATTTATTTATTTTTGGGAAAAGGGGGAGTGATTTGAATTTTTTTATTTTTTTATTTTATTTTTTAAAACTTTATTTTATTATATTTTTTTTACACTTTTTTATAGTTCCAATAGAGAACTATAACAAGCAATCATTAGATGCTACAGGCAGGCGCTCCATAGGAAACACTATGCAGCAGCCTCCTGTCATTCTCTATGACAGGGGCTGCTGCATACAAGCTCCAACTCGCACGGGAAGCCGGAGCATACCCGGAAGCACGCACTTCTTGTAATAGATGCGCTCAGATGCCATGGTCACATTAAAATAAATAAGCAAACCCCAAAATGTATCACCCCCTTTCTCCTGTCAAAAATATCCTCATTGTGGCACTGATCATATGTCTAAGGAGCAACCAGTGGCTTTGCAGCATAGTTAGGGTACTGGCTCTCCTTAAAGAAACCACCTTATATGGAGTGGCAATGCTCCATGGGAAAACAATATACAAAGAGGTATCTCCTAAGGAAAGAGAATAATCTTCAATGTTCAATGTTTCAGGCTCCATTGCATACTTGTGGAGGCAATGAGCTGTGACAGAAACCTCCAACAATGATCCCATTTTAAAAACTAGATCCCCTAACCCCTAGGATACCTGTGCCGTACAAGTACAGCACTGCGGGACGTAACTTAAGTCCCAGCACCGTACATGTACGGCGCTCTGATCGGGCGGGTACAGCGCCTGCATGCCCGCATCGGTGAATACACCAATACTTTGCCTCACAAAAAGTGTAATAACGAGCGACCAAAAAGTCATATGTACCCCAAAATAGTACCAATCAGTCACCTACAAACCAGCCCCTACATAAGACAATCGCCCAAACATTTTAAAAAATATGGCTTTCAGAAAATGGCAACAGAAAAACAAGATTTCTTTTCAAAATTATTTTACTGTGTAAAACTGAAATAACTGAAAAAAAAATTAGGTTTTGCAATTAGGTATTGCTACGTCCGTAACGACCTGTTCTATAAATCTACCCTTAACTTACAGAAAAAAAAATATAATGGAACGATTTGTACCTATGTTTTTCACATCAATATTTTTTTTATGACAGTGGATCAGTGGAAAAAAAACTAAAAGATATGTACTACTTTGGTATGTGATGTGGACTAAACACACCCATTTAAAGGGAACCTGTCATGTGGATATTTGATTATAATGTAACTAATTATATACAATCATTAACTACTAAAAAGTACCTTAGATGTATTCACTTACTGGTGTGACAGATGGTTACCTCATAATATACACACAAAGATGCCACATGCCGCATGCTAAAGAGCTGATTTGAGTCCAGCGTGACATCACTGAGTCCAGCGTTTTTTTAATTCAGAGCTATAGCCACTCCCCTGCCCACTTGCTGCTGATTCATATGGAAAATAACTGTCAATCAGCAGCAGGTAGGCGGGGAGAGTCAGGAGCTCATGAATATTCAGGACTCACCATTATGAGCTGGAGCTTTTCAATACAAGATGTTGGCAGATTGACTGGGTCAATTAAAGAAAGTGACCCAGCATTTCGCTAAGAGAATCAGTCACTTATTTATGTTGCCCTTAGTTAGGACACCATAAAACTGGTGACAGGTTCCCTTTAAGTCTATAGGTTCATGAAAATCACAGACACAACACGGATGGCATCTGTGTTGCGTCCGTTTTTCTTTTACCACTTATAGGAGATGCTGTTGAAAGGGTTAATTACTCTTACCGGTAATTGGATTTTCCAATAGCCTCCTCCAATGGCACTGACAGGAGGGTGCTCCCCGCCCACAGGACAGGAAACAACACGGAAGCTTAAACTTTAAAAGGGGACCTCCTCCCCTACCTAATCAGTAAATAACAAAGTACACGGTATTATATTAATCCAACCGGAATACAAGAATAATCATGAAATTATAATTGCAAGGGAAAAAAAAAAACTATGAAGGGTGGGAAAACCCAGTGCCGTTGGGGGAGGCTATTGGAAAATCCAATTATCTGTAAGAGTAATTAACCATTTTCCCGGCACCTCCCCCAACGGCACTAACAAGAGGAATAACAGAGGAGTTTTACTAGGGAGGGACTACTGTAGAAAGAATTCTGGGCCTAAAGGATAAATCCTGATTATGCATGATATTTAATTTGTAATGGTTGAAGAAAGTCATTGGATTTTCCCACACAGCTGCTTTGCAAATCTGTTCTATCGAGATGGACACATTTTCTGCCCAAGAGGTCAACACAGCCTGTGTTGAATGGGCTCTGAGTCCCTTCGGAGGATCTAGGTTCTTTTGAGCATAACAAAGAGAAATTGCTTGCTTTATCCATCTTGCAATGGTGGTTTTACTGGCCGCCTGACCTTTGTTAGGCCCTTGAAACTAAAAGAGGAGGTGATCCGATTTTCTATCTTCTTTCCAGACTTTCAGGTAGGCAAGCACACAAAGTCTTACATCCAGGTTATGAAAGCGCCTCTCTAAGTCTGTTGAAGGTGACGGACAGAATGATGGAAAAATAATCTCCTGACTACAGTGAAATCTGGATACTACCTTCGGTAGAAAGAATGGACAATGTCTTAAGATTATCCTGTCGTCTAGGATCCTAAGATATGGGGCACAGCAAAAGAAGGCCTGCATCTCTCCCACCCATCTTGCCGTTGTAATGGCCAGGAGGAAGGTAGTCTTTAAGGTCAGGAGTTTGAGAGAAATACCATCAATAGGCTCAAACGGAGAGTCCATCAGTGCCGTGAGGACTAAGTTCAAGTCCCAAGGTGGAACGGTAGAGTGTAATCTGGGGGAAACTCTGACTGCCCCCTTGATGAATCGTCTGATTAGCGGATGATCAGAAAGGTTTGCGTCCAGAAAAACTGCTAAATTGGAGATTTGCTTTCTAAGGGTGGATGGCTTAAGACGCTTGTTTAAACCCGTCTGCAGAAAATCTAAAATGACAGGCATGTTGAGTAAGAGACTTTGCTGAATCCTGTCACTAGAAAACAAAAGGAAGGCTTTCCACGTTCTGAAATAGATCCTGGAGGTTATGACTTTTCTACTCTTTAGTAAGGTAGAGATTACAGGGTCAGAGAGACATTTCTGCGTTCAATCTCCATGCCGTCAACTTCAGCTGAGAGACCCCTGTTTGGTGAACTGGCCCTTGTTGAAGAAGGCCTGGGAAAACTGGAAGGGTCCAGGATGTACCCTGCGACAGCTTGAGTAAGAGGGGAAACCAGGCCCCTTTTGGCCAGCATGGAGCAATCATAATGACCTGTGCTCTCTCTTCCGCCACCTTCATCAGGGTTCTCGGAATCAGGCTGATTGGGGGGAATACATATAGTAGCCCCCTTGGCCAGGGGCGAGATAGGGCGTCCACTATCTCCGAACCACCTAGGGGGGACAGGGAACAGAATAGTTTCCTGTTTCTCCAGTCTGCGAATAGATCCAAAACCGGAATGCCCCACATCCTGGTAATCTGAAGAAAGACATCGGCACGAAAAGTCCATTCTCCCTCTTTTAGAGCTTGACAGCTGAAGAAGTCGGCCACCAGATTGCTGCTTCCTTTTAAATGCATGGCAGTTAGAGAGGATAGATTTTTTTCTGCAAAAAGAAAGATATCCCTTGACGTTGCTGCCAGAGATCTGCTCCGGGTACCTACTTGCCGGTTTAAATAAGCAACTGTTGTCGTATTGTCCAACAGGATTTTTATATGATCGGGAGCGGTTCTTGAGTGAAGGGCTAGAAGAACTTCGTAGACTGCTCTGAGCTCTCTTAGGTTTGATGATGCCTTTAACATGGAGTCGTCCTAGACTCCTTGAACCACAAGGTCCCCTGCATGGCCTCCCCAGCCTCGACTGCTGGCATCTGTAGACACCACTAGAAGATTCTCTTGATGCCAGAAGACACCTCTCTGCAGATTCTTTCTTATTCTCCACCAAAGCCAGGGAATGTTTTGGGGACAGTGGAATTAAAACTTTCTTGTCCAGAGAGATTCTGCTGCCATCCCAAGATCCTAGAAGAAAGGCTTGCAGAATTCTGGTGTGGCTTTGTGCCCATCTGACAGCAGGGATAGAGGATGTCAGAATCCCCATGATTGTCATGATGTTTCTGATGGTAGTGGATATTGGACTGCAAAACTGATTTACCTTTAGTTGAAGGGTCAACTGTTTCTCTTCTGGAAGGAAGGACATCAGTAAGCAAGAGTCGAGAAGAACCCCTTAAAAGACTTTTTGCTGTGCTGGAACGAGGTTGGATTTTTTGACATTTATGATCCATCCCAGAACCGTGAAGGTCCTTTGGACAATGTCTAGATGTACCAGAAGCTGATCTTCTGATTCCGCTGCTAACAGGAAGTCGTCCAAGTACGGCACGATAAGAAAGCCCTGTAGATGAAGATAACCGGTTATTTCTACCACTACCTTCGTGAAAATTCTGGGAGCTGATGACAGGTCAAAGGGGAGCGCTTGAGGCGACCTCCCGTACATACTGCCTGAGAAATTTTTGATGATCTTTGAGAATGGGTACATGGTAGTATGCATCCTGCAAATCTATTGTCGCCATGTAGCAATGTTGAGGAAGCAGATTTATTGTTGATTTGATAGTCTCTTTCTTGAACTTTTTGTAAGATAGGCACTTGTTCAGACTCCTTAGATTTATAAGCCTGAACGATCCCCCTGGCTTTTTTATGAGGAAGACTGGAGAATAAAACCCCCACTTTTGCTGGCTTTCTGGAACTGGTTGAAGGACTTCTTTCTGAATTAAGCTGGTTATCTCTGTCCCAGGGATGACTGTTCCTCCTTTTTTGTCAAGGGTTTGTTGATGACAAAGTGGTCTTATGGGTAGGTACTGAATTCTTGCCTGACACCCCTTGATAGCCTGACACCCCCTTGAATAGCAGCTAGTATCCAAGGGGAGGCTCCTATTTCTCTCCATTGTGGAGCAAAGATTTTTTAATCTTGCTCCAACTTGGCCTCTGGCGTCATTGAGTGTTTTTTGATGCGTTATCAGGATTGAAGAGGAATCCCTTGCTTCTTCCTCTTGACGATTGCCACCTTCCTGAGTACTCTCTCTTCTTCTGATCGGGTTTAGGCTTCCTTTGACTATGAAAGGAGCGTCTCTGATGAAAATATTTCGAGTCAGTGGGAAACCCTTTTTTCTTATCAGAAGCCTGTTCTAAAACGTCATCCAATACTGACCCAAAAAGCCTATCCACTTCACAAGGGATGGAACATAACCGGTTCTTTGAACCAGCATCTTCCGACCAAGAGCGGAGCCATACGGCTCTGCGGGTGGTGTTAGAAATAGCAGCTGATCTTGCTGACAACCTGACTAAATCCGCCGAGGAGTCAGCCAGAAAATTTGAGGCTTGTTAAGCATGGGCAGTGAAGCCAAAATTTCTTCCATTGGGGTTTCTGCAGCAGGATGATCCTCTAGCTCAGGGGTATTTAACTGGCGGACCATGGTTGCCAGCTGTCCGGACTCCGGCATGCACCCGGGTGCCAGCTCTCAGAGGGTGCCACAGTCCAGAAGCAATGAGCGCTTCCATCAATACAGATGGAAGCGCTCATTGCTGGAGTGCAGGAGCTGCTGTCCTGTCACTCACCGCACTGCTCCCCGCGCTCTTCCCCTCCTTCAGGCCGGCGGCTCTCTGAATGGTGAAGCGCAGGAAGACTTCTTCCTGCTCCCCCATTCAGCCTGTAGGCACAGATTGCGTGGCTGGCTTGTGTGGGCGGAGCCTGCAGTCCAAAAATCTGCATAAGCTCCGCCCACACAGTGCTTCAGAGCGATCTGTGTCTGCATGGGAGAGAGGACTGTGAGCTTCAGGAACAGGACAAGGTGAGTAGGTACTGTGTTTTTTGTTTTTATTTTAACACAGAGGGGGCAAAATGGGTATTTCTACTCTGGAGGGGGCACAATGGGCATTTGTAATATGAAGAGGGTACAATGGGCATTGCGAATGTGAAGGGGGCACAATGGGCATTGCGAATGTGAAGAGGGCACAATGGGTATTTCTACTCTGGAGGGGGCACAATGGGCATTTCTACTCTGGAGGGGGCTCAATGGGCATTTGTAATATGAAGAGGGCACAATGGGCATTGCGAATGTGAAGGGGGCACAATGGGCATTTCCACTCTGTAGGGGGCACAATAAGCATTGCTAATGTGAAGAGGGCACAATGGGTATTTCTACTCTGGAGGGGGCACAATGGGCATTGCTAATGTGAAGAGGGCACAATGGGCATTTCTACTCTGGAAGGGGCACAATGGATATTTCTACTCTGGATTGGGCACAATGGGCATTTCTACTCTGGAGGGGGCACAATGGGCATTGCAAATGTGAAGGGGCACAATGGGCATTTCTACTCTGGAGGGGGCACAATGGGCATTTCTACTATGGAGGGGGCACAGTACACAGAGGGCATTACTACTATGAAGGGGGCACAGAGGGTATTATTACTGTGAAGGGGGCACAATGGGCATTACTAGCACCGAGGACATTACTCCTATTAAGGGGGCACAATGGGGATTTCTACTATAGAGGGGGCACAGAGGGCATTATTACTGTGAAGAGGCACAATGGGTATTATTACTATGAAGAAGGCATTACAACCGTGAAGGGGCACAGATAGGGCATTACTACTGTGAAAGGGGCAAAGAGAGGGCATTACTACTATGAGGGGGCACTTAGGGTATTCATACTCTGTGGGGAGGAACTAAGGAGGCATCGCAATGTGTCAGGGACACTAAGGAGCATCATAATGTGTGGGGGCACCAAGGGATCACCCTGCTGTGAGGGTGCCCTTAGGGGTATCACACTCTGTGGAGCACTAAAGGGATATCATACTGTCTAAGGGGAATTAAAGGGGCATCATTATTGTTAGGGAGCACGGATAGGACATTCTTACTGTTTGGTCGGCAGAAAGGAGATTAGGTGGGCTTGGAGGTGTGGATCATTGTAAAAAAAACAATAATAATGTAGCGCTACACGCCAATGGTGTTGTCCCTTCTTATATAATTTTTTGTTTTGCAGCTTGGACCTTCATCCTACGGTAGACTCAGTATAAAAATAAGACGGGATGTCCAGCTTCCAAAAAAGACGTAGTTCTTTATTCCAATAGCACACAGAATAAAAAATCCAACATGGCAAGCAAGACTTGCTTGCCATGTTGGACTTTTTATTCTGTGTACTATTGGAATAAAGAACTACGTCTTTTTTGGAAGCTGGACATCCCGTCTTATTTTGATACAGTTCTAAACTTGGTGCCTTTTCAAAGCACAGTCCGTGCTTCCATCTCAAGACTGTTCAGGTGAGCGCAGCCCTTGGAACTTTTTACCTACGGTAGACTCGGGTATGTGGACCTTTACAAAAAGTATTTGTGTACCCCTGCTTTAGCTGATTAAGCCATACTGATAGGGATCTGGCGGTACAGGTTGATGCAATGCTTGGTCTGAACATGGCTGTATTAACTTCCCAAGCCATTTTTTTGTAAGTTCTCACACTTCTTATCATTGGATCACAGAGTAACCCCATGTCCTCAAACGGGAGAGAGGATTTTTTGGATATCCGTGCCACTGGAGCATAAATCTTTGGAGTTTTATCCCAAAGATTTGAGTCAGAGTCCAGCACCCGGCTTCCTCACTGTGACATATTCAGCGCAGGTGCAGTGAGGAAGCCAGAAACCGCTGAGCGTCCTTCCCTCACTGTGCCTGCGCCGAATACTGAACAGGACGGCACAGACGCGAGATTTTCTTAGTAGACATGGCCGGCGGGAGGCGAGCAGCGCTGCCCTGGCCCTGTCAATCAAGTGAAGTAGGGCGTGAAAAGATGTGGGTAAACGGAACCTCTAGGAACAGGTGCAACGCCCTCTCCTGCTCCTAGAGGCTAATTAGCATATTATAAAAGTTTGTTTTTCTCAATAAAGGCTTCAGGCAGTGAGATGGCACTAATATAGTTATGTTCAGCTGACATTAGCACATCGCTAATGTCAGCCAGCTTAATACCCATTTTTTAGGTGACAGAAACCCTTTAACTTCTTTACGAATCATACTCCGCATGGAGTCTAAGAAGGAAGGAGATTCTTCAGCCACCACTTTTTCAGCACATCTGGGGCAAAGTGGTTTCTTGGCTTTAGATATAAATGACTTTTTGCAGACTTGCAGTGCATTTTATTGCAACTAGAATCAGACTCCGGTGCCTTGGAGGTGTCTCTACCCTATAAGATTTAAACAAAAAATTAAAATGAATAGGGTTCAGAAAACTTCCAAGGGATAAACACCAGCACCAGGCACCCAGTGTGGAAAATAGGCATCACCTAACCCCTAACCAATATCTGCCTAAGTCAGGAGAGGAAGCTTACCAGGCTGATGGTGCTTGCGGCCACATCCAGAGACTTGCGGGCGGAATCCGGGTCAGTAGGAGCCGACATTATAGGCAAGGGAACAGCGCGTGTCGATGTTCCCTGCATCCAGCCTCCATTAAAATTTCCCGGCCTTCTGCAGGACGTCCGTGTGCGCGCGACGCTGCTGCGCAGTGACATCACGACGCACACAACACCCCCAAGCAGAACGAGACTCTTCGGGAGTCTCTGCCCACCGAAATGCCGCAAGCAGAGCATGCAGGACAGAGCCCGGGGCTGCCTTACAATAGGACTTACGCTAAGGTACAGGGAAGGGAGGCCACGCGCCCCCAGAGCCCCTGACCACTGCAACAGCCCTCCCCAAGTAGGGGGAAGAGATCAGGTCGTGCGCTTAGTATTGCTGCGAATCCACACAGGACGAGCTTCCACGCTATCTGGGACAGGAAACAACACTGATTAGGTAGGTGAGGAGGCCCCCCCTCCTGTCAGTGCCGTTGGGGGAGGCGCTGGGGAAAATTTATTTTCAGTTAAGCAGTGTCCGTGGAATACGGATGACACACGGAGGGCAAAGAACGGACACATGGACTGAACATCAATTCTTCATGGACATCTTCGTGGATGAAAGACAGACAGATTTTTTTCACGGATGCAAATGGAAACTAAAATGTTCTATTTTTTGCAGTGCGGACAGATCTATTCAAGCTGAATGGAAGGTCTATTTAATATTCAAGCTGAATGGATTTGGATATGTCTGCGGAATCTGCACGGATGTTGCCCGTGCATTGGGGACCGCAAATTGCGGTCCCCAATGCACAGAATGCCAAGCAATAGCCATGTGCATGAGGCCTAAGGCCTCATGCACACGGCCGTTCCGTGCATTGGGGACCGCAATTTGCGGTCCCCAACGCATGGATCGAGACCCATTCAACTTGAATGGATCCGTGCGCCCCGCAAAAAAATAGAACACGTTCTATTTTTTTGCGGTGCAGAGGCACGGACAGAAACACCACGGAAGCACTCGTCAAGTGAATGGGTCCGCATCAGTGATTCGGGGAGCACAGGGCCGATGCCCACATATTGCTGACCCGCAATACGGCCACGGCCGTGTGCATGATGCCTTATACTGATGAAAAATACTGACCTGAGTACTGCCATGTGAAAGTGGCCATGCTCACAACCAAAGCAGTAGTGTTGAGATTAAGTCTATCCTTTCACCCTTGGATGCCACAGGAAAAAAAAACAAAAAAAACTTGAATTAAGGATAATAAAGAGAATAATATTCTATGGATAAGGGGTTGTCTCACTTCAGTAAGTTGCATTTATCATGTAGAGGAAAAAGTTAATACAAACCACTTACTAATGTATTGTGATTGCCCATATTGCTTCCTTTGCTGGCAGGATTTATTTTTCCATCACATTATACACTGCTCGTTGTCATGGTTACAGACCACCCTGCAATCCATCAGTGGTGGTCGTGCTTGCACACTATAGGAAAAAGCATCAGCCTCCCTGGTGGCCGGGACCATGGGAGTGCACATAAGCTAGTGCTTTTTCCTATACTGTGCAAGCATGACCACCACTGATGGATTGCAGGGTGGTGTGTAACCATGGAAACGACCAGTGTATAATGTGATGTAAAAATGAATCCAGCCAGTAAAGGAAGCAATATGGATAACAATATATTAGTAAGTGCCTTGTATTAACTTTCCCTACACGAAAAAATGCCACTTACTGGAGTAAGACAACCCCTTTAAGAATGTCTTTTCAGCTGTGCATCCTGACAGCATAGGTTGGCATACTTTTTTTATTCAAATGTATGGGAAACTGTAATTAACAAAGCCTTCTAATGTAAGGTCATCCTGAAAAAAAAATGAAAAATGGAGCAAAATGGCTGATTACAGAGAACCACGGATTGTATGGCTCAAAAAAGACATGTTGGTGGTGTGGTCCCTTATGATTTTAGGGGCCTGTCACTTATGTGGATGTGTTGTGTTTTTTTTTGGAACTTACTCTGCCAGCAAGGAGTTCAATAAAACTCATGAGATAAGTATCTCTGTAAGCACAGTAATACAAATATTGTGTCAGTCATTGTGGGGAACCATCATCTGACTCCTCACTGCAGGGCTGGTTCTTCAAAAAAAATAACCACATCACATACGGCTAAAATCAGCGTGTCTGTCACCACACAATAAGGGTCCAGAAAAGTTCCCGGTGAAGGGAATATCACCCAATTTTAAAACCAGACAGACTGACACATTTTTCTAATCTGTTTTTATTTTCCGACTGTAGAATTTTTAATTTGCTGAACATGATTATGGGGGCTGCTATAATACCTGAGCTGTACTTAACAGCATTTAGAAAGATGCTGTGCAGCAGCTACCATGCACCATAGGCAAAATGGACAGGAGGGGACCTCACTGACTGACAAGTTTTCTAGGCATGTTCTGTACCATGTAAAAATCAGGAGAGGGTAGAAAAGCACAGTGGTTAAGTGGTTAGCACTGATTAGAGATTAGGGAAGTTTAGGGAATAAGATCAATGAACTTGAGTCTATAATGGCATCTGAGAATATAGATTTAGTGGCCGTTACTGAGACATGGTTTAATGGGAGTAATGACTGGGATATAACAATACCAGGGTTCTCTCTATATAGGAAAGACAGAGAAGGCAAGAAAGGGGAGGGGTGGCCCTGTATGTGAAAGATAGCATAAAAGAGACGATTACTCTTACCGGTAATTGGATTTTCCAATAGCCTCTACAACGGCACTCCAGGAGGGTGTCCCCACCTCCCCAGGACAGGAAACAATGTAGAAGCTCAATCTTAAAAGGCTCCCTCCCCTTACCTGCTTCAGTTAATGATATAGGACTGTATTGATATAATGATGATAATAATATAACATAACATAACATATCCCACAATAATTAACACAACTTGGGTAGGGAATCAAGTGCCGTTGTGGAGGCTATTGGAAAATCCAATTACCAGTAAGAGTAATCGTCTCTTTTCCCCGGCGCCTCCACAACGGCACTCCAGGAGGATTAATAGAGAAACAAACTCTAGGGTGGGACTACTGCAGATAAGACTTTTCTGCCATACAATAAATCATGATCTTGGAGTACATCTAATTTATAATGTTTAAAGAAAGTATTTGGGTTTTTCCAAATAGCTGCTCTGCATATTTGCTCTACTGAGGCAGAAGCATTCTCTGCCCATGAGGCCGACACTGCTCTGGTATAGTGTGCTTTGATCCCTTTAGGAGGTGTCAAGCTTCTCTGCAGGTAACAGAACTCAATGGTATTTCGGATCCATCTGGATATGGTACTCTTGCTTGCCGCTGATCCCTTATGCTGACCTTGATACTGAAGGAGGAGATGATCCGATCTTCTGAATACTCCTGAGACTTCCAGGTAAGTTAACAGCCATCTTCTGACATCCAAATTATGGTATTTTATTTCTAAGTCAGAAGCCGGATTTTCACAAAAGGATGGAAGCGACACCTCCTGTTGGCGATGGAATTTTGAGGCCACCTTGGGTAGGAACATCGGGGTGTGTCTAAGGATAATACGGTCCTCTAACACTGTGAGATAGGGTGCTTTGCAGGAAAAAGCCTGAAACTCGCCTACTCTTCTGGCAGATGTTATTGCCAGCAAAAAGGTGTTTTTTAGAGTCAGGAATTTAAGTGGGATCTCCTGCAAAGGCTCAAAGGGTGCTTCCTTTAAAACCTCTAATACTAAATTCAGGTCCCAAGGAGGAATGGTAGAATGGATAAATGTGCATTTTCTGAATGCTCCTTTTATGAATCGCTTTATCAATGGTAAGTCTGCTAGTTTTACTTCAAGAAAGCTACTTAATGCTGAGACTTGCACCTTTATGGTATTAGGTCTGAGACCTTTGTCAAGGCCTGCCTGCAAGAAGTCCAGTATGAGTGGAATATTAGCTTCTTGACTGTGGTACAGTCTGTCTCCTGCAAACTCCAGAAATGTTTTCCATGTTCTTCTGTAGATCCGTGAGGTAGAGTCCTTCTTACTACAAAGTAGAGTGGATATTACAGACTCCGATAGGCCTCTTTGTTGTAAGTGGACCTGTTCACTTTCCACGCTGTTAAATGAAGTCTTGCTACATCTGGATGGAGCACTGGACCTTGGCGTAGTAGTCCCGGATTCGATGGGAGAGACCAGAATTGACCTGCCGATAGAATGTAGAGGAGGGGAAACCAGGACCTTTTTGGCCAAAATGGAGCAATCAGTATTAATTGTGCCTCTTCTTCTATTACCTTTACTAACACCTTCGGAATTATACTTTAAGGGGGAAAGGCATACAGGAGATCTTTCGGCCATGGACAAGACAGAGCGTCCACCATTAGTGGGTGATCCCTGCTTGAGAGAGAATCGAATAACTCTAGTTGTTTGTTCTTTTGATTTGCAAAGAGATCCACTTTTGGTAACCCCCATCTGAGAGATATTTGTCTGAACATGTTGGGATCTAATGACCGTTCTCCCACTCTTAGATCCTCTCTGCTGAGATAATCCGCTACTCTGTTTTCCTCGCCTTTCAGATGGACCGCTACCAGGGACTTTATATTCTTCTCTGCCCAACTGAAAATTTTCCATGAGAATTGTAATTCTTTGCTTATTGTACCTCCCTGTCGGTTTAAGTAGGCTACTGTGGTAGCGTTGTCAGACAGTATCTTTACGCGATGGGATCTTACATACAGAAGACGACACATAAGAACTTCCAGCACTCCCGACAGCTTCCTTATGTTTGAAGAGGCTGCGGACATCTCTGGGATCCAGGTGCCCTGGACTACCTGATTTCCTGTATGGACTCCCCATCCTCGGCTGCTGGCACCTGTTGTTATGATGATCTGATCTGCCGGTCACCAGAAAACTCCTCTTTGGAGATTTTTCTTTATCTTCCACCAGAAGAGAGACATCTTCACTCTTACTGGAACTTCTATTCTCTTGTTTAAGGAACTTTGATCTCCGTCCCAGAATTCCAGGAGAAATTTTTGTAATGTCCTTGTATGATGCTGGGTCCATCGCACTGCGGGGATAGTGGATGTTAGATGTCCCAACAGTCTCATGATGTCCCTTATGGCCACTCTTCTGGCTTCGCAGAATTGGGAGATCTTTTGACTTATAATTATCTGTTTTTCTGGAGGTAAAAAGGACATGAGGTTGTGTGAATCTAGCAGGATTCCTAAGAATTTCTTCTGCTGACTGTGAACCAGGTCGTATTTCTGGGTATTTATTAGCCAGCCTAACTCGGTCAGCTTTTCCTGCACCGTCTTCAGATGCCCCTGGAGGTCCTGAAGAGATTAACCTGCTATTAAAAGGTAGTCTAAATATGGGACCACTATTATACCCTGAAGATGTAGATATCCCGTCACCTTGGCCATAATTTTGGAAAATATTCTTGGGGCTGATGACAGCCCGAAGGAAGTGCTTGAAACTGAAAGTGGTACTCCTGACCTCCTAGGAGTATTGCCATTCTGAGATATTTTTGGTATGCTCTGTGTATGGGAACATGGTAATATGCGTCCGAGAGGTCTATAGTTACCATGTAACAGTTGCGAGATAGGAGATTCACTGTGGATCTGATCGATTCCATTTTGAATCTTTTGTAGGTATTTTTTTTAGCTTTTTTAAATTGAATATTAGTCTGAAGGACTTGTTTGGTTTTTGAATACGGAATATGGGAGAGTAAAATCCCCACCTTTCCTGATCTTGCGGAACTGGGACAATTACGTCTTTCTTTAGGAGAGATAATATTTCCATCTCTAAGGCCTGCTGTCTTTCTGATCTTGTTGATGGTGAAACATTCCGGAGGAGGCATATCGAACTCTAGTTTGTACCCCATGCATATGGTGTTTATAACCCAAGGGGCGGAAGAAATCTTTTCCCAGGCTGTGGAGAACATCTTTAACCTGCCACCTACTTGAGGCCTGGCGTCATTGGCCGGGTTTAGAAGTGGATTCTGGGTTGAATAGAAACCCCCTCCCCTCTTCCTCTGGAGGATTGCCATCTTCCAGTACTGTCCTTTCTCTTCTGGTCTGGTCTATTTCTCCTTTGATTCCGAAAGGACCGACACTGCTGGTAAAACTTTGATTCTGAAGGAAATCCCTTCTTTTTGTCTGATGCTTTTTCTAAAATGTCCTCAAGGACTGACCCGAACAGCTTATCTCCCTCACACGGAATAGAGCATAGCCGACTCTTTGAACTGGCATCGCCGGACCAAGATCTAAGCCATATAGCTCTTCTTGTAGAATTGGAGAGGGCTGAGGATCTAGCAGAGAGTTTCACCAGGTCTGCGGATGCATCCGACAGGAAATTACAGGCCTGTTTTAAGGTAGGTATTGAGGCCAGGATCTCCTCCCTTGGAGTCCCTGCCGCCAGGTGTTCTTCAAGCTGTGTTAGCCAGACTGACAGGGATCTTGACGTGCAGGTAGCGGCTATCTTTGTCTCCCATGCACGTTTTAACAGACCCTCGCATTTTTTATCCATGGGGTCTTTTAAAAGGCCCATGTCTTCGAAGGGAAGAGAAGTTTTCTTAGATATCCTGGCGACAGGCGCATCCATCTTAGGCGTCTAGTCCCACACTACTGAATCCTCCTCAGTAAATGGATATTTCCTTTTAAAGGAGGCAGGAATTTAATTATTTTTCTCTGGATCCTTCTACTCCTTTTTAACATCTTAATGTTACTATGTACAGGAAAGACCTTTCTTTTCTTTTCTCCCAGCCCCTGGAACATTCTGTCCTGAATGGACTGAGGCTCCTTAGTCTCTTCTATTTTCATTGTAGCCCTAATGGTCCTTAATAGCCTTTCTGTATCTTCTGGGCTACAAAGGGGTCTCCCTGATTCCTCATCAGAGGATTCAGATTCCTCAAGGGATAATACTTCTCCCTCCTCAGAGTCAGGCTCCAACTGACGGTCCGACAACTGGGATCTTTGAAAGGTAGAGGGCTGAGGAGAACACGGAGGGAGCCTTGTCAATTGCCGATTTAACCTCTTCCTTAACCATGTCTCGGATTGATTCAAGGAAAGAGGGCGATTCCTCCGAAACTATTTTGTCCGTACATTTTGGACATAGTGTTTTCTTTGATTTGGAGGGCAGGGATTTTTTACATATTGCAAATTTTTTCTTGGATAATGAATCCTCAGACCTTCTGGTGCTGGTGTCCTTGCCCTGTAAAGTAATATAATTTTTTTTTTTTTTAGGGCTACACTATTAACATCAGCACCGCACCAGTGAGGGAAATAATAATGTGCTTCCCCCACCCCCCCCTTTTAGCAGGGTCAGTTAAACAAGAAGGAGGCTTACCAGGCTCTGGGCGGCATGATCCACAGGCTTACGGGACTCGGGAGCTTCCACGGGAGCCGACATGTCATCGGTCAGCGATGCTGGACGCCGAACTCCGCGCTCCCGGCCCTATATCTTCCAGTTCTCTGACGTCACCCGCCACCGGAAGTGACGCAGACAACTGGCAACTTAACTTCCGGCCTGTGCGCACACGCGCGATCCCTCGTTCCTGCAATGAGCCAGGGAACGGAAGCCCGGGGCTGCCTCCACCGAAGGACTTATGTCGAAGGAACGGGGACAGGAACCTGCCAACTCCCGCCCTCTGCACGGCCCTCTCGAATGGGGCAATCTTATCTAGGCCGTGCGTCCATGAACCCCTGACGTAGCAGGAGCGGCTTCCACGCGATCCCGAGGATAGGAAACAACAAACTGAAGCAGGTAAGGGGAGGGGGCCTTTTAAGATTGAGCTTCTACGTTGTTTCCTGTCCTGGGGAGGCAGGGACACCCTCCTGGAGTGCCGTTGTGGAGGCACCGGGGAAAATCTAATTTTATACAAGTAAGCGAGACCAATTTAGAGTCAGTTTGGGTTACCTTGCAGCTTGATAATCATAAGGTTACTCGTGTAGGTGTGATATATAGACCACCTAGCCAAGTCAAAGAATTAGATGATCTACTAGTTGAGGAAATAGCTAAAATGACATTGAAAGGGGAAGTTATCATTATGGGAGACTTTAATCTTCCTGATGAAAACTGGAAAACCAAAATAGCTAGTTCTGCCTGGAGTACAGATATTCTAAATTCCCTACTGTGATTATCTCTACAACAAGTAGTTGAGGAGCCAACCCGGAAAGAGGCCATTTTAGATTTAGTATTCACAAATGGGAATTTGGTATCTGATATTACTGTAGGGGAAAGCTTGGGATCTAGTGATCACCAGTCAGTGTGGTTTACTATAAGTACAGTGACTGAGTCACACCACACAAAAAAAAAAGTTTTAGATTTTAGAAAAACTGACTTTTCTAAAATTAGATTAGTGGTATACGAGTCCCTATCAGATTGGAACAGTTTCAATGGAGTCCAGGAGAAATGGGACTACTTAAAAGTAGCACTATTGAAGGCAACAGATAATTGCATTAGGCTTGTCAGTAAAAGCAAAAAAAGGAAGAGACCACTGTGGTACTCAGCAGACGTGGCCAAACAAGTTATAAGAGCTTCTAAAGCACAGGCAGAAGAGAAATTAGCTCAGTCAGTGATAAAAGGCGATAAGACATTCTTCAGATACATAAATGAAAAAAGGAAACTAAAACAAGGAATTAAATTAAAAACAAAAGAAGGAAGGTATATGGAAGAAGATAAAGAACTAGCTGACTGCCTCAATGAATACTTCTGTTCAGTTTTTACAAAGGAAAATGAAGGAAAAGGACCTCAGTTAGGAAGGAAGACTAATAAATCTTTTGATGCATTTGTCTTTACAGAGAAAGAGGTTCTAAGTCAGCTGTCTAAAATTAATACAAATAAGTCACAGGGGCCTGATGGGATACACCCAAAGCTATTAAAAGAGCTTAGCGGTGAACTAGCAAAACCATTAACAGATTTATTTAACCAATCACTGGTAACAGGAGTCGTCCCAGAAGATTGGAAATTAGCAAATGTTGTGCCCATTCACAAGAAAGGTAGTAGGGAGGAATTGGGCAACTATAGGCCAGTAAGCCTGACATCAATAGTGGGGAAATTAATGGAAACCATACTTAAGGAGAGGATTGTGGAACATCTAAAATCCCATGGATTGAAAGATGAAAAACAGCATGGGTTTAGTTCAGGGAGATCATGTCAAACTAATCTTATTGATTTTTTTGATTGGGTGACTAAAATAATAGATGGCGGAGGTGCAGTAGACATCGCTTATCTAGACTTTAGTAAGGCTTTTGATACTGTCCCACATAGAAAGCTTATCAATAAATTGCAGTCTTTGTGCTTGGACTCCCATATTGTTGAATGGATTAGGCAGTGGCTGAGGGACAGACAACAGAGGGTTATAGTCAATGGAGTATATTCAGACCATGGTCTTGTTACCAGTGGGGTACCTCAGGGATCTGTTCTGGGACCCATATTGTTTAATATCTTTATCAGCAAAATTGCAGAAGGCCTCGATGGTGTCTTTTTGCTGATGACACAAAGATTTGTAACAGGGTTGATGTTCCTGGAGGGATACACCAAATGGAAAAGGATTTAGGAAAACTAGAGGAATGGTCAAAAATCTGGCAACTAAAATTTAATGTTGATAAGTGCAAGATAATGCACCTGGGGCGTAAAAACCCAAGAGCAGAATATAAAATCAGTGATACAGTCCTAACCTCAGTATCTGAGGAAAGGGATTTAGGGGTCATTATTTCAGAAGACTTAAAGGTAGGCAGACAATGTCAGAGCAGCAGGAAATGCTAGCAGAATGCTTGGATGTATAGGGGGGGGGCATTACCAGTAGAAAGAGGGAGGTGCTCATGCCGCTCTACAGAGCACTAGTGAGACCTCATTTGGAGTATTGTGCGCAGTACTGGAGACCATATCTCCAGAAGGGTATTGATACTTTGGAGAGAGTACAGAGAAGAGCTACTAAACTAGTTCATGGATTGCAGGATAAAACTTACCAGGAAAGATTAAAGGACCTTAACATGTATAGCTTGGAAGAAAGACAAGACAGAGGGGATATGATAGAAACTTTTAAATACATAAAGGGAATCAACAAGGTAAAAGAGGAGAGAATATTTAAAAGAAGAAACACTGCTACAAGAGGACATAGTTTTAAAAATTAGAGGGGCAAAGGTTTAAAAGTAATATCAGGAAGTATTAACTTTACTGAGGGAGTAGTGGATGCATGGAATAGCCTTCCTGCAGAAGTGGTAACTGCAAATACAGTGAAGGAGTTTAAGCATGCATGGGATAGGCATAAGGCCATCCTTCTTATAAGATAGGGCCAAGAGCTATTTATAGTATTCAGTATATTGGGCAGACTAGATGGGCCAAATGGTTCTTATCTGCTGACACATACTATGTTTCTATGATGCCTTGCATCCATGTTGACCAAGGACAACATCTGCATTCAGTTTGTATGTTCTCAGTTTGTTTGTGTGGGTTTTCTCCCACACTCCAAAGACATACTGATAGGGAACTTAGATTGTGAACTCCATTGGGGACAGCAAGTGATGCTAGTGTCTGTAAAGCGCTGCGGAATATGTCAGCGCTATATACCGTGAGTAAAATAAATAAAAAATTGTGAATGTTGTATATGTGATATGTTATTCTGCCTCGAACGATAAGCAGATAACTGCAGTAAAGTGATGCCTATTATAAGGTTAGGTTCACATCCTTGCTAAAGATCATCCACTACCCTGCTCTGGCAGAGCAACAGACTACCAGTTACCATAGCTGGATACCACCCTGCCTGATCCCCACTGACTAAGGGGATCCAGTGGCTTTCTGGCATAAAGGCTGGCTTTCAGCTAGACAAATACTGCTGCACAAAGCAGTATTTGTCCAGCTAAAAGCTGGCATTTATGCCAGAAAGCCTTCCCCTGAGGAAGGGAAACACTTGTTGGGGTTGGTTTGAGGCGCCATATTGGGTCTGTATTACTTATTTGTGCGGTTTTGGATATTAATTTGGATGTCCTGCTTTATTTGGTTATACCTTGCTGCTATTATTGCGTCATTTATAATAATTTAAGTCTTTGGTGCCTCATCTGTGGTGTATGTCAATGCCTTATATTTGTTTGTTTTTTAAATTGTGCAATACAATAATGTCTCATTTTTTTACCATAATGTATGTAGTGTGCATTCTTTATCGGTGTTGTTTGGTATATGCATCTGCATTGTTATCCAAGGGTCCTAAGTTTATGGGTGTTTAGCCCCTCCAAATAAGAGGCAAATGGAGGAAAGAACATGGCAGCATTTTGTGCTGCACTGTGGTATTTGGCTCTGCTGGGATGATATTTTGTGCTGCACTATAGTATTACTGGCCCCACCTCCTTGTGTTGGGTGAAGGGTGCCTTTTTCTTTGTACTAATGGAAGGATACGAATATGAGCAGTTACATATCCTTATTACTCTCTCCACCTAATCATGGCGTTTATGGATTCAGTGACTGGCATCTGAATAATGGTGATTTTTGTTATATTAAGTTCTGGCTATTATGTGAAGATATGTGGATGCCGGCATAGACTTAGGATACTTTCACACTAGCGACAAGGAACTCATGCCGAGAGGCGGCCGGACTAAAAGTACGACATGTAGTACCTTTAGTCCGTCCGCCTCTCAGCATGCACTGTCGTGCTGCCACCGGAACTACGCCCTGCTTCCATTATAGACAATGGGGCCGGAGCGGTAGTCCGGGGGCACGCGTGCACTAGCGGCAAGACGGATCCTACAGGCTGTTCACCCGCAGGAACAGCCTGCCGGAGGTCCTTGCCGCTAGTGTGAAACTAGCCTTAAAGGGGTTCTCTGGGAATTAAGAAAATGAAAATACTTAAATATTACTTTATTATAAATCTATTACCAAATACCTTTTATTAGTTATAATGGCTCGTTTTGTCCGGGGAGCAATCATTAGGAAAAATAAAATGGTCGCCATCCTACTAGTCCACAGAAAACCTGTCCTTCTTACACAGAAGGACAAGTTAAAGAGCTGCGCCATCTTCCTCTCTTACTTGTCAGGGATTATGATCCTGAATACAGTTTAATATGATCTTCAGATTAATCTCTGTGGGGGTGGAGTTCATGAGGAGACATGAAGTACATAGAGGAGATGGGGGGTGTAGATAATGAGCAGCAGCACTTGTATGCAGTCTCCATTACCACAGCCCCACATTACCTTTCCTGTCTGTCCTCTCTGTACTTCATGTCTCCTCAAGAACTCCATTCCTACAGAGATTTAGCTGAAGATCTTATCAGCTGTATTCAGGATCATAATCCCTGACAAGCAGAGCAGAGAGGAGGATGAGGCAGCTCTTTACCTCAGTGATGTAAAGTAACTTGTCTTGCTGTGTGATTAGGACAGGTTTTGTGTGTGTTAATAGAACGGCGGCCATTTTATTTCTCCTAATGGTTGCTCCCTAGACCAAATGAACCATTATAGCTAATGATATGTATTTGGGAATATATTTATACTAAAGTAATATTTAAGTATTTTCATTTACTTAATTCCTGGAGAAGCCCTTTAAGTGACATGTATGAACTCTACACGTTTTGAGCTTTGATTTTCAGGAGGTTGTGTGTCTAAGGTTCTGAACGGTTAAGAGTTAGCTAAAAACATACCCGGTAATTTGTATACATTTTTTTATACAAAACTTTGAGCTTTGATGCAGAATTGCATGAAGGCACACATTTTGGGTTATAGGTCTCATGTTCACAATATGCCGTGTGTCTAGTTTCACAAAATAATATATATAGGTATAGGGGTATAATTTATTTGTTCGGCTGTGTGGAAATAGCTCAGGCAGTAAAAGTATTAAAATAAAAAAAAAGGAGATTTTTTGTGAAACTCACCTGTAAAATCTTTTTCTTGTCTTTTCCATTGGGGGACACAGACCATGGGTATAGCTTAGGCCACCACTAGGAGGAGACACTATGCAAATAATAAAAAACAGCTCCTCCTCCACTGGCTATACCCCCATGCTCCAACAGGAGGACCTCAGTGCGTGCAAAAGCAGTAGGAGAAGAAGATCAGAAACCAAATATTAACAAAGAAAAGCAGAACCAAGGAACACCGCCATCGGGTCGTTAACCAGAAGGTCCCACTAGAATAGAACCAACCCCTCCTGCAACAGACAAGAATGGGTGGGAGCTGTGTCCCCCAATGGAAAAGACGAGAAAAAGATTTTACAGGTGAGTTTCACAAAAAATCTCCTTTTCTCGCCCATTCCATTGGGGGACACAGACCATGGGACGTCCTAGAGCAGTCCATGGGGTGGGAAGACCAGCACCTCCAGAGGGAAAACGTCCAACAGTTAAACAGGAACCACAGCCTGCAATACCTTGCGCCCTAGGGCAGCATCAGCCAACGCCAAAGAGTGCAGCTGGTAGAATTTGTAAAGGTATGAAAGGACGACCAGGTGGCCGCCTTACAAAGTTGTGATGTAGAGGCTCGATTGCGCCTAGCCAGGAGGCCCCCACCACCCTGGTGGAGTGGGGAGACCCTACCTCGGGACAGATAGGCCATGGCAATAGTCAACCGAACCCACCGAGCCACAGTGACCTTGGAGGCCGCCAGACCCTTACGAGGCCCCTCGGGAACCACAAAAAGGGAGTCCGAGCGGCGAAATGGGGCAGTAACAGATTACACCCGTAAAGCATGGACAACATCCAGAGAATGGAGAGCATGCTCCTTGGGGTTCGCCGGAGCAGGGCAAAAGGATGGCAGGACTATGTCCTCATTAAGGTGGAAGGCGGAGACCACCTTGGGTAAAAAGGAAGGGACAGGGCGCAGTACCACCTTGTCCTTGTGGAAGACCAAAAAGGGCTCTTTAGAGGAAAGGGCGGCCAGCTCCGATACCCTCCTGATAGAGGGGATGGCCACCAAAAAGACCACCTTCCAGGTGAGAAAACTCAGGGAAATGTCCTTCAGGGGCTCAAAAGGATCCGCCTGGAGAGAAGACAGAACCAGATTCAGATCCCAGGGGGGCAGAGGAGGGACCGAATGCACCACCCCCTGCAGGAAGGTCCTCACCGGACCTATCAGACCCAGAAAGCGCTGAAAGAAAATGGCCAGGGCGGAGACCTGACCCTTCAGAGAGCTCAGGGACATTCCCATCTCAAGACCCAACTGGAGAAAGGAGAGGACCACCGGAACGGAAAAATGAAGGGGAAAAACGTCTATCTTCTCACAAAAGGCAAGAAAGGCCTTACAGGTACGATAGTATATCCGGGAGGAAGCTGGTTTCCTGGCTTTGATCATGGTCTTCACGACAGAGTCCGAGAAGCCCCTCTTCTTCAAGATGGTGGTCTCAACAGCCACGCCATTAAACAAAGTGGTTGTAAATTCTGGTGGAAGAGAGGTCCTTAAGACAGCAGGTCCTCCCTGAGAGGAAGAGTACACGGAACGTCCGCCAGCATCCGAGTGACCTCTGAGAACCAGGTGCGGCGAGGCCAATCGGGGGCGATGAGGATGGTCGGGATTCCTTCTGCCGCGACCCTGCGAAGAACCTTTGGGAATAGAGGCAGTGGTGGGAAGACAGAGGAGTGCGAAGTCTTGCCACGGAGACACCAGAGCGTCCACCCCGTACGCCTCCGGATCCAGAGCTCGGGCCAGGAACGTGGGAACCTTGTTGTTGAGCCTGGACGCTATCAAGTCCACGTCCGGGCGGCCCCAACGGCGACAGACGTCCTCAAATACGTCCGGATGCAGAGACCACTCTCCCGGATCCACCCTGTTGCAGCTGAGAAAGTCCGCAGTCCAGTTTTCGACCCCTGGGATGTACACTGCAGACAATATTGGAACGTGAGCCTCCGCCCACTGGAGGATCCTCTTCACCTCCTGCATCACCGGCCGGCTGCGGGTTCCGCCCTGATGATTGATGCAGGCCACGGCTGTGGCATTGTCCAACTAGATCCTTACCGGGAGACCCGTTAGGAGGGGGGGTCCAATGAGACAGGGAGGAAAATTGCTCTGAGCTCTAATATGTTGATCGGAAGGCGGGCTTCCACTTCTGACCACACCCCCTGAACCGTCCGAGCCCGGAGAACGCCGCCCAAACCCAGGAGACTGGCATCGGTGGTGACGACTGTCCAGGAGATTGGGAGGAAGGATTTCCCCGAAGTCAGATTCTGAGGGGACAGCCACCACGGGAGGTCCATGCGAACTCGAGGAGTAAGGCGGATCCGAGAGTCCAAACCCCTCGATGTCCTGTCCCAGAAGGATAGGATCGCCTGCTGCAGAGGCAGAGTGTGAAACTGGGCAAAGGGGACTGCTTCGAAGGAGGCCACCATAAGCCCCAGAACCTGCATGCACTCCCGGAGGGAGAGACACGGGGAATGCAGAAGGCGAGACACCGACTCCCGTATCCGTGAGAACTTGCAATCCAGGAGGAATATCCGGGCTGCAGTAGTGTCCATAACCATCCCCAGGAAGGTCACCCTCTGGGAAGGTTGGAGAGAGGACTTCGGGAAGTTGATCAGCCAGCCGAACTGTTGCAGAGTCTGAACAGTGATCCTGACGCTGTCTTCGGCCTGGGAACGAGAGGGAGCCTTTATCAGAATGTCGTCTAGGTAGAGCAGCAGAGATATGCCCCTGATATGGAGAAGCGCCATGATCGGCGCCAAGATCTTTGTGAATACCCGCGTGGCTGTCACCAGCCCAAAGGGAAGGGCGACGAACTGATAATGACTGTCGCCAATGGCGAAGCGCAGGAACCTGTGGTGAGATTCTGCGATAGGGACATGCAGATAGGCGTCCCGGATGTCCGACGCGAGGAACTCCCCTGGAAGAAGAGAAGCAATAACGGAGCGGAGGGATTCCATCCAGAACCTCCGCACCCGCAGGGACTTGTTTAACAGCTTCAGGTCTAGGACCGGACGCACTGATCCCTCCTTCTTTGGCACTACAAAGAGATTCGAGTAGAAACCTGCCCCCTGTTGCTCCAGAGGAACTGGGACAACTACTCCCCTGACCAGAAGGGAAGAAACCGCTTGTAAAAGGGCCGAGGCTCGGGCCGGATCCCCCGGAACACGAGACGGAAAGAAACGTTCCGGAGGTCTGGAAACAAATTATATCTTGTAACCGGAAATTACAATTTCCAGGGCCCAGGCGTCTTGAATGTGAGCTCTCCAGACATGCTGAAAGGAGAGCAGACGGCCCCCCACCGCAAACGGTGGGGGCACCCCTTCAGGCAGAGGACTGCTTAGGAAACGCGGGGCGGGCAGAACTCCCCTGGAACTGTGCCCGCGGGCGCCAGGAAGGTTGAGGCTTAAAGGAAGGCTTCTTGCGGGAGTCCTGAGAGCCGCCAGAGGAGGGGGCTGTCGCAGACCTGGAGGAAGAGAAGCGCCGAAAGGACTGGTTTCTAGAGCCAGAGGGGCGAGCTCTGAAGACGCGCTTGGATCTAGATTGGGGCAGGTGTGTACTCTTGCCCCCCGTAGCGTCAGAGATAATCTCATCCAGCTTAGCACCGAAGAGCCTGGAGCCCGCAAATGGGAGTTTAGTGAGGGCGCGCTTGGAGGAAGCCATGGTAGAGAGCTTAGGTGAGGGTTCCGGCTCCGTGTCCTCGTCCGAGCCAGACCTTTCCCCTTCAGACCTGTAATCCCTGCGAGAGGGAGAGGCTGAACACGCCTCCAGGCGAGGGGGGGAAGCAGAGTCATCCGAGGAGGGATGCTGCTGCGTACGCTAGCTCTTAGCGTCCTCTGTGGGAGGCACCGGGAGGTGGAGCAGTGCTAACCACAGGCGGTGGATCAGTGGCTGCCATGCGTTCCATAAAGGCTATGGCCGCGCACGAGACTTGGGCCAAGTCCGCGGCCGCCCTAGCTATTGGAGAGGCCCAGAAGGGCTCTGAAGGGGCGGAGGAGGGACTGGGCTGGTTTGGTGGAGGGGGGGGGGGGGGGAGGATGATCCTGTCCCGAGGCAAGGCAAGAGTCACAGGAGCCTGGACCTGAGGTGTCGCTTTAGATTTTTGGGGGGCCCCAGGTCCTGGCATGATGGCGGAAATCCTGGAGTCAGGGTCTCCTACAGTTTTGCGGAACACTATCTGTCCTACCGTGACCTGTGAGGAGCTGGAGTAGCAGTCAAGCGTGGAGAGGCGCTGAGGCAAAGCAGAAGCGCCAGAGCTGACGAGATAGGCTCCGCCCCGCAGTCGCATCACAGATCGTGCGGAAAAAAAATCGCAGAATATGAAAAAAAAAGGCAGACCCCGGCTCCGAAAATGGCTCCTACCGCCTGGATGCAGGGGACAAGAAGGAATCCCTCCTCCCTCTCAACCAGCCTGCCCTCCCAGATCCACAGGTAAGCTCTAAAGAACCGTGTCACAGTGTGAGCACGGGGGGAGGGGGAGTTTGCAGGAGAGCCTATGTACTTATGCGAGTCCTGCAGTCTTCACCCTCTGTTCCGGACCAGCAGGGGGTCACCTCTTCAGTCATCTGGCACAAGAAGTGGCAATGCACTGGGTAGAGGGCAGGACTAGGTGACCCCGGATCTGGTAGGCCACCGGAGCTGCAGGTCGAGCCCGGTTCCACTTATCTTCTGGGGGGGAAAGGGAGGTAGCCGGGGACGGCCATTCGACCCCAGCGCTCGCTCCACTGAGAGACCAGGGACGCACCATGCGACCTCTGTTTAGAAAAAAAACAAACAGGAATGAAAAAAACTACAGGGACAACCCTGCAGGAGCAGGAGTGTCACCTCCTTATCCGACACTAAGCTAAAACCGAGGTCCTCCTGTTGGAGCATGGGGGTATAGCCAGTGGAGATGTTTTTTATTATTTGCAGTGTCTCCTCCTAGTGGTGGCCTAAGCTATACCCATGGTCTGTGTCCCCCAATAGAATGGTCGAGAAAAGATAATTATGGTTTATTTTTTAAATATGTGTCAAGACAATCTTTTTCCATATAGCCCATTATAGGCACATGGTAGTCAATGAGACATTGTAGAAAGCTGCCAAGTAGTACATATTGCTGGTGGACCATTTGAAGGACCACATGTAATTTGAAGGCCCCTTTCACACGGGCGAGTGTTCCGCGCGGATGCGATGCGTGATGTGAACGCATTGCACCCGCACTGAATACCGACCCATTCATTTCTATGGGGCTGTTCACATGAGCAGTGATTTTCACGCATCACTTGTGCGTTGCGTGAAAATCGCAGCATGTTCTATATTCTGCGTTTTTCTCGCAACGCAGGCCCCATAGAAGTGAATGGGGTTGCGTGAAAATCGCAAGCATCCGCAAGCAAGTGCGGATGCGGTGCGATTTTCACGCACGGTTGCTAGGAGACGATCAGGATGGAGACCCGATCATTATTATTTTCCCTTATAACATGGTTATAAGGGAAAATAATAGCATTCTGAATACAGAATGCTTAGTACAATAGCGCTGGAGGGGTTAAAAAAATATAATAAATAATTTAACTCACCTTAGTCCACTTGATCGCGTAGCCCGGCATCTCCTTCTGTCTTCATCTGATCTCTGTGCAGCAACAGGACCTTTGGTGACGTCATTCCGGTCATCACATGATCCATCACCATGGTAAAAGATCATGTGATGGATCAGGTCCTGTTGCTGCACAGAGATCTGATGAAGACAGAAGGAGATGCCGGGCTACGCGATCAAGTGAACTAAGGCGAGTTAAATTTTCTTTAACCTCTCCAGCGCTATTGTACTAAGCATTCTGTATTCAGAATGCTATTATTTTCTCTTATAACCATGTTATAAGGGAAAATAATTCAATCTACAGAACACCGATCCCAAGCCCGAACTTCTGTGAAGAAGTTCGGGTTTGGGTACCAAACATGCGCGATTTTTCTCACGCGAGTGCAAAACGCATTACAATGTTTTGCACTCGCGCGGAAAAATCGCGGGTGTTCCCGTAACGCACCCGCACATTTTCCCGCAACGCCCGTGTGAAAGAGGCCTAAATGTCCCATGTGGGCAGTTGTAGGGGAAGTCAGCGCCTGACAAACTTCCCAAGGCAAAATGAGATTTTTTTCAGCAAGTCAGGAACCAGACCTTCTGTGATTGGCTGATTGCCACTGCAGCTCACATATTAAAGGGTTGTCTGTGAGGAGACAAGTTTCTTTCAGTTCAGCAAATTGAAGGATTGAGGGTTATGTATTTTCAGACTTCAGAATTTTTAGCATTTTCCTCCAACTCCAAAAATATAAAAACAATGCACCTTATGCATAAAACATAGTCTATTTTTGTATATATGTCAGTTTTATTTCTCCAGGGCAGCTATGGGCAAATAGGTCACTTCTGATACAAGAGGCCAATTGTGATCTGTAAAGTAAATTATTTCTACTCTTTAAACATATTTTACAGAGAAAAATCTAAATAATTTTTAACCACTTTCCCATAAATTTGCATATAGAATTGATATGTCTTGAGCCATGTACAAAATAAGTCGGGGAAAAAAAAACATCCTAAAAAAATAAAAATAAAATTTTAAAGTGCAATTCAAGTAATGATTGAGAACAGAGCACTGATTTGCATATATTTTGTAACGAATTTGCCTTTAATCGAGTACAAAATAGAAATTTGTTGGCTTTTACACATATATTTATATCTTTGGTTACAGGAAGAGTAAATTGTTCTGGCATTTGAAGAACCATCGCATGGACCTACAACAAAACGAAAAGGAACATTGTTAGATTATTCAACAGTTTCACTCCAATACACTAGAGCCATCAAGCACTCATTTAATCACAACTCCATACTTTGTTAGATACCAAGCTTCTGACAGGGTCACACAAGCATATTTTTAATCAGTGTTACATCTGTATAAACTTTGGTCCACAACACGGAGCTAATGTAAATCAATGCGGCTTTTCACATGAGTGGATAACATGCACACATTAATGCAGCATGCACTACTTTTATCAGCATTCGCTGAAGAGTGCCTACCAAAATCTAGGGAAAGTGTTTAAAGGCTATGTAAACCTTTGGGGCAATTTTTTAAAAAATTATTGCCTTATACTTATTTTGAGCTAAAAAATGATTTTTTTTACTTAACAATATGGAATCCTTTTTCTGTACAGAGCTGACATGCTCTACTAGCTGCCTGTGGATTTTTTGTCTTTTCTGTCATCTGGGGAGCAGACTTCTTATCTTTGCTCTCTCACACAAAGCCAAAGTGAAAGTACCAGTCACATAGTTAGAAAAACAGTTAACCCTTTGTGACTGAAAGAAGTTCACAGCAATACCATCATACTAAAATATAACTTTTAATGTTTACGTATAAAAAAGTCAATACACCCTTATAATTATAGATAATTAGAAATATGAAAGAAAAATAAACATGAGAAATGAAAAACAAATCTAGGGTCAGATGTATGTTCCTTTTATAAGGTATAGGCGATTAGGTTAGTAGGTATTAATGGGGCCTACTGGGAAGATATCCCTAGTTCTGACCCTAATGTAGTAGCCCTGCCTAGATACGGAATAGCCACCCCGATAGGGGCGATCCCGTTTCTCGTACCTCCTGGTGTCCCTGGTATACCCCTATCAGGGATGAATACCTGTAAGGGGGGGGGACCCTATAGGAATGCCTGGGCTAATCTACACAAAAAAAATAAAAATAAAAATTATATGTGAATGAATACCCAAAATTAAATGACAGACAACACCATAATAATAATAAATATGAAGAAAAGTGAAAAGTCAAATGTCCAATAACATCCCTACGCGTTTCGCCTGGTTGGTGTCAGGCTCATCAGGGGACATATTTGACAAAAGAGTACCTGTCACCAGAGATAATCACCTGAGTAATACAAATATTTCTATAAACATATAAATTTATTTTGTTTTTCTATTTATCTCATTTATGATAACCAGAGAAACATAGGCACATGTGATAAAAGTAGGCCAATAGCAAAAGATACTGATCAATTTATCAGAAGATCAAGACTGCTGCGCCAGGAGACATAAGATATATATAGAATTGATCCAAGATAACCCAGAACCATTCACATGTCTCGTGCTGCAGGTAGTAGCCCGACTGGGATATATCGGTTCATATATCCAGATATATAATCATCAGTCAAAAACAGTAGGACTCTGCCCATTAGTTAACACCAGACCACAGATAAATCCAGTAATGCAAGCCAGATGAAAATTAAAGATACAACTGACATCCATGGCATAACTGCATTAGTGATTAAGCTCAATAGACAATACCCCTCCACATCAAACAAATATGACAGCCACTATCAATATTGAGTGGTAAAAGATAGTTTTGGGGCGATACTTGCGTGCCCTTTCATGGCTGGATGGGTGGGCCAGTGGTGGTGTCACAAAGTCAGGATGCCAATATCGATGGTGGCATCATGATGACCAGAGAATGATCGCGTCCGGTAGGCAGGCGGCAGGACACTGCCAGCGTCTCTGCCTTTTAAAATATTGCTACTTCCGGGTGTCAGGTCACGTGGGAAACCCACATGATGTGCGAGCCAGGTTGGCGTCTGACGTCAGACGCCGGTAACGTGACCAGGTGATCCGCTGGTAGGGATGGAATAAGTCGCGTCTGACATCAGACGCTCCCATGTGATGACTGTGCCGGTCATGTGATTCTTAATCCCGGCCGGTCACATGATCGTTAGGTAAAAGCGATTACATAGCGTATCCCAACTGACATTCAGGAGAAGCGGAGCCGGAGAGAAAATAGATTTGCTCATAGATGACATTTGTGTATGTCCCACTATGTAAGGCCACATATATAGAAAATTATAAAAAGGTAACCATTAGGATTGTTAGATATCTATCTGTTCAGGCTTACCAAGTTGATCAAATGATACATAAGTGCCCAATATATGGATTAATTAAATTACACAAGGGTGATTGGCAAATATACAGTCGGGGTCCAATATAAAGGAAGGAAACTACCCCCAAAATGATAATCATAATGATGTATTGGATATGATGATCCAAAAAGTAAATAAATAAATAGGATGTCTTAAATAAAGCACGCAAAATCGATGGAATCATTTAAACTCGCTGGTGTGACAGTGTCTAACCTGAAAATCCACCTAGATTCCTTTTGTTTTAATAATTTGTCTAGGTCCCCACCTCTTTTGGACATTTTTATTACCTCAATCATCGAGAAATGTATGGTTTTAACAGATCCTGCGTGTTTATTCCATACATGTCTTGAGATTGGTTTATCGCGTTTATTGCGAATATCCCCGATGTGTTCAAGGATTCGTTTTTTGAAAATCCTCTTAGTTTTACCTATATATTTAAGTCCACAGTCACATTGAGCCATATATATTACCCCAGAGGTATTGCAGTTAGCAAAATTACGGGTGTAGTAAGTACGATCACCCAGGCTGTTAGAAAAGGTTTTACCTAAGGATATAAATGTACAGGCTTTGCATTTGCCGCACTTGAACAGCTCAATATTTTTAATAAAGGCCAATTGAAAATACAATTTAGCCAAAAATAAGAAATGCAATCATAAAAAAAATTGACTCCAAAGGTGTACATAGCCTTTAAAATACAGTCCCCATATGTTATCAATATTTCATTTATTTTACAAAGGGGTTGTCTAATATAATTTAGTTTCCTCCCTAGAAGATAGCCTCTTAGAACTACAGATCTGTACTGCAGATCTGTATTAAGCGCCTCTACAAATATGCCTATGTGAAAGTGGCACTACAAAGCTGCACATACTGTACAGGATGCTTGTAATAACTTTTTTTTTTTTCTGTTTCCTTTAGGTTACCTATAACACACTTCATTAAGGCTTCCGAGACCCCAGTATTATGACTTACTCCACCTTTTGCAAAAGTGGCTACAGCCTGATGTCCCACGGCTATGCTGGATAGACTATTTTTGGCTAACATATTCTGGAGGGAGCTGCCACCCCCTCTCCAGCACTGGATCGGCCAGGCATCTCCTGGAAATGACGAACCTGGTGGAACGCTATGAGGCCACCAAGAATCTCAAGGGGGGTTCTTTTGGGAGGAGGGCAGGCAAACTCCAGAACTCCCCACCCCAGGCCCACCAGTATGAGCCAATGAAACACCCCCGGGAGTTTACCCCTATGGGCCAGACCCAGTTAATCTGCTGGTGGTGTCAGGAATTAGGGGTGGGCAATATGCGATATAAATTTGTGCCACGATATGGATTTTGTGCATATCGCCGGACCGCGATATGACCACGGAGCTGTAGTGAATGATCGCGCTCTCGGCGCGCACCATGTTCTCCCGAGCCGGCACAGTGGAAAAGGAGGGAGTAGGAGGAGGAGGGGAGGGACTGTGGCCACTGCGCCACCAATGAATGCCTGAATGTGCCAGCCATATCCCAGCCCCTATGACTGCACACTGCGATCCGCCGCAATTAACCCCTCAGTTGAGGGGTTAATCGCGCGGATCACAGCATCCTGTGCCGGGAATGTTCTTCAGTCTCTGCATTGGTGGCAGTGGGCAGTTCCGATCGGAGTCCCAGCAGTGTAATGCTGGGGCTCCGATCGGTTACCATGGCAGCCAGGAGTCACGCTACTGAAGTCCTGGCTGCCATGGTAGGTTAGTGAGCAGCATTATACTCACGTGCGCCGTGGCCGCCGGTCGGTCCTTCTTCTGTCTGTGCGGCGCATTGCTAATGCTTATAGCATTAGCAATGCGCCACACAGACCTATGAGAAGGAGCGCCCGGCGGCCACGGCGCACGTGAGTATAATGCTGCTCACTAACATACCATGGCAGTCAGGACTTCAGTAGCATCCTGGCTGCCATGGTAACAGATCGGAGCCCCAGCATTACACTGCTGGGACTCCGATCGGAACTGCCCACTGCCACCAATGATGGGGGGAGGAGGGGGACCCTGTGGCCACTGCCACCAATGATTAATACTGGGGAGGGAGGGGGGGTTTGAGTTACCAGAGGGGGCTGATAAGAGGGAGAGGCTGGGGGGCTGATCAGAGGCTGGGGGGCTGATCAGAGGCTGGCTGCCATGGTCAGCATCCTGCTGTTGTGTGCACAAAGCACAGGGCAGCAGGGAGAGGGTAAAGTCCTATTCACCCTAATAGAGCTCTGTTAGGGTGAATATGACAAGGGTTCTAGCCCTTAATGAGGCTAATAGTTATTAAATAAAAAGTATAAAAAAAATAAAAAAAAGTTTAAACACCCCTCCCCCCAAATATAGAAAACAATATATCGCGATATATATCGCACATGCTTAAAATTATATCGCCTACCCCTATCAGGAACCTGGCCACACCAGGGCTGTGTCCTCGTCGGACTGAGCCCATGGACACTAATTGGGGTTACCGAAAATAGCTATATGCTAGGAAACTGTGTGCCACAGGTACCCCGGAGGCTCTAGACCACTTGTGCCAGGCGGAAGTGGGAGACACTCAAGCGGAGGCGCTGCTGGACTCGGAGTCTGGCGTCCCTAGTATGGTCAGCGGAGTATACTGGCGGAAAAGTCAGGGTCATGTGCATTCATGGAGATTTGAAAGACTACCCCACCGTGCTGGTGTCTCTAACCACGGTGGCCGGCAGGTGGACCCAGGAAGTGGCAGTCGCCACAAATCTCCACTATGAACTTCTAAGATGTGGAGGAGTTGCCACTGGGTCCTGGGTTGGCATACTTCAACATCTCTGGGGAGAATTTCGCTACAGCCCAACGCAGAGACCCAACCCTATCCCGGGCCTGGGAGAATGTTGTAATACTTTAAGTTGTACCCCAACAACCTGGGGCCGAGTCGGTTTGCCAGCTTTGTGGTCCATCAGAAAATGCTATATCGGGTAAACCAGCTTTGGGGTGAACCTGTTGAACAGTTGGTGGTGATCGGGGCCTATCGAAAACGAATGTTCTCGGGGGTCATTTGGGACTGCAGAAGACACAGGACCGGATACAACAATGGTTTTACTGGCCCAGTGTCTTTAGAGAGGTGGAAAGTCTTGCCCGACCTGCCAAACCACTAGCCCCCAGCACCTGTTCTGCAGTCCCTTAGTGCCCCTCCCGATTATCGAGGTACCATGAGAGAATCGCTATGGATCTCGTAGGCCCAGTACCGAAGTCCGCTAGAGGGCACCAACGCATCTTGGTCATCCTGGACGACGCCACTCGGTACCCGGAGGCGGTGCCACTGTGACATACAATGGCCAAACTCATAGGAAGAGTTAATAGAGATGTTTTCCCGAGTGGGAAAAAGAGGTTCTGACTGACCAGGCGACTTCCTTTATGTCCAAGGTCATGCAGGAGCTCTGTAAGTTGCTGAATATCAAACAGATACAGACATCCGTCTATCACCTGCAAACTGAAGGCCTAGTAGAAAGGTTTAATCAAACGTTAAAAACTATGTTAAAAGGATTAGTAGCTAAGGATGGAAAGGACTGGGACCTCCTTCTGCCCTATCTTACGTTCGCAGTGCGAGAAGTGCCCCAGTCCACCTGGGTTCTCGCCCTTCGAACTACTATACGGCAGACATCCAGGTGGTCGTTGGATATAGCCAACGTATTGTTGAATATGTCACCCAGATGCAGGAACGTATGGAAACTGTGTTGCAGCTGGTAAAGGAACATATGGAGGCAGCTAAGGGAGCTCAAAGTCGGGTGTATAATCGGCAGGCCCCGGTCTGGATCTTTAACCCAGCAGATCGGGTTTTGGTTCTGGTACAGACAGTGCACAGTAAGTTACTGGCTAGGTGGCAGGGACCTTTACGAGGTACTCGAAAAGGTTGGAGAAGTAAACTACAAGGTACACCAGCCAGGGCGGCAGAAGCCGGAGCAGGTGTACCATGTGAATTTACTCAAACCGTGGAAGAATAGGGAGACCAAAACTGACGATAGCCCGCGGCCGAGTTTTCTAGGGGGAGAGGTTCTGGCCCCTATGTCTGATGTAAGGGAAGCGGTTGCCACAGTGAAGATTGCTGACAGCCTCTCCTCTAAGGAGACTCCGGAGGGAAGGGAGTTAGTCAGCAGGAACACGGATGAGTTCTCAGACCTCCATGGACGCACTTCCATAATCCAGTATGACATTGTCACTGAGCCTCAGGCCAAAATCCGGTTGAAACCATACCGGGTACCCGAGGCTCGACGACAGGCCATCTCTGAAGTAAACAAAATAGAGGCGATAAGAAATTGGCCCCGACCTGTCACCACTAAACAAGTAAAGTCGTTCCTAAGAATAATAGGCTATTACATGAGATTTGTTCCCCACTTTGCCACTATAGATGAGCCCTTGAGAGGACGAAAATCAGTGATGGTTCACTGGGATGAGTGGGCGGAAGAGGCTTTTTCCACTTTTAAGTCGGCCCTGTGCGTGTCACCGGTTTTGGTGACGCCCGACTTCAATAGGGAGTTCGTGGTACAGACAGATTCCTCCGAAGTAGGCCTCGGTGCTGTACTCTCTCAGGAAGTCAATGGGGAGGAGCATCCAGTTGTCTTTTTAAGCCGCAAGGTCACCCCAGCCGAAATCAGGTATAGTATAGTGGAAAGAGAGTGCCTGGCTATCAAGTGGGCACTCGAGCCTCTCCGCTACTATTTGTTGGGGAGAAAGTTCCGCCTGGTGACTGACCACTCCCCTCTCAAGTGGATGAGCCAGGCCAAAAAGAGAGAAATGCCCGAGTCCTTACAGAAGTTCTCCGTGGAACACAGGGAAGGCCGGTTGCAGGGAAATGCGGATGCCCTGTCCTGGGTATACTGTATGGCAGGTGTTCACCCCCTCAGGGTTGAACAAAGGAGGAAGTATGTAAGAAGGTACCTGGAATCATCGTGGATGGAAGGTATGTGTCACCAAGGTTCCTGGCCTCGGTGAAGTAAGAGCCGGTATTTTATGTGTCAGCAGCAGCTACTGCTAATTGACACCTTGAGATTTAGCATGGCTGTCATAGCTGATCCGGGACGGCTCTTACTGGGAGTAGTCAAAGTGCTGGGTGGGTGACTACTCCCCATGTTCCAGGCTGGGTTTTGCCAGGCATAAAAACCAGCCAGCACTGCCAGGTGTGTGGATTTACCTCCCTCTGACAGTGGAGCTCAGGAGTCTGTGTGCTGTGAACTGAGGGCTGTGCTGGGATTTGAGGTTTGGGCTGGAGGACTCAGGCCCTTCTAATAGCAAACAGGCAGCCTATGGACTTCATGAGGCTGAACTGCTAACGGTGTGAATTAACACCCAGGAGAAAAAGTGACTTATTGTTTATGGACTTTCCTTGTGTGTGAACAAACACCAAGCCACCTGTGTTTTGTGATACACCTTATCTGCATTTTGTTATACACCAATGTGTGAACAAACACAATGCTGTTTGTACTCCTTTATAGAACAATTCAAGTCTCCCAGAACTGATCAAGTTGGAAGGCTTTGGTAGTTGGGAGAGCTTTGAACAATTAAAGGAAGAATTCAAACTTACCAACACAAACTTTTATCAATATCTACAATTACGCCATGCCTTGACGGTGCAGGGTAGGACAATTGATATGACTATACAGGCATCTATGTTAGCAGACTAAATCAAGAAAAGGAGGTGACACCAAAGGAGTGATCTCAGGATTTTACAAGTTGTTACTCATTTTATCAAGACCACTTTCCTTTGAAGGTTAGGGAAAAATGATCCCGAGAGGTTGTCCCCCTAGACGATGTACAGTAGTCTGAAATATTGTCTAAGAGCCCCTTGCTTTCACTGTGTGAGACGCACAGGCTTTCACAACTATATCTGATACATAGGGTATACAGAACACCTGAGTTCCTACATAAGATAGGTGTATGTGACACATCTAACTGCCCTAAATGCAATATTCCGGGGGCACATATACTACACATGTTCTGGGAGTGCACTGCCTAAGTCCTTTTTGGGATCAGACTACCAGCCGAAACACTGATATGTGTGCTAGGCCTGTTACAAGGGGATTCCACAGCAGATCTTAATATTGGCATAAGCAGATCACTGTATCAAGCTAGGAAATTATTAGCCAAGTATTGGATAAGCACTACTGTACCGGCCAAAGAGGAATATATTGCACGCATGAATGTTATAATTGGATTAGAAAGGGGTGTGTATCTAAAAAGAGGAACGATTAAGAAGTTTGAGTCTATATGGGGACCATGGATGCGAACGCCAGGACTACCCTCTGGACATCTCCTGTCTTTACAATTGGGGCAAAATGCTAGATGATGTTGAAGGGAAGTAAAATACTAAACCTTTATTGAAAAGTCATGATATAGTATAAACGGGAAACAACATCATAGGTAGAGTGGAAGAGATAAGCAAAATGACAATATGGCATGGTGCAGGTTAGGGGAGGGAGGAGGGGTAGGGTTCTTCATTCTTGTATGTTCAAAGATTGTCTATTAATGCACCAAAATTGGGTATGTACTTGTTTACGTAAATGTACACATGCTGGATCTATAAATGTACTTATCCGAAAAACTTTTATAAAAACGACTATTTAAAAAACACCGCTGTTTGATTCAAGAACTGTGTACTTTGCCTCTATACTGTATCCGCTAGTCCTAACTACCAGAGCGAATACCCACAAAAAAAATAAAAATATAATTATATATACACACATATACATATACACACACACACATATACATACACACACATTGTTCAATCGCACAAAAAGAACATTTTTGCTCTAGAAGTTGCTGCTCTATACTAATTATATACGTATACTTGGTATGGCCCCCTTTAAGTTCTTTTTATTCCCTCTCATAACATTAACCTAATTTTTTCAGTACTAGCGAGAAGCTGCTTCAAGGAAAAACTCAATCTGTGAGCAAACGAATCTGAATTGTGTGACAGAGCTACTGAGCATGTGTGTGTGAGCTGACCATTTGCACATTAGGTGGTCAGGGGGGAATCAAAAGCACAGCAGGGGGAGGTGAGGTTACAAAAAAAGCTGTTTTGGTGTAACTTTAATTTTAATTTTTATACGGCGTTCACTTGATGGGATAGATCATGATATTTTTGTAGAGCAGGTCATTATAGATGTGGCGATACCAAATAGGTCAATTTTTAGAAAAAAAAAATCATGTTTTTGTGTTGCCATTTTATCAGAGCCATTTTTTGTTTAGTTTTTCTGCTTATGGTCTTGTGTGAGGGCTTGATTTTTGTGGAATGCGGTGACGTTTTTATTGGTACCGTTTTGAGGTACATATGACTTTTTGATCGGTTAATAATATGTTTTTGGGATGTGGTGACAAAAAAAAAAGCTGTTTTAGCATAATTTTATTTACTGTTCACCTGATGGGACAGTCTACAGCAGGACATGATGGGAGTTTTAGTTCTACAACAGCTGGAGGGCCGCAGATTGAGCATCCCTGGGGTAGATTATGTAATCTTTTTATAGAGCTGGTCGTTACGGATGTGGCGATACCAAATATGTCTTTTTTTATTCTATTATTAATAATTTTTCAATGACTTAATTGTGGAAAAAGGAGTTTTATTTTTTTACATTTTACACTGTGTGTCCACCATAAGGTCATACAAGACCGCTGAGGGACATTTAACTTCTCTTTTTTTTCCCTTTACTATAGATTTTTCCTGTAACTGGGGCTGACATAGTAGCCTCAGTTACAGCAAGAATTCTGCCTTCAGAGACGCTGTACTGCAGTAAGAAGACCCGGCAGCTCCTGCAATCTCCCGGTGGTCAGATGACTGCGGGGCAAGAGTAGGAAGAGGCATTGCGCTTCCTATCTGTATACACAGCACTCAGTATACATCGATCTAGAAGGCAGGGACACAGGAGGAGCGGTCCCTGCCTTCTCTATGGGGAGGCCTAGCATCAATCTTGTAGTGCAAGTTTGAGTGATATATATATGTGTGTGTGTATGTATGTATGTATGTATGTATGTATGTATGTATGTATGTATGTATGTATGTATGTATGTATATATATATATATATATATATACATACATACACACACATATATATATATGTATGTATGTGTATATATTATATATACACACACACACACACACACACACATATACATACACACACACACACACACACACACAAACATACACTGCTCAAAAAAATAAAGGGAACACAAAAATAACATCCTAGATCTGAATTAATAAAATATTCTTCTGAAATACTTTGTTCTTTACATAGTTGAATGTGCTGACAACAAAATCACACAAAAATTAAAAAATGGAAATCAAATTTTTCAACCCATGGAGGTCTGGATTTGGAGTCACACTCAAAATTAAAGTGGAAAAACACACTACAGGCTGATCCAACTTTGATGTAATGTCCTTAAAACAAGTCAAAATGAGGCTCAGTAGTGTGTGTGGCCTCCACGTGCCTGTATGACCTCCCTACAACGCCTGTGCATGCTCCTGATGAGGTGGCGAACGGTCTCCTGAGGGATCTCCTCTCAGACCTGGACTAAAGCATCTGCCAACTCCTGGACAGTCTGTGGTGCAACGTGACGCTGGTGGATAGAGCGAGACATGATGTCCCAGATGTGCTCAATTGGATTCAGGTCTGGGGAACGGGCAGGCCAGTCCATAGCATCAATGCCTTAGTCTTGCAGGAACTGCTGACACACTCCAGCCACATAAGGTCTAGCATTGTCTTGCATTAGGAGGAACCCAGGGCCAACCGCACCAGCATATGGTCTCACAAGGGGTCTGAGGATCTCATCTCGGTACCTAATGGCAGTCAGGCTACCTCTGGCGAGCACATGGAGGGCTGTGCGGCCCTCCAAAGAAATGCCACCCCACACCATTACTGACCCAATGCCAAACCGGTCATGCTGGAGGATGTTGCAGGCAGCAGAACGTTTTCCACGGCGTCTCCAGACTCTGTCACGTCTGTCACATGTGCTCAGTGTGAACCTGTTTCATATGTGAAGAGCACAGGGCGCCAGTGGCGAATTTGCCAATCTTGGTGTTCTCTGGCAAATGCCAAACGTCCTGCACGGTGTTGGGCTGTAAGCACAACCCCCACCTGTGGATGTCGGGCCCTCATGGAGTCTGTTTCTGACCGTTTGAGCAGACACATGCACATTTGTGGCCTGCTGGAGGTCATTTTGCAGGGCTCTGACAGTGCTCCTCCTGTTCCTTCTTGCACAAAGGCGGAGGTAGCGGTCCTGCTGCTGGGTTGTTGCCCTCCTACGGCCTCCTCCACGTCTCCTGATGTACTGGCCTGTCTCCTGGTAGCGCCTCCATGCTCTGGACACTACGCTGACAGAAACAGCAAACCTTCTTGCCACAGCTCGCATTGATGTGCCATCCTGAATAAGCTGCACTACCTGAGCCACTTGTGTGGGTTGTAGACTCAGTCTCATGCTACCACTAGAGTGAAAGCACCGCCAGCATTCAAAAGTGACCAAAACATCAGCCAGGAAGCATAGGAACTGAGAAGTGGTCTGTGGTCACCACCTGCAGAACCATTCCTTTATTGGGGGTGTCTTGCTAATTGCCTATAATTTCCACCTGTTGTCTATCCCATTTGCACAACAGCATGTGAAATTGATTGATTGTCACTCAGTGTTGCTTCCTAAGTGGACAGTTTGATTTCACAGAAGTGTGATTGACTTGGAGTTACATTGTGTTGTTTAAGTGTTTTTAAGTGTTCCCTTTATTTTTTTGAGCAGTGATATATATATATATATATATATATATATATATATATATATATATATATATATATATATATATATATAATCTGGCAGCACTCCCTTCAAAAAAGTGACACAGGGTGCCCGCGGTGGTCCCTCGATTCAGGACGGCAGACAATGAAGAAAATCCGCTGCACTCCTTGAAAAATAAAATGTGCTCTTTATTCACACATATCAAATGTTGACTATGGTCAACATTTGATATGTGTGAATAAAGAGCACATTTTATTTTTCAAGGAGTGCTGCGGATTATCTATATATCAATGACTGGTTCACTTGCTTACAATCACTAAGCGTCCTCTCAGTTAGAAGTGCAGGAACCAGAAGGAGGCAAGATTTCCTAGCCCACCTTACTATGTAAACTATGCATCGCAAATACATTCAAAATCCATGAGAAAGCAAACCTTTTTTTTGTTCATTGCTCCTTAGATCTTGGATTTCTTCTCTTGTTTGTATATGGTGGATCATCTAAAAGTAAATATGTGAATGTTAATACAGAGATGTCAAATTAAAAGCAAGCAAACTGAAAAGAAACAGGATGTCGTGGAGGTAAAACATACATAATTTATGAATAAATCAGTAAAATCCTGCCAACTGTGTATCATAGACAAGATTTGTTGGCTTATTTCTTAAAGAGGACCTTTCATCTGGCAAAAAATTGTGAACCAAGTGTCATGATCTGTACAGCAGTGCCCAGGGATCTCACTGCACTTACTATTATCCCTGGGCGCCGCTCCGTTCTCCCGCTATGCCCTCCGGTATGTTCGGTCACTTGTTTATAGTAGGAGAACAAGGGCAGTCTCCTCCTACTATAACCAAGTGACCGAACATACCGAAGGGCATAGCAGGAGAATGGAGTGGCGCCCAGGGATAATAGTAAGTGCAGTGAGATCCCTGGGCACCGCTGTACAGATCATGACACTTAGTTCACAATGTTTTGCCAGATGAAAGGTCCCCTTTAAAGATGCACTCCCCCCCAAAAAAAAATTATTCTCTGACTTGTTAGAAAGGTACATGATGTAATCTGTAGTGAAGGTAATTTTCTTACCAGTGACTGTATGTGCTATCTCCTCCCTTCTGATCCTCAGCTGTGTCATGTGACCAACACTCTGCCTCTCTAACCGACACAGAACAGGAAGTCAGTTACTTCTCTATTTATTCCTATGAGACTGACATTGAGGCTTCCATAGGAATACATAGAGAAACTGACTTCCTGTCCATACATAAGATCCTGTTGAAGAGTCAATGTTGGTCACATGACACAGCTGAGGATCAGAAGAGAGTGGATAACTCACGAATACAGTCACTAGTAAGATTACCTTTACTACAGTTTACATCATGTGCATTTCTAATACATCAGAGAATAAACATTTTTGTGGGAGTCAGAGGTCGCAATAATGCCTGTACAAGCGTAATTGACGCCTGGCCAAATTACTCCCTGGAAAAAGTCTAAGGCCTCATGCACACGACCGTATGGCTTTTTCAGTGTTTTGCGGTCCATTTTTCACGGATCCGTTGTTCCGTTTTTTGTTTCCGTTGTGTTTCCGTTTCTGTTCCGTTTTTCCGTATGGCATATACAGTATACAGTAATTACATAGCTAAAATTGGGCTGGGCATAACATTTTCAATAGATGGTTCAGCAAAAAACGGAACGGAAACGGAAGACATACGGATGCATTTCCGTATGTGTTCAGTTTTTTTTGCGGACCCATTGACTTTAATGGAGCCAAGCACCGTGATTTGCGGACAAGAATAGGACATGTTCTATCTTTTCACGGCACGGAAATACTGAAATACTGAAACAGAATGCACACGGAGACACTTCAGTATTTTTTGCTGAACCATTGAAATGAATGGTTCAGTATATGTTCCGTATACTGAACTCAAAAAACGTCCAGTATACTGAACGCAAAATACTGTCGTGTGCATGAGCCCTAAGGCGTACCAATACTCCTTAGACTTTTCCCCCGCATTCATCAGCGCAGGGCGCACTGTGAACGGCACGGGAAGCGCAGCGATGCTGCCTGTGCCTGAAATGACCAATAGCAAAGCTCCATACAGTACACTATATCCAGGTGTTACTTTAACGTCTACAACAAATCAAAAGTATTGTTGCTTTTCATAAAGCAACATGCTGTAGATATGAGATACTTCAGGGTGTTTCTTTCCCATAGGTTCCTCCAGAGGAACAGAAAAAAAAAAAAAGAGTTTAAAATGTAAAATAATTATTTTTATTTTTTTTTTTAAACGGCACCACAATGGTTTGAAATTTATGGATTTTTTTTTCAAGTTTTTAAAAATGCCAAAAAAATAGTATAAGAAGGATATCTAAGGGCTCTTTCACACTTGCGTTGTTCTTTTCCGGCATAGAGTTCCGTCGTCGGGGCTCTATGCCGGAAAAATCCTGATCAGGATTATCCCAATGCATTCTGAATGGAGAGAAATCCGTTCAGGATGCATCAGGGTGTCTTCAGTTCAGGACCGGAACGTTTTTTTTGGCCGGAGAAAATACTGCAGCATGCTGCGCTTTTTGCTCCGGCCAAAAATCCTGAACACTTGCCGCAAGGCCGGATCCGGAATTAATGCCCATTGAAAGGCATTAATCCGGATCCGGCCTTAAGCTAAACGTCGTTTCGGCGCATTACCGGATCCGACGTTTAGCTTTTTCTGAATGGTTACCATGGCTGCCAAGACGCTAAAGTCCTGTTTGCCATGGTAAAGTGTAGTGGGGAGCGGGGGAGCAGTATACTTACCGTCCGTGCGTCTCCCGGGGCGCTTCAGAGTGACGACAGGGCGCCCCACGCGCATGGATGACGTGATCGCATGGATCACGTCATCCATGCGCATGGGGCGCTCTGACGTCATTCTGGAGCGCCCCGGGAGACGCACGGACGGTAAGTATACTGCTCCCCACTACTACTATGGCAACCAGGACTTTAATAGCGTCCTGGGTGCCATAGTAACACTGACCGCATTTTGAAGACGGATCAGTCTTCAAATGCTTTCAGTTCACTTGCGGTGTTACGGATCCGGCGGGCACTTCCGGCAAATGGAGTACACGACGGATCCGGACAACGCAAGTGTGAAGAGCCCTAAAGCACTTTACAAAAAGGCACTGTAAATTGCAATCAGATACAAAGACAAACCAACCACACTGTTCCTCATAGTTTTAACAGGAATCTCTGCATACGTGAGGTCAAAACTGGTTGAAAGACAACCTGGAGGGTAGGTACAGTGCATATTTTGTCTCAGGTTTAAACTTTGAAATACTGGGAAAAAACATGACAAATGGTCATAACATACAATGCAAATTCTGCCAAATCGTAAAAGGCAAATGCTATTAGTGAATAAACCAGGAAAGGAAAGAGACGGAAATACATTTGTATAAATGAAATATTAGGAAATGAGTATGAAACCTCATCTCACCTTCCATTTCGGAATCACTGTCTTCCACATATGGCAAGTTTATCAGAGTCTGTCGTTTGTCCCTTAGGACAACTAGCTGCAGCTTCCCTCTTGATTTTTCGATCAATGCCTGGGCTTCAGTTAAAGACATGTTCTCTGTCAAAATGCCATTTATCTGAAAATAAACAGGATGTTGTGAGCTAAAACATGCATCATTTATGAATAAATCAGTAAAATCCTGCCCATCGTGTATCAAAGACAAGATCATTTGTTGGCTTATTTAAGGGCAGTCTACTTGAAGATGGGTATCAAATGCTATTTTTACGATTTTTGTGCTTCCTGGGATAGGATAGGTCAGCCAACTCTGGAACTCCAGCTGTGGTGAAGCTGGGATTTGTAGTTTCCTAACAGCTGGAGTGCCAGAGGTTGCTCCACCATGGGATAGGTCATCAGTAAAAAGATCTCAGAAAACCCTTTTAAGTATTTAAAACATGATATGTTCCCTAACTTGTAAGGCCAAAAAATAGCTATATCTCTAAGGGGTTTAATAAAAAAAACTAAATAAACTCTTATGTAAGATACAACAGGTACAAACACACGGTGGCCCCTGCACCAATACACAGCCCAAAAAATGGCAAGGTTTTTAAAGGATTGCTAATGTCCATGCAGATTTTACAGTTAGAAATTGTGCATGGCAACAGAGGTTCTGGTTGCTCCTCAGCTAGGCAGAGACCACTCTGACTCTTGAACTACGGTATGGATGGGTGACCAACTGACTTCATTCAAAGTTTTTAACTAATGGGTATAGCTTTAGGCCCTTTTACGCGGGCTGTGGATTGGGACAATTACTGGAAATGAACATTCCCTTGAATGCTCATTCCTGATAACTGGCCTGTGTAAACGTGCCACCATTCACCAAATGTTTATTTGTCAGGTGATCACATCCTTCACATGGCACCATAAATTCTCGTTTATGGGAGCACACCACCCTTTGTAAAGCTCGCAAACAAGGAAGCTTGATCACAGTAAAAAAAAATTAAGGTAATTACGATCATCCCTATACATCACTGATCATTGCTCCATATAAATGCAGTTAATAAGTGGGTAATAATTTTGAATGAACTTGGTCTTGGTCACTGCCCACTGTGTTGGTCTGTGTAAAAGGGACCTTAATCTTAATTGACCCTAATAACATAAGTACAACCTTCTGTCTTTCTCTAAAACTATTTGAGTGCATCTCTGCGGCGATCAAAAAACATACAATTTGACCCCCAAATACACTGGACAATACTGGAATAAATTTTTTTTTTTTTAAAAGTCAGCAGTCAGAGATACAGAAGTATGTGCATATTGACCTGACAGTTTTCACATGTTTGCACAGATCAGTTGTGCTTTCTTCAAACTGCAGCCTCTGAGAAGATCTGGTAGAATGATTAAAGGGAGTCTGTCACCACAATTTGCCCTTATAGACCACTTACATAGCACTGTAGCATAACTATAGATCAGTCAAATGGTAACTTTGTCTTTTTGTTTGGATGTTCACCAGGGGCAAAAACTGAGTTTTATTCATATGTAAATGAAGGCTCGCAAGTGCCCAGAGGTGGCGTTCGGGCTGTAAGTGCCGCTCTGCCTTCTTCTCACATAACCCCTCCCCAGCCTGTTGCTTGGCCCGCCCTGTAAGCCTCTTACGTCATCCAATGTACTAGCCGATATCCCGCCCGCACATGCGCACTGCATGGAATGATGCTGCTGCCCACAATGGTCATCACAGTGCGCATGCGCCGGCGGGATATCGGCCAGTACACTGGATGACGTAAGAGGCTTACAGGGTGGGCCAAGCAACAGGGAGGGGTTATGTGAGAAGAAGGAAGAGCGGCCTGGGCACTTACAGCCCGAACGCCACCTCTGGGCACTTGCGAGCCCTCATTTACATATGAATAAAACTCAGTTTTTGCCCCTGGTGAACATCCAAACAAAAAGACAAAAAGGTACCATTTGATTGATCTATAGTTATGCTACAGTGCTATGTAAGTGGTCTATAAGGGCAAATTGTGGTGACAGACTCCCTTTAACACTGGAGGACTTTCCAAAGCACTTCTGGAGAAAACACATGAGACATGAAGGAGACATAAGGGGGTGGGCAATGCTCTGGGCTACCGACTGTGGAATTTTTCTACATATTCCATATGGTCGTCTTAGTCACCAAGTGCATTAATGTGAAAATCTCAGCCTAAGTGGAGAAGCGCAGTAATATTTATATCATGCAGTCTGGTCACTTTAGACATAAATAGACTGATAAGACCTGTTAAAGAAAATTAAAGAAGAGATATGCGAAAACCAGCAAGTCTACCTTCAGCACTATATCTCCTTCGTGCAAATTGCCATCTTTTGCTGCTAAACCAGTGTTCGTCAATCCTTTAATATAGATCTGACTGCCAAGACGAAGACCATATTCTGAAAAATAAATAAGAAGATGCATAAGTATGAACTAAATCCAATTTTATATATAAAAAAAGTCAAAAGTAATTCTTACCCTCATTAGATTTTTTCTTCGTTAACAGGACACTATTAGTGTTTGAATCTCCATACCCTTGAGGGGTTGGGCTGCGGGACTGAAGCCTATCTCGACTACGGCTTTTCTGAATGTTTTGGTCGTATCCAATCTCTGCTGAAGATCTTTTATACTGACGATCTGGACTATACTGTGCATTTCTATCCAAGGTCCTTCCGCGACTGCCATCTCTTCCGTAACTTCGAGGGTCATCCAAGTCACGATCAAGGCTCCTGCCACGGCTTCGCTCTCTTCGGTATCCACTATCCTCATCCAGACCACGTTCTATACTTCTGCCACGACTATGATCTCTTCTATACATCTGCTCATCATCAAGCCCACGATCTATACTTCTGCCACGGCTATAATCTTGCCTAAGTCCATAACCCACATTAAGATCTTGGTCAACACTTTTTGCTCTGGTTCCATAGCCCCTTTGATCTCGTTCATTATATGGGCCCCTGTCTGGGTCTCTTCGGAAGCCTCTATCTGGACTGGGGTCTCTGCTTCGAGATCCCCCATATCCACTCCTATCGCTGTATGCACTGTAGGCAGTTCGGCGCTCATAATCTTCATCCAATACATCCAGGGCAGGTTCTGATTTGCTTGGAAGACCAATCAGTACCCTTCGTGGCCTTCTTACTACCTGCAATATTTAAAAGCAGCTTAACACTTTACTTCATGTGTTTTTTTAATTTTTTTTTATTAAACTAATATTTGGTTTATTTGTTGCATTTTTTCCCTCCTTTAAAACGGTTAGGATATGAACATAAATTACTTGTTTCCGGCAAAGGCTTCCTTATCATTTAGAAGGGATATATATAGCCAAAAATATCCTATTGTATCCGGCATTTGCACCAGCTGTCTGCTTCTGGTTTGTATGTTAAGTGTTGCTTCAGTCCAAAGAAATGTTAAAGCCACTGGAACAATGACCACATTATGTAATACATAATACATCATGTGGACATTTATTTCCTGCTTTCTTGAAGTCCATGCTCTAACAGCATCTTGTGAATACACCTTTATAATCACTGTTTAACAAGTGCAAATAATTCTGGACTTTGATACTGGGGAAATTGTTGTCTCCTGGTAGTATCTTTTTTATTTAGAAGGATTTCTAAATTAAAATTCTTCAGTAGGTTTCCACTTAGGAAACGTAACACCTAATGACATGTGTAGTAAATTATAGATTTATTTACCTTGTACGATTACCAATGATAGCTGCCAAACACAAGGCCAAGGGGTGCCCCCGAATTGGGAAGAACCACGCTGAATTTTAGAGCAGTATCACAGTTAATGGCTTACGGTAAAATGTAATTTAGCTGTATAACCATATGGCTATTAAAGGGGTTATCCAACACCCCGCCCCCCACACCCCTATGCCCAGACCACTCACATACAAAGTACTTACCTTGCTAAAATTTCATCCACTTTGGTATTGCACAACACTGCAAATCTGCCACACTAAAATCAGTGGTGGCAAATCCGCAGGCACCACAGTGCAGCACAAAATACTGCCCAAGCAGAACCAGAAACCACAGTGCAGCACAAAATACTGCCCAAGCAGAACCAGATACCACAGTGCAGCACAAAATACTGCCCCCAGCAGAACCAGAAACCACAGTGCAGCACAAAATACTGCCCAAGCAGAACCAGATACCACAGTGCAGCACAAAATACTGCCCAAGCAGAACCAGATACCACAGTGCAGCACAAAATACTGCCCCACAGAACCAAATACCATAATTAATTAACACAGAGCATCAGATCTTTTTGTACATGGCTTTTGGCCAAGAGGAGGGTTTAGGTGGCCCTCTGGGCATCGACCCACCGGGAAATTTCCCTGTAGGGTCTATGGCCAGTCTGCCCCTGATTATACTGTTAGTACTGTCACAGCTCCCCCACCCTGCAGAATGACCTCTGCACAGGTCACATGTCTTTATTCAATTTTTTTCAGGGGGCAAGGTGACCAAAAAACAGCGATTTGGGCATTGGGAATTTCTTTTCATTGTGCAGGGTAAATAATTTTGATTTAATAGTTCTGACAGTTTCAGAAGCAGCAATACTAATTATGTTCCACTAGAGTCTATGGTAGATGGCTGCCACAACAACCAATTGACACCCCGCGATTTTGCTGCGGGCGTTGGCGATCAGAGTACAGAGAGAGTACTGAGGAATTTGAGGTGTTAAATGACTGTGAGCGGGTGTCAGATACCCGCCATGTATGATGTAAATGTATGTCAAAGGTCAGGAAGGGCTTAAATTTGAAGCGGTCTGATGATCACTGCTTACGATTGCTCTCACTTTGAAGACCTTTAATGATTAATCATACTGGGGGAAATGGATGGGCTAGGTCTGCTGAAGCCTCTCTGCTAAGCGATTGTGGTCCACAACAGGGGACCTATCTACTGTTATGATCTCCAGTACATATGGAAAGGGTTCTGCTGTATGAGACAACAACCTTTTGATATCCATGAGGCTGAAAATTAGCAAGGATAGGATTAAGCTTAAAATGAAAAATAATTGCTCTATTTACCAGAACTGCAGTTTTCCCACATTTTCTTAACTGTTGAACTGCAAATGAATGTGGCACATTTTCCAGGAGGGTTCCATTAACCATAACCACACGATCATTCTCGCTTTAAAGAAAACATAAGAAAACCATAATCAATAAAACTAATGCCTCAATTTTCGCATTAGGCATCATGCATGCGGCCATGTCAGTATTGCAGATAACTTCCATGTGCAATCTGCATTTTTCTCACTCCCATTGCTAGAAATTACTATTTTCATCAATATAGACAAGAAACAGGTCTAAAAAAAAAATAATAAAAAATCCTTACCATTACAGCTGTCAGGAATAATCAGATGTGAATCTATACAGGTTAACCCCCGCCCCCCCCGGTACCCCAGTGTGCTTCCGAGACGAGGAGTGGAGTAAAAAAAAAAAAAAAAAAAGGAAGAGGAGATGGAATATCTGTCTATATAACTTTCTCCTATGATCCATTTCTGATTTTGGCTTCAAAAACTGCATCTAAAAACCTGATTGTGTGGGGGCAGCCTTGTCTTTCCAGATACAAAATTTATGACTTGACAAATGAACAAGTCAGGAGTTTTCTGGGAAGTGACTCTTGGAGAACTAAGGGTACATGCACACGTTCAGGATTCATGTGCGGAGAATCCGCACTGAAATCCGCAGGTGTTCGCAGGCAAATCTGTGCGGTCAATCCGCATTAATTGGTGCGGATTTGCATACGGATTTGGTGCGGATTTTCCGCATGCGGATTTCACTTAGTGAATGAAGAAAATCCGGTCAGGAAAAAAAAAATTTATTGACATGTCGCGGATTTTAAAATCCGCACCGCAGGTCAAAATCCGCGCGGAAAAAATCCGCATCGTGTGCATTAAGAATTTCAAATTCTCATAGAATACAATGGACATGACCTACGGTGCGGATATTCCGCACGCAAATCCACGCGGAAAATCCGCACGCAATCCTGATCGTGTGCAGGGGGCCTAAAGGGCGCTTTCACATGAGCGCTATTTATTTAGGTTCTTCTGCTCCGTCACAGGAGCAGAAGAACGAAAATAACATAAGTGCCGGATTTGGCACATAACTCACAGAAACAGAGCCTAATAGATCCCATTAACTAATAGTTCTGTTCGGGAGAACTTTTTTTTTATTTATTTTTTTGCATGCAAGACTTTTCTTTCTGCTATTTTTGAAGACCTCTATAAACTTCCTGAATGGAGCTTCTGCACACATGTGAACGTAGCCTTAAATGTATAACTTTGAACACTGATAAACAGGAAGCATTTATGAACAAATAACTCAGTCTCCAATCTGAAACTAGATTAAGGCCTCTTTCACACTTGCGTTGTCCGGATCAGTCGTGCACTCCATTTGCCGGAAGTGCCCGCCGGATCCGTAACACCGCAAGTGAACTGAAAGCATTTGAAGACGGATCCGTCTTCAAAATGCGTTCAGTGTTACTATGGCACCCAGGACGCTATTAAAGTCCTGGTTGCCATAGTAGTAGTGGGGAGCGGGGGAGCAGTATACGTACCGTCCGTGCGGCTCCCGGGGCGCTCCAGAATGACGTCAGGGTGCCCCATGCGCATGGATGACGTGATCCATGCGACACGTCATCCATGCGCGTGGGGCGCCCTGACGTCACTCTGAAGCGCCCCGGGAGCCGCACGGACGGCAAGTATACTGCTCCCCCGCTCCCCACTACACTTTACCATGGCAACCAGGACTTTAGCGTCCTGGCAGCCATGGTAACCATTCAGAAAAAGCTAAACGTCGGATCCGGTAATGCGCCGAAACGACGTTTAGCTTAAGGCCGGATCCGGATTAATGCCTTTCAATGGGCATTAATTCCGGATCCGGCCTTGCGGCAAGTGTTCAGGATTTTTGACCGGAGCAAAAAGCGCAGCATGCTGCGGTATTTTCTCCGGCCAAAAAACGTTCCGTTCCGGAACTGAAGACATCCTGAACGGATTTATCTCCATTCAGAATGCATGGGAATAATCCTGATCAGGATTCTTCCGGCATAGAGCCCCGACCACGGAACTCTATGCCGGAACAGAACAACGCAAGTGTGAAAGAGCCCTAAAGCAGCAGTGTAATCCATAAAAAAAAAAAATAATAATAAAAAAAATTTAAAAAAAAAAGTGAAGCATACCATACTAAATATATAAAAAAAATAATACTAATGTAAGGTTCTCTTTACGCTGGCTGATGTTCAGCACAATTATTGCAAATTAATAAAATGAACTTGTTTAAAGGTGCCGATGATCACCTTCCCAACAATTCTCTGTTCCATCGCACCGTGTAAAGGGGCCTTCACGCTAAAAATTCTAATAGTCTATGGGACAGATTTATCATTAGCTCAAGTCAGAATAATGGAGTGAAAAAGTCGCGAAAAAATGCGCAAACGCTAAAACTGCGCACAAATTTACGACTTTTTCCTGTTCTGCACTATGCTCGCCAGTTTTCTGAAAGTGGGCGTGTTTTCTTATGTAAATGAATCTCTAGACAGATTTACTATTGGGACTATTTAAAAAGTCTTTTTAATAGAACATGCGACTTCTTGGTAAAGACGTGCGACTTTTTCATAAAGATGTGCGACTTTTGTAAAGCTGCTTACTGACGGATAAACTGCTACCGTCAAACCACATTTATTATAGTCTTAAAGGGCCAATCATAAATCTGACTTGGCTAAAACTGACTTTAGCCATATGTGAAAGTGGAGTGAGCGGTCAGAGTAATGTTAAATCTGGCCCTATATGTATTCACAAGAAGAAGAAAAAAATGCACATACTGCAAGCGACCATCTGCAGGTCCTCCTTGAAGGACATCAGAAATCACGATGGAGTTGTCACCATTGTTAAAATGTGGATTGTCTCTTCCTCCTGAAACAGCAATGCCAAATCCTTTCTTTGGATCCTAAGGTACATACAATAAAAAAGGAGCAGATTTTAAAGTAATGGCAGCATTCGCAAATTTATGCAAAGCGTACTTCACTTTTTTGTGGAAGCATGCAGTCCGGTTACTACACGAAAGGCCAATTTTAGACAGAGGCATGGAATAGATTAGTGTGAAGTACAAGAGATTTTTATTTGTGCCCCTTTGTTGTCTTTCCTATTATGTCCCTTTGGCTGGATCCACAAAGAAAACACCACCAAAAGTGCATCAAAGAGGCCTTGTATACTGCTACACTGCATATAATAAAGTCATCTGTATTCTTGGCTAAAACCAGACTTTTCTTCTCAGACTAGCACCTTCACTTTCATCCATCGTTTCCATCAGTTTATAACCTCATCCTTGCAGGAATCTTCGCCACATTAAGGTCGTTGTTCAGACCTAGTAAAATACAGTATATGGGGACTCACCTTTTGTATTGTCACGGTGTACTGTTCCCAATTTGCGTCTTCCATTCCATACCCCTAGAACACATAATTCAGCGTGAGTACATGTACAGTACAGTTCTCACCCACATTTCACCAATATGTATATAGTTTTTGATCATTCTTTTGGATATCGGTAAAGGCAGGATACCATTCAGAGTTCAGAAGATACGTCACACATCCTCCTCATGAACACGTACCCACTGTGATAATTAAGAGTACTTTCACTCTAGCGTTATTCTTTTCCGGTATTGAGTTCCGCCCTAGGGGCTCAATACCGGAAAAGAACTCAGTTTTATCCTAATGCATTCAGAATGGAGAGCAATCTGTTCAGGATGCATCAGGATGTCTTCAGTTCAGTCTTTTTGCCTTTCCAGGACGGAGATAATACCGCAGCATGCTACAGTTTTATATCCGTCCAAAACTCCGGAACACTTGCCGGAATGCCGGATCCTGCATTTCTTCTAGGGATCGACCGATATTGATTTTTTAGGACAGATACCGATAATTTGTGAACTTTCAGGCCGATAGCCGATAATTTATACCGATATTCTGGGAATTTTCAAAAAAATAATAATTCCTACACAAATCTGCTGAAAATTAATATGTTTATTGTTAACGTGTATTTTTTATTTTTTTTTGTAAATCTTTTTCATTTATACTTAATTTTTTTTTTTATACTAACTTTTAGCCCCCTTAGGGACTAGAACCCTTGTCCTATTCACCCTGATAGAGCTCTATCAGGGTGAATAGGACCTCACATTGTCCCTGCTGCTCTGTGCACACAGCAGCAAGGGAGCTTACCATGGCAGCCAGGGCTTCAATAGCGTCCTGACTTGCCATGGTAACCGATCGGAGCCCCAGGATTACACTGCTGGGGCTCCTATCGGAGGAGCAGGGGAGAGGGGATCCTGTGGCCACTGCCACCAATGATTAATACGGGGGGGGCGCACTGCACCACCAATGATTAATACTGGGGGGCGCACTGCACCACCAATGAATAATACTGGGGGGCTTGGGGGGGGGGGCGCACTGCGCCACCAATGAAGATAAGTCTCTCAATCATTCATATACAGGAGGCGGGAGCTGGCTGCAGAATCACATAGCCGGCTCCCGACCTCTATGAGCGGTAGCTGCGATCCGCGGCACCTGAGGGGTTAACTACCGTAGATCGCAGCTACCGCTCATAGAGGTCGGGAGCCGGCTATGTGATTCTACAGCCAGCTCCCACCTCCTGTATATGAATAAATGAGAGATTTATCTTCATTGGTGGCGCAGTGGCCACAGCCCCTCCCCTTCTCTTGTCCTCCTTCCTCTCATTGGCGGCGGCAGCAGCAGCACAGGTGGGAGGGAGACGCTGCTTCCTTCTCCCCTGTGCTGCTGAGGGAACATGGAGAGCGCTGTCAGCAGCGCGATCTGTGTTCCCAATACGTTATCGGAATATCGGCAAAATAGATGCCGATAACGGTCAAAATACTGAATATCGGCCGATAATATTGGTAAAACCGATAATCGGCCGATCCCCAATTTCTTCCCATTGAAATGTATTAATGCCGGGGGTTCCAGCTAAACAAATCCGGCATTGCTCAGACTGCAAAAAATTTGAAAAAAAATGACACCGGAGAGACGGATCTGGCATTTCAATGCATTTGTCAGACGGTACTGCATGTCGGATCCGTCAAACCGCATGCAAACTGATGACATTTGTCAGACGGATCCTGATGCAAATCCGTCTGACAAATGTCATCAGTTTGCATGCGGTTTGACGGATCCGACATACAGTACCGGTGACGAACTGCCTGCCGGAATCCTCTGCTGCAAGTGTGAAAGTACCCTGACCTGAGACCACTAGATCTCTATTTCCACACATTAGACTTTCTTACCACTAGGGTGTGTCGCTTTAATTCATTTTCATTTCAGCAGGATACAGTATCTGTAGTAACACCGGAGAGCATCTGTACTACTGACACATTATCAGCAATGTCTACAGCAAGCCAATCACTCTCTGTAATCTACGTGACTGAAGGCCATGTTCAATAGGTGTGCCAGACCCTGGGAACACCCCGAGAGACAAATTAGAAGATAGTGTTATGGGATCGGGGTGATGGGGCCCCCAGCAATCACTGACACACTGCATGTACATAGGTTAACAGCAAATCGATGAGCAATGTGCCAAAAGGGACACTACAGTCCTGTGCCGCTAGACATGTCAGATTATTTCCATCAGGCTTTTATGATAAACATTTAACCATCCACACAAATCTTAAAATATTCCTGTTTTTACACCGTCTACCAAAGCAACTGCAACGGCATGAAGCTTCCTGTTTTCTATAGTTCACTTGTCAGCTTTGCTGTATAGATGAGACGATGAGCAAAGTCACCACATTTTAAAGGGTCACAAAACATTTGATATGTCAGAGACATGTCAAAAGTTTAGATTGGGTCTAAGCACCGAGATCCCCAAAACAAAGGTAGAACAGCCTGCATATAGCGCTTTCTTTCCTCGCTGCCGAGATGGGCTCCATAGAAATCTTTGGGGCCGACTTGACGCCGTCCTCAGCAGTGAGTAGAGCGTGACATGGCGGTTCATCTCCTCCCTCATCGGTCGGGATCTCCTCCTTGCTCCCCGACGTCACAAAGCTAGAGCGCCGTGATCTCGCAATGCTGATGCCAGCACAGGGAAGGAACACTATGCCGACACTGCACATACGCTAACTCACGCATCGCGAGATTACGGCACTCTAGCTTTGTGACGTCGGGAAGCAAGGAGGAGATTCGGAGGATGCGAGGCAGTGCTGGGCTCCGGAAATGTTAGTAGCCTCATTTACATATCTATAAAATCGTATTTTTGACACAATAAAAGCACAGAGAGCTATGGGGACTGGGTATTGCGGATGTGCTAGCGGTGATCTAGCAGCCCATGTCCTCAGCTCTATACACAAAATCCCGGTGACAGGTTCCCTTTAAAGGGAACCTGTCATGTGGATATTTGATTATAATCTAACTAATTATATATAATCATTAACTACTAAAAAGTACCTTAGATGTATTCACTTACTGATGTGACAGATGGTTACCTCACAATATACACACAAAGATGCCGCATGCTAATGAGCTGATTTGAGTATAGCGTTATTTTTATTCAGAGCTATAGCCACTCCCCTGCTGATTCATATGGAAAATAACTGTCATTCAGCAGCAGGTGGGCGGGGAGAATCAGGAGCTCATGAATATTCAGGACTCATCATTATCAGCTGGAGCTTTTCAATACAAGATGTTGGCAGATTGACTGGGTCAATTAAAGAAAGTGAGCCAGCATTTTGCTAAGAGAATCAGTCACATAGTTAGGACACCATAAAACTGGTGACAGGTTCCCTTTAAGTAAAACTCATTCACGTTATACACCCAAGATGAGATCAGAGCTTCACATGCACATAATTACATGTTTCTTTACTTCCATTATTGCTGACACGTGGGTCAATGCACTAACGCTACACTCAAGGAAGACTGCATCCACATGGTCCTTGTGAGGACTGTATTATTTGCTGCTAAAATATGCAGAGACTTTGCCGGATGCAGTGTACTCTGGTAGGCTGTTCCTCCAACAGAAGAGACTACTGAATTATGCGCCGGAGATGTGAACTTAAAGAGGACCATTCACTTGTAAAAACAATGTGAACTAAGTATGCTGACATATAGAGCGGCGCCCGGGGATCTCACTGCACTTACTATTATCCCCGGGCGCCGCTCCGTTCTCCCGTTATGCCCTCCGGTAGCTTTGCTCTGTATGTTATAGAAGGCGGTGTCTTCCCTTGTCTTGTGGGCGTCTCCTTCTCATAGGCTGCAGCGCTGGCCAATTGCAGCGCACAGCTCACAGCCTGGGAGGTTTTTGCGATTGGCCAGCGCTACAGCCTATGAGAAGGAGACGCCCACAGGACAAGGGAAGACACCGCCTACTATAACTTACAGAGCAAAGGTACCGGAGGGCATAATGGAGCGGCGCCAGGGGATAATAGTAAGTGCTGTGAGATCCCCGGGCATCGCTCTATATGTCAGCATACTTAGTTCACATTGTTTTTACAAGTGAAAGGTCCTCTTTAACCTAAGGGCTGTATTACACTGGCTGAGGGTCGGCCAGATAAGAGCTAACAAACGTTCGTAGGAAGGGCAAGTTAGCGATTATCTGCCGATGTAAAGGTGCCAGCGATTACCCAATGAACGAGCAAACTCTCATTCATTGGGTAATCTCAAAATCATTGTTTGCCGGCGGCAGATCGTGCCGTCTAATCATGCTCTGCTGCCCCAGAAACAATGATTGTGTGGGGACGAGCGATGGCCTTAGCGATCACTCCTCCCCATACCGTGTCTCCTCCGATAGCCAGCAATGCTTCCCTCCCGACAATAGTCAGCCTCATCTGCCAATGTAAGACAGCCCTAAGGGGAGGATAGCTATTTTCCTAACTCATGATTCCCATTGATGCAACTTTGAGAGGACATCCAGACACCACAATGTAATTGGAATCTACCATTACCGCACTTTCCACTTTAAAGTGGACTGCTCAGGTGATTTATGCTGCCCTATCTGAGAAAAGGATATCGTAAAGGGAGGGAGAATAAAAAAAAAAATAAAATAAATTTAAATAAAAAAAAAAATAAAAAAAAATTGTGCAACCCCTTTAAGGCCTCATACACACGTGTGCCATTCATGCCCATGCAGTGGACTGCAAATTGCAGTCTACCAAGTACCCGCTGTCTGTGGTTACGGACCGATTCACTTGAATGGGGTCCGCGATCCACATCGCAAAAAAGTAGTGCACGCATGGACAGAAAACCCATGGAAGCACTCCGGACCCAATCAAGTGAATGGGTCCACATCAGTGATATGGTGCACACACGGCCGATGCGGACTTGATCTTTGCAGGCCGCAATACGGGCACAGACCTGCTACGGTCGTGGGCATGAGGCCTAAGTCAGGAAATATCAGGCTGACAGGCTTGCTTTAAAGGGACTCTGTCACCACTTTCTAACCCCCCCTTTTAAAAGTATTGTTCTCTCCATGGCGCCCTTGTGATTACAAAGGTGTTGTTATAACATAAATTCGCCGTCTCGTTTTGATAAAAATACCTTTTATCTAACCTGTCAATCTTGTGGATAAGGTGCCCAGGGCGTTTCTGAAGGTCTGAAGCTGCCGCCCGCCGTTGGTGCCCAGCTCCTCCCCTGATCCTTTCAGCGCCGCCTGAATGTAAAGAAATCCGCCTCCGGCTCTCGCTCAGTGCCCCCTCCTCCTTTTCAAAGATCCCGCGCGTGCGCACAGGCCTGTGCCTGATGAGTCCGTGCGGACATTTAGAATCAGCCTCATTGAGCGAAGTGCGCATGCGCGCACTTCGCTCAACCTCCTCATAAGACGAGCACTGCAGCCAGCCACTCAGAGCCTGCGGCTCCATACAGCGCTTGGCAGGCTCTGAGTGGCTGGCTGCAGTGCTCGTCTTATGAGGAGGTTGAGCGAAGTGCGCGCATGCGCACTTCGCTCAATGAGGCTGATTCTAAATGTCCGCACGGGCACATCAGGCACAGGCCTGTGCGCACGCGCGGGATCTTTGAAAAGGAGGAGGGGGCACTGAGCGAGAGCCGGAGGCGGATTTCTTTACATTCAGGCGGCGCTGAAAGGATCAGGGGAGGAGCTGGGCACCAACGGCGGCGGCGGCGGGCGGCAGCTTCAGACCTTCAGAAACGCCCTGGGCACCTTATCCACAAGATTGACAGGTTAGATAAAAGGTATTTTTATCAAAACGAGACGGCGAATTTATGTTATAACAACACCTTTGTAATCACAAGGGCGCCATGGAGAGAACAATACTTTTAAAAGGGGGGGTTAGAAAGTGGTGACAGAGTACCTTTAAGGACTGCTTTCTTCTGATATCAAGGAAAGCACATCTTCCCCTGATAAAGGTTTACGCAAGCACTAGACTTCACCAAGACTCACTTAAAAAAAAAATCAGAATATATTTGTACTAGCCACAATTTACACTAAGAATTCTTCATTTTTACTTTTAGATCAACTTCTTTATGTTTAGGCTACAAAGGTCAGGGAAAAAAAAAGATAAGTACAGAAAAAGCGCAAATAAGTCTTAGCTGCTGAGAAAAAATAAAAAACCCACAATTCTCTGGAGTAATGTAAAATGCTAATCATTTCCAAATTCCTGGGATGCATGCCCTCTTACTCAGTAAAACTCCCAGGCCTTCTGTGTTCAAACAAAGCAGCTGTGGTGACAAAGATGAAGCAGTGGCCGATTTCTGCGGTATAATTAATACTCCTATGCCTGGAGAATAGTGCTGGCCATTAAAGACCCGTCACCATGAAAAGGCAGTGCAGTCTGCAGGCAGCATGGTATAGAGCAGGAGGAGCTGAGCAGATTGATATGTAGTCTTATGGGAAATTGGAATTTATTCATTTAAAGCTCTGCTCATTCTGAGCTTAGTCAACTGGGCGGTCTTATAAGTGACAGACAGCCTTCCCCTTACTTACTACTAAGCTCAGAAAAGAGCAGAGATTTTAATAAATTACAATTTCCCATACAGCTAGACACGAATCTGCTCAGTTCCTTCTGCTCTCTGCAGATTGCACTTCATTTCATGGTGACATGCTCCCTTGCCGGGTTGCCCAACCTGCAGCTCTCCAGCAGTTGCAAAACTACAACTCCCCTCATGCCTGGACAGCCTACAGCTATTAGGGCATGCTGGGAGTTGTAGTTTTGCAACAGCTGAAGGACCGCAGGTTGAGCATCCCTGCTTTAGAGAACCTGCTGCAGCCCGATTTAAGCCCTTGTACACTACTACATCATTGAGTGCATGTAATTAATGCTCGGTGCCGTAGTAGTACAGCACAATGATGGAGGAGGAGGTGGGCCTGCGCCATTACCTGCAGGCGCCAACTGTATGACAGAGCAATTCATTTCATTGCCAAGATTAGCGATAACTCCGATCCTGGCAATTCAGATGCCACCGTTAGACAGAGGAAGGGTGCTCCCTCTGTCCTCCGATTGGGCACCCTACAAATGCAATCGTGGGGTGACAAGTACCAACCTGAATGTTTCAGCCAACATTTTTTTTTACAGACAAATTGGAAAACAACACTGAATGATAAAGATTATAAGTAATACATGTCTACAGCTCAGTATACTGACATCTGCTCAAGTACCCCCAGCCTCAAATAAAAAAAAAGTCAGACACAAAATTGCCTTATTTTTACAGACTGTCCAGCAATTTTTGGACGGTTGGTAACCCTGAGGCCCCCAGGCCTGCCATGTTCCTGCCTCTGTTACACCTTGCGTCTGGCTGGATGTAATAGTCCTACAGGCTGTAATACGGTAGTACAAGGTATAGTACAATCGGTCATAGTTTCAAGTTCCCTAAAGAAACTTTAAAAAAACAACAAAAAAAAAAACATTTGAATATAGTTTAAAAAAATAAATAAAAAGCTAAAAAATGTATATCACCGTGTCCATAATCTTTTGATCTATTAAATAGAAAAAAATACCCAATGCCAAAAATAGTTTTTGTTCACCTTGCCTCCCAACAAAAATTTTATATAAAAATGATCAAAATGTTGCATGTATCCTAAAACGGTATCAATAGAGATCTACACATCTCCTTGCCAAAAATGAGTCCTTGCACAGCTCCATCAGCAGAATATGGCGACACAAACTAACTTTTTTTTTTTTTTTTTTTTAAACAAACATTTGGATTTGGTATCTGGAAGCGCTGGGATGGAGAGGTGCCACAGGAATCGGGACCACCACAGCAAGGGAGTGTTTTCTTTCTTTTTTTAAACTCGCACACCATGCCTGCCCATCCACAACCCTTTTAACCCCTTTACACATTATGACATGCATGTACATGATGTGAAAGGTGATGTACAGATGTAGCAGAGTTAACAGTCACACTTGCTGAGTTATCACATCTAGTTAAAAGGGTTTTCCGAGTTCAGAACTGAACCCGGACACATCACCATCTTCACCCCTCCGACATCAGCATCGGAGCATTTCATGCTCCAATGCTCTCCTTTGCCCTGTGCTGAATCACGCAGGGCAAAGGCATTTTTCGGAGATCCGGTGATGTACCGGGCTCTCCATGGGGAAAGCTAGGTGGAGGCTTCCGCCTAGCAGTGAGCACGGTGATGTCACCGGCACTAAAGGGCAGGCTTTAGCACTCCCCTAGCCTGTAAAACGGCTAGGGCAGCTCTAAAGCCGCCCATCAGTGCCAGGAACACTGCTAGGCAGAAGCCTCCGTCTAGCACTATAATATTATAAACAAATAAACCGTGGGTGATGCTAGGGAGGCTTGTTCCAGTCGTGGCCTGCTATTGGCTATGACCACCCCTGTCGCCGGATGTTTTGATCTGTGTGACGAAGAGATGCAGCGGCGGCCGTGCATCTGGGAGCGCCGCTGGAGCCAGGGTAAATATAACCTGTAGGAGGGACCCCGGCATTGGGGGGACATTATAGGGGTTGGATAACCCCTTTAAGGTCTGGGCTCAGGAAGAAGTAACTTGCTGGGAAGCTTCTCTCTATACAGGTCTCTCATCACTTCTAGATGTACACTGTTCAGCACTATGCACACTATGGAATCAGAAAGAAACCTCTGTAGGCCCTCGTATGAAAGTTAGTGGAGCACCACACTATGGCTGTAGAACTGAAAGGTTGTACAGAGCCACAACAGTTGAGTGCCTGAGGCCTTGGCCTAGTTTCACATGAATGTGATCATACATCTGTTCATAGAGCCACAAGGGATCGGGGCGATGCAGACATAATACAGACCCCCCCCTCTGAGGTAGAGGTTTTACAACCCCTGTAAAGCCAGAATTTCTACGCTGGTCTAAACCTTGTACATGCTGGCGTGAGATGCACCAAAATGATTAAGACATGCACATTTAGGGTCCATTAACAAGTCCGCATGAATGCGTCTGCATCCGTTCCGCAATCTTTTTGTGGTCTGTAAATTGCAGATCCGCAAAACACAGATACCGCCGGTGTGCGTTCCGCATTTTTCAGAATGGATTATCCGGCCCTCTATAGAACTGTAATATCTTTGTTCTTAATATGGACAAGAATAGGACAGTCGTGTGCATAAGCCCTTAGACATATTTCAGGAAGACACCATGCACCTTTCTGCCATTCCCGAATGAGTCACACTAAGAAACTAGCCAGCACATGGTTCCCCCCTCACCTAGTCACATAACTAGGGGAAGTCCAAGAAGCATGGGAAAGGTAGGGCTGGCCTGATGCTGTGGTCCACATCTCCCCTTTTAAATAGGATGTGTCATCAGAAAATTACCTATTGATTAAATCATTTTGTTTAAAAAATAAAAAAAATTGATGTTATTCTTCAGTCAATTAAAACAAAATCCTGCAGTTTTTACACTGGTCACTAAGCCCAATAATAGGCACCACTTCTTGGTCTGTACAGATCACTTCACTGCAGTTATCTGCTGATCTGCCATTCTAATCCTGCCTGTAATTATATCACCTTTGTGCATAGATAAGACAGGATCCAATGAGGTCCCCTCCTGTCCATTGTGTCTATGGACCATGGGGTTGCTGTAAAGCAATTTTCTTAATGCTTTCTAAATGCAGTTAGGAACAGCTCAAGCAAGATGGCCGCCCCCATAATTATATTCAGGAAATAGAGTAAAAATCTGCGATCAAAAAAATAAAAACAGATTAGAAAAAAAAAAAAAAAAGAAGACGTGTTGCTCTCTGGTTTTAACTAGCAGATAAAATTTTTGGTGCCACATTTCCTTTAAGCCCACTGCTCCATATCTTAATTAGAGACAATCGGAGGAGAAGGACAGAACTTAGCAGTTATTGGCCACCACAGAGGGACAGCTTCCGGGGCAGATTATTGTGCTGCACTATTTGGTTCTGCTAGGACGGTATTTTGTGCTGCACTATGGTAACCCTGACCCCACCTACTTGTGTTGGCCCCACCTACTGTTATTTTGAACCTGCCTACAAAATGGGGCCACTTATTTATTTTTTCCAGAGCCACATTATGTTCCCAGTCCGAACCTTTTGCTCGTGTGAAATTGCTTTAGTTTAAGAGCCACACCACAGCCCCTCAAGCCTGTGCCAGCCACACCACAGCCCCTCAAGCCTGTGCCAGCCACACCACAGCCCCTCAAGCCTGTGCCAGCCACACCACAGCCCCTCAAGCCTGTGCCAGCCACATCAGTCTGCAGAAACTGGGCCAAAAGCCTTCCTGCTCATTCTTTTCTTTTTTTTGCAATGTGGATTCTAAAATCACACAATTCGAACTATGGCGTAAATTCCACTGAAGAAAAAGCACTGTATACGCTAACAGGACAATTTCCGTTGTTCCTCTTCCCTTTAGCTAGCCGCACAGATTTTTTTTGATTTATACCTTACTGAATGTGTTGTATTCACACCCTTTTTTTCTGCGTTCCATAGCAGTGTGACCTTGTAATGTACTACTAACGTTATGTGTGAACGTGCCCTAAGGTTACTCAGAACACCTGACAGTCTGAAGCTTGTCGATAACCTCATTATCTAGTCAAGCAACAGTATGAAACCTACTGGCAGATACGCAGCGCATTTTCCATCATGGGACCGCGGCCGGAAACAAATAACAGAATATTACAGTTTACATGAGATCTGCTGCAAATATGCAACAAAGTCCACAATACATGCAGATTCTGCAGCAAAACCCATGGGCGGAAAATCCGCCGGGGAAAAAATTGCCCCATGGGGTATGCAGCTGTACAGGAAGACACAGGAGCACAGCCGGTCAGGCGATCACATGATCAAAGCCAAGATTGCAGAATCGGCAGCAGGATGGAAGGGTAAGGGCTGTTTCACACGAGCGAGTCCATTGCGGGAATCGCGCTCCGTGTGTGAGTGTAATCCTCCGCTCTGGACTTGCAGGAGCGCACGGCATTATCATGATTTATAATGCTATGTGTCTCTGCATGGCCTTTTTTCCACAGAATCCTAGTGACATAAAGCTGTCAGTATGATCCTGTAGAAATAAGGCCACGCAGAGGCAGATAGCATTATAAATCATGATAATGCCGTGCGCTCCTGCAAGGCCAGAGCGGAGGATTACACTCACACACGGAGCTCGATTCCCGCAATGGACTCGCTCGTGTGAAACAGCCCTAAGGACTGCGGAAATTTTCCTTCCTCCACAGGTTAGGCTGGGTTCACATGCTGATGCATCAGAAGAACAGAAAGAAAGGAAGAAACGGATCCTGTATTTTAAGCTTTCGTTAGCCACAGTTATGCACATTTGGCATCCGTTTTTGCCATTTCCATCTGAAATCCGTTATTTTAGATGGAAAAAAAATCCTGGAGTAATGCCAAATGTGCCGTAGCGGCATACATTGTGCGCACGATGTATGCCGCTCTGGGACATATGCCCCGCTCACGGATAGCATGTCTCGGAGGGCATACGGTTGTGTGCATGAGCCTTAATGGACACTTAAAATACAGGATCAGTTTTTTTCTTCTGACGGATCATGTAATGTGAACTCGGGCTAAGCTGAAACAGAGAAAAAGATAAAGCCCCAGAGATCCCTTTGAAGATGACAGGTGCTGCATTCTCTGCGGTTATATATTCCAACTGGAGGAAAGACCTCATGTCAGTGCCCAGGTTGAAGATATCAGCAGCAACTGAGATAAAGCTGACACCAGCAAAGATGGGGGAGGCAGGACAACCACCCCCCTCCGCATGTCAGGAATGCTCTACAGCGGGATATTCGGGATAGGCAGGAGTAGGGGGCATTCACACAAACTGCGGGTCTGCAAAACACAAATACCGGCCGTGGGCACGCGGCATCACAGTGCGGACACACTGACTTCAATGCGTCTGTGGTCCGCATGTTGCAGCGAAGTATAGGAAATGTCCTACATCTTACGGTGCGGCCACGCAAGCACATGGGCTTGAAGCATTTGATTAAGGCCACTTTCACACTACCGTTTATTTTTCCCGTTTTGCGGGATGTTTTTTGCGCTCCGTATACGGAACCATTCATTTCAATGGTTCCGCAAAAAAAAACGCAATTTACTCCGTATGCATTTCGTTTCCGTATTTCCGTTGAAAGATAGAACATGTCCTATTATTGCCCGCAAATCACGTTCCGTGGCTCCATTCAAGTCAATGGGTCCGCAAAAAAAATGGAACACATACGGAAATGCATCCGTATCCGTTCCGTTTTTGTGAAACCATCTATTGAAAATGTTATGCCCAGCCCAATTTTTTCTATGTAATTACTCTATACTGTATATGCCATACGGAAAAACGGAACAGAAACACAACGGAAACAAAAAAAAGGGAACGGATCCGTAAACAACGGACCGCAAAACACTGAAATAGCCATACGGTAGTGTGAAAGAGGCCTTAATATGTAATCAAGAAAAATAAAATAAAAAATTAATTGTGGAATGGCCCACTGGACGTCATGTCAAAGATTCCCTCTTCTAGGGAGAATACCCATGTAACATGATGGCGTTCGGAGTGCCTATGGCTATGTGCATTTCTGTACTGCCTTAGGCCCCATACACACACAACCGTTTCTGTTCTGCGGTACACAAACTGCAAAATACTGATGTCGTCTGTATTTGTTCTGTGAACCCACTGACTTCCATTGGTCCGTGGTCTGCATTTTGCATACACACTCTTGAGGTCCTTTATCAAACTGGTGTAAAGTAGAACTGGCCATAGCAACCAATCAGATTTCACCTTTTATTTTTCACAGCTCCTTTGGAAAGGTGGAATCTGATTGGTTGCTATGGGCAACTAAGCCAGTTCTACTTTACACCAGTTTGATAAATGACCCCATCTGTCTTTCTGTGGAACAGATTCACGGATGTGGAAAGCACACAGATGACCCCTGGGCTTTCCGCCACCGTATGTTTTTTCCGCAAAGGGATAGAACGTGCCCTATACTTGTCCACAAAATGCGCAAGTCAATGGGTCTGCAACATGGACGGTATACAAATTTTGCGGATTGCAAACCTCATACAATCATGTGCATGGGGCCTTAAGACGGCCATATACAGTTTAAAGTTGATCAAAATGTATTTGCAGAGTAAAATTTAACAAGGAATGATCATCATTTTAGTTGTCTGAAAAGAAGTCAGCCATTAGATTTATTTTTTTGGAAAGACTGTTCCCAGAAAGCTCTTCCGTCCATCATCCGCTGTCACTGAACGTGTACGTTAACTGCAACATCCCAATATAGTCTAGAACGTGTACGGCCGTGTCTGCGAAACGAACGGTCACCAGATGAGGGATTGTTCAACCATCAGCCAACGTCATGTGTATGGCCACCATTAGGCTACATTCACACGACGTGAAAAAAAACTGACCGTTTTCTCCTTTTTAAGGGCTCATGCACATTTTCTGTCCGTTCCAGTTTGTTTTTTTTGCAGCCCATATGCAGAACCATAAAAATGGAAATGACTCCATGTCTGTATGTCCGTTCCACATAAAAATAGTATTACGGACAAGGATAGGACTGTTCTATTAGAGGCTGGCCATTCCGTTCCGCAAAATGTGGAATGCACGCGGCCGGTATCCGTGCTTTGCAGATCCGCAATTTGCTGCCCACAAAACAAAACAACATGGTGTGCATGAGCCCTAACAGACTTATTTCACTGATGCCTTTCTGAGAAACGGACGTTAAAAACGTTCCCCTTCAATTGTGTGGGAGCAGTCGGTCAGTGCGAAGCTAGAACGTGTTCTCTCTTTTTATGTCCGTTATTCACTGGTCGACCAAAAAAAACAGCCGTGCGAACAGCCCCATAGACTACCATTGTTCTTAAAACGGACGTGTGACGGGCATTAAAAAAACTTCCGTCACGCGTCCGTTTTTCACTATTGAGTGCAGGGCGGATACACGGCAGATTTTCTACAGGCAAAGTGCGGCCAGAAAATCCGCAGTGCGTACGGTGGATGAGATCTGGAAAAAAACAAAAACTCTAAATTTTGTCGACGAAGCCCTCGCATAACGCGACCTGTGCTGCAAGTTTGTAAACGGTTGTCGCAAATTTTACCCTTTACAATGTGTTGTAAGTTGTAACATACCTCCCCGTGCGGACCTACCCTTAGGGTGTGCTGAGACTTGTAGTGCATGATACTCCATTACAACACAAGCGCAAAAACCGATTGCCACGGGTGGGACGAAACCTGCGTCCTCCACAAGGGCACGTTCACACGCCGCAGAGGGGTAGCGGAAATGCTCGCGCCTGTTCCAGTCATCTGAATGGGGCTTGAGAAACTTCTGCAACAGATCTGCAGCGTGTGAATACAGCCCTGCAACATGTACACGGATCCCCTATGGCTCACATTGCCTTTCTTCCTGTATACTTTGTCTAGAAGCTGGAACTAGAAAGCAAAAGTTTACAGACCCCCCACAGGACTGAACACACTATTGTGGCTGAGGGTGGACCCCCGGAGGCGCTCGTGTCACCTGTGAGCCCTCCACTACATGAGGTAGAGGTGTGTGTTCCCCAGGTAGTGACCCAGATTCCGCCTTACCTGGTAGTGAGCTCTGACAGCCATTTTAGAAGCAGGGAATCAGCTCCTCCCGTGTCCGGCACCTGTGTGTACAGGGAGAGGACTGCCCAGGGTGTGGAGGGAAGGAAGCTCGGCGCTGCCCTATAGCGAGAGGAGGAAGCCTGTGCTCCTGAGAGGAGCTGCCACCCACCTGCCCTGCCCAGCGCCCGGCCAGGTCTGACGTGCTCACCTCAGCGCTGTAATATGAGCTGAGGCAAACTCACACAGGCGGCAACGAGAAGCCGGGGAGGAGGCGGAGGACGCGTGTGTTCTGCCGCTCTCCCGGGCACACACTGGGGGCCGCACGTTTCCGCCTCCCGCCATCAGACACAAGTTACTTCTGAGGAGAGCGCTCCAGCCCTGCTCTTCCCCTCACACCGACTGCTACTGTCCCCACTGACTGGAGCTGACAATCTCATTTCCTTATGGATACTTGTTATATAAGAACACTTTATCCACGGAGGTATTGGGTGGGTAAAGCTGCAATTACACCGGTTTTTTTGTAACTGCTTTTTTTTTTTTTTTTAAAAAGAGGACATATTTAGGAAGCCCCATGTGACAAATCGCAGGTTTGGAATGTATTGCATAAGGGTACTTTCACACTTGCGGCAGAGGATTCGGAACTGCCTGGACGCAAACGGATGCATTTGTGAGACAAATCAGTTTTTCCGGAACACTTGGGGCCGGATCTGGCATTAATGCATTTCAATGGAAAATATTGCCGGATCGGGCATTCCGGCATGTGTTCAGGATTTTTGGCCGGAGAGTAAACTGCAGCACGCTGCGGTATTTTCTCTGGCCAGAAAAACGTAAGAGGGACTGAACTGATGCATCCTGAACGGAATGCTCTCCATTCAGAATGCATTAGGATAAAACTGATCAATTTTTTTCTGGTATTGAGCCCCTAGGAAGGAACTCAATACCGGAAAACAAAAACGCTAGTGTGAAAGTACCCTTAATAGTGACAAACTGCTGCCAGTGTTATCCAATACATTCCAGAACTGTAAGGGTTACATAGCATCATAAATCACTATAACGCTATGCGACCCCAGCAGTGCTGGGAGTCCACAGCGTGACACTAGCTCGTCTGAAAGCGGCCTAAATCCATGTGGATTAATGTGCGTTTCTGCACCGTACAGTGGTTTTTGGTGCGGATTTAATGTGGTTTTGCTGCAGATCTCGCCCTTCATTGGCTAAGGGTATACAACTACAATACATAGCAATATACCAATTCTGGAATCGACAGTACAAGGATAGTGAAAATGATTGTGTGCATAGCAAATACAGGTGGTCCAACAGTAAAGTGCCACAGTTCGCAAATAGATATACACCTACTCTGGAAAAGAGTAAGAACACGGGGACATATACACAAGCAGACAGAAACAGAGGGGACGAGAAGGGAAGTGCCGTAGTATTATGCATTGCTAGATGTGTTGCTCACGTATAAGACTGGGAACCTTTAAAGAGCAACCAAGGAGACCAAATCTTAAGATATTTAGCTTCCTGAGCCCCATCCTCAGCAATGAGCTCCTCCATTCTATGTATCTTTTCAAATGTGTTAAGCCACTCCTCAAAGCGCGGTGTCTCCCTAGATTTACGTAAGATTTGTGTTGTCTCATACTGTACTACGCTAATCACTGCAAAAAATGCACCAAAATGATACGCAACACTGTGGCATGTCTATAACCGGGGGAGCAATTCCTCCACATGCGGTCCGCAGATAACGGCAATCCCCAGCAATAAATGCGTACAATGGAGGATGCCGGGGCGGACCGCATGCACCACAAGGACATCTTACACAAAATGATACATTGTGCAGATGAAAAAATATATACATACAAAAATCACTGCAAAAAATGCACCAAAATGATACGCAACTGACAGTACTAGCTAATTCCTCAAGCCGATGCTAAAAACTGAGAACTTTGCCAATATCTTCCAGTCAGGAACATATCGGAGCCCCTCATGCACCACGTCACGGTGTCTCAGCACGCATGAGGTCCTACCACTAAACTGTCCGTGGTGTGTGAACAGGGTCTGAACAGTGCTAGAAACCAACTCACAGCCAGGCTCTCACATGCCTCCATGGTGGTATCACCAATGAGCTGTGAGCCGCACCCACACCAGACTGTACCACGCTGTGGTTTTTCCTCGGAATAAGTGCACGTATTCAGCAATGTGTGCTGGTGGCCTTAGGCCTCTTATATACATCTGTGTCTATGATGACATCTGTGATGAGATGGACGGGGCTCCTCTGTGAAGGGTCCATTTTTGGTTGGTGTGTCCAGTAGGTGTCACCTGTATACCATATGCTATGCCATGTGGGCTGAAGAAGGGATTTCCAGAACATTTTCTACCAATGGTTTGTGAAAACCATGGACCAAACACAGATGGCATCCGTGTTCTCAGTGGTTTTCATGGCCCCGCAGACTTCAGTGGGAATGTGTGGTCCGCATCATAGCCACTGATGAATGGTGTAAGTAAGCACATGAAAGTCAATGGGTATGCGCGCTGTGCTTGAGGCGCTGATGTGTGAGAGGCCTAAGGTTGGTGCACACATGGGGGAGAATTGTGCAAATCCCATCTACTTAGCTGTTACTCTATTCTGGTGCATTCACAAGCTGCAGGTTTTGATGCTGTTCATTTGTATGGGGTGGATTTCTACAAGCCTCATTCAGGTGAGTGGAGCTGATTTTCAGTCGTGGACAATTCTGCAACAAAATCCGCAGGGTGGGATACTGTGGATTAACCGTACGAAAACCTGTGCAGAAAATACACACATGATACCCACTATGAGACCACGTGCTCATACCCTTCGCTTCTAAAGAAGAAAAAAACATGGTGACCAATCGTAGCAATGAGCGCCCTGTGCACGCTGCAGTATGGCCTATAAGGTGGATCGCCCACCATTCCTCTTCATTACCCTATTGGCTGCACCCCGCCCCGCGCAATAGGGAGATGCAGTGGCAGCCGTGTCGGTTTGGGAAGTGACGTAGGTGCCTGGGAACGAGGTAAGTACAACCTCTATGAGGCGCCCATGGGGGGGGCCATTATAGAACTTCAATAACCCCTTTAACCTGTTAAAAGCCTGGCCTCCTGACCAGACACATTTTCCTTTTTTTTTAGTAAATGCGTCTTTAAAAGCCATAACTATTTTCCGTTCCGTTATGTAAATAATTTCTGTGCTTTTTTTTTTATTTTTTATGATAGTCAGGTCCATAAATATAAGGATATCGACACAATTCTAACATTTTTGGCTCTATACACCACCACAATGGATTTGACATGAAAGGAACAAGATGTGCTTTACCTGCAGACGGTCAGCTGTAATTTGAGGGTATTTCACTCTTTGCGGTAGAGAGGGCGATATCCAAGGTCACTTCCTTTGTAAAAAAAACCCACATGTAATTCCTGCGATTTTGGCTGCAGATTGGCTTTTTCCGCTGTATTGTGTAAGCAGCAAAGTGGATGAGGTGTATGTAATGTCCGCATTGATATCTGCGTGTTACATGTCAGTTTATGGTGAGGATATCTGCTGTGAATTTCCCCATTTGAAATGCAGAGGCTGAAACATGCGTCAAATGCACAGTGTCTGCGCATGTCTGCTGGGGATTTTCTCTCGATTCAGCAACAAGGTATAGGACCTTTTAACCCCCTAAGTTGGGTCTACATCATACAGTAGCTGAAGAGCTTACGCGTTTCTGTAACTGTATAACATCATCGGGGTCGTCGCAGGTTCAGTCATCAGAACAAATGATATGTTTTGGACATGCTACTGTACCTCTGCCTCTGTAAGCCTCCATTCCACGACAAAGCGCGCCATAACTGCTATACATTCAGCCTCTCTTTCCTAGAACCAGTGCTTGTGAGGGACAATAGCGCCGTTCATGCTGCCTCCACTGGATAAGGCCACATACATGGGAGCAGAGGCTAAATGAATATTTGTTTCTTTTTTTATTTCTTTACAACCCAGGGGCCCGGGATAGTTATTTTAGGCCTCATGCACACGACCGTTGTGTGTTTTGCGGTCCGCGGATCCGCAAAACACGAATGGCGTCCGTGTGCGTTACACAATTTGCGGAACGGCACGGACAGCCATTATTATAACTGCCTATTCTTGTCTGCAAAACGGACAAGAATAGAACAGGTTATATATTTTTGCGGACCACGGAACGGAGCAACGGATTAAGGTGAATGGGTGACTGTGCATGAGGCCTTATGCTGATGAAAAATGCATTACGCACTGAAGACTTTTTTCCACCACATCTCCCAGCAAACTCGGCAGCATAGTCAGCATGCGTCCTCCACTATATGTGGATTGCGATACTTAAAATCCCATCCGCATGCATTGTTCTGTAAATTGTGGCAGATTTCCATTGCGACATCTTCACAAAAAATCAAGAACAGAGTAGCAGGAGCAGAGCCAAAGAAGGATATAATTAGACAGCAGTGAGAAAAAAAAAAAAGCGCAATAGTTTGTAGAAAAATACTGGAAATTGCCCTGGAGATTAAGAACTACTGATAACTATGACTGGAAAGGAATTTTGTAGTTAACCCCTTGGATACCAGAGTTTTTGCGTTTTCATTTTTCTTCCTTGTCTTCCTGGGAGCCATAACTTTTTTATTTTTCCATTCACATAGCCGTGTGAGGGCTCGTGTTTTGCGGGACTAGTTGTACTTTCTAATGCCACCATTTAATATGGCATACAATGTAGTGGGAAGCAGGGAAAAAAAATTCCAAATGGGATGGAACTGGAAGAAAAAACGCAATTCCGCCATAGTTTGACGAGTTTTGTTCCTATGGCGTTACTTATGTGGCAAAACTGATCTGTGCCCGTCATCCTCTGGGTCAGGTTTTTTTGTGTTTTAAAACTGAAAAAAATAACAAAAAAAATATATATATTTTTTAAATTGCAATAACTTTTTTTTATTTTTATAGTTTTGTCTACTGAGCTTTATGGGGGCTCATTTTTTGCAGAAAGATCTGTAGTTTTTATTGATGACTTTTTGATCACATTTTAATTACATTTTTTTGGGTAAGTGAAGTGATGAAAAAATGGTGAATCAGCCATATTGATTTTTTTTTTTCGCCATTCAACATATGGGATAAATATTTTTAATAGTACGGCATTTTTTAAAACAGCGATGCCCGTGATGTTTATATTTTTTATTGTTTATGTATTTATTTTTTTATTGTAGGGAAAGGGGGGGAGAGTTAAATTTTTATATATTTTTTAGATTGTTTAACTTTTTTTTAAAACTTTTTTCACTTTTTTTAGCTCCTCTAGGAGGCTACAATATTCACTAGTTAGATTTATTATAGCTTATGCTATATGTCCATAGAACTACAGTATAAGCTGAATTTGCTGTTATGCTATGTTGGAACTGCAGCTGTAATACGCTGGGTCTCTTCAGAGAGACTCTGTGTGTTAGAACCAAGGACCGGCTTCCCCAATCTCTACATGGGGGAGCCGGTCGTAACCTGGAAGTGCACGCTTTTTTTCCACCATTTAAATGCCACGGTCGAGCGATCAATATTATTGCTGGTTGCAGACATGAGCCGTGGGCCTCTCCTGTTCACATCATTCTGAAACATCAGAGAACCACCATCTATGGCGCCCACTGCTCGTGCGAGCAGGCTCCATGTTTAAATATCCTCCCAGCACCGTACGGGTTAAAGGAGCTTTCCGAGTGTTTAATACTGGTGACCTATTCTCAGAATAGGTCATCAGTATCTGATCACTTGAATAGCACTGAGCTGCGTCTAGGCCACGTGACCGATGAACGTGACTTCACTGGCCTAGGAAGATGCCACAGTTAATTGGGGGGCTGGGTGTCGGACCTTCACTGATCTGATACTGACAACCTCTCCTGAAGACAGATCCTTAGTAATAAACACTCAGACAACCCTTGTAATAATCCGTTCTAGCCATGTTTTGTTGCCAGTTCGAGCTACTACTAACTGTATTACACCAGGCTGCCCTCGGCCATTAGTATTCCTGGAGGTACACCATGATTATACTTCCATGCAGTACATGTCTGCACTATTTATAGTGCTACATATATATTTTATATCATACACCATACATATTTATTATGCTTGAATGTGTTTGATTTAACCTACTTCAGTGTTTGGCAGCAGGAATCATGTGAAGAAAATAAACATTTTGTTAATCCTCATTGACTAAATGTTTAGTAGATCATTTTTAAAGGGGTTGTCTAGAATTTTCAAACATGTAATTAAGAGACGGCAAGGTAAAAAAAAAAACAGAAAAGTAATATTCATCCGTTCACATCCCCGCCACTCTGCAGGTGCTGTAGCAATGGCGTCACATACATCATTCATGTGAACACTGCAGCCCATCACTGCTCTCAGTGGTCATGTGTAGCACATGTAAGCCAGGGGGGGATTTTCTACTCTCAGCCACATTTTTTAAAACCCCAAACAACAAAGTATCGACAGTTTTAGGATATGTTCACAATGCGTTCGGGGTGCACGTTCAGCAAGTGTGGCAGCGGATGTTCCTGGTGTTTTGTTGCGTCCATTAAGTCATATATTTCCAATAGATGTCAAATGAGTGTACTTTAGGCATGTGCAAAGCAAGTATATGATGGTATATCTTTTTTTTAAAGAGGTTGTATAGAGGCGAGGTGATTTTGGCAAAGCCACCCCTCCTTTGTCCAGACCTGTAAAGGAAAGCACTGGCTCCCTGCTCCTTTTCCATGCAGGACGCATACATTTTTTGCCTAGTGGAGTTTCTTTTGTGTGTGTGTGTGGGGGAAGGGGGGGTTTAAACAATATTTTAATGCAATGGTGATTTTTTTTCAGGCGTTTTTCCATCTCTTCTATAGTAAAAAAAAAAAAAGGCTGAATAACACACCATCCACTTATTTCTTTTAAAAAAAAAAAAGAAAGAAACAAATGCCATAAAAAGGCTTGCTGTATGAAAAAAACATATGTGGTTTCTCTGGCGCTTTTTCATATACCAGATCAAATTAATGTGTGTAGGGGCCCTGACCAGCGCCCCCTGCGTAACATGGACCCCTGACCAGCGCCCCCTGCGTAACATGGACCCCTGACCAGCGCCCCCTGCGTAACATTTACCCCTGACCAGCGACCCCTGCGTTATATGGGCCCCTGACCAGCGCCCCCAGCGTTACATGTACCCCTGACCAGCGCCCCCTGCGTTACATGCACCCCTGACCAGCGCCCCCTGCGTTACATGCACCCCTGACCAGCGCCCCCCTGCGTTACATGCACCCCTGACCAGCGCCCCCCTGCGTTACATGGACCCTTGACCAGCGCCCCCTGCGGTACATGCACCCGTGCTCAGCGCCCCACTGCGGTACATGGAGCCTTGACCAGCGCCCCCTGCTTTACATGGACCCCTGACCAGCGCCCCCTGCTTTACATGGACCCCTGACCAGCGCCCCCTGCGTTACATGGACCCCTGACCAGCGCCCCCTGCGTTACATGGAGCCTTGACCAGCGCCCCCTGCGGTACATGCACCCCTGACCAGCTCCCCCTGCGTTACATGCACCCCTGACCAGTTCCCCCTGCTTTACACGCACCCCTGACCAGTGCCCCCTGCTTTACACGGACCCCTGACCAGAGCACCCTGAGTTACACGTACCCCGTGACCAGTGCACCCTGAGTTACACGTACCCCGTGACCAGTGCACCCTGAGTTACACGCACCCCTGACCAGTGCACCCTGAGTTACACGCACCCCTGACCAGTGCACCCTGAGTTACACGCACCCCTGACCAGTGCACCCTGAGTTACACGCACCCCTGACCAGTGCACCCTGAGTTACACGCACCCCTGACCAGTGCACCCTGAGTTACACGCACCCCTGACCAGTGCACCCTGAGTTACACGCACCCCTGACCAGTGCACCCTGAGTTACACGCACCCCTGACTGCCGCACTCTGCGTTACAAGCAGAATAAGTAGTATTACTTGCACACACCAACAACACGCACAGGGTTATTTCACAAAAGGGTGAAGAGTTTGGAGAAGCCAGGAGAAGTGAACAATATAGGACAACATAGCGGATTTGAAAAAAATTCTCCAATTCAGCTCACGTTCCTATTCAGTTATGTTGTCCTAGATTGTTCCCTTCTCCAAACTCTTCACCCTTCTGTGAATAAGCCTGTGAGCGTCTGTTCATTGGTCTTCTTTAGTGACATGTTTAACATATGGGATTAGGCTACTTTCACACTGGCGTTTTGGCTTTCCGTTTGTGAGATCCGTTCAGGGCTCTCACAAGTGATCCAAAACGGATCAGTTTTGCCCTAATGCATTCTGAATGGATAAGGATCCGCTCAGAATGCATCAATTTGCCTCCGTTCAGTCACCATTCCGCTTTGGAGGCGAACACCAAAATGCTGCTTGCAGCGTTTTGGTGTCCGTCTGACGAAACTGAGCTGAACGGATCCGTCCTGACACACAATGTAAGTCAATAGGGACAGATCCGTCTTCCATTGACTTTTAATGGTGTTCAAGACCGATCCGTCTTGGCTATGTTAAAGATAATACAAACTGATCCGTTCTGAACAGATGCAGACGGTTGTATATCTGAACGGATGCAATTGTGCAGATCCATGATGGATCCGCACCAAACGCGAGTGTGAAAGTAGCCTTATTTACACAGCCCTGGTGTTTGCTGAAACTGCTTTAACCGCTTCACGTCCGCCCATAGACTATAAACGTCCTATGGGTGGACGTCTATTTCTGACAGCACGTTTTAGAACGTCCTGTCAGAAATAGCAGCTGCACGCTAATCGTGCAGCTGCTGATCGGGTTGCCCGCTGTCAGTGACAGCAGGGCAACCCTAAGACAAGGCAGGGACAGTTCCCAGGTGTCCCTGCCTTCACGATCGCTGCAGACACAGCGCTCACCGAGCGCTGTGTCTGCAGAGAAGGAAGCGCTGTGCAGGAGCTGTGTGAGGTCTCTCAGAGACCTCGATCAGCCCTGCTGTGAGGCTGTACAGCCTCTCTAGGGGTGTATTTGTCCTGTAACTGCGGCTACTATGTCAGCCCCAGTTACAGGAGAGATCAACAGTGAAAAAAAAAAGAAAAAGTGAAGTAAATGTCCCCCAGAGGTCTTGTATGACCTTATGGGGGACGAAAAGTGTAAAAAAAAATAAAGGGTTGAAAAAATAAAATAAAGTTTCACATGTAAAAAAAATAAAAGTTCCCAAGTAAGGAATAAAAAAAAAAAATTAAAAATAGAAAAAATAAAATAAAATAGACATATTTGGTATTGCCGCGTCCGTAAAAACCAGCTCTATAAAAATATCACATGACCTAACCCCTCGGGTGAACACCGTAAAAAACAAACAAAAAAAAACTGTCAAAACAAGCAATTTTTGTCACCTTGCATCACAAAAGGTGCAACACCAAGTGATCAAAAACGCGTATGTCCCACAAAATAGTACCAATAAAACCGTCACCTCATCCCGCCAAAAATGAGCCCCTACATAAGAAAATCTCTCAAAAAATAAAAAAACTATAGCTCTTAGAACATGGAGACACTAAAACATCATTTTTTTGGTTTCAAAAATGCTATTATTGTGTTAAAGTGAAACAAATAAAAAAAAGTATATTAGGTATTGCCGCGTCCGTAAAAACCAGCTCTATAAAAATATCACATGACCTAACCCCTCGGGTGAACACCGTAAAAAAAAAAAAAAAAAAAACTGTCAAAACAAGCAATTTTTGTCACCTTGCATCACAAAAGGTGCAACACCAAGTGATCAAAAATGCGTATGTCCCACAAAATAGTACCAATAAAACCGTCACCTCATCCCGCAAAAAATGACATATTAGGTATCGCCACGTCCGTAACAATCTGCTCTATAAAAATGTCACTTGACTGAACCCCTCAGGTGAACGCTGTAAAAATAAATAAATAGAAACTGTGCTAAAACAACCAATTTTTTGGTCACCTTGCCCCATAAAGTGTTATAATGAATGATCAAAAAATCATATGTACCCAAAAATAGTACTAATAAAACTGGCACCTTATCCCCTAGTTTCCAAAATGGGTTCACTTCTTGGGAGTTTCTACTGTAAGGGTGCATCAGGGGGCTTCAAATGGGACATGGCATCTAAAAACCATGTGGAGTTCCTTTTCTTCTGCGCCCTGCCGTGTGCCCATACAGCAGTTTATGACCACATGTGGGGTGTTTCTGTAAACCGCAGAATCTGGGTAATAAATATTGAGTTTTGTTTGGCTGTTAACCATCGATGTGTTAAAGAAAAAAATTGATTAAAATGGAAAATCTGCCAAAAAAGTGAAATTTTAAAATTTGATCTCCATTTTCCTTTAATTCTTGTGGAACGCCTAAAGGGTTAACAAAGTTTGTAAAATCGGTTTTGAATACCTTGAGGGGTGTAGTTTCTACAATGGGGTCATTTATGGGGGTATCCACTATGTAGGCCCCACAAAGTGACTTCATACCTGAACTGGTCCTTAAAAAGTGGGTTTTGGCAATTTTCTTAAAAATTTGAAGAATTGCTTCTAAACTTCTAAGCCTTCTAACGTCCTAAAAAAATAAAATGACATTTCCAAAATGATGCCAACATAAAGTAGACATATGGGGAATGTTAAATAATAAATATTTTATGAGGTATCACTTTCTGTTTTAAAAGCAGAGAAATTGAAATTTAGAAAATTGCGTATTTTTTACATTTTTGGGTAAATTTGGGATTTTTTCATAAATAAAGGTGAAATATTTTGACTCAAATTTATGACTATCATGAAGTACAATGTGTCACGAGAAAACAATCTCTGAATGACTTGGATAAATAAAGGCGTTCCAAAGTTATTACCACATAAAGTGAGATATGTCAGTTTTGCAAAATTTGGCCTGGTCAGGAAGGGGGCAAATGGCCCAGATGGGAAGTGGTTAAACTATAAAGAAAAGTTTTGGAGAGTGTTTCTCTATCTCTCAGGTCTGAAGCAATACAGAGGAAGAAAGGAAAACTCTTGGAAGCTTGTCTTTTAGGTATTAGGTTAGTACAATAAAAAGGTATCCCTGCATACCGCAATACTCTCGTATTTTGTAATCTTATTTATATATACTTACCGTATTTCATTTTTTCAGTAGTATGATTAAGTGAAGAAAATTATTAGTGCCCCCCATTTTTGACTGTGGTATCTTATGTGCCCCCCCTATATATTGTTCCTAGAGTCGCCACTGCTGTTCCCAGAAAAGCCTGCTGGATCTGTTTTAACGCAGATGTAAACCAGTCTTTTTATTTATTTATTTATTTATTTTTTACACATGTCCTGGTTTTAGCTTCAAAAACTTGAAAGTAGAAACCCATTCTAAGGCTAAATGCACACAGTAGTATGCTGTTGGCTATTTATTTTCCAGACCTGCTTCCATCAGTATGAACATCATACATTTTTGAACGCACTTTCAATTGTAGCGGCACAGCATCCAGCCGAGACCAGTACTGGTAAGAAGTACGGGATTACCTTTTGATTAATGAGTAACAGTAGTTGTATCTTTTATAATTGACCATTTAGCCTGGCCAATTGCTAAGTGTAAATGGGCCTTAAAGGGGGTATCCCACGAAAACTATTAGCATGCAATGAATAGGGCACTTCAAATGAAGTATTGTGTTACTGCAGTATACATGCAATAAAAATGTTTAGGTTTTTTATGTTCATTTTCTTCTCTGGTAGCGCCCATGTTGTCTACCCTTCTGGTCCACCTTCTGCATTCAGATTTGGACTGAAATGCTCAGTAGCATTCCTGCTCCTTTCTCCTTCCTTCAGGGCTGGTGTAGCAATCTCATAGTGAAGTATCTAGTTGTCTCTAGACAGCGGAAAAGGAAATTGTGGGGGCATTACATACCATATGCATCTCTGGGGCTACATGTGAGGGACTTTTATGAATATGGAGAGGAGGATGGTGTTAAGAACAGCTAACTGCAGTGTATCCTGGGAGTTTCAGGTAAATTGTCTTATGTGAGCTGCTGCTCACCCATAGAAAGGGAAGAAAGTCCTTCAGATAAGAAGTGAGTAAAACATTTTTTACATTTGTTGGTTGATCCCTTTAAGGACATAGAACATAATACAGACTAACTATAATGCAGAGCGCTATAATGCAGCAGCTTCAATACCTAAATAAACCCATCTGTCTTAGGTTCTCCAATGTGTGAATGAGCAAATGTGATGTAATTTACACTGTAAATATTCTTTTTTTGAGAAGTGTACTTATTTGTTGTTCTCTCTGTGCACTCGGTGGCATTTGAGGGATGAAAGAGTTAAATTTTAATTGTGTTGGGAATGGCAGTCATATGCTCTCAACTTGAAGGCAGAATACATGTTTTATAAGCGAGGGACGCGTTCAGTATAACATATAAGTAGGTCAGCAACTATTATGTATACAGCATTTAGTTAGAGCTTTTTCTGCATCACATTTACTTTAGCAGTGATGTTTTACAATGCTGAAGAGACGTGACATGTATCCAATAAAGCAGATACACACATCCCTCACATGGCGTGCTAAAAGTCACATGAGCTAGCACAGCGAGTAGACTTGTTCTACCGGCTTCACGGAAGTCAGGGACCTAATTAGGATTTCATTCTTGTTTTCTGCCTGACTTTTATTATCATTCAAGCATTAAAAGGAGTTCAGAAATGACACTGACGTGGTAATCTTACTGCAGGAATGTTACCATATTACTCACCACTGTGGGAGTACTGATACTTTATACCTGTGAGTCTCCACTTGACTCTAGTCTTTCATCTCATCTGAAAACTAATCAGATTGGTGGACATTGCATGGATGTGACTATTTAGTTTAAAGGAGTTTTCTGGGATTTTAATACTGATGACCTGTCCTCAGCACTGTACATTGTATAGCTGCTGTGCTTGGTATCACAGTTCAGCTCCAATCACTTCAATGGCGCTGAGCGCGATACCAAGCACAGCAGCTATACAATGTACAGTGCTGTGCTTGGGAAACACGGAGAAGGCCGCAGCGCTCACAGGAGCACCAGTGCCTTCTCAAACTCTCGCCGATCAGATACTGATGACCTATCCTAAAGATAGGTCATACTGTCAAAATCCCAGAAAATCCCTTTAAAGTAAGGTACACATTGAAATAACTTTATAGTCAGATGAAATTGTACACTCAGCCTCATGCATGTGGATCCATACTTCAGTGTGTTTCTGATTTCACGCAAAGTCACACAGATGTTTTTCTCCAAAAATTAATATAGAATACATGAGACAAAAATTGTGGCCTACCCCATCACATGCTGTTCTAGGAAGGCTTATACCTCACTGAGGTACCATATGCCTTTCTACTCTTATATTTTTATTGGGCAAAGGATGTGAACCCTTTGGAATCGTCTGGAATTTCTGAAACTTCTTTCTAAGAAGCTCGGTTAATCTACCATTTAGAAACATTGTGTTTTAATACCCAATCAAGTAGCATCTGTGTAGGAATCTTGTAAAGACTCATCTATTCTCATGTATGATTTATGCTTCTTCTGGTCATCTGTGTCTTGGATCATTCTCAGAATGTATAATCCAGTATTTTGTGTTCTAGATCCCGAGACTGTATTGTAGAATGTCCTCAATATACAGTATTGGTCTCTCTGACACTGAATCCGATCTAGGCCTAAAACTCAATATACATGTTAGATGGCTGTTGACCAGTTGACAATTGTTCCACAGTAAACATCCATGTTCATCTTGGCAAAGCATGCATGATTTTTTTAGATGTGGGAATATATGTACTGCATTTTAACTTTATATAAACATTAGATGGTCGGTTGATCATACCAAAATCAGTAAGTTTGGATATATTTTATGTGTATAGCTAGCTTCCGGATGCAAATCATCCCCACACTGTTGTGCCCTCTTTACCATTTTTTAAGTGTGGGATGTGGTTTGGTATTGGGATTAAATGTTTTCTTTGCCCCTCTTGAAGACTTAGATGTGGTTTGGTATTGGGATTGCATTTTTTCATTGCCCTTCTTCAAGACTTGGATCTGGTTTGGTATTGGGATTGCATTTTTTCATTGCCCTTCTTCAAGACTTGGATGTGGTCTGATATTGGGATTGCATTTTTTCATTGTCCTTCTTCAAGACTTGGATGTGGTTTGGTATTGGGATTGAATGTTTTCTTTACCCCTCTTCAAGATTTGGATGTGGTTTGGTATTGGGATTGAATGTTTTCTTTACCCCTCTTCAGGACTTGGATGTGGTTTGGTATTGGGATTGAATGTTTTCTTCACCCCTCTTTAAAAATTGGATGTGGTTTGGTATCGGGATTGAATGTTTTCTTTGCCCCTCTTCAAGAATTTGGTATTCGGATTGAATGTTTTCTTCACCCCTCTTCAAAACTTGGATGTGGTTTGGTATTGGGATTGAATGTTTTCTTCACCCCTCTTCAAGACTTGGATGTGGTTTGGTATTGGGATTGAATGTTTTCTTTGCCCCTCTTCAAGAATTGGATGTAGTTTGGTATTGGGATTGAATGTTCCCTTCGCCATTCTTCAATTCTTTGACTTTCTTTGAGACAGATTTTTATGATAGAATTGTGGTGCAAAATGGTGCATATTAGACCCCGTCTATTGCATTTGACTTCCCACCCCCTTTTTGAGTACAGCAGAAAAAAGTGTAGAAACCTTGGATGCGCCACTTTGCCTCACTTTTTAGACAGATTTTCGGCGCAGACACATAAGTAAAATCTGGAGTAAAATGCTCATGTGTCCTCTGAGCTGACACTGTAGGGTTCTTTTTTTACCTGAGGAAGTTCTGACTGTTGGAGTTAAGACTGTGTTTACATGATGCTTTTAGTTTATGTTCAGTGTATATCAAAAGAGGCATATGTTCAGGTTGTATGTGCCAGTTTCCCTTTTGTTGTTGTATTGAACACACTTTTCAATACAGAATCATTCAGGAAGAAAAGGCTATGGTCCTATGGCCAATGTATGCAACTATGTGAATGGTAAATACAATAAGGAAATAAATTTATCAACGGAAAGCAGGCGTTTTCCCCTGCTGTCTCCACATTTAAACGTTTCCAATTGACTTCAATGTAAAAAACTCGACCATGTGCACACCTTGTACACGTGTATCATGGATCAGCGGATGTGAACCCACTGTGCCACTGACTAGCAATACTCTGGAGGGGAGTAACTAAGCAACTACCCCCGATTTCACTAGAGCCTCAGATGGTGAGGATAGGTTTGACCATCGGTAATTGCCAGGGGCTACTCCAGAGCGTAAACCAGTCAGTGGCAGCTGGTCCAGGCAGACCAGGAGGTACCTGCGAAGGTACCGACAGTACAAATAGTAACCAGGCATGAACGGAATCCAGGCAAAGACAGGACAGAGCCAGAAGCAGTTGCCTGCACCGCAAGAAGTGGGAGCTAAGCGGCCCCAGGCAGAGCTGCACCCAGATGGCGATTCCCCCTCCGGGGAAGCCATGAACGCACTTCCGCAGGCAGACGGACATTCAGAACAAACAGGCAAAACAGAATAACGGACGCAGTTATGCACTGCTAGGCGCACAGATGCAGATACACTCTACTAAGCGATCGGACGCAGTTATGCACTGCTAGGCGAAACATGGACAAGACATAGGACATGGACAGGAACCGACAAGGACAGAACATAGCATACACACAACGAAAAGAACAATGCAGAGCCAGGGGGAACCACACCAAAGTATGGCAGACAGAACCCCCAAGGATCAACAGCAAGGGGCAAAACAACGCATAACAAGACATAGCAAGGAACAGAACCAGGAAGACTGACCCAGACACTGAGGGAACACAGGAATAAATACCAGCCCCAGAGTGCAGCTGAGAAGCCACACCCATGGAACCAAGCAGGGAAGATTAACCCCATCAGAACTACTCAGGGGAGTTACCCCTTACAGGAAAGGGAACGGAAACCACAGTGAGGAAAGCTGCAGTACGGGCATTGCCCATGGCAACCAGACACATAAAGGTCAGTATACAGAAACAGGACTACAAATACAGATGCAGTCAAAGGGGTACACACATACACGGGTAAGTTCACACGTGAAGCCGCAGCCAGCACGCAGGCCCTAGCAACCAGCCTGCATGGAGACACCCGCAGCAAGTACGCCAGGGGATGTGCAGCCAGCCTACACGACAACACACATCACAGTGAACCGCACCGTGACAACGTGGTAGAGTTTTCTTTTTTTTTATCAGTAGCTGATTTGAAAAATCCTTGAGAAATTACCTGTTTGAAGCAGATTTGATTCTTGATTCCATGAAAGTCCATGGAGACGAAAGAAAAACCTCACCCAAAAACTCCACTAAAACCAGCACCAATTTACGAATCTGCCGCCAAACATGACCTGTTTTCAGCTACTAATTCTACTACTGATTTTCTCTGGTGGATTTTGCCACATAATCATAGCCTAGCAGACACTCCAAGCAGTAGAGATTTCTTACTTTTGTCAGGGGTCTTGTGCAGTCCTCACAGATATTTGTCTGTCCTGAGTCTCCCCTTCAGGGAGTCCAATATGGCATCTCCTTACTTTACATGGCTGTGTCATGCCCCATGGTACCAGTATGTATAGGTGATATGCCTCTTTGCATTCACAGAAGTTCATCAAAGGGGATACCTAGCAAACTATCCTGGTAGAAGTGGCAGCGCCCATTTCAGCAGACAAAACTTAAATTCTGTACACAATATTGTTTACAACAAAGTATTACTAATAGTGAATCTAATATTCCAGTCTGGCTAGTCAATGCATATATTCTAGGATGATGTCCTTATGAAACAATAGGACATTATAGTGTAATTGCTAATGCTGATTCATGTTTGGAGGTAATAAATATGAACATAGGGTGTGTTTTATGACAGCATGAGCCATATACACAATGGTCAGGGGGGACCTCATTGATTTCTATGGGAGGGTTTTCTGGACATGCTCTGTGACCTGTGCAGAGGTCATTGTACAAGGAAAAAACAGATAAGCTTTGAGAATCACCTATTGTGAATGGTGGATCCTGTCTTATCTGTCATTCTAATCCTGCCTGTAATGATATCATGTCTATGTATAGATAAGCAGATAACTGCAGTAAAGTGATCTCTATAGACCAAGAAGTGGCGCCTATTATTAGCCCTAGTGGCCAGTGCAAAAACTGCAGGATTTTATGTTTTTTTGTTTAAATGTAAATGTTGACATGGAACATTAAAAATAACATCCAATATTCTTTAAAAATATGTTAAGCATAAAAACATGATTTAAACAATAGGTCACTTTCTGATGACAAATTTCCCTTAAAAACGAGGCCTTTGTAGAAGTTTTGCTGTATTAAGATTAAAGGGCTTCTGTCACCCCACTAAAGTCATTTTTTTGGGGGGGGCTAGTTAAATTCCTTATACTGCAATATATGAACATACAGTACAGACCAAAAGTTTGGACACACCTTCTCATTCAAAGAGTTTTCTTTATTTTCATGACTATGAAGGCATCAAAACTATGAATTAACACATGTGGAATTATTTACATAACAAACAAGTGTGAAACAACTGAAAATATGTCATATTCTAGGTTCTTCCAAGTAGCCACCTTTTGCTTTGATTACTGCTTTGCACACTCTTGGCATTCTCTTGATGAGCTTCAAGAGGTAGTCCCCTGAAATGGTCTTCCAACAGTCTTGAAGGAGTTCCCAGAGATGCTTAGCACTTGTTGGCCCTTTTGCCTTCACTCTGCGGTCCAGCTCACCCCAAACCATCTCGATTGGGTTCAGGTCCGGTGACTGTGGAGGCCAAGTCATCTGGCGCAGCACCCCATCACTCTCCTTCATGGTCAAATAGCCCTTACTTTCAAAGTTTTCCCAATTTTTCGGCTGACTGACTGACCTTCATTTCTTAAAGTAATGATGGCCACTCGTTTTTCTTTACTTAGCTGCTTTTTTCTTGCCATAATACAAATTCTATCAGCTGTGTATCCACCTGACTTCTCCTCAACGCAACTGATGGTCCCAACCCCATTTATAAGGCAAGAAATCCCACTTATTAAACCTGACAGGGCACACCTGTGAAGTGAAAACCATTTCAGGGGACTACCTCTTGAAGCTCATCAAGAGAATGCCAAGAGTGTGCAAAGCAGTAATCAAAGCAAAAGGTGGCTACTTTGAAGAACCTAGAATATGACATATTTTCAGTTCTTTCACACTTGTTTGTTATGTATATAATTCCACATGTGTTAATTCATAGTTTTGATGCCTTCAGTGTGAATCTGCAATTTTCATAGTAATGAAAATAAAGATAACTCTTTGAATGAGAAGGTGTGTCCAAACTTTTGGTCTGTACTGTATAATGCTCTTACTCACTTTCCTTCAGCAGTTTCTTTAAAAAACTGACTTTTATAATATGTAAATGAGCTCTCTACCAGCAAGTAGGGCGGCTACTTGCTGGTAGCAGCCGCATCCTCCTTTCATAATGACGCCCTCTCCTCATGTTGATTGACAGGGCCAGCGAACGTGCTCGTCCTCTGGCTGGCCCTGTCTGCGTTCAAAATCTGGCGCCTGCGCCGTACCTGTCTTCAGTCGCCATTGACGTCACATCTACACCCGGCGCAGGCGCACTGAGGAAGGAGCGGCCGAGCGAGCGTCCTCCTCTCAGTGCGCCTGCGCCGACTGAAGACAGGTACGGCGCAGGCACCAGATTTTGAACGCAGACAGGGCCAGCCAGAGGACGAGCACGTTCGCTGGCCCTGTCAATCAACATGAGGAGGGGGCGTCATTATGAAAGGAGGATGCGGCTGCTACCAGCAAGTAGCCGCCCTACTTGCTGGTAGAGAGCTCATTTACATATTATAAAAGTCCGTTTTTTGAAGAAACTGCTGAAGGAAAGTGAGTAAGAGCATTATATATTCATATATCGCAGTATAAGGAATTTAACTAGCCCAAAAAAAAAATATGACTTTAGTGGGGTGACAGAAGCCCTTTAACTTGTTTTCGAAAGCAATAGTCATTTTATGCTAGAAAACTGTTGTTTGCAGTGTTATTCTGGTTTGTTTATTCAGAGGAGCGCTTTGCCTCCCTACACTACACTGTAATTAAAATCTGGAATATCTTGGTGTAGAGCAGGGAGAGCGGCCAGCTTGTGCTGGCTGGGATCCCGCTGTCAGTCTCCCTTGTTATTTCTCACTCATTCAGCCTGCCAGTTTCCTCCCCTGGTCTGGGACTACAGTGTTGCAATTACAAGTTGGCAAGGGAAGGACACAAAGAGAACTCTCCTTCTGTAGAGTTTTGTCATTAACAGCAAAGCAATCTACTTCTCATTATTAGTAAGAGTTCAAAGCACTTCTGTCCCAGTCCTCATTTTTTTTAAATTATACATGAAATAATTAGCAGTAAGCTTCATTAATTTTACACTGCTTCCCACACATGGAAAGGAAACAGCATATAGAGAGTTGTAAATCAGTTTTAACACCTCCTTTACTCAGGAGAATGGGAAGAAAAGATAGCTCTGATCTTCATAAACAAATCATTCTAAGGCTATGACACATATTAGTTCACATCTCAAGCAGCGGGGCATTTCCATTTTGTTTTATGGCATCAGCTTTACATTAAAGAGATGCTGTCAGCAGTATATGGGGGGGGGGGGGATATGCTTTTCTCCATTTTCAGTGGCAAAATGGCCATTATTTGTACAGCATAGCCATAATGCCCATGATTTGTGCTGTAAATACCATAATGGCCACTGCTGTATAATGCCCATGATGTGTGCTGTATATACCATAATGGCCACTGCTGTATAATCCCCATGATGTGTGCTGTATATACCATAATGGCCACTGCTGTATATTGGCCATGATGGGTGCTGTATATACCATAATGGCCACTGCTGTATATTGCCCATGATGTGTGCTGTATATACCATAATGGCCACTGCTGTATATTGCCCATGATGTGTGCTGTAAATACCATAATGGCCACTGTTGTATAATGCCCATGATGTGTGCTGTATATACAATAATGGCCACTGCTGTATAATCCCCATGATGTGTGCTGTATATACCATAATGGCCACTGCTGTATATTGGCCATGATGGGTGCTGTATATACCATAATGGCCACTGCTGTATAATGCCCATGATGTGTGCTGTATATACAATAATGGCCACTGCTGTATATTGCCCATAATGGGTGCTGTATATACAATAATGGCCACTGCTGTATAATGCCCATGATGTGTGCTGTATATACAATAATGGCCACTGCTGTATATTGCCCATAATGGGTGCTGTATATACAATAATGGCCACTGCTGTATAATGCCCATGATGTGTGCTGTATATACAATAATGGCCACTGCTGTATATTGCCCATGATGGGTGCTGTATATACCATAAAGGCCATTATTTATGCTGTATGTACCAAAATGGTTATTATTTAAGAGGTATATTCCAGACCAGTTAAAACCTGGAGCAACTGGGAGTTGGAAAGTAGCAAGGAATATGAATGAAAAGTCTGAAGGTGATTATTTATACAGAGTGGACTCGGTTAAGGGCTTTGATAATGGTAAGTGGAGGGAGAAAAGATTATAGCCTTCTTTTAAAGGAGTTATCGTGTTGAAATAATATGCATAACATTAATTTAATAAAAAAAACAATATGTTTTTGTGTGCGAGGGTATGCTAAATTATAGTAAGCCACAACCTAGGCACTGGTCAGAGCAGTGTTTTTTCCCTGTAATCAGCACTGCTTTGTTCAGGGTACTACTAAGGCTACAGTCACACAACAATAAAAAAAAAAACGTCCATTAAAAACTGATACACTCAGTTTTCATGGCCATTTCCATACATGTATGCATCCATTTTCATGCTGTCTATCCGTTTTCATGGCCGTTTTGCATCCATTTTGTATAGTTTGTAACCTTTTTACAATAGTCACTAACGGGCCTTAGGGTTTCCTTTGCAGCAGTGAGCGCAGGCTCAGCTGTCACAGAAGAGTTGGGCTCCTGCTCTAACAGGTAAGATCGGCAGTAGCACTGGTCTGGGCTGTTTAACCCCTTAGATGCCGCGGTCAATAGCAACCATCAGAGGTCACAATAACGCCTGTACAAGCGTCATAGACGCCTGTTCAGGCCATTTTACTCCCTGGAAAAAGTCTAAGGCGTACCAATACACCTTAGACTTTTCCCTGCCATTCATCAGCGCAGTGAGCGCTGTGAACGGCAAGGGCAGCGCACCGATGCTGCTGCTGCTTCTTGAAACAACCAATAACAAAGCTCCTTACAGTAAGGAGCTTAGTGATTGGTCAGTTTGAGCGGGCTGCCGGAGCTTATGCCACACTGCTCTGAAGTAAGGAAGCAGGCGCACGATCCTCACTGGCGGGGTAAGTGGCCTTGCTGTGTAGTGAAATTTAGTGGGGGTCCCGGATCTGAGCGCCTTGTTTTTCCCTATAGTGATGAGTCTGCAGCGCTCAGCCGACCGCCGTCTCTCCTCCCTGCTGAGTGCGGTACTGAAGACAGCCTCAATAGAAGGTCTAGGGGACCGTCTTTACTACCGCGCTTAGCAGTAAGGAAAAGTGGCTGAGCGCTTCAGACTTCTGCTTGGGTCTGACCGCCAGCTGCAAGACAGCGAGGACACAGGAGGGAGACCCTCAGGGCAGGTCATTCTATTGTCCCATAGCCATAAAAATAAAGGAGGAGCAGCTTATAGCTGCAGCAGACTGTGATGTGCCTGTGTACCCGGTGCGGGGCCCAACACATGCCTCCTGGCTGATACACAGATGTCACAGCATGACTGACTTACAGATACCCCTACTCTCATTGCCAATGCAAGTCCTGGAGATAACAGGGGAGAAGAGAGGAGGCTGTAAGCACCATGGAACAGGAGGCTGCATGAGCGTTAGGGTTCACACACAGACAGTAGTGACCAAGGAAAAGCATCACTGTCCCACTATATACCATACACTATTAAACAATGTGCACTATAGTCCATGACACTATCACACTATATACCGTATACTGTATCACTATGTACACTATAACAGTATATACAGTACAATATCACACTATGTACACTATAATAGTATAACAGTACACAATCACACTACATCCCACTATGTGCACTACATACAGTACATTATCACACTGTGCTACCCTAAGCCTACCACCCTGACCTTGCAGAGCCCTGTGCTACCCTAAGCCTACATAGCCTCATACTGTGCCAACCTGACCCTGCAGAGCTCTCTGTGCCACACTAAGCCTACATAGCCTCATACTGTGCCAACCTGACCCTGCAGAGCTCTCTGTGCCACACTAAGCCTACATAGCCTCATACTGTGCCAATCTGACCCTGCAGAGCTCTGTGCCACACTAAGCCTACATAGCCTCATACTGTGCCAACCTGACCCTGCAGAGCTCTCTGTGCCACCCTAAGCCTACATAGCCTCATACTGTGCCAACCTGACTCTGCAGAGCTCTCTGTGCCACCCTAAGACTACGTAGCATTAGCATCCAATCTGAGACCACTATTAACTGCCTGAATAAGGTACGTTAAAAACAACTTTATTGTGTTCTTTTATTTTAAAAAATGGGTTCTCCACCAAATCTGGCGATCAGGCTAGTAGTGTGAACTGGTGTATAAAGGATATTTATAAATACTTCCTCCTCAACTCACACCAGAGTGAGTTGAGGAGGAAGTATTTCTAAATATCCTTTATACACCAGTTCACACTACTAGCCTGATCGCCAGATTTGGTGGAGAACCGATTTTTTTAATAAAAGAACACAATAAAGTTATTTTTAACGTACCTTATTCAGGCAGTTAATAGTTTTCAATAGCAGTACGTCCATTTTCTATCAAAAAGCAGTTAACTACAATCTGAGACCACTGCAGAGGGGGAAGCTCTCATGTAACAGTGTCCCCAGCTTTAGGCGTTGGAGGAATGACTGTAATAAGGAGTCTACTGTTCGCGTCTATACCAGCAAAAACTGGTGGCACTGTTTAGGTGGCATTGGTCTTATGTTTAGTATATGATGTCAGCTAAATTTAAAATTGTCTAAATTTGCTATTTATGCATGGACGACAGTTCTAGAATACTAGTAATGGTTTCCCTGCATAAATAGCAAACCCTTAATGTTACGTAGGCCTTCGTATTAACTATTTGAATTACTGTAACTTTCGTACTCCTCATCGGCTAAAAATACTCCTCAAAAATGGTAAGAGTAGTATTTTTACTCTTCCAGAAAAAATGTAGCGCGACCTCTGGCAACCATGACATCTAAGTGGTTTACAGGGAGGTGGCTTCCTTTGTCTCCCATCAGTACCCCAGAAATGACATTGCAGGGTGCTGACATCTTTGCATGGCAGACTGGAGCCTAATGAAGGTCCCAGGCCTGCCTGCATTGTATGCCCATCAGGCTGGCTGATGGTACCTGTCAGAATAGCACTGACAATATAATACACTGTACTGCTTAAGTAAAAGCCTGTTAAAGTCTCCCTGTGGGACTAGTAAGTGGTTAAAAAAAATAAAGTTTTATCAAATAAAAAAAATCTCCAGCTTAAAAAAAACCCAAACCTTTCAATGAAAAAAAAAAGTGCAAAACTAATATCCCCTCCACATATTTAGTATCACTGCGTCTGTAATGACCCGTGCTACACAGTTATGTAATTTATCCTGTACAGTGAACGCCATAAACGGATCCGGTTGTATTATCTTTAACATATCCAAGACAGATCCATCATGAACTCCTTTTAAAGTCAAAGGGGGACGGATCCGTTTTCTATTGTGTCACATAGTGTCAGAGTTAAACTGATCCGTCCCCGTTGACTTGCATTGTGGGTCATGACGGATTCATCAGCTTTCTGCAATTTGCTCTCCAGTATGGGAACGCAGCCAAACGAAACAGAATGTATTTTGGAGCATTCCGTTCTGTTCAGTTACGTTTTGTCCCTATTGACAATGAATGGGGACAAAACGGAAGCGTTTTTTCCCTTTATTGAGACCCTATGACGGATCTCAATACTGGAAAATAGAAACGGTAGTGTGAAAGTAGCCACAGACATTTTTCCGCCCCATAGAATAACATAGGGGAAGTGTTGATGTTTTCTAATTTTCTGGTGGAAAATTCCACCACATGTGAGAAAAGGGAAGAGTAATATTTGATAACTTATAACCCACCTGTTGGAAAAGACCTATAAAAATCCATACATTTTAAATCCACTGATCTCCATGTAAGGCTTATTTCACATGAACTATATGGAACTTGTTTGAATTGTCAGTGAAAATCTGACATTTTCCCCTCAGTTTGCTTCAGTGTTTTCTGCAAATCCAGGTCTGCCAGCAGGCATTTCAGGGCCTCGTACAGGTACACATTCCTATTCTTCCACATTCTTCAGCATGCTGCCTGGTCATACAAGGTTAGGCTACTTTCACACTAGCGTTCGGGGCTCCGTTTGAAGGCTCTCACAAGCGGCCCCGAACGCATCCGTCCAGCCCTAATGCATTCTGAGTGGATGCGGATGCGCTCAGAATGCATCAGTCTGGCACCGTTTGTCCTCCGCTCCGCTCAGCAGGCGGACTCCTGAACGCTGCTTGCAGCGTTCGGGTGTCCGCCTGCCCGTGCGGAGGCAAGCGGATCCGTCCAGACTTACAGTGTAAGTCAATGGGGACGGATCCGTTTGAAGTTGACACAGTATGGCTCAATTTTCAAACGGATCCGTCCCCCATTGACTTTCAATGTAAAGTCTGGACGGATCCGTCTGAAGCTACTTTCACACTTAGAATTTTTTCTACAATATAATGCAGACGGATCCGTTCTGAACGGATCCCAAGTCTGCATTATATGAGCGGATCCGTCTGGACAGACATCAGACGGACCCGCTCTGAACGGTAGTGTGAAAGTAGCCTAATACAGCACTACATACTTCTTACATCCAGTGATGTCTCCTATAATGTGGACATTATTATTATTTATTATTAAAGCGCCATTCATTCCATAGCGCTGTACATATGAGAAGAGGTATACATACATAATACAGACAATTGCACTAATCATAAACAAGACGAGTTACAAACTGGTACAGAAGGAGAGAGGGCCCTGCCCGTGAGGGCTTACAATCTACATGGTATGGGAGAAGGACACAGTAGGTGCGGGTGAAGTTGGTCATGGCAGTATAGAGGCAGCAGGGTCACTGGTTGTAGGCTTGTCTGAAGAGGTGGGTTTTCAGGTTTCTTTTGAAGGATTCCACTGTAGGTAAGAATCTGATATGTTGGGATAGCGAGTTCCAGAGTATGGGGGATGCACGGAAGAAATCTTGGAGTCGATTGTGGGAAAAGGCGATAAGAGGAGAGGAGAGAAGGAGGTCTTGTGAGGATTGGAGATTACTTGTGGGGATGTATCGGGAAAGTAGCTCAGAGATGTAGGGAGGGGACAGGTTATTGACAGCCTTGTATGTATTTGTTAGTACTTTGAACTGAATTCACTGGGCAATGGGGAGCCAGTGAAGGGATTGGCAGAGGAGTAATAGGGTGAGAGGTGGATTAGTCGGGCAGCAGAGTTGAGGATAGATTGGATAGATTCTCTTTCCTCATCTTCTCCAACTGGACCAGACTGCCCTGATGACTTTTTTCAGCCATGTGTCATCTCTGTAGAGTTTGTTACACAGACATTTTAGATTTCACACTTTTCCCATCCTCCTCCTCACTTTCTCAATAGAAACTCACAATCTTGGTGTCCCAACAGTGTGCCAGCTGTGCTCACCAATGCCCCCAAATACTATACTGCAGAAAAAAATAATGCCCACTGTAGTACTATAGTGGCCCCTAAAATGTAATCAGTAATAATAAAACCCCATGTAGTGCCCTCAGTAATAATAATGCTCTCTATAACGCTGTCATTAATAATAATAATGCCCCTATATTGCCCCAAGTATTAATGCCTTTATAGCACTTCCAGCAATAATGTCCCCATAGTGCCCCCAGTACTAATGCCCATATAGTGCCCCCAGTACTAATAATGCCCCCTATAACACCTCCACCAATAATAATGCCCCCTACAGTGAGTCTACAAAAAATAATGCCTCCTAATGTGCTCCCAGTTATAAAACTTCCCCCAGTATTAGGCATTTCCTCATAGTTCCCCCAGTGTTAGACATGTCCCCTTAGTACCTCCTATGGTTCCCAAGTAACCAGGTAAAAAAAAAAAAAAAAGCCGGGAAGAAGACTCAGGTGCTCAGGATGATGTCATTGCGCCACCTTAGACCCAGAGCAGGCGGTCATGATAATGCATCGTTGTGTTGCCTCCTAGTAGCCTGAAGCCTGTGAGTGTGAAAGTATCCTGAAAATGACGACACAGTCGAATTTAGGAGAGGGACCTGTGGCTGCCGGCTGGGTACATAGCAGCTGTAGCCAGCTGGTAGCCCCTACTTGGGCCACTGGATCCCCCACATGTGATGTCATGACGTTGGGAGCGCAGCTGCTGCATTCAGTGAATAGCAAGAGTTTGAGGGGCAAGTGTGGATGAGGTATTTTTCAATTCTAACTCCTAAAAGACCCTTGTAGATGTTTTTAATTGCCGTTAGATGGGTTCACCACTCCTGTCCATATGGCCATCAAAAACGGGCCCATTCGTTTCAGTGGGGTCCTTCTGGCTGTGAAATTGGCCAAAAATAGGACATGTCAATAACCCCATAGACTTTAAATGGCTCTAAAAAAACATGTGTCGTGTGAATGTAACCTAGAACCAGTCACAATCCAAAACATGCCCTTCCTTTTATTGTAGTCACATGATCTCTCAAGAACTGAGGAAGCGATTTAGACTGCCCTGCCCTTCCTAGTGCTGTTCTCTCAAATTCTGTGTATTTCTTGGCTAGTTTGTGTATACTTTTCTGTGATTGTAGGCCTGACTCCAGCTTGTTTGTGATTTCCAGAATGCATGATTCAATTTATATCTTCTAATTTTGTGCGGTGGTTCAGCAGTTACCCTCTGTTCAGACTTCAGAGACTGTGACATGGGAATTCTTTTATAGCAGAGATCTTACATCCTCATGGAGAGAGTCATAGAGGAACTCCACTTTGTATTTTAACTTTGCATAAACAGATGAAGGACATAAAACTATCCCTTGTGCAAATACAAATAATAGGTATTTTTTCACTTATCTAGCGTAGACCTATGTACATTCTACAATAGCCGTAAGCAAATTAAAGCAGAGTTGATATTGGTAACTGACTATACAACAGCATATTGCTGACATCTACATGCAAGCTGCACAAGACTGGCTGGCCATAGACATGAACCCAAGCAGTCCAAATGATTTTACAGTTGTTAACGATACATGTATTGCACTGCGTTGGTCAGAACACTTGGTTATAGGGCATTTATCATCAGATTTGTACCTATGAAACCGGCTGACCTGTTGCGTGTGCGCTTGGCAGGTGAAGGCTACACATTGATAAGGTATAACGGAAAGATTTGCACCTGGTTTTGGCTCACAATCACTAATGCAGATCACTGATTAAACACGGACCTGTGCTAGGCCTAAGGACACTTTCACACAGTCAGTATTTGGTCAGTATTTTGCATCTGTATTTGTAAATCAAAACCAGGAATGGAATAGAGAAAAAGTATAATGGAAAGATTTGTGCCTTTTCCATGCTTTGGACCCACTCGTGGTTTTGGCCTCGAAATACTGATGCAAAATACTTACCAAATACTAACCACATGAAAATGACCTTAGGCTGGGTAGTGAACTTCTATGGCTTGCCGCAAATTGTCATGGTTTCTTGGCAAAAACGGGTGCTACGTGGATATCCGGTCTTAGACCACTTTCACATGGTCGATATTTGGTCAGTATATTGCATCAGTATTTTTAAATAAACCAGGAATGGAGCCGACAGAGAAATATAATGGAAAGATTTGTGCCTCTACTGTGTTTTGGACCAAACACTGACCATGTGAAAGTGGCCTTTGGCTGGTGTCACACATAAGGGGGAGATTTATCAAGAGCAATGTTTTTTTAAACTCTGCACAAACATGAGATTTTTTTTTTGTAGTGGTGTTTGACACTTAAAGGGGTTGTCCAAGTTATGAAAAAAATATATATCACTGTAAATCTGATTGGCAGCAATATATAACTAAGCTAAGCAAGTTTTAGGCAAAAAAAGAAATCTCTGCCCCTCCCCCTGCTCTGCAAAGGGAGTGAATACAAGTCCTGCCCTGAGTGACATGTCTGCCTGCTGGGATACTCAGCAGCACGTTGTATGTGTAGGACTACAAGTCCCAGCTGTACAATGATACTGCTGATACACACATGATCTTCCCCCTACCTGTTCTTGTGCAGAACTCCTCTAGTCTGTCAGCTCCTGTGCCCAGCATTTGTCTCCTCACTTCCTGCAGCCACTCAGTGAAGCCTTCAGCCTTGAATCTGTGCTACTGAAGGGGTTGAAGTTTTTCCTGAAAGAATCCAGGGAGAGAGTAATAAGCAGCAGACGGCAGTGCAGGGGGAGCGTGGCCAGCACAGTGACGTCTTGTGTACGGACGCATGTCTGCTCTCTCAGGCTTGTGCACAAATCATCATCAGATTAGGGAGAGAAGATGACATTACAGGTCATGTGACCCGCAGTGAAATCTGAGAAAGCAGCAACTGGAGATACAGTAAGTGAGTTGTAAAGTCCTTACATTTGATTAGTTAGAAACGTACAAAGAACAAAAAAATAACTCAGACAACCCTGTTAAGGTGTGTTTATTGGGTAGTGGTGTTTTTGTTTTAAATTGCAGCATGCTGTAGTTGTGGTGTTTGTTTTTGTCATTTTCTGGTGTTTGTGTCCCATAGGCATACATTGTTCTTTTTGCCTTGTTTGCAAATACCAGTGTGTGTTGTATTTTCTAATGGCTCGTTTGCATGACATTATTTTTTACTAACGCCTTTTGTCACACTGCTCTACAGAGGAATTGACATTACAAGGGATGCATACTTTCCAATATTAAAATGGAAGGCATGCAAAAAAAAAAATGCAAGGTGCTCAAACACACTGTTTGGGCAAAAACACCTTATAAAATGCTACAAAAAACACTGCACATCAGTCATTTTTGGATGTGTTTTTTGGGCAACAATAAAACGCCCTGACAAAACCTGTGTGTGGCAGCAGCTATAAAGACTGTGCAGTTGTGTTACAGTTTTACACTCAATTGCTGCATTTAATGGTTTAAAGGGGTTGTCCCATTAAAAAATGTTCTACATTTTTCAAACCAACACCTGGATCTGAATACTTTTGTATTCGCGTGTAATTAAAAATTTAGTATAGCTACTGAGTTATTCAATAAAATGTATCTGTACAGTGCCACTGGTTGTTTCTTTCTTTCTTATTTCTTTGTCCTGCTCACTGAGAAGGCCGCACATGCTCAGTTTCATCCTTCACCTGCCTCCTGAGCTGTGATAGGGAGAGATCTATATAAGAAAGACACGCCCCCCTTCCCCCTTGAGCTTCCAGCTTGATATAAATCTAGCAGAGCAATTGGAGCAATGACTGGGGAGATCTCTGGATCCATGTGAGGTACAGCGCTGGTTATAGATTTGTTAGAAAGAGATTGTCATGTAGTTTATGATGTCTCATTTTCATTTTTTGCATTAATTAATCTCCTGTACTAACTGCAGCAATTCATGGTAAAACTCACTTATGGTTTATGACGTGTGCTAAAACATGGCACAACTACATCTAAGACCGGATTCAGACTACAGTAATTTTCGTATGTATGTTGTCCAGACTACACCTACATAGTACATGGACTCAGGGTTGTAGCTAGAACTGACAGGTCTCCACCGCAAATTTTCTACATCCAGGTACTTACGGTACATGTTTTGCATGCGGAAGTCAGAACTGCTGTCTGATTTTGGCCTTAGGGTGCACTCACACATACCAGCTAGAGCCAAAGTTGGGCAGTGCAGCCAGTGAACAGGCCTTCAACTTCCTCTGTAGAAACCATGCTGCCATAAATCTTGCAATTTGCAATCAAACATGCATTGTTGTGATGCAGAGGTATTATTTTGCATATGTTTCTCTTATAACTTTTAGAACTTAATAAATGCTAGAAATAACTCATGTTACAAATGTAACAGCATAAAAAACCAACAAGAACACTTGTAAAAAAAAAAACACTATGAAAAACACTTAAAATTACATTTTGGGGAAAAAAAATTAAAACTGCTGAAATAATGTGAGAAAAGAAGGCCTAATAAATAACAAGTTGTGTCAAAAAACAAGAAATCATATAGTAAATCTATAGGACATATGGATCGAGTCCCATGAATGAGCTTAGCAGCGAAAGTTTCAGTGGGTACCTGTCATGCAGTTATGGTATAATCATAATTATGGTATAAAGTTCTACGCATACATAGTATTGTTGATACAGTTAGCTATAAAGCTGCGCTCCTACCTACACCATAAATGCTTGCTGTCATTACTGTAAACTAGTAGTTGGAGTGGGATAAGGATACTATGACACTTGTCATCACTCAGCAATTGTCCAGACCTTGTTTCGAAAAGAGACTATTTCCCTTAGAAGCAAAGCAGGTGTACTCTCCTGTTCACTCATTCATTAGGTTTTCTCAATTTAGCATAACTCCTTGCTAGCAGGTACACAAAATGAATCTTAGAGCCATTTATTCTCCATAGATTGACATTAGCCATCGTAAGATACCACCCTTTTCGTACAATTCCGTTCATCAAATTTTTGTTCTGGCAGTGCTGTCAGAGTCATATCCTGCAGCTGTGAGGTGGAAACATCTAGAGGCCACAACAACTCAACCATAAAGTTGACAGAATAAGACCTGTAAGTGTTAAAGTGCCCAACCAAGCTCATGTTCATATGGCTTAATGGATATGAATTCCCAAAGCTATAGTTCAAAATATATTTGAAAACCTTCCCAGAAAAGCAGAGGTTGGTACAGCAGTGGTAACCAAGTGTTTCAGCATACCGTACTGTCATGTTCCATGGGGAAAAAAGTTGCAAGTAATTTTGCAACTATAAAATTAGAAAATGTGATAGTTGTAGGGTTGTTTGCACATCCTTTTCTGTCATAGGGAATAATAAAAGAGCATTGTTCCCCTTGATTTTTCCCATGTGCAGCTTCTAGCTACTGTATGGTGTGACCCTAGTTTGCATGATTATAGTTTCTTAGGAAAATTGTCTATTCTGTACTGGTGACAATAGAAGATACTATGCAGCAGGTACAATTGTTTTTAATTTTACAGAAAAGTCAGATGCACATACATGTATAGACACTAGTGACCGTGTCTTAGCTGAGGTACATTGCTGGACTCACTCATATAGATGTTGCTGTGGTAGGCTCTGCAGTAAAAAGGTTACTATACTCCAATAAGTACTGGTGCCCAGTCTTCCTGATAATGATGATGAGTGAGGCTCCTGAAGGTTGGACCCTCAATGATCACAAATGATCACACACTGATGGCCTAAAGACAGACCATCAACTGAAAATCCTGAATACCTCGCTGTGCTCATAAACCACAAATATTTCCAACTAAAAGTGCAGTTAACTCAGATATATAACCCCCACACTTATAACGACTAGCGTATACAGAATATTTAACTCTCCGCTATAAATATTAAAACGGCAACAGTGTTTCTCCCGTGACATCCCAAATACATTATGTGACCTCTGCTGCCAATCACTGGCAGTTATGTGCTGCATATGTGGTGTGTACGGGATGTCATTGCTGCAAGAGCAGAGCATGACACTGGAAGCGGCAGGGGAAAGAATACTGGCAGTTTTATTAGAACTCAGTCAACTCTTAGGCCCCTTTCACACGGGCGAGTCTTCCGCGCGGGTGCAAAGCGTGAAGTGAACGCATTGCACCCGCACTGAATCTGGACCCATTCATTTCTATGGAGCTGTGCACTTGTGAGTTGCGTGAAAATCGCAGCATGTTCTATAATCTGCTTTTTTCACGCAACGCAGGCCCCATAGAAGTGAATGGGGGTGCGTGAAAATCGCAAGCATCCGCAAGCAAGTGCGGATGCGGTGCGATTTTCACGCACGGTTGCTAGGAGACGATCGGGATGGGGACCCGATCATTATTATTTCCCCTTATAACATGGTTATAAGGGAAAATAATAGCATCCTGGCCACGACAAGCTCTGAGTGACGTTTCAAGAAAAGGGGCGTGGCCGCCGAGGGATTTGCCGTTGTCAGACGGTTGTGTCTCCGGTGAACAGAGTTTTGCGCGTCACGTAATGGTAGCGGAAGCTGAGGGAATTTAGGACCCAGGAAACTAAAGTCCAACTTCAGGAAGCGGCTGCAGAGTCACGTGGGACGCTACGTTTGACTCAGAAACCACGCAGGACGCCGCGCTGGTTAAGCCAAACCAAGGAGCAACAAACTTCCGCAACAGATAACCGGAGATCTCAGTAGAGGTAATGTACCAATATAGTACTGTATATTAAACACCTTGAATAGAAGAGGATTATACCCTCTATCAAATATACCATCACAGATTACGAGCCTGCTGTTGATAACCTGCTTTTATTAATCCGGATTCTGTCTACCATACCACTTATGGGACATAGCGGGCATGTATACCTAATCACAATAAGTGCAAATATTTACGGTAATTAATTAACATACCGCATTATTCTACCATCAAGCAGCGTTTTTGTGGTTGACTGTGTTTGTGGTGATTGCGGACCTGTGAGACCTACGGGGGTCTGCAAGATTTTCCATTTAGCCACACCACAATACGTTATATTATTTTAGCATTTGAGTGAAGTTGTAATATTGCATGTTTTTATGTCATTTTAGCATTTATGTACTACTATATATAGAGTATTAATAAATTATTTTATGCAAATGTTTTATGACCGTATTGCCATCTAGCGAGTGCCCCTCCACATTCTATACATTATTGCTTTTTTTGGGACGGGCGAGTCCAGTGAGGTGTGCACCCATTTTCATTGCGTCCAGTAGGTGAGCCACCGAACCAATCTTTTACAACTCTTTTAAAGTGTAACTACCGTTTTGGGTGATTTTCAATGTAATGTGTGGACAAGGATGTTAAAGATTTTTGTAATATACTTTATTAGGGAAAGATATTCCTTTGTACTAGAAAGCACAGTATAAAAAGTCTTCTTAACAAAGCTCTGAGTATTGCTAAGGAGAGTCTGTTTTTAGTGTTCAGTTCTACTGAAGGCTCAAGACGCCTCTTGTCACTACCTCAGTCCCTGACTATGGACATGTGGCCTAACTATCACTACCCATCGCGACATGTTGCACAAAGGCCTCTTCAGCGCTCAGTAAAATGCTGAAGACCAGACTCTCCTTAGTAATGCTCAGTTTAGAGCTTTGCTAAAAAGACTCTTTACACCCTGTTTTCTAGAACAAAGAAACATCTATCCCTAACGTGTATTACTAAAATGTTTAACATCCTTGTCCCTTGACCACATTAAAAATAAACTGAAACAACATTACACTTCAGGATCTATTTAGCATGCAGGTATGCACGTTGAATCTGAGACTACGTTCCCATGACAATGTGAAGAAACACTTTAACTGTTCTGCAGTTATTAACTAATGAGCTATTAACATCACAAACATTTTTAAGGTGACTTAAAACATAAAGGCTAGCGCTGACTAGTAGTTACACTTCATATCAAAAAATTTCTCATATTTAGGACTTTTTACCAATCATGGACTTTTGACTTGATCTGAATACATGAGAAAAGTGCTGTTAGGACAGAAACCACTAACCGATTTCTTAGACTACTTAGATAAAAAAAAAAATAATCAAACATAAACCATAAAAAGAAGACCCCACTAAATTACCATACAATTCATACCATCTCATTTTACAAATGTACAGTACTCATTAGTGCCGTTATATAGTAAAGTCCAGGTAAAAAGCATCAGAGCAAAATTCATGTGTGTTAGGACCGGTAGGAGTAGAAAAGTAAACATGGCGAGTGTCACAGATTGCTGGCACGCTGAACTTCCACAAACTGGAAAAAGGAGAAAATCATCCTATTCACAGGATAGGACTTGTCTGATCGTCAGGGGTCCAACCACTGGGGTCCCCGCTGATCACAAGAATGGGGGCCCTTGTTTACCATTTGAATGGAGTGGAAGGCATGCTTGTATCCGCTGTTCCTTTGGGACTGCTAGAGATGGCAAAGCACTTGTTCTCTGTAATCTGCGCCAGCCCCATAAAGTATAAAATATGGAGATATTATAGACAATAGAAATAAAAGAAATTGCAAAGCTCACTTAGTAGAGCTCACTTAGTAGGTCAGTAGATAAAGTAGCCGTAGGTAAGTGCAAACCCATCGAGTTTGCTTTGGCCATTTCTTATGTTACGCTTTATTCCATGTAGTATACTTCTTTTTCTTAATTGGAACTCTACATGCAGCGAAGTTACTATTATTGTTTGTATCCCTATTCGTAGATTGGCAGCATGAAGTACTGGTGATAAAGTACCAGCTGGATCCTATAGGATCTGGTAACTACTGCATGGGGGAACAGTGGTGATAAATGTCTTTTGGTTAGAATATAGCCACTTTCATGTGTAAATATTTGTAAGACAATGCCAGGAGGGAAACAGAAAAAACTATAATGAAAAGATGGGCTTCGCTTCCATGTTTTGGACCCACTCCTGGTTTTGGCTTCTAAATACTGATACAAAATACTGACCAAATATTGACCGTGTGAAAGTGGCCAAAATGTGAATAACAGTATATGCAATACATGTGTTTTTAGAGCACAGAAGTTTGTTAGGACTGGAGCATAGATGTTTTTTTCATTAAACGTTATTCTGTTAATTAACCATTACAAACATTTTCGATACTTGTAACATATTACTTATCTATGAAAACAGCAACGGGAATGAACTTCATACTGATTAGAAAGTGAGAGTATGGGATAATAATCCCCACGTGTTTACCGCAGGCTCTCCTTGGATTAACATAGCAAGAAGCAGACATGTCTATGCTTGCATGTATGTTGCTTTGAGGAATACAGTTTAGCATTTGCTTACCAGTAGGAAAATAAAATAATCATTATCCGGTTACCATACAAACATAAGGCTAGATTTACACATAGCTTTATTATGGTGTTTTTACCATTTTACACATTTCTTTTTACATATTTGGTGCGATTTTTATTTTTTGCTTACAGAACACCAAATCCAGGTGTTAGCTGAAAGTCTATGGAAAATTCGAAACGCCGGACACACATGCGTTTTTTCTGCTAGTGGCATTTTTTTTTGTTGCAATTTTTGTGTTTATGCTGTTTTTTAAAGAAGAAAGAACACATGCAATGACTTTTCAGGCGTTTTTCCATATCTTTGTATTGAAAAAACCCCACAACTCACTCATGTGTGAAGAGAAGAACTAAAAGCACTAAAAACTCCCTTAAAAACAGCATTTTTTAGCAGTATAGAAAAAATACTAAAGCAAATTCATGTGTGAAGGCAGCCTTTGAAGGGTCACTGAGTTTTCAAAAACCTTTTGAAATGTCAAAGAGAAATCAAAAGTTTTGATTGGTAGAGTACTGAGACCCCCACAAATCCCCAGATTGAGAAGAGAGAATCGATTGTTTATCGTGCTCCCTCTCCTCGCTGCAGGAGATGGGCTCGCTAGAAATTTAGGGATCGTGGGGGTCTCCGTTTTTAGAAAACTCACTGACCCTTTAATCAGTATAAAAAGTATTAAGCACAAATGTTTCTAAACACTGCTGTCTTGATATACACAAATGTGAAGAGATGAAAACCAAAATGTTCATTATAATTTTGTTTTATCTGCTGTTGGGCAGATCAAAAGCCCATTCCATTATTTGACACATTTACCAAGGAAGGCTGGATTACAGGCTATAGCAGAATAATTTTTGTTGAATCCTGCATTTATAGGATTTCTGAACAGTTATATATATATATACAGTGTGTGTATATAATATATATATATATATATATATATATATATATATATAAAATTATATTTGGTAAAAAGTCACAGCAGCAAAGTGTTTAATCAAAAAGTATATATATTACAGCAATGCAACGTTTTGGCAGTAAAAACTGCTTTTGTCAAGCATACTGCTTTTGTCAAGCCATCACCATCATTGGTTAATGCACAGATGTCATATGCAATCAACTGTCATAGCAATCCCCATATACAAACATGCCTCAAAGAACCTCATGTTAAAAAACCCTTGTTGTTTATACAAATGACATACAGTGGGATGCGAAAGTTTGAGCAACCTTGTTAATCGTCATGATTTTCCTGTATAAATCGTTGGTTGTTACGATAAAAAATCTCAGTTAAATATATCATATAGGAGACACACACAGTGATATTTGAGAAGTGAAATTAAGTTTATTGGATTTACAGAAAGTGTGCTATAATTGTTTAAACAAAATTAGGCAGGTGCATAAATTTGGGCACTGTTGTCATTTTATTGATTCCAAAACCTTTAGAACTAATTATTGGAACTCAAATTGGCTTGGTAAGGTCAGTGACCCCTGACCTACATACACAGGTGAATCCAATTATGAGAAAGAGTATTTAAGGGGGTCAATTGTAAGTTTCCCTCCTCTTTGAATTTTCTCTGAAGAGTAGCAACATGGGGGTCTCAAAACAACTCTCAAATGACCTGAAGACAAAGCTTGTTCACCATCATGGTTTAGGGGAAGGATACAGAAAGCTGTCTCAGAGATTTCAGCTGTCTGTTTCCACAGTTAGGAACATATTGAGGAAATGGAAGACCACAGGCTCAGTTCAAGTTAAGGCTCGAAGTGGCAGACCAAGAAAAATCTCGGTTAGACAGAAGTGAAGAATGGTGAGAACAGTCAGAGTCAACCCACAGACCAGCACCAAAGACCTACAACATCATCTTGCTGCAGATGGAGTCACTGTGCATCGTTCAACCATTTGGCGCACTTTACACAAGGAGATGCTGTATGCAAGAGTGATGCAGAGGAAGCCTTTTCTCCGCCCACAGCACAAAAAGTGCCGCTTGAGGTGGGCTAAAGCATATTTGGACAAGACAGCTTCATTTTGGAATAAGGTGCTGTGGACTGATGAAACTAATTTTGTTATTTGGCCATAACAAGGGGCGTTATGCATGGAGGAAAAAGAACACAGCATTCCAAGAAAAACACCTGCTGCCTACAGTAAAATAAGGTGGTGGTTCCATCATGCTGTATGGCTGTGTGGCCAGTGCAGGGACTGGGAATCTTGTCAAAGTTGAGGGACGCATGGATTCCACTCAGTATCAGCAGATTCTGGAGACCAATGTCCAGGAATCAGTGACAAAGCTGAAGCTGCGCCGGGGCTGGATCTTTCAACAAGACAACGACCCTAAACACTGCTCAAAATCCACTAAGGCATTTATGCAGAGGAACAAGTACAACGTTCTGGAATGGCCATCTCAGTCCCCAGACCTGAATATAATTGAAAATCTGTGGTGTGACTTAAAGAGAGCTGTCCATGCTCGGAAGCCATAAACCTGAATGAACTAAAGATGTTTTGTAAAGAGGAATGGTCCAAAATACCTTCAACCAGAATCCAGACTCTCATTGGAACCTACAGGAAGCGTTTAGAGGCTGTAATTTCTGCAAAAGGAGGATCTACTAAATATTGATTTCATTTCTTTTTTGTGGTGCCCAAATTTATGCACCTGCCTAATTTTGTTTAAACAATTATAGCACACTTTCTGTAAATCCAATAAACTTCATTTCACTTTTCAAATATCACTGTGTGTGTCTCCTATATGATATATTTAACTGACATTTTTTATCGTAACAACCAACGATTTATACAGGAAAATCATGACGATTAACAAGGTTGCCCAAACTTTCGCATCCCACTGTATATATGAAGGAACATATAAATAAGGGGTAAATGCACAGACCAGGACGTCACATCAGATCACTCCAACACTGTCCCACATTGATGTGGATACAGTATTGAGAGAGTTTGCTGTTCATTGTAAATCTTATATTAGGGACACTGCGGATTTTCTTTCTAAATAACTGTCTGTACATTGCCCTACTTGGTGTCATTTGACATAGTGAGTTTATATACCTCAGCTGAACATGAAATGGGAATACAAGCAGTTACAAAATGTCTGTAGAATTCTGAGTTTACAATGGCAGGCCATGCCTTTCTTATGGATTTGGTGAGGGTCATACTCAGACACAATTATTTTTGGTTTGGGAATAACTTCTACCTCCAGAGGAGGGGCATGTCATGGGTTCGAATATGGCGCCAACCTTTGCCAATATTTTCATGGTGTATTTCGAAGAAAGATATATATATATATATATATACAAGTTCCCCTGGTTCAAATATGTCCTTACCTGGTTTCGTTATATAGATGATAACTTTGTGGTATGGACAGGAGATTCTATTATGTTGGATTCCTTTTTGAGAGAACTGAATGGCATCTGTCTTGAGTTATAGTTTACTATGGTTTATTCTGACAACAGGATCCTTTGTACCTTTTGAATAAATAACTTGGAGTTTTTGAGTAACTGAAGTGATGTTAAAGCCTTTTTAGCTTGGACAGATTTTTGGACTACTGTTTTAGTGACCACTTGCACAGTGGGTGAAGGGTTTGTTTTCTGACCTTCATTTCTAATATATATATATATATATATATATATATATATATATATGTATATATGTATATATATATGTATATGTATATATATAAAATAAAATCACAAATACCGCAGCAGCACAGTCAGACCACGTGCACTGGGTGCAATTCCTCACAGAGGTCGGCTTCTCCTCCACGATACGTACTCAACAAATAACGAGGCAGCACTTCCAGCTTTTGGTGACAGGGTGACGACCTCAAAACTTTATTCCCAGCAACGTTTCGGCCTACTCAATGAGGCCTTTGTCAAGCTATACAACAGTGCTTACTATTGGGTATATATACCCACAATTCATTACAAACTCAGTGCAATCAGTGAAAACACATGTTATCAATAGGGTCACATGATCATCCAAAACCGCATGTTTTCACTGATTGCACTGAGTTTGTAATGAATTGTGGGTATATATACCCAACAGTAAGCGCTGTTGTATAGCTTGACAAAGACCTCATTGAGTAGGCCGAAACGTTGCTGGGAATAAAGTTTTGGGGATCGTCACCCTGTCACCAAAAGCTGGAAGTGCTGCCTCGTTATTTGTTGTATATATATATATATATATAGGGGGGATTAGCTCTTTTTCGGGGGTCATTCTCGCAATTATTTCCACAACAGCCGGATTGCAAGTGCAAACGTGAGGTTTATTCTCATAGCAACAAAACATAAAATTACTACTTGCCCGTCTGGGCTCTAACTAAACAGGAAATATCCCTAACTCACTTAAAGCGCCTTTCACACACGGCAACAACATGCAGCTTTTCCAGCCTCTCAGGTAGTAGCAAGTCCAGTACCTTTGGGGGTATGGGTCTAGCAGTCCTGCCGACTCTGACCTTGCAACCGTTGTTTCCCAGACCTCGCGGAGTCCCCCAAAGTTCAGGCTAACACCTAACCCCGTGGCCCCTCAGCCAGCCCGGCTGAGACCACTCTTCCAGAGCCTCTGTTGCACCAAGACTCTTTCTCCTTGACTGACAGTCTGGGCTGGGCTCTTATCCCAGACTGATTGTGTCACCTGGTACTCCCTCAGACCTGATGACTGACGGGGAAGACACAGAAATTCCTGCCATGAATCTCCCCTAACAGTTATGAGGCCTGTCAGTGCCTCTATATATATATATATATATATATATATATATATATATATATATATATATATATATAATGTTAAACTTTTTCTACATAGCAATTTTCTTCAGTAGTATGGGTACAATTTGTGAAAGCACTTACTTTTCCAGGCATTTCTCTCCTAACTGCAATGACTGGAATGCAGGAGGCATACCTGCCAGTGGATTATCCTTGCATGGCGGAAATCCCAGTTGTATATTTTTTGTTTTCCCTTGGCTGAGCTATGCGGAGTTGCACTATTATATTATATTGGACAATGCCATTTTAACTTGTGTTTGTTAAGCCCACAGAAATAAGCAGCTGGGCTTTTTGCATAGATTTTGTGAAAAGACACTAAACAAAAACACATAAACCCCCCCACAAAAACCTGGGACACAATGCACTAGTTGCCAATATTGGTAAATCCCCACAGCATCAAATATCAACCTTACAACTAAGAAAAAAATACAAACAGAAAATAAAATAACAGGTCTGTATGTGACCATCTACATCTGCCCCCTGTCTAGCTCTGTTTCAGTTTATTTTAGCTAAAGCCAGAAGGTAACTTACAGAAACCTTCCCCGACTGTTGTGTCTGAAATGGAAACAAACAAAAAAAATATGTAAGGCCCACTGCACACAACCATATTGTAACAGTCCCTCAGGTGACTGGTGTCAGTAGATCAGGGAGACTGGCTGAGCATGAAGGAATCGATCAGCCTCCTTGATATCTCTTGATTCAGTGTTGATAGGGTTAATGACCACTTTCCTTTTCTCAGCTGTTGCTCATTGGTCATCACTTCTACCCTTTATAGTCTGACCCACTCTTCTGACTATGCGGTAGATAGCTTCATTTGGGTTTGGCTGAGCTGGTGTGAGGTTGTCTCTGGTGTTCCTGTTCGTCCATCTCTACAGAAGTTAAGTGTCGCGTTTGTTTGTGTTTGTTATGTTCCCTGTTGTTGTATCTGGGCCTGAGACAGAGACTTCCTTTCGTCCATCTGGGGAGGAATGGGTTGTCTCTGGTCCTAACCTTATTCCAGAGCCTTATAGGGAAATCAGGGCCTAGGTTTCCTGCATATATATATTCCTACCTTCAAGGTCTATTCATATTGATAGGTAGTCAGGGCCCGGATTAGGGTTGTCTAGGAGGTGACTTATTTCTTCTCTAGTTTACAGGCCCAGTTACTGTTCCCCTTCCCTCCTGTGTTCAGTGTGGAGTTTCCCCCCTACACTGATTGAGACATTATCTACCGCCATAAAAACTGCCATTTTGTTCAGGTCAGTGCAGCTATGGATCCTATGTCTGCACTGGTTGAACAGCTGCAGGGACTGTCATTGGAGGTAGCTGACCTTCGCGTGACAGTTTTACATATTCAGAGACCACAGGTTCCGATGGTGGGTACCAGGCCTGCCCTGAACCTAAGGTTTCCCTCCCGGACAGATTTTCTGGGGGTAGTGACAATTTCATTCGGTTCAGGGAATCGTGTAAGTTATACTTTAAGCTGCGTCCAGACTCGTCTGGGGATGAGTGTCAACGTGTGGGTATGATCATTTCTTTGCTTAAGGATGATGCACAGTCTTGGGCTTTTTCTCTGCCGACTGGATCATTGTCCCTCCAGTCGGTAGATGTATTTATGATGACCCGGATCGGATCTCTCAGGCTGAGACCAAGTTACATGGTTTACGGCAGGGAGAGTGCTCCTCGGAAATCTATTGCTCTGAATTTAGGAGATAGCCTACTGATACGGAGTGGAATGATCCTGCTCTCCGTAGCCAGTTCTGTCAGGGTCTAACTGAGAGGCTGCAGGACGCGTTGGCCTTTCATGAAAAACCCGAGTCATTGAAAGCAGCTATGTCCCTTGCTATACATCTGGATAGACGCCTGATGGGGAGATCTAAGGGTCCTCACCCTCAGGACGCACTGTCAAATAAGGTGGCGGCTTCCTTTGACACTTATGGTAAAGAAACACCTGTGATTATGCCTTGTGAGGAGCCTATGCAGTTGGGGGGAGCTACTCCTGGGATTGCTGGTGAGAGCTCTGGTCATATGAAGGGAGTCTGTTTTTGTTGTGGAAAAAAGGGGCATTTCGTGAATATTTGTCCGTACATTCAGTGTCAAGGTGTAAACAAAAGAAAAACGCTTAATCCCCAAATTACTATTTGTGGTGTGGGTGGGGAGCAAGAAAACTTACTTTTGTCATTTACTGGTAGTACCAAATTTCTCCTGTCTGTCGAGGTGGGGCTAGAGTCCAAAACTGTGTAAATCAAGGTATTTATCGACAGTGGGGCTGGGGTTAACCTGATTGATGGACAGTTTGTTCGTATTCATGGGTTGACTACTAGTACACTAGAGAAAAGCATTTCTGTCTTTGCAATTGATTCTGCACCTCTTACCCAAAAGTGCCTGTCGCAGGTGGTAAATGACATCCATTTAAGAGTGATTTCCATTAGGAATCTGTCTTATGTTATGTGTTGGAGGGTCTGCCTACTCCGATGGTTTTGGGCTTGCCATGGTTAAGCAAACATAACCCTACCATCGACTGGCAAACGAGACAGATTCTCGATTGGATTGATTTTTGCATGGACAACTATCTTAATGCGTCTTTCTCTGTGGTCATCACTAAAACTGTACCCTCGTTTATTTCCAAATTTTCTGATGTGTTTTCTGAGAGTGGTAACCAGGAGTTACCCCCGCATCGGGAGTATGATTGTCGCGTCAATTTTATTCCTGGAGCTAAACTGCCCAAATCTCGGTTGTATAGTCTTTCGGAGCCTAAAAGAAAGGCTATGCGAGAGTATATCACTGAAAGCTTGGCGAAGGGTCATACCAGACTATTCAAATCCCCAGTGGCTGCTGGGTTTTTCTTTGTAAAAAAGAAAAGATGGTACCCTTAGACCATGTCTGGACTTCCATGAGCTCATCCATATTTCCGTCCGTGATTCTTACCCCCTTCCTTTTGATTCCGGATTTGTTTAATCAAATTGTCGGTTCCAAGGTCTTCTCTAAATTGGATCTGAGGGGGGCATATAATTTGGTAAGGATCAATGAGGGGGACCAATGGAAGACGGCCTTTAATACCCCTGAGGGTCATTTTGAGTATCTGGTCATGCCTTTTGGGTTAACCAATGCTCCAGCGGTTTTTCAACACTTTATCAATAACATCTTTCATCATCTGGTGGGGAAATTTGTTGTTGTATATCTGGATGACATACTAATTTATTCTCCAGACATGGAGACTCATCAGGATCATGAGAGACAGGTGTTACAGATCCTAAGAGAGAATAAATTGTATGCGAAGATGGAAAAATATGTTTTTGCTGTTCAGGAAGTGCAATTCCTGAGTTACCTGCTCTCATCCTCAGGTTTTCGTATGGATCCCGAGAAAGTCCGTGCGATGTTGGACTGGGATCTACCCAAAAATCTAAAAGCACTTATGCGGTTTTTGGGTTTCACCAACTACTACCGTAAATTCATCTTGAACTATTCAACTGTGGTTAAACCTTTAACAGACATGACTGTTGATCGGTTTAGCAAAATGGCACATGTTATAGCATTGCCTGCTGTACCTATTGCCAAAACTCTTGCACAGGTGTTTATCGATAGCATCGTGAAACTACATGGCATTCCCTCTGATGTGGTGTCTGATCGGGGGACTCAGTTTGTTTCCAGATCCTGGAAAGCGTTCTGTACTCGACTGGGGGTACAATTGTCCTTTTCTTCCTCAGTCGAACGGACAGACTGAGCACACCAATCAGAATCTGGAGACTTACTTGAGATGTTTTTGTTTCGGAGAACCAGGAGGAGTGGTCTTCATTCTTGTCGTTATCTGAGTTTTCCATTAATAACCGTAGAGAGGAGTCCACTGATAAGTCGCTGTTTTTGGGGCATATGGATTCCATCCGCAGTTTGGCACATTTTCTGGTTCTCAAACTTCCGGTATTCCTGAGGAGGAACGATTTTCCTCTTCTTTGTCTTCGATTTAGCAGAAAATTCTAAATAACCTTAAAAAGATGGGCTACAGGTATAAGCGTGTGGCTGACAGGAGACGTATGAATGGTCCGGACCTGAGAGTGGGTGATTCTGAGTGGCTGTCCACAAGAAACATTAAGCTTAAGGTACCTTCTTGGAAGTTGGGCCCAAGATTTATTGGTCCATATAAGATCACTGTCATTGTTATTCCTCAGGCTTTGAAAATTCATAACGTGTTTCATAAGTCGTTGTTGAAGAAATATGTCGAACCTGTTGAGCCGTTCTCCTTGCCTCCTGCTCCTGTCATGGTGGACGGTAATTTAGAATTTCAAATCAGCAGGATTGTGGACTCCCGAGTTTTCCGTAGATCCCTCCAGTATCTCGTCCACTGGAAGGGTTACAAACCAGAGGAGAGGATGTGGGTTCCAGCAGCCGATGTTAATGCGAATCGTCTGGTGAAGGCCTTTCACAGAGCCAATCCTGATAAGGTCGGTCCTGGGTGTCCGGAGGTCACCCGGAGAAGGGGGGGTACTGTCACGGTCCCTCAGGTGACTGGTGTCAGGAGATCAGGGAGACTGGCTGAGTGTGGAGGATCTCTCTTGATTCAGTATTGATAGGGTTAATGACCACTTTCCTTTTCTCAGCTGTTGCTTAGTGGTCATCACTTCTACCCTTTATAGTCTGACCCCACCCATCTGACTATGCGGAGATAGCTTCATTTGGGTCTGGCTGAGCTGTTGTGAGATCATCTCTGGCGTTACTGTTCGTCCATCTCTACAGAAGTTAAGTGTTGCGTTTGTTTGTTATATTTCCTGTTGTTGTATCTGGGCCTGAGACAGAGACTTTCATTCGTCCATCTGGGGAGGATGGGTTGTCTCTGGTCCTAACCTTATTCCAGGGCCTTGTAGGGAAATCAGTGTCTAGGTTTCTTGCACATGAATATTCCTACCTTCAAGGTCTATTCATATTGATAGGTAGTCAGGGCCCGGATTAAGTTTGTCTAGGAGGTGACCTGTTTCTTCTCTAGTTTCCAGGCCCGTTTACTGTTCCCCTTCCCTCCTGTGTTCAGTGTGGAGTTTCCCCCCCACACTGATTGTGACATTTATCCGTATTTATGTCCACAAACCATGGATCCACAAAATATGGATATCTTCATGTGAATTCTGCATTTTTCTCATTCCCATCTTAAAAACGGAACGTAATAGGACATGTTCTAAAATTTGCGGGACGGCCACACGGATCCGCAAAAAATGTGGATGTATGGATGGCCCCATAGGAAAAAATTTCCTGTCCACAAGATAGGCTATCACTATCTGATCGGCAGGGGTTTGACACCTTGCCCCCCCTGCCGATCAGCTGTCCAGCAGTACCTGCAGCACTGGAACTGCACAGCACTGTATGTTGTGCTGTGGATTTGCAGCACCCCACTACAGGGGATTTGTCATGTTATTTAATGTTTCCACCACCAGGTGATGTGTGGGCTGGTCCTATTTCCTACCAAGGGAGTTAAGAGTTAGCTAGGACTGTAAGGATTGAGGAAGCACGTTCTATTGCTCCTTCTCCTAGGGCCTTAGGGACCAGAGAACCAACTCATCTGTGAGACCACTACTCCAGAGAGACATCAAAGACAAAACTACTGATATTTTGCAAAGCTACACATTGTAACAGTCAGCAGAGTGACCAGCAACCATAGCTATCCAGACTTTGCTGGAGGTGAGAGACTATGGCTAAGACATCCATCTCATTAGATCACACCCAGGCTAGGTCAACTCACAAATGCCCGAATTACACAGTGGACACCTATGGCCACAAGTGCCAGCTTTCAGGAGAGAGGCATCAGTAAGATAGAGTATCAGAGGTGCCATTATCTGTCACTTTGCCAGCCACCATACCTCATCATCTAGGGAGAGAAATTGCACTTTGTCCAAACTACTACTAGATGCAGGGCCGCTGATAGGCCAGTACAGCTGGCCCAGTTGTACCGGGCCCGGCTGGCAGGGGGGCCCGGGCAGGGCCGTTTCTAGGGGCGGGCGGAACGGGCGGGCGCCCGGGGCGCTGTCAGAAGGGGGGCGCCCCCTCTTGTCGTTTCTCTGCCGTGGTTATATATAATTGCCGGCCGGTGGCGCCCCTCATGCTGCGCCTCCTGAGCGGCTGAGCGCTTGCCGCTCCTCTAAAGAATCTCCTGCCTGCGCTTGCTGTCTCTGCTCATGTTAGTGTAGCGTGGCCGAGCGCTGTACGGTCCGCGGTACAGGAGCATTTGTTTCCTGTACCCAGCCGGACTGAAAGGAAGTGCACACTAAGTGAGCACTTCCTGTCAGTCCGGCCGGGTACAGGAAACAAATGCTCCTGTACCGCGGACCGAACAGAGCTCGGCCACGCTACATTAGAGGTGACAAACTGACAATAGAATGGAAATGAATGACAAGGGGGGGGGGGGGGAGGAATGGAAATGAATGACAAGGGGGGGGGAGGAATGGAAATGAATGACAAGGGGGGGGGGAGGAATGGAAATGAGTGACAAGGGGGGGGGAGGAATGGAAATGAATGACAAGGGGGGGGGAATGGAAATGAGTGACAAGGGGGGGGAATGGAAATGAATGACAAGGGGGGGGGGGGGAATGGAAATGAGTGACAAGGGGGGGGGGGGGGAATGGAAATGAATGACAAGGGGGGGGGAATGGAAATGAGTGACAAGGGGGGGGGAATGGAAATGAGTGACAAGGGGGGGAATGGAAATGAGTGACAAGGGGGGGGGAATGGAAATGAGTGACAAGGGGGGGGAATGGAAATGAGTGACAAGGGGGGGAATGGAAATGAGTGACAAGGGGGGGGGGAGGAATGGAAATGAGTGACAAGGGGGGGGAATGGAAATGAGTGACAAGGGGGGGGATGGAAATGAGTGACAAGGGGGGGGAATGGAAATGAGTGACAAGGGGGGGATGGAAATGAGTGACAAGGGGGGGATGGAAATGAGTGACAAGGGGGGGATGGAAATGAGTGACAAGGGGGGGATGGAAATGAGTGACAAGGGGGGGGATGGAAATGAGTGACAAGGGGGGGATGGAAATGAGTGACAAGGGGGGGGAATGGAAATGAGTGACAAGGGGGGGGAAGAGAGTGACAAGAGAGTCCCCAGAGCCAGACCAAGAGCCAGACTGCAGCCAGAGACCAGATCATCTTATTGTCCTGGTGGTAAGTAGACAATGCAATATGTTTATTATGTAATTGTTTAGTTATTAATGCTATATTGGAAACTAATTTACCTCACATTTAGGGCCCATTCACACGTCCGTATGTGTTCTGCGGATCCACAAAACACGGACACCGGCAATGTGCGTTCCGCATTTTGCGGACCGCACATTGCCGGCACTAAGAGAATATGCCTTTTCTTGTCTGCTATTGTGGACAAGAATAGGACATGTTCTATTTTTTTCAGGATCGGAATTGCGGCCCCATAGAAATGTATGAGTCCGCAATTCCATTCTGCAAAAAGGGACAGCTACATGAAGCTAGATTAACCCTAAGGGAAACATAGCAGTTCTTTTAATTTAAAAGCTGAGAAAGGGGTGGAACATATGTGATGTCTGATAAGGGGGGGGCGGCAATTTTTATCTTGCCTAGGGCGGCAAAAATCCTCGCCGTGCAATGTGGTTCCACATTTTTTACAATGGGGAGACACTTATTTCATCGAGCAGTTTTGAGGGGGGGGGGGGGGGGGAGTTTTTTTGACACTCGCCCTGAGAGAAATTTTACCTAGAAACTGCACTGGGCCCGGGCAGCCTCGACATAACCGCTCGGTTCAAACCCGTCCTCCTTACCTCTGTCCCGACTCCCCGCCTTAAATTTTTAACATTACATTCAGCCGAGTTGTCCTAATGACAATCGTCTGTTTTTTGTTTTTTTTTGTACATACCGTATTTCACCGCCGCTTCCGGGTATGTCTTCTGCGGGACTGGGCGTTCCTATCTGATTGACAGGCTTCCGACCATACAGTGCATCATGAGTTGCCGAAAGAAGCCGAACATCGGTGCGGCTCTATACGGCGCCTGCGCACCGACGTTCGGCTTCTTTTGGCAACTCGTGACGCGCAGTATGCGACGGTCGGAAGCCTGTCAATCAAATAGGAACTCCCAGTCCCGCAGAAGACCTACCCGGAAGCGGCGGTAAAATACGGTATGTACGAGAAAAAAAACAGCCGATTGTCATTAGGACAACTCGGCTGAATGTAATGTTAAAAATGTATTTTTTGGGTGAACCTCCACTTTAAATGCTACCACTACTCAGTACTTTCAAGCCTGCCGCATACAAACGGAGCAAGCAGGCAGGTACTGAGCGGCGATTTAAAAAAAAAAAAAAACGTAGAAAGCAGGGGGGGGGGTACGACGGCGTTTGACTAGCGGTCAGGGCTGTGGAGGTTTTTTTTTTTTTTTTTTTTTAAAACATTAATTGGTTTGGGGAGGGGGTGTGTGAGTAGTGCAGGAAGTAGGACGCTTACTGTAGGAGTCAGGGGGGGTCAGCGTCTGTGTCAGGTGGGGGTCAGCGTCTGTGTCAGGTGGGGGTCAGCGTCTGTGTCAGGTGGGGGTCAGCGTCAAAATGGGAAAGGACTAGTGAAACTGGTCAGTGTTTCACATTGTTTTTGGGTGAAGCCATAAATATATGCACATATGCAGACTGTGAATGTTCAATTGCACTCTGAACTTGGGTCGTTTGACTCCTGTTGTTTTTGTGCCTGTTGGCGCACTTATGTTTACCCAGTTGTCTACAGTAAACTATCTTTAACGAGACCTGGCTTGTTGTTTTTTTTCCACCTTTATCATTTGTTTAATCTTCCTAATTTTTTCAAAATACCACTTCATTTATTCATTAATGTTTTTTTATTACATATTGATATTAAAGAGGTCTGTTCTCATCTGAAAACAGTATTTTTTTTGGATAATAAAACTTATAACTGGCTGGAGAAAAATAAATATCACTTGTAGACAAATCTGCATGTTGTTTCAAGGCGGCGTCTGGGGAGGGGCCAAGGGCGGGGCCAGGGGTGTGGCTGAAGGAGGGATCAGGGGGTGGAGCTGAAGGGGGCCCCGTCATGTATGCTGTACGGGGCCCCATGATTTCTATCAGCGGCCCTGACTAGATGTACTGGAATTTATCTTCTGCATGTAAAGAGAGACTTTTATTCTTCTACTTCTAGCCCTATTCCTTATACCACATTTTATTGCACCGGTCCCCAAGGAGCAGCGGCCTGAGGGAATACACAGTGACACATGATCTCATCAGGGTCACTACCACTCCCATCCTCTGCTCTGACTCCTCAGGGTTCGCTGAAGTAGGATCTGGATGAATGGAGCTGTATAGTTGCAGCTCCAGAGCTACTGCAGAACAGCTGATTGGCAAGGGTGTTGTATACCTGCCAATCAGAAAGTAATGGCCTCAGTGCAGTTTCTAGGTAAAATTTCTCTCAGGGCGAGTGTCAAAAAAAACTGCCCCCCCCCCCCCTCCCTCAAAACTGCTCGATGAAATAAGTGTCTCCCCATTGTAAAAAATATGTAACCACATTTCTCGGACGGTCACAGTGACGCACCCAGTGACCCACAGACTCAGGCTCTCACTCACAGCAGGCTTCTTTCTCAGCACTGCTCCGGGCGGGCGGTAACAGGCAGGCAGTGCGGGCGGCGGTGCTCACCTCACTCACTGTATGTCACGCGGCGCGTGACGTACAGTGAGTGAGCGCCGCCGCCCGCAGAGCCTGCCTGTGGGGGGGACATTATTTTTAATAAGGATCACTATGGACATTATTTAGAATGGAGGCTGCTATGGGTGTCATTATAACTGTATAATGTCTGATAGGCCTAGTCCTAGTTATATTACCCTGCCCTGTATAATAATGTACCCTGATACCCCTTAGTTATATTACCCCAGACTAGGCCTATCAGACATTATAGTTATAATGAGTAATGACACCCACAGCAGCCTCCTTTTAAATAATGTCCATAGTGATCCTTATTAAACTTAATGTCCCCCACAGTGACAGTGGCCCCCATTTTCATGTCTCCCACAGTGGCCCCCGCCCCCCATTGTAATTAATACCCCCCCCCCCCCCCCCCCCCCCCAGACCATCACTCGCCTCACAGCAGGCTTCTTTTCAGCATCAGCACTGCTCAGGGGCTCAGGGCGGGCGGTAACAGGCAGGCGGTGCGGCGCTCACTCACTCACTGTACGTCACGCGCCTGCGCCGCCTAGTGGGAGGAGCAGGCTCGTGACGTCAGTAAGTGCCGCCCGCACGTACCGGAGCTGAGTGACTGGACTCGGTAGTATGTACGGGCACTGTCTGAAGAGTGAGAGGACTCTGCACTCGGGCGCAGGTCGCAGGGCAGGCGAGATCTCAGAGGGAGGGAGCCAGGGCGCACAGCAGAGAAACGACAGCGCCCCGGGCGGCCGCCCGGCCCGCCCACCCCTAAAAACGGCCCTGAATGGCCTATCCTGAAGACAGGCTATCACTTGTAAAGGGCTGGACAACCCTTTTAAAGATTTTCTTTGTTTCTATTGAAGATAGTTGGCATTGGGGGGGGGGGGGGTTCTGTTGCTGCAAGCTACCTTCTGGCTTTAGGCAAAAACAACCAAAACAAAACTTTTTATTTGCGTATATCTTGTTACATCTTCTCTCTCCCAACTGTAAGATTTTTCCCAAGCTGCACTATTATTACAGTGACAATAGTACTGTGTAAAGATTTATCTTGATCTACTATGACATGTATAAATATTGATTTATGTATATGTGTTATTCTTTTTGTATATAGGCAAATAGTCTGATGAAGGTCAAATAATAAACAACCAAAAATGCTCTCTTGTCTGTCTTATCATTGAGCATTATCCTCAATAATAAAAAAATATATATAATTAAGTAAATAATTTGATCTACACAGATTACTGGGTTGGAAACCTACAGCCAGCACCTTCACAAATGACCTAATGTTCTATGATTAATTTCTTACCTTGCAATACCATACACAACCTGTGGACAAAAGTGGCACTGTTTTTTGGAACAAAGCAGTTAAGTTTGTTCATCAGTCCACGGTAAGACAAATTGTCTATAAATGGAGATAGTTCAGCACTGCTGCTACTCTCCCTAGGAGTGGCCATCCTGTAAAGATGACTGTAAGAGGACAGCGCAGACTGCTCATTGAGGTGAAGAATAGGGATGAGCGAACCCAAAAGTTCGAGTTCGGTGTTCGCCGCTATCTTGGCGCTTTTTGAAAGGCTGCAAAGCAGCCAATCAACAAGCATCATACTACCTGCCCCAAGAGGCCATCACAGCCATGCCTACTATTGGCATGGCTGTGATTGGCCAGTGCAGCATGTGACCCAGCCTCTATATAAGCTTGGGTCACGTAGCGCTGCACGTCACTCTGCTGATACAAGTGTAGGGAGAGGTTGCAGCTGCGACGTTAGGGCGAGATTAGGCAGTGATTAACTCCTCCAAAAGACTTCATTCAGTGATCGATCTACAGCTGTGGATCATTGAACTGCTGCTATTCAATTGCTCAGTGTTTTTAGGCTGCCCAGAGCGTTTTTCAGTCACTTTTTTCTGGGGTGATCGGCGGCCATTTTGTGGCTTGTGGTGCGCCAGCACAAGCTGCCACCAAGTACATTTAACCATCAATAGTGTGGTTATTTTTTGCTATATCCTACATCAGGGTCAAGCTTTCATCAAGTGCATTTAACCATCAATAGTGTGGTTATTTTTTGGCCATATACTACATCAGGGGTAAGTTGAGCCTGTCACAAAGTGCATTTAACCATCAATAGTGTGGTTATTTTTTGGCCATATACTACATCACGGGCAAGTTGAGCCTGTCACCCAGCGCCTAAAAAATAGGCCTCACATTTATATTAATCCAAATCTGTCATTACTGCTTTAGCTGGTCAAGTTATTTAGTGTCCGTCAAAGCACAGTTTTTGTTCTGGGTTGAAAAACAATTCCCAAATTTGCAATTCTCAAAATTAGTGGTTTCTGCTGTATCAGGCCTACTTTAAATCTATCCCTAAAAGGGTATATTAGATTCAAGGTGCTGATAGGGTAATTCTCAAGAACTTCACACACACGCTACAGTGCAGATCCAAGTCTAATTCTGTCCGTAAACGTATACCTGTCACCCAGCGCATAAATAATAGGCCTCAAATTTATATTTAGCTAAATCTGTCATTACTGGTGTGCCTGTATTAGTGTAATACGGTACCTAAATAGATAGCCAGATAGTGTTAGGTGTCTGTAAAAAAAAGGCCTGAATTTTAATTCAATACATTGGCCCGAATAATATTTTTCTTATTGTGGTGAACGGTAACAATGAGGAAAACATCTAGTAAGGGACGCGGACGCGGACATGGTCGTGGTGGTGTTAGTGGACCCTCTGGTGCTGGGAGAGGACGTGGCCGTTCTGCCACAGCCACACGTCCTAGTGTACCAACTACCTCAGGTCCCAGTAGCCGCCAGAATTTACAGCCATATTTGGTGGGGCCCAATGCCGTTCTAAGGATGGTAAGGCCTGAGCAGGTACAGGCATTAGTCAATTGGGTGGCCGACAGTGCATCCAGCACGTTCACATTATCTCCCACCCAGTCTTCTGCAGAAAGCGCACAGATGGCGCATGAAAACCAAGCCCATCAGTCTGTCACATCACCCCCATGCATATCAGGGAAACTGTCTGAGCCTCAAGTTATGCAGCAGTCTCTTATGCTGTTTGAAGACTCTGCTGCCAGGGTTTCCCAAGGGCATCCACCTAGCCCTTCCCCAGGGGTGGAAGAGATAGAATGCACTAACGCACAACCACTTATGTTTCCTGATGATGAGGACATGGGAATACCACCTCAGCACGTCTCTGATGATGACGAAACACAGGTGCCAACTGCTGCGCCTTTCTGCAGTGTGCAGACTGAACAGGAGGTCAGGGATCAAGACTGGGTGGAAGACGATTCAGGGGACGATCAGGTCCTAGACCCCACATGGAATGAAGGTCGTGCCACTGACTTTCACAGTTCGGAGGAAGAGGCAGTGGTGAGTCCGAGCCAACAGCGTAGCAAAAGACAAAGAGGGAGCAGTGGGCAAAAGCAGAACACCCGCCGCCAAGAGACTCCGCCTGCTACTGACCGCTGCCATCTGGGACCGAGCACCCCAAAGGCAGCTTCAAGGAGTTCCCTGGCATGGCACTTCTTCAAACAATGTGCTGACGACAAGACCCGAGTGGTTTGCACGCTGTGCCATCAGAGCCTGAAGCGAGGCATTAACGTTCTGAACCTTAGCACAACCTGCATGACCAGGCACCTGCATGCAAAGCATGAACTGCAGTGGAGTAAACACCTTAAAAACAAGGAAGTCACTCAGGCTCCCCCTGCTACCTCTTCTGCTGCCGCCGCCTCGGCCTCTTCCTCCGCCTCTGGAGGAACGTTGGCACCTGCCGCCCAGCAAACATGGGATGTACCACCAACACCACCACCTGCATCACCAAGCATCTTAACCATATCACACGGCAGCGTTCAGCTCTCCATCTCACAAACATTTGAGAGAAAGCGTAAATTCCCACCTAGCCACCCTCGATCCCTGGCCCTGAATGCCAGCATTTCTAAACTACTGGCCTATGAAATGCTGTCATTTAGGCTGGTGGCCAAGGATCGCAGGGCAACATTCTTTGCCTCCTGTCTCCTCCTCCTCCTACTCAGCTTCCTCCTCCTCTTCTTCCACCTGCTCATCCAGTCAGCCACACACCTTCACCACCAACTTCAGCACAGCCCGGGGTAAACGTCAGCAGGCCGTTCTGAAACTCATATGTTTGGGGGACAGGCCCCACACCGCACAGGAGTTGTGGCGGGGTATAGAACAACAGACCGACGAGTGGTTGCTGCCGGTGAGCCTCAAGCCTGGCCTGGTGGTGTGCGATAATGGGCGAAATCTCGTTGCAGCTCTGGGACTAGCCGATTTGACGCACATCCCTTGCCTGGCGCATGTGCTGAATTTGGTGGTGCAGAAGTTCATTCACAACTACCCCGAAATGTCAGAGCTGCTGCATAAAGTGCGGGCCGTCTGTTCGCGCTTCCGGCGTTCACATCCTGCCGCTGCTCGCCTGTCTGCGCTACAGCGTAACTTCGGCCTTCCCGCTCACCGCCTCATATGCGACGTGCCCACCAGGTGGAACTCCACCTTACACATGCTGGACAGACTGTGCGAGCAGCAGCAGGCCATAGTGGAGTTTCAGCTGCAGCACGCACGGGTCAGTCGCACTGCGGATCAGCCCCACTTCACCACCAATGACTGGGCCTCCATGCGAGACCTGTGTGCCCTGTTGCGCTGTTTCGAGTACTCCACCAACATGGCCAGTGGCGATGACGCCGTTATCAGCATTAAAATACCACTTCTATGTCTCCTTGAGAAAACACTTAGGGCGATGATGGAAGAGGAGGTGGCCCAGGAGGAGGAGGAGGAAGAGGGGTCATTTTTAGCACTTTCAGGCCAGTCTCTTCGAAGTGACTCAGAGGGAGGTTTTTTGCAACAGCAGAGGCCAGGTACAAATGTGGCCAGACAGGGCCCACTACTGGAGGACGAGGATGAGGATGAAGCAGGTTCACAGCGGGCTGGCACCCAACGCAGCTCGGGCCCATCACTGGTGCGTGGCTAGGGGGAAACGCAGGACGATGACGATACGCCTCCCACAGAGGACAGCTTGTCCTTACCTCTGGGCAGCCTGGCACACATGAGCGACTACATGCTGCAGTGCCTGCGCAACGACAGCAGAGTTGCCCACATTTTAACGTGTGCGGACTACTGGGTTGCCACCCTGCTGGATCCACGGTACAAAGACAATGTGCCCACCTTACTTCATGCACTGGAGCGTGATAGTAAGATGCGCGAGTACAAGCGCACGTTGGTAGATGCGCTACTGAGAGCATTCCCAAATGTCACAGGGGAACAAGTGGAAGCCCAAGGCGAAGGCAGTGGAGGAGCAAGAGGTCGCCAACGCAGCTGTGTCACGGCCAGCTCCTCTGAGGGCAGGGTTAGCATGCCAGAGATGTGGAAAAGTTTTGTCACCACGCCACAGCTAACTGCACCACCACCTGATACGGAACGTGTTAGCAGGAGGCAACATTTCAATAACATGCTGGAACAGTACCTGTGCACACCCCTCCACGTACTGACTGATGGTTCGGCCCCATTCAACTTCTGGGTCTCCAAATTGTCCATGTGGCCAGAGCTAGCCTTTTATGCCTTGGAGGTGCTGGCCTGCCCTGCGGCCAGCGTTTTGTCTGAACGTGTATTCAGCACGGCAGGCGGCGTCATTACAGACAAACGCAGCCGCCTGTCTACAGCCAATGTGGACAAGCTGACGTTCATAAAAATGAACCAGGCATGGATCCCACATCCCTTGTGCAGATTAGACATTAACTACCTCCCCTTAACAATATATTATTGTACTCCGGGGCACTTCCTCATTCAATCCTATTTTTATTTTCATTTTACCATTATATTGCGGGGCAACCCAAAGTTGAATGAACCTCTCCTCTGTCTGGGTGCCGGGGCCTAAAAATATCTGACAGTGGCCTGTTCCAGTGGTGGGTGACATGAAGCCTGATTCTCTACTATGATATGAAGACTGATTCTCTGCTGACATGAAGCCTGAATCTCTGTTACGGGACCTCTCTCCTCTGCCTGGGTGCCTGGGCCTAAATATATGACAATGGACTGTTACAGTGGTGAGTGACGTGAAGCCTGATTATCTGCTATGACATGCAGACTGATTCTCTGCTGACATGAAGCCAGATTCTCTGTTACGGGACCTCTCTCCTCTGCCTGGGTGCCTGGGCCTAAATATATGACAATGGACTGTTACAGTGGTGGGTGACGTGAAGCCTGATTATCTGCTATGACATGCAGACTGATTCTCTGCTGACATGAAGCCAGATTCTCTGTTACGGGACCTCTCTCCTCTGCCTGGGTGCCTGGGCCTAAATACACTGCTCAAAAAAATAAAGGGAACACAAAAATAACACATCCTAGATCTGAATTAATTAAATATTCTTCTGAAATACTTTGTTCTTTACATAGTTGAATGTGTTGACATCAAAATCACACAAAAATTTAAAAATGGAAATCAAATTTTTCAACCCATGGAGGTCTGGATTTGGAGTCACCCTCAAAATTAAAGTGGAAAAACACACTACAGGCTGATCCAACTTTGATGTAATGTCCTTAAAACAAGTCAAAATGAGGCTCAGTAGTGTGTGTGGCCTCCACGTGCCTGTATGACCTCCCTACAACGCCTGTGCATGCTCCTGATGAGGTGGCGGACGGTCTCCTGAGGGATCTCCTCCCAGACCTGGACTAAAGCATCTGCCAACCCCTGGACAGTCTGTGGTGCAATGTGACGTTGGTGAATAGAGCGAGACATGATGTCCCAGATGTGCTCAATTGGATTCAGGTCTGGGGAACGGGCGGGCCAGTCCATAGCATCAATGCCTTCGTCTTGCAGGAACTGCTGACACACTCCAGCCACATGAGGTCTAGCATTGTCTTGCATTAGGAGGAACCCAGGGCCAACCGCACCAGCATATGGTCTCACAAGGGGTCTGAGGATCTCATCTCGGTACCTAATGGCAGTCAGGCTACCTCTGGCGAGCACATGGAGGGCTGTGCGGCCCTCCAAAGAAATGCCACCCCACACCATTATTGACCCAATGCCAAACCGGTCATGCTGGAGGATGTTGCAGGCAGGAGAACGTTCTCCACGGCATCTCAAGACTCTGTCACGTCTGTCACATGTGCTCAGTGTGAACCTGCTTTCGTCTGTGAAGAGCACATGGCGCCAGTGGCAAATTTGCCAATCTTGGTGTTCTCTGGCAAATGCCAAACATCCTGCATGGTGTTGGGCTGTAAGCACAACCCCCACCTGTGGACGTTGGGCCCTCATATCACCCTCATGGAGTCTGTTTCTGACCATTTGAGCAGACACATGCACATTTGTGGCCTGCTGGAGGTCATTTTGCAGGGCTCTGGCAGTGTTCCTCCTGTTCCTCCTTGCACAAAGGCGGAGGTAGCGGTCCTGCTGCTGGGTTGTTGCCCTCCTATGGCCTCCTCCACGTCTCCTGATGTACTGGCCTGTCTCCTGGTAGCTCCTCCATGCTCTGGACACTACGCTGACAGACACAGCAAGCCTTCTTGCCACAGCTCGCATTGATGTGCCATCCTGGATAAGCTGCACTACCTGAGCCACTTGTGTGGGTTGTAGACTCCGTCTCATGCTACCACTAGAGTGAAAGCACCACCAGCATTCAAAAGTGACCAAAACATCAGCCAGGAAGCATAGGAACTGAGAAGTGTTCTGTGGTCACCACCTGCAGAACCACTCCTTTATTGGGGGTGTCTTGCTAATTGCCTATAATTTCCACCTGTTGTCTATCCCATTTGCACAACAGCATGTGAAATTGATTGTCACTAAGTGTTGCTTCGTAAGTGGACAGTTTGATTTCATAGAAGTCTGATTGACTTGGAGTTATATTGTGTTGTTTAAGTGTTCCCTTTATTTTTTTGAGCAGTGTATATTACAATGGACTGTTACAGTGGTGGGTGACGTGAAGCCTGATTCTCTGCTATGACATGCTGTCACAGCCAGACAGCTGAGAAGCGCTCACAGGAGCTTCTCAGATCCTCCTCCTTGAATTTCTTTGTTTTGGTTTAGTTTCTCATCTCGTTAGTCTATCTCAGCTGTCATGCAGTTGGACTGATTGCTACCCTTTAAGTTCCTCCCCATAATGCAGTAGTGTGCGGCTGATACAACTTCCTGGAGTGTGTGTGTATGCTGTTCCCAGTTCCCACTTCCCAGTCCTCAGTCGTCAGTCGTCTGCAAGATAAGTGCTGTTTATGTATTTATGATTTTGTCTTTTCTGGATCCAGGTGACCCTGACTCCCTCCGTGTCAGTGTAGGGAGCCGGTGGTCGTGTCCCTTCACTATTGTAGGGTCTTCAGGTAATAGATAGCCGAGGAACGTGGATATGCGGCCATCCACCTTTGGGGTGTTCGCATAGGCTGAGCAGTGAGGGAGAGCGGCAGGTCTATTGCAGGGGTCTCCCTTTGTTCCTTAGTTGTGGATCCAGAGAGACATTGTTTATATGGTATTGTCTTGTTTCCTGTACACCATCCGTGACATTATCAGCCGCCAAAACCGTCTCAAGCATGGATCCGGTTTCACTTTCAGGGTCTTTCTTTGGAGGTAGCTGATCTCCGTAAGACTTTTTCTCAGTTTCAAGTGACCGGTTCAGCTTGCGTTCATGGAGTTTGTGCTGAGCCTAAGATCTCGCTCCCGGATACGTTCTCCGGGGGTAGTGAGAATTTTGTGCGTTTTAGAGAGGCTTGCAAACTCCATTTTCGCCTTCTTCCCCATTCTTCTGGTGATGAAGAACGGAGGGTGGGGATCATTATATCGCTGCTCAGGGGTAACGCTCAGTCCTGGGCCTTTTCGCTGCTGGAGGGGGCACGGCCCCTTCGTTCAGTGGATGAATTCTTTTTAGCCCTGGGTCAGATATATGATGATCCGGATCGTATTGCTCTGGCTGAGTCTAGACTACGTCTGTTATGCCAGGGTAAACAATCCGCAGAGATATACTGTTCAGAATTTCGGAGATGGGCAGCAGATACGGGTTGGAATGATGCTGCACTCCGAAGTCAATTTTGCTATGGTCTTTCAGAGGGATTGAAAGATGCATTTGCCTTTCATGAAAGACCTACCTCCTTGGATTCTGCTATGTCTCAGGCTGTTCGTATTGACAGGCGTCTTAGAGAGAGAGGAGAGATCTCTCCTTCCTGTCATACTCAGTCCCGGGACAGTGCAGCGGTCTCATTCTGTGCACAGGGGTCTCAGTCGCTGTCAGCCCCTTCTGAGCAGGAGTCCATGCAGCTGGGGTTGATTGCCTCTGACAATAGAAGATTCAGCCCGCAGGGGAGGGTTTGTTTTTGTTGTGGAGGTATAAATCTTCTGGCAAATGTTTGTCCCTCTAGGAGATTCAGGCAGTTTTCTGGGAGTAATAAAGAGACAAAAAGGAAAAAAATCTTTTAAAAATGTTCCGTCTGTTACTATTGGCAGGGTTGAGGCGGAAATTGAAGGTTTTCTGTTTGCTTGTAGTTTCCGTTTTGTCCTGCCTGCTAGGGTGGCGCTAGAGAGCAAGAGCATTTTTTGTGAGATTTTTGTGGATAGTGGAGCAGCTGTCAACCTCATTGATAATCAATTTGCAATAACTCATGGTTTCCAGGTATGCACTTTGGGAAAGGATATTCCTGTTTTTGCTATTGATTCAGCTCCACTTTCTCAGAAATCATTAAAGGGCATAGTTCACAATATCCGTTTAATTGTGAGTGATGCTCATGTTGAGGATGTGTCATGTTTCGTCCTTAGCGGTTTGCCTACTCCTCTAGTGTTGGGGCTACCCTGGCTCACTAAACATAACCCCACCATTGATTGGCAAGCGAGGCAAATAAATGGTTGGAGTAACTTTTGCAGAGAGAATTGCCTCATAACATCTGTTTCTGAGGTTTCTACTAAGACTGTACCACCTTTCCTCTCTGAATTTTTGGATGTCTTCTCTGAGAGTGGAGTTCAGGGTTTACCTCCGCACAGGGAGTATGATTGCCCTATTAATCTCATCCCAGGCGCCAAGCTGCCTAAATCTCGTTTATACAATCTCTCCCAACCTGAGAGGGTCGCTATGCGGGCTTATATCTCTGAGAGTCTGAGAAAAGGACACATACGACCCTCGAAGTCACCTGTTGCCGCTGGTTTTTTCTTTGTTAAGAAAAAAGATGGTTCTTTAAGACCTTGTCTGGATTTCAGGGAGCTGAACAGTATCACTATTCGTGATCCTTATCCGCTTCCTCTGATCCTGGACCTGTTTAACCAGGTTGTTGGGGCTAAAGTCTTTTCCAAATTAGACCTAAGAGGGGCATACAACCTGGTTAGGGTCAGAGAAGGAGACGAATGGAAGACTGCTTTCAATACCCCTGAGGGCCATTTTGAGAATTTGGTTATGCCTTTTGGTTTGATGAATGCCCCAGCCGTTTTTCAGCATTTCGTCAACAGCATTTTTTATCATTTAATGGGAAAATTTGTATTAGTGTATTTGGATGACATTTTGATTTTTTTCTCCTGATTTCAAGACTCATAAGGAACACTTACGTCAGGTCTTGCTCATCCTGCGGGAGAATAAATTATACGCGAAACTGGAAAAATGTGTGTTTGCGGTTCCAGAAATCCAATTTCTGGGGTTTCTTGTCTCCGCTTCTGGTTTTCGCATGGACCCCGAGAAGGTCCGCGCTGTGCTTGAGTGGGAGCTTCCTGAGAATCAGAAGGCGCTGATGCGTTTTTTGGGCTTTGCCTATTATTACAGGAAATTTATTTTGAATTATTCCTCTGTTGTTAAACCACTCACTGATATGACCAGAAAGGGGGTAGATTTTTCTTCCTGGTCGGTAGAGGCGCGTAAGGCCTTTTCTAATATCAAGGAGAGTTTTGCTTCCGCTCCCATCCTAGTACAACCTGATATTTCGTTACCCTTCATAGTTGAGGTTGATGCTTCTGAGGTAGGGGTGGGTGCGGTCTTGTCTCAGGGTTCCTCTCCTGCCAAATGGCAACCGTGTGCCTTTTTCTCAAAGAAACTCTCCTCCGCAGAGAGAAATTATGATGTGGGAGATAGGGAATTGTTGGCCATCAAGTTGGCTTTTGAGGAATGGCGCCATTGGCTAGAGGGAGCCAGACACCCTATTACCGTGTTTACTGACCATAAAAATCTGGCCTACTTGGAGTCAGCCAAGCGTCTGAACCCGAGACAGGCCAGATGGTCTTTGTTCTTTTCAAGGTTTAATTTTGTTGTTACGTTCCGCCCTGGGGTTAAGAATGTGAAGGCAGATGCCCTGTCACGTTGTTTTCCGGGAGGTGGGAATTTTGAAGACCCGGGTCCCATTTTGGCTGAAGGTGTGGTGGTCTCTGCTCTTTTTCCTGAATTGGAGGCAGAGGTGCAGGCAGCCCAGTCAGAAGCTCCTGATCTTTGTCCTCCTGGGAGATTGTTTGTGCCTCTCGCTTTGAGACACAAGATTTTTAAAGAACACCACGACACGGTCCTTGCTGGGCACCCGGGGGCAAGAGCCACACTGGATCTCATCGCTCGGAGATTCTGGTGGCCTGTGCTTCGTAAGTCGGTTGAGGGTTTTGTGGCAGCTTGCAAGACTTGCGCTCGTGCCAATGTCCCTCATTCACGGCCATCAGGTCCTCTCCTTCCTTTGCCCATTCCTTCCCGTCCTTGGACACATCTGTCCATGGACTTCATAACGGACTTGCCTCGTTCCTCGGGGAAGTCTGTGATTCTGGTGGTGGTGGACCGTTTTAGCAAAATGGTGCATTTTATCCCTTTTCCTGGTTTGCCCAATGCTAAGACGCTGGCGCAGGCATTTATTGACCACATTGTCAAATTGCATGGGATTCCTTCAGACATAGTCTCTGATAGGGGCACGCAGTTTGTTTCCAGATTCTGGAAGGCTTTCTGTTCTCGCTTGGGGGTTCGGTTGTCATTCTCTTCTGCTTTCCATCCGCAGTCGAATGGCCAGACAGAGCGCGTCAATCAGAATCTGGAGACATATCTGCGCTGTTTTGTGGCGGAGAATCAGGAGGATTGGTGTTATTTTTTGTCCCTTGTTGAGTTTGCTTTAAATAACCGTCGTCAGGAGTCCTCTGATAAGTCACCATTTTTTGGTGCATATGGGTTCCATCCGCAGTTTGGGACTTTCTCGGGAGAGGGCTCTTCTGGTTTGCCTGATGAGGACAGATTCTCCTCGTCTTTGTCATCTATTTGGCAAAAGATTCAGGATAATCTAAAGAGCATGAGTGAGAGATATAAGCGTGTGGCGGATAAGAGACGTGTGCCTAGTCCGGACCTGAATGTTGGTGATCTGGTGTGGTTGTCTACCAAGAATATCAAATTGAAGGTTCCCTCCTGGAAGTTGGGTCCTAGGTTTATTGGGCCTTACAAGATCCTGTCTGTCATCAATCCTGTTGCCTACCGTCTTGATCTTCCTCAGACTTGGAAGATCCATAATGTTTTTCATAAGTCCTTATTGAAACCTTATGTTCAACCTATTGTACCCTCGCCTTTGCCTCCTCCTCCGATTATGGTTGATGGAAATCTTGAATTTCAGGTCTCTAGGATTGTGGATTCTCGTCTTGTCCGCGGTTCCCTCCAGTACCTCGTTCATTGGGAGGGTTATGGTCCTGAGGAGAGGATGTGGGTCCCAGTGACGGACATTAAGGCCTCTCGTTTCATCAGGGCTTTCCATAGGTCCCATCCTGAGAAGGTGGGCTCTGAGTGTCCGGAGTCCACTCCTAGAGGGAGGGGTACTGTCACAGCCAGACAGCTGAGAAGCGCTCACAGGAGCTTCTCAGATCCTCCTCCTTGAATTTCTTTGTTTTGGTTTAGTTTCTCATCTCGTTAGTCTATCTCAGCTGTCATGCAGTTGGACTGATTGCTACCCTTTAAGTTCCTCCCCATAATGCAGTAGTGTGCGGCTGATACAACTTCCTGGAGTGTGTGTGCATGCTGTTCCCAGTTCCCACTTCCCAGTCCTCAGTCGTCAGTCGTCTGCAAGATAAGTGCTGTTTATGTATTTATGATTTTGTCTTTTCTGGATCCAGGTGACCCTGACTCCCTCCGTGTCAGTGTAGGGAGCCGATGGTCGTGTCCCTTCACTATTGTAGGGTCTTCAGGTAATAGATAGCCGAGGAACGTGGATATGCGGCCATCCACCTTTGGGGTGTTCGCATAGGCTTAGCAGTGAGGGAGAGCGGCAGGTCTATTGCAGGGGTCTCCCTTTGTTCCTTAGTTGTGGATCCAGAGAGACATTGTTTATATGGTATTGTCTTGTTTCCTGTACACCATCCGTGACACATGCAGACTGATTCTCTGCTGACATTAAGCCAGATTCTCTGTTACGGGACCTCTCTCCTCTGCCTGGGTGCCTGGGCCTAAATATCTGACAATGGACTGTTCCAGTGTTGGGTGACGTGAAGCCTGATTCTCTGCTATGACATGAAGACTGATTCTCTGCTGACATGAAGCCAGATTCTCTGTTACGGGACCTCTCTCCTCTGCCTGGGTGCCTGGGCCTAAATATATGACAATGGACTGTTACAGTGGTGGGTGACGTGAAGCCAGATTCTCTGCTATGACATGCAGACTGATTCTCTGCTGACATGAAGCCAGATTCTCTGTTACGGTACCTCTCTCCTCTGCCTGGGTGCCGGGGCCTAAATATATGACAATGGACTGTTACAGTGGTGGGTGACGTGAAGCCAGATTCTCTGCTATGGCATGAAGACTGATTCTCTGCTGACATGAAGCCAGATTCTCTGTTACGGGACCTCTCTCCTCTGCCTGGGTGCCTGGGCCTAAATATCTGACAATGGACTGTTCCAGTGTTGGGTGACGTGAAGCCTGATTCTCTGCTATAACATGAAGACTGATTCTCTGCTGACATGAAGCCAGATTCTCTGTTACGGAACCTCTCTGCTCTGCCTGGGTGCCTGGGCCTAAATATATGACAATGGACTGTTACAGTGGTGGGTGACGTGAAGCCTGATTCTCTGCTATGACATGCAGACTGATTCTCTGCTGACATGAAGCCAGATTCTCTGTTACGGGACCTCTCTCCTCTGCCTGGGTGCCGGGGCCTAAATATATGACAATGGACTGTTACAATGGTGGGTGACGTGAAGCCAGACTCTCTGCTATGGCATGAAGACTGATTCTCTGCTGACATGAAGCCAGATTCTCTGTTACGGGACCTCTCTCCTCTGCCTGGGTGCCTGGGCCTAAATATCTGACAATGGACTGTTCCAGTGTTGGGTGACGTGAAGCCTGATTCTCTACTATGACATGAAGACTGATTCTCTGCTGACATGAAGCCAGATTCTCTGTTACGGGACCTCTCTCCTCTGCCTGGGTGCCTGGGCCTAAATATCTGACAATGGACTGTTCCAGTGTTGGGTGACGTGAAGCCTGATTCTCTGCTATGACATGAAGACTGATTCTCTGCTGACATGAAGCCAGATTCTCTGTTACGGGACCTCTCTCCTCTGCCTGGGTGCCTCGGCCTAAATATATGACAATGGACTGTTACAGTGGTGGGTGACGTGAAGCCAGATTCTCTGCTATGGCATGAAGACTGATTCTCTGCTGACGTGAAGCCAGATTCTCTGCTATGGGACCTCTCTCCAATTGATATTGGTTAATTTTTATTTTTTTTATTTATTTCCCTATCCACATTTGTTTGCAGGGGATTTGCCTACATGTTGCTGCCTTTTGCAGCCCTCTAGCTCTTTCCTGGGCTGTTTTACAGCCTTTTTAGTGCCGAAAAGTTCGGTCCCGATTGACTTCAATGGGGTTCGGGATGAAGTTCGGGTCGGGTTCGGTTCCCGAACCCGAACATTTCCGGGAAGTTCGGCCAAACTTCTCGAACCCGAACATCCAGGTGTTCGCTCAACTCTAGTGAAGAAGAATCCTAGAGTGTCAGCTAAAGACTTACAAAAGTCTCTGGGATATGCTAACATCCCTGTTAGCGAATCGACGATATGTAAAACACTTAACAAGAATGGATTTCATGGAAGGATACCACAGAGGAAGCCACTGCTGTCAAAAAAAAAAACATTGCTGCACGTTTACAGTTTGCACAAGAGCACCTGGATGTTCCACAGCAGTACTGGCAAAATATTCTGTGGACAGATGAAACCAAAGTTGAGTTGTTTGGAAGAAACACACAACACTATGTGTGGAGAAAAAGAGGCACAGCACACCAACATCAAAACCTCATCCCAACTGTGAAGAATGGTGGTGGGGGCATCATGGTTTGGGGCTGCTTTGCTGCGTCAGGGTCTGGACGGATTGCTATCATCGAAGGAAAAATTAATTCCCAAGTTTATCAAGACATTTTGCAGGAGAACTTAAGACCATCTGTCCACCAGCTGAAGCTCAACAGAAGATGGGTGTTGCAACAGGACAACGACCCAAAGCATAGAAGTAAATCAACAACAGAATGGCTTAAAGGGAACCTGTCACCGGGATTTTGTGTATAGAGCTGAGGACATGGGTTGCTAGATGGCGGCTAGCACATCCGCAATACCCAGTCCCCATAGCTCTGTGTGCTTTTATTGTGTAAACAAACAGATTTGATACATATGCAAATTAACCTGAGATGAGTCCTGTCCCTGACTCCTCTCAAGTACAGGACTCATCTCAGGTTAATTTGCATATGTATCAAATCGGTTTGTTTACACAATAAAAGCACACAGAGCTATGGGGACTGGGTATTGCGGATGTGCTAGCCGCCATCTAGCAACCCATGTCCTCAGCTCTATACACAAAATCCCGGTGACAGGTTCCCTTTAAACAGAAGAAAATATGCCTTCTGGAGTGGCCCAGTCAGAGTCCTGACCTCAACCTGATTGAGATGCTGTGGCATGACCTCAAGAAAGCGATTCACACCAGACATCCCAAGAATATTGCTGAACTGAAACAGTTCTGTAAAGAGGAATGGTCAAGAATTACTCCTGACCGTTGTGCACGTCTGATCTGCAACTACAGAAAAAGGTTTGGTTGAAGTTATTGCTGCCAAAGGAGGTTCAACCAGTTATTAAATCCAAGGATTCACATACTTTTTCCACCTACACTGTGAATGTTTACATGGTGTGTTCAATAAAAACATGGTAACATTTATTTCTTTGTGTGTTATTAGTTTAAGCAGACTGTGATTGTCTATTGTTGTGACTTAGATGAAGATCAGATCACATTTTATGACCAATTTGTGCAGAAATACATATCATTCCAAAGGGTTCACATACTTTTTCTTGCAACTGTACATGACATTATGAACACCTGTAAATGAATTTTTTTTAATGGTCATTTTTGTGTAAGTTCTGCTGATCACATTTTTTTATTAGATCAAGGACAAATTCCTTTTTCCTGACGGATATTTTTGGCAAGAGAAATGAGCGTTCACTAGATAAAAACATCTGAAATATGTGAAGAAAATAAACAGAGCATTCAGCTACCAGCTACAAATATTATCCTAGTGCAGATTAGTAAAACTTCAAGAGCACATTCAACACATAGCAGCGTCAGCGGATCTTTATAGAAACATTTTCTCAGGTCAACAGAGCGAGAAACCCAATTTTCAACATGTCTTGGTTCAGTCTAAAATATTTGATAGAGATTCAGGAATCAAGCAAAACAATATCAAATCTTTAATCTATTTATATATGTAATCTAATAAAATTTCCATATCACTTCTTGGCTCATCATACTTTTTTGTTAGTGCAGGCATTTGAAATTTTGGCTGTGGCATTGTTAGGATATTTAAAGCTCAGGGACACAAGCTCACGGAACACACTTTCTCCTCGCTGCAGGAGATGGAATTGAGATTGGCTCATAGACTTTCTGTTGCGCCCATGTCACGCCTTGACCTGTAAATGTGCGGAGGTCTGTCAGACTGGCTGCACATGTCTGACTTCTCTGTTTGTTTTGGTTTGGGTTTTAGCTGGATCCACCTTGCCTCAGGTGTACTGGGGTTGATTGTTAGTGAGGCTAGTTATCCCTCCTTCCATTAGTTGCCTGTGCGGATTATAGTTGTTTCCTGTGAGCTCTGGATGTGTGGTGGATCGTCTGCTCCAGCTCTGCTCAAGATAAGTCCTCTCCATTATTTCCCATTGTGTATTTTATCTAGGCCTCTAGGGAGACGCTTGCTTCCTCTGGGTTTGAAGAAGCAGGTTGCCTCTTCTCTTTTGCCTACAGCTTAGGGTTTGCCCAGGGTGTATAGGTTTAGGCACAAGGGCATGTGCATATCCACCATTAGGGCATGCAGATGGGCACAGCAGTTTAGGGAAAACTTTTAGGGATCGCTAGGAGGTGACCCTTTTCTCCCTAGCTTTTTGGCCTAGTCATTTGTTCTGTTTGTTTTCCTGTGTTTGGTTATTTCCCCGCTTACCTACCTATCGTGCCATTATAACCCGCCAAAAACTGTCATTCCCCTGCTGTTTGCGAAATGGAGTCTATGGACATAGGCGTGCGCAGCCTATTGCATTAGGGTGTGCACCCTAAAGCACTAACACACGCCACGCGTGTGTAAATATATATATATATATATGTAAAATAAATGAAATCCGCAGCACATCCAGGTAGTGAACAAGTGAAAGAAGCTTTAATCACCAAGCATGCGACGTTTCAATCCTCACAATGGGATTTTTCTCAAGCAGTGTCACTGCTTGAGAAAAATCCCATTGAGAGGATTGAAACGTCGCATGCTTGGTGATTAAAGCTTCTTTCACTTGTTCACTACCTGGATGTGCTGCGGATTTCATTTATTTTATATTATTTGGAGGTGGATCGCCGACTCAGCCGCTGGCACTCCGTCTGTACCCTTCAGACAGTGGTGCTGCCCACATTCCTTGATTTATATATATATATGTATATATACACATATACTGTACATGCCCACATACCTAAGCTGAAACACACTGGACCAAACCCTCAGTAGGGAAAAGGGAAAAAGACTACCAGCTCCTTCAACCAAAGGAGCTAGCATCACTCTGGGGGCCTAGTAAAAACAGACACAAAAGGAAAAAGGACTTATCTTTAGATGAGCTGGCACAGACACTCCACCAAAACCGCCACCACTATAACCCGCAAAGGCTACAGGGAGCGGGAGGAATAAATTGCCTCACCAATTACCAAACGAACCACACCTGATGGGAGGTGGGATTCTGTTCAAACCCAAAACAGTCAGATCGAGTCAGCAACTCTGACAGATCGTCTCAGAACACCCACAGGGCAGGGCGTGACATATGGGCATCTGTGGATGACGCACTGTTATGGGCATCAGTGGATGACACTATTATGGGGGCATCTGTGGATGACGCACTGTTATGGGCATCAGTGGATGACACTATTATGGGGGCATCTGTGGATGATGCACTGTTATGGGCATCTGTGGATGACACTATTATGGGGGCATCTGTGGATGACACTATTATGGGGGCATCTGTGGATGATGCACTGTTATGGGCATCTGTGGATGACACTATTATGGGGGCATCTATGGATGACACACTGTTATGGGGGCATCTGTGGATGACACTATTATGGGGCATCTGTGGATGACGAACTGTTATGGGCATCTGTGGATGACGAACTGTTAGGGGGCATCTGTGGATGACGAACTGTTATGGGGGCATCTGTGGATGACGCACTGTTATGGGGGCATCTGTGGATGACGCACTGTTATGGGCATCAGTGGATGACACACTGTTATGGGCATCAGTGGATGACACACGGTTATGGGCATCAGTGGATGACACACGGTTATGGGCATCAGTGGATGACACACAGTTATGGGGGCATCTGTGGATGATGCATTGTTAATAACAGTGCGTCATCCACAGATCCCCCCATAACAGTGATCCACAGATATCCCCTTAATAGACTGTTAAGGGGATATCTGTGGATGGCACTGTTATGAGGGCATGATCATTTGTGTGGAATCTGACACAGATGCGGGGGGGGGGGGGGGAGTCTGTGGATAACACTGTTATGGGGGGCCGGGGGATCTGTGGATGACACACATATATAGCAGCGCCAGCATCTTGTGCTATATGTGTCATGATCATCCACAGATATCTACCCCCCCCATAACAGTGTCCCTGACATTATGTAAGTGAGCTTAAGTTGTAAATAATAAACTTGTGCAAAGTATGTACTAGTATTACTACTATCTAATAATCCTTATCTATCACTTCACTAACTTACTGGGACAAGATCAGAATCCATTCACTGGGGCAGTTAGGCACACTGGGCGCGGGCAGGCAGGCTCCCGCTCTTCAAACATTCAAAATAGGCACTGGCAGCCGGCGGCAGCGTAACGTGACGTCACTCACTCCGTCACGCCGCACGCGCATGCTCCTCCCACTTTATTAATGAAGCCGGCACGTGACGTCGGAGTGAGTGACGTTACGCCTGCCAGGAGACTAAGACAAGCAGCACAGCGGAGCAGTGGGGGTGGAGTCTGGATTAAACTACAGACCAGCACGCAGTATGTATGTATGTCACTCTCATACATGACATGAAGCTGTGCGGTCGGACGGACACTAGTGCAGGGCGGCAGTGCAGGAGGCGGAGCACAGGGGTGTGATTAGGGTGTGCCCAGGCACACCCGGCACACCCCGTGCGCACGCCTATGTCTATGGATGCTTTGGTTGATTGCATACAGGGATTATCGCTGGAGATTGCTGACCTCAGCAGTTCTGTTGCACAGTGTCAGAATGCTCTGGCGTTGGGCGCCGTTGGAGGAAATCAGGTCTGCTTAGATCCTAAAGTCGCTCTCCCTGATAGGTTCTCAGGGGGTGGTGATGACTTTATTCGGATCAGGGAGTCCTGCAAGCTGTATTTTCGTCTGCGGCCGAATTCATCTGGTGACGAGAATCAAAGAATCATTATATCTCTGCTCAAAGGGGACGCACAGTCCTGGGCTTTTTCTCTGCCGACAGGTTCACCATCCCTCCGGTCGGTGGATGAATTTTTCAGAGCCTTGGGCTTGATTTATGATGACCCAGACCGGGTCTCTATGGCTGAATCTAAGTTGCGCAGTTTGTTACAGGGAGAACGTACTGTGGAGTCGTATAGTGCAGAATTTAGAAGATGGGCAACTGATTCGGGTGGAATGATCCTGCACTCCGGAGTCAGTTTTGTCAGGGGCTATCTGAGAGATTGAAAGATGCCCTTGCTTTTCGTGAGTATCCTGATTCATTGGAGATGGCCATGTCTTTGGCAGTGCGGCTTGATAGACGTCTTAGAGAGAGGTATAAGATTCCTCTCGAGAGGGGGTCCAGTCTGAAAGTAGATCCGTCCCACCTATTCCCCGGGGGTAATATGACATTTGAATCTGGGGCAGGAGAGGAGCCTATGCAGTTGGGCCAGGTTTCCTTTCGCTCAGGTGATAGGGATTTTAGGAAGCTGAATAAGCTATGTTACTTCTGTGGAAAAGAAGGTCATTTTGTTTGTGCGTGTCCTTTTGTTAAACCTCAAAGCGGTAATGAAAAACGACGAAGGTATTCACATAAAGAGAAAAAAAAACTTCCCTGACTCTTGGTAGTGTGAATGGGGTGTCTGAGCAAGCAAATATGCATTCTCCCTGCAATACCCGTTTCCTCCTGCCTGCCATGGTGGCGCTAGACTCAGGAAATTTTGATTTTGAGGTATTCGTTGACAGTGGTGCGGTGGTAAACCTTATTGATTTTCAGTTCCTCCAAAATCTTGGTTTTAGAACTAGCACATTAGATAAAGAGATACCAGTGTTTGCTATTGATTCCTCCCCTCTCTAACAAAAGAGTCTTACTCATATCGTTCATGACATTCAGTTAAGGGTGGGTGATTCACATGTTGAGTCCATTTCTTGTTTTGCTATGAAGGGCTTGCCTGCTCCGATGGTTCTAGGTTTACCGTGGTTGATAAAGCATAACCCTACTATTGACTGGCAAACAAGACAAATCAGTAGCTGGAGTGAATTTTGTACGGACAACTGTCTTTGTGCTTCTATTTCAGGGGTGTCAACTACGGTCCTACCTCAGTTTCTCTCTGATTTTGCAGACGTATTTTAGGAGGGCGGAGCTCAGGCGTTGCCCCCCCATCGAGAATATGATTGTCCGGTCAATCTCATCCCTGGAGCTAAACTGCCAAAATCTCGGCTATACAAACTTTCCCAACCCGAAAGAGAAGCTATGCGGAAGTATATTGCCGAGAGTTTGGCAAAGGGACATATTAGGCTATCTAAGTCCCCTGTGGCCGCCAGCTTCTTTTTCGTAAAAAATAAAGACGAATCATTCAGACCGTGTTTAGATTTCCGGGAATTGAATCTCATTACGCTCCGTGATCCGTATCCCCTTCCTTTGATTTCTGATCTATTTGATCAAATTGTCGGAGCCAAGGTGTTCTCCAAGTTGGATTTAAGAGGAGCTTATAATCTGATCAGAATTAAGGAAGGAGATGAGTGAAAAATGGCCTTCAATACACCGAAGGTCATTTAGAGAATCTTGTCATGCCCTTTGGTTTAACTAATGCACCAGCGATCTTTCAGCGATTTATCAATGATATTTTCCATCATTTAGTGGGAAGGTTCATTGTTATTTACAGTCAGGTCCATAAATATTGGGATATCGACACAATTCTAACATTTTTGACTCTATACACCACCATAACGGATTTGAAATGAAACTAACAAGATGTGCTTTAACTGCAGACAGTCAGCTTTAATTTGAGGGTATTTACATCAGGTGAACGGTGTAGGAATTACAACAGTTTGCATATGTGCTTCCCACTTGTTAAGGGACCAAAAGCAATGGGAAAGAATAATAATCATAAATCAAACTTTCACTTTTTAATACTTGGTTGCAAATCCTTTGCAGTCAATTACAGCCTGAAGTCTGGAATGCATAGACATCACCAGATGCTGGGTTTTATCCCTGGTGATGCTCTGCCAGGCTTCTACTGCAACTGTCTTCAGTTCCTGCTTGTTCTTGGGGCATTTTTCCTTCAGTTTTGTCTTCAGCAAGTGAAATGCATGCTCAATCGGATTCAGGTCAGGTGATTGACTTGGCCATTGCATAACATTCCACTTCTTTCCCTTAAAAAACTCTTTGGTTGCTTTTGCAGTATGCTTTGGGTCATTGTCCATCTGCACTGTGAAGTGCCGTCCAATGAGTTCTGAAGCATTTGGCTGAATATGAGCAGATAATATTGCCCGAAACACTTCAGAATTCATCCTGCTGCTTTTGTCAGCAGTCACATCATCAATATGTACAACAGAACCAGTTCCATTGGTAGCCATACATGCCCACGCCATGACACTACCACTACCATGCTTCACTGATGAGGTGGTATGCTTAGGATCATGAGCAGTTCCTTTCCTTCTCCATACTCTTCTCTTCCCATCACTCTGGTACAAGTTGATCTTGGTCTCATCTGTCCATAGGATGTTGTTCCAGAACTGTGAAGGCTTTTTTAGATGTCGTTTGGCAAACTCTAATCTGGCCTTCCTGTTTTTGAGGCTCACCAATGGTTTACATCTTGTGGTGAACCCTCTGTATTCACTCTGGTGAAGTATTCTCTTGATTGTTGACTTTGACACACATACACCTACCTCCTGGAGAGTGTTCTTGATCTGGCCAACTGTTGTGAAGGGTGTTTTCTTCACCAGGGAAAGAATTCTTCGATCATCCACCACAGTTGTTTTCCGTGGTCTTCCAGGTCTTTTGGTGTTGCTGAGCTCACCGGTGCGTTTCTTCTTTTAAGAATAACCCAAACAGTTGTTTTGGACACGCCTAATGTTTTTGCTATCTCTCTGATGGGTTTGTTTTGTTTTTCAGCCTAATGATGGCTTGCTTCAATGATAGTGACAGCTCTTTGGATCTCATCTTGAGAGTTGACAGCAATAGATTCCAAATGCAAATAGCACACTTGAAATTAACTCTGGACCTTTTATCTGCTCATTGTAATTGGGATAATGAGGGAAGCCAATTTTATCTGCTCATTGTAATTGGGATAATGAGAGAAGCCAATTGTCCCATTACTTTTGACCCCTTAACAAGTGGGAGGCACATATGCAAACTGATGTAATTCCTACACCGTTCACCTGATTTGGATGTAAATACCCTGAAATTAAAGCTGACAGTCTGCAGTTAAAGCACATCTTGTTCGTTTCATTTCAAATCAATTGTGGTGGTGTATAGAGCCAAAAATGTTTGAATTGTGTTGATGTCCCAATATTTATGGACCTGACTGTACCTTGATGACATACTAGTTTACTCACCCGATTTAGAGACCCATCGGGATCATGTGAGACAGGTGTTGTCGATCCTTCGGGAGAATAAATTATATGCAAAATTGGAAAAATGTGTATTTGCTGTCCAGGAGCTACCGTTTTTGAGATACCTGCTTTCTGACTCTGGTTTTCGTATGGACCCCGAAAAGGTCCGGGCGGTACTGGAATGGGACCGACCTGAGAATCAGAAAGCTCTGATGTGGTTTTGGGATTTTACCAACTACTACAGAAAATTCATCTTGAATTATTCCACCGTTGTGAAACCTTTCACAGATATGACTAAAAAAGGCACCGGCTTCTCTGTCTGGTCGGATGAGGCATTACAGGCCTTTTCTGCTATTAAGAAATGTTTTGCGTCTGCTCCCATTCTGATACAACCTGATGTGTCTCAACCGTTCGTCGTGGAGGTTGATGCATCAGAAGTGAGGGTCGGAGCAGTTCTGTTGCAGGATCCATCCCTAGCAAATGGCGTCCGTGTGCTTTTTTCTCCAAGAAACTCTCAGCCGCTGAAAGATGTAGGAGATAGAGAATTACTGCCCATTAAATTGGCCTTTGAGGAATGGCGTCATTGGTTGGAAGGTTTAACTTATCCTATTACAGCATATACTGACCACAAGATTTTGGCTTACATGCAGTCTGCTAAACGCCTGAATCCTAGACAGGCTAGATGGTCACAGTTTTTTACCTGTTTCAATTTTGTGGTCACCTTTCACCCCGGGGTTAAAACGTCAAGGCAGATGCGTTGTCACGTAGTTTTCCTGGGGGGAGTGATTCTGAGGATCCCGCTCCGATTTTGGCTGATGGAGTGGTGGTTTCCGCTCTGTACCCCGAGTTGGAGATGGAGGTGTTGGGGGCGCAGGAGGAGGCTCCTGATTCTTGTCCTCCAGACAAGTTGTTTGTTCCTGCTGAACTGCGATACAAGGTGTTCAAGGAACATCATGATACGGTCCGTGCGGAAAATCCTGGAAGCAAATCCACCATAGATCTTATTTCCAGGAGATTCTGGTGGCCAGGGTTGCATAAGGGTGTGGAGGGTTATGTGGCAGCTTGTGAGACCTGTGCACGTGCGAAGGTGGCTCACACTCGGCCTTCAGAATCCCTTCTTCCTTTGTCCATCCCATCTCGTCCTTGGATGCATTTGTCCATGGACTTTATTACCGATTTACCGAGTTCGCGTGGGCAGTTATAAATGCAATCATGCCCAGTGCAAATGCTGTACCTGTATTTCCAACTGGATCAAAAAATTCAAGAGCAATGTAACAGGTAAAGAATTTCCAATAAAGAGCTTCATGAACTGTTCATCTTCATTTATTGTGTATCTCGCTGAATGCGAATGCGGCCTACAATATGTGGGCCGCACTATACAGTCACTCAGAGAACGCTTAAATAAGCACCGGTGGAACCTCACACATGGCTTCCCAAAACATAGCGTCTCGAGACATTTTCTATTATGTCACGATAAAGATCCATCTAAGCTTAACATCATACCTATTGAATTTGTTAATGACACTTGCCCCGATAGATTCAGAACATTACAAAAGAGAAAAATGTTCTGGATCTTTAAACTTCAGATGCTGTAACCACATGGTCTAAATAAGAGTCTGGAGAGTAAATGCTTTTGATATTATTTACAATCATTTTGGGACACTCATTCCCTATTCGTCCCCGTCCTACCTCTCTCCCCCCCACCTCCCCTTTATCCCTTCCCCCTATTCTTGGTCATTACATCCCAATACACCTATATTGACATCTTTTCATGCTTAATCAGAATAATTAATACATTGTTAGTGACCACTATCCCCCCAGTGTCATTTCCAATAACTTCATTCTCCCTCCATTCAGCCCCCAATTCATTATACATGCATTTAATTAGCATTTTTTCACTCATATATTTAGTTATTCTGTCTACCTTAATACCAGTACAATTCTTTTTTCTTCAATCCTTTTTTTTAATTATGTCCTACTCCCACACCAGTCACCCCTTCTCACTTTCCTTCAGCATTCATCATCACATCAGGTTCATCTCCCCACCAGTCAATTCCCTTTGCATCAACTCCCTCCGTTCTCCGCCGGTATCGCGAGTGTAGCCCCGCCCACTGGCTGCGCTCTCCAATCAGTGCGCCCTTCGCCCCCACGTTGGTCTATTTACTTCCTGCAGCCAGCGCGCGCTGTGAGCACACAGCGATACAAACGCCCCACGCGCTGGAGAGCGAACGGCTGCGCCTGTCTCCGGCTTACCTTCAGGTAACTTTCTCTTCTGCACAGCCCTCCAGATATTACTTTTACCTTATTGCTAATCACAGGACAGTTCCCTCCTTTGCTGACCAGTGCATTCATAATGGTCTAACAATTTTCAGTCATTATTTATTAATATAATTACACATATAATAGCCACATATATTAGTTTCTTTATACATTACTATCAAACCTAAATCCAGTTATAAGACACTCTTAGGTGGCAAGTGACACAGGCTTGTTACCTACAGTGGGTGACATCCTGTGGGATTATTGTATTTATTTAATTGGCTTTCATATATTCTTTTCTATACCTTTTATTCATTCTTTTATACATAGTAACATAGTACATAAGGCCGAAAAAAGACATTTGTCCATCCAGTTCGGCCTGTTATCCTGCAAGTTGATCCAGAGGAAGGCAAAAAAACCCTGTGAGGTGGAAGCCAATTTTCCTCACTTTAGGGGAATAAAAAATTCCTTCCCGACTCCAATCAGGCAATCAGAATAACTCCCTGGATCAACGACCCCTCTCTAGTAGCTATAGCCTGTAATATTATTACACTCCAGAAATACATCCAGGCCCCTCTTGAATTCCTTTATTGTACTCACCATCACCACCTCCTCAGGCAGAGAGTTCCATAGTCTCACTGCTCTTACCGTAAAGAATCCTCTTCTATGTTTGTGTACAAACCTTCTTTCCTCCAAACGCAGAGGATGTCCCCTCGTCACAGTCCTGGGGATAAATAGATGATGGGATAGATCTCTGTACTGCCCCCTGATATATTTATACATAGTAATTAGATCTCCCCTCAGTCGTCTTTTTTCTAACGTGAATAACCCTAATTTTGATAATCTTTCAGGGTACTGTAGTTGCCCCATTCCAGTTATTACTTTAGTTGCCCTCCTCTGGACCCTCTCTAGCTCTGCTATGTCTGCCTTGTTCACTGGAGCCCAGAACTGTACACAGTACTCCATGTGTGGTCTGACTAATGATTTGTAAAGTAGTAGGAATATGTTCTCATCACGGGCATCTATGCCCCTTTTGATGCAACCCATTATCTTATTGGCCTTGGCAGCAGCTTAGTTTATTAAAATTCCTAGATCCTTTTCCATGTCAGTGTTACCGAGTGTTTTACCATTTAGTATGTACGGGTTACTTGCATTATTCCTTCCCATGTGCATAACTTTACATTTGTCAGTGTTAAACCTCATCTGCCACTTATCTGCCCAAGCCTCCAATCTATCCAGATCCCTCTGTAGTAGTATACTGTCCTCTTCAGTGTTAATTACTTTACACAGTTTAGTGTCATCTGCGAAAACTGATATTTTACTATGCAAGCCTTCTACAAGATCATTAATAAATATATTGAAGAGAATAGGGCCCAATACTGACCCCTGAGGTACTCCACTAGTGACAGTGACCCAATCTGAGTATGTACCGTTAATAACCACCCTCTGTTTTCTATCATTGAGCCAGTTACTTACCCACTTACAGACGTTTTCTCCCAGTCCAAGCATTCTCATTTTATATACTAACCTTTTATGTGGTACAGTGTCAAATGCTTTGGAGAAGTCCAGATATACGAAATCCATTGATTCGCCGCTGTCAAGTCTAGAACTTACCTCCTCATAGAAACTGATTAAATTAGTTTGGCATGACCGATCCCTCACGAAGCCATGCTGATATGGCGCTATTTGCTTATTTCCGTTAAGATGCTCTAAGTTAGCATCTCTCAGAAAACCTTCAAACAGTTTACCCACAACAGATGTTAAACTTACCGGCCTATAGTTTCCAGGCTCTGTTTTTGGACCCTTTTAGAATATTGCACCACATTTGCCATGCGCCAATCCTGTGGGACATTCCCTGTCAGTATAGAGTCCGCAAATATCATAAATAAGGGTCTCGCTATGACATTACTTAATTCCCTTAGGAAACGGGGGTGTATGCCATCCGGTCCTGGCGATTTGTCTATTTTGATCTTTTTAAGTCGCTGTTGTACACTGCTCAAAAAAATCCTAGATCTGAATTAATTAAATATTCCTCTGAAATACTTTGTTCTTTACATAGTTGAATGTTCTGACAACAAAATCACACAAAAATAAAAAAATGGAAATCTAATTTTTCAACCCATGGAGGTCTGGATTTGGAGTCACACTCAAAATTAAAATGGAAAAACACACTACAGGCTGATCCAACTTTGATGTAATGTCCTTAAAACAAGTCAAAATGAGGCTCAGTAGTGTGTGTGGCCTAAGCGTGCCTTTATTTTTTTGAGCAGTGTATATATATATATATATATATATATATATATATATATATATATATATATATACACTGCTCAAAAAAATAAAGGGAACACTTAAACAACACAATGTAACTCCAAGTCAATCACTTCTGTGAAATCAAACTGCCCACTTAGGAAGCAACACTGAGTGACAATCAATTTCACATGCTGTTGTGCAAATGGGATAGACAACAGGGGGAAATTATAGGCAATTAGCAAGACACCCCCAATAAAGGAGTGGTTCTACAGGTGGTGACCACAGATCACTTCTCAGTTCCTATGCTTCCTGGCTGATGTTTTGGTCACTTTTGAATGCTGGCGGTGCTTTCACTCTAGTGGTAGCATGAGACGGAGTCTACAACCCACACAAGTGGCTCAGGTAGTGCAGCTTATCCAGGATGGCACATCAATGCGAGCTGTGGCAAGAAGGTTTGCTGTGTCTGTGTCACGACCGCTATCCCAGCTTCAGTCGTGTCGCACCAGACGGAGTGGAAGGGGGACCCTTATCTACGGATGGGAAATAGAATGGCCACCCCTGACTAACCCTAAGCTGGCACCTGTCTGCCCTGATACCCTAGACAGGGTGTGAACCCGTGCGGCGAGCAGGATGCCTAAACCCTCAGTCACCCTAACAAGACTAGACTGGGGAAAGGCCGATGGGAGCACTAGTCACCATCACTCACGTCTAGGAGAACAACAGGGGAAGACAGCAACAAACAAACAATCAATAGCAGACATAGACTTATCCAGTCACAAGCAGAGAAGGCGATCCCAAACACGACAGTCCACGCCGGACAAGAGCTCCACAGCAACACCGTCAAACGATCTCCTTCAAAGGTCAGAATAGCACTGGAAGTAAGGACTATATCTGGCAATGACTGCAAGTGAAACTGAAACTAATATAGTATCTGGGAGTGGCAGACAGGACTCACCTGAGAAGGATGCCTACAAACTCCCAGTCAGGACAAAAAAGTTCACAAGGCAAAACCCGGATGACATACCCTGAACCACGGAGCAAACTCACAAGCTATCGCGAGAAGCAAGTCGCTGCGACCTTCTCCTTCCAGACCTGTCTGGATCAGTCACAGTCGTGACAGTCTGTCAGCGTAGTGTCCAGAGCATGGAGGCGCTACCAGGAGACAGGCCAGTACATCAGGAGACGTGGAGGAGGCCGTAGGAGGGCAACAACCCAGCAGCAGGACCGCTACCTCCGCCTTTGTGCACGGAGGAACAGGAGGAGCACTGCCAGAGCCCTGCAAAATGACCTCCAGCAGGCCACAAATGTTCATGTGTCTGCTCAAACGGTCATAAACAGACTCCATGAGGGTGATATGAGGACCCGACGTCCACAGGTGGGGGTTGTGCTTACAGCCCAACACCGTGCAGGACGTTTGGCATTTGCCAGAGAACACCAAGATTGGCAAATTCGCCACTGGCGCCCTGTGCTCTTCACAGATGAAAGCAGGTTCACACTGAGCACATGTGACAGACGTGACAGAGTCTGGAGACGCCGTGGAGAACGTTCTGCTGCCTGCAACATCCTCCAGCATGACCGGTTTGGCATTGGGTCAGTAATGGTGTGGGGTGGCATTTCTTTGGAGGGCCCTCCATGTGCTCGCCAGAGGTAGCCTGACTGCCATTAGGTACCGAGATGAGATCCTCAGACCCCTTGTGAGACCATATGCTGGTGCGGTTGGCCCTGGGTTCCTCCTAATGCAAGACAATGCTACATACAAGGAGGGTGCCTCCAGCTTACAAACAAGACTGGAGTACCCCTCAGACATAAGGTCTCAACTGAGGCTTTATAGCCCAAAGTAGCCACACCCATACTCAGACACACCCAGTGTTCACACAGAGAAGGAATTAACCCTTCTCACACCAGGGAAGGGAAGACAGCAACTTAAAAGGAGAAAGTGCACACAAACACACTCACCTGTTACCGCCGGCAATGGCATGCGTGGCAATCGTGTCCTGAGGAACAGCCAGCAGGCCGAGACACTGCCACCACATGCACACAACACCAGACGTTGCCGCGGACAACCACAAGTGAAGGGAGGTGTCACAGTGCACACAAACACTACCTCGTCCACAACAAACAGACATACAAAGTGCACACATACACACACACCCAACCAGGTGTAACCGCATGCACCTGACAGCAAGCTGCCCAGCACCAGCTCGGGCTGCCAAACTGCCAAATACATCATGTTGCCAGCGGCAACCACAGGCGAGGCAACATACTACAGCCCTCAATCTGTGGTTGACGACAAGACAAGACCGCAGGCGACTGCCTGCGGTTCCAGAGTCACGACCATGACCATGGGTCGTGACACCTATGTTTTGCATTCAATGAAAACCAATGTAAATGGGCAGCGGATTGAAAATATAGGCATGAATGCTCCTCTTGCAACGGGTCATACCCAGTCTTTAAATGTTACAAAAAACTCGGTTTGTCTGGCATCACCAATATTAAAGATTCTCATGGAAAAAGCTCTGACACCAGTGAAAATAACAAAAATTAACCCCTTGGTTAAAATGTTATCCAGACAAAACGAAGTCTAATTTATTATTTAATGGTTTCTCATTTGGTTTCTTTGTTCCTGAATACAAAGGTTCAGAATGCATTTGGGTTGAAAATTTTAAATCTGTTAAAACAGATCCTGCTATCGCTCCATTTTCTTCCCCACCATTTGTAAATTTTCATTTATCCCCTTTAGGTTTAGTTACTAAAAAAGAAACCAATTCTTATCGTTTGATTCATAATTTATCTTATCCTTTAAATTCTTCATTAAACGATGAAATCGACAATGTTGTATCTGTTTCATATTCTTATTTCGATTTAGAGCTAAGTTGCACTAAGGAAGTTGGTCCGAATGTGCTTTTAGCTAAGACAGACATCAAATCTGCTTTTAGATTACTTCCCATACACCCTTCTGGATTTAACTCTTTAGAATTACAATTCAATGGCTTTTATTTGGGGTTTTACCCTTTCATGTTCTTATTTCAAAGCATTCTCATCCTTTTTACAATGGGTACTAGAACAATTTCCCATTGAGGGTAAAATAATCCACTACTTGGATAATTTCCTATTAATAGGAAAAAAAACTATACTGATGATTGTTTTTTATTACTCAATAAATTTCTTCCTTTAGCTTCGGAGAAAACAGTTTTCCCAATGCATAAATTAAAATTTTTGGGAATTACAATTAACACCTTAAATATGGAATTTAGAATTCCCATGGACAAAATTATCAATATTAAATGTTAAATGTTAAACAATTTATTATGAAAAAAGAAATCTTTTTTGAAGGAACTACAATCTATTCTAGGTTCCTTGAATTTTATTTCTCATGTCGTTCCCATGGGAAGAGTGTTCTCAAAAAGATTTTATGCCTCTACAAAAGGTTTAACTTCTCAGTTTTCTCATATTAGATTAACTAAGGAGTTAAAAGATGATTTTAAAATTAGGATTTTATTTTTGGAAAATTTTAATGGTAATATTCTATGGCAAAACAAATTTATTGATTCTGATGGATTACATTTTTACACAGATGCCGCTGGCTCCATTGGCTAAGGTGCATTTTTTTATTCTTTTTGGTCTGCAGAAGTTTGGCCTCCAAAATGGAAAAGTTCTGGTTTTATTGAACTATTTCCGTCTCTCGTTGCTTTGCACATTTGGGGGTCAAATTTCAAAGATAGAAGAATATCACTGTTATCTGATAATAAAGGAGTCGTCTTTGTTATAAATTGTCTTGCGGCAAAATATGAACCTGTTATTATCTTACTGAGAGAACTAGTCTTATTTTGTCTAGTTAACAACATTTGGCTCAAAGCAAAATATATTACTGGTAAATGTAATTTAATAGCAGATGCTTTGTCTCGCCAGAATTTCAACCTCTTCAAAGAACTAGTGCCAGAAGCTTCTGTAGTCAACTCTCCTTGCCCGATTCATCTCAGGGAGTTGACAAAAAATTTTATCATCCCATAAATAAAACATTAGCTGGACTTTCCTTTTTTTTTTTTCAAAATATTAGGTTTTCAACCTATTAAAACAATTTTCAGCATAAACCAGGTTTTAAAGGGTTTAAATAAATAATCTGTTACCAAAGAAATAATCAGACCGATTTCATTAAAACTTTTATTTCAATTATACCATAGTTTACCTTTTATTTGTTCTTCAAAATTCGAATCTGAACTTTTCTGTACAGTTATTATTGTGGCCTTTTTTGCTGCTCTTCAGATCAGCGAGTTCACAGCTGTGAATAAAAATAGTACATCACCTATCCTATTGTCAGACACAATAGTCAATACTTCTTACATACGAATATATATATATATAAAAAAAAATCCAAGACAGATCAATTACATAAAGGTCATTGGATTACTTTAAATGCATTTAATGGCTTTCTCTTATGTCTGGTTTTAGCGTAAAAAAATTGGTTGGCTTTAAGACCTAATATGCAAGGTCCTTATTTTTACATTCAGTTTTTTCTCTAATTACAAAATTTCTATTTAATTCAGTTCTTAAAAAATACTTGTCTCATTTAGGTTATTCTGAATGTCATTTCTGATTACATTCATTCAGAATAGGAGCTGCCACATTAGCAGCTCAATCTGGTTTAGATGCTTTGCTAATAAAGAATATTGGGACATGGAAATCTGATAGATATACACTGAACAAAAATATAAATGCAACACTTTCCCAGTTCTTGCATGGCCAGCATACTCACCGGACATGTCACCCATTGAGCATGTTTGGGATTCTCTGGATCAGCGTATAGGACAGTGTGTTCCAGTTCCTGCCACTATTCTGCAACTTCGCACAGCTATTGAAGAGGAGTGGACCAACAGTCCACAGGCCACAATCAACAACCTGATCAACTCTATGCGACGGAGATGTGTTGCACTGCGTGAGGCAAATGGTGGCCGCACCAGATACTGACTGGTTTTTTGACCCCCCCTCCCCCCAGTAAGGAAAAACTGTGCACATTTCAGAGTGGCGTTTATTGTGGTCAGTCTAAGGCACACCTGTGCAATATTCATGCTGTCTAATCAGCACCTTGATATTCCACACCTGTGAGGTGGGATTTATTATCTCCGCAAAGGAGAAGTGCTCACTAACACAGATTTAGACAGATTTGTGAACAATATTTGAGAGTAATTGGTCTTTTGTGTATGTAGAAAATGTTTCAGATCTTTGAGTTCAGCTCATGCAAAATGGGAGCAAAACCGAAAGTGTTATTTTTGTTCAGTGTAAGATTTATGTTAGACCAGACTTGTTATTAGAGTAGTTTTAATTTTATCTTGTAGGAGCTCGCAAGATTTGGATTGTTGGAAATCCCTTCATTATTGGAGCAAAAAAACAGGCATTGGAAAGAAATTATTTACAAAATGAATTCAAATATTTTAATATATTAGTCGGCTCTTGAATTAAAAGATGTATGCTCTCTTTGTAATTCTTTAGCTTCTTACTAACCTTTCCCAAATATCCTGTTATTACATGTGGGTGAAAATGAATTAGCTAACCTTTTTGCCAACCTCTACCTGGGCTGGTGGGAGAAAGATATTGTGTTTGGGGACCAGTGTGAGGAATTGTCGTCGTGTATCCAGCTTTGGCTGCGATACATTAATGACATACTTATACTTATTTTGTGAAAGGGAGATGCCCTGCAATTTCATTCTTTTTTTAAACAACTGAAAATGAATGATATAGGGCTATTTTTCACCTCCACGATAGATCGCAACTCTATGACCTTCCTAGACTTGACCATTACAAGGGGGAAGAGAGGGACGTCTCACGATTAATATTTTCAGAAAGCCCACAGCAACTAATAATCTTTTGCAGTGGGAGAGCTGGCACCCGTGGGCATTACGGAAAGGTATCCCCAAGGGCCAGTACCTTAGATAAAGACGTAATTGCTCTGATGCAATTGACTTGAAAACTGCTTCTGACAATCTGCAACAGAAATTCAGATCCAGAGGCTACCCGGATACCATCCTAAAAAATGCATACCATCACGCCCGATGCTGTGATAGGAAAACATTGCTGATCCCAAAACCAATAGACAAAAAATATGAGGTAACAAGGATTATAGGCACATTCGATACAGACCACCACGAAGTAAGGGCAATACTCAATAGACATTGGGACATCCTCAAAACAGATCCGGATGTGGGTAACCTCGTTTGTGACTCCTCGTCCATTACATTTTGGAGGGGACAGAATCTGTCTGCAAATGTCAGGGGTAACTACAGATATAGTGGCTGCATTGCCTGCAGCTCTTTCAAAGTAACCAAGACATTCATCAGTACTGTCACATCTCAGCAATTTGACATCAGGTCCTTTATCAACTGTAGGACCATGGGAGTCATTTATCTCATGACTTGATCCTGTGGCCTACAGTATGTGGGCAAAACCACCCGTGAGTTTAGACGACGTGTCGGAGAACATCTGGGGGATATACCGCAACAAGAGGGACACCTCCCTGCCTAGAAACGTTGTCGACATACATGACGGAGACTCAAATGCAATCAGCTGTCAAGGAATAGAACAAGTCCACCAGTCACCCAGAGGAGGTGACATTGATAAAAGACTGTTGAGGAAGGAATTGGAGTGGATTTTTCGTCTGAGGACTGAAAAACCAAAAGGTCTAAATGATAGGAGTAGGTATACGTGCTTTATTTAGACGTTCGCATGTAATGATCACCCTAATACCTATATCCCTAGACTACTAGACGCTCTGCAAACACGGCGCATCAGGACCTGGGACGTCACTTATAGTGATCACGCCCCTCTCTGTTGATTGGCCGCCTGAGACAGTTCCTCTGCCCATCCTCCAGGCTCATCCCTTCATATTGAGCGCATACTGGCGCCCACTTACGGCCATACCAGCGCCGATATGGCTGCACAATACACGTGCAGCGTCTTCCGCCAGTTATTAGGCAGCTTACCATTTACTCAGCGTCCCTGTGCCTATTTCTCCTGACAAGGCGCCCGACACAGGGTAGCCAGAAATGCATTGAGTGAGGGCCGGGTATCTTTAGGTAGCTCTACTATTGAGGTAGCAAGGAGTCTCTAGGTGACCACCGGGGTGTCCTTTATTAATAACACAGGCACCAGCGGGCTCTTCCTTGAGGTCTGGTTGACAGAGACTCCTGCATTTGTAAAGTCTGATACCATCCTATATTCTCTAAGTTCTAGGGTTGGTATCGGCGTTAGGTGGTGGCATTACTGTAGCTTTTATCATATACACAAAAAAGCACAGCACATTGTCAACCGTAACGGTGTGGGATATTTGTGTCGATGGCTGTGTGATCACTGCAGACATCCATAAGCAGTGTATTATCAGCCCATAGCCATCGCATGAGGGTTAAACAAACCCATTTGAACCCTCATACAAGTGATATCTCAACTGCCTATCTCTCTATATCTAGAGAGGGATCAGTCAAGTTTTAACAAGTATTTATAATAAAGTTTTGTTATTTTCTATTACCGTCCTACTAGGCAGTGATTACATTTTAGGTAGAGAGACGGAAACATTTGCACCTTAATTATTCTGTGACATGAAAATGAATTAGGTCGCATCAATTCTTATACTTATTTTGTGAAAGGGAGATGCCCTGCAATTTCATTCTTTTTTTAAACAACTGAAAATGAATGATATAGGGCTATTTTTCACCTCCACGATAGATCGCAACTCTATGACCTTCCTAGACTTGACCATTACAAGGGGGAAGAGAGGGACGTCTCACGATTAATATTTTCAGAAAGCCCACAGCAACTAATAATCTTTTGCAGTGGGAGAGCTGGCACCCGTGGGCATTACGGAAAGGTATCCCCAAGGGCCAGTACCTTAGATAAAGACGTAATTGCTCTGATGCAATTGACTTGAAAACTGCTTCTGACAATCTGCAACAGAAATTCAGATCCAGAGGCTACCCGGATACCATCCTAAAAAATGCATACCATCACGCCCGATGCTGTGATAGGAAAACATTGCTGATCCCAAAACCAATAGACAAAAAATATGAGGTAACAAGGATTATAGGCACATTCGATACAGACCACCACGAAGTAAGGGCAATACTCAATAGACATTGGGACATCCTCAAAACAGATCCGGATGTGGGTAACCTCGTTTGTGACTCCTCGTCCATTACATTTTGGAGGGGACAGAATCTGTCTGCAAATGTCAGGGGTAACTACAGATATAGTGGCTGCATTGCCTGCAGCTCTTTCAAAGTAACCAAGACATTCATCAGTACTGTCACATCTCAGCAATTTGACATCAGGTCCTTTATCAACTGTAGGACCATGGGAGTCATTTATCTCATGACTTGATCCTGTGGCCTACAGTATGTGGGCAAAACCACCCGTGAGTTTAGACGACGTGTCGGAGAACATCTGGGGGATATACCGCAACAAGAGGGACACCTCCCTGCCTAGAAACGTTGTCGACATACATGACGGAGACTCAAATGCAATCAGCTGTCAAGGAATAGAACAAGTCCACCAGTCACCCAGAGGAGGTGACATTGATAAAAGACTGTTGAGGAAGGAATTGGAGTGGATTTTTCGTCTGAGGACTGAAAAACCAAAAGGTCTAAATGATAGGAGTAGGTATACGTGCTTTATTTAGACGTTCGCATGTAATGATCACCCTAATACCTATATCCCTAGACTACTAGACGCTCTGCATCATCTGCAGTTGTTTCCAAATGTGGCTGTACTAGTCCTTTATAAATAGTCCTGCACTGATTTACCATTATAAGTGTGGGGACGTGAGAGCTTATGTTGCGCAATGTACACATGTCAGCGCGACATGTTTCTGTCGCATACACTGCTTGTTGAAATCCCCGTTCTTAGTGTTCCTTGGTATTGGCATTTAGTTCTCCATTGATGTACTGTAGCCGCCCAAGGGTCCCCTTTTTGTGTGTATATTATATGGGAACAGAGGCGCATACCTGTGGGCAAACACGGCGCATCAGGACCTGGGACGTCACTTATAGTGATCACGCCCCTCTCTGTTGATTGGCCGCCTGAGACAGTTCCTCTGCCCATCCTCCAGGCTCATCCCTTCATATTGAGCGCATACTGGCGCCCACTTACGGCCATACCAGCGCCGATATGGCTGCACAATACACGTGCAGCGTCTTCCGCCAGTTATTAGGCAGCTTACCATTTACTCAGCGTCCCTGTGCCTATTTCTCCTGACAAGGCGCCCGACACAGGGTAGCCAGAAATGCATTGAGTGAGGGCCGGGTATCTTTAGGTAGCTCTACTATTGAGGTAGCAAGGAGTCTCTAGGTGACCACCGGGGTGTCCTTTATTAATAACACAGGCACCAGCGGGCTCTTCCTTGAGGTCTGGTTGACAGAGACTCCTGCATTTGTAAAGTCTGATACCATCCTATATTCTCTAAGTTCTAGGGTTGGTATCGGCGTTAGGTGGTGGCATTACTGTAGCTTTTATCATATACACAAAAAAGCACAGCACATTGTCAACCGTAACGGTGTGGGATATTTGTGTCGATGGCTGTGTGATCACTGCAGACATCCATAAGCAGTGTATTATCAGCCCATAGCCATCGCATGAGGGTTAAACAAACCCATTTGAACCCTCATACAAGTGATATCTCAACTGCCTATCTCTCTATATCTAGAGAGGGATCAGTCAAGTTTTAACAAGTATTTATAATAAAGTTTTGTTATTTTCTATTACCGTCCTACTAGGCAGTGATTACATTTTAGGTAGAGAGACGGAAACATTTGCACCTTAATTATTCTGTGACATGAAAATGAATTAGGTCGCATCAATTCTTTCGACCTGATTAGTAAATTTTAAAATACATTTATAAATATTCGTTCTTTATTCCCTAATTTCATACTTACCTTTTCCAAAATGATTCCAAAGTTGAGTTGGTCTCATAGAGATCTACGATTCCTGGAAAAAAATAGACGGAAGTTTTTGCCATCTTTAAATGGCTATTCCTATAGACACATTGACTTAGACGGCTTTATTCAAGGTCCGCCGCTCTGACAGCTCCACTGCCACAATAGATGTAACTGTAAAGTTTAAGGGGAAAAAAGAGAGGGGGGGGGGGGGCGACCAATGTCTATAGAAATGCAATCTCTCTCTGAGGGTGTAGATGACATGATTAATATTATCTCATGGAATGTAAGGGGTCTTACAAATCCATTACAAAGAGAAAAGATGCTTAGAGTCTTCCAAAGGTTATATGATGGTGTAAAAATAAGTAGCGGCACTCACCAGCATTTTACTGCAGCTTATTTTTTTCTTCAGTAAAATAGTCACTGGTGCAGGCACAAACACAGTTTCAAGCAACGGCCGTTGCTTCGTCAGGCCTCAGCAAGACTGGGAATTTAAAGTGAATAAATGGAATTGGTTCAAACAACGAACACACAGAGATAAGCCAATGTTTATTACCCACTTACCCAATCCAATCTACTACTCTCTCTAGCATTCATAGAGTTACTATACCAATATACTGTATATAATACTTCTTCTGATGTCGTTTAGAACACAAGAAGGCTCTTATTAAAGTGAAGTTTTAATATCCAAAGAACAGGGCGTACAAAAAATATAGTTATCAAAAAGCAAAAATACAAGGACATACACATACAATGCAAAAATAACAGTTTGAAAATAAAGGGGATAGAAGAAACGGAACTTAATACGTTACGAGACAGTAGAAGTTCGATTGCCTGGGGGTAGCCGGAAAGTCAGCCGGTTCATCAAACAAGTTGTCACACAAAGAGATGTCAACTTGCTACAGTGACATATTCACCTTAACAAGGTGTCACGGACATTCCCGCGTCAGGTGGCAGGAAATCGGTGAGACTGGCAACACGTGGTTTGATCTGACATGTTTTCCGTTTGGATCAAATGAAGTCTGTGTTGTTTCTGGTGCTTGCCACACCTTCTTTCCCCAGGTGTGGCTATTAGGGTCATTTAACCTTCTCTATTTATAGTTGCTTCTTCCCTCCTATGCTCGGTGTGGTGTTTCCCTCCCAAACCGAAGCGTGACAGAAGGTCTGCAGAGGTCCCCATTAACCCCCTGCCTCTGATTTCAGGGAGAGGCTGGTGTGTATGCTAATGGTTTTTTACAACCAAGTTTTATGAGGTCAGTGTTTGGCTCAGAATCTGTCCACTAAGATAACTTCTCCTGTAGGCATCATAGTAGCGTTATACCACTTTCATTCAACCCGTCTTAATATTCCGCACACGTCCTTATCCAACATGGATGGATTAGAGAGAGAGTACATGGTGCGTTATTTAATTCCCCCCTCTTACAGAGCACTGATTGAGGTGAGGTTCACACAGGTGATGCCGGTGGATGGCCTAATTCCAATCCTGAGGAGCACACGGCCAAGTTCTAAGTTAGGTCCAGTATTTTGTTGATGAATCTAAATCTGTATGGGTTTTGATACATGACCCCTACTGCAGGTCATCATTTCCTCTTCCTGACATTTCGAATAGCACAAGGCCTAGGGGCTCTGAGAACATCTCAAAGGCTATGATAAGGTTTATGAAGTGCAATCTCCTTTGTGTGTGAACTTGTTCTGTGTCCCTGGTTTTGTATATACAGGCCTGGTGTTCTGGTTTTGGGAATAAGGCATCAATGATTTTATGCCTGCCACAAGAATGTCGGGGGTGGGGGGGTGTTCTCCTACTCTGATATGTACAAATTATTTTTCTATCTGTACCACCATAAATAGGTTCCCTACTGCGTCATGAAACATACATACAGACACCACATACATGATATATATGGTATACACACTGTAAGAAGGTATCTGGAATCATCGTAGATGGAAGGTACAGTACAGACCAAAAGTTTGGACACACCTCATTCAAAGAGTTTTCTTTATTTTCATGACTATGAAAATTGTAGATTCACACTGAAGGCATCAAAACTATGAATTAACACATGTGGAATTATATACATAACAAACAAGTGTGAAACAACTGAAAATATGTCATATTCTAGGTTCTTCAAAGTAGCCACCTTTTGCTTTGATTACTGCTTTGCACACTCTTGGCATTCTCTTGATGAGCTTCAAGAGGTAGTCCCCTAAAATGGTTTTCACTTCACAGGTGTGCCCTGTCAGGTTTAATAAGTGTGATTTCTTGCCTTATAAATGGGGTAGGGACCATCAGTTGCGTTGAGAAGTCAGGTGGATACACAGCTGATAGTCCTACTGAATAGACTGTTAGAATTTGTATTATGGCAAGAAAAAAGCAGCTAAGTAAAGAAAAACGAGTGGCCATCATTACTTTTAAGAAATGAAGGTCAGTCAGTCAGCTGAAAAATTGGGAAAACTTTGAAAGTAAGGGCTATTTGACCATGAAGGAGAGTGATGGGGTGCTGCGCCAGATGACCTGGCCTCCACAGTCACCGGACCTGAACCCAATTGAGATGGTTTGGGGTGAGCTGGACCGCAGAGTGAAGGCAAAAGGGCCAACAAGTGCTAAGCATCTCTGGGAACTCCTTCAAGACTGTTGGAAGACCATTTCAGGGGACTACCTCTTGAAGCTCATCAAGAGAATGCCAAAAGTGTGCAAAGCAGTAATCAAAGCAAAAGGTGGCTACTTTGAAGAACCTAGAATATGACATATTTTCAGTTGTTTCACACTTGTTTGTTATGTATATAATTCCACATGTGTTAATTCATAGTTTTGATGCCTTCATAGTCATGAAAATAAAGAAAACTCTTTGAATGAGAAGGTGTGTCCAAACTTTTGGTCTGTACTGTATGTGTCACCGAGGTTCTTGGCCTCGCTGAAGTAAGAGCCGTTTTTTATGTGTCAGCAGCAGCTATTGCCAATTGACACCGTGAGATTTAGCATGGCTGTCATAGCTGATCCGGGACGGCTCTTACTGGGAGTTTATGGACTTTCCTTGTGTGTGAACAAACACCAAGTCACCTGCGTTTTGTGATACACCTTATCTGCATTTTGTTATACACCAGTGTGTGAATAAACACCGCTGTTTGATTCAAGAGCTGTGTACTTTGTCTCTATACTGCATCCGCTAGTCTTAACTACCAGAGAGAATCCCCACAACACACATAAATGGCCATTAAAAATAGAAGAAACCCACAGCAACATTAACCCCTTAGTGACCACCCATACGCCTTTTTACAGCGGTGACTAAGGGGCCTTAGGCTGGGCTGCCACTTTTTCACGGCGGCCCAATCTAAGCACTGCATCGGTCGCCCGTGCAGCAGGGAGCGGGGGGGTCAGCTCTCACATGACAACAACCTAGACTGGTAGGAGTGCCGATCCGGGCTGTTTAACACTTTACATGCCACCAGCAATGGCACCCCCTGCATGTAAAGAGGTGACAGAGAGAGTGGACTCCCTCTGTCTCCCATCGACACCCCGCAAATGTGATTGTGGGGTGCCGATGTTTTTAAAGGCTGGCTGGGGTCTTATATAGGCCCCAAGCCAGTATTTCCCAACAGCCTGCTGGTCAATGTCAGTATAGCACTGACATTAAAATGCAATGCACTATAGGGATTTAAAATCAATCAAAATGTTGTCTGTTATAGTCCCATTGTGGGACAATTAAGTGGTAAAAAAAAAATACGCTTTTCAATGAGAACAATTGCAAAAAAAAATCTCCCCCATATCTTTGGTATCACTGCATCAGTAAAGACCTGCACTACATAAATATCATGTAAATTATTCCCTACGGTGAACACCGTAAAACAAAATAAAAAAATTACAGAATTGCTCATTTATTCTTAGTTGCCACAGAAAAAAAATAATAACAAACAAAATTTAAGAACAAAATTTACTCCAAAATGATACCAATGAAAACTGAAAGTTGTCCTGCAAAAATCAAGCCCTCACACCACTCCATAGAAAGAAAAGTAAACAAGTTATGGGTCTTGGGAAGTGGCGATACAAAAAAGATTTTCGTTTTAAAAAAAGGTTTTATTGCACAAAATTTGTAAAACATAAAAAAAAAACTATATGTATTTGGTATCGCTGTAATTATATTGACCCTGACCCATAGAATAAAGACATTATGTTATTTATACCGAAAAATGAACGCCATAAAATTTATCATTTAAAAACTCAATGGCAGTATTGTTGTTTTTCCCATCTCAGTTGTAGAAAGAGTTAATAAAAGATAATCAGACAGTTATGTGTACTCCAAAATGGCGCCATTAAAACTACAACTTGTCCCAAAAAAAAACAAGCCCTCATACAGCTATATAGATGGAAAAATAAAGAAGTTATGGCTCATGGAAGGGGATGATGAAAAAGGGAAGAAAAAAGCTTGGCCAGTAAGGCCCAAAACAGGCTGGTCACTAAGGGGTTAACAACATAAGAATTCCTTATTTTTAGTGCTTCGTTGCAGGTATTACAAGAGAGACAAACACATGTTGATTGGCCTGCAAAATGCATCAGAGGACAGGAAACAGCCACTGGCTTCCTACTGGCATGTGGAACTATTGATCTCAGCAGAGGAATTTGTGCATGATTACTGGCACTTCTGTAATGTTGACATTTCTGTTTTATGAATGTGACAAATATAAACACGTATACACCATGTATACTATACATCAATAAAATACTCCCTCTGTAGAGGCAAATAAAATACTGCAGTATTCAACTGTATCACTGTCCTGAGGTTTTTACGATTTATGGATCTGGGAAGGCAAGGAGCGCAAAACGAAAACGCAAAAAGGAAAAGAAAACTCTGGGGTAAAAAAGGGTTAATAAATGCGAATAACACTCTAGGAGAAACTGGAGCATTGCTGTTATATCTACAGGCTCAGCTCTCTCTACAACTGCTGTGCCCTCTGCACTTCTCTGACTGTCAAAGTCCTTCAAAGGACCCTGAGCTGTCTGTCCATATACAGGTGAAACTCGAAAAATTAGAATATCGCACAAAAGTCCATTTATTTCAGTAATGCAAATGAAAAGGAATTACATTAATGCAGCTTAAAATTAGAATTTTGTGAAAATGTTCAATATTCTAGGCTCAAAGTGTCACACTCTAGTCAGCTAAATAATCCGTACCCCCTGAGCAAAGGGTACCTCAAAATTGTGACTTTGGGGTTTCATAAGCTGTAAGCCATAATCATCCAAATTATAACAAATAAAGGCTTGAAATATCTCGCTTTGCATGTAATGAGTCTATCTCATATGTTAGTTTCACCTTTTAATTTGCATTACTGAAATAAATGAACTTTGCACGATATTCTAATTTTTCGAGTTTCACCTGTATATATTGGCCCTGATCATGTCAAAGCAATTACCTGTGATGTGATCAAAGGGGGTCCGTCTTGTGGTTCACTTTGAATGCTGGGGTGAGCATTGATCTCAGCTAAAAAGGGTTAAACAATGATGTGATGGGAGATGGGAGATCTGCAGCCACTGCCCCACACCTGATTGCACAGGTATGCTCATCATGATGTGGCAAGTGTCTGCTGCTCAGGACGAGCATCATCATGGATTGGCAAGTTACTAAACAATAATGGCTTCAATAGCCAGCTAATGGGTAACAGGCAGTTTGAAAATTGAAATGAAAGGTTTCCTGGCCCCTTCCCAGGAAAGGACCCCGAAACGCGTTTGGTTTCTGTACACCTTGGACATCAGCTGATGAACATTTACGAGACCCCAACATCCCGACAATTGGATCTTAACTTTGCCGGAATAGCGACATCTCGCAAATGCGAATGAAGTAAGACGCCTTGATAATTACCAACCAGGTCCAGGCTTGCAACATCGGGGAACACTATCAAGAGATCTCTCGTGCTGAGAGCTACATGACCACCTTGAGCAAGCGACTAGACCCAGGTACTGCCTAATCTGATTCAGTGAGCCTCGTGGGACGCCACGGTTATACTCACATCAGACGGCAAATAACAGGTGCATTCTTATTCCTAGACTGTACGTTCACTTGCTTCTATATAAGCGAATTTATTTCTTCGAATACAGGGACACTTATCCGTTTTTATTATCGGACATTATACCTGGCATATTTCTTCACTGGATTGAGTAGTGGTTTATTGAACAACATACCGAATATTTATCGAATATATTACCACTTCTACATTTGGTTTTTATATTATATTAGTTGCCCTTTTTAGCTTTTTAGTATTGTCTATGATATATCACTGCATTACTATAGATGTAATTATCACATTTTTATTCGTTATCTGGGTACTACATCATTATATATTGTCATTGTATTTTAGATTTTATTGCAATATAAGTTTAGGGCTATCTATTAACATTTTAATAAATTATTGTTATATCATATACATCTGCTCTTGGTCTTCACTTGGTCTAGCTGGCGAGTGCTCAGTCTTTCCGTACATATATACTATAACCCTTTCATGACTGGGTGAGTCATACCAGACTTAGCAGCACCCATTTCCATAGCCGCTTACAGAGTGAGCCACCATATTTTGATTATATTTCTAATAATGATAAACTAACCAATTCTTGTGTTATAGTGGCACCGTGCTCACCTCTGTCTTGCTATTCGGGTGGGGACTGGTGCTGCATCTCTTACCATGCTGCTGCCTCTGAGGATCCGTTGGCCTGGTTCTGCTGGCCCTCCTCTGCCCACCTGCAGTGGGCCCAGCCACCAGAGTTTAGTGGATCGTATTGTGCTTTGGACTGTGGCCTATCTACTCTTCCTGGAGTCCTGTGCCTGCCCATAGAGTTGGTGCATGCGCTCTTTCTGGCTCTTAATGGGCCAGCGTGTGCACACTTATCTTCCCCAGCTGGCCACCTCAGGGTACTTAAGTCAACTTCCCCTAGGAGAGGGTTCCTGAGTAATAGATATTCTAGCTTGCTAGAACTAGTGTAGGTGTGCTTATTCTGACCCTCCGCTGTCTGTCCTGACTTCTACCTTAGCATATTGACCTTTAGCTGCCTGCCCTGACCTGGGACTTATTTCACGGATATGCAAGAACTCTGCCTGTCCTGACCTCAACCTGTTTTATGACTACCAGTATTGCCTGTACCCTCTGTGCTACTCGAGTGTCTCAGACCCCTGTGGGTCAACTGTCAACAACACTGGGACTATTCCAATAGCTAGCAGCCTGGTGGCACCCCTGCAGGGAAGGCCAGATCTCCCTTAGATCTAGCCTAAAGCCAAACTAGTTAGTTTGTATGTTGGATTCACATCCACTGTCCATTACATTTTGGATATGGTCCTTGTATCTTACCATATGTTAGTCCCACATCATTCACTGTGCAACTCATTTTATTACACTTCAGTATGTGGCATTGTTTAGGGAGTATTCCATCAAGCAGTGAATTAACATGTTAGTAAGACACTAGTGCTTTATACTTCCCTTTCTTTTATATGAACTGCCTTATATAAGTATTTTATTGCACATATATCACTTTACCTTCCCAGACCTGCCTGAGTTATTTATGATAGGATATATGCAAAGTAAATTCAAGTGTATAAACAACGGGTATTTAGGGTTGTATGTATTCCTTCATTGTTTATTACTTATATTTTACATTCTAACATACTTTGATTGACCGCTTAACTAGGGCCTCTTACACATGAGCAATATGGAATGTTTTCAGTAAACTCATGGTTTTGCATGCAAATTGAATCAGTTATGTCTGCAAATGCAGTCAGTGTTTCATTTTTTCCCCATCAGGATTGCATCCATTTTACATGTGTGAAGAAAAACTCAAGAATAACACAATCTCCAAGCAACCATCAGTGAATAATGTAATGCATCTTGCCTGCCATGTACAGTCATTTTTTTTCTCACTGATTCACTGATTTGAATGGACCTGTCCTGAACGGACAGTCAATGAAAAACAATGCTGTGTGCATACACCCGCTGAATTAAATGGGTCAGGGAAAAAACACGCTCATGTGAGGTCTTAGGGGGACATTAATTAAGACAGGCGGTCTTAATCTTTTGTCTGACACACCATAGTTATTAAGAGGTGCATGCCCCTTTATTATTATGGCTCATCTCAGACTGCCCACAAACTAGATCTAAAATTTATGCTAGCTAGGATTTAGTGCAGATTTCAGGTGTAATTTACACCAGTTTTCTGGCATAGATTATGCTAAATGTGTGTGGGGGGAGGCCACATTTTTAATTCTTAGAAAATTAAAATACTTAAATATTACTTTATTATAAGTATAGTCCCAAATACCTTTCACTAGTTTTAATGGCTCATTTAGGGAGGCTCGTTTAGGGAGCAAACAAAACCTGTCCTAATCACACAGCACACAGTCACAACATTGAGACAGGGGAGGCTGAGACAGCTCTTTCCTACTTGTCAGAGATTATGATCCTGAATACAGATGATAAGAACGTTAGCTGAATATTTGTAGGAATGAAGTTCATGAGGAGACATAAAGTACAGAAAGGACGGACTATAGCTCAGTGTTGTGAAGTAACTTGTCCTGCTGAGTGATTAGGACAGGTTTTGTGCGCACTAATAGGATGGCGGCCATTTTATTTCCCCTGATGATTGCTCCCTAGAAAAAAAGAGCCATTATAACTAATGAAAGGTATTTGGGAATATATTTATAATAAAGTAATATTTAAGTATTTTCATTTTCTTAATTCCCGGAGAACCCCTTTAAGTACTGATTGGTTCTGCCCCCTTTAATTTAATCCCCTTTGTTAAATACTCTTATTAGTTTACAAATGTTCCTTGTAATGAAGTGGGTAAGAGATGGTACCCATCCCCCATTGTGCTTTTAAGAACACATTCTTGAGTGATCTCAGAGACATGCGTGATGCACACTGGAGGAGGGGCTGATGAGAATAAGTGTGCTCTGCATTAACAAATTAATTGGGATTCAACCAGGCACTTCATCCTAGGTAGGATATAAGTATTGTTTGCCCTATCTCTTGTACACCCTGGGGTATCGGTCATGTGTTATAACGTGGTAGACAGCCATGTGTTATAGCATGGCAACAGGATCCCTACCCCATATTTAGGTTAGTGATGATCCTAGGTAGGATATAAGTATTGTTTGCCCTATCTCTTGTACACCCTGGGGTGTCGGTCATGTGTTATAACATGGTAGGCAGCCATGTGTTATAGCATGGCCGACCGGATCGCTACCCCATATTTAGGCTAGTGATGATTATTTACATTTTACTATTCTGTATGTAATTTCACAGTTTTATCTTATATTTAATCACTTAGTAAATATATTTAGTCACTAAGCCTGTATAAGCTTATTCATTCTCAAATCTGTTCACGTTACGTTACATGTGGAAAGCTTGGCACAAAGCCCACACAAGTCAGAACTTTTTGGGGAGTAATATTTCTGACCTTTTGATGGCAGAAAACTGGGAAAACTGCTTTACTTAATGTGCTCCTTGGTTCATAACAGTTAGTACACTTTATCAACATACATTATACATATCAGGGGGCTTTCACTTACAGTATGTGTGGAGATCCAATGTAGTTGCATCAGATCAGTTGGCAGGTCTGGTGTCATGCCCCATTTGAATGGAAAACCCAAGGGAACAGAAAGTGAAGCGCATCCAGCTTTTGGCATCCATGTTCCTATCTGGGGGTGTCTCTGAACCAACAGACTTCTGTGAACACATCTTTACATAATAGAGATCTTTTAAACCTTTGCTGTTCCAGGCTTGGAATAAAGTGTACCTTCTCAATTAACCAATTATATATATGCTGATATATTTTTTTTATGTATGGAAGTTTGCCATTTGAACTAGAGCAAAGACTGTACACCACATAAATAAAGGATTGTTTCACTTTTATAAGCTTCAGGTCAAAGACTTTAAAATTACCAATAATGACACATCTCTTATACAAGTTGTCTTGTTTTGTCATTCTCCTCATGTCCAAAATGTTGCTCCACTTGCTTTGGGGTTGTCCTGGTAGTATCAAGACAGTAGTAGCAGTATCAACAGACTAAAGCCTCATTCACACGTCAGTGTTTTGGTCAGTGATATCGTCAATGTTTGTGGGCCAAAACCAGGATTGGAGCTACACAGAGATAAGGTATAAGGGAAAGATCTGCACCTGTTCTGTGTGGTTTTGGCTCACAATCACTGATGGAAATCACTGACCAAAATACTGATGTGTGAATGAGGCATAAAGTGGCCATGAATGTTGAGTGAAACTGTCAGTATTAGTGTTACTGGCCAACCATTAACAGGGGTGGACTGGGCACTTAACCTCTTAACAGTCAAATTAACATTGGAAAAAACCCTCCCAAAAATGTTACTTTTTTATTGTAGATTTTTAATATGTGTCTGAAGTAAATCTTGTTGGCACACAACAGGGGAACACAATTGCATTTTTAACCTCTAGATAGTGACATAATTAATTTTAGACTTAAAGACCAGTAACATTTTCCCCCTTTGTGTTCCAGCAGTGATAACTTTCTAATTTTTTTCTTCTAAAATTTTATTTTTATTTTGTGGGATTAGTTGTAGTTTTTTTTTAGGAACCATTTTGAGGTGTGTATATAGTGTATTAAATAACTTTAATGTTATTTCTAGAGGTAAAGAAAAAAAAACACAGCAATTTTAACATTATTCTGTGGAATTTACTTATGGCATTCACTGTGTGGTTTAAATAATATGGCTTTGGGGCGTGGCTAGGCTGCTGGAGGAGATGGCCGCTTAACTGGGGAGCTCCCGGCATACAGCGACAGGGACATACCCACAGAAGATGGGGAAAACAAAGAGGGTACTCCCCAGGATCGCAAACAACCTGGATTACTATTTTGACAAAGATCGGGGGAAAGATGGCGCCGACGCGCCGGCCAAGCAGCAAGTCACCCCGCTCAGGCTCCCCAGCCTCAGTCTCTGAACCGCGGCTCTCACCGAGCTTATTTGAACCCTCCCAACCCCTGACACCGGAGGACATTAGGGCGTCGCATGAGGGGAATTAAAGAAGCAAAGATGGCGGATATGTGAGGAGAAGCAGTGTTCCTTCCATACACTGCTCGCAGACACAGGGGCCAAACCTAGGAGCACAAGATATGAGCCACGTTGGGGCTGTTGCAGTTAACCGTTCACTTGCCACACAGCGGCCTGACTCAATTACAGATTTTCCCACCACAGATAAAGTGGAGTCAGAGGCCACCATTAAAAGCATGCTTGTAGATTATGTCACATCTCAGAATAATGTCATAGATGCACATAATGATATGGCGGACGAAGTGGAAGCGCTAAAGGCCAAAATAGCAGCCATGGAAGCCCGCTCCCGCCGCAATAATATAAAGTTTAGAGGTATACCAGAAACAGTGTCAACTAGTGAGCTCCAGCCATATCTCCACAAGCTATTTTCGGTGCTCATACCAGATATTACCTCTCATGATTTGATAATTGACAGAGCACACAGAGTGCCAAAACCGCAATTTCTTGATAAGGAGGTTCCCCGATACACTTTGGCCAGAATAATTTTTTTCCATACAAAAGAGGCCTTGATGGCAGTGGCGCGCAAGTGCAAAAACCTACCTCCCCTCTTTTAATCGGTTGAGTTATTTACTGATCTATCAGCAGCAACACTTCGCCGAAGAAGATCTTTCATCCCTATAACAGCAACACTATGGAGCCATAACATTGTATACAGGTGGGGTTACCCACTAAAACTGCTTATTACTGCAGAAGGGACATTGCATGTGGTTAAGTCCTTTTGAAGAAGGAAAACAACTCCTACACGATTGGAAACTCTGCATGGAACCGTAGAAAGAAAAGAGAAACCTTTCCCAACCACCGTTACATAAAGAATGGAACACTGTATCTCAAAGCAATACCCGCAAGAGATGATCCCTTTCTAGCTACCAATATGCCGGAACACCTTGAATGGCCGTGTTACACTCTGGTAACTATATGGAACTTTTCCCCCCAAGTTACCGTAGGCCGCATTAGGCCGCATGGACATTCCTTTACCTGTTGCTTGTTTATGTTGATGTTAAAAGGGTTCTACAGTTTGTTTTAACTGATCTATCCTCTGCCGATCAGATGTTCAGCCTTCTCATGGTTTACCGCTGGCCCAGTGACGTCACGACTAGTATCACTGGCCTGGGCGCGGCTAAGCTCCATTCAAGTGTACGGAGCTTAGCCGCGCCTAGGCCAGTTGATACTAGTCATGACGTCACTGGGCCAGCGGTAAACAGTGAGAAGGCCGTGGCACTGCTGGAGCGCCACTGCCTTCTCAAACAGCTGATCGGCGGGGGTCCTTGGTGTCGGACCCCCGCCGATCAGATGCTGATGATCTATCCAGAGGATAGATCATCAGTTAAAACAAACCGTAGAACCCCTTTAATTTTATCAGTTTATTCCTTACTACAGCTCTCCTGGAGGTGTCGCAATGCCAACACTGTTTCTGAGGGTTAGATGGAGATTCAATTTATGTCACTAAATGTGAAGGGGTTAAACAACCCTCAAAAGAGAGCCTATGCTTGGAGGGAAGCGTTAGCTTCAAAATCGGATGTCTTCTGTGTGCAAGAGTCACATTTGTTGCAAACAGACGCCTACCGTGTAAAGCATCACCTCTTTCCAACGATAGTGCATGCACACAACAACAAAAAAGCAAAAGGGATCTTTATTGCTGTACTAAATACGTTATATTGACCGTAAAGGTAGATACATTATCTTGGTATGCTCGATCAACAAAATAGTATATACCCTAGTAAACGTCTATGCCCCTAATGCACATCAACTGAATTTCCTGCGAATAGTCATAAAGAAGGGGGATTTCAATACAGTAGTGGACCCAACAATTGAGTCTACAAACCCTTGTCGTAGAATAGAGAAAGGCTTGTCCTCGGTGCTACACACAGAGGGACTCTTTGATATCTGGCGGGCGCAACACAGTACAGAAAGTGACTACACTTATTTTTCCCCTACACATGTGTCCTACTCGCATTTAGACCTGTTTTTGGTGGATCGCGATACCCTATTTCAGTCGCTGTCCACCGCTGTCTCATACAATGGTCAGACCATGCCCCGATAACCTTAACTATAAAGGAACAATCCCAAACAAAAAGGGCTCCAGTATGAAGAAATAATACTTTTATAATGAGTCACAAAAAATACTCTCAAGAAATAAAAGAGGCCATAGAAGAATACTTGAAATTTAATACAGACCCATACATAGTTTGGCAAGTGCATAAAGCATATATTAGGGGTCTCATGATTAAAATTGGCCATCAGGAGAAAAAAAAAGCAAGAGAGAAAAACATGAATGATATAGTAACCAAAATAGCCTCCCTGGAACAACTTAACAAACAGCAGCCAATGAGGGAACGAATAGCTGAAATTGCAACAGAGAGAGAGAAATTACATAATCTTTTCTCATTTAACTATGAGAAGGCCTTATCTCGTACAAAAGCCAGATATTATTTACAAGGCAACAAGGCTGGTAGACTGCTAGCTGCAAAGCTGAAAACAACACAAGCCAGATCCCAGATCTCCCATATTACACCCCCAAACCCAAGGGAAACTTACAGATCCTAGAGATATAGTGGATCAGTTCAGGTCATATTACGAGCAACTTTATAACCTAGAAGACCAAATTCCATTACCCGAATCATTCCCCACGTTAGTTCATGACTTTTTAACTAATGCAAACCTTCCCTCTCTCTCCGAGACCCAGCTAGCAGATCTCAACAAGCCCACCACGGAAGAGGAGATTGAGAAGGTGATCAAATCCCTACCAGCTGGAAAGTTCCCAGGCCCTAACGGCCTGTCAGGTGAATACTACAAACAATTTTCTAAAACAATTCTTCCCTACCTGTCCTCTATATACCAAAGAGCGGCAACAGATATTCCCTTTCCAATAGAGATGCAAACAGCACTTATGATAACTCTCCCTAAACCAGGTAAACCAGATAACGTCCCGCAGAACTTTCGGCCCATATCACTGCTCAATGCGGATATAAAACTGTTTTCTAAATTAATTGCAAATCGTCTGGCCCCAATATTGCCCTCTCTAATTAATATTGATCAAACAGGCTTTGTCAAAGGCCGTTAAGCTGCTGATAATACTAGAAGACTATTAAATATCTTTAACTATGCAGAAATGAGGAAAATTCCCCTACTTGCCATAACCTTAGACGCAGAGAAGGCTTTCGACAGACTTCGTTGGTCATTTGCCTTCTCAGTCCTGGATAACATTGGATTCCAGGGCCAAATTAAAAATACCATCTCTAGTCTTTATGCGAATCCTTCCGCTCAGGTATATGCTAATGGGGTCTTATCCCATAGGTTTAATATAACGAATGGATCACGTCAGGGATGTTCATTATCTCCACTAATTTTCATTTTAGCCTTAGAGCCTTTAGCGCAACATATCAGGAACACGGCAACAATAGGAAGAATAAATATTGGCCAGTGCATTTCTAAGATTGCTCTATATGCAGACGACATTATACTTACCTTGACAAACCAAGGGGAATCTCTGCAAAAGGCCATGGCACTCATTTCGCAATTTGGAACTCTATCTTACTATAAAATGAATGAATCCAAGTCACAGGCCTTGCCAATACAGATAAGTGTAGACAATCTACAAATCCTCAAATCCAGGTATCAGTTAGACTGGCAGGACTCTAGTATTTTGTATCTGGGAATAAACCTTACGTACCCAATGTCACTTTTATACAAAGAAAACTACTTACCATTACTAAATACCATACAAAAGGATTTTAATGGGTTTGCCACGAAAGAGATGTCATGGGTGGGCAGGGTGTCGTCTTTTCAAATGATGACTCTTCCAAAGCAGATATACATTTTCCGCACCCTGCCTATCCAAGTTCCGAACTCCTTTTTCAATAAAGCCCAGACCCTTCTAAATAGATATATTTGGAATAGGAAAACACCCAGGATAGCGAACTCCATTTTGATTAGGATGAAAAGAGCAGGTGGTGTAGGCTTATCATCAATCAATGACTACTATAGAGCAATAGGTCCGTCTTTTCTGAGAGAGTGGTGGATGGAGGAAAATCAGAAGCCTTGGGTGCGGATAGAGAGTTGTGGTGGGCAGGAGCTCCTTGAGGGATTTCCTGATCAGCTCTATTTGGAGAAAAGAGGTCCCAAACACGACCCTGCACACGATACAGCACGATTCACACTGGAAACCTGCATTGCCTCCAAAACACCTCATGATACTTCAGTGTTGGAGAGGAGCATAGGGGATGCAAATTTGTCAAGGAGGCATGGGACAGGGCTGAGGGATGTGTCACAATTGATGGAGGGGAACTCAGTTAAGCCTTTTGAAACGATTTGAACAACTTTCTCTTTACCACATAAGGAATTTTATAACTATTTGAGAATACGACACTTCCTGAATCAAACCCTTCTTTCCCCACCTAAGATTAACTTAAATGTAATACACAGGTTTGGGCAAATCCATACTCAATCCACTAACAGTACTAAATTGATTTATAGTATTCTTGGGGACAAAAACATGTTCTTCAAAATTCCATCTATCCTGGCATGGGAAGCAGACCTCCACCAGGAATTTTCAGAAGAATGGGTTAAAGCTTTAGCCTTCTTCTCCTCCGCATTTAAATGTACTACACATTATGAGGCTGGGGTGAAGACACTCCTTCGTTGGTACTTCACTCCTAGCAGACTAAGTAAAATATACCCAGGGGCGTCAGCCTGTTGTTGGAGACAATGCGGCCAAACAGGCACCTTGTTACATATCTTATGAAGTTGTCCGAAGTTACGTTCCTATATACAATAATTTTGGATTTATACAACGAGAAAATTAGCCTGTGCCTAGCTCTGGCATTACTATTTATGAATGTCCACCAATCTCCGACCTCAATAAGACGACTAATTGGCCATATAGTGTTAAAGGGAACCTGTCACCGGGATTTTGTGTATAGAGCTGAGGACATGGGTTGCTAGATGGCCGGTAGCACATCCGCAATACCCAGTCCCCATAGCTCTCTGTGCTTTTATTGTGCAAAAAAACCCACTATTTGATACATATGCAAATTAACCTGAGATGAGTCCTGTCCCTGAGATGAGTCAGGTACAGGACTTATCCCAGGTAAATTTGCATATGTATTAAATCGTTTTTTTTTTACACAATAAAAGCACACAGAGCTATGGGGACTGGGTATTGCGGATGTGCTAGCGGCCATCTAGCAACCCATGTCCTCAGCTGTATACACAAAATCCTGGTGACAGGTTCATTTTAAGTGCCAAATTGGTGATCACTCGCCACTGGAAAGAGTTGGCTCCCCCAAAGTTAGAAGAAGTATACAGAACCCTTAATTTGACATGCTAATATGAACACGTTACCAGACACATTAATAAATAGAGGTAAGGTGGAGAGTGTGCAGGGACCATGGCTGAAACACCCTGGATATAAAAACTGAAACCCAAACAGTGGAGACATACTGTTATTACCAAAATGAAACAAGCACACTGACAAGGAGAGAGTTGGTTATACTGTTATACTTTATTGTTCTCATTTTATATTTATTTTGTGGACATTTTGAAGACATCTGAACATACTTGAAGTTAATGGCTGAGCTCCACGTTTGGTAGCATCCATACGGATGCCATGGAGCTTGACCCTGGGCTAACTGACATTTGTGATAAATCGCTACTCCCTATGGTGTTCATGGGAAGTTTTGTTTTTTGAGGCTTAAATTGTACAACAATGTAATACTGTGGCTACGTCCACTGAAATGTTGTTTGTTCTCTTTGTTACTGGAAAACAAAACCAATAAAAAAAGATTGAGAAAAAATAAATATGGCTTTATTATGTGGGTCAGTACAATTAAAATAATGACAAATTTCTGTATATTTTTTATTTTTCTCTCCTGCAGGCTGTCAACTCCTCAACTGCCTACCCTACCCACCTCCTCCAGACTGAAAGGAAGGGGTGGGTCCTTTAGCTGCTGATATTGCTGGATAGGTAGCAGTTAGACTTATGCACTTTGTATAATATGAAAGCTGACATTCCAAGCTTTCAAACATTGCCAGTTCACAGCATTATCTTCACTACATGGGAAGACATCACTATTAGAATTTGGTATGCAGTGAATGCAGCTGAAAGTGAAAGTAAAAGCAGGTTTTACAGCATTCATTCCCAATTTGATTTATAACTGTGATAGCTCCTGCTTGTGTTGTGCCGATGCTGTCATACTGGTATGGCCTGATTTCAAACAAGACCCATGTCTCTAGCTGCTACCAATCCAGAGATATGAGCAGATAAAGCAGCCCCCATTCCCCTTCTGCCCAAGCTGGGCTCGGGCAGAACAGCCATGTGCTTTTCCCAAAGCCCAAGCTGAACTGCAGTAAAACTGTTAGCTGGTTAAAGTGGCCTTTGAAAAAACTTATATTGTAGGCTGGTCCAAATTGACAGAAGGTGGGTAACACAAGTAGATAAGGGCCAATGCAAATAGGCAGGGTCAGCAATACCAGCAGAACAAAATACTACAATACAGCACAAGTTATAGGGGTAAGAATATGGTCATGCAAAGAAACAATTTCTTTTTCCAAAGTTTTTTTTTTTCAGTATTAAAACAAGAAAAACTATACATGTGGGGTATCGTTGTAATCATACTGACCCAGAGAATGAAAGCAACAGGTCAGTTTTACCACAAAGGAAATGCTGTAAATCCAAACCCATAAAACTGTGGCAGAATTGTGTGTTTTTTTTATTTTTTTTATTCCACCTCATTTGAAATGTTCTTCCTGCTTCCCACTACACTGTATGCAACTGTAAATGATGCAACTTGTCTCACAAAAAACAAGCCCTCATATGGCTATGTAAATAGAAAAATAAAAAAATATGGCTTTGGGAAGACTGGGAGTAAAAAACTAAAATAAAAAAAGGGAAAATTTCCCGGTCATTAAAGGGCTTCCTGTCAGCCCACTAAACCGTTTTTTTTTGTTTTTGTTTACTAATAATCCCTATACTGCGAGCTCTGCATACATAAGTTAAATAATCATTTTGGTTCAGTAGAATTTGATAAAAAGCTATTTTTAAAATATGCTAATTACCTTGCTACCAGCAAGTAGGGCGGCTACTTGCTGGTAGCAGCCGCATCCTCCGATCCTAATGACGCCCCCTCCGCATTGTGATTGACAGGGCCAGGGAACGGAATCGTTCTCTGCTGGCCCTGCCTGTTAGCATTCAAAATCTGGCGCCTGCGCCGCGGCCGTACCTATCTTCAATCTGCGCAGGCGCACTGAGAGGCGGCCACTCGCTCGGCCGCTCCATCCTCAATGCGCCTGCGCCGATGACGTCACATCTACACCCGGCACAGGCGCATTGAGGAGCGAGCGGCCGCCTCTCAGTGCGCCTGCGCAGATTGAAGATAGGTACGGCCGCGGCGCAGGCGCCAGATTTTTAATGCTAACAGGCAGGGCCAGCAGAGAACGATTCCCTTCCCTGGCCCTGTCAATCACAATGCGGAGGGGGCGTCATTAGGATCGGAGGATGCGGCTGCTACCAGCAAGTAGCCGCCCTACTTGCTGGTAGCAAGGTAATTTGCATATTTTAAAAATAGCTTTTTATCAAATTCTACTGAACCAAAATGATTATTTAACTTATGTATGCAGAGCTCGCAGTATAGGGATTATTAGTAAACAAAAAAAACGGTTTAGTGGGCTGACAGAAGCCCTTTAAGGGAGTAATAGTAGGTAAGTACCTGATGCTCCGATCATTAATTAACACAGAAAATGTCAGATCATTGTGTACTTGGTCAATAGGAATTCTCAGGTAGCCACCTGGGTATCGGCCCACCAGGAAGTTTCCCAGTCAGGTCTATGGCCAGTCCACCCCTGAATGTATCTGGAGTTGTTCTGATTCTTTTCTGATTGTAGATGTCAGAGGAGATAAAGATATATACAGTTAGATTTGAACATGCCAAATGCTTTGTTCTCAGGGCAGAAAAACCACCACTAGAGCTGTCTGGCTCCAGTTTGTTCTCCTCACCTTATGGAGAATAGATGCATGCTTCATCACTTGTGCATGCGTGAGGGAAATCAGAACGAACTGTTTGGTCGACATCTAAGGTGAGGTGTAGGACCACCTTTAGTATGCATGGACATCCTGTCCACACGACTGCACAGGTAAAGCAACCTTCTAGTAAAAAAAAATAAAAAATTTAAAGAGGTTATCCAATTTCTCAACCCCCATCCCCCATGTGCCGGGCCCCTCACCGGTAATATACTTACCCTGCTACGCTCCTGGTTTCTGCACCGCCGCTGCTGCTTCTTCCTACACACGGATGAAAACACCCGTGTCGGGGGAAGGGGAGCAGCCAATGGCAGGCGGGGACGGGACTCCCTAGCGTCACCCGCAATGCTAGGGAGGCTCATCCCCATCCCCGCCTGCCATTGGCTGCTCCCCCTCCCGACATGGGTGTTTTCATCCACGTGCAGGGAGAAGCAGCATTGGCGGTGCGGGGACCAGGAGCAGTGCAGGGAGGGGGGTAAGGATATTACTGGTCAGGGGCCAGGCACATGTGGGGGGTTGAGAAATTGGAGAACAAACAGTTACCTGGTGACCTCCTTTTCATCTTCTCAGCTGCAGATCTGCAAGTTCCCATGCTCCTCTTCTGCCATCCAAGATCATCAGACAACATGATGCATACTATGCCTCCCACTCGTCCAGCCCTGCTCTTGGATTGGCCAACTACTGCTCACATGAGCAGTGCAGGCCAATCTGAGGGCAGTAAAAAATATTTTGGACTAACAAATACACAGTATGTACAAGGTAATCTAAGGGTCTATTCACACGTCCGTTGTTTCTTTCCTGATCTGTTCCGTTTTTTGCTGAACAGATCTGGACCAGATCTGGACCCATTCATTTTCAATGGGTCCTGAAAAAAAATCAGACATTGAGCTGTCCGTTTTTTTTCAGGACCCATTGAAAATGAATGGGTCCAGATCTGGTCCAGATCTGTTCAGCAAAAAACGGAACAGATCAGGAAAGAAACAACGGACGTGTGAATAAGGCCTGAGAAGCAGTGAGGCCATTTTGGCGGCGCATGGCATTTGGGGGATGTGAAGCTGAAAAGATAAAAAATAAAAAAATAAAATAAAAGGTTGGCAGGCAACTGTTCTGTTCGTTCCCCAGTTAATGTGAAATAGTTTTCTTGAACTGGAGGGTCGCTTTAAACTGATTACACACCGATGATATATTCTGGCAGAATGCCTAATTTTGATGCACGCTCTTGTTATGGTTTGTTTTTCCAGTACGGTTGCTTAAAAGAAAATGCCCTAATGCTTGAGCACTTTAATAAACATTTCATTATAACACATAGGGGTTCAATAGCAAAGATGTGAATGTAAAAAGGGATTGTAGAGCAGATTCCATAATGTCTAAAGGTTTTGTGATCAAAGTCACATTAACAGAACTAAAATGCATAGTAGTCATTTATGAGAGCATCAGACTTCATTGTACAAGAAAGTTGACGAACTGTCCATCACGATGAATACACCAAGGTAGATAGGTCCAGAGTAGCATTGAGTGCAAGGGAAAGTTCTTGTTCTAAAATTTTATGAAGAGATACGCCATCATGTAAATATACCCAACTTTGTCCAGTCCAGTCATATCTTTTAGGTCCACTAAAAAAGATAAAATAGTCAGAGATGGGTTTACAATTACTGGAGAAAGTTAACAGACATAACTTTCATGGTCACTGAAATTAAAAGGTTTATCTAGCAGGAAAAAAATATTTTCCTTGTGTCTAAAATGTTAACGGATTTGACCTAATGTCCCATCACTCTGATCTCACACTGCCAGGCCCAGTCCTAGCACATCCACCTTCTGCTTATCTTCAGCACAGGACAACTTTCCTGTGGAGGCACATGACCAGTGATGTGTGTGAAGGGGGCTGGCTGCAAAGCTCCCCTTTCTGTCTATGCTTCAACTGTATTAGAAAAGGGGGCTTGCTTAGCTACCGAAATGAGCCAGTCAGCAAACCCCCTGCACACACATCACTGGTGATGTGCCTACTAATCAAGTGGATCGGTCAGGACCCAATCCCAATCATTTAACATTTTCCACAGAAGGGAAATATTTTATTCCTGTTGGACATCCCATTTACTTGAAATTCGGGCCTTGGAGAGAACAGGACAGGGAAGCCCCACCTATGAAGCCAGGCGCAGTTACTGAAGAACATGTGCTTGAATGAGGGGATGGAAACCAGATACGTCAAAAAAGGCTGCAACTGTTGTAAAAGGTTTCTTGACTGGAAAATGTTTGTAGAGGAATTATGCATTAATTCTATGAATGTCCATCTTATTCTTTATGAAAAATGGATGCTTAGGTACAAGCTAGTGTACAACATGTGCTGTTCCAGTGTGTCATAAGGACACGGTGTTGAGTACAATATGCAGTTAGAATCCACTGGGCAATGTCATTACAGTCCTGCCTGGTTGCCATATTGATATGCAAAGCACAGGCCTCAGCTGCATCATATGGGAGATCTGTGGAACGGCCAAGATTCACTAAGGCAGTCTACAGATTCTGACCTATTTCTGAGGTGACAAAAAAGCCTCAAAGAATGACTAAACCTGCAAGAGTGACTAGAGCCTAAAGCTTACAACAGAAGAGGACTTGTCAGACCTTGTGTTACCATGATATGGAAATTGTTCTATTCCCACACTGTGCAGTTACTGATACTGCAGAATTACTAACATACTGGTAAATGGCCTTGTGAATATACAGCTGATGTTTAGTAACACGAGATCCCTGAATTAAAATATAAGTGGATGAAAAGCCAAGAAGATCAGAAAGAATATCTAATGTATCTGCACTTACCTCTTGGGAGATGACAACCAGATCTGTTTGTTTGGTGTCTGCTTATTGATTACATAAGTTCCAATGTTCCCTCCGACTTTAACTGTTAGGACCCCATTCTGGCAATGCAAGCAAAATAAAAACTGCCATTAGAAATCCTATAGTACGTATTATAAATATCAGGGTATCCTGTTGGTTATGTCAAAACAATCAACTGCTGATGCCAAGACCCCTTGATGTATTGTCCAGGTCTATTATTAATTAACTTATCTCTATAACCATAAGTCTTTAAAGGGTTAAGAAAAAAAAGAGGTCCCAGGGGCTGCAAAAAATAAGTCAACTTATACTTACCTAGCTGATCCCCTGCTGAGCTCCACTTCCTGCTCCTGTCTCAACATGGCTGTGAAGACTGCTTAACCAATAAGGCAGGTCATTACTGCAGCCAGTGATTGGGTGAGCAGCATTCACAGCTATTTCCTGTTGTGTAGAGACAGGAGCAGGGTGTGGAGTACACTGGGGACCCAAGTACCATTGGACGAGCAGTAGTGGGAATGGGTATAAGAAGTTTTAATTCACTTATTTTTGTACAGAATATGCAGCCCCTGGGACAGCTGTTTTCTTGCATTAGTATACCCGTTAAGTGGAAATTCAGTTTCTGATATGTCAGATACAGCCAAGAATGAGTTCGGATAGAACAGGTATTTTATTCTTTCCCACTTAAACATGCCACAATTGGTCAAACGTATCATTCTACTTAAACAAACTTAATAATGGGACTCCTTAACGCTGAAAGGTATCAGCTCAAGGAGAAATAGCCCACTTATGCCCATCTTTCACGACTCTTCTTTTCCACCTAGTGTCAGACGGAACTCTTTCCTTGGTCTTAAGGCAGAGGATGACCCTCACTTTCATCATCTTGTGTCAGGATCCCTATTGCCCTCATTTCAGTATTTTTCTGCCAGGCAAGCCTCTATGCGACCATCTTGGTTATATTTCTTCTGAAGGGGAACAGTGCTCTTTCAGCTCTTCTGCTTCTGAGATGGAGAAGTTATTTTTATTGTCGTCCCCCCCCGACACATACGGCCTCTCTCATTTATCAGAATCTGCTTCATTTCAGCTTGGGAGCAAGAATTGGGCACTACCATACAGCCTAGGGAGTGGTAAAAAGGTTAGGTTGCATGAAGTTTTCTCCACTGTACCATAGACATGTGTGTGTTTTGCGGGCAGGACAAGGGTACAATGTTACATATGTGGTGGGGATGTTTCTTGATTAAGCCTTTTTGGGATAAAGTTCTAACAATTTACAGTGCAATTTCTCAGAAATCAGTCAATAATTCTCCTCAAGTAGTGCTCCTTTCCATCCTACCCAGGTCAATCGCTACTCAGAAGAAAACCCTTCTACGATTCTGTGTTTCAGCAGCCAAGACAGTAATACACGACACATGTCCCTTCCATGTTGGAGTGGTATCAAAAGATATTGCACATCAGTCGGATGGAAGAGATTTCTTCAGAGGCTCTTCACTTGAACAGACAGAAGTCCGTGGGCTGGCATCGGATGCATGATTATGTAAGGGTGTCATATTGATCTCTAGTACATGGCTAAACAGCAGTGTCTACACTATTCAAATATTTAAAAAGAAATTCCGGCACAGTGTACACCATAACTAAAAACAATAAAAACAAGCAATTCGATATTTTTTGGTTAACATGTCCTCCCAAAAATTAAATAACAGTGATCAAAAAGTGATTGCACCCCAAAAATGGTACAAAAAAACCCCAAAAAAACCCACAAGCTTCAGCTCTTCAGGCAGGAATATAAAAAAAAGTTATAAAGTCAGAAAATGGCGATACAAAGACAACTTGTTTTATTCAACGGTTTTATTTTAAGTAGTTGGGGGGGAAGGGGATGAGGGTGGTTGGGTGTAAAAAAAATTGCCTGTGGGGCCTAGTTAGTTCTAGCTACACCCCTGAATAGAAGATGAATTTGACAGGGTTTCCTATTCAAGATGGAATCTGACAACAAACCTTATAACGTACATAACCTACTTTTAATTTCTATGTTGCTAATAATGCATTGGATTAGAAATAAACTGGGACACCAGGAAACAAAACTAAATGATCAACTTCTAATGATGTCCAGAAAGACAAAGAAACTGCAGTAAGGAGCATAGACGACACTTAAATTACCGACTACAGTTCATCTAATAAGTAACCATAAAGTGCTGCACTTAAAGGAAGCAAGAGTGACTCCAGACCTGACATTAATAACACAATGGCTTCTCTGTTCAGAAGAAGCTTGCCCATGGTTATTAACTATTTAATGCTGAGCTTTTATCCCGTGACTGAAGATGATTATGTAACACAGAGCTTTGGAAAAACCTGCTCGGTTAGCAGCCTTTACTGCGGTATGGGGATGAACAATCCTTACTACCATAAATCTACATGCAGATTCACAGGGGGAGATTTAGCAAAACTGGTGTTAAGGAAAACTGACATAGTTGCCCATAGCAACCAATCAGATTTCACCTTTTTTTCAGAGCTCCTTTAGAAACTGTTAGGTGGAATCATCAGGTGAATTAATGGTTGTTTCTGGGCAGCAGATCGTGTGTGAACAGCATGAATCTGTATGAGGACGAGCGACAGCAGTAGCCATCACTCAGCTCCATGCAGAGGAGGAGATTGCTGCGTGTAAATGTAGCTCTTCACCTCCACTGACGAGTGTGCAGTTATCAGGAAGGAAGGGTCCATTCCCGATAATTGCCTGCTCTGTGTGGCAGTGTAAATGCACCATAACATATGCACATACATACGCTCTATGTGCATCTCTAATAGTCTGCCAAGCCTACTTAACACAGCTATTGTAAAAGAAATACTACATATAGATACAAACCATATTGTGGTCAAAATGATGCAGCTTTGAAGCTCTCTGAAGGAAGCGTCTAAGTTTATCTGCAGCTACTTGTATAGTTGGGCTACAGCAGCACCTAGTGAAAAACTGACCTACTGCAACGTAGGTTCTGAAAAAGATCACTCAATTGTGGACAGCGATTTCTCCCATACTCTTCACAAGGAGTTTCTACGACAGCCGATGTGTGCATTATAATGTGCCCCTTTCTGGAATTGGAGTTCTGTGCCCTCTATAAATGCACTTCGTCTGCAGCTTCATGCTTTTATGTGGTCGTGGAACTCCTTGGTGACTTCTAATATCCCATATGCTATGCATTATGTACATCATTTATTCCATAAAGTCTCTACAGTGGAGATGAAACTCTGCTTCTAAATCTTCGAGGCAATAGAAGATTTTCATCAGCTCCTCCTGCTCTGATGGGAAATGCTAAACTGAATGTGGTAAGTATATAAACTTCAAATGTAAGTACAGACTTCAAATGCAGACAAACCCCTTAGATACTAATCTGAAAGCTGAGCGATATAGCTTCTAAAACCCCCTGGCATCGACTGCGCCCCCGATAATAGAGTAAGATACAGCACATACCCCAAAGGAAACATCATAATCACTTGGTGTGAATGGCTGATCACCTAGATCCTCAAAGAACTCCGCGAGGGAATACAACGTATCTGCAGCCAACCTCTCATAGGTAGTTTCATCTAAAGTACTGTTAATAAAAAAAAGTACATGTTCAGTACAAACACCAAACAATCCATCCATGCAGCATGTAAAAGAACCTTAACCACTTCCAAGCAGGCCATTTACCCACCTTCCTGACCAGGCATATTTTCTGTATTTTCAGTAAAAGCGACTTTGAAGGCTTATTTTTACACGTTTGGTTTGCAAATCATTTTTGTGCCTTTTTTCAGTGATACATGGGGCCTTATTTTTGCCGTTTTTATTTTCCATAACCAGAAAAAAAGGGGGGGGGGGGGGGGGGGAATTAAGTTTCTTGCTTTAAAATTTTTTTTTGTTAATAGCAAAACTTGCAACTAAAATACACTGCTCAAAAAAATAAAGGGAACACTTAAACAACACAATGTAACTCCAAGTCAATCACACTTCTGTGAAATCAAACTGTCCACTTAGGAAGCAACACTGAGTGACAATCAATTTTACATGCTGTTGTGCAAATGGGATAGACAACAGGTGGAAATTATAGGCAATTAGCAAGACACCCCCAATAAAGGAGTGGTTCTGCAGGTGGTGACACAGACCACTTCTCAGTTCCTATGATTCCTGTCTGATGTTTTGGTCACTTTTGAATGCTGGTGGTGCTTTCACTCTAGTGGTAGCATGAGACGGAGTCTACAACCCACACAAGTGGCTCAGGTAGTGCAGCTTATCCAGGATGGCACATCAATGCGAACTGTGGCAAGAAGGTTTGCTGTGTCTGTCAGCATAGTGTCCAGAGCATGGAGGCGCTACCAGGAGACAGGCCAGTACATCAGGAGACATGGAGGAGGGCAACAACCCAGCAGCAGGACCGCTACCTCCGCCTTTGGGCAAGGAGGAACAGGAGGAGCACTGCCAGAGCCTTGCAAAATGACCTCCAGCAGGCCACAAATGTGCATGTGTCTGCTCAAACGGTCAGAAACAGACTCCATGAGGGTGATATGAGGCCCGACGTCCACAGGTGGGAGTTGTGCTTACAGCCCAACACCGTGCAGGACGTTTGGCATTTGCCAGAGAACACCAAGATTGGCAAATTCGCTACTGGCGCCCTGTGCTCTTCACAGATGAAAGCAGGTTCACACTGAGCACATGTGACAGACGTGACAGAGTCTGGAGACACGTGGAGAACGTTCTGCTGCCTGCAAAATCCTCCAGTATGACCGGTTTGGCATTGGGTCAGTAATGGTGTAGGGTGGCATTTCTTTGGAGGTAGCCTGACTGCTATTAGGTACCGAGATGAGATCCTCAGACCCCTTGTGAGACCATAGGCTGGTGCGGTTGGCCCTGGGTTCCTCCTAATGCAAGACAATGCTAGACCTCATGTGGCTGGAGTGTGTCAGCAGTTCCTGCAAGACGAAGGCATTGATACTATGGACTGGCCCGCCTGTTCCCCAGACCTGAATCCAATTGAGCACATCTGGGACATCATGTCTCGCTCTATCCACCAACGTCACGTTGCACCACAGACTGTCCAGGAGATGGCAGATGCTTTAGTCCAGGTCTGGGAGGAGATCCCTCAGGAGACCGTCCGCCACCTCATCAGGAGCATGCACAGGCGTTGTAGGGAGGTCATACAGGCACGTGGAGGCCACACACACTACTGAGCCTCATTTTGACTTGTTTTAAGGACATTACATCGAAGTTGGATCAGCCTGTAGTGTGTTTTTCCACTTTAATTTTGAGTGTGACTCCAAATCCAGACCTCCATGGGTTGAAAAATTTGATTTCCATTTTTAAATTTTTGTGTGATTTTGTTGTCAGCACATTCAACTATGTAAAGAACAAAGTATTTCAGAAGAATATTTAATTAACTCAGATCTAGGATCTGTTATTTTTGTGTTCCCTTTATTTTTTTGAGCAGTGTATATATTTTTTTATTATGTCCCCTTTCCATAACAGGAAATATGGGATGTATGATTTATGGTAGCAAATTATGTTTTAATTTTTTAATTTTACACTTTGTGTATACAAGACCTTTGTGAGGCATTTAAAAGGGTTTTCCAAAACATTTTTACTGATGCATCTGATCAGTGGGGGTTTGACACCCAGGACCCCCACTGATTAGCTGGTTCAGAAGGCTCTTTCAGTAGCGCTGCGTCGTTCCCACAGCTTTCATGCACAGCTCAGCCCCATTAAAATAAATGCGGCTGAGCTGCGATACCGAGCACAGAAGCTATAAAATGTATGGCACTGTGCTTTGTAAGCTGAGAGAAGGCAGAGGCGCTACTACGACCGCTGGTGCCTTTTCAAGCAGCTTATCGGCAGGGGTCCCAGGTGTCAACACCCACCATTCAAGATACTAATGACCTATCTTGAGGATAGGTCATCAGTTCAAAAATCTTGGAAAACCCCTTTAACATTACTTTTTTCACATGACTGCTGGGACTGGAGCAGGAAAAAGGATTGCCGCTTTCCGATCTCTATACACAGTGCTACAGTCAGGTCCATAAATATTGGGGACATCGCACAATTCTAACATTTTTGGCTCTATACACCACAATGGAGTTCACATGAAACAAACAAGATGTGCTTAAACTGCAGACTGTCAGCTTTAATTTGAGGGTATTTACATCGAAATCAGGTGAACGGTGTAGGAATTACAACAGTTTGCATATGTGCCTCCCACTTGTTAAGGGACCAAAAGTAATGGGACAATTGGCTTCTCAGCTGTTCCATGCCCAGGTGTGTGTTATTCCCTCATCCGAATTACAATGAGCAGATAAAAGGTCCAGAGTTCATTTCAAGTGTGCTATTTGCATTTGGTATCTGTTGCTGTCAACTCTCAAGATGAGATCCAAAGAGCTGTCACTATCAGTGAAGCAAGCCATCATTAGGCTGAAAAAAAAAAAAAACATCAGAGAGATAGCAAAAACATTAGGCGTGGCCAAAATAACTGTTTGGAACATTCTTAAAAAGAAGGAACGCACTGGTGAGCTCAGCATCACCAAAAGACCCGGAAGACCGCGGAAACAACTATGGTGGATGACCGAAGAATTCTTTCCCTGGTGAAGAAAACACCCTTCACAACAGTTGGCCAGATCAAGAACACTCTCCAGGAGGTAGGTGTATGTGTGTCAAAGTCAACAATCAAGAGAATACTTCACCAGAGTGAATACAGAGGGTTCACCACAAGATGTAAACTATTGGTGAGCCTCAAAAACAGGAAGGCCAGATTAGAGTTTGCCAAACGACATCTAAAAAAGCCTTCACAGTTCTGGAACAACATCCTATGGACAGATGAGACCAAGATCAACTTGTACCAGAGTGATGGGAAGAGAAGAGTATGGAGAAGGAAAGGAACTGCTCATGATCCTAAGCATACCACCTCATCAGTGAAGCATGGTGGTGGTAGTGTCATGGCGTGGGCATGTATGGCTGCCAATGGAACTGATTCTCTTGTATTTATTGATGATGTGACTGCTGACAAAAGCAGCAGGATGAATTCTGAAGTGTTTCGGGCAATATTATCTGCTCATATTCAGCCAAATGCTTCAGAACTCATTGGACGGTGCTTCACAGTGCAGATGGACAATGACCCAAAGCATACTGCAAAAGCAACCAAAGAGTTTTTTAAGGGAAAATAGTGGAATGTTATGCAATGGCCAAGTCTACCACCTGACCTGAATCCGATATAGCATGCATTTCACTTGCTGAAGACAAAACTGAAGGGAAAATGCCCCAAGAACAAGCAGGAACTGAAGACAGTTGCAGTAGAGGCCTGGCAGAGCATAACCAGGGATGAAACTCAGCATCTGGTGATGTCTATGCGTTCCAGACTTACAATTGACTGCAAAGGATTTGCAACCCAAGTATTAAAAAGTGAAAGTTTGATTTACGATTATTATTACGTCCCATTACTTTTGGCCCCTTAACAAGTGGGTGGCACATATGCAAACTGTTGTAATTTCTACACCGTTCACCTGATTTGGATGTAAATACCCTCAAATTAAAGCTGACAGTCTGCAGTTAAAGCACATCTTGTTCGTTTCATTTCAAATCCATTGTGGTGGTGTATAGAGCCAAAAATGTTAGAATTGTGTTGATGTCCCAATATTTATGGACCTCACTGTATTTCAGTGTTGTGTATAGAGCGATGGGAAAGGCAGGGGCAGTAAAAACAAAAGTCCCTGGCTTCTCTATGGGGAGTCCTGCTGTCACTGACAGCTGCCACCCTGCTCCTGCAGCTGCATGATTAGCATCTGCGCAGAGATGCAGTCAGGTCCATAAATATTGGGACATCGACACAATTGTAACATTTTTGGCTCTATACACCACCACAATGGATTAGAAATGAAACGAACAAGATGTGCTTTAACTGCAGACTGTCAGCCAGGGGCGGATTAAGTGCATGATAGGCCCGGGGCTGTCTACCCAACTTGGGCCCCTACCCCCTCCATTTTAGTTTAGTTTAGTTTGTTTCTTTTGTATGAAGAGGCTGCGGTGCTTCATGAGCGCCAGAGTCTCTTCTTAGGCCATATGACATCTTCAGACTAAAAAAAAAATACCCCAAATTGGGTCCTAAACTGAAAAATTTAGTCGCCAAATTTAAAATACATATAATTGTAATAAAAAAAGACATGGAGGAGAATACAGCACCACATACCTCTTACATCCAGTGACATCTCCTGTCATGTAGACCTTCTCTTTCCTCTTCTCCTCCATTTGACCCAGACCACCATGGCAAATTCTTTCAGCCGCATCACGTCTCTACAGTTTGTAACACAGACATGTTAGATTTCTCAATTTTTCCATCAACCTCCTCATCCTGGTGTCCCCACAGTGTCATCCTGCCACCCCCAATACTGTGCCTGTTGTGCTCCCCAATGCCCAAGGAACTATACTGCTGAAAAAATAGTGACCCTAATAGACATAATTGGGGTAATTTATCAAACTGGTGTAAAGTAGAACTGGATTTCCAAAAGAGCTGTCAAATATAAAAGGTGGAATCTGATTGGCTGCTATGGGCAACTAAGCCAGTTCTACTTTACACCAGTTTGATAAATTACTCCAAATGTTCCAATAGTGTCTACAGCAGCTATAATGTCCCCTAGAGTGCCCCCAGTAATAATAACACCCTATACTGTGCTCTAGGTAATAATCCCTGTATAGTGTCCCCAGAAATAATAGAATTGCCCCTACAATGCCTCCCCAATAGCAACACCCCCATATAGTAATTTCCACCACACTGCCCCCACATAGTAATTTTCCCCCACATAGCAATTTCCCCACACTGTTCCCACATAGCAATTTCCCCACACTGTTCCCACATAGCAATTTCCCCACACTGCCCCCACATAGTAATTTGCCCCCACACTGACCCATATAGTAATTTGCCCCCACACTGCCCCATATAGTAATTTGTCCCCACATAGCAATTTCCCCACACTGTCCCCACATAGCAATTACCCCCACACAATAGTTTCCCCCAAACTGCCCCATATAGAAATTTGCCCCCACATAGTATTCCCTCCCATAATAATTTGCCCCCCACACAGCAATTTGCCCCCACACTGCCCCATCTAGTAATTTGCCCCCACATAGTAGTCCCTCTCATAATAATTTGCCCCCACATAGTAATTTGCCCCCACATAGTAGTCCCTCCCATAATAATTTGCCCCAACACTGCCCCCACATAGCAATTTGCCCCCACACTGCCCCAACTAGTAATTTTCCCCCACATAGTAGTCCCTCTCATAATAATTTGCCCCCACATAGTAGTCCCTCCCATAATAATTTGCCCCCACACTGCCCCCACATAGCAATTTGCCCCCACACTGCCACCACTAGTAATTTGCCCCCACACTGCCCCAACTAGTAATTTGCCCCCACATCGTAGTCCCTCTAATAATAATTTGCCCCACATAGTAATTTGTCCCCACATAGTATTCCCTCCCATAATAATTTGGCCCCATACAGCCCCCACATTCCCCCCCCCCATGTACTCGATTTATCTTCCCTAATATGTCCTCCTGTGTGTCGTTCCCCCCCCCCCCCCCAAAGTAGGCACATGAAATAAAAAATGAACAAAAAATGAAAAGATAAATACTCACCTATGTCCAGGGCCAGGCGCTTGCTCGCAGAGGAAGGTGGGATGAGTCAGGCGCGTCACAGTGCTGCGTCCCGGCACAGGCGCGCGATGACGTCATCACGCACGCCTGCGCCGGGATTTCACTACCGCATAGGCCTCAGGCCTACAAGGCCTGAAGCCTATGGCGGTGATCGGCGACGGGACAGGGAGCTATGCGCTCCCGTGCCCCGCCGCAGTATGTGGGCGTTCGGGTCAGCATTGGGCCCCCCATCGGTGCTGGGCCCAGGGCTGCCGACCAGAACGTCCCTATTGTAATCCGCCACTGCTGTCAGCTTTAATTTGAGGGAATTTACATCCAAATCAGGTGAACAGTGTAGGAATTACAACAGTTTGCATATGTGCCTCCCACTTGTTAAGGGACAAAAAGTAATGGGACATAATAATAATCATAAATCAAACTTTCACTTTTTAAATACTTGGTTGCAAATCCTTTGCAGTCAATTACAGCCTGAAGTCTGGAACGCATAGACATCACCAGACGCTGGGTTTCATCCCTGGTGATGCTCTGCTAGGCCTCTACTGCAACGGTCTTCAGTTCCTGCTTGTTCTTGGGGCATTTTCCCTTAAGTTTTGTCTTCAGCAAGTGAAATGCATGCTCAATCGGATTCGGGTCAGGTGATTGATTTGGCCATTGCATAACATTCCACTTCTTTCCCTTAAAAAACTCTTTGGTTGCTTTTTCAGTATGCTTTGGGTCATTGTCCATCTGCACTGTGAAGCGCCGTCCAATGAGTTCTGAAGCATTTGGCTGAATATGAGCAGATATTGCCCGAAACACTTCAGAATTCATCCTACTGCCTTTGTCAGCAGTCGCATCATCAATAAATACAAGAGAACCAGTTCCATTGGCAGCCATACATGCCCACGCCATGACACTACAACCACCATGCTTTACTGATGAGGTTGTATGCTTAGGATCATGAGCAGTTCCTTTCCTTCTCCATACTCTTCTCTTCCCATCACTCTGGTACAGGTTGATCTTGGTCTCATCTGTCCATAGGATGTTGTTCCAGAACTGTGAAGGCTTTTTTAGATGTCGTTTGGCAAACTCTAATCTGGCCTTCCTGTTTTTGAGACTCACCAATGGTTTACATCTTGTGGTAAACAGTCTGTATTCACTCTGGTGAAGTCTTCTGATTGTTGACTTTGACACACATACACCTACCTCCTAGAGAGTGTTCTTGATCTGGCCAACTGTTGTGAAGGGTGTTTTCTTCACCAGGGAAAGAATTCTTCGGTCATCCACCACAGTTGTTTTCCGTAGTCTTCTGGGTCTTTTGGTGTTGCTGAGCTGACTGGTGCATTCCTTCTTTTTAAGAATGTTCCAAACAGTTGTTTTGGCCACACCTAATGTTTTTGCCATCTCTCTGATGGGTTTGTTTTGTTTTTTTCAGCCTAATGATGGCTTGCTTCACTGATAGTGACAGCTCTTTGGATTTCATCTTGAGAGTTGACAGCAACAGATTCCAAATACAAATAGCACACTTGAAATGAACTCTGGACCTTTTATCTGCTCATTGAAATTGGGATAATGAGGGAATAACACGCACCGGGCCATGGAACAGCTGAGAAGCCAATTGTCCCATTACTTTTGGTCCCTTAACTAGTGGGAGGAACATATGCAAACTGTTGTAATTCCTACACCGTTCACCTGATTTGGATGTAAATACCCTCAAATTAAAGCTGGCAGTCTACAGTTAAAGTACAACTTGTTCATTTCATTTCAAATCCATTGTGGTGGTGTATAGAGCCAAAAATGTTAGAATTGTGTAGATGTCCCAATATTTATGGACCTGACTTTATATGCCTGGATGTTTATAGTCTTTGGGTGGTCAGCAAGTGGTTAATAAGCCCACCGTCTCTGTAATCACCCCTTTAGTTTCCTGCAGTATATAAAGGTTTGGCTTGACACGCGGGATTTACTGGCATCACTGAGCGGTGACGCGGGGCTGCTAAGGCAACTGACTGGCTGCACCAGCCATGTGCTGGCGGCTTGTAAACAAAGACCAACGGGGCCCACCGGAACATCTGCACTGGATTGGAGGGGAGGTTGTCTTTTTATTTTTATTTTAGAACATTTGCTGTTTGTTTCCTTCCTAAGGAATTGGAAAAGCTTTTAAATGGTCACTGTACCTGGTACTTGTCAGCGTTCCTGCTGGTCTGCTTATAGCTACTAAAATGGCTTTGTGGATAGTTTTTACTTGTAGATGTGAACATGCTTGACCCTAGAAAGAAAAATAAATTGTAACTCATGTTTTTTTACAGTTTTATCAGGTTGTTAACACATTTCTGTGGTTGTAAAGATACATAAACTATACAAATTGACCCACATAAACTAGAGGGGCAGATTTAAAGACTATGGACACCTTTGCACTTCAGTAACTATTCGGTATGCTGCCATTTTTACCAGACAAAAAAGCCCTGCCCGCATGCCAGGAAAAACAGGTGGAAAGATTAGATAGATAGTGACTACCGCTGTAGTACGGTGCTCCCCTAGCCCACCATACTACAATCTGACTCCTATGTCCAATTCTGCGCTACACAAAGGAATCTATTAATATCTGCAGGAGCCAGGTAGCGGCCGGGGCCCAGCATACTACAGTCTGACTTCTCTCTCCAGCGCTGCCCTAGACAGAGAAGTCTATTGATAACTGCATGAGCCAGGTAGCTGTTAGGTCAGGCCCAGCAGGCCTCCTCCCTCCTTCTCGAGGCCCCCATTTAGTTGCAGCTTGTAAAGGATCTGGAACCCTGGCCGCAGTCACAGGAGGCCCAGTGAGGAGTCTTCAGCCGGGCTGTTAACATCTACTACATTATCTGTACTTAGACAGTCATCACTGTGTCATCTGTATTGTAACCTAGGACTGCAGGTAACATCCACTGTCTGTACTCAGAGAGATCACTGTGGTATCTGTGGTGTTACATAGGACTGCAGCGACATCTATCTGTACTCAGAGTTATCTGTGTTGTTACATAGGACTGCATGTAGCATCGACTAGATTATCTGTACTCAGGGAGATCACTGTGTTATCCCCCTTTCCTCTATGTTGTTAAGGTCCCTCCATTTATAATCCTGCTGCCTGTGCAGCATATCAACATCCAGTGGAATTTAGGTCAGAATTGTTTGAATAGTGACAGTCCATGCTGAAGGGGCCATGCTGCTTCTGTGAGTTCTGCATTCCCTTCATCCATGTACAGTATCTCACAAAAGTGAGTGCACCCCTCAATTTTTTGTAAATATTTTATTATATCTTTTCCTGGGACAACACTGACTATATGACATTTTGATACAATGTAAAGTAGTCAGTGTACAGCTTGTATAACAGTGTAAATTTGGTGTGCCCTCAAAATAACACAACACACAGCCATTAACCCCTTTAGGACCCATGACGTACATGTACGTCATTTCTGTCCGGGATTTAAAGACCCGTGACGTACATGTATTTCATGGTGATCGGGCGGGTGCAGGAGCTGCGCCCGTCCGATCAGCGGCATGGGTCCGGCAGTCACTGATAGCCAGACCCCTGCCGCATGCGTCAGGATCGGTGAAATCACTGATGCCGGCGCATTAACACTTGATGTGCCACGGTCAGCGCTGACCGCGGCACGTGCGATGTCGGGCAGGGATCGGCTGCTGCTGCTGTGACGGGGACCTGATAGCAGGGAAGGCAGCGCGATGCCTTCCTTAGGCATCGGGGCTGCCTTCTGGGGAAGAGCCTGTGAGATCCAGTCCCCTGGATCTCACAGGCAGGAAGCTGTATGTGTAATACACACTGTATTACACTTACAGCCAATGCATTCCAATACAGAAGTATTGGAATGCATTGTAAAGGGGATCAGACCCCCAAAAGTTGAAGTCTAAAAGTGGGACAAAAAATAAAGTGAAATAAAAGTTGATAAAAATAAAGTCGCCGTCCCCCCCCAAAAAAATTTAAAGTTTCAAGTAAAAAAACAACAACGTCATTTTCCCCAAATAAAGTAAAAAAAGGTTTGAAAAAATAGGGAAAAAAAGAAAAGCAGACATATTAGGTATCGCCGCGTCCATATCGACCGGCTCTATAAACATATCACATGACCTCACCCCTCAGATGAACACAGTCAAAAAAATAAAAACTGTGCTAAACCCTGTATAGCCAGCCACACGGCAGGGAGCAGAAGGAAAGGAATGCCACATGATTTTTGGAAGGCCGATTTTGCTGGATTGGTTTTTTGACACCATGTCCAATTTGAAGCCCCCTGATGCACCCCTAGAGTAGGAACTCCAAAAAAATGGATTAAAATGGAAAATTTGCCACAAAATTGAAATTCTGAAATTTCATCTCCATTTGCCATTGACTGTTGTGGAACACCTAAAGGGTTAACAAAGTTTGTAAAATTAGTTTTGAATACCTTGAGGGGTGTAGTTTCTTAAATGGGGTCACTTTTTTTGAGTTTTTACTCTAGGGGTGCATCAGGGGGGCTTCAAATGGGACATGGTGTCAAAAAAACAGTCCAGCAAAATCTGCCTTCCAAAAACCATATGGCGTTCCTTTCCTTCTGCGCCGTGCCGTGTGCCCGTACAGCAGTTTACGACCACATATGGGGTGTTTCTGTAAACTACAGAATCAGGGCAATAAATATTGAGTTTTGTTTGGCTGTTAACCCTTGCTTTGTTAGCGGACAAAAAATGCTTAAAATGGAAAATCTGCCAAAAAAGTGAAATTCTGAAATTTTATCTCCATTTTCCATAAATTCTTGTGGAACACCTAAAGGGTTAACAACGTTTGTAAAATCAGTTTTGAATACCTTAAGGGGTGTAGTTTCTAAAATGGGGTCATTTTTGGGTGGTTTCTATTATGTAAGCCTCGCAAAGTGACTTCAGACCGGAACTGGTCCTTAAAAAGTGGGTTTTGGAAATTTTCTGAGATTTGCTTCTAAACTTCTAAGCCTTCTAACGTCCCCAAAAAATAAAATGGCATCCACAAAATGATCTAAACATGAAGTAGACATATGGGGAATGTAAAGTAATAACTATTTTTGGAGGTATTACTATCTATTATAAAAGTAGAGAAATAGAAATTTGGAAATTTACTAACTTTTCCAAAGTTTTGGTAAATTTGGTATTTTTTTTATAAATAAAAAAGAAAATTTTTGACTCAATTTTACCACTGTCATGAAGTACAATATGCGACGAGAAAACAATCTCAGAATGGCCTGGATAAGTAAAAGTGTTTTAAAGTTGTCACCACATAAAGTGACGCATGTCAGATTTGTATAAAATGGCCGGGTCCTTAAGGTGAAATATGGCAGGGTCCTTAACCCCTTAAGGACATTGCCATATTTCACCTTAAGGACCAGGCCATTTTTTGCAAATCTGACCAGTGTCACTTTATGTGGTAATAACTTTAAAACGCTTTTACTAATCCAGGCCATTCTGAGATTGTTTTTTCGTTACATATTGTACTTCATGACACTGGTAAAATGGAGTAAAAAATTTTCATTTTTATTTATAAAAAAAATACCAAATTTACCAAAAATTTCCAAATTTCAATTTCTTTACTTTTATAAGTATGGCCAGGTAATACCTCCAAAAATAGTTATTATTTTACATTCCCCATATCTCTACTTCATGTTTGGATCCTTTTAGGAATGCCATTTTTTTTTGGGGGGGGGGCTTTACAAGGCTTAGAAGTTTAGAAGAAAATCTTGAAATTTTTCTGAAAATTTCTAAAACCCACTTTTTCAGGACCAGTTCAGGTCTGGTCACTTTGTGAGGCTTACATAATAGAAACCACCCAAAAATTACCCCATTTTATAAACTAGACCCCTCAAGGTATTCAAAACTGATTTTACAAACGTTGTCAACCCTTTAGGTGTTCCACAAGAATTAAATGGAAAATAGAGATAAAATTTCAAAATTTCACTTTTTTGGCAGATTTTCCATTTGAATCCATTTTTTCCAGTTACAAAGCAAGGGTTAACAGCCAAACAAAACTCAATATTTATTGCCCTGATTCTGTAGTTTACAGAAACACCCCATATGTGGTCGTAAACTGCTGTACGGGCACACGGCAGGGCGCAGAAGGAAAGGAATGCCATAAGGTTTTTGGAAGGCAGATTTCGCTGGACTGTTTTTTTTTACACCATGTCCCATTTGAAGCCCCCCTGATGCACCCCTAGAGTAGAAACTCCCAAAATGTGGCCCCATTTTGGAAACTACGGGATAGGGTGGCAGTTTTGTTGGTACTATTTTAGGGTACATATGATTTTTGGTTGCTCTATATTACATGTTTTGTGAGGCAAGGTAACAAGAAATAGCTTTTCTGACAGTTTTTAATTTAAAAAAATTACGGTATTCACCTGAGGGGTTAGGTCATGTGATAATTTTATAGAGAAGGTTATTACGGACGCGGCAATACCTAATATGTCTACTTTTTTTTATTTATGTAAGTTTTACACAATGATTTCATTTAAAAAAAATCAAAAAAAAAAATCATGTTTTAGTGTCTCCATAGTCTGAGAGCCATAGTTTTTTCAGTTTTTTGGCGATTATCTTGGGTAGGGTATGATTTTTGCGGGATGAGATGACGGTTTGATTGGCACTTATTTTGGGGTGCGTATGACTTTTTGATCGCTTGCTATTACACTTTTTGTGATGTAAGGTGAGAAAAAAGGCTTTTTTTACACCTTTTTTTTTTTTACGGTGTTCATCTGAGGGGTTAGGTCACGTGATATTTTTATAGAGCAGGTTCTTACGGACGCGGCGATACCTATGATGTATACTTTTTTTTTTATTTACACAATACCAGCATTTTTTAAACAAATTTTTGAAACAAAAAAAATTATGTTTTAGTGTCTCCATATTCTGAGCCATAGTTTTTTTTTATTTTTTGGGTGATTGGCTTAGGTAGGGGCTAATTTTTCGCGGGATTATGTGACAGTTAGATTGGTACTATTGGGGGGCATACGCCTTTTTGATCACTTGGTATTGCACTTTTTGTGATGTAAGGTGACAAAAATTGCTTTTTTTTTACACAGTTTTTATTTTATTTTTTATGGTATTTATCTATTTTACAGTTGCAAGAAAAAGTATGTGAACCCTTTGGAATGATATGGATTTCTGCACAAATTGGTCATAAAATGTGATCTGATCTTCATCTAAGTCACAACAATAGACAATCACAGTCTGCTTAAAGGGTTTCTATCACTTCGTTTCACCTATTTAGCTTTCAGACACTAGCGATCCGCTAGTGTCTGCTTTATCTAACCATCCTAATATAAGAGCTTATTGTCCTGCCGTTTAGCTAAAAAAATAACTTATATAGATATGCAAATGAGCCTCTAGGTGCCTCACTAGAGGCAAATGAGCCTCTAGGTGCAAATGAGCCTCTAGGCGCCTGTTCCTCGGAGCACTATGACGTCATCGGCGCAGGCGCAGTGGAGATGTCTGAGCAGGGAAGCGATCAGACATTCACTGCGCATGCGCCGAATACGAGGAGCATCGCATTCCGGAGGAGATGGGCGGGCTGGAGGGACGCGCTGGGCGGCGGCAGTTTGTTAAGGTAGACGGAGCCTCTAGGTGCTAATCACGCCCCCATAGCACCTAGAGGCTCATTTGCATATCTATATAAGTTATTTTTTTAGCTAAACGGCAGGACAATAAGCTCTTATATTAGGATGGTTAGATAAAGCAGACACTAGCGGATCGCTAGTGTCTGAAAGCTAAATAGGTGAAACGAAGTGATAGAAACCCTTTAAACTAATAACACACAAAGAATTAAAGGGTTTCTGTCACCCCATTAAACCGTTTTTTTTTTTTTCTTTACTAATATTCCCTATAGTGCGATCTCATGATACATAAGCAAATTAATCATTTTGGTTCAGTAGAATTTGCTAAAAATCGATTTTTAAAATATGCTAATTACCTTGCTACCAGCAAGTAGGGCGGCTACTTGCTGGTAGCAGCCGCATCCTCCGATGGTAATGACGCCCCCTCGGCATGCTGATTGACAGGGCCAGGGAAGGGAATCGTTCTCTGCTGGCGCTGTTAGAATTTGAAATCTCGCGCTTGCGCCGTACCTGTCTTCAATCGGCGCAGGCGCACTGAGAGGCGGCCGCTCGCTCGACCGCTCCATCCTCAATGCGCCTGCGTCGATGACGTCATCAAGTACACCCGGAAGAGAAGACGCCGGCATCGCTGGAAGGAGGCGGAGAGTCTGGTGACGTCGCTGGATGCTCGAATCAGGTAAGTATGTACATAATAAGCATGCTGCCACAAAAACTTTTCAAATTCTACTGAACCAAAATGATTAATTTGCTTATGTATCATGAGATCGCACTATAGGGATTATTAGTAAAGAAAAAAAAAAACAACTGTTTAATGGGGTGACAGAAACCCTTTAAATGTTACCATGTTTTTATTGAACACACCATGTAAACATTCACAGTGCAGGTAGAAAAAGTATGTGAACCCTTAAACTAATGACATCTTCAAGAGCTAATTGGAGTGAGGTGTCAGCCTACTGGAGTCCAATCAATGAGATGAGATTGGAGGTGTTGGTTACAGCGGCCCTGCCCTATAAAAAAAACACACACCAGTTCTGGGTTTGCTTTTCACAAGAAGCATTGCCTGATGTGAATGATGCCTCGCACAAAAGAGCTCTCAGAAGACCTACGATTAAGAATTGTTGACTTGCATAAAGCTGGAAAGGGTTATCAAAGCATCTCCAAAAGCCTTGCTGTTCATCAGTCTACGGTAAGACAAATTGTCTATAAATGGAGAAAGTTCAGCACTACTGCTACTCTCCCTAGGAGTGGCCGTCCTGTAAAGATGACTGCAAGAGCACAGCGGAAACTGCTCAATGAGGTGAAGAAGAATCCTAGAGTGTCAGCTAAAGACTTACAAAAGTCTCTGGCATATGCTAACATCCCTGTTAGCGAATCTACGATACGTAAAACACTAAACAATAATGGATTTCATGGGGGGATACCACAGAGGAAGCCACTACTGTCCAAAAAAAACATTGCTGCACATTTACAGTTTGCACAAGAGCACCTGGATGTTCCACAGCAGTACTGGCAAAATATTCTGTGGACATATGAAACCAAAGTTGAGTTGTTTGGAAGAAACACACAACACTATGTGTGGAGAAAAAGAGGCACAGCACACCAACATCAAAACCTCATCCCAACTGTGAAGTATGGTGGTGGGGGCCTCATGGTTTGGGGCTGCTTTGCTGCGTCAGGGCCTGGACGGATTGCCATCATCGAAGGAAAAATGAATTCCCAAGTTTATCAAGACATTTTGCAGAAGAACTTAAGGCCATCTGTCCACCAGCTTAAGCTCAACAGAAGATGGGTGTTGCAACAGGACAACGACCCAAAGCATAGAAGTAAATCAACAATAGAATGGCTTAAACAGAAGAAAATACGCCTTCTGGAGTGGCCCAGTCAGATTTCTAACCTCAACCCGATTGAGATGCTGTGGCATGACCTCAAGAAAGCGATTCACACCAGACATCCCAAGAATATTGCTGAACTGAAACAGTTCTGTAAAGAGGAATGGTCAAGAATTACTCCTGACCGTTGTGCACGTCTGATCTGCAACTACAGGACACTATTGGTTGAAGTTATTGCTGCCAAAGGAGGTTCAACCAGTTATTAAATCCAAGGGTTCACATACTTTTTCCACCTGTACTGTGAATGTTTACATGGTGTGTTCAATAAAACCATGGTAACATTTAATTCTTTGTGTGTTATTAGTTTAAGCAGACTGTGATTGTCTATTGTTGTGACTTAGATGAAGATCAGATCACATTTTATGACCAATTTGTGCAGAAATCCATATCATTCCAAAGGGTTCACATACTTTTTCTTGCCACTGTATATTTATAGAGCCAGTCATTACTTTTTTTACTTTATTACTTAATTTTATTAAAAACACATTTTTAACTTTTTTTTCCCTTTACTTTATTTATGACATCCACTTTTGGGGGTCTGATTCCCTCTGCAATGCATTACAATACATCTGTATTGTAATGCATTGCCTGTTAGTGCATTACACAGAGTAATACACTAACAGGTTGCCTAGGAGACCAAGCCTGAGGCTGGATCTCCTCGGCTCCAGCAGGAGGCAGTTCCCGATGCCGTGCAAGGCATTGGGCAGCCTCTGTACGCATCGGGCTGCTTTCTGAGACATCGAGTCCCCGCCACAGCAGCACGGGGACTCGATGTGCTCCCTCAAACACAAACCGCGGCATAGAAGGGGTTAATCCGCAGCGATCGCCGATACGGAGGGGGGGGGGGGGGGGTTACTGGAAGTTCAACATGGCACCTCATGGCAAAGAACTCTCTGAGGATCTGAAAACAAGACAGGATCCACTCAAAACAGACCTCGCCATGGTCGACCAAAGAAGTTGAGTGCACATGCTCAGCGTCATATCTAGAGGTTGTCTTTTAAAAAATAGACATATGAGTGCTGCCAGGATTACTGCAGAGGTTAAAGGCAGTGTTGGAAAATAATGATGGTCACACAAAATATTGACAGTTTGGCCATTTTCACTTGGGGGTGTACTCACTTTTGTTGCCAGTGGTTTAGACATTAATGGCTTTGTGGTGAATTATTTTGGGGGAACACCAAATTTACACTGTTAGGCTACTTTCACACTGGCGTTTTGGCTTTCGGTTTGTGAGATCCGTTCAGGGCTCTCACAAGCGGTCCAAAACTGATCCGTTTTGCCCTAATGCATTCTGAATGGAAAAGGATCCACTCAGAATGCATCAGTTTGCCTCCTTTCAGTCACCATTCCGCACTGGAGGTGGACACCAAAACGCTGCCTGTAGCGTTTTTCTGTCCGCGATGTGGTGCGGAGCAAGACGCAAGATTATGTCTTCTATAGCCATGACAGATCTGTCTTGAACACCATTGAAAGTCAATGGGGGACGGATCCGTTTTCTATTGTGTCAGAGAAAACGGATCCGTCCCCATTGACTTACATTGTGTGCCAGGACGGATCCGTTTTCTCTGACACAATAGAAAACGGATCCGTCCCCCATTGACTTTCAATGGTGTTCAAGACAGATCTGTCATGGCTATAGAAGACATAATACAACCGGATCCGTTCATGACGGATGCATGCGGTTGTATTATTGTAACGGAAGCGTTTTTGCAGATCCATGACAGATTCGCAAAAAACGCTAATGTGAAAGTAGCCTTATAAAAGCTGTACACTGATTGCATTACATTGTATCAACGTGTCATATCTTCAGTGTTGTCCCAGGAAAAGATATAATAAAATATTTACAAAAATGTGAGGGGTGCATCTGTACTACATGATGTAATGTTCAACTCAGCCTTTTTATGGAGGGGCTACTGTGTCTGTGTAAACAAAACAGAAAAAGGGGGGGGGGGGGGGTGATTTGCAGGAATGTGAAGCTCCTTTCACTGTGATGATTGGTGGAGGACCTGGAGTTCAGTATTGATGGCCTACAACAGGGATCAGCAACCCCTGGTGCTCTACTTGTTCTGAAACTACAACTCCCAGAATCCTCTTTTCACTTCTTTGGGAGTTACAAAAACAGCTGAGTAAGTGTGCATGCTGGGAGTTGTAGTTTCACAGCAGCTGGCGGGCTGAAGGTTGCTGATCCCTAGCCTACAATACTGATGTATAGCTGTGCACATTGTTTGGTGCAATGTTCGTGTTTGGCTGGGGCTACATGGAGATCTTGTGCACGACCATGGATTGCAATGTAGCAGTGCAGCCATAGAAATGAATGGGGTCACCGCGCCACTTGCAGGTTCCACAACCCCAGAATTGCAAAAAAAAAAATCTAACCCGGATGTTGTTTTTAGTTTCATATTTGTAATATGATTAAGTGGGTGGGGGGGGGGGGGTAGTATAGCAAGTGTGGGCGATCTTCACTAGCTGCAGGAGTGGGGGTTGTGGGGAAGGGGGGGGGGGGGCAAAAATTTGCTGTGGGGCCCAGCCCCTTCTAGTTCTGACTATGATTCCCAGTCATATGATCTGGTGCCACACAAAGCTGTCACCTCAGCCTGTGATATCAGTGGCGCCCCCTGTAAGTTCAGCATGCCTTCCCATGTGCTTACTGTATGTTCTTACATAATGCATGTACTCACACTAAGAGCAGGACTCACCTTCAGTGTAATACAGCGTCCCACACCACTAACTGCAGCTCTCGCCCGGCAGGGCACCCTCATTGAGCAGGAGACTGCTCTCGACGCCCTAAACAGAGCCCACATACTCCCAAGAACACACGGTGTCTGATGCACTCTCTATGTCACTCAGTCTCTTATCGGTAATGGATTGCTTATCCCGAACGCTGTCAAACACTATCCTACTCGATTTATCATGCCTGAGTATGGGAACAGCACAGAGCCTTTTTCTCTGATGACATCTAGTGGCTGGTTGCGGAGTTGCACGGTAGCCTTATCAAAATGGCAAAGAATTGGATGGTGCTGATAAAAAGTAGCTTATCGCGACATAAATTGGTAGGAGGAGCCAGCAGAGATTTAACGACCCTCATTGGCAAAAAAAATGGTACCAATTCCAACCAGTCCATTTTTTTATATTTTGTAATATGAAAACTGGAATGAATTAAGTTACTCTAGTTTTTGCCTTTTTTGGTTTTATAAAAGCAGATGTTTGTTTTGATGCAGGTAAGAGGGATGCTGCAGTGTACAGTAATGACATCCCAGAAATGGTAACATCCCACCTGTGCAGGGCCGGTTTTAGACAAAATGTGACCCAGGGCAAAATCAAAAGGGGGGGGGGGGCACATCTTGTAATAATGTGCTAAAATCACAGTCCGACACCTCCGCCGATCAGCTGTTTGAAGAGACAGCGCGTGCTGTTCACTGCTGCTGTCCTATAGACATACAGCAGCAGAGCAGGAAGAGAGAAGGGAGATGGCACGTGCGCTGTGCGCACGCTGTCTCCTCAAACAGCTGATCGTCGGGAGTGCTGGGTGTCAGACCTCCACCGATCTAATATTGATGACCTATCCTAAGGATAGGTCATCAATATGAAAAAAAAACGCAGAACCTCTTGAAGCTTCCCCCAATACTGTGCCTGTTCTGCTCCCCCCCATGTCCACAAACACTATACTATACACCCAGACTTCCCTCATTAGTAATTGTTCCCCCAATAGTGATAACTCCAAAAAACTTCTAAAGTCCAGCTTCAATTGGCAAGGTAAGAGACCTTGTCATGATGAATGACCCATATTGAGAGTGGTCTGAAACGCGTCACAAGATTATCCGTGTACAGGAAGTTTTAAAACCGCTGATATAAAGTTCTCTTACCTTGCCAATTGAAGCTGGACTTTTGAAGTTTTTTGGAGTTTTCTACTATTAGCGCAGTCCAGGTGCTATGTCCATGCTCATTGCAAGGAGACGCAGGTGAAAGCTGCCTCTTTTTTTCGTTCCCCAATAGTTATAATACACCCCAAGATAGCCCCCATTAGTATCAATGCCCTCCATATTGCGTCAAATAATAACGCCCCTACAGTACTCTAGTAATAATAATATAACCATAATGCTCCCAGTGGCTCTAATGTCCCCCTGTAGTGCCCCCCACTAGTTCCAATATATAATGCTCCCCCCCATAGTGCCAGTATATATATATAATGTTCCACCGTAGTACCAGTATGTATATAATGCTCCTCCATTCCTCCCCAGTAGTGCCAAGTATATATAATAATCTCCTTCCCCCATCCCTGGTGCCCCCTGGCCCCAGTGTCTGTGATGCAGACCACAGTTTTATCTGTGGCTTGTGTTGCTGCATCCTGATGCATGTGGTCCCAATGACATCACCACTCCTGCTTAGGGTCTCACATGATGATGTCATTATGCGAGACCCAGAGCAGGTGGTTGCAGTGATGTCATTTCAGCTTCTTGCTCTGTTCTAACGCTCCCCAACAGGCTTGAGGCCTAGCGGCCTGAGGCTTGTGAAGTTGGACTGCCATGAGTGTGCCCCCCTTTATGGGTAGCGAAGTGGCACCCTAGGCGAATGACTACCCTCCCCTATCTATCGTCCCGGCCCTAATTCAGAGCACATTACTGCAGGAGGTATAACAGGAGAGGACTATAACTCCCAGCATGTCTATTATTTAATATCAGAGCACATTACAGGGGGACATATGCTACAACTCACAGCATGTCCGAGCCGTTATTATGTAATATCAGAGTACATTACAAGAGGAGGTATAAGAGAAGACTACAACTTCCAACATGTCCAAGCAGTTTTATGTAACATCAGAGGACATTACAAGAGGAGGTATAAGAGAAGACTACAACTCCCAGGATGTCCAAGCAGATAATATGTAATATCAGAGTACATTATAAGAGGAGGTATACAACTCCCAGCATATCCAGGGTGTTGTAATATACCCTGATATTATATAATAATGGCCTGGACATGCTGACAGTTGTAGTCCTCTCCTCTTATACCTCCTCTGATACTACAATGTACTCTGATACTACATAACAAGCTGGACATGCTGGGAGTAGAGTTGGGCGATATAAAAAATATTCCCACGATAACGATATTAAGAAATTTGTCGCGATAACGATATATATCGCGTTAAATACCCATTTAATAGAAAAAAAAACACTTGGCCACAAAGAGACCTTATACTGTATGGGGGCAGCTACAAGGAGACATTATACTGTATGGGGGCAGCTACAAGGAGATGTTATACTGTATGGGGACAGCCACAAGGAGACGTTATACTGTATGGGGCAGCCACAAGGAGACGTTATACTGTATGGGGGCAGCCACAAGGAGACGTTATACTGTATGGGGGCAGCTACAAGGAGACATTATACTGTATGGGGGCAGCTACAAGGAGACGTTATACTGTATGGGGGCAGCCACAAGGAGACATTATACTGTATGGGGGCAGCCACAAGGAGACGTTATACTGTATGGGGCAGCCACAAGGAGAGGTTATACTGTATGGGGCAGCCACAAAGAGACGTTATACTGTATGGGAGCAGCCACAAGGAGACGTTATACTGTATGGGGGCAGCTACAAGGAGACATTATATTGTATGGGGGCAGCGTCAAGGAGACGTTATACTGTATGGGGGCTGTTAGACAATTTGGACTCTTTGCCTATTGTGTCCCTGACACAAGACTTTCGGTGGTAAGCTTGAATTAAGTATTTTCTGGTACCAGGAGGGTGAATCAGATTGAACACCAAACAGGTGTCTTGTTCCAATTCACTCTGTTTATTAACAGTTGGCAAACACTTAATATAGAGGGGGTTGAGCTTCCTTGACATCCAATCATATGTTAGCATTTGTTTTAACCTATAGCATGAATACACATGAGCTCTGCATTAACATAATAGATGACTCATAGTAACAGCATTTAACCAATCAGGTATAAACACATATGTGCTTAGTATGCATTGAGTGAAGATGACCATATAAGGTAAGACTGTTCAAACTAAGGAATGTATGGGTATTTTGAAACTGCACAGGAAGTTTCTCACATTCCACAAAAGAGGTAATCTTGAAACAGTGCACTGGCCAGATGTAATCGTAATACACATTGATAAAACAGACAAAATGGAGTTACTTATACCCCATCAATCCCCTCTTAGAACCTTATATATATATCTTATACTATATGGTTCTTTCTCTGCTCCCCCTTAGTTTGCTTGTAAGCCTTTAGATATTCCATATACCCTTCAGGACAGTGGCGTAACTACCGGGGAAGCAGCTGCTTCGGGGGGCCCGGCGCCCCGGCAGTGTGTGTGACAGTTTATTTTCAAGTTAGTTAAATATCAATTCTTGTCTTAATGTTCAGGGCCCCTTCACAGCAGCAGCGGCTGACCAGGCCCCCTTGCTAATGTGATCTAATCTTACTGTCTCCTAAAGTCTCCTGATGTGTCTGGGATTCGAACCCACAACCTCCAATGTATCAGTGTATCAGAGGCAAAGCATTTACCCACGCAGCCATAAAAGCTGCATTGTAACTGATTGAAAAAATATGAGACTTCTACTGTTATAGGTGTACATCTATACACATGACAGCTGCCCCAACACACCCAGCACTGCTATATCTCTATATGACAGCTGTCCCAGCACACTCAGCTCTGCTATATCTCTATATATGAGCAGCTGTCATGTGTATAGATGTACACTTAGTCACCTATAACAGTAGAAGTCTCATATTTTTTCAATCAGTTACAATGCAGCTTTATTTTTTCAGTCAGCAGCAAGGCAGCTCTTATGGTCTTGTGGTTAAGTGCTTTGCCTCTGATACAGAAGGTCGTGGGTTCGAATCCCAGCAGAAACGTTACTGAAATACAATTACTGACTCCATATATCAGGAATGGCCAACCTGCGGCTCTCCAGCTGTTGTAAAACTACAATTCCCACCATGCCCTGCTGTAGGGCCATATATGGACATACAGGGCGGGACACAGGAAGAGGCTGCATCGCATCGCTGACATGGAGGTAAGTACAAGTGTTTATTTTTTTTTTTTAATACCCGACTGTTACTGCCATGGGGGGAGCGGGAGGCACTTGATACTGGCACATGGGGGGAGGAGGGTTGGCACCTGCTGATACTGGCACCTGGGGGGGTTTGGCACCTGATACTGGCACATGGGGGGGGGGGAGAGAGGCACTGTCATGACCCGGGTTGTATTCGAACCGGGATCTTCCTGGTCTCTTAAACCATAGCCTTACCTGTTGTGCTACAGAAGAGATCTAGACTTTGGGAATGTCCTTACTGTGTTCAACACTACATCATACTCTCTAGCTCCACCTGCTGCCAGCTGTGGACAATTCTCAATCTGGACAGCCTTTAAATAGGAAGTGAGGTCATCACTCAGTGCCCGTTTATTTGGATTTCTTCCCTGGGTGTTTTGACTTCAGTGATCTTCCTTGTATTGAACTCCTGCCTGATATCCCGACTATTCTACAGCCTGCTGATTTTGTACCTTGCCGCCAGATCGTGAATGACCTTAGCTTGCCTGACTCTTCTCCGGATTTTGATTGTGAACGATTTGCCTGACGACGCTTTTGCCTGGATCTCAAGCACTACTTCCACTTCGGACACTACCTTTTACAGGTACCTTACATAATAAACGGGCCACAATGGCAGTGGACCCTGCTGAGATGGTTAAGGCGATCACACGTCAGGGACAATTGATCGGAGCTCATGAACAGCATCTTTCTTCCCTGGACGCCAAGTTAGATGAACTTTGCACCATGCTCAAATCTTGTCTGCCTGGTTCCTCTGCAACGGTTCAGACTCCGGATCCTACTCCTGCTACGGTCCAACCCGCCTCTTCTGTACCACCAAAACTTCCCTTGCCTGACAAGTTTGGTGGTGATACTGAGGACTGCAGAGGCTTTTTAAATGTTTGCCGTTTGCATTTCCGCAACAACCCTGCGACTTTTAGCACTTCGTCTGCCAAAGTGACTTTTGTAATTTCCTTGTTAAAGGGGAAGGCCCTGGCCTGGGTCTCTCCTTATTTGGAACGCAACGATCCTGTACTCCAAGATGCTGAAAAATTTCTGGCCTCTCTCCAGATTGTATTTGACAAGCCAGGTAGAGTTTCTGCAGCTGAGTACTCCCTCTTGGACATACAACAAGACACCAGATCTGTGGCACAGTATGCTATTGAGTTCCGTACCCTTGCTGCTGAAACAAATTGGGACTCAAGGGCATTACATGCAGCCTTCCGAAAAGGTCTTACGGATCGCATCAAGGACGAATTAGTCTATAAGGATCTCCCAGAAGACCTTGAGAAATTCATAGAGCTGTGTGTTCGTCTGGATGTCCGGTACCATGAAAGGTGCCAAGAGAGACTTAGAACCCGCAAGTTTCCTAAGCCAGTTTACCGTTTGGCCCCTAACTTCCAAGCACCACCTCAGCCAGAACCTGAAACCTCTGTTGAACCCCAGACACCTGTGGAACCCATGGAGGTGAGCCGTCTCCACCTAACTGTGTCAGAGAAACAAAGGAGGCGTTCATTGGGCCTATGCCTGTACTGCGGACTTAAAGGACATTTAGTATCTGTCTGCCCCTCCCGTCCAGTAAAAGGCAGGGTCTAACCAGTGTTGGAGGAGCTGGCTTAGACCTTACAGGTAGATCCTCCAAGACCAAGATTACTGTTCCGGCTACTATCCATTTATCTTCTAAGCTTGTTTTCTGTGAGGCTTTTGTGGATTCCGGAGCTGCGGGTATATTCTTGGACTACACTTTTGCAAGAAAGAACAACATCCCGTTTGTTCCTAAGTCTAGACCCCTGAACATTACCACCCTGAATGGACAGCCCTTGGGAGATGGTATTGTGAAATTCGAGACTACGACAATCACCCTGCAGGTAGGCCTCCTCCACAAAGAGGAAGTTGTCTTGTCTCTTATTGATTCTCCGCTTCTGCCTATCATCTTTGGTTACCCATGGTTACAACTTCACAACCCCTCTTTTGATTGGGAAAATGGAGAACTAACCTCCTGGGGATCGTCCTGTCGCCTTCGCTGTTTGTCTCAACCCAAAAGACTTTCTGCTTGCATGTTGGCTCCTGTGACTATCCCACCTACCTTGCCTCGTGAATACCATGACTTTGCAGACGTATTTTGCAAACAAAAGGCAGAGGTGTTACCCCCACATCGTCCTTTTGACTGTACAATTAAATTGATTCCCGGAGCACCTCTTCCCAAAGGAAAGACCTACCCCCTGTCTCTGCCCGAACAAAACTCTATGGAGGAATACGTAAGAGACAACTTGGAAAGAGGTTTTATCCGACCCTCTTCTTCTCCAGTAGGAGCAGGTTTATTTTTCGTTGAAAAGAAAGATGGGGGCCTTCGACCATGCATAGACTATCGGGGGTTAAATCAAATCACCGTAAAGGACTCCTACCCTTTGCCACTCATTCTTGAACTATTTGATCTACTTAAGGGGGCTGTTATATTCTCCAAGCTAGACCTACGAGGGGCTTATAACCTGATTCGAATTAATGAGGGGGACGAGTGGAAGACAGCATTCAACACTCATAATGGACACTTTGAATATTTGGTCATGCCATTTGGCTTGTGTAACGCACCTGCTGTCTTTCAACGTTTCATGAATGAAATTTTTCATGATTTCAGCAACTGTTTTGTGATCATCTACTTGGACGACATTTTAATCTTTTCCAAGACTCTTCCAGAGCACATCTCGCATGTGAAACAGGTATTACAACGGCTTAGAGAAAACCATCTTTATGCAAAAATCGAGAAATGCAGTTTCCATCAAAGCTGTATTCCTTTCCTTAGGTACATCATAAGTGCTGACGGTTTCCAAATGGACCCTCAAAAACTTTCCGCTGTCTTGCAATGGCCCCAACCGACCACTTTAAGAGGACTCCAAAGCTTTTTAGGATTTGCAAATTACTACAGACGCTTCATTAAGAGTTTTGCCTCCATTGCGGCACCCCTTACTGCCATGACTAAGAGGGGTACAAATTGCAAGGCGTGGTCTTCAGAAGCAAAATCAGCTTTCCAGCGATTAAAGGACATGTTCAGTAAAGCTCCAATTCTTCAGCATCCAAATCCTGACTCCAGTACATTATTGAGGTTGATGCCTCTGAGGTTGGAGCAGGTGCCGTACTCTCCCAGAGACAGCCAAAGTCTGGTAGAATCCATCCAGTAGCTTTTTTCTCTAGAAAGTTTTCTCCGGCAGGGATGAATTATGATGTTGGGAATCGAGAATTACTGGCCATTAAATTGGCATTGTCTGAATGGCGACATCTTCTGGAAGGGGCTTCCAAACCTTTTACTATCCTCACTGACCATAAAAACCTACTGTATCTTCAGACTGCTAGACGTCTGAACTCACGTCAGGCTCGATGGGCTCTGTTTTTCTCCCGTTTTAATTTTGTCCTTTCTTACGTTCCAGGGCATAGAAACAAAAAAGCCGATGCTCTTTCCAGACAGTTCGCTTCCTCTGAAGAAGATCAACCAGCCGAGCAGTATATAATCCCACCTCACAAAATTGTCGCACAGATCTCTACGGCCCTTTCCCAACAGCTACAAGAAAGCCAGAATCGTGTTCCCCAGGGCTTGAAGATACCACCAGGTCGCCTGTACGTAGCCCCTAGTCTCAGAAAACCTATACTCCTCTGGGCACATGATGGCGTGTTATCCGGTCATCCTGGTGTCACCATCACTCTTAAGACCTTGCAGCGTCATGTCTGGTGGCCTCGTATGAAAAGGGATGTTACTGACTATGTGGCTGCCTGTCCAACTTGTGCTGCTAATAAAGTACCCCGCACATTACCTGCTGGACTGTTACATCCACTTCCGGCACCTCGCCAGCCTTGGACCCATTTGACCTTGGACTTCATTGTAGACTTACCCAAGTCCGAGGGCATGACTGCTATATGGGTCACAGTGGATCGCTTTTCCAAAATGTCTCATTTTGTGCCGATTCCGGGATTACCTACAGCGAAAGCACTGTCCACTCTTTTCCTTTCCCATATTGTAAGACATCATGGCATACCTACCAATGTCATCTCAGACCGCGGATCCCAGTTCGTTTCCCGATTCTGGAGAGCGTTCTGCAAGAAACTGGGAGTAACGCTCTCACTCTCTACCTCACATCACCCTCAAACTGATGGTCAAACCGAACGCATGAACCAGACCCTAGAAACCTACCTTCGACATTATGTCAATGCCTTACACTCCAACTGGTCTGAGTATTTGCCTTTAGCTGAGTTCGCCCTAAATTCCCGTTGGCACAGTGCTCTTCATACCACACCATTCTACGCAGCCCTAGGATATCACCCTCAGACTTTTCCCCTACTTCAGCCTTCTTCTGGTGTACCAGCAGCAGATCAGCGGGTGAAAAATATTCTACTACATTGGAAGAAGATTCGTTTATTACTACGGAAATCAGCAGGCAAGTACAGGCTTTTTTCCAACAGACGAAGACGCCATATACCTCCATATGTGGTGGGGGACAGAGTTTGGCTATCAACCAAGTATGTGAGACTGAAACAACCTTCTACCAAATTGGGCCCTCGATTCATTGGTCCTTACAGGATCATTGCTCGAGTTGGACCAGTTTCCTATCGCTTAAGATTACCTTCTTCTCTCCGGATACATCCCGTGTTCCACGTTTCACTCCTCAAAAAAGCTATTTTCAACCGCTACTCCAGATCACAACAGCTACCTCCTCCTGTTCTTGTTGATGGACAAAATGAGTTTGAAGTCTCCAAGATTCTTGATTCCAGAAGACAGGGCCGTGGCCTTCGGTATCTGGTTCATTGGAAGGGGTATCCTGTCACAGACCGCTCCTGGGTTCCAGCCAAAGATCTGCATGCCCCTTCTCTTATACGAGACTTCCATACCTCGTTTCCCACTAAGCCCCGCTAGGCCCCCGGAGGGGTCCATTGGGGAGGGGGCCCTGTCATGACCCGGGTTGTATTCGAACCGGGATCTTCCTGGTCTCTTAAACCATAGCCTTACCTGTTGTGCTACAGAAGAGATCTAGACTTTGGGAATGTCCTTACTGTGTTCAACACTACAGCATACTCTCTAGCTCCACCTGCTGCCAGCTGTGGACAATTCTCAATCTGGACAGCCTTTAAATAGGAAGTGAGGTCATCACTCAGTGCCCGTTTATTTGGATTTCTTCCCTGGGTGTTTTGACTTCAGTGATCTTCCTTGTATTGAACTCCTGCCTGATATCCCGACTATTCTACAGCCTGCTGATTTTGTACCTTGCCGCCAGATCGTGAATGACCTTAGCTTGCCTGACTCTTCTCCGGATTTTGATTGTGAACGATTTGCCTGACGACGCTTTTGCCTGGATCTCAAGCACTACTTCCACTTCGGACACTACCTTTTACAGGTATCTTACATAACACTACCTTACAGGCACCTGATACTGGCACATGGGGGGGGGGGGGTAGAGGGGTTGGCACCTGATATTGGCACCTGGGGGGGGAGGGGGGGTTGGCACCTGATACTGGCACATGGGGGGAGGGAGAGAGGCACTTGATACTGGCACTTTTTTTGTGGGGGGGGGGAGATGGCACTATGTTACTGGGACATGGGGGGAGGAGAGAGGCACTTGATACTGACACCTGGGGGGGAGGGGGAGAGAGGCACCTGATACTGGCACCTGGGGGGGAGGGGGATTGGCACCTGATACTGGCACATGGGGGTGAGAGGCACATGATACTGGCACATGGGGGGGGAGAGGCACTTGATACTGGCACTTTTTTTGTGGGGGGGGGGAGATGGCACTATGATACTGGGACATGGGGGGGAGGAGAGAGGCACTTGATACTGGCATGTGGGGGGGGGGGTTGGCACTTGATACTGGCACATGGGTGGGTTTGGCACTATGATACTGGCACATGGGGGGAGAGGCACTTGATACTGCCACTTTTTTTGGGGGGGGGGGGAGATGGCACTATGATACTGGGACATGGGGGGGAAGAGAGAGGCACTTGATACTGGCACATGGGTGGTTTGGAACTATGATACTGGCACATGGGGGGTGGGAAGGAGAGAGGCACTTGATACTGGCACATTGGGGGGGAGATGGCACTATGATACTGGGACATGTGGGGGGGAGGAGAGAGGCACTTGATACTGGCACATGATGGGGGGGGCATCTATGGGGACACTTACTGGCACATTATTGGGGGGCATTATGGGGGACACTAGGCCGGCAGCCTATCAGAGGCCGGACACTGAGGGGCATCTACTGGGGCACTATATATTGGGCATTTTATACTGGCACATTATGGGGGGCACTAGCAGGAAGGGGGGAGAGGATCACTATGGGGGAATTTACTGGGGGCACTATATAGGGGTATTTTATACTGGGACATTATGGGGCACTATGGGGACATTAGCTCAACTGGGGGCATTACAAGGGGGTATTTTTGCACTGTCACATTATAAGGAGAATTATTACTACTAGGGGGGGGCATTATAGTGGGCTTTATTATTCCCCCATGGTATGACCCCCTAGTAGCAGCACCAGCCTCTCCCTGCTCTGCTATCCCTCTGCCCCTTCTCCAAATCCTTATTATGAAATCTTTCTCATTAGGATAAAGCACAACATCAGCTCCGCCGAGCCCCCGGCCAAGTGTTGAAGTGGTGTCCGAGATCCCCAAGGGTCAAGTAACTAAGTTTTCATATGAAATATGTTTGTTATACACATACAGTCATGTGAAAAAATTAGGACACCCTTTGAAAGCATGTGGTTTTTTGTAACATTTTTAATAAATGGTTATTTCATCTCCGTTTCAACAATACAGAGAGATTAAAGTAATCCAACTAAACAAAGAAAACTGAAGAAAAGTCTTTTCAAGATCTTCTGTAAATGTCATTCTACAAAAATGCCTATTCTAACTGAGGAAAAAGATAGGACACCCTCACATGTATTCCCTCTTAAATTGGCTCAGATCTCACACCAGGTGCACATAATTAGTAGATCGTTACTCTGCATGTTGAATGAGGCTTGCCCTATTTAAACCTCAGACATTTAGTTTGGTGTGCTCCTGACTGTTGAAGTGAGAGTGAGCACCATGGTGAGAGCAAAAGAGCTGTCAGAGGACTTCAGAAAAAAGATTGTAGCAGCCTATGAGTCTGGGAAGGGATTTAAAAAGATCTCAAAAGATTTTGAAATCAGCCATTCCACTGTCCGGAAGATAGTCTACAAGTGGAGGGCTTTCAAAACAACTGCCAACATGCCCAGGACTGGTCGCCCCAGCAAGTTCACCCCAAGAGCAGACCGCAAGATGCTAAAAGAGGTCTCCAAAAACCCTAAAGTGTCATCTCGAGAACTACAGCAGGCTCTGGCTACTGTTGATGTAGAAGTACATGCCTCTACAATCAGAAAGAGACTGTACAAGTTTAACTTGCATGGGAGGTGTGCAAGGAGGAAACCTTTGCTTTCCAAGAGAAACATCGAGGCCAGACTGACATTTGCCAGAGATAAAGTTGACAAAGACCAGGACTTCTGGAATAATGTTCTTTGGACAGATGAGTCCAAAATTGAATTATTTGGACACAACAGCAGAGGACATGTTTGGCGTAAACCAAACACAGCATTCCAAGAAAAGAACCTCATACCAACTGTGAAGCATGGAGGTGGAAGTGTCATGGTTTGGGGCTGCTTTGCTGCAGCAGGACCTGGTCAGCTCACCATCATAGAATCCACGATGAATTCTACTGTGTATCAGAAGGTGCTTGAAGAACATGTGAGACCATCAGTTAGAAAATTAAAGCTGAAGCGGAACTGGACCATGCAACATGACAATGACCCAAAACATACTAGTAAATCAACCAAAGATTGGCTGAAAAAGAAGAAATGGAGAGTCCTGGAATGGCCAAGTCAAAGTCCAGATTTGAATCCCATTGAGATGCTGTGGGGTGACTTGAAAAGGGCTGTACGTGCAAGAAACCCCTCAAACATCTCACAGCTGAAAAAGTTCTGCATTGAGGAGTGGGGTAAAATTTCCTCAGACCGATGTCGAAGACTGGTAGATGGCTACAAGAACCGTCTCACTGCAATTATTTCAGCCAAAGGAGGTAACACTCGCTATTAGGGGCAAGGGTGTCCTATCTTTTTCCTCAGTTAGAATAGGCATTTTTGTAGAATGACATTTACAGAAGATCTTGAAAAGACTTTTCTTCAGTTTTCTTTGTTTAGTCGGATTACTTTAATCTCTCTGTATTGTTGAAACGGAGATGAAATAACCATTTATTAAAAATGTTACAAAAAACCACATGCTTTCAAAGGGTGTCCGAATTTTTTCACATGACTGTATATCATCCACTGTGCCACACAATATACAGTATACCGCTACATTGTGCCCCACAATATACAGTATACCACTACACTGTGCCAAAGGAGTGGGGTTTACACAGGAGGAGGGAGGTGCGAAGCGCGCTGGGGGGGCCCTTACAAATATTTGCTGTGGGGCCCAGTCACTTCTAGTTACGCCCCTGCTTCAGGAGTATAATCCTCAGGCTTTGTTGAGGTTGTGTTTACCTCTTCTACCTCTACTGGAGTATAGAGGAATGTTGAGTGTACCCCTCTTTCGGCCACTTTTTGACATATGGCAAGAAGGGAGGGCACACACTGTAGACAACAACAGAGACACACTATTGCAGCGACCACGGCGAGTGCCACTCCTAAAACATACCTTATTTGACCAAAGTCAGGTATCCAGCCAAAAAGCCAGTCCCACCAACCTTGGTCAACATCTTGTTTTATATGTTTAATCATCTCTTCTAGTTGGCCTATTTTATCTTTTATTCCACGGGAGTGATCTGATAAATTGAAACACATCCCTGCGAACGCTGAGCATCCTATACCATGTTGGAGCAATAAATAGTCAATAGTTGCCCTATTCTGCAAGATAGCCTTTTCATACGATTGTATATCCAGCAGCATATCTTGCAGAATTGCACTAGTGACATTTATTTGTTTTACCATAAAACAGACAAGTTTTGATATTGTCCTGTGGTTATATATGGCCAACCCTGGTACCCCTATCAAAGACATCCCTAAACTCATGTATTCTGATCTAGAGAGGAGATTCACATTATAGTCACAATTTTCTGGTAGCTGTAGGGAAGTGTCTCTCGTGTGTCGCGTCTGCATTGCTGGAAATAGTGGTATCATTGCTAATGTCAACCTAGCTATTGTACAGGGTCCCTCTGTAATATTGGCCGGTATGTATGTGTAACTAGTATTTCCACAGGCCAATACCCATCCTGTTGGTAGAGGTACATATTTGTCTAGGGATGGTACTGTTTTTGTAATATTACATTGCATATTCTTTCCTGATACTATATTTTACAGCTACCTAGATCTCTATCGCAAATATTTGGCTTAGTCTTGTTCTGCATTTTTGCTTGTATGCAGGGAGGCAATAGTTTCTCATCACAGGTGAAATTATAACATATTTCTGCTGCTGTAACAAGACCTGTAATTATTTCTATCATATTACTTTGCAGAGTCTCATATGTAGGACAGTTATAACAAGCATGATAAGGATTTACATATCCATATTTAACATCATGATCCTCCAAATCTGTGTCATACCATTGGGAATGTAGGAGCCCCATCCATACATCTACTGGGGTGGGGACTGCTACCAGACATGTCTCCAAAATGTTAGATGCAGATAAAGTGGTTCGGAGACAGAAATCAGTTAAGTTCAGAGTTTTGGCCAGGTACAGCCATAAGTTCTCCTTTGTCTTCCACAGATTGTCTTCCCCCCTGCATTCCGTTTTCAAGTATGTCTGTCTGTTCCACAGCCGTGGGACAGTAAGTAGGAGACACAAAATTGCAATTATTAAGGCACAGCCTCTCAGCCATCTCGAGGAATTTCCTGACTGCGTCATCTCGTTGGGGGTCAAGGCTGTCTGCCTCCGTTAGTACCCCTTCTGTATCTTCTCCGAGGTCAAGGCTGTCTGCCTCCGTTAGTACCTCTCTTTTCTTCACCAACTTAATCCTTGTGGCGTGGATCCACGTGGGTGACTGTTCAGTGAGGACTGCTGTTCTGGTGATCGCGAATACCTCGGTGGGTGGTCCGTAGGTGAAGATTCCTGGTTCCTTTCCCTTCTTTAAGATCTTGATCATCACCTGGTCGCCTACCCGGAATGGATGGGTTGGTTCCTGTAAAAGAGAAGGAGACTTACAAGCAACTTTTTCTTCAATTTTACTGAGGACCTTGATCAGATTAGTAACATACCCCTCTCTGATCAGGTCCAAGTCCCCTTCCTGCACTACCAGGGGGCGTTTTGCCCATGGTGTGGGGAAAGGCCTACCCATTAGAATTTCAAATGTTGACATCCCTAACTTGGGTAGGATTTGTTTCCATTTTTCAAATGTACCAGCAGTGGCCTTCCTGAGTTTGTCTTTAACTGTCCTATTCATTCTTTCCACAATGCCTGAGCTTTGTGGGTGGTATGGAATATGAAATTTCCATTCCACCTGTAACAGTCTGGCTACCTCCTTGTTAAGTTTTGAGGTGAAGGCTGGCCCCTGGTCTGACTCAATAACCAGAGGACAGCCGCACCTTGGGATTATTTGCTGAGTCAGGATTTTAGCTGTAGTTTTAGCATCTTCTGCCTTTGTAGGAAAGACTTCTGGCCACCTTGAGAACATGTCCACTATCACTAATGCATACTCTTGTTTCCCGTTTGTTTTAGGTATATGCATGTAATCCACCTGCAAGTGGGTGAATGGTGTAGTGGGGTAGTCAAGGTGTTAGTGAGGTATTTTCAGTGGGTTGTTAGGGTTGTTTCTCAAGCACCTAATACATCTGTGTATGTAGTCTGTGACTAGCTGTTTGCTATCAGTGATGTAAAAACTTTGGCTCAACAACATATGGGTAGTTTGTATGCTGTTATGTCCTACCCCGTGAAAATGTGCAAAGAAGATGGATGCACTATGCTGAGGTATGCATGGCTTCCCCTCCTTGCAGATCAATCCAGACTTTGGATTTTTCTGCAAGATTGGAAAGCACCAATCCTTCTCCTCCTCTGTTTCAGTGGCATACCTTTGTAGGTCTGTTAGCATGTGTGTCAAATCAGGTGAGGGTGGGTGTAAGACTGCCATTTCCCAATTGTCATGATTCGTTCTAATTGGATTACTCTTGGCTGTGTCTTTAGCTACACTATCTGCAAGTGCATTTCCTCTTGAAATTCTGTCTTTTCCATTTGTGTGTGCCCTGCAATGTACTATAGCTAAATCTGAAGGCAATCTATTTGCGGCGAAGAGGTCCGTGACTAGCTGTGCATGTGAGATTCTCTTAGCATCTGCTGCAGTGAATCCTCTCCTCTGCCAAATCATTCCATGATCCCATACTACACCATGAGCATATCTGCTGTCTGTGTAAATAGTGACAGGTTTATTGGTGTGTAGTATGCAAGCCCTTGTGAGTGCAATGAGTTCAGCTGCCTGTGTAGACTGGATGGGAATTGGGCTTGTTTCCAAGACTATATCTGGCAGCATGACCATAGCATATGCTGCACAGAATATAGTGTCAGTGGGACGAGAGCATGATCCATCAACAAAAACTTCTGGTGCGTCAGGTATGGGAACAGTTGATAAGTCAGCCCTGGGTGACGTCTCATGATTGAGCACCTGTAGGCAATCATGTGTGTCAGGAAGGACGTCTTCTGTTCCTTTCAGCCCTAGTAATGCATTCAAAATAGGTGCTGGTCCTGTAATGTTGGATGCATATTTAATCTGGAGGGAAGGGTTACTGAGCAACAGGATCTCATATTCAGATAATCTTTGCGCTGAAATGTGTTGTGTATGTACACCTCTGAGCAAGCCTACAACATCATGTGTAGTGTGCAAGAAGGTTAAATGTCCCAGGGTGAAAGTAGTCGCTAATTCTACCATCATTGCACAGGCTGCAAGGGAACGCAGACATGCCGGCATCCCCTGAACAGAGGTGGGCATAACCTTTGAGAAAAACGCACAAGGACGCAACTTGCCTCCGTGTTTTTGTGTCAGTACCTCCGCCATGGTTTTACAATTTTGGCGTGCAAACATGTGGAAGGGCATATTATATAGTCAGGGAGGCCCAGCCCTGGACTCGACATGAGTGAACATTTCAGATAATCAAATGCATTGTACATTTCAGAAGACCATTTAATCAAATCCGGATTTTCATCCAGAGTGACTTGCCTCAAAACATTGTCATAGTAGGAGCAATCAGGAATCCATTGTCTACAGTAGTTTATCATACCAAGAAAAGATAACATATTTTTCTTGGTGTGCGGGGTGACCAAACACGCAATAGACTGGACTCTTTCTGTGCTGATTCTCCTTTCACCTTTTGTGAGGACAAAGCCCAAGTATTCAACCTGCATTTTACACCATTGCATTTTCTTAAGTGCCACTTTGTGACCACATCCTGACAACCATTTTAACAGTGATAAACCATCCTGAATGCTGGCCTCCGCTGACATGCTACACAGTAACAAATCATTGACATATTGCAGCAGCACAGAACCTTGGGGGGGGGGGAGGGGGGGACCATGGTTTTAATGTGGCTTGGAGGACTATGCTGTACACTACAGGTGAATCAGCATATCCCTGGGGCATTCTGCACCAGGTCAGTTGATGTCCGTCAAAGGAAAAAGCAAAAAGTAGTCTGGTTGCCTTATCAACTGGGATAGAGAAGAAAGCATTCTTCAGATCTATCACACTGAAATAGACAGCATCTGCAGGAATCACAGAAAGAAGTGAGGTGACATCTGGGACAATAGGAGCAATAGGCACAATTATATTTATTTATTGCCCTTAAATCCTGTACAAAGCGGGTAGTACCATCTGCCTTTGTCACTGGATTCACGGGGGGTGCTGTAGGGTGAAATCACCTCTTCCAGGATTCCCTTTTGTAGGAATTCTTCTATCATTGGCCTAAGTCCATCAAGTTTCTCTTTTGACAGTGGGTATTGTTTCTGATATACAGGTGTACTGCCTTCTTTGATGGTTGCTTTGTATGGTGTGCAGTCAATGAATCCTGTGTCATAGTCTCCTTTTGCCCATAATGATGGGTCTATATCCTCTAATTCTGAGTGATCTTGTAAATTTGTAAAGATCAGAGGTGTGGGGGTTATTATGGGCAAAGCATCAGAGTATACACTGATGCCATTGTTCTCAACAGTGATTTGCAATTCTAACTTAATGAATAAGTCTCTTCCCAGAAGACTCACAGGACATTCAGGTATAATGCTAAAAGCATGATCTGTAATGTATTCCCTATCAATGGTTTCTACTGGTAAGGAATCTGTTCTATATGTCCTTGTCAGTACCCCATTTATTCCCATAGAGGGCGCACACTTCCTTAAAGGCCCATTGTACATTGAACTGTTTAACACACTAGAGGTAGCTCCACTATCTATCATAAATCCCACTTTCCTACCTCCTACTCTAAGAAGAATTACTGGTGTGTCCTTCCAATGTGTTGTGACCTGTGTGAAAGTTGGGGCTTGTCCCTCCGGGCATCCTCAGTGTGAGTTTTGCTGATGCCAATCTAATGGGAATCTGGGCTGACTCTGTGAACCTTGTCTTTGGTTTATCTGACTTGGTTGATTGTTTTGTGACTGAGTGTCAGGTTTCTGTGTTGTAGTTCTGACCCCTCCCATCCCTTCTTGGTGCGCGGCATTGCCGTGCCCAATGTCCTTCCTTTCCACAGTTATAACAACAATTATTTGGCAATGAGTCATGTCTTCCATTGTAGGGTCTGCTGTTATTTCCACCCCTCCTCCCCATCTGCCCCTTCCTCTACCACTATATGCATGTGTGGGGGATGTTGCTTTCCTTATCTCAAAGCATCCAGCTGCTTCCTTTTCAAAGAGATGTTTCTCAAACTCGTCAGTTGTATCTGAGGTCCAAGAGGACACATTTTGTTTCACAGTTAAGATCAATTTGTCTGACAAATTGTTCACAAATGTGGAGATAATCAAAACTATCATTGTCACGCAAAGGTAGCCCCGCCTCAGTCTTCCAGCAATCAATGAATCTTTTCCAGAATTCAGTGACTGTTTCAGCAGATTTCTGTTTGCAGGCCACTGCTACGGGCAATGAAGATTTTTGTTTGAATACCTCATTCATATGGTCCTCAATCTCTGCCCATATCCTTTTTTTTTTTTTTTTTATCAATTCTTTATTTTTCATTTTCATAAAGTCAAGTAACAGATATGCAGAACAGATATGGTTTGACAGAAAAAAGAATGCAGTTGTAACTTAGCTTCATACTTCGTACAGTAGCAGGCAATTAAAGTTGCATACAATGCATCTAAGCGTCAAATTGTTTAACATATTGAGATGGCTATAGAGGGTTTCTATCAAGAATAGGAGAGTATGTAGATTCATTTCTTGCTTTCCCTGACTTGCAAGTAATACTCTCTAGTTAGCCATAGACAAAACATCAATTACGCCCATATCCTTTTCTGACCCTCTTCTGTATTACATACATAATCTGGAGCATCACCGCGTTGTGCAATAATAGATATGGATTTGACCTTCTCCCAATCCAATGTTGTGTGTGTCCCTATAATACCATCCAGGATAAGCCTTAAATCCTCCTGTATATAGTTCCTCCCTTTACAGGCTTTTTTAAGGTATGTAATAGTCCCCAGTGGGGCTATGGAAGGTTTGGGACAATATTTAATAATTTTGTTGAGATCCTCTATTTCCATGGGCTTTTTTACTAAGTGTTGTCAGGTATAAACACATATGTGCTTAGTATGCATTGAGTGAAGATGACCATATAAGGTAAGACTGTTCAAACTAAGGAATGTATGGGTATTTTGAAACTGCACAGGAAGTTTCTCACATTCCACAAAAGAGGGAATCTTGAAACAGTGCACTGGCCAGATGTAATCGTAATACACATTGCTAAAACAGACAAAATGGAGTTACTTATACCCCATCAGGGGCAGCCTCAAGGAGACTTTATACTGTATGGGGGCCACAAGCAGACATTATACTCTATGGGGGCAGCCACAAAGACCGCCATGAGTGCGCCCCCTATACTGTATGGGGGCAGCCACAAGGAGATGTTATACTGTATGGGGGCAGCGTCAAGGAGACGTTATACTGTATGGGGGCAGCCTCAAGGAGACTTTATACTGTATGGGGGCCACAAGGAGACGTTATACTGTATGGGGGCCACAAGAAGACATTATACTCTATAGGGGCAGCCACAAAGACATTATACTGTATGGGGGCAGCCACGAGAAGACGTTATACTGAATGGGGGCAGCCACGAGGAGACGTTATACTGTATGGGGGCAGTCATGAGGAGACGTTATACTGTATGGGGGGGAGCCACAAGGAGACGTTATACTGTATGGGGGCAGCTACAAGGAGACATTATACTGTATGGGGCAGCTACAAGGAGACGTTATACTGTATGGGGGCAGCCATGAGGAGACGTTATACTGTAGGGGGGAGCCACAAGGAGACGTTATACTGTATGGGGGCAGCCACGAGGAGACGCTATACTGTATGGTCGGCCATAAGGAGACGTTATACTGTATGGGGCAGCCACAAGGAAACATTACTGTATGGGGGCAGGCACAAGGAGAAATTATACTGTATGGGGACAGCCACAAGGAGACGTTATACTGTGTGGGGGCAGCCACAAGGAGACGTTATACTGTGTGGGGGCAGCCACAAGGAGACGTTATACTGTATGGGGGCAGGCACAAGGAGAAGTTATACTGTATGGGGCAGCCACAAGGAGAGGTTATACTGTATGGGGCAGCCACAAGGAGAGGTTATACTGTATGGGGCAGCCACAAGGAGACGTTATACTGTGTGGGGGCAGCCACAAGGAGACGTTATACTGTATGGGGGCAGGCACAAGGAGAAGTTATACTGTATGGGGACAGCCACAAGGAGACGTTATACTGTATGGGGCAGCCACAAGGAAACATTACTGTATGGGGGCAGGCTCAAGGTGACATTATACTGACATATGGTGGGCCCCAAAAAAACAATGTCTTTTGCCCACCATACAGTAATGTCTTCTTGTTGGTCATGTCATGTATGGGGGAGTGGGGAGGGACTCATGATGACTCATTCCCTAATGCCTGCTATTTCAATGTGCAGTAGTGCGGTGCAGCTTGCAGGCAGGAAGGAGTAGGCCAGAGTCAGACACGGCCACAGTAGAACACATTAATGGTCACCATTATAGGCAGACATTACACTTTTATTCACTCTGGTCGGGGCAGCTGTAATATATATTAGGGTATCTCTCTCCACTCCCATGTGAAGTTGTGAACTCTGTTGGGGTCGAACGTCTCGGAGTAACTTGAGAGACTTTCCTGTCACTCGCTCTTGTCCTGTGATGCTCGGAGGCCTCGCTCATCATCTGATTCCGACGTCAGATGTTGGTGGGCGGAGACTTCATTATGGGAGCGAGAAAGAGCCGGGGGCGGCCGCAGCGGGCAGTAATTGTACTGGTGGTATGTGCAGTAAGCCGGATTGGAATAATGCACTCTGACGCTATAATATGTAATGACTGGGTCAGGTGTAAATAGTAGTTAATAGTTTTGTTTGTGACGCCAATTGCAGCGTGCACAGGGTACAGTCACAGGGCCCCTTAAGGTGTTGTAACTCACGTACCAGGTTAGGAATGCCAGAGTGGTGTAATGTCTCTGTGTGGTAGTGGGTATAGTGTCAACGGTGTCTCCTACCTTGGTACGGCTGGACTCCTGGATCCTGGCTCACTTGAAATAAAATCAATGTGCTACTAGTAGGAGTAATTGAGGGATTTGCAGCAATAATTGAGATCCAGACTTGGAATAAAGTTCAAACTTGTCTTTACTACCGTATATGCAGCTTTCATCCAAATGAGATACAGCAATAGTCTGAAGTCCCAGCAGGTATTGGCAATGTATGGCAGGAATCTATCTTCTGCTTCTATCATGTGCCTGGAGCTCTTTGCAGGATAAGTCGTCTGCTTGTGGCTCTGAAATGTGGCGGGAATTACTATTTTCTTCACTATCTTCTGCTGTACTGGCGACTGACTAGCTGAGGAGGAATTTGGCTTCTCCTGGTCTCTGGACGGTACTCACAGTTGTGCTCACAGGCAGGGCCGCCATCAGGGGGTACAGCCGATACCCCAGTAAGGGGCCCAGCCAGTTCCAATTTTATATATTTTTTTATTTATTAATTTTTTCTCCCATTTGTCAGTGACTTGAACTTCATTGCGTCGCTAGAGGGGGACAATTTATTATTCCTTCCCCTTTAAAAGGCTCTGACTCTCTGAGCCGCTGCACAGAGGAACGCAGCTGCGCAGGTGACGTCAGACGCTGCCCACTGCCTGCTGCCACAGATCCCCATAACAGTGTGTCATCCACAGATCCCCCATAACAGTGTGTCATCCACAGATCCCCCATAAGTGTGTCATTCACAGATCCCCCATAACAGTGCGCCTGCGCACTGAGGAAGAGAGAGAAAGGAGGGGAAAGAATCCGCAAAAGCAAGTAGAGGACGGCACAGCAGACGACTGAATAGCTTCTTTTGTAAGTAAATTGCTTTATTATAAATGCAGTTTAATGTCTGTTTTTGTCTTTTATTATATTCTGGCTTTTGCTTAAAGGGACAGTAAAAAAGTTTGTTTTTAGTTATGTATGATGCTTTTTGATAATAAATAAATGTAAATGTAGTGGTGCTATAATGTGGCATCCCTGCATACTGCAATACTCTCGTATTTTGATATCTTATTTATATATTCTTATTTAGTTTTTTTCAGTAGTATGATTAAGTGGTGATTAAGTGGTGAAAATTATTTGTGCCCCCCACCTTTTTGACTGTGGTATCCTATGTGCCCCCCCCCCCCCCCCTATATATTGTTCACTACTGACCTGGCTGACTAATTGCAATTTGTACTCAGTGCAGTCAATCGATCAGTCACACTCACACACACTGACATCATACACTTTCATGCAGCACCCGGTCATACCTCTGGGTCCGGCGGCCGCTGCCACTTTAAAACAGCAGTGGCCGCCAGGAGGTATGTCCGCTGCGCTATGACGTCACTCATTACCTGTAGTTGTAAAAAAATAATGAAATTGGGGGGTGGGTCCTTGGGGGCCGGGAGGCGGGGTCAGGACAGATTCTAAAGGGGCAGGGTAGGAGGGGGGGCCCAGGCCTTGAGCTGTGTAAGGGGCCCCAAAATTTCTCATGGCAGCCCTGCTCACAGGGTATGGTTCTTCCTGGAATACTGGAGATGGCTGCTTGCTTTCTACCATCTGAGACTGAAGGGCTCAGACTGAGAATGATGATCTTTTCTCAGCCGAGACAAGATTCTGGCTTGGATCCCTAGAACTGGGAGCTCCTACACTCACAGCCTTCCCCAAGCAGGGGTGGCTGGCACACTAACTGAACTTCCTTCCCCACCCATGAGGCAGGATGTGGGGGAGCTAAACTGGAATGTACTATTCCAGTCTAGAAACACTAAACTGAACTAAGTCCCTTCGAAACAACATGAAAATTACAGCAAATACATTTAAGGCCTCCTGCACACAGCCGTTTTTTTTTTCCCGTTTACAGGCCGTTTTTTACGGTCCGTATACGGAACCATTCATCTCAATGGTTCCGCCAAAAAAACGGAATGTACTCTGTATGCATTCGGTTTCCGTATTTCCATTTTTCCGTTCCGTTTTAACATAGAACATGTCCTATTATTGCCCGCAAATCACGTTCCATGGCTCCATTCAAGTCAATGGGTCCTCAAAAAAACGGAACACATAGGAAATGCATCCATATGTCTTCCGTTTCCGTTCCGTTTTTTGCTGAACCATCTATTGAAAATGTTATGCCCAGCCCAATTTTATCTATGTAATTACTGTATACTGTATATGCCATACGGAAAAACGGAACAAAAAACGGAAACATGGAGAAGCCATGCGTGAGAGACTAATGGCGGAGAAGCCATGCGTGAGAGACTAATGGCGGAGAAGCCATGCGTGAGAGACTAATGGCGGAGAAGCCATGCGTGAGAGACTAATGGCGGAGAAGCCATGCGTGAGAGACTAATGGCGGAGAAGCCATGCGTGAGAGACTAATGGCGGAGAAGCCATGCGTGAGAGACTAATGGCGGAGAAGCCATGCGTGAGAGACTAATGGCGTCATCCGTGAAAGACTAATGGCGGAGTCATACGTGTAACTAAACCAGAGAAGCCATGCGTGAGAGACTCTAATGGCAGAGTCATATGTGTAACTAAAACGGAGAAGCCATGCGTGAGAGACTCTAATGGCAGAGTCATATGTGTAACTAAAACGGAGAAGCCACGCGTGAGAGACTCTAATGGCGGAGCCATATGTGTAACTAAAACGGAGAAGCCACGCGTGAGAGACTCTAATGGCGGAGCCATATGTGTAAACCTAAAACGGAGAAGCCACGAGTGAGAGACTAATGGCGAAGTCATATGTGTAAACTAAAACTGAGAAGCCATACGTGAGCGACTAATGGCGGAGTCATCCGTGAGAGACTAATGGCGGAGCCATGCGTGAGACTAAAAACGGAGAAGCCATGCGTGAGACTCTAATGGCGGATTCCCTTTTTTTTTTATTTTTTTTTTTATAAAATATAAACCACTTACGCAGCACCAGTATGACTTGTGGACTCACATAACCAATGACCCTCTCCGATAATAAACCTAGGACGCTAACCAGCCTACAACCATATTGTACACCTAACGAACATGAAGAACGGTCATCGGGCCCCCGAGGCCATGAAGCCCCCGAAGCCAAGAGACTGAACTAAATGACAAGTAATTAAAACGTGACCCAGACCTAAAGAAAAATGCATAGACATTAGTGATCCGAACCACGTGTATAAACGAAACATTAAACCAACCGCAATACTGAAACAGATGGGAGAAAAACAAGAGCCAGAGGCATTGCAGTTCGCTAAGAGGAGACCCTTATCGTGACAAAATGAATGAACTACTGTGAAAATATAGTAGGGCCTTACTCCTATTGGCCCACTGACCGCTGGGGAGCCATTTGGTTAACTGGGCAGGATACCAATCCGAGTGAATAAGAACCAGAAGTCAGGAGACCAGTCTTAGTGAATGCAAACCAGGAGTAAAGAACACCACAATTTTTTTATTTTTTTTTGAAGTGAACAGAAAAAGTAGACCTATGGAATGTAACAACCACCAAGGAAAGAAACGTAAGCCTGAAAAGAAAGCAGCTATGTTTATCGGAAGAGTAGTATCAGAGCGGTGTGCTGTTTGCCCTAGTAAGAAAAGTGAGTAACCATGATGTAGAAATGAAAAGAAATGCAGCTTCAAGTGGAAGCAGAGTATAACACGTAATGTAAGGACAAGTAGGTGAATGCAGCTCTGGATGTGAGTGGTGTCTAAAACATGGTATGGGCACAGCTCTGAGTACGAGCATGAAGAGCATGGTATAAAGCAGCCGTATGAAAGCAATCTGAAGTGAGCAGAGTATTAACGTAACGCTACAGCGGACGTATGAACGCAGCTCTAGTAGTGAATGGTGTATAGGACAAAATGTAAAAGCAGACACACAGACGTAGTTTTGAAGGTACCAACCCTAACCACAATCATTCGACCATTAGCGCAAAACCCCCTACGTCCCAGAACACTGCAAATCGCGGACCGCAGTGCGAGTCCTGTGCAGCAAGGTCGATGCTACCGAGAGCGCCAGCATTCACATGGCACCTTTTGCTGTTTACCCAGATGTGAACGAGCTGCCACACAAAGCTGCATTTTTTTTTTTTTTTTTTTTAAAATCGACCATTGATCCATATTTACCATCACTTAACACAGCGTGCATAGCTTGAGCCCCCTGCAGACACGCGCTCCGCATGTAAACCAGGTATCGGAAAACATACAACCATGCCCACTCTAAGCACATGCTACCCCAATAACTGTATGCAATGGCCCCACCAGGCCTCTGAATAGCCAGACAAACAATACTAACAACCATCGTTTGACCATTAGCGCCCAAACTCTGCTTCAACCCAGAGCGCTACATGTCGCAGACCGCAGCGTGGGTCCCGTACAAACAACTCCGATCCTACCATGAATACTAGCGCCCTCCGGCCGTCGCCCAGCCGTAAGGAGCCTCCACACCATGCTGCTGTATCCTAGAGCTGACCCAGAGGTAGTGAAATCAGCTGAATCGGCGTCAGCCTGGACCCACAGGTGCCTATAAATAGCCTAGTAATCAGCCAGCCAGGGCCCACAGGTACGTATGAATAGCCTTGTAATCAGCCTCCCCTCCCACAAATGCAGCAATATCCTGCTTATACATATTTCCAGCACCCAGGCCAAGGATTTAGCATTACGCACCCCCACCCCCTTCCCGCACTTGCCACCCAAGTGTACATAAAGAGGGAAAATTTCACCTATGCGCGCCGCAGCAATGTTTTTTTACATTAAGCCATGCCTCTAACTCCGCCCAATGCATTACTATACCCCCCAAGTCCCACTCACCTGATAAAATCTGTCATAGGGTACACAGTGGTTCCAATACACCTTGCAATAAATGAAAGAACCAACTGGTCCTACCGCATCCAGGGTGTCGCTGGTGTGTCGGTTTTGACTAGCCTATATAAAAAACCCAGCCAGCAGTGTCAGCTGGTGGTAATTACCTCTCTCTCTGACAGAGGAGCTCTGGCAATTGCTGGATTGAGATCTGAGCTGTGTGCTAGGCTGGAGGCCTGAGTTAGGGAGGTCTGCTCTGTCCTGAGCAATGCCGATCGGGTGTGAACTAACACCTAGGATAACAGGTGACTGTTTTGCTGTATGAACTGTCTAGGTGTGAACGAACACCAAAACTGCAAATGGACTGTCGTACTGTTTTGTTGCCAAATAAAACACTGAAGTTTTTGAATTACAAACTGGTCTTTGCCTCTATACTGCGTCCCCTTGTCCTGTCTACCAGAGCGAATCCCCACAGGGCCTTCCCCCCTTATGTACTCTCTCCTCTGCACAGGTCACAGCTCATGTCTTGAACACTCTTCTGTAGAGGTAACTGAACATCTCCTGTCTATTGTGACTATGGTCCGTTTGGCTACTGTAAAGTTCTCTAAACGCTGTTAACAGCAGCTCAGGCAAAATAGGTGCCCCCCCAAATCTTGTACAGAAAATAGAATAAAAAATCTGCAATCATAAAATTGGGTCACAGCAGGGGCTACCTACTACTTCACTATCTAACCTGTGCCCCATAAAAAAAAACAAAAAACTACCTGCAGTTCATGCCATTGCCCCGTTTCTGGTTGCTTCTGGTACTTGCAGAACCAGGAAGTGGCTTTGTCCAAAGACTGCTGTGGCCAGTCACAGACCTCAGCGGTCACATGTGCTTGAACAGCACGTCACAAGCAGTGAAGTGTCGTTCAAGCAAGTATGACCACTGATGCCAGTGATTGGCTGCAGCGGTCATGTGACCAAGCCACTTCCTGGTCCTGGGGTAAGAACAGGGCAGCAGCACAGGCACAGTGGGAGAGTGGCAGGTTAGTGTTTTTTATTGAATGGGACAGAGATCTCAAGCTACAAGCTATCCACCATAATTAAAGAGAAAAAGGCCATTTGTCAGAATATAGTATTACTAGAAGAGGATACAGAAGTATAGGATTATACTGGACAGCAGAGATAGTTCATCTCTCCAACCTGGAGAAATAAGAGAGAGAATGGCTGATTGTCATAGAGGACTATTCCTTATGCAACTTCTGGGAACTAATGTGAATCACTGTGAAAGCTGCCTTTATGTAAATTACTGTTGCATTCATAGATGATCTGTGGAACGAACAACTTCAGTAAAGTACTGGGAGTTTGTTAAAAGCTCTAGTCTCCCTTATTCTATATCATCATTTCAACTACTACCACCAACATTTGCACCTAATGGTGCTGGCGTCACAAACCAGGGGCCCAGCCGCAAAAGCACCTTACACCAATTACAATCAAGGGCACCTCAACCAACATCTGGCTGGTGTTCCCTGCAACCGAGAGTGCCCCGGAGGATTTTGTGTTGTCTTCCCATCCACTGCACTGCTGGCCCCAAGGGACAACTAAACCGTGAGCACTACTATCCTCGACACCTTATCACTAGTACGCTAACGCGCGCATCCTCCATAAGGAGCCCCGGCATGCTGCAAGAGCACCGAGGCAAAACTTGTAGACACTAACAGCCCAAGGTAAGGGCAGGCAGAGTTTGTGCAAATCTGTGAAACAGGTCCAAGGTCAGGGCAGGCAGCAAAGGACCAGGAATCAGGCAGCGTTTGGTACACAGGCAGACAAACAGAACACAACACCTTTGCAGGGAAAAGAATGCTAGATACACCTGTGGCTCAGGCAGAGAGTGAGACAAATAGTAAAGCATATAGTTGAAACTCGAAAAATTTGAATATCGTGCAAAGTTCATTTATTTCAGTAATGCAACTTAAAGGTGAAACTAACATCTGAGATAGACTCATTACATGCAAAGCGAGATATTTCAAGCCGTTATTTGTTATAATTTGGATTATTATGGCTTCCAATTTATAAAACCGCAAAGTCTCAATTTTGAGGTCCCCTTTGCTCAGGGGGTATGGATTAATTAGCTGACTAGAGTGTGACACTTTGAGCCTAGAATATTGAACCTTTTCACAAAATTCTAATTTTAAGCTGCATTAATGCAATTCCTTTTCATTTGCATTACTGAAATAAATTGACTTTTGCACGATATTCAAATTTTTAGAGTTTCACCTGTATATAGCAGAGCTGATAACACAATAGAAGCAGCTGCACACAGAGCCAAACAAAGGTTCACTTTTGCAATACGTCAGAAAGAGGACAAAGGGGCCAGGACCCCCTGCCATTAGGCACCACAGTACATTCAAGTACACATTCAGCCATGGGGAAAGAACCTGATTGCTGAATACAAACAGAGTTGCAGGGAAGGCTGCATGAGTAAAAGGCATAACGTGAAGTTCTTTGTCCCCAATGGAAATTTAGTAACAGGGCCCCCAACTATCTTGCAATTTATAGTAGTGGTGTTCCCTATTGTTTCATAGAACTTGTTGGTCAACTCTGGCAAAATGTTCTAGGTAGAACTGCAACCTTGGAGTCTCAAATATTCACCCCCCATGAAAGTGCATGACATGGACAATGATATGCCACCATGAATCCAATAAACATAATGGTGTTACGGTGATAGGATATACAGAGATGTGACAGTAAAAATACAGTGTTGTCACAATATGGTGACATTAGCCCAGGGATAATGACCAAAGTGACTTAACAGCACAGGAATAATAGTAACAGTAATGTCAAAGTGTAGGCATGATTGTAACAGCGGTTGCGGATCGCCGGTGTTCCCCTACTCACCACTGTGGTTCCAGGCTCTGTGCTCGGGCAAGCACTGCCTTCCTTGGCCGCCTCCGCCATTGCCCGTGTCCAACTGCATTACAGGGCATGTGGCAGCGGTCATCTGCTGCCGATGTCTCTCCATGTACTGCTCCGGTTCTGGTCTCTGTGCCTGCAGATGCTGTACCTTCTGGAATCCGCTCCCCAGTTTCCTTTCTGCCCTGAACACAGCATGCCTTCTAGCCTGTTTTCTGTAGTACCTCAGTAAGGGGCAGTGAGCATCACTTCCTGTGATGTAAGGGTTTTGCACATGTGACCTGTGCGACCAATCCCAGCCATCCTGCACCTATTTTAGTGGTCCAGCCCCCTTCCCAAGTGCCTGAGCGTCAAAGGTCCTTGTGTCCTACAAAGGTTGCTGTTATCTGGGCTTGTGTTGCTGTAAACCTAACCAGTGCTTGTGTTTCTGGACTCTGCTACCTGTTTAAAGGAAACCTGTTATGTGGGTATTTGATTATAATATAACTCATTTTATGCAATTATTAACTATTAAAAAGTACCTTTAAATTTATTAACTTAGTGGTGTGACAACCGGTTAGCCTCATAATATACACGCAAAGAAGCTGCATGCTAATGAGCTGATTTGAGTCCAGCGTGACGCATAATTTTGATTTGAGTCCAGCGCTTTTTCTATTCAGCACTGTAGCCACTCCCCTATTCACTTGTTCAGACGCTCAAAATCCCGCACATGCGCGTTGTCTGACTAGTGTAATGACGCCCATTCAAACATCATAAAGTAAACTGCGCATGCGTCGGCTATATTTTGGCGTGGTCTATCCTCACTTCCGGTAAACCAGTAGAAGCGGGAGTTATTTGGCGTGACGAAACAACAACTTGAAGCTTCTGGAAGGAAAATAACTGGCGCATGCACGTTGTATAAGAAAGAAGGCCGGGAGAGTGGCATTACTGCGCGCATGCACGGGATTTGAAACGAGACTTCGGAGCCACAAGAAAAAGAAAAAAAGAGCTGTAGATAATAAGATGATAAAAAACGTGGCGTGATTTGTGACATCATTCGTTCATTTTAATAATTGGCGGGAAAATAAATAACGAGGAATGCAAAGGTACTTTATTACTAATGTGAAAGAAAGGGGGAGGAATATACTATTGAAATGAGTAATTATAATAAGGGCTAGTTTGCTCATTTGGAGATAAACACATGACAGGTTCCCTTTAAACTGTGCATGCTTTGCCTCGACTCTCCTGTTGCTGACCTGGATTTCCTGACCTGTACCTGAGCTGTCTGCTCTGACCCATTGCTTGTTTGACTTTGCCTCTGCCTCATCCTTCGGTCCTGCACTGTCGCTCCTTGTTACGACTCCGCCTGCTGACTACAACTGTAACTTTGGTACCTTGCACTGCCATCTGCCTTGTGTGCCAATCCTCCTGAAGAGGTAGTGGCCTGGTCTTCGCCTCAGGAAAGTCTATCCCCACCTTCAGGGGTACTGCGAAGAATGAGGGGTTCACTTAGACAACGCCCTTAGAGGAGGTCCACACCCGCTGGTTCGTGACAATGATGTACACAGTAATCATGTTTACAGTGTATTATTACACAAGGATAATGCACAAAATGATGTAACACATTCACGTTTCTGGATGCAGTTTTGGAAGCTAAAATCAGAGAACATCATGAAAGGAGAGAAAGTATAAAGGACAAATCCAACTTTGAATTTGGCTTCCAAAACTGCATTAGGAAACTTGAATGTGTGGCCGTACCCTAACTTTGAAGTCAGAGTATATGGAACATATGCCCTGTGAAGTTATGATAATGGATTATTGCACACCGTGATGTCACAGAATGGGTGTGATAAATATAGTGATGTCACAGCAAATGGCTAAGGATCACACTTATGTGACATCAAAGGAGTAATAAACACAGAATCATCTGTATGAGAAACAAATTATCAAAGATTTGGAGGCACCTCAGAGGACAGACTGTAGTATGCCTTATGTTGTAGGTATTGTCCGTGACTTTCACAATTTTTATTGTAATCAGGACTTGTTAACACTAATCCACAGCAGACATTTATGGTTCGATGTCCCATGAGCCGGACGACTTGTTGCACTGGGAAAGATAATGCTACATGCACATTACATATGTTGTTAATAGCTATACACATTGCTACATAAACTGTATGTTATGTCAGTTATCTAAATGATTGCACAGTACAGTAAATTTCCATTGATCTGTAACCTGATGGTCTGGAATAATCCTAAGGATATGGCCACATGTAGCATAAATGCTGTGGACTTTTCACTGCAGAATTGCCAAGGGGAAACCTGCAGCATTTTCAGTAAGGCCCCTTTCACACGGGCGAGTTTTCAGCGAGGGTGCAATGCGTGAGTTGAACGCATTGCACCCGCACTGAATCAGGACCCATTCATTTCTATGGGGCTGTTCACACGAGCGGTGATTTTCACGCATCACTTGTGCGTTGCGTGAAAATCGCAACAAGCTCTATTTTGTGCGTTTTTCACGCAACGCAGGCCCCATAGAAGTGAATGGGGCTGCGTGAAAATCGCAAGCATCCGCAAGCAAGTGCGGATGCGGTGCGATTTTCATGCACGGTTGCTAGGTGACGATCGGGATGGGGACCCAATCTTTATTATTTTCCCTTATAACATGGTTATAAGGGAAAATAATAGCATTCTGAATACAGAATGCATAGTACAATAGCGCTGGAGGGGTTAAAAATAAAAATTTAACGTCACTCCGGTCATCACATGGTCCATCACATGATCCATCACCATGGTAAAAAGATAATGTGATGGACCATGTGATGACCGGAGTGACGTCACCACAGGTCCTTTTCCTGTGCACAGCAAAGAAGAGAAGCCGGGCTGCGCGAGCAAGTGGATTAAGGTGAGTTAAATTATTATTCTTTTTTTAACCCCTTCAGCCCTATTGTACTATGCATTCTGTATTCAGAATGCTATTTTCCCTTATAACCATGTTATAAGGGAAAATAATACAATCTACAGAACACCGAGCCCAAGCCCGAACTTCTGTGAAGAAGTTCGGGTTTGGGTACCAAACATGCCGATTTTTATTACGCGCGTGCAAAACGCATTACAATGCTTTGCACTCGAGCGGAAAAATTGTGCATGTTCCCGCAACGCACCCGCACATTTTCCCGCAACGCCCGTGTGAAAGAGGCCTAACAGTTTAGTTCCACAGCAGAATTGCCTAGGGGAAACCTGCAGCATTTTCAGTAAGGCCTCTTTCACACGGGCGTCATGTTTTAGGGCCGGATAAGATGCGGGTGCGTTGCGGGAAAATGCACGATTTTTCTGCGCGAGTGCAAAACATTGTAATGCGTTTTGCACGCGCGTGAAAAAACTCGGCCTGTTTGGTACCCAAACCCGAACTTGGGGGTTTCACAGAAGTTCGGGTTTGGGTTAGGTGTTGTGTGGATTTTATTATTTTCCCTTATAACATGGTTATAAGGGAAAATAATAGCATTCTGAATAATACAGAATGCATAGTACAATACCGCATCCGCACTTGGTTGCGGATGCTTGCGATTTTCACGCAGCCCCATTCACTTCTATGGGGCCTGCGTTGCGTGGAAAACGCACAAAGAGGAGCATGCTGCGATTTTCACGCAACGCACAAGTGATGCGTGAAAATCACCGCTCATGTGCACAGCCCCATAGAAATTAATGGGTCCGGATTCAGTCCGGGTGCAATGTGTTCACCTCACGCATCGCACCCGCGCGGAAATCTCGCCCGTCTGAAAGAGGCCTAACAGATTAGTGAATGAGAATATTAAAAAAATTCAATGGACCTGCTGCAGAACTATTCTGCAACAATATCTGCACATAACCTGACGTGGTGCAGATTATAAATCCACAGCATGTCAATTTATGTTGTGGATATCTGCTGTGGATTTCATTCTTTGCCATGCAACGCGTGAAATCTGGCAATATATCCATGACATTTTCGCAACAAAGTTTACATAGCCCCATGTTGGATAAAGAAGAAAATTAGTGTTATAATAAAACTTAGAATAAAGATGAAAATGACCTAATCGCATGGTGCTGGCAGGAAGCAATCCTCTGAGACAGGCAGCAATCATGTTTGTACTGTATATGCCTAAGTGCTACCATGGATCTTAGAGTGCACTAAATACAATACATGAATGGGGGCCACTATGGGTTTAATTAGCCTAATTACGGCAACACCAGCGCTGGTGATGACACATAATAGCGGCATTGGCTGTTACCCAATTTAATGAACCTAAATAGGATAACACAAACTACTATAGGATCATTTATAAGACAAGAAGTCATATTCACCAGTGATTTTTGAAGAACAAAATACTGAGAACAAAATATTTATTTTTTTCATCCATAAAACTATAGTATACAGTTAATTTTGTCTAAATAAATTATAGAATTTGTCATTTACAAGCAATAAACTAGATCACAATATTTCAAAGACAGTATGTACACAACATAAGGCTTAGTTATAAAGAGCACATATTCTTCAGTGTCTATAGTAAACATATTGGAAACATCTTTACTGAAGCAGATCGTCAGGATGTAGAAGTACACAGAAGCTGCATGAAATTATACTGCAACCCAACAAGACAGATCTCAGTCTAGATTTCAGAAGAAGGAAGGAAAAAAACGACTTCATTTACTTCGCATTTATGATCTTTTGCATGGAGTTTTAGAAGGTCAACAGGTCATGTGTCATGCCACTCACAGCGGAAAACATGCAAAGGAAACACCATGTGATCACTCCAAGGTCCAAGGTGGTTTGCAGCAATGGAAGCAGAAATGTTAATGCTTTGTAAGAGTTCTTCACAGTTCCATAAGCAAAGTGCAACTAACTGTCCTCTCCCGTTTCCACCAGCAAAGTATGTCAGATCAAGGCAGATGACGTAACTGCGCTCTCGTGTCCACAGAAATGTCAGCGAATCTCCTCTTCACATAAAACCCACTTAGAAAACTGTGTTTTACTGCAAGCTGTCTCTCACAAGAAGAATCCTGCACGTCTTTTTACTGTAAATAAGAAAGGAGAAGACATTGAGCATTTGATAGGTTAGGTGATTGAATTTACAAAGTTAGCATATCCAGTCATTAAGATAGGCGGCCATACCAGTTCAGTAAAAATATGGAAGGGAGGGGGGTGTAAAGATGTTTTATATCAGTCACTCTCTATGTAGAACATCTAGCCCCTAAATGCACAGTCGTTGGAGTTACAACAACTTTCTCAAGTAACTGTGTTCATTACTTTCACTAAATTACTAATCAAAAATTACCATACTTTTGTATTTTTGTTAACATGCGTTTCATAAGCGATGGACTTGTAGATGTTTTCATTCTTTAGGGTGGTTTCACACATACTGTTTTTTTGGTGAAAAAAGCTAAAGTTTGTGGCAGATTTTCATACAGTTGTTTGATGTAAAGCCAGAAGTGGTTTCAAAAGGAATGGAAGATATAAAGGTAGGACTTCTAGCTCTTCTTCCTGCTGCATCTACCTCTGCTTTGGGTCAAAAAACTGTATCAAAAATGGAGGTATTTCTCTTGAAACTGTGTGAAACCACACTCAATGAGAAACTGTCAAAACAAACTACAATGCAATCTACAGGAAGCATGTTATAGGACGTTAGAAGCTGAGCAGATTGATATATAGTTTAATTGGAAAAGTAAAGTAAAATGTTCTGCAATAAAATCTACCGCATGTGAAAGTATCCTTATATCTCTGCTCATTCTCAGGCTAGTTTTACACTAGCGGCAAGGGACTCCGGCAGGCTGTTCCGGCGGGTGACCAGCCTGTCGGATCCGTGCTGCCACTAGTGCACGCATGCCCACGGACTACCGCTCCGGCCCCATTGACTATAATGGGGGCTGGGGCGGCAGCGCATGCCGAGAGGTGTCCGGAGCCATGCTGCCGCTGGAACTCCGCCCCGTCCCCATTATAGTCAATGGGGCCGGAGCGGTAGCCCGGGGGCACACGTGCACTAGCGGCAGCACGGATCCGACAGGCTGTTCACCCGCCGGCCCTTGCCGCTAGCGTGAAACCAGCCTAACTTCAGTTGTGCACGGGGAGGTGTTTTCAGTGATTGGAAGCATTCTCTGTGTAAGTGTGTATACATAGATAGCGGTTAGTCACTGATATCTGTACACAGGGGAGGTGTTTTCAGTGATTGATAGCATTTGCTGTGTAAGTGTGTATACATAGATAGCTATCAGTCACTGACAGTTATACACGGGGAGGTGTTATCAGTGATTGATAGCATTCTCTGTGTAAGTGTGTATACAGAGATAGCTGTCAGTCACTGATAGCTGTACATGGGGGAGGTATTATCAGTGATTGATAGCATTCTCTGTGTAAGTGAATATACACAGATTGCTGTCAGTCACTGATACTTGTACACGGGGCGGTGTTGTTAGTGATTGATAGCATTCTCTGTGTAAGTGTGTATACATAGATAGTTGTCAGTCACTGATAGTTGTACACAGGGGAAGTGTTATAAGTGATTGATAGCATTCTCTGTGTAAGTGTGTATACATAGCTGTCAGTCACTGATAGTTGTACACAGGGGAAGTGTTATAAGTGATTGATGGCATTCTCTGTGTAAGTGTGTATTAAAAGATAGCTGTCAGTTACTGAAAATGGCCGATGGAGGTTCTGTCCATCAGTGACCTCCATTCATTTACACGAGGTCGGACTGCACATGTACTATTTACACTGTCTGTCCCAGTGTAAATGAATGGAGGCCGCTGATGGATGGAACTACTATTCCATTATTCATATTAAACTATCGGACATCAGTACTGATAGTAGCTGCATACATGTACTGTTATCAGCACATGGGCAGCTATTAATATAAACTGACCAACTCCTTTAAACTTTCTTCCACAGACACGGTTTAACTAGGGTGCTATATAGCTTTGCCATGATAGTTGCCAGCCTACTCAAACAGGTAGAGCTCCTTTATCAAATTTCAAGTAAACTGATGCATACATCATGCCTCTTGTCAGAACAAGGGTCCTTTGTATTCTACAAAAACCTAAAATTACATAATGTGACGCAGACTCTCTAAACATTTACTGTTTGTCTATCTAATATCTATCTAATATATCTGTCTGTCTATCCATCTTTACCTTAATGCCATAACGTATACATGAACACAATTGGCTGTAACAGTAGTATCAAATAAAAAAGTGAACATGGCATTTTAACCAGGTGAAGGTTGGTCACAGCATTTACCTTGTGTAAGTCTGACCCTACACGTATACCTGTGCAGTGAATAATTTTTGGCTGACAGCTATGGCTAACCCTTCCCCCTACACATGTCTGCTCATCTTAGCTGACAATGCATGGGTCCTGAATGGGGTGAAGGGGAAAAGTTTCTGCTAGACTCCTCTGACATAAGAATCCCCAGAACAAAAAGATTGGCCATGTTCAAGTCCAACAGCCCGATCCTTAACGATTGTTATCTTTTTAACAAACAGGAGAATATTAAGTGTCTATTACACTACAGTACAATTCTGTCTACAAAAATATATATATTGTCCAAACGTATGCCAAAAATCTCCTGGTATATGTTGGGAGCAATATTGGCCATAGACAAATTAGGCATATATGTCGGAAGCATTTTATGCCATATACTTGTGAGCAAAGAATGAAGCAATTATGAGGGTCATTTATCCCCCTCCTGGGGAAAATATCCCAAACCCATCCACACCCTTGCCCCCTTTCCAGAAAGTAGACAGTTACCAGTAGGGTCTATTTCTTTGAATACAACCCTATTAGACATTATTGTTGATATGAGGTTTGGGCCCGATGAATAATTTCCTCTGGTGGGCCCAAGGAACCCCATTGCGATCCTGTAGTAAATGACCCCACCGAGTTTCCCTTTAAATGGATTATCTGGAAATACTGCCACCTGGTGGCCAGCAGTGGTTCTTTTTCTCTCTTTCTTCTTGCTACTCAACTAGCTGCTATAGAATGTAAAAAACCTCAAAACAGCGTAGTACAACTATTTCCATACAGCCACACAACATGTATTACTGCGAGGCAACAGACTTGGTTAATTGTAAGCATAAATCAGTTTGTCTTTAGCCATTACATCTACTTCTGTCGTTTAAGATGCACAAACACGTTTGTTGCAATTCAAAGACTCCCACCCATACAGCTAGACGCTGGGGTTCAGCATCAGTGGGTGTTTAATCAGTGACTGCCAAGGGAAACTCAGAGCATGTGACAATGTGCCGAGAACATGCAGAACCAGGGAGAGATGTGCAATTGGGATTTCTTCCTTCATTGCCCCAGAGCAAATGCAGAAACATTTACATATGGAAATGGCTCATTTCTGCTTTATTCCCCAAACTAGATGAGTGAATTTATGAATTATGAATTTCCCCAAAACTTTGATTTCCCATGACTCCAAGTTTTTTGAGATTTGTCCCACAAACAGAAGGCACCTTTCACCAAAAAGGAATACTTTTTGGACCATTTTAGAATTACTGCAGCAGGGGCTACCATCTGTATACCCAGAAAAATAGATGTCACTGTCAATTTGACATTACTAATGCTGTTTTGGCATTAAAGGGAGTCTTTCACGCAGATTCACCCTATTAACCTAATAACAGTGTTATGTCCACGGCATCCCCCCTATTAAAACTGTGCTTACCGTTAGTTCCTTGCTAGCCTCGTTGTGCAGAAAAACACTTTTAATCCGTATGCAAATGAGGCTGTGAAGGTGCCCAGGGGCGGTATTTTCATACGAAGCCACTCCCCCTCCGCCACGTCTGCCCGCCCTTAGTCTCTGCTCTAACCTCCCTCCTCCCATCCGTAATCCCGCGCATGCGCCGATGAACGCGATAACGCACGGTAAACTGCCATGTTCCGGCCCGACTGTGCACGTTCATCGGGCAGAGGCGGCGGAGGGGGAGTGGCTTCGTATGAAAATGACCCAGGGGCCTGGGCACCGGCCGTTGTAACGCCGCACCTGGGCACCTTCACAGCCTCATTTGCGTACAGATTAAAAGTGTTTTTCTGCACAACGATGATAGCAAGGAACTAACGGTAAGCACCGTTTTAATAGGGGGGATGCCGTGGACATAACACGGTTATTAGGTTAATAGGGTGAATCTGCGTGAAAGACTCCCTTTAAAGAGCTTGAAAGGGATCGGACACATTTCTAGGAGAGAGGTTGAATCTGACAGCCGGAATGGACCCAAAACTAATTTTGGGAAATATGCTCATCTCTATTCACAGCGCTGTACTCTGGTGCTCCCACAGAGAATAAATGGAGCGGCAGTGCGCTTGCTCGACCTGTCCCTCCATCAGAAGGGGGGAACGCGACCCCCGTTCTTGTGATCGTGGACGGCCCCAGCAGCTAGTCGTCCCCTATTCTGTCAATGGGGGATAACGTAAAAACGTGGCACAACCCCTTTAAATAATTTCTTAAAAATGTATGTATATGCAGTTATTTCTATCTATTGCCTATGTAATTACAAAAATCACCATGCACTATGTGTGATGCAATATTGTAACTTTTAGGAAATACAAACAAAAGCATTTAAAAAAAGACTTCTTAACACAAAGACAACCGAACCATGTAGAGTTTAGACTGCAGTGGACAATGTCACTCAAAGACAGTTTGTTGTCTATGGCGGAGTAGTTGTCCGCCAAATACGGAAATTTGAGTCTGGGACTCTCATCTATTAGGCTAGTTTCACCTGAGCTTAATACATATTACTTCTGAATGTCCACCTGTCAAATGACCTGAACTAACTCAGTTTGGGTCATTAGACCCGGTATTAGGCCAGGATGTTCAGCCATAACACTGGCTGAGAAATGGATCCATATTATATTCCCGTGAAACTAGCCACAGGACAGTTTTACACGGGCTTTGTGCGTGAGCTGTATTTTCTGCACTGAACATTGCTCCACTGAAGTGCAGCATCATAGGGACTTATGCGCTGCACAATATGTCAGCCCTATATAAGTGAGCAAAATAATAATTTAGGGTGCTGTGAATTTCCATCTCACCACGGGTCTACTGAACTGTAGTCAGAGCACGATGAGAGTAAAGTTCAGTGAACCCTTGGTGAGATGGAAATTCACAGAATCATAAATCACTATGATGCTGCGAGTTCACTTCAGAGTGTTAAACAGTCAGCCTGTGCAATGCTTCACTTCTCCTGTGGGGGCACTGCAGGGCAGCTGCACACTTTCTGCTGGGTTCCTCAACAGATTCTAACTAATCACTGAGGGGCCCTGTGATGTCTTTATTGTTAAAGGGGTCGTGTACCTTTGGGGGGAGGGGTGCATTCCCAAAAAGGTTTTGTGTCCATCACTTGGTTTCACTGAACATGTATGGGCAGGTAATCAACTGTAACAGCCAATATGGACTAAAACGTGTAGGTCGAGTCGTGTGAAAGGATTGCCCACTAGGTGACGGTTTGTTCAATGATCAACCTACTTCTATTTAATGTCTATGGCTACTTTAATTCAGAGACTATTGTAGTATATTGTCACCAATGATAGTGTGATCGTTAACGCCATGTCAAAAGCCTGGTAGCTGTGATGGCAAAGCAGATGCCATTCATTAACTGAGTTTTATGTTGTAAGTATTTTATATTAAATGATAATTCAACAGCAGACTGTTTATCTCTATGGCATTCATGTTCTCTCTGGCAGAGGGCTTGTGTGTAGGTAGTCATTTGTAGCGTTCACAGTATGGTAAGAAGCCAAAAGCTAATTCACAGCGGATAAACATCATTTATTTCTGGTGCTTGATGATCACCAAGATGTAGTTGGAATGCCTGTTGTCAGAGGGGCACGTGTATCACCTGAAAGTGGGACTGAGACCGCCCTATTCACTGCCGGAGACACCAAATGGAAAGGAACTTGAACCATGTTTTTCAAGTTTGGTTGAAGTTTTTTTTCAAGATATAGGCCTTCTCTGTTCTCTATGTATATCATAGCATTCTTCAAAATGTCCAAAAATAACTGATGTTCATGCTTTTCAGCAGAGCTGCAGATAAGTCAAGCACTGCTTACAAATCCCACCAGTAATGGACAATGTTACCAATAGATGGCGCCAATGCTTTACTAGAGGTGACAAGCCATAATGTTTTTTACTATAGAAAAATACAATGTAAACTAATGCCTACAGCTCAGACACATTACATAGTAGAGATACTTCATGGGTCTGCTTGTCAGCTTACTTCCCAGTATTTAAAGCTACTTACAGTATATCACATCTTGGGTCGCTTTATGGTCCCCTAGACGAAATTCTACTATAGGAGGATTCCTGCATAACAGGGCGTGCAATGAATGTTTATCACATTGTCTGTCCCATGATCACCACCGCTGAGAGGAGACATTACATTTATGACAAGGCGCAGTCTGAAATCTACGCCAATTCCTAGCTAAATGATGATAAATGTGCTGGGGCATTTGAATGCCAAAAAACAGGCTTAGATTGTTTGACTTTTATATTATATTATTTCTGTATAATTTGTAAACTTATGTTTATCACCTATGCAGATTTGTGCTTTCACTCCCTCTATAAGGGATTTATTTGTTCATCTACGACTGCACTCACCTGCGTGTGTTGAACAGTTCTAGCTGTACTTTATATACATATACATATATGTACTTTTGTTCTTTTATTAATATACTTCAATAAAAAACTTTGACTCTAAAAAACAGGCTTAGGCCTCTTGCACATGACTGTATGGCTTTTTCATTATTTTGCGGTCCGCAAAAAATATGGATGACGTCCGTGTGCATTCCGTTTTTTGCGGAACGGAACAGCTGGCCCCTGATATAACAGTACTATCCTTGTCCGTTATGCGGACAATAATAGGACATGTTCTATCTTTGAACGGAACGGAAAAACGGAAACGGAATGGATTCCATTTTTTTTGCGGACCCATTGAAATGAATGGTTCCGTATACGGACCGTATACGGAACACAAAAAAAGGAACGTACATGCAAAAAAAAAAAACGTTTGTGTGCAAGAGGCCTAAGGAGATGGTAAATCTCCCATGTTTTTATTGTACTGGGGTATGAAGACAGTTTCTTAGCAAAATAACGACATAAAAAGTTTGAATAAACATGTGACTTAAAACAACGGCATACCAAAACTCTGGTAAAAATGCATGAATATAATGGATTTTTTTTTTACAAGCCCAAAAAATCTATACAAAGATATAGTGTCACTGAAGGGCAGAACAGCAGGCCATGCTAGATATGAGGGGGAGTACAATATTGTGGGGCCTACAGCTTTAATAATATTTTTGTACTAACCCACCCACCTACACACTTCCATTTGCTTGTATTACAAAAATATTATCACAAATAAAAAAGGAATAAAATCTGAAGTAAAAGCTATGCCTTCCAGGAGCTACATGGTTATCTTGGAGCAGACCGCTGGAGTATGAAGTCATTTTCACGTGACACGGGATCGTACAGTATTTGACTAATGCTTTTTTCTGGCCTTTATTTGTTATTCAAACTTGACTTCATGCTAGTGAAAATAAGGAAGGAACATGACTGCCAACACCCAGCATATCCTGGAACACACGTAGACATGGAGCCAGAGCAGATTAACAGCAGGGCTGCGGTTAACGTCTGCTGTGACATCTCACTGTATTATCTCTCAGCTCCAACTGTAGCACAGTATGGACATTACTGACTAAGCGAACATACAGGAAGAGCGCACAACTGAAAAGATAAGCGGCGGCCAGAGCAATGCTGCTTCAATAGTCCACCTAGCACAGCATGTTTGAATGTAAAAAAAGCTAGGTCAGGATGAAAGCTGTTGGTGTGCACAGCACTTTATCAAGGCTCTGTTTTGTTATATAGGTCACTAATCAGAGTCCTGTTAGCTTTTTGGATTAACTGCCTCAACAAACTGGCGTTCCATCATTCGGGAAGGGATCCACGATAATGCAGTGCTGTACTGAATACTGAAGGGATATTGTCACGAGGGTGTCGAGGACCACGCCTGACTCCGTTATACCCGGGGTCAGGAAGTCGCAGCGGTTGGCTGCACGCTCTATTTAAGATAGGGCTGTTTTCCTTATGGTAGCTTTCTGGGTTTGCTTAGCAAACCCTTTTGGCTCACTCAGGGATCCGTAGCTCCTTCTCCTCAGCTGTTCCTTGTCCAGCACTCCCAGACCTCCTTATATTTCTCTCTCACACTTCTCTGGTTGCCAGAGATAGAGCTTCCTGCCTGGACATCTATTCTGACCTTCTGGAGCTGTGTTGCTGCGTTCGCTGGTAGTTGGTCCAGAACGCTACCCTCCGGATCCCTGTTGGACCTTTTTGGTTTATTGTGGTCGCCCACCTGGGTGTATGTGTTTGTATGTTTTGTCTGTCCTCTCCCTGGTGTTTCCCTCTTAGTGATAGTGGTGTGGACTAGCGATCCCACCGGCCTGTTCACTATCCAGGGCTCATATTAGGGAAAGCCAGGGTTTAGGCACGCGATCGCCGCACGGGTGAGGAACCCGTCTAGGGACGTCAGGGCAGTCAGGTGCCAGCCGCAAGGTGAGTTAGGGGTCACCACCTTTCCCTCTCCCTTGGGCAGGGCTTTCCCTGTTTTCCTCCCTGTGCGTGTTGTCGGTCGTTACAGATATATTTCACTTTGAAGTCATCTTCATAAAAAATGTCACAGCCACACAATTTAAAGGGAACCTGTCACATTGAACATGGTGTCTGAGCTGCAGGCAGCATGTTATAGAGCAGGAGAAGCTGAGCAGATATGATATATCTGGTCCTAAACGCCACAAAGACGGTCGAGCTGGTCGTCAACTTCAGGAAGGGAAGGGTAGTCCCCCCCCCCGACCTATATTGACGGATCTGAAGTCGCAAGGGTACCCAGTGCCCACCTCCTAGGCACGACAATCTTTGAGGACCTATCCTGGCGTCCCAACATCTCGTCCATCATAAAGAAGGCTCACCAGCGGCTCTATTTCCTTCGACAACTGAGGAAGTTCGGCATGGCTCAGGACCTACTGAAGTCCTTCTACTCCTGTACCATCGAGTCGGTACTGTGCTCGTCCCTTCTGGTGTGGTATGCCGGCTCATCAGCCAGTGACAAGCGCAAACTACAAAGGGTCATCAACTCAGCGGAGAGAACTACTCGACTGCCACTACCACCCCTTGACTCTATCTTCTCCAACAGACTGCGCTCCAGGGCTCTGAAAATATTCAATGACCACTCCCATCCGGGCCATCATCTCTTCAGACGTCTAAAGTCCGGCAGCAGGTATCAGGCCATCCTTGCAAGGACATCGAGGAGGCTGAACACTTTCTTCCTAACGGCCGTCAGACTGCTGAACTCATCACGCCCCATCTCTCGCCCATAATCCCTCGCCCCGGATGTGCCCATTGCATAACCCCCCCTTCCACCCCCTAGTACTATGCCTGTACCTGTGCTTAACCCAATTCCGAGCACGATCGACTGTCGTGTTTGGCGAATAAAGCTAATTCTGATATATAGATTTATGGGAAAAGATTCAGTATACCGTATTTTTCGCCTCATAAGACACATTTTTTTCCCCCAAAGAGGGGGAAAATGTCACTGCGTTCTATGGGCGAATACTAATGAGTGGAAGCACTCATTAGGACTGGAGGATCAGGCAGCGGTGAATGCAGCGCTCCCTGGGCTCTGTACTCACCGCTTTCTGGTCCTCTGCTGTCGGCTGTTTGAGGATCTTATTGAGGGTCTTATTGACATTTGGCATTTGATTGGGGCTGTGAGCTGAGGTCTGATTAACATTGGCGGTCTGATTGCTGGTCTGATCTGAGGTCTAATAAAAAATAGTTTTTTCTTATTGTCCTCCCCTAAAACCTAGGTGCGTCTTATTGGCTGGTGCGTCTTATAAGGGCGAAAAATATGGTAACTTGTATTTCATCCATTTAAATTCCTGTTCATCCTGGGTTTTGAAGTCAAGGAGGTGGTCCTATTCACAGCCTTCCCTGTATGACTGTGTACATAGAGATAGCTGTCAATCACTGATAGGACCACCTCCTTGACTGCAAAGCCCAGAATGAGTAGAAATGTAAATTAATAAAAACACAAATTTTACTGAATCTTTTCCAACAAAACTATATACCATTCTGCCCAGCTCCTCCTGCTCTGTAACATTCTGTCTGTAGCGTACATTGCGTTTTCATGGTGATAGGTTCCTTTGAAGCTGGGGCTACTTGACATCATGTGTCACATGAAATGAAGATCGCAATGTTGCATTGTGAAATCACATCTAATGATTGAGGCGCCATGATTACAGAGCGACAGTCGCAAAAAATCCATCACTGTTGGCAAGGTCACAGGGTGCCCTAAACTTTGTCATCATGGACCACAATGAGACTTGCCTGAAAGTTTCCTGCAATTTGGCTGTGTTTTCACAGCCGTATCACAGTTCTAAAATACTTGTGTGACAACAAGCTGCAGACAAGACACACAAAAGTTTTTGGGTTGTGTAACTTTGCTGAGACTTGCTGTCGCCATGTAGTCCCAGCCTTAAAGAATATGGGTGACTTACATGCCACCTGTTGATGAAACCAGGAGAATGACTGTATTGAATTTCATTGCCCCGATACGGACTTCCCCATTAACCTAATCTCTCCCATATCTAAATGTAATGATTTCAGCTGCTGGGTATATATTAAGATACTGCTGTGAATGCAGTTTTCTAGCACATAAACTAAGGTATGGGTGTGCTTTTTTTAAGCACTGATTTGTAAAACATTTTTGGAGTTTCTGGCGGGTGGAACTCTTGCAGATCCGCTGTTGTCACCAGTGATAGCTGTCCACATTTCTCCTGTAGTGTCTTACATGCAGTCTGAGCTTCCAGAGCAAGTAACATTTTTTGAAGTTGTTTAATAATATGAGAATCCAAGTGAAGACACCTCATGTATGTGGCCACATCATTAGAGAGGCCCTTTCGTGTCCTCATAGAACTGCAACTGGCTGCATACTTGACGGCTAATGACTTCCAAAACTATGAGGATGTGACAGGTCCTCATTAATGTTTTTCTTTGGGGTCCAGAGAACCGGTAGAGATGCTGCGATATCATAGTTGTGTGAACTATTTAAAGATCTAACTCTTTAAGCTGTATTGTCTGCTTTTTCCACAATTCCTTTCGGTTAGAGCAGCCCACTGAGCATAGGCTTGTTACAGGATCTCTGTTGCGACCCTCCTCAGTGATCAGCTGCAGTACCACCCTAAGGAAAATTACAGGGGTTGGCCACTTAATGGCTACACTTGACTATCTGACACTTACTAATATAACCTTTGTTGATATTCTGTGCCGTCTGCTATATTTCAGAAGCCATGACCCCTTGTTAGGCCAATCTTCTGTGCCGTCCACATAGAGGTCCTGTCCATAAGATGGCCGCTGATGGAGAGTCATGTGACCAGGCAAATATCTTCCATGTGATGTCTTCTTCATTCAAATACACTGCATCTTCTCTAAACTCCCAGCAGTGCAAGTGCAGATGGCAGGTGCAGTGTATCTGATCAGACGAGACATCACATGGAGGTGATCTGCCTGGTCATATGACCATCAGCAGCGATTTCATGCACAAAACCTCGTGTGGACAGCACAAACAAGGGGGCATGCCTTATGAAATATAGACAATGGCACAGAATAAATAAAAAAACATGCGGTATACATTTTGTTAACATAGGCACCTACAGAGGACATTTCATCGGTCTGTTTATGGCTGTGCTGGGAGCTTTACTGCTGTATATGGTAAACAGACTCTCAAGACGCAATGTGGAAAGAGCCTTAGGGTACAGCCACATGGTCAGGTTTGGAAGCCAAAATGGGGATGCCTGCCGTCTCGCATATGACCTGCAAATGACTGCATAGTCCACATTTCCCTATAGTAGAACTCCTTCATGGAGAATCAGATATTGCAGTGTCTTCTAAAGTGCATACATAAGCGGTGTAAAGTGACTTACTAAGTAGACATCAAAGGCATCATTGTCATTGTCCATTTCTATTGTGCTCTGCTCAGATGTTTGGTACGCACTGTCTTCTAGCGTGAACGTAGAACTTGACGGTAGTCCTCTCCTGTAGATAGAGCAGAAGCCAGGAATAAGAAAAACAGTTGATCCCACAAGCAGTTGTAGGACATATGTTGCAGTATCATCTATGTATTGTAAAAGCATAGTAAACTGGACTGATGTTTTGCCGTGGATACTCCCAGCAGTTGAGCCTATTATATAATCATAATTGTGGCTTCAGCAATTGATCGCATTAATGCCGTGCTAACAAGTGATCATTGTTTGTCACATCCTCCCCAAGCAGGCATTAGTTTTTACCAATGCTTATATGGTTTATAAATCATGGGTGCAGCCAGGGCTACTTAGATGTGTGAGTGGGTGGATCAGGGATGTGCCTGGGTGGATCACAAGCAGTATCGCGGATTGTGAGGTATGCACCACATATGACAATAAACATGCACAATCTGTTACAGTATTGTCTTTCCATGTAATATCTGTTATATACTACACAGGCCGGTCAGGTATTGTCTTTATATGTAATATCTGTTATATACTACACAGGCCGGTCAGGTATTGTCTTTATATGTAATATCTGTTATATACTACACAGGCCGGCCAGGTATTGTCTTTATATGTAATATCTGTTATATACTACACAGGCCGGTCAGGTATTGTCTTTATATGTAATATCTGTTATATACTACACAGGCCGGCCAGGTATTGTCTTTACATGTAATATCTGTTATATACTACACAGGCCGGCCAGGTATTGTCTTTCCATGTAATATCTGTTATATACTACACAGGCCGGTCAGGTATTGTCTTTACATGTAATATCTATTATATACTACACAGGCCGGTCAGGTATTGTCTTTCCATGTAATATCTGTTATATACTACACAGGCCGGCCAGGTATTGTCTTTATATGTAATATCTGTTATATACTACACAGGCCGGCCAGGTATTGTCTTTATATGTAATATCTGTTATATACTACACAGGCCGGCCAGGTATTGTCTTTATATGTAATATCTGTTATATACTACACAGGCCGGCCAGGTATTGTCTTTACATGTAATATCTGTTATATACTACACAGGCCGGCCAGGTATTGTCTTTACATGTAATATCTGTTATATACTACACAGGCCGGCCAGGTATTGTCTTTATATGTAATATCTGTTATATACTACACAGGCCGGCCAGGTATTGTCTTTATATGTAATATCTGTTATATACTACACAGGCCGGCCAGGTATTGTCTTTATATGTAATATCTGTTATATACTACACAGGCCGGTCAGGTATTGTCTTTATATGTAATATCTGTTATATACTACACAGGCCGGCCAGGTATTGTCTTTCCATGTAATATCTGTTATATACTACACAGGCCGACCAGGTATTGTCTTTCCATGTAATATCTGTTATATACTACACAGGCCGGCCAGGTATTGTCTTTATATGTAATATCTGTTATATACTACACAGGCCGGCCAGGTATTGTCTTTACATGTAATATCTGTTATATACTACACAGGCCGGCCAGGTATTGTCTTTATATGTAATATCTGTTATATACTACACAGGCCGGTCAGGTATTGTCTTTATATGTAATATCTGTTATATACTACACAGGCCGGTCAGGTATTGTCTTTCCGTGTAATATCTGCTATATACTACACAGGCCGGCCAGGTATTGTCTTTATATGTAATATCTGTTATATACTACACAGGCCGGCCAGGTATTGTCTTTCCATGTAATATCTGTTATATACTACACAGGCCGGCCAGGTATTGTCTTTATATGTAATATCTGTTATATACTACACAGGCCGGCCAGGTATTGTCTTTATATGTAATATCTGTTATATACTACACAGGCCGGCCAGGTATTGTCTTTACATGTAATATCTATTATATACTACACAGGCCGTTCAGGTATTGTCTTTACATGTAATATCTGTTATATACTACACAGGCCGTTCAGGTATTGTCTTTATATGTAATATCTGTTATATACTACACAGGCCGGCCAGGTATTGTCTTTCCATGTAATATCTGTTATATACTACACAGGCCGGCCAGGTATTGTCTTTACATGTAATATCTGTTATATACTACACAGGCCGGCCAGGTATTGTCTTTATATGTAATATCTGTTATATACTACACAGGCCGGCCAGGTATTGTCTTTACATGTAATATCTGTTATATACTACACAGGCCGGCCAGGTATTGTCTTTCCATGTAATATCGGTTATATACTACACAGGCCGGCCAGGTATTGTCTTTACATGTAATATCTGTTATATACTACACAGGCCGGCCAGGTATTGTCTTTATATGTAATATCTGTTATATACTACATAGGCCGGTCAGGTATTGTCTTTATATGTAATATCTGTTATATACTACATAGGCCGGTCAGGTATTGTCTTTACACTGCTGTAAGGAATGGCTTTTGGAAAGTTCCTTGTAAGCCATACAGGTGACATTAAAGTAAATGTGCCTATACAAGAGGCAACAACAATACAGCGTCTTCAGCACAATAGATATTGATCTTTTTCTCTTTGGATTTGTCAGCCCCATCTCAAAAATGTATACAGTTCCTACTCACTTGGTGACCACGGACATAATAAGCCTCTGTCCATAATGAAGGCAAAACAAGAGCAATAATATCAGTCCACACAATTACACCGCTCGGTCACTTACAGCTCCATTTACCGCCAGGAGGCAACACAAAAGCTTCGGCCCCAGCAAATGTCACCAAGACCGATAACTGATTTCCTGGCAGGAATGGATCAATAAGCTCTTCCATCTGACTCTCAATGACAAATTGTTCTAAAAACCACCTGAGGCCTGTATTGTTTCTGCTTCATAGAGATGGGTGTTCGGATGCCAAATCGCACAGGTCATCATACGAGCACTACGGCCAATGATCAATACATTTATCATCATCTCCATACAAAGTGGATCCACAATATCACCACTGCCAGTGTAACATCAAGGTATATTCACAGACAGCAGGATCTATTCTATATGGGTTTTTCTGCAGCAGGTGAATCAGACAGTCGCATAAATGTATGGAACAAGGCTACCTGCAAAGGTTTACAAACAGAAAATCCGCACAGATTTCCATGTGGAATTCTGTCTGTTTCCGCACCAAATACCACGTGTTAGGCCTCTTTCACACTTGCGTTGTCCGGATCCGGCGTGTACTCCACTTGCCGGAATTATACTCCGGATCCGGAAAAACGCAAGTATACTGAAAGCATTTGAAGACGGAACCGTCTTCCAAATGCGTTCAGTGTTACTATGGCACCCAGGACGCTATTAAAGTCCTGGTTGCCATAGTAGTAGTAGGAGCGGGGGAGCGGTATACTTACAGTCCGTGCGGCTCCCGGGGCGCTCCAGAATGACGTCAGAGCGCCCCATGCGCATGGATGACGTGTCCAATGCGATCACGTGATCCATGCTCTTGGGGCGCCCTGACGTCACTCTGGAGCGCCCGGGGAGCCGCACGGACGGTAAGTATGCTGCTCCCCCGCTCCCCACTACACTTTACCATGGCTTTCAGGACTTTAGCGTCCCGGCAGCCATGGTAACCACTCTGAAAAAGCTAAATGTCGGCTCCGGCAATGCGCCGAAACGACGTTTAGCTTAAGGCCGGATCCGGATCAATGCCTTTCAATGGGCATTAATTCCGGATCCGGCCTTGCGGCAAGTGTTCCGGATTTTTGGCCGGAGCAAAAAGCGCAGCATGCTGCGGTATTTTCTCCGGCCAAAAAACGTTCCGTTCCGGAACTGAAGACATCCTGATGCATCCTGAACGGATTTCTCTCCATTCAGAATGCATGGGGATAATCCTGATCAGGATTCTTCCGGCATAGAGCCCCGACGACGGAACTCTATGCCGGAAGACAATAACGCAAGTGTGAAAGAGCCCTTAATTGCAGTTTTTGGTGCGGTTTTACCTCAGATCTCACACTTGCAAAGGGTGAAATCTGCACAAAAAACTGCACAAAGAATTGACGTGCTGTGGGTTTTTAAATGGTCACGGCAGCTCAATTACCACATGGAACGAAAAAATTAAAGTGTACATGAGATCTGTCTAATCTCATACACTTTGCTGGTACTGTATTACACTGCCACCCATAAACCCTTTTGAGAGGTCAGAGAATCCTCCAACGGTCACTTTTATTGCCAGAAAGTTACAGATATAACGTGCATTATTCTAAGATGCAGTCAGATCCATAAATATTGGGACATCGACACAATTCTAACATTTTTGGCTCTATACACCACCACAATGGATTTGAAATGAAACGAACAAGATGTGCTTTAACTGCAGACTGTCAGCTTTAATTTGAGGGTATTTACATCCAAATCAGGTGAACGGTGTAGGAATTACAACAGTTTGCATATGTGCCTCCCATTTGTTAAGGGACCAAAAGTAATGGGACAATTGGCTTCTCAGCTGTTCCATGGCCAGGTGTGTGTTATTCCCTCATTATCCCAATCACAATGAGCAGATAAAAGGTCCAGAGTTCATTTCAAGTGTGCTATTTGTATTTGGTATCTGTTGCTGTCAACTCTCAAGATGAGATTCAAAGAGCTGTCACTATCAGTAAGCCATCATTAGGCTGAAAAAAAAAAAAAAAACCTATCAGAGAGATAGCAAAAACATTAGGCGTGGCCAAAACAACTGTTTGGAACGATCTTAAAGAGAAGGAACGCACCGGTGAGCTCAGCAACAACAAAAGACCCGGAAGACCACGGAAAACAACTGTGGTGGATGACCAAAGAATTCTTTCCCTGGTGAAGAAAACACCCTTCACAACAGTTGGCCAGATCAAGAACACTTTCCAGGAGCTAGGTGTATGTGTGTCAAAGTCAACAATCAAGAGAAAACTTCACCATAGTGAATACAGAGGGTTCACCACAAGATGTAAACCATTGGTGAGCCTCAAAAACAGGAAGGCCAGATTAGAGTTTGCCAAACGACATCTAAAAAAGCCTTCACAGTTCTGGAACAACATCCTATGGACAGATGAGACCAAGATCAAATTGTACCAGAGTGATGGGAAGAGAATAGTATGGAGAAGGAAAGGAACTGCTCTTGATCCTAAGCATAGCACCTCATCAGTGAAGCATGGTGGTGGTAAGTGTCATGGCGTGGGCATGTATGGCTGCCAATGGAACTGGTTCTCTTGTATTTATTGATGATGTGACTGCTGACAAAAGCAGCAGGATGAATTCTGAAGTGTTTTGGGCAATATTATCTGCTCATATTCAGCCAAATGCTTCAGAACTCATTGGACGGTGCTTCACAGTGCAGATGGACAATGACCCAAAGCATACTGCAAAAGCAACCAAAGAGTTTTTTTAAGGGAAAGAAGTGGAATGTTATGCAATGATCAAGTCAATCACCTGACCTGAATCCGATTGAGCATGCATTTCACTTGCTGAAGACAAACTGAAGGGAAAATGCCCCAAGAACAAGCAGGAACTGAAGACAGTTGCAGTAGAGGCCTGGCAGAGCATCACCAGGGATGAAACCCAGCGTCTGGTGATGTCTATGCGTTCCAGACTTCAGGCTGTAATTGGCTGCAAAGGATTTGCAACCAAGTATTAAAAAGTGAAAGTTTGATTTATGATTATTATTCTGTCCCATTACTTTTGGTTCCTTAACAAGTGGGGGGCACATATGCAAACTGTTGTAATTCCTACACCGTTCACCTGATTTGGATGTAAATACATTTAAATTAAAGCTGACAGTCTGCAGTTCAAGCACATCATGTTCATTTCATATCCATTGTGGTGGTGTATAGAGCCAAAAATGTTAGAATTGTGTCGATGTCCCAATATTTATGGACCTGACTGTATGTGCCTTTATTAATAGTAGTAGATACCTAATTAATACTAGCGACTCATTTTTATAGACGAGAAAATAATCTATACTGGTAGACCTATCTCATTGTGTAACTACCTAATTAATACTAGCGACTCATTTTTATAGACGAGAAAATAATCTATACTGGTAGACCTATCTCATTGTGTAACATTAATGTAAAGTGCCCCACCTTACTTTTATAGTTAGGGCCCTTTCACACTTGCGTTGTCCGGATCCGGCGTGTACTCCATTTGCTGGAGCTGCCCGCCGGATCCGGAAAAACGCAAGTGAACTGAAAGCATTTGAAGACGGATACGTCTTCAAAATGCGTTCAGTGTTACTATGGCACCCAGGACGCTATTAAAGTCCTGGCTGCCATAGTAGTAGTGGGGAGCGGGGGAGCAGTATACTTACAGTCCGTGCGGCTCCCGGGGCGCTCCAGAATGACGTCAGAGCGCCCCATGCGCATGGATGACGTGATCCATGCGACACGTCATCCATGCACGTGAGGCGCCCTGACGTCACTCTGAAGCACCCCGGGAGCCGCACGGACGGTAAGTATACTGCTCCCCCGCTCCCCACTACACTTTACCATGGCTGCCAGGACTTTAGCGTCCCGGCAGCCATGGTAACCACTCTGAAAAAGCTAAACGTCGGATCCGGCAATGCGCCGAAACGACGTTTAGCTTAAGGCCGGATCCGGATCAATGCCTTTCAATGGGCATTAATTCCGGATCCGGCCTTGCGGCAAGTGTTCAGGATTTTTGACCGGAGCAAAAAGCGCAGCATGCTGCGGTATTTTCTCCGGCCAAAAAACGTTCCGGTCCGGAACTGAAGACATCCTGATGCATCCTGAACGGATTTCTCTCCATTCAGAATGCATTAGGATAAAACTGATCAGGATTCTTCCGGCATAGAGCCCCGACGACGGAACTCTATGCCGGAAGAAAAGAACGCAAGTGTGAAAGGGCCCTTAGTTAGTGGGTGGAAAAAAAGAGATTGTCAAGTTCGACATGTATACATATGGCAGAAATTTAAAGCACGTACACATTTGCCAAACTCAACCAACAAACTAACGTGTATGGGAGACTCCTTACTGTCCTGCAGGGGTAGACCGCTACCAGAGGTGTCTGGCAGTGGCTTATTCCTCCCCACAGCTCATGTGTATGGCCATCTTAAAGGGGTTGTCCCAATCACTAGAACAGGGGTCCATGTACCCATCTATTAAGGGAGTTGCAGACACAAATGCATGTACGCTGCTCTACTAAACTCTATGGGACTGCCGAGGAAAAGAGCTCATAGAATTGAATAGATGGCAGACATGCATGCCCCTGTTCCAGTACCATGCTGATCAGACACTTATCCCCTAACCTATATCAACCCACTTTAACAGTCCTTCAGTTCTCAATTACGACTTTTCCCACCACCGACTTTTTATTCATGCATTCCACAAAGTTCACGTTAGTATTTCCCCCTAGCTACAGTGGGTGTTGTTCATGATGACAAGGTTAAAGAAGTACTCCCACAAAAATGTTTATTCTCTGACCTGTTAGAAAAGTACATGATGTAAACTGTAGTGAAGGTAATCTTCTCATCAGTGACTGTATTTGTGAGTTATAACCTCCCTTCTAATTCTCAGCGGTGTCATGTGACCAGCACTCTGATCTCCAATTGACACAGGACAGGAGGTCAGTTACTTCTCTTTTCATTCCTATGAGACTGACATTAGGCTCCCCTAGGAATACAAAGAGAAACTGGCTTCCTGTTATTTGGAAAGTCAGAGTGCTGGTCACATGACACAGCTAAGGATCAGAAGGGAGGTTATAACTCACAAATACAGTCACTGGTAAAAATACCTATCCTACACATTACATCATGTACCTTCCTAACAGGTCAAAGTATAAAAGTTTCTGACAAGTTTCTGTGGGAGTGCTTCTTTAAGTTGGCTATGCTCATCTCTGTTAATGATTTCCATTGCTCTGCTCCTATGATAGAAGTACAGGCACATAACTGAGACCAACTGCGCCCAACACTTGCCATTGACTATAATGGGGTCTGCCAGAGTATTACCGGACAAAATAGCACACCATTGACAAAATCTGCAATGAAGACACCTAATGGGGCATCCAACACAGATGAAGAAGCCTAAAACCCAGCCGTGTGCAAAGAGGTGGTTGTGTTTGAGAAATGATAATGGATGATCATATAGGATAAGGATCAGTGTAGCCCTTTGAGCTGTAGTCTGCTTCTATGAACCAACAGATTTTGTCAACCAACACAGGACAGGTGGAGATCTTTCCATTATACCTTGTCTCTGTGTAGCCTCCACTCCTGGTTTTGGCTCACAATCACTGATGGAAATCGCTGATCAAATACTGACGTGTGAAAGTGGCCTGAGTCTGTTTCAGCTTCACTTTTACTAAAATGCAATACAAAATGTACCAATATTGTAACTGGGTGTGAAACTTTTGGGGTACGACCAGACAATCTGGTTTCTTAATGCAGTTTTGGAAGCCAAAACCAGGAGGGAATTTTTAAAGAGGAGAAGTCGTATCTGTCCTATATACCTTCTCTCCTTTTATGATCTACTCCTGAATTTGGTTTCCAAATCTGTATCAGGAAACCTGACCGTGTGGCGGAACCCTACAAGCAGGATTGTGCTTCACTCACAGCCTGTCAGTAACATAATTCTTAGCTCGGAATATATTTCCAGCTGGTACAATGTTTCCTTAAGGCAAAAGGTCTGTATTTATGGGCTGTTTTCAGACCATCCCTTAGTAAACAGAACCTTATAGTTCAGCAGCAACTGAAACGGCTGATTTCATAAGTAAATGTCATTGTTTGCTACTGTGTACTGGGAATGGTTTCTCTCAAAGGTGATCTACTGTATCTATCTAATATTTATCTATCTAACTATCTAATATTTTTCTCTATCTGTATCTATCTATCTATCTAGAAAGGAAAAAAATCAGCAGCACTGTCAAATTGAAGTCGGATGCAATCCCTTGAAGACCGTGGTAATAGGTTCCACAATGTCAATTCACAAAGAAGAGGCAGCACTCCAGATATGGTGAAGCAGATATGGTGGTCCATAGGTGGACCGGCTTTTATGGACTCTCTATCTATCTATAAAAAGCAACACTGTAATATCAGGAACTGGGAGTCTATGGAACCTAACTTGGTGTCCTCCACATACAAAAATTAAAGGATTGGTAGCGGGCCACGTCAGACTGGTTCCTCGGGCCCACCTGAGGATAACATTTTGCGGGCTCATCTGGTGTGAATACAGTAAATCATGCCCACTTTTAGGTAATTCTTATTGTTGCACATGCAGGACTTATCAGTAAGGTTTTATAAGAAATCTGCTGGTTACTGGTTCCAAGGTCAGCTCCAAACTATCTTCTGCTATAGCTTAGGAGAAGAAACATAGAAACATAGAATGTGTCGGCAGATAAGAACCATTTGGCCCATCTAGTCTGCCCAATATATCTGAATACTATGGATAGCCCCTGGCCCTATCTTATATGAAGGATAGCCATATGCCTATCCCATGCACGCTTAAACCCCTTCACTGTATTTGCAGCTACCACTTCTGCAGGAAGGCTATTCCATGCATCCACTACTCTCTCAGTAAAGTAATACTTCCTTATATTACTTTTAAACCTTTGCCCCTCTAATTTAAAACTGTGTCCTCTTGTGGTAGTTTTTCTTCTTTTAAATATGCTCTCCTCCTTTACCGAGTTGATTCCCTTTATGTATTTAAAAGTTTCTATCATATCCCCTCTGTCTCTTCTTTCTTCCAAGCTATACATATTAAGGTCCTTTAACCTTTCCTGGTAAGTTTTATCCTGCAATCCATGTACTAGTTTAGTAGCTCTTCTCTGAACTCTATCCAAAGTATCAATATCCTTCTGGAGATATGGCCTCCAGTACTGCGCACAATACTCCAAGTGAGGTCTCACCAGTGTTCTGTACAGCGGCATAAGCACTTCACTCTTTCTACTGCTTATACCTCTCCCTATACATCCAAGCATTCTGCTGGCATTTCGTGCTGCTCTATTACATTGGCTTCCCACCTTTAAGTCTTCTGAAATAATTACTCCTAAATCCCTTTCCTCAGATACTGAGGTCAGGACTGTGTCAAATATTCTATATTCTGCCCTTGGGTTTTTACGCCCCAGGTGCATTATCTTGCACTTATCCACATTAAATTTCAGTTGCCAGAGTTCTGACCATTCTTCTAGTTTTCCTAAATCCTTTTCCATTTGGCGTTTCCCTCCAGGAACATCAACCCTGTTACATATCTTTGTGTCATCAGCAAAAAGACACACCTTCCCATCGAGGCCTTTTGCAATATCACTTATGAAGATATTAAACAAAATTGGTCCCAGTACAGATCCCTGTGGAACCCCACTGGTAACATGACCTTGTTTTGAATGTTCTCCATTGACTACAACCCTCTGTTGTCTGTCACTCAGCCACTGCCTAATCCATTCAACAATATGGGAGTCCATGCTCAATGACTGCAGTTTATTGATAAGTCTTCTATGTGGGACAGTGTCAAAAGCCTTACTAAAATCTAGATATGCGATGTCTACTGCACCTCCACCGTCTATTATTTTAGTCACCCAGTCAAAAAAATCTATAAGATTTGTTTGACATGATCTCCCTGAAGTAAACCCATGTTGTTTTTCATCTTGCAATCCATGGGATTTTAGATGTTCCACAATCCTATCCTTTAATAGGGTTTCCATTAATTTGCCTACTATTGATGTCAGACTCACTGGTCTATAGTTGCTCGATTCCTCCCTACTACCTTTCTTGTGAATGGGCACGACATTTGCCAATTTCCAATCTTCCGGGACGACTCCTGTTACTAATGATTGGTTAAATAAATCTGTTAGCGGTTTTGCCAGCTCACCACTAAGCTCTTTTAATAATTTTGGGTGTATCTCATCAGGCCCCTGTGACTTATTTGTCTTCACCTTAGACAGCAAACTTAGAACATCTTCCTCTGTAAAGATACATGCATCAAATGATTTATTAGTCATCCTTTCTAGTGGAGGTCCTTCTCCTTTTTCTTTTGTAAAAACTGAACAGAAGTATTCATTAAGGCAGTCGGCTAGCCCTTTATTCTCTTCTACATACCTTCCGTCCTTTGTTTTTAATTTAGTTATTCCTTGTTTTAATTTCCTTTTTTCATTTATATATCTGAAGAATGTCTTATCCCCTTTTTTCATAGACTGAGCTAGTTTTTCTTCTGCCTGCGCTTTAGAAGTTCTTATAACTTGCTTGGCCTCTCTCTGCCTAATCTTGTAGATTTCCTTATCTTCATTGCTCTGGGTTTTTTTATAATTACAAAATGCTAGATTTTTATTTTTAATGATTTGGGCCACTTCTGCTGAGTACCACAGTGGTCTCTTCCTTTTTTTGCTTTTACTGACAAGTCTAATGCAATTTTCTGTTGCCTTCAATAATGCACCTTTTAAGTAGTCCCATTTCTCCTGGACTCCATGTAATCCGTTCCAGTCTGATAAGGACTCATTTATGACTAATTTCATTTTTGAAAAGTCTGCAAAGTGCAAAGTGAAGTTTAGCAGTTGTACCTGGGCCTTAGTTTCTGAGGACCACATAAAACGACTATCTATCTATCTACTAATATCTTTCTTGGCTTGTTCTGTACTAGCATAAATTGATTTCATAAGCACAGCATCCAGTAATCAGAACTGGATCCAACTAAATGTAAGAAATACAAAAGGCACTGAAAAGACTACGTTATGAAGTGTTCTAAACTAGGGACAGCTACATTAGGCTACTTTCACACCAGCGTTTTGGCTTTCGTTTGTGAGATCCGTTCAGGGCTCTCACAAGCGGTCCAAAACGGATCAGTTTTGCCCTAATGCATTCTGAATGGAAAAGGATCCGCTCAGAACGTATCAGTTTGCCTCCGTTCCGTCTCCATTCTGCTCTGGAGGCGGACACCAAAACGCTGCTTGCGACGTTTTTGTGTCCGTCTGACGAAACTGAGCCAAACGGATTCGTTCTGACACACAATGTAAGTCAATGGGGACGGATCCGTTTTCTATGGCACAATCTGGCACAATAGAAAACGGATCCGTCCTCCATTGACTTTCAATGGTGTTCAAGGCGGATCCGTCTTGGCTATGTTAAAGATGATACAAACGGATCCACTCTGAACGGATGTAGACGGTTGTATTATCTGAACGGATCCATCCTTGACGAATCCGCACAAAACGCGAGTGTTTCTGACGAAAGGTTTGTTCCCTTTAAGTGCCCCCTTTCTATGTCTGTACGTGTTCCTCCCATCACTTGACACACATTTGACAGTGATTCTTATCCCCAGCCCAAATGATTCTGTGTCATAGATTCTCACTATATGGTTACCATGCCAACTACTTAGGTATTCAGCAAAAAGGAGAACATTTTGTTTCAGGAGTCTTTTCTTTCCTGAAGGATTAGCTCTGCAATGTTAATTTCATTTGGATAATAAGCAGCATCCCTTTGAGGGCTGCTGTCAGGTAGTCTCTATCTCAGGAGTGTTTCTTAGACAGTCCAGCCTTTTTTGGAAATGTATCATGATTAATGCCTTGCAGTCTGGAGTTGGATTTTACATCACGTTTAGTGCACTATCCAGCGTTTTAGGCAGTCAGCAGTCGTTCTGTGTCAAGCGCTACACATTTCGCCTGCTTGAATGTGTTGTCCTTAAAGGCTATGGGCAATTTTTTAATATTGCATTTTACTCATTTTGGACTAAAAATCTTTTTTTTAATTTGAACATTTTCAACATCTTTTCTTTGACAGCTTTCACTTTTAGTGCATTTGCAGACTAGCAGGCTCTGTGCTTCACATTGAATCAGTCAGAGAGCGGCTGTGACGGCTCAATGTGACGCCCTTATGTCTGAACTCCTGACTGTTGATAAACGCTCATTATATCTAAACTCTTATCCGTTTCATATGAGTTTAGCTATAATGGGTGTTTATGAGTTGTCAGGAGTTCAGACATAAGGGCTTTATATTCAGCCATCACAGCCGCTCTCTGACTGATTCAATAAAGCTGTTGAAAATTTTTAATGAACGCCAATAGCCCAAAAATTGTCCATAGCCTTTAAGGACAACACAAACAAGCAGGTAAAAAAATTATTTTCAAACCCAAAATTAGTAAAATGGTAGGATAAAAAAAATTGCCCCAAAGGTATCCTAATGGAATCTGTCACCAGCGACCTCCCTATCGAGCTGTTTGCATAGACACAAATCTGTGGTTCACCTGATTACAACACTGTCTTTCTCTTGTCGATTTGAGTCTCCATTCCTGAGTTCTGATACTTTTTCTTAATATGCAAATTAGGCATTTGGTGCCACGAGGGCATCACCATTGCTCTTGTTGCACCCAAGCTGCTCTGATTTCTGCGACCAGCCCCTCCCTGGATCCTTTGCCACTGCCTGACCCTGTCACTCAAAGCTGTGAGGGAGGGGCCTGGCCACAGAAAGGAGTGGAGCTTGGGTGCAACAAGAGGAGTGGTGATGCCCTCATTGCTACAAAAGCTTCATTTGCATATTAAATACCATAACTCAGGAACGGAGCCTCAGATCAACAAAAGAAACACTGTGTTTTAATCAGGTGAATCACAGCTTTGTGTCTATGCAAACAGTTGGATAGGGAGGTCACTGGTGACAGATCCCCTTTAAAATCGGTAAATGCATGTATGTAATCATCATTCTTTGTCCACTTCACATTAGATACAGTTATTAATTAAAAAAAAATATCACTTAATGGCTTGGTCCAGTTAAAAGGAATGGACGTGTTTGACAAGATCCTAAAAAGCTAATTCTCCTGCATTTTCTGATGGTATTATACGTTACATCATTACTAACAAAATATCACAGAATTTCATGGTCTCAGGAGAATGTGAACATGTGATGTTATTACATATTACAGTGTAAGATATTTTATTCCAGTTATTTTGGAATATGAATGGACACAGCTTATATGAATGGGGATCACGAAACCCTGCAAGTGTGAACACATGTACGATTGTCTACCACCATTACTTTCTCTGTTTAGAACGTGGCCATGCATGGCTTTGTCTCCACAGAGATCAGGGAGAAGGTATTCCACTCAGTGCGTGTCCCAGATATGGTAAGTGAACAATTTATATGATTAATATTTGAAACAAAAATCACCAATTAGGTTTCTTCCGTAAAAAGTGAAGATGGGTATAGGGCAAATTTTGTAAGGTGTGATTCTAACAGAAAACGTATATATGGCGCAATTAGCATTTTCATAACTAGTCACAAAATATTTGCAATCACCAATGCAATAAAAGGGCACATCCCGCAGGTGGCATTATCCTTTCTGGGCAGGATAACAGTGACATAGCTAAGGGTTTCAGAAGTGGCAATCTCAGCCAAGTGGGACTTTTATACCACCCTGGCACATGGGTACATTGTCAGAAGAAGTATTTATGGACAGGGTTGTGACTGCATATTATACCGTAATCCATCTCAATGACGGTATCTCCCCAGTTTTCATGCATACACTGTATATACAGTGTCATTTTGTCTTAGGGGCCTCACCTGCTGTAAACGCCATAGTAATAAAAATGCCTTCAAAATGAGCATTATTCATACACAGGATATAGTTCTTAAAGGGAACCCGTCAAGTTGCACATGGTGTCTGAGCCGAAGGCAGCATGTTATAGAGCAGGAGGAGCTGAGCAGAACTGATTGGGAACTGATTGGGGACAGTTGGATGCTAATGTCTGTAAAGCGCTGTCGAATATGTAAGTGCAATAAATAAATCTATCAACGGAAATAACAGTGCAGCATTAAAACAAAGGGCACCTCTGTAGAACCTGAAGGACAGCACTGTAAGGCAATGGGGTCCATCGGCCTCTGTTGTGCAATGGATCTGGCAGAGAGCTATGGCTTCTGTTATAAAGCAGAGCCTTATTCGTTCGGTGATTTAGACTCCACTTTCTGTAATAAATACAACTAAATGCTTTCATTTCTAAGGGTCTATCATGGTGACATTCTGTTGCTTGATACTTCCATATGTTTAGGATCAGGATATTAAAGTATAGGTTTGTTACCTGCTAGAATAGCGAATTGTGTCTTCATGGTGATACTGATCATCTGCAAACAGTGATGAAGAGGATATTGTCGTTGCTAGGGAAGCAGCTTCAAATAAGGATGGCGTGCTTGGCACAAGGTCAGGCCGCTGCCTTGAATTTATTGCTGGGGAGATAAAGAAAGGCATTTGAATATATGTGTTGGTATGCTGCTTGATTTTACCCCAATATGACTGTGTAATCATCGGTTAATTATTTATCCTTCCTCCTAAAGTAATAGTCTACTGAAAACCGTAGCACTTTACTGTCCACTCTTCAGTATGTGACAGAGTGGACAGTCAGAAGACAGGCCCAATTTATTACAGGGGTTCACAGTATCCTGCCATTCTGCCACCGCTGATCTACTTCCTGCGACCGATGAAGCCACTCGCTGTCGTTCATGTCGACTTCATCATTTGTATGTTTGGACAGCGATACGTATTCGGCTCTCATTCCCACATGAAACCATGGGATACTATGTATGGCTATATTTGCCAGGGTCATTCATCTTCCTTCATACTGTTTCATACTGTATTGTTTGCCTCATGTATCAGGACACAAATGCATTAAGGGTACTTTCACACTAGCGTTAAAGTTTTCCGGCACTGAGTTCCGTCCTAGGGGCTCAATACCGGAAAAAAAAACGCTTCCGTTTTATCCCAATGCATTCTGAATGGAGAGCAATCCGTTCAGTATGCATCAGGATGTCTTCAGCTCAGTCACTTTTACGGTATTTGGCCGGAGAAAATACCGCAGCATGCTGCGGTATTTTCTCCGGCCAAAATTCCGTACCACTTGCCGGAATGCCGGATCTGGCATTAATTCCCATTGAAATGTATTAGTGCCGGATCCAGCATTAAAATTGCCGCATTGACTGATCCGGTCAGACCTTTAAAAATTTGAAAATAAAAATACCAGATCCATTTTTCCGGATGAGACCGGAGAGACAGATCTGGTATTTCAATGCATTTGTCAAACGGATCCGCATCCGCAAATGGTTTCCGTTTGCACATGTTTTTCTGGATCCGGCAGGGAGTTCCGGAAACTGCCTGCCGGTTTCCTCCAACGCAAGTGTGAAAGTACCCTAATTTACATGTCAACTTTACATGCAGTGTTTGTGACACTGGTATGTTGTATTATACGTTTTATTATCCATATGGGGTATGGTTCTTAAAGGCTATGTACACCTTTGGGGGCAATTATTATTGCATTGTACTCATTTTGAGCTAAAACTTTTTTAAATTAGTCTTTATTAAAAACACGGAGCCATTTTTTGTGTACAGAACTGACATGCTGTAGTAGCACCCTTTGGATTTTCTGTCTTTTCCATCATCTGGGGAGCAGACGGACTCCTTATCTCTGCTCTTTGACATTATAAACACTCATTATAGCTCAATCCTTCTCTTACTGATACAAATGTGGATTAAATAAGTCTTTATGACCTCTCAGTAGTTTAGAGATAAGGGTTATTAGATGACGGCACAAAGTGAAAAAGTACCAGTCACACAGCTAGAAAAACAATTAACTCTTTGTGACAGAACAGCTCAATATTTTAATAAAGGTCAATCGAAAAAATGATTGTTAGCTAAAAATGAGTAACATGCAATCATAATACAAAATTGCCTACAAAGATGTACATAGCCATTAACGCAACCAGAGGTTAGGACCTGGATATTACGCTGTTTTTTTAGACGTTATTATGAATGTCTATTGTTTGCCTTATTTCATAATGTAGATTATCATTTGTCTTAAAGAGAACCTGTCACTGATCCTGACATGTCTGTTTTGCATTCCCCATGAAATAAGAATTCTGAAGCATCCCTTAATATAAATCTATGCTGTGACATTCCTTTAATATTTCTACTAGATGTTTGTTACTAAATTGCCAGGAGTCTGCAATAAAGATCCTACTGGATGTTACCATCTGGGTGTGTGTCCCTGCACAATCTGACACTGATTGGATAGTGTCAGACTGTGCAGGGGCACACCTCAACTGGTAACACCCAGTAGGACCTTTATTGTACACTGCTGGCAATTCATTTATAAACTACTAGTAGGAAATATACAGGAATGGAACAACAGAGTTATATGAAAAGACGCTACAGAATTGTTACTAAATGGGGAATGCAAGCAGATAGTAAAACAGACATGTCAGGATAGAGGTGAAAGGTCTTCTTTAAGAGGTGCAATTTGTGATGCATGGTTGATGTTTGGTGTCTTTGTATGTTGCCTGTTGAATTGCACTCTGTTTGATCTTTTGAGGTGCATTCCGCCCATGTTCCTAGTGTATACCATAGACTTAAAGGGAGTCTGTCACCAAGTCTTCATGTTTTGGACTGCTTATGTAGCGTTCTTGCACACACACACACACACACGATTATAACAGTACCTTTGTTGTTTTTGTCCCATCTAGTAAGGCTAAAAACAATGTAGTTATGCAAATGAGGGCAAACATGTGCCTAGGGGCGGCTTGCTGGCTGCAAGTGCCCAGGTCCTTCAGTGATCTGCACGTCTAACCCCTCCTCAATGTATTCTCTGGCACGCCCTGTCATGATATAACGTCATCCTCTTCAGTTCTCGTCTGCACACTATGTGCAGTGCGCATGCGCCAGTTAATGCCATGGCTCGATGGTAGTGCAGTCACTGAAGTGTGAAGGCGGGAACTGAAGAGGATGACGCAAGATCATTACAGGGCGGGCCAGAGAATACAATGAGGAGGGGTTAGGCATGCAGATTGGTGACAGACGTTCTTTAAATCTAGCTCTGTGTTTCCCAACCAGGGGTCCCTGGAATTGTGCGGTCCTTTAAAACCAGGTCAGGAGCTCTCCAGAAGAAAGCCGTTGTAAGAGCTGTCAATTTTACAGTAGAGCTGTTAAGGTGCATTCACACGACCGTATTTTTGGCTCCGCATCCGTTCCGCAATTTTGCGGAACGGGTGCGGACCCATTCATTCATTGCAATATGGTTGAAGAAATCCAGCTCCACTTTGGTAAAGGAAAAATTTATTTTGCTTGCGGTAAAATCACATCCAGTTACAGTTACAAAGTCGTTGTCTACGCGTTTCGTGCTACTGAAGATAATTCGTGCCCTTACTCATGTGATTTTACCGCAAGCAAAATTAATTTTTCCTTTACCGAAGTGGAGCTGGATTTCTTCAACCATTTTGCAATACGTTACCCGGGCAAAAAAGATAGAGCATGTCCTATTCTTGTCCGCAATTGCGGACAAGAATAGGCATTTCTATCATAGGGCCGGCTACATTCACACGGCCGGTATCCATGTTTTGCGGATCCGCAATTTGCGGACTGCAAAATACATACGGTCGTGTGAATGTAGCCTTAAACTGATTTTACCCTGGCCAAAGATGCTTGGCACTGGGGTTTATCAAATCTAAGACAGAATATAGGAGTATAATGCTTTAGTTGTCCTAACACTAAGGCCGCTTTCACACAGGCAGTGATCTTCATGGGTGATTGTGAGCCAAAACCAGGTGCAAAACACAAAACGGGCAAAACTTTCCATTACACCTTATCTCTGTGTAACCACCACTCTTGGTTCTGGCTCACAATCACTGATGGAAATCACTGATCAAACACTGACCAAACACTGACTGTGTGAAGACGGCCTTAGTTTTATTTGAGCTCGGAATGTGAGTAGGGGTTTCCTGGGAGTGGAAAGGAGTACCAAGTAATACTGTTGGGAATAAATTGCCCAGGACAAAAAATTTTTGGGAATTTGGCATGTGACACCCAATGTTTCTTACCCTCTTCATCCAGACTGGTGAAACTCTGACCTTCTGTCAGTTTTTTGTTTTTCTCCTTCTCTTCCAAAGACTCATGGGTGTTGGCAGACAGAATCTCCTGTGATGAAGACTTCAAAGCTGGGATAGAATTGCATCGTCGCTTAGAGGGTGATGACTTTAAAGCTGAAAAATAAGAATCCAACGTTACCAACTTTTCTGTCCAGTGTATCGGAGTCACAGAAGGTAATATCCTTGGTTACAACTTACCATGCAATTCCTATTGGTCATTTATTTCTTTTATAATTTAATATAACAATGTGTTAGGTAACTGCTTGAAAAAATATGAATGTAACGCAGTGAGGCTCTAATAGAAGACTGACTGGCCAAATATAAAGGTCACATATGCCAATCGTAAAGTTGGCATAAGCATTAATGAGGAACATGTGCTTATCTAGTCTGTTCACAATTCATTTAACTAATGATCTATAATGAACACATTTTTCCTATGACATCAGCAGTTTGTGCACTTAATGAATATCAGTCAAATTCATCTTCTCTCCGCTAGTGAGAAAGACGTCAAACGTGACAGGCAGAAGAAATTGTAGAAAATTGCAAATAAGCATTCAAATCTGAAAACTGGACACGCAGAACAATAATATAGTTTTATATGGAAAATGAGGAAAAAATGCTCCATAGAATTCCATATTACAGATGTATTCTCACCTAGTAGATATCTCCACAATATGTCGCACACAGAGCACCTACAGCTATGTAGTACAGAACCTTAGGGTCTCTCTGTGCCACTGTCATTGCTCTATTGTGTATATGATGCCTATGGATTACATATATATATATATATATATATAAACCTACAAAAAATGCCAGACCGCTTATAATGAATTGATACTTTATTACAAAATCACATATATTTCACAAACATGATTAAAAAGAATATGGTGCAGGAGTAAAAAAACGACATCACTGGAGGAAACATACAGCGGATGCAAGTCCATATATCAGTCCATCAATGTAATACATGAGAGAATAAAGTGCTAATGCAAACAATTCATCTATATCAAAAGGACATCGGACAATTACCCATGCTGTGTCTCCTCCAGGATGGCGCCAACCCCTTTTTTTAACGCGCGTTTCGGCGTACCTTCGTCTGGGGGTAGCGTCATCACTGGGGGACATGGGTTATATACAGCAGTCAACCAATCATTCCGTACATCTTAATGATCTTACTTCTCCATCATCTCCACGACACAGGAAGTGTCCCCACCCTCATAAGAGGGTTGGCGCCATCCTGGAGGAGACACAGCATGGGTAATTGTCCGATGTCCTTTTGATATAGATGAATTGTTTGCATTAGCACTTTATTCTTTCATGTATTACATTGATGGACTGATATATGGACTTGCATCCGCTGTATGTTTCCTCCAGTCATGTCTTTTTTTTATCTCCTGCACCATATTCTTTTTAATCATGTTTGTGAAATATATGTGATTTTGTAATAAAGTATCAATTCATTATAAGCGGTCTGGCATTTTTTGTAGGTTTATATTGCGGTAGTATGCCATAGGCTTATGCCAGCTAAATTACTTTTCTAAGTAATCATTCCCTGGTTGGGGTATATATCAGTTATTATGCCTATGGATTACTTCTAGAAGAAACTCAAGAGAGCATACTTCAGGGATGTGCAATCTTATGCAACCAGTGTGTTATTATTTACTTAAAAATATCATATAGTTTTCATTTAAAGGGGTTTTCCGAGATTTTGATACTAATGATCTATCCTCAGGATAAGTCATCAGTATCTGATCGGTGGGGTCTGACACCCACGACCCCCACAGACCAGCTGTTTGAGAAGGCACCAGCACTCCTGTAGGCACTGCGGCCTTCTCACAGCTTACCAAGCACAGCGCCGTACATTGTATAATAGCTGTGCTTGGTATCGCGCTCAACCCTATTCACTTCAATGGAACTGAGAGCGATACCAAGTACAGCCGCTATACAATGTACGGTGCTGTGCTTGGTAAGCGGGGAGAAGGCTGCGGTGCTCGCAGGAGTGCTGGTGCCTTCTCAAACTGCTGATCTGCAGAGTCCTGGGTGTGGGACCCCCACCGATCAGATACTGATAACCTATCCTGGGAATAGATCATCAGTATCAAAATCTCAGAAAACCCCTTTAAAGATATAACAATATATGTAATGGTAGAGTAAAAAATAATGGTCCAAGGTAGATAGCAGATCTTAAAGGGATTGTCCGCTTTTGTAATATTCATGACCTATCCTCAGGATAGGCCGTCAGTATTAAAAAAGGGGACAACCCAGTTCGGTTTTAATGCAAAATTAAGTAACATGGCCCTCCACTGTCCATGTGTCATTTCTAACACGGATGTTTTATGTGACACAGGGGACTTTGTGGCCCCTCAGACAGCAAGGTCTGCATGTGTCTGTTTTCTCTCCTCTTTGGACACAAAGCTCTAGAACTAGTTTTGTCCAGTCCTTTTATGCTAAAAGATAATAATTCTCAGATACTTAATGCAATAAAATTACTTTCTCAGTGTACCTAATGCTGATATTTGGGTGAAACCTGCAGTACAAATCTGCATGTGTGAATGAGATTGGTTCAATTCTTATCTACTTGGCTGGTACTGTAAACTGCTGCAGGATCTGACACCCATAAATCTGCAGCATTTCATCCCTTGTGGGCATGGCCTAAAACTATGGTAAATTCCAGGATTAGGGCTGATTCACATGACCGTGATCGGCCTGGGAAACACAGGCTGTGTTTTGACAGCAGAATATGGTGGTCAATGTATGCATATATACCATACATGCACGCACGTGTTTGCATGCATGCATGGGTATATATGCATACGTCTCAACCCTTCCTCAACAGTAAATTCCAGGATTAGGGCTGATTCACATGACCGTGATCGGCCTGGGAAACACCGGCCCAACCGCAGCTTCCCTGACACAAACTGACTGCATCATAGTAATTTATTATATTGGATGGAGGGGCTTTTGCAGTGTACTCGCACACAGCAATAGCCCCATAATCAGATACAAACTGACTATATAATAAATTCCCGTGATACAGTCAGTTCAGGACAGGGAGGCCGCGGTTATGCTGGGAGATGCGGTCGATCAGGGTGAAGTGCATGAGCCCTTACAAGTTAGAATACGGAAACCATTTAGATCTTTTAGAACTGTTGTCTCATATTTTCAAAGTCCTTCTTTGGACATAAAAACACAAGCAACAACCATAGGCTCCTTTTTTTTTTTTTTTTTACCTTGGACTTTCTTGAAGACCCTGGAATTCATAAACTTCAAAAATCTATCTGCATAAAAACTTGGCCTATGAACCGACACTGTGTCCTAGAAAGAAAATAACAAGCGTTCATGTTATAAAACAGTAAATCCTGCTGATGCAAATTCCTCTGATAAGCCTATGAGAACAGTCCCTCCCCATGAAATTCTTCTGAAAGCAAATCCTGTTATACAAGATTTTCTCTCAGTTCCCTAGGGGATTTTTCTCAAGTAAATCCAGTGTGCTGATTTAAAGGGGGAATAAAACCCATCTGCCCCGCAAGAAGAAGAAAATCTTATATTGGCTTGCACGACTGTGAAAAACATAAGATATGGATAAATCTAAAATATGTTCCAAATAATATTATAGAATGGTCAAGCAGAATGGAAACTGGGTTATAAGCTTTAAGTTTAGATTCAAACCCTTCAAAAGAAACCCTTCTAGCAACCTGAAGGTATGTTGTCCTACAAGGCGTGCGTTGAGAATAAATGTTTGCCCATTTCTGTTACATAATTGAAAGCTTGGCCCTTTTTGTTCCTTTTGTTTGCAGCCATCTCCGCACCCTGCATGGGCTGCTGCAGTGCAATTGTGGCATTACAAGGCTGTCACTCATAATGCAAACTGGGCTATGTTCACATGTTGGAGACTCCATTAAAAAAGCAGGACAAAATAGCACAGCGGTAAAAAAACGTGCTCCCTAGTGGAAACTCAACAGACCCCATTTTGGTCAATGGGACTGTTTGTTTCGGTCATATGACGGATCCTGCTTGGCTATTTTTCTGGTATTTCTGTTCTCAGAATGGAACATAAAAATGGAAAAACGTGCTACAGATGTGAACATAGCCTTAGCTCTCCTTCAGAAGGAAGAAAACTGTTTCTGTAGTCTAAACTATTGAGGATAGCTAGTCTATAAGTTAATGTCTGACCGTTCAGTAAGTGTTATAACATGAATAAAAATATATTATTAACCAAACAGAATCTCCTATCTGTAGACAGTTGTCACAAGGTTCGTACCCCTCATCTGGTACTGGCTGGCTTAATGAAAGGCCTTTGATGTAGCTCAGAGTGGGTATTCTTTCACTTTGAGGAGACCACCAGCTTACATAGAGAGACATACAAGCCCCGCAGTGCTCACTGGGAAAATTAGGCAAGTAGTTCTCCTCCAGAAGGAAGAAAATTGTTTCTTTAGGCTCCATTCACACGTCCGCAAAATGGGTCCGCATCCGTTCCGCAATTTAGATAGAGCATGTCCTATTCTTGTCCGCAGCTTGCGGACAAGAATAGGCATTTCAATGGGGGTGCCAGGCTGGTGTGTTGCGGACCCGCAATTTGCGGGTCCGCAACACACCACGGACGTGTGAATGGAGCCTTAGTGGCAGCTATTGGAGGTAGCCTATAAGTCATCCTTTAGTGAGTCTTGCAATATGAATGAGGATATTAGCTAAACAAGCATCTCCTCCAAATGGAAGAGACACCTATTTGTAGTCAACAATCTACAGTTTTAGGATTTAGTGAAAACTCACCCCATCATAAACTAAGGCTTTCCATGAATGTTCCAATTTCTTTATCAGCCTAAAAATGAAACAATACACGATTACATGAAGCCAATGCGTATAATAGATAATTGTCACCACTCTTTGTTCTGCTTGCTAGTACGGTACATAGAACTATTTTGACCTATGATGGTGCCCTAAACACAGCATAATTTCAGTAAAAAAAAGTGACTAACGTACTTCATTTACCTGTAAGACTGGAGAATATCGATAATACCCATGAAAAGCAGCATTCTTTCTCCTTTATGGTTCTTTGCAGGGATACCTCCCATTCTATTTAAAAAGTGAGATTGTTAGGTTGCCATATTGTATTATTCCAAGTGGCTCACGCATACAGTAGCTTTTAGCCTTAAAGAGGTTATCCAAATTTTACAGTAACTATGTATAAACTGAATATGCCTAAAAATAACATAAAATTCATAGACTCACAGTTTAACCCCTTGCCGACCGCCTGTTCACTATATACATGCAGGTGGGCGGCACATATCTCTGCACTGACATTTTAAAACGTACGTGCAGAGACTGCAGCTGTACACTAATCATGTCAATGACAGCAGGGCTCCCCATAGCGAAGGCACGGACAGTTGTTCTCTGTCCTTGCCTTCCTTTTCGCTCTATACACCGCTCTGAATGGGCGTTGTGTATAGGGATCAGGAAGAAGAAATGCCACTGTAACACCTGTAGGTAGGGACAGACATGGACAGTGAGCCCTAACCTAGAATCCAGCCCACTTTCCCTACCTACTTGCAGTACAAGCCCTAGGTAGCAAGACCGCAACTGGACGACAGCCCCTGCGCTACTTACGTGCAGAGACGGGAAAACACCAAGAGACAAAACAAAAAAAAAACAGGGTTGTATGTAAATGGGTCAGAACCAGACAGGCTATGGAGTACCAAATGAGAGACAGAGAGTGGTCAGAAGATAAGCCAAGGTCAGAACCAGACGGACAACAGAGCACCAAACAAGAGACAGAGAGTGGTTAGAAGTTAAGCCGGGGACAGAGGAACAAGCAGTCCAATAAGCACAGGAACCAGGGCTATATTACTTACAACCATTATCATTCACTTTTATTTTCCAATTTGTCTATCATAATTTGGTCAGTTTGCCCATTTAAAACGAAAAGTAGGGTGCTAGTCCTGGAGCCCTATTTTCCTCTTTGCTTCTCCTAAGTTCTGTCTAATCAAACCATGCATTGTATGTTTGTTCATATGAAGTTCTGTCTGCAGAGCTTTATAATTTTGACCAAACACTTAAAAAAACCTACGTGTTCTCCTTTGTGACAGCATCCACAGCCTTCCCAGGACCCTGTATAGACTCCAAGGCAGTGGAGTACAGAACTTTCTGCACTGACGGCCGTTTATTGTCTATGGAATAGTGAGACGTCTCTCCCTCTTTTTCTTTGGGTGGACGGTCGAGTACATGAACTCCAAGCAGCAGGCTATAATCCATAATCTTGAAACTTTCTAACACCTGTTAAAATAGACAAAATGTTCATTAATGGTTGCAGATACTGGCGCCGGAACCTGTTAATGTGTGATCTATATAAGAATGTGTATAAATGATGTTCTGGTTGGGTTGGACAGGATATTACACTGAATTATTAAATAAGAAACTGGAAGACTCTTATCGAAAATGTACCTTTTAGTGATTTTATATACTAGGCATTATGTCAAATGTAAAAGAGCATATTAAAAATAGGTTTCTAACAGAACCCTGATGACCTAGAAGGAAGCAATATGGCCTGAGCATGTTGCTCTTTCCAGGCAGCTGCCCTAGCAGAAACATGTTAGAAAGGGGACGCCTGGTGATAAAGCATGTGACTACATTACATTATGTTAACAGTTCTTAATAAATTGATTGGCTTCTTCATAATTGAAGCTATGAAGTGCTCCACTGATTATTATGAGTGGCAGCTGGTAAGTGTGAAGGAGAAAACTCAATATTGTACATATCTTAGAAGGACACTCTGAAACACCCCCAAACTAGACAAAGTGGCGTAAAGTGTCAATGACGCTAATTACGAGTCCAGTTATGTAATTTTTATCTTCATACCTTGTGCTCCCACAAACCAGCAGTAAGATGCATTGAGAGGACTCCCGAGCTCATGCACATCATGGAGAGGACTCCTCTGAATACATTTTACTGTTGGTTTGCGGGAAGAGTGTCAAAGTGCAAACGAGTATGAAGATAAAAATGACATAATTAGACTCAGCGTCACTTACACTATCCACTGCTTGTGTTCGTTTGGGGGGTGTTTTTGAGCTCATAGGAGCTGTGCTGCAGTATTCCAACACCACAAACCTCTGCTTCCTCTCTCTATCCTGTAAAGTTTCCAGCGCTGTAGCTGCCTGAAAGAGCTGACCATGGGGGTGCCAGGCCCTCACAGATCTGATTTTGATGACCTATCCTGAGAATTAGTCACCAATATCTGTAGCCTAGACAACCCCTATAACCTATATGTGAATAATCTATGCAATGTATTTTTATAAAAAAATGGGTGGATTTATTTATTTGGACTTTTAGCATGGCAAACAGTCTCCCTTGAAGGGGTTGTCCGGGTTTCTCATATTGATGACCAATCTCATTGCTGTTTACCTGCTCGCCATTGACATGACAGCATTGCCTCGCATAAGCGTTGCATTCTCCAGCTGATCAGTGGGGGTGTTGGGAGTTGGATCCCCAGCGATCTGATATTGATAACCTATCCTGAGAATAGGTCTTCAATAAGAGAAAACTGGAAGCCCCTTTAACATTTTTTCAGTCAGACCATCATTGCAGCCAGACAGAACCCCCTGTGGTGACTCCTACAGGGCATCACACATTACCTTAATCAGTTTACAGTCATTTTGGATCATTTACAGCCAGGTAACTCCAGTAGTCTGTTCCAGCAGAGGAGCAGACTACCGGAGTTAATGTATTCAGCATGGCCAGACATGGCCGCTCACTGCCAGATTCCCATTCACTGTAATGCAGTGGTATTTTTCCAGCAAAATGCCAGCATTTATACAAGAAATCAGCCATATCCCACCATAATGAATGGGGATCCAGCGGTGCCCGGCCTGTACGACTATGTCAGTAATCTGCTCCTCCTGGAATTACCTTGAATTACTCTCAAAAGATACTTCTAACAAGTATGGATTGGCCAAGGAGGACATTAACCTTCTTAATGACTACTTCAACCATAAAACAACAAGGCAGCACTGAGTAATCACAGTAACAGTGACACATGACATTTGGGAACAGGGCGATAGAAAGGGTGTGCACATCTTTCTTCTCAGAACTTTTATGTCTTATCATAGACCAGGCAAACACTCGAGACGTTGCTTTCCTTTTATCACTGTACTATTCGTTTCAAGGAATAAAGGCTACATGGAACCCAGAAAAAATAACACACCAGTCTGTATTACACCATCCTCAGCTACTCCGAGCAGGCCGCAAACATGTTGTCAATTCCAGTGGTGTCAGGTAAGCACTCAGTCTAAGTGAAGCATGTACACTACTACAATACATTGCTTTCTCATATATAGGAGGCTTGTGTACTCCCCTCCTGCTTGTGTTTATAGGACTATTTTGGAAGGAACTGGTAATGTTGCCTGTTTCAGTCATCTTGCAATGCATGCCACTCTTTATCTATCTATATATCTATCCATCTATCTAATATATATATATATATATATATATATATATATATATAATATTTATCTATCTATCTATCTATCTATCTCATATCTATATATCTATATATTCATATACATAGAAGAAGGATTTTTGAAAACAGAAAAGCTGGGTGCCAATGACCCGGGCTTAGAATATCAGCCCACACTATACAGTAGACAAAAAGTGGCAGCATTCCACAGAGATCCATTGTACACGGGTTTATTTGCCCCTATGAGCAAGGCAACATTTCAGCTCTCTCCAGAGTCATTTGCAAGGCTATCTAGATTGTTCACTTCCTTAGGCCAATTCAAAGGGTCATGTATTCAGGTCACGCCTGTTCAAAAGGCTTCAAAGCGCAAAAAGCATCAAAACGCTTTTCAATGGAAAAAATTGCAAAAATAAAATCCCCTCCATATATCTGGTATCGCCACATCCGTAACAACCTGCACTACACAATTATCATGTAAGGCTACTTTCACACTAGCGTTAATATTTTCCGGTATTGAGATCCGTCATAGGGTCTCAATACCGGAAAAAAAAACGCTTCAGTTTTGTCCCCATTCATTTTCAATAGGGACAAAACGTAACTGAACAGAACGCTCCAAAATGCATTCCATTCCGTTCTCTTACCGGAGAGCAAACCACAGCATGCTGCGGTTTGCTTTCCGTCTTGGGGGGATGCGGAGCAAGATGGATAAGTCATGACCCACAATGCAAGTCAATGGGGACGGATCCGTTTTCTCTGACACAATAGAAAACGGATCCGTTCCCCATTGACTTTCATTGGAGCTCATGATGGATCCATCTTGGCTATGTTAAATATAATACAACCGGATCCATTCATAACGGATGCAGATGGTTGTATTATCAGTAACTGAAGCGTTTATGCTGAACCCTGCCGGATGCAGCAAAAACACTAGTGTGAAAGTAGCCTTTCCCGTACAGTGAATGCCAGTAAATGTAGCAAATTATATTTGGTATCATTGCAATCGTAGTGACCAGAGAGTAAAATTATTATGTTAATTATGCCAAAAAATGAATGCTGCAAAATGTAAAAACAGTGGCAGCATTGTTTTTTTCCCTAGAAAGAGTAATGGTAATAAAAGTTGATCAGTAAGTTATTTGTACCCCAAAATGGTGCTATTTAAAACTACAACTTGTCTCTCAAGAAACAAGCCATCATATGGCTACATTGATAAAAAAATAGCATTGATTCCTCATCCCCATATAGCAGAGGTGATTGGTGCATAAAAATGCAGCTCTCACCTCCTCTGGCAAGCAGGCATTTATCGGAAACGAATGGTTAATTGCCGATAATTTCCTGCAGTGTTGGCCCTTGTAAAGGGGCTTTTAGTATGTCTGTTGGGGCAATCCTAATACTTTTAGGTTGTCCTGGTGCCTGGCTGGGTGTGCCTGGTATCATCCACATGGCTGTTGATAATCTCTGTAAACACGAGCAGCGCTATTCTACCTGCCATAAGGATTGTCAGTCTGCAATGTCATGTTTATGAAACTGCAAGTGTCCCAATACAGGGAAATGGTTGCAGTATACAGTGCATACATCTGTCATGTAGTAACTAGGAACTTTAAAGGGCTTCTGCACTTTGTTTAAACTGATGATCTCAGAGGATAGATCATCAGCATCTGATCGGCGGGGGTCCGACACCTGGGACCCCCGCCGATCAGCTGTTTTAGAAGGCAGTGGCGCTCCAGCAGCGCCCCGACCTTCTCACTGTTTACCGCAGGCACAGTGACGTTACGACTAGTATCAACTGGCCTGGGCACGGCTAAGCTCCATTCAAGTGAAAAGAGCTTAGCCGCACCCAGGCCAGTGATACTAGTCGTGACGTCACTGGGCCAGCGGTAAACAGTGAGAAGGCCGCGCCGCTGCTGGAGCACCGCTGCCTTCTCAAACAGCTGATCGGCGGGGGTCCCAGGTGTCGGACCCCCGCCGATCAGATGCTGATGATCTATCCAGAGGACAGATCATCAGTTTAAACAAAGTGCAGAACCCCTTTAAGAATATTCTCTATATAATTCTGTGTCAAATGTTTGTTATTCAAAATAGCACCTGCTGAAATGCGGACACAGACAAATTTGCATGTAATTTTCATACAGGAACATAGGACACTTCTTCTACACCACAACAGGCTGATCCTTATGGGTTACTCATGATAACTGTAGTAATATGTTTAACAGAAAATCAAAAAAATGTTGAGAAAAATAATGGCTACATTTACTAATGTGAATGCACCTAGATTCTAGCGTACATTGTCCCAAAATGTAGAGCAATTTGATGCATCTAGGTTTAGATGTGCCTAGTCAAGGGAGCTAGGCTTAACTGGAAAGGAGCAGTGCTTTGTGGGAAAGGTGGCCTCGGCTAATGTGCAAAATTTGGCATGAAAAATGAGCTGCAAAATTCGGTCTCGATCTAAGCCAGCCAATAGTTGGCATAAAATTAGACAATTGTGTCTATTCCTTTGCTACATTTATAATCTCGCCTGAACCACTGTGATAAATTTGGTGCCATACACATCGGTCTAAAGTCGATCAAAATGGATGATTTCAATCAAGATGATCATTTGTTGGGTGATATTTAACAATGAGTGTTTTAGCCAACTGATAACAGATCATCGTCGCCTGAAAAGAAGTTTGAAGAATTTTTTAAATTTTGGTAGTCAGATGGAAGTTTTAAAGAAATCTTGTTCGTGGACGAAACCTCTTCCTTTGAGAGAACGTTCCCAGAAAGATATTTCGTACATCTCCTGGTTTCATTGAACATGTATTGATCAACTGTAACAGCCAACCAATATGGACAAAAATGTGTACAACCATGTCTGTGAAACGTTCACCAGATGATTGTAAGTTCTATTCAATTTCTATGGCCACCTTAGGTTTACCCATTCTACAGGGTTAGTAAATATTCCCCAATGTTTTCTCTAGAAATCTAATATATATAGAATAGAGTGCTATAATACAACTTCCCTTTGATTTAGCCAAAAGTTTATTCCATACTAATAAATTGTTGGTTATACTTTTTTTTTATTTTTTTTCAAAAATACACTTTAAAATGTTCTTCTAGGGGCTGATTTGATAACCTCTGTACAGTGCTGCAGAAAATGTACTATATATACTGCACAGTTACCAGGCAGAATCACCACCCAGATCAGTATATAAAAAGTTACTACTCAAAATATCACAATTGTGAAGTAACAATATGCTGTGGCTTCTTCATAGTCATCTTGTTGTTCATGTTTTATTTAGGACAGAAAATCCTTAAACTACATGCACACATGACAGTGAAAAAAAACATCCGTTAAAAATGGACATTTATAACTGACTTTTTTTCACTGATGCCTTTTTGAGAAACGGACGTTAAAAATTGACCCATTTAATTGTATGGGGGCAGTCTGTCAGTGAAAAACGGACAAGATAGAGCATGTTCTATTTTTTGACGTCCGTTTTTCACAGAAATTTTAAAAAAACTGTTGTGTGAATAACCCCATAGACGACCATTGGTCTTAAAACGGACGTGTGATGGCTGTTAAAAAAATGTACATCACATGTCCGTTTTTCACTGTCGTGTACATGTAGCCTTAGGGTCCATTCAGACGTCCGCATGATGGGTCAGGATCCGTTCCGCAAATATGCGGAACGGGTGTGGACCCATTCATTTTCAATAGGGACGAAAAAGATGCGGACCGCACACAGTGTGCTGTCCTCATTTCCGGTCCACGGCCCCGCACTTCCGTTCCGCGGCTCCACAAAAAAATAGAGCATGTCCTATTCTTGTCCGCAGCTGCGGACAAGGATAGGAATCCTCTATTTAGTGCTGGCGATGTGCGGACCGCAAAACACTACGGACATGTGAATGGACCCTTAAGCTGGCTATATACATTAACCCGTTAGTGACCGCCCATACGGAAGCCACTAAGGAACCTTATGCCAGGCCGCTGCCCTTTTACAGTTGCCTAGTCTAAGCACTGCACAGGTCTCCCGTGGAGAGAAGAGCCGAGGCTTAGCTCTAATGACTGCAGCATCTAAGTGGTCTGGAGAGAGGGAGCTCCCTCTGTCTCCCATTGGAACCCTGTGAATGAGATTGTGGGGTGCAGATGTCTTTGTATGGCAGCCTGAGGCCTAATGACTGCGAACGAATGTATCAGAGAAGCGATAAAAGGATTGCCTTGTAAAGTCCTCTTGTGGGACTAGTAAATAGTAAAAAAAAAAAAAGCTTTTCAATAGAAAAAAATTGCAAAAATTAAATCTCCTCCACATATTTGGTGTAGCCACATCTGTAATGACCCACCCTAAGCAATTATTATGCAAATTTGCCGTATGGCGAACGCTGTGGGAAAAAATGCCAGAATTGCTGTTTTTTGCTTATTCGCCACAAAAAAAACCTGAATAAATATGATCAAAAAGTGTTATGTATACCAAAATGGTATCAATAAAAACTAAAAAATAAATAAGGGGCTCATTTGGAGATGCAAAAACATTTTCTTTATTTTCCCCCAAAAAAGGGTTATTGTGCTAAAGTATTAAAATGTAAACAAAACTATTTGGTATCACTGTAATCATACTGAGCCAGAGAATAAAGTTATATAATGCCAAAAAAGAATGCTGCAAAATTTACAACATAAAAAAGCTTCTAGCAACTACACCTGCTCACCTCTGCGATGTCGACGGCAAGCAGGTAAACAATGAAAGGCCGCGGGTGATCAGCGGGTGTGCCAGGTGTCGGACACCCGCCGGTCTGATATTGAGGATAGGTCATCAATATTATAATCCTGGAAAACCCCTCTAAGAAGCTCATTGGTCTTAATAAATTTGATCCATCTCCTGCTCTCCGTGCTCCAGACTGAAATCTGTCAGGAGGTGGAGTAGATTTCAGTTGTAACATAGTCCAGTCTTCTGGCGCACGTGCTGTTATATCGGTGGAGCCATGGAGCTCCCGCCCGCAGCCTGCCTCCGCCTGCTCATGACCCACTCACTTTTTGGTAAAGCGGTGAGGTGGCTAAAAAGTGACAAATTTTGTCACAAAACATCACTTACGACAAAATTTGTGATTTTCGTGAGCCAGAAAACCATAATGGATATCCCCCATAGTATGTCTCTTCTATGTACAGATTCCATACAATTACTGTGACAGATTATAGTATTACAAGAGGTTTTACATTTAGAAACACGAATATAAGACACAAATGGGCTCATCAGATTACATTCAAGATGCAATGTGACAGGGCACAGGTGACTTGCTGGCTGAGAGTAATAAGAACAGTCACATCCGGCTGCTTTTGAAGGAAATGAAATGTCTCTGCATACTGGGTAGAGCTCTTTCTATTGCCTTTCTACATTCATCTGCCTTGACAAAATACAATCAACTATGTATTGATTCACTTTACTGTACAGCATTGCGTATAAAGGGCTGCACAAAGACGAACAAACCTTATCTCCGTACTATGGTTAAAGGGGTGGTCATGACATTATAGGTAGCTAAAATGAAGACCTGTCTACAGGAACTAGCTGAATGCTGATACTAGGTGCCATGTGTTTAAATGTTTGTGATAAAATCCAACAGACATGAACTAATGCCATACTACTGCCAAGAAACAGAGACACCTAATTTATAACCTAGTTTCATCTGTCTGAGCCGATTATCTACTATACATGCTCATGTATAGTACAGCACAATACACTGTGCTCAATTGAGAAATACTGTGTTATAGAACCATACAGTTTAACAAACACATGATATCAAAAAGGGATACCTGAACGTATCATCAGGAAATTAGATATTCTTTAAATCAGGTTTTATACTAAACATATTTTTCGGAATATTTTTGGTAGTATTTATTTTTTTGTTTGTTTGTTACTATCCAGATAAAAAAAAAAAAAAACTTGTCTTAAAGGGAATCTGTCACTAGCAATTTACCCAATTTTTTTTTCATGAATCCATGTTTAACAGAGTACCTTTTTTCCATCTGTCTGATTCTTTTGATTGTCAGTCTTGTCATTTCTTCAAAAAATCGATTCTTATGATATGTAAATGACGCTGTAAGGAGCCCAGAGGGGCGTTCTTCTTTCTCCACGGTGCCCAGGAAGGCCCCTCTGAAGTGCCGTGCCCGCCGAAATTTGAAATCTAATAACGCCTCCAAGTTCATCTAAATCCCCTCCCAGAGGCGCGGCTAAGTGCTCAACACCCCCCCTCCTCAGCGCCGCGCTCTGCGGCAAACACCCCGATCCTCCTCTCGCCGGCATCCCAAATCCCGCGCAGGCGCAGTGCCGTCACTCATCTCATCATAGCGCAGGCAATCGCCGGCACTACGCCTGCACGGGATTTGGGATGCCGGCGAGAGGAGGATCGGGGTGTTTGCCGCAGAGCGCGGCGCTGAGGAGGGGGGGTGTTGAGCACTTAGCCGCGCCTCTGGGAGGGGATTTAGATGAACTTGGAGGCGTTATTAGATTTCAAATTTCGGCGGGCACGGCACTTCAGAGGGGCGTTCCTGGGCACCGTGGAGAAAGAAGAACGCCCCTCTGGGCTCCTTACAGCGTCATTTACATATCATAAGAATCGAGTTTTTGAAGAAATGACAAGACTGACAATCAAAAGAATCAGACAGATGGAAAAAAGGTACTCTGTTAAACATGGATTCATGAAAAAAAATTTTGGGTAAATTGCTAGTGACAGATTCCCTTTAAACTATTCCAGTTTTCACACTGAAAGCTACAGCAGTCATAATAGGTTGACACAAGTTTTCTGCAACTCACTTGTCTGCTTTGTTGTGCAGACTGGCTCATGATTAGCAGAGTCATCACATTATTTGTAAAAGACTGAGGATTTATTTGCCACCCTATTGTTCCTCTAGAGCAGTGTTCCTCAACTCCAGTCCTCAGGGCCCACCTGCCGGTCATGATTTCAGGATTTCCTTAGTATTGAGCAGGTGATATAATTTGTGTCAGTGCATCTTACCACAGGTATTCATTCTGTGGGATCTTCTCAAATCATGACCGGCAGGTGGGCCGTGATGACTGGATTTGAGGAACACTGCTCTAGAGGCCTACAAAAGGCAGGATAGCAGGACCCACTGTGTCAACTAATTGGTTTAGTTCTGTTCTAAACCCTAAAGGCGTTATTTCGGCACTTCCCTGATATTCACCCTTAAACCCCTGTACAGGGATCTTGCCTTCGTTGCAGGGAATCAAACAGACCTCTACCTCCTGGGATAGTCCCGGTGTAGTTGGCAACTGACCAACAAGGGTCAAGGACTCTGATGCAAACACCAGAATATCAGAATACAGAGAAAGCATCAAAGATGTAGAAAAACTGCAGGTGTAGTCTGAACAGTCGCTATAACTTAAAGGGAACCTGCCATCAATTTTATGCTGACCTCGATGAGGTCACATATGCAGCACAGGCCTTGAAAAGAGTCAAATCTACCCGAGAAGAGTCATGGTTATTTATAATCTCCTTTTCTCCTGCTGATAGTTGGCAGTTCTCTCCTAGAGAGAAAGGGAGAAAACTAGGTAGAAGACTGTCAGTCATCAGCAGGTCGGCCTGGAGAGCAGGAATTCATGAATAACCATGACTCTTCTCAGGTGGCCGGGACTCTTTTCCAGGCCCAGTCTGCAATGATTGTGATGTTGGTTCTCGGCAACCACTTACTTTTAACTTATAAATGACAGACCGCTGAAATCAACTCACCTGTCTCTACTTTATGCTGCTGTTAGTATGGGCAGCATAAAGTTGATGACAGGTTCCCTTTAAATGCAGGTTTGTGAGATTCAGACAGCATACTTGAAGCATAGATGGTTGGGGACACAGGATAAACAGGCAGACAAGATCCGAAGCTCGCTTTGCTCATAACTAAGGAGGTGCATGGGACCAACATATGCATTGATTATGTGTCTCCATAGTTACAGACCATAAATGGACTCTGTGTAGTCTATCCTACAGGTTCCCTTTAAGTCTATATTTTATGAGATGGGAGGTAAATATACTATGGACATAGTCATGTTTCACATCACAATATATTGTCATCCTGTATCACGAACAGGAAACCTGGTCAGTAGCCCATGTTTCCTTTACTCTGACACCACAGCACTATTTGGCCTTCTATAGAATAAGTAATGTTTGGACATATACTACAAACAAAACTCATGTCCAGAAACCAAGAAATTTACTAGTGTGTGCAAAGGCCTTGGTACATGCAGTAATTGTTCACAGTTTTAAATGGTGAGTACTGTTTATTCATATATAACAAATATCAAATACAGTTATTTCTTAGAAAATTGCAACTTGTAATGTAAATGGATGTCCTACTGTTCTGGATTCCTACCGTTATCAAATATAAGAATAAGAAAAGGGAAATTAGATTTCAGCTATAGTGAAGACCGGGACTAATGCAAGTGGCTCTGGGGAAAATGTAAGTACTCTTTATATATCACGATTTTGTTTTAAGTTTAACATATATGTTGGCAAAAAAAAGGATATAAAAGGGTAGAACACTATGCTTTTCCATTCTGAAGAGTCCAGCAAAAACACATTTAATGGATGTTTTTTTTTTTTTACAATGGAGCCCCATGGCGATGGACGCTACTGTATGAGATTCGACAGAAGCATCGTATGTCATATGTATACTGTGCATTAAACATAGGACAAAAACATGATGTGAACAAAGTAACATGGGAGAATACATAAACAGGAATTTTCAATCTTTTTTTCACATCAAAATGCTGTACAGTATCCAACAAAAATTATTCATTTTTATTTCCTGTTTAGAGATCTGCAGTTTAATTTGTGACCATTTCTTGATCAAAACCCTATCAAAGTCTTTCCAAAAAAGCTCCCATGGGGGGGGAGGGGGTAATGGAACGTGGCTTTATTTGCATGTCAATAGAATAGTGACTGAGAGACTAGATGTTATCGCCACGCTGTACGCAGCTGGACATGAGATCACTTCTAGCACATATTCACATGAAGCAGCATCAGATACTGAAACAAAGGGTAGCTTTCATATTGGACAATAACGTAGACTGCATCAATGACCTATTCTGTTTTTAATGTATATGTTGTTCTGGCCGCATAAGAATATGGATATTACCTGCTGCATTATTTTCTGTATTTTTACCAAGCTTAATTACAAGCTCAGTGGATGAAAGGCTATGTGTTACAGCATAGAGTGTAACTATTGGGCACCTTACAGAATTACAACTTAAAGGGAATGCGTCACCTATCATTTTTTATTGCCAGTTAAAACCAGATACCGACACATATTATTTTATCTATTCTGTTTTTATTTTCTGATTGTAGATAATTTTATTCTGTTTTCTGAACATGACTATGGGGGCGGCCATCTTACCTGAGCTGCTGTTTACAGCATTTATAAACATGCTTTCCAGCAGCCACCATGGGCCATAGACACAATGGTCAGGAGGGGACCCCACTGACTTCTATCTATGGGACAGTTTTCTAGGCATGTTCTGTGACCTGTGCAGAGGTCAGGAGTAGATAAGTGGTATCATCTATTGTGAATGGTAGATCTATCTATCTATCTATATATCTATCTAAGTCCAACTAATGTGAGCAGCACAGCGGTAAAAAAAGTTATGGTGTGCCAGAGGCTGCGGAAGTGATCCAACATCCAATAAAATAAAATGAAAAAAATAAATGGAACGGCACTCCCGAAAAAGTAAATTAAAGGGTGTGTTCTTTAATCACCAAAGTGACGTTTCAGTCCTCTTACTGCTGGAGAAAAGTCCCAGTAAGAGGACTTAAATGTCGCTTTGGTGATTAAAGAACACTACTTTTAATTTACTTTTTCGGGAGTGTCGTGGATTTTTAAAAAATTCTATCTATCTAATATCGGTCATTCTAATCCTGCCTGTAATGATAAGCAGATAACTGTAGAGAACTGTACAGACTAAAATGTTGACATGGAAAATAAAAAATAACATCACCAAAAATTCTGTTGTATGTTTAACATAAAAACATGATTTAAACAATAGGTCATTTTATGGTGACATATTCCTTTTAGTGGGACACTTCCATCAGAAAGGGGCATTTTTTTTTATTTCAACAGTATTATGCCATTGAAACTGAAATACAAATTGAAAAAAAAAACACCTATATAGATAGGTAACCCATTGTCAGTTTACTGCTGTTGTTCTGGAAAAATATTATCTGCAAGGCAATGATCACTAGGTATAGAATTGGGATGACAGTAGCTCTATTGTCCAAATAAAGGAAAAGTTAAAAGGAGTTATCCAACCCCTAAAATGCCACTCCATACGTCCGAGCCCCTCACACAGGTTGTACTTACCTGACTCCCCCGGTACCCGCGTCACTTCTGACGCACACATGGCCGCCGCTGCATCTCCCCGTCGCACAGATGAAAACATCTGGCGTTGGGGAAGGGGTTTGGCGCAACCAATAGCAGGCTGCGACTTGAACAAGCCTCCCATTGTGGGTGCCTCTAGGGAGGATTGTTCGCATTGCGGCCTGCTATTAGCTTTCTCCCCATGCCGGATGTTTTCATCCGCGTGATGGGGAGATGCAGGGGCGGCAGAAGCAACGCGGGTGTCGGGAAGCCAGGTAAGTACAACCTGAGTGAGGGGCCCGGACGTATGGGGAGGCATTTTAGGGGTTGGATAACCCCTTTAAAGGGCTTCTGTCACCCCACTAAACTATATATTTTTTTTTGGGGTACTTATAATCCCTATACTGCGATATATCTATACATTATGTTATTAATCATTTTCGTTTTGTAGATAAGGCAAAAAATTTACTTTTATAATATGCTAATTACCTGTCTACCAGCAAGTAGGGCGTCTACTTGCTGGTAGCAGCCGCAAAAAACCGCCCCCTCCTCCTGTTGATTGACAGGGCCAGCCGCGATCTCCTCCTCCGGTGGCCCTGTCTGCATTTCAAAAATCGCGCGCCTGTCGCGCAGGCGCTCTGAGAGAAGGAGGCTCGCCTCCTCAGCACTCCCTCAGTGCGCCTGCGCCGATGACGTCACCGAAAGAGAAGACGTCATCGGCGCAGGCGAGGGAGTGCTGAGGAGGCGAGCCTCCTTCTCTCAGAGCGCCTGCGCGACAGGCGCGCGATTTTTGAAATGCAGACAGGGCCACCGGAGGAGGAGATCGCGGCTGGCCCTGTCAATCAACAAGAGGAGGGGGCGGTTTTTTGTGGCTGCTACCAGCAAGTAGACGCCCTACTTGCTGGCAGACAGGTAATTAGCATATTATAAAAGTACGTTTTTTGCCTTATCTACAGAACGAAAATGATTAATAACATACTGTATAGATATATTGCAGTATAGGGATTATAAGTACCCCAAAAAAATATATATAGTTTAGTGGGGTGACAGAAGCCCTTTAAAGAGCAAGGACAGGAAGTAGAATTCTATTCACATATAGGTTCTTAATATGCACTAAAACAACTTGCAAGATTGACATTGGTGGCATACTTCAAGGGTATACCACCAATTTCGTGTGATGCAAATATGACCATGCAGCTGCTTTTCCAGGCAGCCTCCAAAAACTGTTGACCAGCACAGGCCCATTCAGAGATTGGTGGAGTATCCTAGAAATATGCTACCATGTCTATGCCTATAAATATTCTTCTGTATTCCAAAAATGTATAACTAGTCCAAATCAATAATACCCGATTTAAGGCTGTGTTTATATTTTAGCTGAACTTTATGATTGATTTGTGTGCTGGGAAACCTCCTGCCGCATATCTCAAATGTGTCCATAAGGTCTCATTGACTCAACATATCCCAAAAGAGTGTCCTATTGGAATACAACAGAGAGGTATACATAGGCATACCTTGTTGCATCCAGTAAAAAAAATGTATGCTGTGTGATATAGTTTTCTTCATTTTTCTTAAACCCTAAAGGAGTTTTACGCAGCTGTAGAATACTCCCGAAGTACGGTATACCTCTGATGGAAGGTTTTGACAAGATGTGCACAGAGTCTCAGGTGTATATGGAATATAAGGAGGCAATCTCAAATACTATTCCTCAATTACCATTTACCAGAGAGATTTTCCTACACATCTTTCCTGTTTAATCCTTGTTGCTATGAAAGCTATAATAAAGTAATGTGGTGACAAGCTGACTGAGGATGTTGTTAATGTTAAACATTCCCTTCTGGAGAACATTTGCCAATCTATATCTATAATACATATATTACACTTTCCCAATATGTGCGTGTCAAGAAGACGGAACTTTAACAGTTTCTATTTACACTGTGGCGATGTTTAGTTCAGTATTTGCGGACGGATTAATTGACGTAACTACTTGTAGTTACTTACGTGTCTTCATGGACAAACTAGAACAGTAGCTGCTCAGTTTTTTTGTGTAAGGATCTGTTAAGGGAAAAACTGATGGTTTTGTATGCGAGTTGTATCAGTTTTGTCTGAGATTGCGTTCAGTGTTTCAGTTTGGTTTTCTGCACTGATGCAATCATGTTTTCACACTTGTTAAGAAAAACTGAAGAATAAGACTCAACATCTCCTAAAAACCATCAGTACAAAGCACATTGCATCCAGATGACTTCCGTTTTTCACGCAAGCTCTATTCAATTCTATGTCGCCAACATAGAACATGCTGCATTTGCTAGACGTATATAATCATGAAACGCAACTTTAACTCAAACTACTTTAGTCAACTACAGAAGCAATGATTTCAGACACAGACATGCTGTCCTTGAAACAAAAAGTTCCTGCTACAGAGCAGCTGTGAAAAACAGACTGGAAAGAGTAACCTTGAACATGTTTTTACTGAAAAAGCCTGATTATTTTGAGAGGATGACAAAGATAGCAATTCATTGTCATTTATAAAAATGTCTCCCTCTCTCCTGTCCGATTGACTCAAGGTACATATTAGATAGAAGTTGGCTGATGGTTGAACAAACAATCATCTGGTGACGGATCATTTCACAGACACGGCCATACACATTTTGGTTACAGTTGTTCAAACTGGCCATACATGTTCAATGAAACCAAGAGATGGACGAAGGATCCATCTTTCAAAGAAAGATCTTTTGTCCAAAAATCTTTTGTCCCCCTCTCACATGGTTCCATCGCACGTGACAGATAGGCTGTTTACACAAGGAGATGTGCTGCTTACCAACTCTAAAGAGACACAGATTTATTTTTTTAGCACATATTACCTGCCTATATGTGACTATTCTATGTCATTTTTTTTTTTTTAAATAAGAAAAAAACAGGTTGATTGTTTTTTGGATTACATTTTTTAAGTCTCTCCAAATAATCTGTTTCCTGTCCTGACTCTTAAACCTACTCTTTGTTTAGACTTTTAGCATTGCAAACAGTGTCGCTTAACTTTTTCAGTCAGACCATCAGTGAGACCGGGCTGCCCGGCCTCAATTAGAGGATCAAACATTAGGTACGGTCTCAATAAGAGCATCAACCATTGCACTAATCAATGTAATGCTGTTCTGTGGGCATTTTTATCTAGGTTTATCAAAGGAACAATAGAGCTGTCATACTGTTATCCCAATTCTACATCAACCATCATCATTATGATTACCCTTTAGATAACATCATCCCATCACAGCAGCAATAAAACTCACAATGGATTCTATAGGATGTTTTATCATTTGTGTTGATAGCTAAAGAAGGATAACATTTTGTTATTAAAGTATAACTGTCCTTTCAGGTATTCTTTTAGAAGATTATATGTCTTGTATCTGGCATTTGTAGCAGTTTTTCCCTCTGCAATATGCCGGCAATCTTATTTTTTTCTGAGCTGGTGTGTGGAGAATAGCTGGAATTATGTTTTTCCACACACTTCACATGGAAAACAGGGGATCTTGCTTCCTTAGGCTGCATTCACACGTCCGTGGTGTGTTGCGGACCCGCAAATTGCGGGTCCGCAACACACCAGCCCGGCACCCCCATAGAAATGCCTATTCTTGTCCGCAAGCTGTTCTATCTTTTTGCGGAGCTGCAGACCCAAAGATCGGGGCCGCGCACCGCAAATGCGGATGCTGACAGCACACTGTGCTGTCCGCATCCATTCCGTCCCCATAGAGAATGAATGGGTCCGCACCCGTTCTGCAAAATTGCGGAACGGATGCGGACCCATTTTGCGGACGTGTGAATGGAGCCTAACTCTCTGTAACACACCATCAAAAGCAGCAGTAATGGAGGACATTAGACAGCAGTACAGAGCGATGAGAATCCAGCAGTGAAGTTAAAGGGAACATGTCATCTGGATTTTGGGTATAGAGCTGAGGACATGGGTTGCTAGATGGCCGCTAGCACATCCACAATACCCAGTCCCCATAGCTCTCTGTGCTTTTATTGTGTAAAAAAAATGATTTGATACATATGCAAATGAACATGAGATGAGTCCTGTCCCTGACTCATCTCACGTACAGGACTCATCTCAGGTTAATTTGCATATCTATCAAATCAGTTTTTTGACACAATAAAAGCACAGAGAGCTATATGAAGTGGGTATTGCGGCTCTGATGCGGACCAAAACAACGGCCATGTGCATGAAGCCAATAACTGATATGCTTGCACGAACAACAGGTTCATCCGATGAACAACAGGACGTTCCTGATATTCTACACGATTCTCAGACCATGTAAATGCACCTTTAGACAATAAATTACTTACAAATCTGCAGCAGTATCTGTGTCAGTCTCTCTACCTATTCCTGTCTCCAAAAGCCCACCCTTCGTCCCCCTCCCCTCTCCATAGTCTTCTATGTAATCTAATCCTTCAGTGAGCAGGCAGTCCATTTTCACTAAATACAGATTTAAGCAGTGACCTGAGTGATAGTACAGGAGGGAGTTCAGGAGAAGGAAACATAAAATACATTACAAAATATAAACTGTCACTCTTGAATTTTCAATGCCATAGTACTGCTGAAGTAAAAAGGAAAAATAGCTCAAAATTCCCAAAAACATTTTTTTTTTGTTAGCTACAGGCTCCACAAATCTGCTGAACACTGTGTGTCTGAAAAAAGCTCCCAAAATAGTCCCCCAGTTTTTGTTGTTTGCGAACAACTGGTTTGAGCAAAGTGAAGAGACTACCTTCTCTATGGCTAGCACTGTTGGACCCTTTAGAAACTCCAACCAAGAATGGAGATGACCACAACGATATGTACACCTATTTCTCTGCCAGACTATTAAAAGCCTGTTTCAGGAGCTTGCACATTTGTGTTCACTAATTAATTGCTAGGTTTGCTAGCTCTTTAGGAACAAGTAAATAATACAACATATTCGTATATGTCATTAGTATAATGATGGCTCTTAAGGTGGCCACACACATTCTATAGTTGTTGCCCAAACACTTGTACAGCTGACAGCTATTCCTCCCGACTTCCCCATATAGATGCACAATAGGTGCGGCCGAGCATGTTCAAATTTGTATTGCCACCTTCAGCAATTAGCCAAAACACAATTATACATTACTTAGAAAAAATTCCAGACCAAACCAAGCCACATTACAACTGAAGGTTCTAGCTGTATACCAAGTAAAGTTTACCCCTTTGTAAGTAAATTAATGGGGTTTCCAGCAAGATTACATGTTGACATGGAAAAATTCTTGTTCTATTGCATTGGACTTACACGGCAATCTCTCTGTAGTGTTTTCATTAATGCACTGTAGGTATCAGGGTCAAAATACAATCCTTCATGCATGTCTTGCAAGAAATCCAGGTCTTTATATGTGGGGCTGGATTTTTCACGTTCTTTTCGAGACGCTCTTCGTTTATATGTTGATCCTTTGAGATCATACTTGAAATGCATCTTCATGGAACGTGGCAATACATTGTTCATGACCACAAGTCGAATGTTTATACCTCCTGACTGAAGACAGTAAAGTCCATAAAACTTGGGTAGTAGTGTCCGGGGATTCTGATTTAAATTCTATATAAAAAAATAAATAGGATGAGGATCTTGGCGATGATGAAGAAAATCAGATATACATCACTTTAAAGTATAAAAGCAAGTATAATTTAGATTATCAAATGTGTTATGTTATTTTAGCCACTCCTTTGGAAACTACACATGCCAGAGATGGTCAGGCATTGAGGTGGTCAAGCATTGGTGCCTACAAAGTGAATATTGACTGCATATACAAACTGAATTATGTATATTATACCTAGATTGTCCAAGCAGGCATAAACCAGTCTATTGATAAACTGTCTCCATTTTGTAAAAACTCTAAAACACCAAATCTGTAGAAGTTATAGTTTCTTCAAGTGACACCAATACAAGTGCTTGAGGCTACTGGACCCTTGTGCAAGCGACAACAGGTTAGTAAGAGGTGACAACAGGTGGTGAGAACCTGTGTTGGACTCTCCTCTCCATTTTTAACAAGAAAAGGGTGAAGAATAGGCACAAGGTTCATGGAAAGGACGTGGAGGGGAGACCTTCTGTCTTGACTGACAAAACCCAGTAGCTTAACAAGGAACCCATTTTGTCCTATGATTTGGGGCTCCCTCTTTTCTAGGTATGTCATTGGATGAAGTCCTTGCACCACCACACTGTATGAATCTAGTTCAGCTGCTCTCTTGCTGCATCATGGACCATGAGTGAGGGAGCTCTTGCTACCCCAGCACTCCATATTAAAATGGTATTGGATATAGAGAACTTAGCAACCGTAGACAGAATGTAATTTATGATATATCATATTTCATATATGTGTGATAATATCTTCTTCCTTACCATGTAATAGCCGGGGAGCAACTTCTGAAGGAATTCTGCCTCTTTGTGCTGGACAGTTTTGATGATAAATTCATCGTCACTGGTTACAAAGAAGATGGAACCACTTGCACCAGGATTAGACAATTCTATTAAAGGTTCACCGCAGAGCGAATACTGAAGCAAAAGCCAAGAATATATCCATTAGTTTGAGCCCCATAGCAAGAAAATGAATTCCACGATACAAAGGTATACCTGTTCCCCACTCTTACTGCATCTTGCATGTTTACATCTTCATTCATTCATTCATTTCCAAATCTAACACCATATAGGTCGCTCTTGGTAAAACCCACCATCTGGTTTGCTTATCCATTAGGGTAAATTCACAGGCTGCAAGATCTGCTTGCAGCTTGAGCTTTAGGGCAGCTATAATGAACTTTACATGTGGCTTTAGTTTAGGTTCACACGTTATGGGCATGATGTGGCCGTGGTGCAGGCGCAAAACATAAAGATTTCAGTGGTTTTGAAATTGATGGACTGTTAATGGCCGTGCAGCTTTGCAGATACAACTTCTGCTTAGCTACGAACCATGCATAACCATTGACAAACTGCGTTTGCATGCCTGCTGAATTCTGGCCAGAACGTGTGATCCCAGCCTTTACTTTCACTTTTTTATGAGAGGTATATTGTATGTGGATCTATAGGAAGTGTTTCAGGTCAAGGTTATAAGACATATGAGATTTTGCTATTAATGAGCTGCATAAACATGACAATTATCTCATAAGCGCTGTCAATTACATTGCAATCAGCAATATTCTTAGGAGTATTTAAAAGTAATTAGAGCATTCTGTGAAATAATTACTATAATCAATGGCTTCAGAAATATCAACTATAATAAGACCACAGGTTCGCCAGATGCTTAATTAGCTCTTAACCCATTTTTCTTAAACTCCTAGGCCAGGGTATAGTCCGTCATGAAGCTAACCCACAAACATGGATATTAAATGCCATTTAACTTACTTTGACTTCAGAATTTACAATATGGAATAGAAATATGTTGCTCGCAATATAGCTTATCCCTTCAGATGAAGGTGATGAGAAGTTTGGAGAGACACAGGCAATGAACGAATAATAAGAGAAATTATCAGCAGAAACACCTTTTATTTTAAACGGTGTGTTTTTATAATTTTTTTATTTAAATTTCTAAATAACAAATTCCCAGCCACACCGGCCACTGGGGCACACACGGTAGGCTGAAATTTCCTGTTTTCTGCAGCTCAATTTCCCGTCCTACTGTGTAGACTGGGGAAGGTCAGCAAAGTTATGACATTATGTAGAGATTGGGGGGATTTCATGACAAAAGACAGCTGCATTGTGTTGCTGAGGCCTAGATAAGGCAGGTTCTGTATGCAGCTACCGTGTCACTGCCCTAGTTACGGTTTTCTGACTTTTTTGACTCTTTATTTACAGTAGCCGTCATCATGAACGCTGTTCTCCTGTCTATACAGACAATAGAAAGCAGAAAAGATGTACGTGCCTCTAATATGAACACCACAATGGACATTTTTTATATAAACAGCAAATAATCGGACAGATTTACTAGTATTGTCTAAAATGTTGACAGTGCAAACTAGACGGTCTAAAAATGTACCAGACCAAAATGCTGGCACAGAATTTGCATACATTGTCACATCTTATGTCACGTCCTCTCTCATAATAAGCCAGGCTCAATTTCTGCTGAGCTGCCCCCTATGTCGAGCACAATGGGAAAAGTGTTACAAATCTTTAATACATGTGGTGTGGCATGCATGTAGAATATTATCTTTTGCTGTTTTCCTGCCCTTCTCAAGCTCTCAAATGACTATGGCGTCACACATGCTCGGGCTGCCAACTGCATGGTAGAAGCATGCCTACTGCACTTACAATTGTCTTATAGAATAAGGCATTTGCTTCACCTTTTTCCGCCAACTGTTTACTCTAGATGTCTCCTCCAGGACCCCATTGTTCAAAGCAAAGGTCTCCTAACTGGATTTCAACTATTCCTTTTCTTCTCCAGAGAGAAGCTACTGCCAAAACTGTCTGGTAGTGGCTTTCTCCCCATTCACTACATAGGTATGCTCAGTATAAGAGGACCTGGAGATATATCTGTTGGCTGTACGCTTGGCATTTGCCTCAGGTGTATGGCCAGCTTAAAAGCATGATATTGATGACCTAGGTTCAGGACAGGTCATCAATATCAGATTAGTGGAGGTCCGACCCCCACCAATGAGCTGTTTGAAGGGACTGCAGCCTGTGTCACATAGAAGAAATAAAGAACCATAGAACATTGACAGCAGAAAAAGACCACATGGTCCACAGTCTGCCCATATATTATTACTTATGTTAGGATAGACATGTGTTTAAATTAACTTACTGTAGATTTCCCAACCACATATCAAGAAAATTTGTTCCCAGCCTCAACCACTCTCTCTGTGTAAAAATATATTTCCTCACATTGGATCAGATATTCCCACCACCTACTTTTACATTGTCCCCTTGTTCTTGTTTTGAGTTGTTCTTTTTTTTAAACATTTCCCTCTTGAACCTTATGTAGGCTTGTAACATATTTAAAAGTTTTGATCATGTCCCCTCTTTCCTCAAGGCTCTACAGAGTTAAGTTCTTTAAGTCTCTCCTCCCCTTCAATGTTTAGCTGCACACCATCTACACTGTATTGGCAGGGCAGGGTAATTACAGCTTTTTGTCCTATTCACTATAGAGTAGACAGAGTGCAGGTAAACACTGAAAGGGATAGAATAGGTCATCAATATGATAAACCAGACAACCCCTTTAAGGCACCTATGCTCACCACTGGGCAATGGGTCATTTTTTTATGTACTACTAAGGCTACATGCACACGACCGTATGCCATCCGCTTTTTTTTTTTTTGCGGATCCATTGTAACAATGCCTAAAACAGACAAGAATAGGACCTGTTATATTTTTTTTTTGCGGGGCTACGGAACGAACATACGGATACGGACAGCACATGGTGTGCTATCCGCATTTTTTGCGGACCCATTGAAATGAATGGGTCCGCACCCTATCTGCAAAAAAAAACGGAACGGACACGGAAACAAACAACGTTCGTGTGCATGTAGCCTTGCATTGTGAGTAGGATGGATGAAAAACTGAGAAGGTGAAATGGTTTTCCTGTACTATAAAGCATTTTCTAAGCTCACTGAGTATGCTTCTGCCATGAAGGGATATTTATTGTTTCAGACACTGACAAATCTCTATATTAAACAGGATTGGAATGAAATGGCGCCTTGTTTCAGATAATTGATACATAAAATGCAATAATTTTCAAATATTAATATATAGGTTAATATGTTTATTAATATAAAACAGAACTCTTACCAAGTAATCATCCGGCTTGATGCCAAAAAGCTCTCTGAAGTAGCGGAATGCTAATGGAGCATATGTCTTGAATCTGAAATCTGGGTAATGATGTGCTGGAGTTAAGTTGCTTCCTTCACTAAGATGTGGGGGGAAAAATGTAATTTTAATAAACAGGAATATGTCATAAAACAACTTATTACACATCTATATTCCAATAAGCAAGAAATGTGAATAAAATGTAACAACATAAGTACTAAGGCAACAAATACAGTTGTAAGAAGAAGTGAGCCATTTGGGAATATCTGAAGTCACCATGATCGACATACACAATCTAAAGACCCCTTTACAGAGACAGACTGAGCAGGCAATTATCTGGAACAAACTGTTTGTTCCCTATAATTATCTGCACATTAGAGGATGTGAGACCTGCATTTACATGCAGCAATCATCTCCTCTGTATGGGGATGAATAAACGCTACTGTGATCGCTCGTCACCATACCGAATCATTATTTCTGGGCAGCAGATCCTTGTCTACACTGCAGGAAGAAAATGTAAGTGAACCCTTTAATAACTTGTACATCCTGCTTCAGCAGCAATCTCTTCCATCAAATGTTTCATGTAGCTGAAAATAAGATTTGCACAGTGTTGAGGAGGAATTTTGGACCTTTCCTCCCTGCAATTATTTAGCAATATTTCCTGGATGCCCTCTTCAAGTCATGCCACAGCACCCGGAATTAAGGCCATTCCAAAACACACATCATCTTTCTTTAACTATTATTTAGATGAACCACTTGTGTAAATCACCTAAGAATGTATTCTTTTAGCTCTCCTGTAGTAGATATTTTTTAAACAAAATAAACCTATCAGACCATGAAAATTTTGTCAATTCAGATTTCAAAAATGTTGTTATCCCGACTGCAATTCAATAAAAATTAATTGGACTGCTTTATGGAATATCATCTAAATAAGGTTATATGCCAGTACACTAGATGTATCCTTAAAGGGGTTCTCCGGGAATTAAGAAAATGAAAATACTTAAATATTATAAATATATTCCGAAATACCTTTCATTAGTTAGAATGGCTCATTTTGTCTAGGGAGCAATCGTCAGGGAGAATAAAATGGCCGCTGTCCTATTAGTACACACAAAACCTGTCCTAATCACACAGGAGGATAAGTTACCTCAGAGCACAGAACTGCCTCATCCTCCTCACTGCTCTGCTTGTCAGGGATTATGATCCTGAATACAGTTTAATATGATATTCAGCTGAATCTCTGTGGAAATGGAGTTCATGAGGAGACATGAAGTACAGCGTGGACAGACAGGACAGACTGTGGTAATGTAGGGCTGTGGTAATGGAGACTGCATACAAGAGCTGCTGCTCATTATTATCCACATCCCCACCTCCTCTCTGTACTTCATCTCTCCTATGAACTCCATTCCTACAGGGATTCAGCTGAAGATCTTATTGGCTGTATTCAGGATCATAAAAAGTTGTGAAGTGACTTGTTCTGCTGTGTGATTAGGACAGGTTTTGTGTGTACTAATAGGACGGCGCCTATTTTATCTCTTCTAATGATTGCTCCCTAGACAAAACGAGCCATTATAGCTAATGAAAGGTATTTGGGAATATATTTATAATAAAGTAATATTTAAGTATTTTCATCTTTTTAATTCCCAGAGAACCTCTTTAAAATGTTTCATTTTAAAGGAGATCTGTCAGCAGATTTTTACCTATGAATCTGGCTGACCCGTTGCATGTGCGCTTGGCAGTTGAAGGCATCTGTGTTGATCCCATGTTCATATGTGCCTGCATTGCTGAGAAAAATTAAGTTTCAGTATATGCAAATGAGCCTCTAGGGGCAACAGACTCTGCTCTCTCTGCAACTCCTGTGCCCTTTACACTTTGATTGACAGGGCCAGGCAGTGTAAACGTGATCACGCCTTCTACTAAAACCAATCAAAGTGTGGAGAGCGCAGCAGTGGCAGAGAGAGCTGAGCCTCTAGGTGTAATGGTAATACCCTTGTTGCTCCTAGACGCTCATTTGCATATATTAAAATGTTTTCTCAGCAAAGCGGGAACATATAAATATATGGGACCAGCACAGATGCCTTCAGCTGCCAAGTGCGCACGCAACAGGCCAGCCAGTTTCATAGATACAAATCTTCTGACAGATGTCCTTTAAAGTGTAACTGTCTTATTTGTTTTTATTTGCTAGTTTATTACAGCTAGGCATATATACCTGAGTTAGTCTGTCAATGATTGTCAAAGGATCTGTAATTACCGTATAATAACCGCTTTCATTAATGTCCCCTGTCCCTTTCCACTGCTCCCTTAAAAGACAGTTTCTATGTCTTGTCTGTCTCTGGCTAAGAAAACAGGAAGACGGATCCTTCACACTGCATACCTGGATTAGGCTTCATTGTGAGGAGGTGTGTCTCTCAGTAATCTAATCTGATTGGCTGGCAGGGAGCTGCTGGCTACAGCAAGTGTGTATGTGAAGTGAGGGGAAGCAGTTTTGGCCTCAGAACTGGCAGAGGAGCCATCTTGACAAGGTCCTCATATTGTAGAGGTTAAAACAGCCATATAATGCTGCTGCTGCAGCAGTAATATATGCTAAAATAGATTTTTTTATGAAAACATGACAGTTACACTTTAACAGTAGCCTAAATTTACTTACACTGGGGAAGAACAGTCCTTCTCCAGGTTAAATGAATGGAGGCTGCTGATTGATGGAACCCTCCGTCAGCGCAGCGCCAGCACGTAGGTCAGAGGACCTGCATGTAAACATGAATTATTTATATTAAACTATCGGACATCAGTACCGATAGTTTAATAATGCTTACTACTAGATGCATGCATGTACTGTTACCAGCACATGGGCAGCCATTAATGTAAACTGGCCAACCCCCTTTAAGGCACATTAAGAGGGTACTATTTTGTTCAATATTTTGGACTGGAGAAAATGTTACCTTTTAAATATTTGACAATGCAAATTTTTGAGCAAGACAAACAAGAAAATATTATAATATAGACTTGACTGTCCTCCAATGCGTATTAAACAACAGGCGGCCATTGTTTTTCTATTATAATTTGAGAGTCACATGTTCTACAACACGTGGAAGCTTTCAGATGTTGGTGCTTATGTCATGCTCTATATTAAAGCAATGGAAATAAACCCCTGAGGTTTAATAGCATGTTATGTTATTACTAATATTTATTTTTATTATGTGAGTCACCTTGCTCCTGGCAAGCTTGACTAAAATTTCCATTTGACAGTATGTGGTACTAAAAAGCACATTTTGGCAGCGTAAATGCCTCTTTGGGCTCTGTGTCAATAATATGCAGACAAAGTACACTATAGTCACTGTGACTATGTCACAACTATAGTCACTGAGTGTAGTCTTGACAATAGGTACCAATATACCCTTACCATGCAAGAATTTCAATAGGAAAACCATATGCAAAGAGATATCAACCAGGGAACAAACGCATCTCGGCATCGCCACCTCTTGGAAGTGGCTCCCTATGAGTCAAAATCTGACTTTTTGACAAGCCTTGGGACATGACAAAATAGCCAAGACAAATATCCATCCATAGACAGCTGTTTCGGGTTGCTTGGCCCTCATCAGTATGGAGTAGGATCCTGGCTAGATGAGTGTGATGTCTTGAATGCACCTTAGGCAGGTTACTGACTCTCCTTAAAGAGACCTGCTGTGTATTGAGACTTATTGGCAATGCTCCATGGGAAAATAATATGCAAAGAGGTATCTCCAAGAGAAAGAGAACCATCTCACTAGCGCCAACTTTTGGAGGTGGCTCTCTATAAGTCAAAGTCTGACTTTTTTACAAGCCACAAAGCCCAAATTGTTACAGACAATTGTTTTACATACATTGACTGTATCTACAACTAATGGTACAGTATGTTAATCAGTGCTCATGGCTTTCGTTTATATCTTGTAATCACATGATCATCATTTTTTGTTAGATCTCTAATGATAATTGGCTTATTTATTGCCAGTTGTATTGAGAATATATACATCAGTATAGTGCAGGGCAGGACTGGCCCACCAGAGGATCCTCTGGTGGGCCCAAGCTCTGACGCAATAATGGACCCCTAATAAAACAGGATCCCTAAGCAGAAGACAATCTTATTTGGAGCTGACCTTGGAACCAATATCCATATCAAGGGTGGACATAACATATGTGCGGCCTGTGCAGCTATACAGGGGTCCACCACCATCTTATCAAGAAAGCACCAATGCATACTAATGTCTACTTCACTGCATGTAAATAATTGTTAATTGGTACTATAGCTTTTACTGGTGGATTTAAACCTGCAAGTTACTACACCATAAAACTCTATGACAAGAGCCGCACTCTCAACAAACTGGCTGTTACATAAATGGGTGCCACATACTTTTTTTTCATAGAGGCTCCTTATAGTCTATATCCACCTATGAACCACATATTCTAATAAATCTTATTAATGATAAGCCCTTCATGGGCAATGTTGCACAGAAAATTACTGTGGACATGCACATGTCCGGTATACACAAATGGTGGGCATTCAGAATAATTCCCTCTGGTGGGTCCTAGGAAGTCAGACCTGAAGCTACCCATACCCTTTTTAGCTAGCTGCTAGTTATTTGGCCGACACCTATTCCTCCGGACACATAAACATACGTGCTTTCAATGGGAAGGGTAATAAGCTTCTGCTAGACTCCTCTTGCAGCAGCTTAACCCCCAAAGGAACTAAAGGTCCCTTAACATGGGACAATTTTGCAGGCGACTGTTGGGAAGGAAGTGTTCCATCCCAGCAATCGCCTGCTCATCAGTGAAGGAGACCACTGTATTTACATACAGTGATCCCCTCCACAGTATGGGGAGGAGTGATCGCTAATGCAATCGTTCGTCCCATACTGACTCGTTTTTTGCCGGCAGCAGATGCTGTTTAAACAGCCAGATCTGCTGCCGGCAAAGAGTGATTTTGTGAATGCTTGTTAGCGATCATCTGGCTGAGAATCAGCCCGTGTAAGGATCATAACAGCTTTTTTGGAACTTTCATCTAAAATGTATGGGCACCTCATGTGGTTTATAACATTTGAAAATTCGAAGAGTAAGTCGTGCCTGAGTTTTCTGTGCTATTTGCTGCTTTTCATTTGTCTTTGTGTTGAGAAACATTAAGTAGAATGTGACCTCAAGGAACTAGGCTTTACTTGTAATAACAAGGAAAAACAATAAAACTATAATTTATGTGGCAGAGTATGAGTACATAAACTTTACACTGTTGTGTTCAACCACAATCCACAGTGCTATTATTAATTATTGCTTAAACATTCAATATTTATACTATCAAGAGATCAATGTGAACGTGAAATGAATCAGGATATGGCTTACACTGCTTTTCATACGAACACACTATTATACAGTCGAGTGTTGTGCAAGTTTTATCCGGAATAATTACAACTCTGCACTTGCACCCCATGTGTTTTGAAGCAAATGAACAAACCATCAAAGTCCTTGGAAGCGGTCACATTAAAAAGCAAAAGCAAGTAAGGAGCTCCAGTTATATGTTTAGATACATTTTTAGGTTACTAATCCTTTGGACTTTATTTACCAGTTTACATATAATGTAATAAGTCTACATAAAAAGTTGAGTAACTTTGCAGATACATTTTTTACGAGGTGGATCTGCTGTGTCTACTGAACAGATTTGACTTGGGGCTTCTCCTAAGAGGAGTATCTAATTGACCCCTCAGTTTCACCTTCTATAAAGGAATCTGTAATCACCAGACCACTACCTCTTGGAGTTTTTTCTGTCCAGTAGACTGCTGACAGACGAGGGTTAAGAGACACCTTCAATGCAAAACACTGAGTGGTCAGGGAAAACTGTAATTTCGGACAAGTTAAGTTCAGAGAAGGTAGAGATTGTGCAATCCAAAGTTAGTCCGAGCTTCAGGATAGGCTGCTCAGAATCAGTACGGAGATCAAGGCAGACGTCAGGTCAGATAGCGTTGGGTCAAATCTGGAGTCAGACAAAAGTTGGTAAACGAGAGAGCAAACAGGACAAGTAGTACACCTTTTCAGCAAACTAGAACCTATTGCTCAGGTACCCTCCCACAGGGGTGGTGCCTTAAATACCCTATGGTGCCCAGCCACAGGCTGGGGAAGATTAAGGTGTGTGCACACTGGTCCTTTAAGAGCCAAAGAGCGGCGTGCACGCCGTATGGCTATGAGGCAGGGCCAGCAAGATGAAGGCCTCAGCCTGCATGGGGAGGATGAAACAGCACTACCCTGGTCTTCCTGCCCATTGGGAAGGAGCAGAGAGCTGCTGGCAAACACGGGCCACACAAGTCCAAAGTCAAACCGGTCAGTTGGCACAGTGGTTCCCCAACTATTGTCCATAACACTAAGAATGTCCACCAATTTTTTGGCACAGATTATACCAGAATTCTGTCACATATTGATTACAACCTCCAGAGAGACTGTTGCCTGGCCGAGTTTAAGCCAGATCTCCACCGGTCCCCATTACAGTTGATTGGGGCTGGACGGAATTCCGGCAGTGCCAAATCCAGTAGGCTGTTCCAAGCCGGAACAGCCTGCCAGATCTGTCAAAAGCAAATGTGAAACAAGCCTTACTGGTTCAGTATAAAGCATGCTCTGGAAATTAGGATTTTGGGAAGTGTACTCTTCACACCAGACAGGTATCTGATTTAGGCCTCATGCACACGACCGTTGTGTGCATCCGTGGCCGTTGTGCCGTTTTCCTTTTTTTTTCGCGGACCCATTGACTTTCAATGGGTCCGTGGAAAAAAATCGGAAAATGCACTGTTTTGCAGCCGCATCCGTGATCCGTGTTTCCTGTCCGTCCAAAAAATATGACCTGTCCTATTTTTTTGACGGACAACTGTTCACGGACCCATTCAAGTCAATGGGTCCGTGAAAGAACACGGATGCACACAAGATTGGCATCCGCGTTCTTGATCCGTGGCCGTAGGTTACTTTCATACAGACGGATCCGAAGATCCATCTGCATAAAAGCTTTTTCAGAGCTGAGTTTTCACTTCGTGAAAACTCATATCCGACAGTATATTCTAATACAATATTAGAAGCATCATACTTACCTGCTGCGCTGTCTGTGACCGTCCGGGAGCTCCTCCTACTGGTAAGTGACAGGTCTGTGCGGCGCATTGCTTAATGACCTGTCACTTACCAGTAGGAGGAGCTCCCGGCCGGTCACAGACAGCGCAGCAGGTAAGTATGATGCTTCTAATATTGCTAAGTAAGGGGAGGCTGCACACTGGCCACCAATGAAAATAATACAATAGAGGGAGGGAGGGGGGGCCGCACACTGTGCCACCAATGAAAATAATACAATAGAGGGAGGGGGGGCCGCACACTGTGCCACCAATGAAAATAATACAATAGAGGGAGGGAGGGGGGGCCGGGATCTCTTACAGGGGGCTATGATACGCACAATTAACCCCTTCAGGTGCGGCACCTGAGGGGTTAATTGTGCGGATCACAGCCCCCTGTAAGAGATCGGGTGCTGCCAGGCAGCAGGGGGCAGTCATGTACACAGTTCGTAGTATATTCTAACTTGAAGCGTCCCCATCACTATGGGAACGCCTCTGTGTTAGAATATACTGTCGGATATGAGTTTCATGATCTAACTCAGTGCTTCTCAATTATTTTCTGTCATGCCCCCCCCTAGGAAGAAGAAAACATTTTGCGCGCGACTGTAAATAGTATCATTTGTCTATAAAATTGTTATAAGTACACCTCTGCATAACACTGTATCCTTATTATCGTATAAGAGAATAAAAAAAGAAAGAAATGTGGATCGGACACACACTTATGGGGGGATCTGTGGATGACGGACACTTATGGGGGGATCTGTGGATGACGGACACTTATGGGGGGATCTGTGGATGACGGACACTTATGGGGGGATCTGTGGATGACGGACACTTATGGGGGGATCTGTGGATGACGGACACTTATGGGGGGATCTGTGGATGACGGACACTTATGGGGGGATCTGTGGATGACGGACACTTATGGGGGGATCTGTGGATGACGGACACTTATGGGGGGATCTGTGGATGACGGACATTTATGGGGGGATCTGTGGATGACGGACACTTATGGGGGGATCTGTGGATGACGGACAATTATGGGGGGGATCTGTGGATGACGGACACTTATGGGGGATCTGTGGATGACGGACACTTATGGGGGGATCTGTGGATGACGGACACTTATGGGGGGATCTGTGGATGACGGACACTTATGGGGGGATCTGTGGATGACGGACACTTATGGGGGGATCTGTGGATGACGGACACTTATGGGGGGATCTGTGGATGACGGACACTTATGGGGGGGATCTGTGGCTGGCACTGTTACAGGGGGATCTGTGGCTGGCACTGTTATATATGTGCCATCCACAGACCCCCCACCCCATAACAGTGCCATCCACAGTGCCCCCCCCAGCCCATAACAGTGCCATCCACAGACCCCCACCCCTTAACTGTGCCATCCACAGATTCCGTGTGCCCGCCGCCGCCGTTTAAAGTTATTAAACATGCCCCCCTCACTCCTAATAGTACCGTATATCCGAATTTCTTCTGTATAATGCCGGCAGGCGCGTCCCTCAGTGACGTCACTTGTCTGCGCCGCCTGCTTCATTCATAAAGCAGGCCGCGCAGGCACGTGACATCACTGAGGGACGCGCCGGCCGCCCGGCCTGCCTGCCGGCATTATACAGAAGAAATTCGCACACCCCAAAGGTCGGCCCTGAACGAGCCCCCCTTTACGGAGCCTGGCGCCCCCCCTGGGGGGCGCTCCCCACTATTTGAGAAGCACTGATCTAACTCAAATCCGATGGTATATTCTAACATAGAGGCGTTCCCATGGTGATGGGGACGCTTCAAGTTAAAATATACCATCGGATTGGAGAAAACTCAGATCCTATGGTATATTAACTTCTGAGTTTACATTGAAAGTCAATGGGGGACGGATCCGTTTGCAATTGCACCATATTGTGTCAACGTCAAACGGATCCGTCCCCATTGACTTGCATTGTAAGTCAGGACGGATCCGTTTGGCTCCGCATGGCCAGGCGGACACCAAAATAACTTTTTTTTTCCATGTCCGTGGATCCTCCAAAAATCAAGGAAGACCCACGGACGAAAAAACGGTCACGGATCACGGACCAACGGAACCCCGTTTTGTGGACCGTGAAAAAATACTGTCGTGTGCATGAGGCCTTAGGAGAAACTTTCACTGTATTACTGAAGCTCACATAAACTGATAATGACGTATTTGGCAAGAAGGTTGATGACTGTTTCCAGTAATGATGAACAAAATTGTAAATGTAGCTTTGGGCTATAATACAATCTGTAACTCAGGATCAGTACAAAATAATATTTTTTGTATAGCTTATATTGAGGCATAAACTGTACACCTTTGTTCTAAGGTGCTATACCCTTAATCCTTGCCAGGCCTGCACACTTCACTAACACAAATATAACTTGAAAGGAAAAAAATGATTTGGTGGCTAAAAGCCAAACCTACGCAGAGACTGAGATGCACAACAATTCCAGATGTATTGATCTCATACATGCCAATCATGTCACTGTTTACGTGGACATATATTTACATAATTACCCAGATCAGAACATAGCAAAAATTGACCAGTAGACAAGCGGCCCGATTAGTAGCCGGGTTGATTACATGCACAACTGTTCATCTTCTCACTCCTTCAGTAGAAGAATAAAGACCCCCTTCCAGGCAATCAGGAAGCATTCTTATTGGTAAGACTAAGAGGGGTGATCAATTGAAGAATAATTCCTTTTACCAACCCCCCCCCCCCCCCACTCTCCCTCAGGGGTTAGTGGAGTCTGTACAGAGGGAGAATGTTATGACGTGGATGTAGATCTGCAGTATCACTAGAACAGATTTGCCTTGGAGCTACTCCTAAGGGCGTTATCTAAGTGGCCACCTTGGTCGTCACTATTTAAAGAGGACCTTTCATGGGTCCAGGCTTTATAAGATAAGAAGCACGTTAGGTAGGGCATAAAGCAGGGATCCTATAGTGCTTACTATTATTCCTGGGCGCAGCTCCGTTCGCCCGCTGTGCCCTCCTGTATTTTCCCCACTCAGTATGCTAATTACTAGCATCGGAACAGGGAGGAAAAAACCTCCCTGGCTGTGACACTCTGCGCTGCGATTGGACAGCGCTACAGCCAGGGAGAAGGAGACTCCCACTGAGAAAGACTCAGTCTCCTCCTCATTGTTCCGATACTCCTCATTATAATACAAGGTGCTAAAAACAACGGGGGGCCACAGCGGACAAACAGGGAGGGGTGTCTTTTAAAAAAATAAATAAAAATGCCATGGCATCAGTAAGGGCCGCCCTATAAGGTAACACCCTAATTAGACTTTTGCAAAACTGATGATGAAAGGTCCTCTTTAACCTCTGTACAGGGATCCAGACTATGCTACAGGGGAACCACCAAGCCGCTAATCTAGGAGTATTCTATGTTCAAGTGACAATCTGAGGTCAGGACGGACAGCTCAGGGTCAGGTCAGGCAGCCAATGGTCAAATCCAGAAGTAAGTACACAGAACAGGCAAACAATATAATGCCATAACTTTGCAGGAAACTAGTGTAATGTCCTCAGACACCTTCCTACAGGGCGGCAAACCATGGGCTGGTGAAGATTAGGGTGCATGCATCAGCCCTTTACGAGCTGAAGGGAGTGTGCATGCGCCCTACAGGCACAGCAGATAAAGTGCCTCAGCCTGCGTGGCATCTGACACAACAACGCCAAGGTGCTGAAGCCCAGGAGCAAGTGAGCAGATGAGCAGCTGTGCTCACTGGGAGAATTGGAGCAGTGGTGGGCACTGACAGACACCCTAACAGAGAAATGACAGTAAGGGTGCTTTCACACTGTGTTTGCAAAGCTTCTGGCACATATATCAAACATATCAATAGGCACATATTCACCTGATGGAAGGACACTCTTTTGGCTTCCATCAGTATACTTTTTTTTGCTGCTTCTGGAATAACATTTTCATATAGAAGCATCCAGTAAAAAATTTACATTGAGCAAAATATATATATATATATATATATATATATATAAAAAAATTCCCCCCCCCCCCCATAAAAGCCTATAGGCGGAATCCTCCTACTTCCGACAGACAATGCAAATGCAGTGTGAAAGCACCCTAACAGGTTGCGATCTTTCTACCTGCTCTCAAATGCAGTCTCCCCAATCACCTCTCACTTACAAGCACAAGCACTTCACGCTGCTCCCTAATATCAAATGAGTGCTGCACCCCAAATGTTGGATCTTAAAGAGGACCTGTCACCACCCCGGACACGTCTGTTTTAATAGTTTCATGCATTCCCCATGATAACAATTCTGGAGCATCTGCTCTTATGTCTTATGTTGTGCCAGTTCTTTATTATTTCTACTAGAAGTTATGACTGAATTGTTATTAGCCTTCAGTAAGGGTACTGAGGAGGGTAACCAGTTGGGGGGGTGTCCCTGCACAGACTCACTCTCTCCTATCAGTGCTGCCATTTTCAGTCTGTGCAGGGACACACCCCAACTGGTTACCCCCCTCAGTACCCTTACTGAAGGCTAATAGCAATTCAGTCATAACTTCTAGTAGAAATAATAGAGGAATGGCACAGCATAGAGCTATAAGAACAGATGTTCCAGAATTGTTATTACATGGGGAATGCATGAAGCTATTAAAGCAGGCATGTCAGGAGTGGTGACAGGTCCTCTTTAAGTCTGGTAATATTCGAGATCTAGGATTCTGGGCTTTAATATGATAACATTTCTTATATTCTAACCAGGGCAAGCAGGGGCGTATCTACCATGGAACCAGGGGAAATGGCTGCTATGGGTCCTGAACTCAAGAAAGGGACCCGGAAGAGGAGGAGAAATAGATTTATTTTCAGGTCCCAGGGAGCAGAGAGTATTGTGCTCCTAGTCCTAGCACTGGCAGTACTCACCGTTCTCTGGTCTTCGCCTCAAGGCGCCTGCACTGCACTAAGTCCTGGCAGAGCACAGCTTCAGGACAGGACGTAGTTTGTGTAAGTGCGTGCCTAAACGCAGTGCTGCATGAAGGGTGGAGGCACCCTCAGGAGGAGAAGAGAGCTTTTTTTTTCTTGGTATGGTCTGATGTTCAATAATTCAAAAATTTAAATTATTGTGGGGCACAGTCATTTCTAGTTACACCTCTGAGTGCAAGAGTTTAAAGTCAAGACATATTACATACATGAAGAGTTGAAAGCCCATTCCACACATTTTGATGTAGTTGTGCATGCATTTTTAAGCCATAACTTACATAAAATTGTATTCATACTTCTCCCTATAGGCTCCATAATTACTTTGGTATCATAAGTGATATAAGTTATAGGATGTCTATGCTGGTGTGACAGAACGTTGACACTACGCTTATTTGGCTGATTTAAAATCACTTCTCACCTTTCTTTATAAAAAGAGCTTGTTAGTTTATTTTTGGGACAGTGAACCTCCTGCCATCCTAGATTTTGTTCCACCTTATGCAGGGCAGTATACTAAACTCTGCAGACTGTTAAACCTTCTCATCTTATATAAACCATCTTATATGTGTAAATCCCATCTTATTTGGTATAGTGTAAATAACAATCATATTAATATTTAGACTAAGCTTGAAGTATTTAGTCTTGTACTATGTGCGGACCACAGAATTATGCCTACAGTAGGAAAATGTTTAAATATAGATATGTCCTCATTGTAAGATACATTTCACAGTAACTGGCTTTTATTTCTTATGTCCCACTGACAGCATTTTCTCTACTGCTCTAGTACACTCAATGTCTATAACACGTTCACCACAACTTACTAATGCTGAGGATAGATAAATAGATAGATAGATAGATAGATAGATAGATAGATATGAGAAAGATAGATATGAGAAAGATAGATATGAGAAAGATAGATAGATAGATAGATAGATAATAGATAGATATGAGATAGATAGATAGATAGATATGAGAGAGATAGATAGATAATAGATAGATATGAGATAGATAGGAGATAGATAGATATGAGAGAGATAGATAGGAGATAGATAGATATGAGAGAGATAGATAGGAGATAGATAGATATGAGATAGATAGATATATAGATGATAGATAGATAGATATGAGAGAGATAGATAGGAGATAGATAGATAGATATGAGATAGATAGGAGATAGATAGATAGATAGATAGATAGATAGATAGATAGGAGATAGATAGATATGAGAGAGATAGATAGGAGATAGATAGATAGATATGAGATAGATAGATATATAGATGATAGATAGATAGATAGATAGATAGATAGATATGAGAGAGATAGATAGGAGATAGATAGATAGGAGATAGATAGATAGGAGATAGATAGATATGAGATAGATAGATATATAGATGATAGATAGATAGATAGATAGATAGATAGATAGATAGATAGATAGGATATGAGAGAGATAGATAGGAGATAGATAGATAGGAGATAGATAGGAGATAGATAGATAGGAGATAGATAGGAGATAGATAGATAGATAGATATTAGATAGATAGATAATAGATAGATATTAGATAGATAGATATTAGATAGATAGATAGATAGATATTAGATAGATAATAGATAGATAATAGATAGATAGGAGATAGATAGACAGATAAAGGCGTTTTATATTGCCAAAATGTTGCATTACTGTAATGGATAAAACTTTCTGAATAAACGGCTTGGAGTTTCCTTTTAACCCCTGTGATGCTGCGGCCTATTTGCCATAGATAAATAGACAGAAAGAAGTTCTTACCTTGGTAAGAAGACACTCTCGACTACGTAGAAATCTTGCATAAGCACATCTCTGTCAGGTTTGGATGTAAGGTTCCCTACAGTGTAGCCTATTCCCAGCTGAATGGTTCCTTTTATCGCTGATGACGCTGTCTGTAAAGAGAATACACATATAGAAATACGCCATTACGTTTTCTCCTTCAATGATTATTGATTACAAGCCTTCTGAACTGTCACAGTCCGTGCATTACTGACACAGAGAGGATTTCTTTATATATTTCTTAGGTTCAGTTTCAATGCAAGACAAGAAAGGATCAAAGGAAAGGAGGAGAAGAAGGAGAAATTGCAGAGATTTTTTGTGAATGTTCTCTTTTACTGTTTATTTAGCCCTTATAGTTCCTGTTGTTGCGTTGTTATAATTGTTACATGTCCGATACTGAATCATTCACCCAGTTTCTGACCCAATAGAAAACACTCTTTTAAAAAGGTCATCTTTAAAAGGAATGTGTCATCAGATATTGACCTATTATTGCAACCAGATTTCATGTTAAACACCTTTTTTTTTTAGAATTGTTGGTGATGTATTTTAAATTTTCCATAACCCCAATCCACAGTAATAAAAAAATAAAAAAAATAAATGCATGCAGCTTTTGCTATTGCCACTAGGCTTAAAGAAGACCTGTCACCACTCCTGACAAGTCTGTATTAATAGCTTCATGCATTCCCCATGTAATAACAATTCTAGATCATCTTTTCTTATGGCTCTACGTTCCTCTATTATTTCTACTAGAAGTTCAGAATGAATTGCTAGCAGTCTGCAGTAAGGGTACTGAGGGGTGGTAACCAGTTGGGGGGTGTCCATGCACAGACTCGGTCTATCCAATCAGTGATGCAATTTTCAGACTGTGCAGGTACACCCCCCCCAACTTGGTACAAACAGGCCTGTCAGGAGTGGTGACAGAACAGGCCTGTCAGGAGTGGTGACAGAACAGGCCTGTCAGGAGTGGTGACAGGTCCTCTTTAATAGCACAGTATATCAAAGCTTCCAGCCAAATCGCCCATAGACACAATGGACAGGAGGGGACCTCACTGACATCTAAGGGAGAGTTTTCTAGGCATATCTGTGACCTGTGCAGATATCTCCTATTGTGAATGGTGGATACTGGTATATCTATACAGAGTTAATTTCTGTCATTGTAATTCTGCCTGTGATGGCAATGAGATGGCTACTAAAAAGTTACCTGTACAGAATAAGACACCTTGACATATTATTCGGCCTAGTGGCCAGTGTATGAACTGCAGGATTGTAGGTATTTTTTAAACAGATTGAAGGAAAACAAAAATCACCCAAAATTTTAAAAATATATATCATGGTTAGTAGAGTGAAACTAAATCGCACCTCCTCATTCCTATACTATTGACTACTGTATGTAATAAGCAGCATTTCTTATGATAAAACATGGCTGTACAGCGGTTATATCAATCATTTGCTGTGCACTATTAGGAGGCAATTAGTATACAGTTTGATCAAAGCGCATAGGCCCACTTACCGCGACAAGGTTTCCTCCTGTTAAGTGGGAACCTACTCTAACCGTAGCGCAGTGCCGTGTGGCGATCACCACGCCTCCACACCGCTCCAGCAGGCAATGGGATCCAGCAGCCAACCAGCCGCCCCGCTGTACAGCGGAGCCACCTAGGCCTCGGATCCCACAGCTCCACCAGCACAGCACAGAAACAACGATGGCCGCCATCCAGCGCCGCATGTGAACTGGTGCTAAAGGATCACCTGTTCACAGCCTCTCAGGAACTCCAACTGAGATGTGGTAGGAATTAAAACCCTGTGCAGACTACTGCTAATTTAAGTACAGAGCACCTGTGTCACATGGGGAGGAGTGCTGACTATGTCACTAATTGCCTCCTAATAGTGCACAGCAAATGATTGATATAACCGCTGTATAGCCATGTTTTATCATAAGAAATGCTGCTTATTACATACAGTAGTCAATAGTATAGGAATGAGGAGGTGCGATTTAGTTTCACTCTACTAACCATGATTAAAAATATATATGTTTAACATAAACAACCTGAATTAAACAATGGGTTGTTTTCTGATGATCATAGGCTCTAGTGTTCCACCTTATACAGTCAACCGAACCCTATTTGGATTGTTAAAAAAAGCCTTTATATTATACAGTAAGTCTTAAGAATTTACTTCACCAACTTTCCGTTAGGAGAAGGGAAGGACAGACAAGGCCTAATGTAAAGCCAGCTGTCACTCCAACAAAAGTGAATTAAACCTTGAGAGGATTATTGTACTAATCCTTCAAGTCTCATTTGAAAATTAAGACATCCAATCTATGGTATCCTTCCTGGGGGAGTGTAATTGCAATAAATGAACAAGCTAATGAAAAACAAACAAGGCGAATAACATACCCCAAGTTGTCATTACAAAGGGATCAAGCTAATCTTAGGACTTGCAGATAATACAATACTGTAGTCGACTATATCACTGTTGTGCGGCTCAAAGTTGTTGCTCAGTTCACACGTAAACTGGTTTTACTTGGATAGCCCCAAAGATTGGAGAGAACCTGTCACCATGAAATGCAGTGTAATAGAGCAGTCCTCCAGGTCTGCCATGTAAACATACCAAATAGACCCTATTACACCACTGACAGGAATGATACAGAAGTGATCAAATCAGGGGAAAGATAACAAACACTAAAAAATTCCTCCGTAAAATATTATTTATTATGTCACAAAATAAAGCTAAAAAAAAAAAGTACACATAATTGGTATCACTGCGTCTGTAAAGACCCAAACTATAAAATGATCAGGTTTCTTTAACCCACATGGTAAAAGCATGGTAAAAAATTGTTGTTTTCTGGTCACTTCACAACCCAAAAAATTTAATAAAAAAATGATTAAAAAGTCATATTTACCCCAAAATGATATCATTGAACACACATCAACTCATCCTATAAAAACAACTCATTCCACAAAAAGTGTTTTCATTGTGCAAAAGTAGTAAAACAAAAAAACAATATAAATTTAGTGTCACCGGAATCATACTGACCTACAGAATTAAGTTAAAATCTCAGTACCAAGTGTTGAACGCTGTAGAAATAAAATCCCAAAAAACACAGAATAGCAGAACAGTATTTGTTTTGCACCCCCAAAATAAAAAATGAAAAGCTAATCCATACAATATGTACTCCAATATAGTGCCATTAAAAATACAACTTAACCCATGAAAAACAAGCCCTCATACAGCTACAATAGAAATTAAAAAGCTGTGGTTCTTGCAATTCGAGGATGAAAAAAAAAACGGTCCAAAAGGGGTTAAACTAGCCAAAAGCATTGACTTACTTGCCTCTTTTAGGAGTGCAACTGGGCATTTGTTCCAGTCAATAGAGATGGTGCCCCATATATCTGTTAGCCAGATATATAAAATGGTGATACAAACTACAATGGTATTGTGTGAATTTAATCTCTTAGAAGAAGGCAGAGATTTTTTGAGAACAAAAGATGACACATCATAAATGAAAAGCTGTATTCGGATTTTGCTGAAAACATGCTGTTTATTTCTTATAACACAAGCTTATTACTACAGTAATGAGTAGCTCGCCTACAAGCAAGAACACACTGTTCTAGGAAAAGCAGAGCACAGTCGTTCTCACCTGCTAATACTGAGAGGTCTATGCTTCTCAACCATTCTTTGTCACCTCTGCCGAAGGGTTAAAAGCCACAAGTCTTGCAGATATAAAAATAGACTTCCCCACACTCTTGGTCATTTTGTTTTTGCTTTGATAAAGAACTTGCAATGTTCATACAGTATGTGCAAGATATACAGGCCATTATGGACCGTATTCTTCAAAACAGTTATACATAAGATGCGTGCATTGCTGACAAGTGGAGTACACACAAAATACAGTTTAAATTATCATTCCATGGACTGAAGAAAAAACATTAGGCCCCTTTTAGACGAGAGAGTCTCATGGATCGGACTCGCAGCACGAGTATGCGGCAGCTTCTGTCCTGACCTCCCAGCACTGACGGGGTCGCATAGCATTATATTGATTTACGATGCTATGTAACCCTTAGAGGTCTGGAATGTATTGGATAACACTGTCATAAGCCTGTCAGTGTTATCCAATACATTCCAGAACTGTAAGGACTCATACACACGACCATATGTGAGCGGGCCATATGTCCCAGAGCGGCATACATCATGCGCACGGGAGCGCACAGCATCATAGGTTACTTCAAGAGCCACATCAAGAGCATGCTGCATTTAAAAAAATTAAATGAAAATTCCCAATGAGGAAAAAACACCAAAAAAACACAGTGTAGTGTGTTTTGAAATTTCTATATATTGGATTTAAAGTTGTTTTCCAGGAAGGAAAATTTTTGGCAAAGGGCTTAGAGTGGCTTAAAAATATAAAAGAATATAAACTTACATCACCAATCCCCTCAATGCTCAAATTCTGACACTTCCTAGTTTCCCTACCGTTATCCACTTCCTGGTCCCATTTCAAGGGAAATATCCACTCAGTAATTCAGATTGGCTGAGTGGGCATTTTATGGCATTTTCTGTGGGTCGAGACGGGACCAGAAAGTAGAAATCAGTAGAGATCCGGTAAGCATCAGAATGGAACTGGCAAGGATTCAATGATGTGAGTATCAATTCTTTTATTTTCTTAACCCACACTCAGCCCTTTCCAAATATTCACAACCCCCCCCCCCCCCCCACCTAATAATAATAACTAAATCAATTGCTGCCTATACACATAACTGCCTCTATACAAGCTCTTGTAAGTAAAATGTAAATTTTGCATAGCTGGCAACATTTCCGAATTTGCTGGTACTATCTAAAATTTCCAGACACAATCCTGATAAATTTGGCTGGTCCTGGCTTAATAAGAGGTAAGCCCCTCCCAAAAGAGGGAGTTCCCAGGCGGGTTTTGGGTTGAGTCAGGACAAATGCCCTAAATTTATTGGCAGAAATATTGGTAAGTATGATATTGTTGTATTTAGTGATTTGGCTCCACAAAAGGTGTTGTCATTAGAATCTCTAGGTCCAGTAGTGCAGCCTCAGGCTTTGGGCCAATAACTTCTATCAGTGCCCTTTTAAATCTTTTTCTGGTATATGTCCTTCAAGACTACATAGAAGCTCCACTTGAAGCAAACATTGATACAGTACACGTCGTACACGGGGCAAAATAATGAGCAGCATTCTTACTTTGTCAGGCTGCATAAAAAAAGCAATCTCCATTTGCTTGTGTAGTTTACTGCTGACTGCCTTTATTACCGTACTTCAACAATAAGCTCAATAACTACTTAAAAATCCCATTAGCTAAATGTAAATAGCTGGTATAGCCAGTTTTTCTCCTGACAAATAATTTTTTAAAGCCATAATTGCAGGACAAGAACGCCCACTTCTAAATCCCACGTAAGCCTCTGCTGGTGATGCATCAAGCAACCTACCAGGCAGCTCTGAGGTCAACTGATCCACATGTGGCGTAAACTTGTACCTACCAGGCAGCTCTGAGGTTCACTGCTCCACATGTCCTGTAAACTTGTACCTACCAGGCAGCTCTGAGGTTCACTGCTCCACATGTTGTGTAAACTTATACCTACCAGGCAGCTCTGAGGTTCACTGCTCCACATGTTGTGTAATCTTGTACCTACCAGGCAGCTCTGAGGTTCACTGCTCCACATGTTGTGTAAACTTGTACCTACCAGGCAGCTCTGAGGTTCACTGCTCCACATGTTGTGTAAACTTATACCTACCAGGCAGCTCTGAGGTTCACTGCTCCACATGTTGTGTAATCTTGTACCTACCAGGCAGCTCTGAGGTTCACTGCTCCACATGTTGTGTAAACTTGTACCTACCAGGCAGCTCTGAGGTTCACTGCTCCACATGTTGTGTAAACTTATACCTACCAGGCAGCTCTGAGGTTCACTGCTCCACATGTTGTGTAATCTAGTACCTACCAGGCAGCTCTGAGGTTCACTGCTCCACATGTTGTGTAAACTTGTACCTACCAGGCAGCTCTGAGGTTCACTGCTCCACATGTTGTGTAAACTTGTACCTACCAGGCAGCTCTGAGGTTCACTGCTCCACACGTGTAAACTTGTACCTACCAGGCAGCTCTGAGGTCAACTGCTCCACATGTTGTGTAAACTTATACCTACCAGGCAGCTCTGAGGTTCACTGCTCCACATGTTGTGTAAACTTATACCTACCAGGCAGCTCTGAGGTTCACTGCTCCACATGTTGTGTAAACTTGTACCTACCAGGCAGCTCTGAGGTTCACTGCTCCACATGTTGTGTAAACTTGTACCTACCAGGCAGCTCTGAGGTTCACTGCTCCACATGTTGTGTAAACTTGTACCTACCAGGCAGCTCTGAGGTTCACCGCTCCACATGTTCTGTAAACTTGTACCTACCAGGCAGCTCTGAGGTCCACTGCTCCACACGTGTAAACTTGTACCTACCAGGCAGCTCTGAGGTTCACAGCTCCACATGATCTGTAAACTTGTACCTTCCAGGCAGCTCTGAGGCCCACTGCTCCACACGTGTAAACTTGTACCTACCAGGCAGCTCTGAGGTTCACCGCTCCACATGTTGTGTAAATTTGTACCTACCAGGCAGCTCTTAGGTCCACTGCTCCACATGTCGTGTAAACTTGTACCTACCAGGCAGCTCTGAGGTCCACTGCTCCACAAGTCGTGTAAACTTGTACCTACCAGGCAGCTCTGAGGTCCACTGCTCCACATGTCGTGTAAACTTGTACCTACCAGGCAGCTCTGAGGTCCACTGCTCCACATGTGGCGTAAACTTCTACCTACCAGGCAGCTCTGAGGTCTACTGCTCCACATGTTGTGTAATCTTGTACCTACCAGGCAGCTCTAATGTCTGCTGCTCCACATGATGTGTAAACTTGTACCTACCGGGCAACTCTGAGGTCTACTGCTCCACATGTTGTGTAAACCTTCACCTACCAGGCAGCTCTGAGGTCCACTGCTCCACATGTTGTGTAAACTTATACCTACCAGGCAGCTCTAATGTGCACAGCGCAATATGTTCTGAACACTAGATATTTCCAAGTCTTATGATAATCTCAATGCAATTACTGTCCCTTTAGTTCACACTAGCTTATGAACCATAAGGTATGACAGTCTCTTCACTAGTGCAGTATACATACTGCATTTCCAAAAACTAACATACAGACAGTGATACATCTGCCACAGTGCTGCCAGTGGAAAGCATTCAAACTGGGCTTTACATAATCATCCATGAAAATTTGACCATGGCTATCGCCATGTAATTAGTTATTAGGTCACATTCACACTTGCTAGTTATTTTCATTGCTTTGCTCTATTAGAGAAGCAGAACAATGAAACTACTGGAGGTGCCAGAGTCGGCCTGAATATCTAAACTAAAAGGATCTGAACAGACTCTATTGGCTATAATGGGGTCTGTTCAGTTTCCGTTAGGACGTCCACATCTATATACAAAACAAGAAAAAGTATTTTTTCAGCATCTCAACTGAGTCTCCCAGGCAAAGGTAAACAGACTCCAGCCTAAGGATTCCTTCACACTGTCTTTTGTTTGCATTTTTGGTGGTAAATAACAGCATGGACATTTTAATTTTTTTGTGGGGTATTTTAGCATTTATTAACTTTTTGCATATTTTAGGTTTCCGCTCAGAGAAAGAGTTTTGAAGCGGAGACAAAAGTCCTGCATGCACTACTTTTGTCTCCGCTCCAAAATCATCTTCTGAGCGGAAACCTAACGGACCCCATTATAGTCTATGGGATCCTTAGGATCCGTTCGGCTCAGTTATGTTTTGAATCCATCCTTTCCGTTCTCCTGCTCTTAAACGGAGCAGGAGAACGGAAAGGCTGAACGGTGATGTGAACGAAGCCTAAGGAAAAACACCTGAAAAAACACAATATCTAGAGCTACTTTTTACCAACAACACTAAAAGCACACAAACACAACACAATAAAAATACATGACGGACTACCCAATGGACCTGTAGCCAGGCTTGCACTCCATATTTGATAAGGCAAATAGCGTTGATATGGGAACTGTTTGATTAGGGAGAATGCTCAACCTGGTAATTTGAATTAAACCCATTCATTTTTTAACTATGGAATGTGAACCACAGTTCCTTTATTCTACATCTCAAGTTTCATCTATCATACAGGGAGGCCCACGAATAAGTAGCCCGCCTCCAGCCATAGTAAATTACCCACAAGTCACACAAGATGCTGAAAGTGGTCCCCGTTCAGGTCTCTGCATCTTTGAGCAGGTCGGATTACGTCGGCTGATATGGCTTGTGATGCTGCGGAGGGTGTTTGTGATGACTTGAGTTCATCCAGGGGATGTGGATTGTTGGCATACACGTTTTGTCTGGGGAACGTGGTGGCCATGACCCCTGGCTCACAGTTCGCTCCTCCGTAAACAGGTCATCAACCCGTACCCGTGAGGTCCGTGACGTGAGGCATGTTGCCCCATCTTGTTGGAAAAAGCAGGATATATTTTCTTCCGCAGCATCTCTGGTATCAGCCAACATAATCCGACTTGCCCAAAGATGCAGAGACCTGAACGGGGACCACTTTCAGCATCTTTTGTGACTTGTGGGTAATTAGAAAAAACAATCCACTTGCTCGTTCATCTTGTCATACTATCGCTGGAGGCGGTCTACTTTTTTGGGGGCCACGCTGTATATTAACCTCTTTGATAATGCACGCATTAATAAAAAGGTTTAGGTTACTGCCTCTGAGAATCTTGCATTATACGCCCATTCTGTGCAACTGCAACTGACATTGGGAATGAAACCATACCAAACTGAAAGAACTCATTCTGCATATAGCCCTCATCTATACCAGGAATGTCTTGTGATACTACTTAATCTGAAATCATTTATGCTGAGAGACCTTTTATTGACAATTAAGATAAGGGTATTCCCATAACTGGGATATATGTTTTCTTTATCATGAGAATGCCAGCCAGTCCTTACATTATTGACTGCTTAGATGGAATTGGTAGCTCTGTGATCCTGATGAAAGCAAACACACATGTTGCTCCCAGACTACAGCCCTATTCACATGTGCAGGAATTGTTGCATATTTTGGTGTGAAAAAAAAACAACAAAAAATAAAATCTCACATTCTATTGGGATTTTAGAATGCACTACGGAAATTCAGATGACAGAGGTTGTTTTTTTACCCATGAGTGGAGGAAAATGCAACAGCATTGCAATCCCCAAGTAATAGTGTGTTAGGGCTCATGAAGACGAACGTAAGGGCTCCGTGCCTGTATTGCAGACTTTAAACTGCTGCTCTGCAATATACGGGCACTGGCCGTGTGCACTATGTGGTGTGGATGAGGATCCATTGACTTGAATGGGTCTGTGATCCGCCAGATACAGCCAAATATTGGTACTCTCCTATCTTTTATGGAATGGAGGCATGGATTGAAAGCCCAGGTAAGACCTACAAAGCGCTTCTATAGGATTTCAGGTCCGTGCCTCCGCACCACAAAAGATAAAAATTGCCTTTTTTTTTTGCTGTATCTTGCAGATCGCCGACCCATTCAAGTCGACGGATCCGCATCCGCACCAGGAGTGCACACGGCCGATGCTCATGCATTGCAGACCCTTACGTTCGTATGCATGAGCCCATGCACAGGACCATATGTATTTTGTGGTCTGCAAAAAAAAGGATCTGCAAAGAAAAAAAAAAAAAAAAGATGACATCTGTGTGACATCCGTGATGCATCCGTGTTTTTTTTTTTTTGTGGATCCATTTTTTTGTGGAGAGGAGGAGTTGCTAATAATAGGAAACAAGGGTGGGCAAGAGGGGTAAAAGAGGTGTGGTTTTCTGGGCACATCGCCGAGGGGCCTGGGCACTTGCTGCAGCTACGCCGCCCCTGGACACTTGCCAAAGCTCATTAGCATAAGTTTAAAAAGTCATGTTTTTAAGATCTCGGAGAGGGACAGAACAAATAAAGGTACCATTGAGGGCAAAGGAGTCTATAACCTGATCTGAGCGGTCTAAAAGGCTCAGATTAGGTGACAGACTCCCTTTAACCACTTCAGCCCCCCTACCTTAAACCCCCTTAATGACCAGGCCACTTTTTACACTTCTGACCTACACTACTTTCACCGTTTATTGCTCGGTCATGCAACTTACCACCCAAATGAATTTTACCTCCTTTTCTTCTCACTAATAAAGCTTTCATTTGGTGGTATTTCATTGCTGCTGACATTTTTAGTTTTTTTGTTATTAATCGAAATTTAACGATTTTTTTTGCAAAAAAATGAAATTTTTCACTTTCAGTTGTAAAATTTTGCAAAAAAAACGACATCCATATATACATTTTTCTCTAAATTTATTGTTCTACATGTCTTTGATAAAAAAAAAAATGTTTGGGTAAAAAAAAAAATGGTTTGGGTAAAAGTTATAGCGTTTACAAACTATGGTACAAAAATGCGAATTTCTGCTTTTTTTTGTTTCAATGGTATTTATTAGGTTTTCACAGCAATAAGGTGTACAGAATAATGCACTTAAAACAAAAGACAAGGAGTCCAATCATTTGGACATTCCAAACAAATAAAATAAGGAACAGAAAGACATACATAAAATAAAACATAAATAAAAGAAGCATCAGGAAATCAGGGGTAATAGACATACTGCTACAGGGTACATAGGTCAGGTGTCAGGAGGCGACCAGGAAAAAGAGGGCTTAACCTCACAACCACCTCTCGGTGCACAACACATCCAGGATGACTATCAGAGCCCACGATAGAGGGAAAGATCAATAGAGTGGCAAGAGGACGACCAGGGCTTCCAGCCAGAATTTCCGCTTTTTGAAGCAGCTCTGACTTTCTGAGCACCTGTCATGTTTCCTGAGGTTCTACAAGACCCAGACAGTAGAAAACCCCCACAAATGACCCCATTTCGGAAAGTAGACACCCTAATGTATTTTCTGATGGGCATAGTGAGTTCATAGAACTTTTATTTTTTGTCACAAGTTAGCGGAAAATGATGATTTTTTTTTTTTTTCTTACAAAGTCTCATATTCCACTAACTTGTGACAAAAAATAAAAACTTCCATGAACTCACTATGCCCATCACGAAATACCTTGGGGTGTCATCTTTCCAAAATGGGGTCACTTGTGGGGTAGTTATACTGCCCTGGCATTTTAGGGGCCCAAATGCGTGCAAAGTAGTTTGAAATCAAAATCTGTAAAAAATGGCCGGTGAAATCCGAAAGGTGCTCTTTGGAATGTGGGCCCCTTTGCCCACCTAGGCTGCAAAAAAGTGTCACACATGTGGTATCGCCGTACTCAGGAGAAGTTGGGCAATGTTTTTTGGGGTGTCATTTTACATATATCCATGCTGGGTGAGAAAAATATCTTGGCAAAAGACAACTTTTCCCATTTTTTTATACAAAGTTGGCATTTGACCAAGATATTTCTCTCACCCAGCATGGGTATATGTAAAATGACACCCCAAAACACATTGCCCAACTTCTCCTGAGTACGGCAATACCACATGTGTGACACTTTTTTGCAGCCTAGGTGGGCAAAGGGGCCCACATTCCAAAGAGCACCTTTCGGATTTCACCGGCCATTTTTTACAGATTTTGATTTCAAACTACTTACCACACATTAGGGCCCCTAGAATGCCAGGGCAGTATAACTACCCCACAAGTGACCCCATTTTGGAAAGAAGACACCCCAAGGTATTCCGGAGGGGCATGGCGAGTTCCTAGTATTTTTTATTTTTTGTCACAAGTTAGCGGAAAATTATGATTTTTTTTTTTTCTTACAAAGTCTCATATTCCACTAACTTGTGACAAAAAATAAAAACTTCCATGAACTCACCATGAACATCACGAAATACCTGGGGGTGTCTTCTTTCCAAAATGGGGTCACTTGTGGGGTAGTTATACTGCCCTGGCATTTTAGGGGCCGAATGCGTGAGAAGTGGTTTGAAATCAAAATCTGTAAAAAATGGCCGGTGAAATCCGAAAGGTGCTCTTTGGAATGTGGGCCCCTTTGCCCACCTAGGCTGCAAAAAAGTGTCACACATCTGGTATCCCCGTACTCAGGAGAAGTTGGGCAATGTGTTTTGGGGTGTCATTTTACATATACCCATGCTGGGTGAGATAAATATCTCGGTCAAATGCCAACTTTGTATAAAAAAATGGGAAAAGTTGTCTTTTGCCAAAATATTTCTCTCACCCAGCATGGGTATATGTAAAAAGACACCCCAAAACACATTGCCCAACTTCTCCTAAGTACGGGGATACCAGATGTGTGACACTTTTTTGCAGCCTAGGTGGGCAAAGGGGCCCACATTCCAAAGAGCACCTTTCGGATTTCACCGGCCATTTTTTACAGATTTTGATTTCAAACCACTTCTCACGCATTCGGCCCCTAAAATGCCAGGGCAGTATAACTACCCCACAAGTGACCCTATTTTGGAAAGAAGACACCCCAAGGTAATTCGTGATGGGCATAGTGAGTTCATGGAAGTTTTTATTTTTTGTCACAAGTTAGTGGAATATGAGACTTTGTAAGAAAAAAATAAAAATAAAAAAAATAATCATTTTCCGCTAACTTGTGACAAAAAATAAAAAATTCTAGGAACTCGCCATGCCCCTCACGGAATACCTTGGGGTGTCTTCTTTCCAAAATGGGGTCACTTGTGGGGTAGTTATACTGCCCTGGCATTCTAGGGGCCCTAATGTGTGGTAAGTAGGTAAATGACCGGTGAAATCCGACAGGTGCTCTTTGGAATGTGGGCCCCTTTGCCCACCTAGGCTGCAAAAAAGTTCACACATGTGGTATCACCGTATTCAGGAGAAGTTGGGCAATGTGTTTTGGGGTGTCTTTTTACATATACTCATGCTGGGTGAGAGAAATATCTCGGCAAAAGACAACTTTTCCCATTTTTTATACAAAGTTGGCATTTGACCAAGATATTTATCTCACCCAGCATGGGTATATGTAAAATGACACCCCAAAACACATTGCCCAACTTCTCCTGAGTACGGCGATACCAGATGTGTGACACTTTTTTGCAGCCTAGATGCGCAAAGGGGCCCACATTCCTTTTATGAGGGCATTTTTAGACATTTGGATCCCAGACTTCTTCTCACGCTTTAGAGCCCCTAAAATGCCAGGGCAGTATAAATACCCCACATGTGACCCCATTTTGGAAAGAAGACACCCCAAGGTATTCAATGAGGGGCATGGCGAGTTCATAGAATTTATTTTTTTTTGGCACAAGTTAGCGGAAATTTATATATTTTTTTTCTCACAAAGTCTCCCTTTCCGCTAACTTGGGACAAAAATTTCAATCTTTCATGGACTCAATATGCCCCTCAGCGAATACCTTGGGGTATCTTCTTTCCGAAATGGGGTCACATGTGGGGTATTTATACTGCCCTGGCATTCTAGGGCCCCTAAAGCGTGAGAAGAAGTCTGGAATATAAATGTCAAAAATTTTTTACACATTTGGATTCCGTGAGGGGTATGGGGAGTTCATGTGAGATTTTATTTTTTGACACAAGTTAGTGGAATATGAGACTTTGTAAGAAAAAAAATAAAAATTTCCGCTAACTTGGGCCAAAAAAATGTCTGAATGGAGCCTTACAGGGGGGTGATCAATGACAGGGGGGTGATCAATGACAGGGGGGTGATCAGGGAGTCTATATGGGGTGATCACCCCCCTGTCATTGATCACCCCCCTGTAAGGCTCCATTCAGATGTCCGTATGTGTTTTGCGGATCCGATCCATGTATCCGTGGATCCGTAAAAAAACATACGGACATCTGAATGCAGCCTTACAGGGGGGTGATCAATGACAGGGGGGTGATCAATGACAGGGGGGTGATCAGGGAGTCTATATGGGGTGATCACCCCCCTGTCATTGATCACCCCCCTGTAAGGCTCCATTCAGACGTCCGTATGTGTTTTGCGGATCCGATCCATGTATCAGTGGATCCGTAAAAATCATACGGACGTCTGAATGGAGCCTTACAAGGGGGTGATCAATGACAGGGGGGTGATCAGGGAGTCTATATGGGGTGATCACCCCCCTGTCATTGATCACCCCCCTATAAGGCTTCATTCAGATGTCCGTATGTGTTTTGCGGATCCGATCCATGTATCCGTGGATCCGTAAAAAAACATACGGACATCTGAATGCAGCCTTACAGGGGGGTGATCAATGACAGGGGGGTGATCAGGGAGTCTATATGGTGTTATCACCCCCCTGTAAGGCTCCATTCAGACGTCTGTATGTGTTTTGCGGATCTGATCCATGTATCCGTGGATCCGTAAAAAACATACGGACATCTGAATGCAGCCTTACAGGGGGGTGATCAATGACAGGGGAGTGATCAATGACAGGGGGGTGATCAGGGAGTCTATATGGGGTGATCACCCCCTGTCATTGATCACCCCCCTGTAAGGCTCCATTCAGACGTCCGTATGTGTTTTGCGGATCCGATCCATGTATCAGTGGATCCGTAAAAATCATACGGACGTCTGAATGGAGCCTTACAAGGGGGTGATCAATGACAGGGGGTGATCAGGGAGTCTATATGGGGTGATCACCCCCCTGTAAGGCTCCATTCAGACGTCTGTATGTGTTTTGCGGATCCGATCCATGTATCCGTGGATCCGTAAAAAACATACGGACATCTGAATGCAGCCTTACAGGGGGGTGATCAATGACAGGGGGGTGATCAGGGAGTCTATATGGGGTGATCACCCCCGTCATTGATCACCCCCCTGTAAGGCTCCATTCAGACGTCCGTATGTGTTTTGCGGATCCGATCCATGTATCAGTGGATCCGTAAAAATCATACGGACATCTGAATGGAGCCTTACAGGGGGGTGATCAATGACAGGGGGGTGATCAATGACAGGGGCGTGATCAGGGAGTCTATATGGGGTGATCAGGGGTTAATAAGAAGTTAATAAGTGACAGGGGGGGGGTGTAGTGTAGTGTGGTGCTTGGTGCTACTTATTACTGAGCTACCTGTGTCCTCTGGTGGTCGATCCAAACAAAAGGGACCACCAGAGGACCAGGTAGCAGGTATATTAGACGCTGTTATCAAAACAGCGTCTAATATACCTGTTAGGGGTTAAAAAAATCGCATCTCCAGCCTGCCAGCGAACGATCGCCGCTGGCAGGCTGGAGATCCACTCGCTTACCTTCCGATCCTGTGAACGCGCGCGCCTGTGTGCGCGCGTTCACAGGAAATCTTGCGTCTCGCGAGATGACGCGTATATGCGTGACTCTGCGCAGGGCTGCCGCCTCCGGAGCGCGATCCTGCGTTAGGCGGTCCGGAGGCGGTTAAATAAGCCTTGAGTCATGACTCGGATATTAAATAAGTCAGCATCTCATCTGCAGACAGCTGTTTCTCATCAGCGCAGAGAGTACTGGCTTAACTGGGTGAGAGGCCTGTCAGGATTTGGGGGGGGTACTATCTCTCCTTGGGGAGAGAGCGCTTCAAAATTCCTGTGGTTGCCCTGCCTCCTCTGGCTACAGACATTACTAGTTTAATAGCAGTCTGTTGTAACCTGAAAGATAAACTCAGTGACCAAAATCTTATCTAAATCTTTCACATGACTGTACTTTGTAATATATTCACAGGTAATACAGATATCAAAGCATGACAACAACGTACAATACATTTCATAGTGCAACAGGATCAATACAGCTAAAACTAGTAGATAGAAAGTACAGTCGTCTAATTTAGAAGAAATATAACATATCAGTTTCATACTTAAAGGGGTATTCTGGTTATATTAAAGGGCATCTGCAGCAGATTTGTACCTATGACACTGTCTGACCTGTTACATGTACACCTGGCAGCTGAAGGCATCTGTGTTGGTCCTATGTTCATATGTGTCCACATTGCTGAGAAAAATTATGAATGATGTTTTAATATATGCAAATGAGCCTCTAGGAGCACCGGGGGCGTTACCATTACACCTAGAGGCTCTGCTCTCTCTGTAACTGCTGACAGGATCAGGCAGTGTAAACGTGATCACACCTGTCCTGCCCTGTCAATCAAACTGGAGAGGGCACAGCAGTTGCAGAGAGAGCAGAGCCTCTAGGTGTAATGGAAACGCCCCCTTTGCTCCTAGAGGCTCATTTGCTTATATTTAAACTTACTTTTTCTCAGCAATGCGGGCACGTATGAACATGGGACCAAGATGTGGAGCACAGCAGCGAGCCTTTATACACCAGTCGCAATAACGTGCCTTCCCCAGGGAACCAAGCGACTGACCAACGTGGAGTAGGATTCAAGAATTAAAACAAAAATTGACATTTCTACTTTAGAATATGACAAAACAGACAAATCTTCTTCTTATATTTGTAATGAAGTTTTACAAAATTCTACACAGCAATGCCTGCAAGGCAACAGATTTCATCGCACACAGAGATGACTATAAATGGCCGAACACGCGCTATTATGCTCCAGTGGAAAATATGTTTATCAGATCAAATATTAAAAGTCACATTAACCTGGCTTTGGCAGTTATGGCTGCCTGCATGACAAATGGGAAGGTCGGCTGTGTGCAGTCTAGGTAGGTAGACTTCATCCTCTACAATGCTCAGCACAGGCAGCCTGAGTGCTACAATTCATTAGGTAGGGGCCGCTCTAGACTGTAAGGGTCCATTCACACGTCCGCAAAATGTGTGCAGTCTAGGTAGGTAGACTTCATCCTCTACAATGCTCAGCACAGGCAGCCTGAGTGCTACAATTCATTAGATAGGGGCCGCTCCTAGACTGTAAGGGTCCATTCACACGTCCGCAAAATGGGAAGGTCGGCTATGTGCAGTCTAGGTAGGTAGACTTCATCCTCTACAATGCTCAGCACAGGCAGCCTGAGTGCTACAATTCATTAGATAGGGGCCGCTCCTAGACTGTAAGGGTCCATTCACACGTCCGCAAAATGGGAAGGTCGGCTGTGTGCAGTCTAGGTAGGTAGACTTCATCCTCTACAATGCTCAGCACAGGCAGCCTGAGTGCTACAATTCATTAGATAGGGGCCGCTCCTAGACTGTAAGGGTCCATTCACACGTCCGCAAAATGGGAAGGTCGGCTATGTGCAGTCTAGGTAGGTAGACTTCATCCTCTACAATGCTCAGCACAGGCAGCCTGAGTGCTACAATTCATTAGATAGGGGCCGCTCTAGACTGTAAGGGTCCATTCACACGTCCGCAAAATGGGAAGGTCGGCTGTGTGCAGTCTAGGTAGGTAGACTTCATCCTCTACAATGCTCAGCACAGGCAGCCTGAGTGCTACAATTCATTAGATAGGGGCCGCTCCTAGACTGTAAGGGTCCATTCACACGTCCGCAAAATGGGAAGGTCGGCTGTGTGCAGTCTAGGTAGGTAGACTTCATCCTCTACAATGCTCAGCACAGGCAGCCTGAGTGCTACAATTCATTAGATAGGGGCCGCTCCTAGACTTTAAGGGTCCATTCACATGTCCGCAAAATGGGAAGGGTGGCTGTGTGCAGTCTAGGTAGGTAGACTTCATCCTCTACAATGCTCAGCACAGGCAGGAGTGCTACAATTCATTAGATAGGGGCCGCTCTAGACTGTAAGGGTCCATTCACACGTCCGCAAAATGGGAAGGTCGGCTGTGTGCAGTCTAGGTAGGTAGACTTCATCCTCTACAATGCTCAGCACAGGCAGCCTGAGTGCTACAACTCATTAGATAGGGGCCGCTCCTAGACTGTAAGGGTCCATTCACACGTCCGCAAAATTGGTCTGCATCCATTCCGCCAAAAAATAGAACATGTCCTATTCTTGTCCGCAATTGCGGACACGAAAAGGCATTTTCTATGAGAGTGCCGGCGATGTGTGGTCCGCAAAATGCGGAACGCACATTGCCGGTGTTCGTGTTTTGCGGATCCGCAAAACACATACGGACGTGTGAATGGACCCTAATGCTGTGTCGAGCAGACAGGACAAAAAATGACTTTCTCTGCAGATTCTGTATTTTAATGGTGAACAGTAAAGGAAAAGAGTGATCAGAAAACAGGAAAGCTGGTTGCCATTACTGTAACTACATCCACTGACACAGCACAGGACAGATCGCATTTTCATTTTGCTTGTCCTACATTTAAAGGACATCTGTCAGCAGACTTGTACCTATGACACTGGATGACCTGTCACATGTGCGCTTGGCAGCTGAAGGCATCTGTGTTGGTCCCATGTTCATATGTGCCTGTATTGTTGAGAAATGAGCCTCTAGGAGCAACAGGGGGGTTGCCTTTACCCCCAGAAGCTCTGCTCTCTCTGCAACTGCTGCGCCCTCTGCACTTTGTAAACCAAGAACCCCCCCAGCCTGGATCGCCTCTAAGGTGTTAACCACCTCAGCCCCCAGTGCTTAAACACCCTGAAAGACCAGGCCACTTTTTACACTTCTGACCTACACTACTTTCACCGTTTATTGCTCGGTCATGCAACTTACCACCCAAATGAATTTTACCTCCTTTTCTTCTCACTAATAGAGCTTTCATTTGGTGGTATTTCATTGCTGCTGACATTTTTACTTTTTTTGTTATTAATCGAAATTTAACGATTTTTTTGCAAAAAAATTACATTTTTCACTTTCAGTTGTAAAATTTTGCAAAAACAACGAGATCCATATAGAAATTTTGCTCTAAATTTATTGTTCTACATGTCTTTGATAAAAAAAAAATGTTTGGGTAAAAAAAAAAAATGGTTTGGGTAAAAGTTATAGCGTTTACAAACTATGATACAAAAATGTGAATTTCCGCTTTTTGAAGCAGCTCTGACTTTCTGAGCACCTGTCATGTTTCCTGAGGTTCTACAATGGCCAGACAGTACAAACACCCCACAAATGACCCCATTTCGGAAAGTACACACCCTAAGGTATTCGCTGATGGGCATAGTGAGTTCATAGAACTTTTTATTTTTTGTCACAAGTTAGCGGAAAATGATGATTTATTTTTATTTTTTATTTTTTCTTACAAAGTCTCATATTCCACTAACTTGTGACAAAAAATAAAAACTTCTATGAACTCACTATGCCCATCACGAAATACCTTGGGGTCTCTTCTTTCCAAAATGGGGTCACTTGTGGGGTAGTTATACTGCCCTGGCATTCTAGGGGCCCAAATGTGTGGTAAGGAGTTTGAAATCAAATTCTGTAAAAAATGACCTGTGAAATCCGAAAGGTGCTCTTTGGAATATGGGCCCCTTTGCCCACCTAGGCTGCAAAAAAGTGTCACACATCTGGTATCTCTGTATTCAGGAGAAGTTGAGGAATGTGTTTTGGGGTGTCTTTTTACATATACCCATGCTGGGTGAGATAAATATCTTGGTCAAATGCCAACTTTGTATAAAAAAATGGGAAAAGTTGTCTTTTGCCAAGATATTTCTCTCACCCAGCATGGGTATATGTAAAATGACCCCCTAAAACACATTCCCCAACTTCTCCTGAGTACGGAGATACCAGATGTGTGACACTTTTTTGCAGCCTAGGTGGGCAAAGGGGCCCATATTCCAAAGAGCACCTTTCGGATTTCACAAGTCATTTTTTACAGAATTTGATTTCAAACTCCTTACCACACATTTGGGCCCCTAGAATGCCAGGGCAGTATAACTACCCCACAAGTGACCCCATTTTGGAAAGAAGACACCCCAAGGTATTCCGTGAGGGGCATGGCAAGTTCCTAGAATTTTTTATTTTTTGTCACAAGTTAGTGGAAAATGATGATTTTTTTTTTTTTTTTTTTTCATACAAAGTCTCATATTCCACTAACTTGTGACAAAAAATAAAAACTTCCATGAACTCACTATGCCCATCAGCGAATACCTTGGGGTCTCTTCTTTCCAAAATGGGGTCACTTGTGGGGTAGTTATACTGCCCTGGCATTTTAGGGGCCCTAATGTGTGGTAAGGAGTTTGAAATCAAATTCTGTAAAAAATGACCTGTGAAATCCGAAAGGTGCTCTTTGGAATATGGGCCCCTTTGCCCACCTAGGCTGCAAAAAAGTGTCACACATCTGGTATCTCTGTATTCAGGAGAAGTTGAGGAATGTGTTTTGGGGTGTCTTTTTACATATACCCATGCTGGGTGAGATAAATATCTTGGTCAAATGCCAACTTTGTATAAAAAAAATGGGAAAAGTTGTCTTTTGCCAAGATATTTCTCTCACCCAGCATGGGTATATGTAAAATGACACCCCAAAACACATTCCCCAACTTCTCCTGAGTACGGAGATACCAGATGTGTGACACTTTTTTGCAGCCTAGGTGGGCAAAGGGGCCCATATTCCAAAGAGCACCTTTCGGATTTCACAAGTCATTTTTTACAGAATTTGATTTCAAACTCCTTACCACACATTTGGGCCCCTAGAATGCCAGGGCAGTATAACTACCCCACAAGTGACCCCATTTTGGAAAGAAGAGACCCCAAGGTATTCGCTGATGGGCATAGTGAGTTCATGGAAGTTTTTATTTTTTGTCACAAGTTAGTGGAATATGAGACTTTGTATGAAAAAAAAAAAATCAAAAAAAAAAATCTGCATTTTCCACTAACTTGTGACAAAAAATAAAAAATTCTAGGAACTCGCCATGTCCCTCACGGAATACCTTGGGGTGTCTTCTTTCCAAAATGGGGTCACTTGTGGGGTAGTTATACTGCCCTGGCATTTTCCAGGGGCCCTAATGTGTGGTAAGTAGGTAAATGACCTGTGAAATCCGAAAGGTGCTCTTTGGAATATGGGCCCCTTTGCCCACCTAGGCTGCAAAAAAGTGTCACACATGTGGTATCTCCGTACTCAGGAGAAGGTGGGGAATGTGTTTTGGGGTGTCATTTTACATATACCCATGCTGGGTGAGAGAAATATCTTGGCAAAAGACAACTTTTCCCATTTTTTTATACAAAGTTGGCATTTGACCAAGATATTTCTCTCACCCAGCATGGGTATATGTAAAATGACACCCCAAAACACATTCCCCAACTTCTCCTGAGTACGGCGATACCAGATGTGTGACACTTTTTTGCAGCCTAGATGCGCAAAGGTGCCCAAATTCCTTTTAGGTGGGCATTTTTAGACATTTGGATCCCAGACTTCTTCTCACGCTTTGGGGCCCCTAGAATGCCAGGGCAGTATAAATACCCCACATGTGACCCCATTTTGGAAAGAAGACACCCCAAGGTATTCAATGAGGGGCATGGCGAGTTCATAGAAATTTTTTTTTTTTGGCACAAGTTAGCGGAAATTGATATTTTTAATTTTTTTCTCACAAAGTCTCCCGTTCCGCTAACTTGGGACAAAAATTTCAATCTTTCATGGACTCAATATGCCCCTCACGGAATACCTGGGGGTGTCTTCTTTCCGAAATGGGGTCACATGTGGGGTATTTATACTGCCCTGGCATTCTAGGGCCCCTAAAGCGTGAGAAGAAGTCTGGAATATAAATGTCAAAATTTTTTTACACATTTGGATTCCGTGAGGGGTACGGTGAGTTCATGTGAGATTTTATTTTTTGACACAAGTTAGTGGAATATGAGACTTTGTAAGAAAAAAAAATAAAAATTCCGCTAACTTGGGCCAAAAAAATGTCTGAATGGAGCCTTACAGAGGGGTGATCAATGACAGGGGGGGTGATCAATGACAGGGGGTTGATCAATGACAGGGGGGTGATCAATGACAGGGGGGTGATCAATGACAGGGGGGTGATCAGGGAGTCTATATGGGGTGATAACCACAGTCATTGATCACGCCCGTGTAAGGCTTCATTCAGACGTCCGGATGCGTTTTGCGGATCCGATCCATCTATCAGTGCATCCGTAAAAATCATGCGGACATCTGAATGGAGCTTTACAGGGGGGTAATCAATGACAGGGGGTGATCAATGACAGGGGGGTGATCAGGGAGTCTATATGGGGTGATAACCACAGTCATTGATCACGCCCCTGTAAGGCTTCATTCAGACGTCCGGATGCGTTTTGCGGATCCGATCCATCTATCAGTGCATCCGTAAAAATCATGCGGACATCTGAATGGAGCTTTACAGGGGGGTAATCAATGACAGGGGGGTGATCAATGACAGGGGGGTGATCAGGGAGTCTATATGGGGTGATAACCACAGTCATTGATCACGCCCCTGTAAGGCTTCATTCAGACGTCCGGATGCGTTTTGCGGATCCGATCCATCTATCAGTGCATCCGTAAAAATCATGCGGACATCTGAATGGAGCTTTACAGGGGGGTAATCAATGACAGGGGGGTGATCAGGGAGTCTATATTCGGTGATCACCACAGTCCTTGATCACGCCCCTGTAAGGCTTCATTCAGACGTCCGGATGCGTTTTGCGGATCCGATCCATCTATCAGTGCATCCGTAAAAATCATGCGGACATCTGAATGGAGCTTTACAGGGGGGTAATCAATGACAGGGGGGTGATCAGGGAGTCTATATGGGGTGATAACCACAGTCATTGATCACGCCCCTGTAAGGCTTCATTCAGACGTCCGGATGCGTTTTGCGGATCCGATCCATCTATCAGTGCATCCGTAAAAATCATGCGGACATCTGAATGGAGCTTTACAGGGGGGTAATCAATGACAGGGGGGTGATCAGGGAGTCTATATGGGGTGATAACCACAGTCATTGATCACGCCCCTGTAAGGCTTCATTCAGACGTCCGGATGCGTTTTGCGGATCCGATCCATCTATCAGTGCATCCGTAAAAATCATGCGGACATCTGAATGGAGCTTTACAGGGGGGTAATCAATGACAGGGGGGTGATCAATGACAGGGGGGTGATCAGGGAGTCTATATGGGGTGATAACCACAGTCATTGATCACGCCCCTGTAAGGCTTCATTCAGACGTCCGGATGCGTTTTGCGGATCCGATCCATCTATCAGTGCATCCGTAAAAATCATGCGGACATCTGAATGGAGCTTTACAGGGGGGTAATCAATGACAGGGGGGTGATCAGGGAGTCTATATGGGGTGATCACCACAGTCCTTGATCACGCCCCTGTAAGGCTTCATTCAGACGTCCGGATGCGTTTTGCGGATCCGATCCATCTATCAGTGCATCCGTAAAAATCATGCGGACATCTGAATGGAGCTTTACAGGGGGGTAATCAATGACAGGGGGGTGATCAGGGAGTCTATATGGGGTGATAACCACAGTCATTGATCACGCCCCTGTAAGGCTTCATTCAGACGTCCGGATGCGTTTTGCGGATCCGATCCATCTATCAGTGCATCCGTAAAAATCATGCGGACATCTGAATGGAGCTTTACAGGGGGGTAATCAATGACAGGGGGGTGATCAGGGAGTCTATATGGGGTGATCACCACAGTCCTTGATCACGCCCCTGTAAGGCTTCATTCAGACGTCCGGATGCGTTTTGCGGATCCGATCCATCTATCAGTGCATCCGTAAAAATCATGCGGACATCTGAATGGAGCTTTACAGGGGGGTAATCAATGACAGGGGGGTGATCAGGGAGTCTATATGGGGTGATCACCACAGTCATTGATCATGCCCCTGTAAGGCTTCATTCAGACGTCCGGATGCGTTTTGCGGATCCGATCCATCTATCAGTGGATCCGTAAAAATCATGCGGACGTCTGAATGGAGCTTTACAGGGGGTTGATCAATGACAGGGGGGTAATCAATGAAAGGGGGGTGATCAGGGAGTCTATATGGGGTGATCAGGGGTGATTAGGGGTGATCAGGGGCTAATAAGGGGTTAATAAGTGACGGGGGGGGGTGTAGTGTAGTGTAGTGGTGCTTGGTGCTACTTTACTGAGCTACCTGTGTCCTCTGGTGGTCGATCCAAACAAAGGGGACCACCAGAGGACCAGGTAGCAGGTATATTAGACGCTGTTATCAAAACAGCGTCTAATATACCTGTTAGGGGTTAAAAAAAAACACATCTCCAGCCTGCCAGCGAACGATCGCCGCTGGCAGGCTGGAGATCCACTCTCTTACCTTCCGTTCCTGTGAGCGCGCGCGCCTGTGTGCGCGCGTTCACAGGAAGTCTCGCGTCTCGCGAGATGACGCATATATGCGTGACTGTGCGCAGGGCTGCCACCTCCGGAACGCGATCCTGCGTTAGGCGGTCCGGAGGTGGTTAAAAGATGAAGGCAGCCAGTCAGTCAGGGCTTCTTTTCAACTTTATTACAGTCAAAAATCCGGCTCTACGCGTTTCGAGACAACAAGTCCCTTCATCAAGAGCGTCCCGAAACGCGTAGAGCCAGATTTTTGACCACCCCCCCTTGTGAAGTGAGTACCTGCTCATAATAATTGTATACAGTTTATACATTTATCTTTTACCAATTTTTTATCTTTTACCTTTATGTGTACTGTTCCATATTGTCTTACAATGTTTATGCTGTTGTACATGGTACTCTAGGTGACATCCCACCGTTTGCTCCCCACACCTACGGGCACCTATCCCCTAGGCACGAGCGAGCGTTATATCCTCTCACGAGGTGTTCTCACAGACTGGGGTATAATATCACGAACCCCACGATTAGAACCTTAATACCTTTAGTGCACTGGCACTCGCTTTGGGTTATTGGAGTAGGTTGTATTGGGTGTTACCCCACCACTCTCCAACCCTCCTGTCTCCTCTATATACTGTCTTTACGTGCAGACCACTCGTCCGCATGGTCAACCCTTGAGCAGCCTCTCCACTATTGTGATTTCACCGATCTTTCCGTCTCTCTCCTAAAAATATATCTCTTCATCCTCTGGCGCCTCGAGTTTTTTCTGGTCTTCTGGATCTATCTTCCACAAGATCCGATTAACCCTCAACTCTCTTTCTGTTTCTATACGGCAAGCAAGCCAGATTACCATGTCTTATTGTTTCTGCTCCAATGCATTTTATCTAAAGATGGACGTGGTGTAATGTTTCTGCTATAAACTTTATCAGTTCTTAAAAAGAACCTGTCACCTCTCCTGACATGTCTGTTTTAGTAACCACGTGCATTCCTAAGTAATATCAATTTTGGAACATCTATTCTTCTGATGCTGTGTTGTGGCCTTCCCCCTATTACTACTTCTAGAAGTTTATGAATGAATTGCTAGCAGGTCCAAGAGGGTGTTACCAACTGGGGGGTGTTCCTGCACGATCTAACATTATCTAATCAGTGTTGCTAGTATCAGACTGTGTTGGGACACGCCCACAACTGAAAACACCCAGTTGGATCCTTATTAGACTGCTGCCGATTTATTCGTAAACTTCTCGAAGGAATAATAGAGGAAAGGCAAAACATGCAGGTATAATAATAGATGCTCCAGAATTATTACATGCGGAGTGCAGGTAGATAATAACAGATACATGTCAGGAGAGATGTTCTCCAATAGTGTCCCCAGAGGTTGTCCAACAATGTGACCCTCGGACAAGGTTGCACAACGCCTTAATTATATCTTTACCTGAGGTCAAGAACAGACAGGTTACAGACTGGAAATTTACAAGAACCCTTTTTTAAGGGACCTCTCAAAATCAGGAGTTGCAGTTATTCTGAAGGCACAGGGTTGATGCTGCACATGACAGATCATACACTTGGCATAAAATGTGCTACATTCTACCCATAGGCAAAACTCCTATTATGTGGCAGTATTTCCTGCAGGTAGCACACAGTGGAGGCTGAAATGCTAAAATCTAGATCTATATTTCAGCCATTATTGTCTTATATGGGGAACCAAATTTTTACAGATTTAGTCATAAAAAATAAAACTGTATTTAGACACAGACTTAAAAAAAACTATTGATGAGCTTTGACATTATTTTCCTTGAATATATCTATAAATAAAGGAATCAGAAGAGCAAACCTTAAAGGGGTTTCTGACTCCAGGCACCCCCCGCCGATCAGCTGTTTGAAGAGGCCGTGACTGGTAACACATGGCCTAGGCGCAGCTCAATCCCATGCAAGTGAATGGGGCTGAACTGCAATACCAAGCATGGCCTCTATTCAATGGATGGCGCTGTGCTTGGTAAGCTGCTCTACTGAGTGCCGCAGCTTTTTCACGCAGCTGATTGGCGGGGGTCCAAGCCTGAAGCTAGGTCATCAATATCAGACTCTCGGGAAAACCCCTTTCAATGGTTGAACCAACTACATAAATTACAATGAATACAAATGTGAAGCAGAAAGTGAAGACAGACATTGGACAGTATGGTACTATGGTTTATTGGGGCCACATGTCACAATATGTGTCACGTCCAATACGCCCCTTGTTTCTGCTGAAAGTATACATGTAGGACAAAATAGCGGCTTTTCTTCCGTTTCTACATTATGAGAAGTCCCATAAGATTTTCTTGAAAATGCAACTGATTTAGGGGCATCACATACTATCACTATACCCAGACATTATTGATTATATGATGCCCATAATTCACCACAAAAAGTATGCCAAAGAGCACTACATCTCTGCCCTTTCTACATTGAAATGCTTTCTACCCATGGTGCGCTTACCTTTTTGTAGGTTTTTTCCCCGTTTGGTCTTTCGCTTGTTGCGCTTCCATTCTCTGTGGCAGTAGACATCTAGGCGGAAGAATAATTTCCAGTTATGTAAAGGAAGAATGAAGAGGACAGACTTCTCACCTAGCTAGACGCTCGCCGAGCCCTGCACGGTTACCTTTCCAGCTCTGTACCATCCCATCTCTGACAAGGGGGCAGATTATGACAGAAAAGCCTCTCTTACAATGTACAAGGCCCTCTGCTGCTCTGAGCTTTCAGAACAATTAAACTGCTTAGAATGTAACCTAAAATCTCCTCCGTTCCCCCGTGTCTGGCTCAAATTAAAAACGGGAAGAAGCCGACGGGGATTTGTTCATTTTATAACGTGACAATGAGGCCAGTGCTCCGCTAATGCTCCTCTCGGCTGTAACACCAGCTAACACCAGAGACATTAGAAAACCTCGGCTTATAGCGAGACTGGATATGCTCAATTTACACAGAAAGAGACAGCTCGGCGAAAACAGCCGTCAGGTTCCCGAAATCTGATTCCAATGCCCCCATGTACAGCCTGCCCCGCTGCGTCTTGCACAAGGAACAGAAAGCACTACCTTTCCTCAGTTGTAAGTCATCTGAAGCAGGGGTGAGCGGGTGCACTGGTCATTTATGCGGCTTGTCCCAAGACCCTAGGAAAGGACAGAAAAACAAGTTCAGCCACTAGACAGCACAGTTTCATCAACATTGGCTGTATGGTCAGCAAATATAAACTCTCGCATTCATATGACATATCACTATTAGATTTGTGAGCAACGTGTCTTCAGGGTGCAGAAATTGCATTGAAAGGCCTGCTTCCATGTCGTTTCCTGGTAGCTCATTTGGCGACAGCTATTCCTCCTGCACTTACACACTTGGCTTGTGTTCTCAGTGGCGACGGGAATACATCACCAATAGAAGATGATCAGGCTTGTTGAAATCTAACATTCTGATCAGAGCTGTATGAATCTATTTGTCTCATCAAGCACAGTTTTATACCCGCTGCCCTAGATTCTCCCTCGGCCGCTTGACTGACAGGGCTGGACATACCGTATCAGCCAGCTCTGACAATGTTGCGCCTGCGCTGCTACTCCAGATAGCGGCACAAGCGCAGATGCCCTGCATCCGCTACTGGAGCAGCGATTGTGCATGCGCAGCCACACTTCCAGCCCTGTAAATCAAACAGAAGGGGGAAGCATCTACAGCATCGGAGACAGCCCCTCGAAGGTATAGACCTCTGCCTGGTGAGACAAATAAATCTGTACAAATCAATTTGCTCAACTCTAATTCCGACTCTTCGTTCCTTCTATTTAGGCCTCTTTCCCATGAACGTATTCGTTGCGTGGCCGTATTGCGGGCCGCATACGGCGGTTCCACAATACACAGGTCACCAGCCGTGTGCATTCTGCATTCACTTGGGTCCGCAAATCCGGAGATGCGGTGCGGAACGGAAGCACGGAACGGAACCCCACGGAAGCAATACGGAGTGCTTCTGTGGAGTTCCGTTCTGTACTTCCATTGCGCAAGAATTTAGAACTTGTTCTATCTTTTTGCGGAACGGACGAATCGCGGACCACATTCAAGTGAATGAGTCCGCGATCTGCATGCGGCTGTTCCACGGTCGGTGCCCGTGCATTGCGGTCCGCAGCACGGGCCTGGCCAGCACGCGGCTGTGTGAAAAAGGCCTTAGGGAGAGTTGGAACACCTCAGACACCTTAGATGGTTGTCTGGTCAAGCCGCTGCTCCATTGCTGGCCATTTTCAGTCCATACAGGACCAGGATGTGGCTCAGTCCCAATCACAGACCTCAGTCACATCAGCTTTGGGGCCCATTCACAGAACCGTATGGTCGCCGTGTGCCTGCAGACCACAAGTAGCGGTCCACAAAACACGGGCACCGGCTATGTGAACTCGGCGTCACAGATGCAGACCCATTGACTTGAATAGGTCTGCGATCTGCAAGATACGGCAAAAGATAGCACATGTCCTCTCTTTTGCCATATCTTGCGGATCACTGACCCCTTCAAGTCAATGAGTCCTCATCCGCGATGCGGAGTTCACACAGCCAGTGCCTGTGTTTTGCGGATCGCTATTTGGGTATGGCGACCATATGGTAGTGTGAATGGCCCCTTAATGATATTTCACAGTAGTAACATAATCATCAGAATCGGCGTCCAAATCAGATCTCAGTCTCTCATATAAATTACAGTGTGTGGAGACGGGCACATACGTAGGTGCTCATCAACTGGCTACCAAGTGTCTAAGCTTTTTAATACCATTTTGAAAATATGGGTAAAATTCTAACAATAAGTAAGGTCATTGATACAGCGCCACTTAGAACACATGAATGCCAGAACAGTACAGATACAAATGTACCTACCAGAGAAGTTTACACTATGCCCAGTGCACTTGGAACCAAGCAGTTGCCTATATGGTTTAGCAATGCTCTCTACTCGGCTAAAGGTGCCCATACATATTAGACAGGCGAGTGGTGGGGGAATAGGTTGGGAGTCAGACCACAGGAGTTGTCAGCTCCAAGGCCAGACAACCCCATTATCTCCACTGAATGACAATGGGGCTAATCCACTTGTAGATCTGCTGGTTCATGCAGAAATTCAGGTTTCAGCCATAAACTCCTAAACATGAGCATAGTGTTAGGCTACATGCACACGACCGTATGTGTTTTGCGGTCTGCAAATTGCGGATCCGCAAAAAAAACGGATGACATCAGTATGCCATCCGTTTTTATTTTTTTTGCGGATCCATTGTAACAATGCATAAAACGGACAAGAATAGGGCATGTTCTATTTTTTTTGCGGGGCTACGGAACGGACATACTGATGCGGACAGCACGCGGTGTGCTATCCGCATTTTTTGCTGACCCATTGAAATGAATAGGTCCAGCATTCTATCTGCAAAAAAAACTAAACAGACACGGAAACAAAATACGTTTGTGTGCATGTAGCCTTAAACGAAATGTGTCACCAAGCATTTTATCTGCCAGTTAAAATCAGATAATGATACATCTCCCTTTTTTCTTTTTTCTGTAGATTTTTTTTATTTCCTGAACATGATTATGGGGGTGGCCATCTTTAGAAATCATTAAGAAAATTGCTTTATGGCAACCCCATGGTTCATAGACACAATGGTCAGGAGGGGACCTCATTGACTTCTATGGGAAAGTTTGGCTACTTTCACACTCGCGTTTGGTGCGGATCCGTCTTGTATCTGCACAGACGGATCCGCACCTATATAATGCAAATGCTTGTATCCGTTCAGAACGGATCCGTTTGCATTATTCCTAAAAAAAAAAAGTCTAAGTCAAAAAGGATCCGTCTTGACTTACATTGAAAGTCAATGGGGGACGGATCCGTTTTCAATTGCACCATATTGTATCAGTGAAAAACTGATCTGTCCCCATTGACTTATATTGTAAGTCAGGACGGATCCGTTTGACTCCGCATCGTCAGACGGTCACCAGAACGCTGCAAGCTACGTTTTAGTGACCGTCTAAAAATCGCAACGGAGACCAAACGCTGCCAAATTGATGCATTCTGAACGGATCCTTATCCATTCAGAATGCATTGGGGCTGAACTGATCCGTTTTGGTCCACTTCTGAGAGCCCTGAAACGGATCTCACAAGCGGACCCAGAAACGCCAGTGTGAAAGTAGCCTTTTCTAGGCATGCCCTGTGCAGAGGTCAGATCAGAGCTGATAACCTTTGAAAATCATCTCCTGTGAATGGTGGATCCTGTCTTATCTATACACAGAGCTGGTATCATCACAGGCAAAATTAGAATGACAGATATGCGGGTAACTGCAGTAAAGTGATCTGTACAGACCAAGAAGTGGTGCCTATTAGTCTTAGGGCTGTATTACACCAACAGATTATATCTGTCCAATCAGACAGATAGTTGGTGTGCATAACAAGAGATCTGTGTGTGTAATAGGCCATCTGACCAATGATTGGTCAGAAATCTGTCAGATAATCTGTTGGTGTAATACAGGCCTCACTTTAGGCTTTTTGTTTAAATAAATATATGGAAAATTAAAAATAACATCATCGAAAATTCTTAAAAAATATGTTAAACCTAAAAAGGTGATTTAAACAATAGGCCATTTTCTGATGACACATTTCATTTAAGGTTGGTTTACACAGATGTAGCTCTTGCCTCAACACATGAAGGGTACGGCCACACAATCAACTTTCCTGATGCAGTTTCAAAGCCAAAATCGGAGTGGGTCATAAAAGGAGAGAAAGTATAAAGGACAGATATGACCCCTCTTTTTTGGATGCACTCCTTGTTTTGGTTGTGTGGCTGTACCCTACAGGTGCCTCCATTCCACATCTCTTTATTGGAGTTTTTAAAAAAAAAAAAAAATAGTTTTAAACAACTTCATCAAATTCATGTGTTTTTACAAGCAATTTTGTGGATTATGTTTTTTAGTCAGACAATTTATTTTCCTAAAGTCAAGTCTATAGAAAAAAAGATGAAAAAACACCACATACAGATCATGCTCCAATAAAATAAATAAAAACACCAAGGGAGCAACAAGCACACGGAAACTGTCTTTGAGTTTGTGGGGTGTTTTATCATTTCCTTTTCACCTGCATGTAACATCTGGCCGCTGCGTATTTTACTACAGGAAATACACTGACATCAATGCGCAGAGTACTGTGAGACCACCCTAACTCACTTCGGTCGCCCTTACACAAGTGAAGGCACATAACATCAGCATGAATTTCAGTGCAGATATGTGTGTTTCTGCACCATATCTGCACCCAATTCAGCATTTTTTATGAGAATTTGATGCAGTTTTGCCACTGAAAGTATGAAATCTGCAGCTAAAACCGCAAACATAACTGACATGCTGCAGATTTGGAAATCCTAATGGCAGGTCAATTTCCGCACAGAATAAAAATCCAAAGTGTAGATAAGATTTGTATAATCCCATACAGTTTTCGGGTACTGTACGACGCTGTGGTTTTTCCGTAAGGAAATCCGAGAGGAACCACTGCACATATTCTGCAATGTGTACAGGTGACCTTAAGACTGAAGCAGCCATGCAAACAGCCATGCAAGTAGAAGCAGCCATGCAAGCAGCAGCCATGCTATAAGACAGCACCACAGTCTTATAGCAGAAAGCTGATTAGCAAGTAGAAGCAGCCATGAACATGAGGGGAGTGGTGGTAGCAGAACTGGGAGGAGTAATGTTCCTAATACAAGAAACAGAGCAGTGGCGGGCCCAGGCTGCCGATGGAACAACTACAATTTTAGCCTAACTCTATACCATACAAACTATTGGTTGGCTTACTTTGAGAATTTTCACACAAAACATGGCGTTTTATGCCCTACCCTCTTCCCATTAAGCCCTACCCTTTTTCAAGCAAGTCAGAAACAACTGTAGAAACAATAGATACACCAACCTGTGTCAATATGCGCTACTTTTTAGGCTAGGTCTACACGGCGACATGTGTTGCACGATTTCTTGTCGAAGAAAAAAATTGCGTGACATTTCGTATAATGATAGTCAATGGTGTTGCACCGCGGCATACTGCTACTGCGACACAACAGTCACAGCATGTCGCGGTGCGACACCATTGACAAAACATGGCACGTGACAACTGTTGCAGTGTAGTTGCACCCTTTTTGTTGTGAGACAACACATGTCGCTGTGTAGCCCTAGTGAATCTGACCCTATGGTCTGTAAAGAATACTACTGAGGTTTTTACCTGCTTCTACATCCTTGAAGGAGAGTCTACACAAGACCTAATAACATACACAGGACACGGGGATGCAGGGAGGAGCAGTCAGCACTAGCCTTTACCCGACCTTGCAGGGTGCAGGCGCCAATCTAAAGGATCCGAGATAATGGCAGGTAATAAAAGAGAATAATAAAGCGCAGTTCACATTACAGTCATGTGAGGTAGTGTCAATATAACACTGGTAAACATGTAAACCACACTCTCAGGTTCATAGTGGTTGACAAGTTCACTACATAAGCAGAACAACGTCACTTTTCATGTATTCCGCATCACATCTCCGGCTGGACTACAGCACAGGAATCTGATGGCAAACTTTCCTAGCAGATGATTCTGGTCAACAGAGCCAATTGTGAATAAAGGGAACCCAGTTTTATCTCCAGGCAGATTGCAAGCTCTCATGGGCAGGGTCCTCCACCTCTGTACCAGTCTGTTACTAAGTTCATACACAATGTACTTGTGTTGTTTTAGGCTAGATTCACACTAGCGGCAGCCTTCTCTGGCAGGTGATCAGCCTGCCGTCCCCGTGCTGCCGCTAGTGCACGCGTGCCGCCGGAGGTCCGCTCCAGCCCCATTGGCTATAATGGGGCCGGAGCGGACCTCCGGTGGCATACGTGCACTAGCGGCAGCACGGATCTGGCAGGCTAGTCAGCGGCCGGAACAGCCTGCCGGAGAAGGTTGCCGCTAGTGTGAAACGTATCTTATACTATGTATGTATACCCTCTCTTAAATGGAATGAATCTACGTAGTAATAATAATAGGAGCTGAGCAGACTGATATATAGTGATTCAGTAGCTCTTATAATTTATCCATTTACATCTCTGCTCATTCTGGGGTTTGGAGTGGTTTAATCAGTCTTGACATCTATATCTGCATACACAGTCATAGAAGGAAGGCTGTCAATCACCGTGCTGGACCGCCCACTTGACTCCTAATCACAGAAAAAGCAAAGGTTTAAATGGATAAAGTTATACTGAAACTATTTCCAATAAAGCTATATATCAATCTGCTCAGCTCCTCCTGGTCTATGACCTCCTGTCTGCAGACTGCACTGCATTTTCAAGTGGGTGAAGCAAATTTTAGAAACATCTCACAGAGGTCACTGATCGGACATTATAAGTATTCATATTGAAGTCACATTAAGCCAGAATTATTCTCAGTAAGCCTATCATGATGTCACAAAAAATACAGCCTCCAGCATTTCAGATTATGTACCTACAAGGCTACTTTCATCCGTCATAGAGCAGCAAAAACGCTTCCGTTCTGATAATACAACCGTCTGCATCCGTTATGAACGGATCCGGTTGTATTATCTATAAAATAGCGAAGACGGATCCGTCATGAACACCATTGTAAGGGCCCATTCAGACGTCCGTAGTGTATTGCGGATCCGCAATACACCCGGCCGGCACCCCCATAGAACTGACTATTCTTGTCCGCAACTGCGGACAAGAATAGGACATGTTCTATTTTTTTCGGGAGCTGCGGACTGGAAGTACGGAGCCGCGGACTGGAAATGCAGATGTGGACAGCACAATGTGTGCTGTCCACATCCTTTCCGTCCCCATTGAGAATGAATGGGTCCGCACCCGTTCCGCAGAATTGCGGAACGGATGCAGACCCATTCTACGGACGTGTGAATGGACCCTAAGTCAATGGGGATGGATTTGTTTTCTATTGTGTCAGAGAAAACGGATCCGTCCCCATTGACTTACATTGTGAGTCATGACGGATCCGTCTTGCTCAGCACATCACGGATAGAAAACCGCTGCTTGCAGTGTTAGGCCTCATGCACACGACAGTATTTTTTTGCGGTCCGCAAAAAGCTGTTCCGTTGTTCCGTTTTTGTTTCCGTGTGTCTTCCTTGATTTTTGGAGGATCACCAGACATGAAAAGTGAAAAAAAATTGCAAATGATAGGGGGAAAAAACGGAAGCGGACGCGCGGACGCGGATGACAATCTTGTGTGCCTCCGTGTTTTTCACTGACCCATTGACTTGAATGGGTCCGCGAACCGTTGTCCGTGAAAAAAATAAAACAAGTCATATTTTTTTGACGGACTGGAAACACGGATCACGGACGCGGAAGTCAATGGGTCCGCAGAAAATCACGGAAAACGGAACAACGGACACGGAACACAACAACGGTCGTGTGCATGAGGCCTTATTCTGGAGGAAAGGGAAGGCGCAAGTGTGAAAGTAGCCTAAGGTGTTACTGAATAAAATATGCTCCAAGTAATAACAAAGGTCACAAGAATTATTTGACTTAATAAACATGTCACCACAGAGAGGTTAAAGGGAATGTGTCATCAGAAAATGACCTATTGTTTAAATAACAATTTTATGTTAAACGTTTTTTGTTTTGTTTTTTTTTAGAATTTTTGGTGTTTTGTTTTTTTAAATTCAACACTAAAAAATTGTATATAATCCTGCCTTTTTTACACTAGCCTTGAGGCCTAAAATATGTTAAGACTTCTTAGGGTCATTTATCAAACTGGTGTAAAGTAGAACTGGCTTAGTTGCCCATAGCAACCATTCAGATTCCACCTTTTATTTTCCAGAGAAGCTCTGACAAATAAACGGTGGAATCTGATTGGCTGCTATGGGCAACTAAGCCAGTTCTACTTTACATCATTTTTGATCAATCTACCCCCTTGTCTTTTGAGAGCAGCTACATGGGCAGGAGGAGACCCCACTGACTTCTATGGGAGAGTTTACTTGACATGCTCTGTGACCTGTGCAGAGGTGAGGAAGGAGCAGATAAGCTGTGATATCACCTATTATGAATGATGGATAATGTGCTATTTATATAGAGGTGTTACTTGTCATTGTAATTCGGCCTGTGATGATAACAAGATAGCTAATGAAAAGTTACCTGTACAGAACAGGAAATCGTGACCTATTATTAGACCTAGTGGCCAGTGTGAAAAATGCAGGATTATACACATATTTTTTCAAATATAGATACTGGGGGAAAAAATCACCAAACATTCTAAAAACAAAATACATTTTACATAAAAACTTGATTTAAACAAAAGTTGTCCCAAAAGTTGTTCCTAGTGGGCTTATGCCCAGGGGGCTGTCTGAGCCATCCTCACAGCCGCCAGCCTTGGTAAGTAATGATCTGATGCTCCCTTCCTGACTCCTGAATTCAGCTGTATTGCCATCCTAAGGCAACTGAAATATGAGGACAGAATGTGGCAGCTGGTGCTGAGGGGAAGTTTTTGGGGACATATCTCGTGCTGCTTGGGCAGTATTTTGTGATGCACTGGGGTATTTGGCTCTGCTGGGGTGGTATGAAGTGCAGCAATATGGTATTGCTGGCCCTGCCTACTTGTGTTGACAATGCCTTCTGTCAGTTTGAGCCCCACTACAAAATAGAGCCACTTTGTTTTTTTCCAGAGACACTTAAGTTCCCAGTCCGTCCCTGCAGATGAGACGTATACAGGTCCTTCTCAAAAAATTAGCATATTGTGATAAAGTTCATTTTTTTCTGTAATGTACTGATAAACATTAGACTTTCATATATTTTAGATTCATTACACACAACTGAAGTAGTTCAAGCCTTTTCTTGTTTTAATATTGATGATTTTGGCATACAGCTCATGAAAACCCAAAATTCCTATCTCAAAAAATTAGCATATCATGAAAAGGTCCTCTAAACGAGCTATTAACCTAATCATCTGAATCAGCTAATTAACTCTAAACACCTGCAAAAGATTCCTGAGGCTTTTAAAAACTCCCAGCCTGGTTCATTACTCAAAACCGCAATCATGGGTAAGACTGCCGACCTGACTGCTGTCCAGAAGGCCATCATTGACACCCTCAAGCAAGAGGGTAAGACACAGAAAGAAATTTCTGAACGAATAGGCTGTTCCCAGAGTGCTGTATCAAGGCACCTCAATGGGAAGTCTGTGGGAAGGAAAAAGTGTGGCAGAAAACGCTGCACAACGAGAAGAGGTGACCGGACCCTGAGGAAGATTGTGGAGAAGGACCGATTCCAGACCTTGGGGGACCTGCGGAAGCAGTGGACTGAGTCTGGAGTAGAAACATCCAGAGCCACCGTGTACAGGAAATGGGCTACAGGTGCCGCATTCCCCAGGTCAAGCCACTTTTGAACCAGAAACAGCGGCAGAAGCGCCTGACCTGGGCTACAGAGAAGCAGCACTGGACTGTTGCTCAGTGGTCCAAAGTACTTTTTTCGGATGAAAGCAAATTTTGCATGTCATTCGGAAATCAAGGTGCCAGAGTCTGGAGGAAGACTGGGGAGAGGGAAATGCCAAAATGCCTGAAGTCCAGTGTCAAGTACCCACAGTCAGTGATGGTCTGGGGTGCCATGTCAGCTGCTGGTGTTGGTCCACTGTGTTTTATCAAGGGCAGGGACAATGCAGCTAGCTATCAGGAGATTTTGGAGCACTTCATGCTTCCATCTGCTGAAAAGCTTTATGGAGATGAAGATTTCATTTTTCAGCACGACCTTGTACCTGCTCACAGTGCCAAAACCACTGGTAAATGGTTTACTGACCATGGTATTACTGTGCTCAATTGGCCTGCCAACTCTCCTGACCTGAACCCCATAGAGAATCTGTGGGATATTGGGAAGAGAAAGTTGAGAGACGCAAGACCCAACACTCTGGATGAGCTTAAGGCCGCTATCGAAGCATCCTGGGCCTCCATAACACCTCAGCAGTGCCACAGGCTGATTGCCTCCATGCCACGCCGCATTGAAGCAGTCATTTCTGCAAAAGGATTCCCAACCAAGTATTGAGTGCATAACGGAACTTAATTATTTGAAGGTTGACTTTTTTTGTATTAAAAACACTTTTCTTTTATTGGTCGGATGAAATATGCAAATTTTTTGAGATAGGAATTTTGGGTTTTCATGAGCTGTATGCCAAAATCATCAATATTAAAACAAGAAAAGGCTTGAACTACTTCAGTTGTGTGTAATGAATCTAAAATATATGAAAGTCTAATGTTTATCAGTACATTACAGAAAATAATGAACTTTATCACAATATGCTAATTTTTTGAGAAGGACCTGTATTTGTTGCTGTAATGGGTCAACCCCTTAAAATCAATTGGTACATTGGTACACAAATGATTTTCCCTTTTTATGTTTTCAATTGAATTTAAAGGGGTTGTCCGGGTTCAGAGCTGAACCCGGACATACCCTTATCTTCACCCAGGCAGCCCCCCTAATGTTAGCATCGGAGCATATCATGCTCCAATGCGCTCCCTTGCTCTGCGCTAGATCGCGCAGGGTACGGGCTCTTTTGTTTACAATCACACACTGCCGGGCGGAAGCTTCAGTCCGGCAGTCTGTTCGGTGACGTCACCGGCTCTGATGGGCGGGCTTTAGCGCTGCCCTAGCCGTTTTACTGGCTAGGGCAGCGCTAAATCCCACCCGTCAGCCCCATTGAGAGCCCGGTACATCACCGGATCTCCAAAAAATGCCTTTGCCCTGCACGATTTAGCGCAGGGCAAAGGAGAGCATCGGAGCACTGGGTGAAAATGGAGGTATATCCGGGTTCAGCTCTGAACCCGGACAACCCCTTTAAGCAGCTAAGCAGTCTAAGCACTCGACTGAACCAAAGAACATCTAAGTTCATAAAGCAACATGGTGATAATTACAAACAAGAACAATTGGGTGTTACATATCAGGTCCACCCCCAAGAGGATTTATGCAAATATTAACTTTCTATTTTGATGTATGGATAGTTCTATCGTTCATAGGGCACAAATACACGCCCTTTTTCTTAGAAAGAGTAAGCTGACAACTGTGACCATACAGCTAGAAGAAATGTGAAATTACATTGGGGCAGATTTACTAAGCCTGTAGATGCTGTAAACTTAGACAGGCTGTCTAGATCTGCACCAGATTTATCACAGGGGATCAAGCTGGATGCTAAATGTGGTTGGCTTACTTCGAGACGCCAGAATTATAGCACAGTTTTGGGGCAAAATGTTGCCTCGTACCCTTGATGTCCCACCTCTTCCCAATAAGTCCCACCCCTTTTTCGAGCAAGTGGTAAAAAGTTGTAGGAACCCTAGTTGCACAAAATTGCCCCACTTTTACCCTAAATTCTAAGCGCATTACATTAGTAAACCTGGTCCATTGTATCATGTGCAGGCCATCACAAAGTCTATGGGAGGAATTTATCGAGAGTGGGTTTCTTACGCCTGGATCCTCATCAATGTAAACAGACACAACTTTAGGATAATTTTCAGTGACCCTGTATTGAAGTTGTGACAAAAGCCCATTTTTTAGACACAATAGTTGGTACTATAGAATGCTTAGATTGTGAGCATGGTGAATGTCATGAATGACAAATGTTCATGGAAATCAAGGGTAGAAAGAAGAACTGTGTATTTTATAAGTAACCTTCCAAGTATAACCTTCCTAAACAGAGCAGGTATTGTTCTGTCTGGAGATGTTCCAGTTTTGAAGGCACTTTTTTACCTAAATGTACGGCCACACGGTCATATTACCAGATGCTATTTCGGAAGCCAAAACCAGGAGTGAATTGAAAAATGAGAACTGGTATCTTTCCTTTATACTTATACTTTATTCTATTTTTAGGATCTATTCCTGATTTTAGTTTCCAAAACTGCATCTTGAAACCTGAGCGTGACCGTACCCTCAGCCTGTGGTGCAGTCACCTGTAAACTTCACATGTTATAAAAACGATAAAACCGCAATACATAAAGCTCCATGATTACTTCATTCAGTTCTCCAGGATAAAGGTCAAGAAAAGTGCTATGACGTGTAGTCACCACCTGCTGTTCGGTGATGCCACACCTGCATAGAAATGTCAGGGTGTGGACAGTTCTGGGTGCTTTTGTAGTCTCGCAAGTGTAGCAGTTCAGGTTTTCTGATCTCTTGTATGCTCTAGGTGAACAATCTGGTCCGGCAGCAGGATCTGCATGTGGATCACTGGTAATTGCTGGGCCATACATGTACTTGCTGGGCTGTGCCTGTACATGCTTTCAAAGGAGAGTTTTTTAATTGGTGATCAGTTACGTGTATTTTCAGTTCAAGGCAGCCGATACTTACTGGTAATAATTAAATTGAGTTCTGAAAACAGTACTTCTTTGTTCTTCTATTCTAAATAATCTTGCACTGTACCAAAAATGCCAAAGACCATTATCTTCAGAAAATTAATTAGTGAGTTTGTATTTTATTTGCTGAATCCTTTAGAATAATGATCATGTCCTAGTCAATAATTTTAATGGCTTACAAAACATGCAGAAATATTGACTTCAGGAATATTCACAGAAACACTCCACAGGTCATCGGCAGCCTTTAGGCTCTCTAATGGACAGCCTTTGTCAAAGGCAAGCCACTCTGGCAATCAGATATGATCAGATATGGCTGCAGGATCCTACATCAATCAGCCGTTAAAGGGAACCTGTCATCAACTTTATGCTGAGCTCACTGAGCATAAAATGGTGACAGTAATGCTGATTTCAGAGGTGTGTCAGAGTCAGATCTACCTGAGAAGAGTCCTGGTTATTCATAATCTCCTGCTCTCCTCGCCCACCTGCTGATGATTGGCAGTTCTCTCCTAGAGAGAAAGAGAGAAAACTAGGTAGAAGACTGTCAGTCATCAGCAGGAGAGCAGGAATTCATGAATAACCAGGACTCTTCTCAGGAGGCTGTGACTCTTTTCCAGGCCCAGTCTGCAAGGATTGTGATATTGGTTCTCGCCAAACACTTACTTTTAACTTTTAAATGACAGACCGCTGAAATCAACTCACCTGTCTCCACTTTAGGCTACATGCACACCACGTACAAATTGCCGATCCGCAAAAAAAAATGGATGACGTCCGTATGGCATCCATTTTTTGGTGGGGATTCATTGTATATGCCTATCCTTGTCTGCAAAATGGATAAGAATAGGACATTCTCTATTTTTTTGCGGAATGGAACCACGAACAACGGACGCAGAAAACAAATGGTTGACTATCCGCATTTTTTAACAGCAGCTCCATAGAAATGAATGGGTCTGCATCCTATCCGCAAAACGGAACGGACACGGAAACAAACAACGTTTGTTTGTGATTATAGAAGCCTTATGCACATTAAGGCCTCTTGCACACGAACGTGCCGTGTTTTGCGGTCCGCAAATTGCGGATCCGCAAAACACGGATTCCGCCCGTGTGCCTTCCGCAATTTGTGGAACGGAACAGATGGCCCATTATAAAAATGCCTATTCTAGTCCGCAAAACGGACAAGAATAGGACATGATCTATCATTTTTGCGGGGCCACGGAACGGAGCAACTCCGCGTGCTGTCCGCATCGTTTGATTTCCATTGAAGTGAATGGGTCCACACCCAAGCTGCAAAAAATGAAGCTCGGATGTGGAACCAAACCACGGTCAGGTGCAAGAGGCCTAAAGTCTACAGGTCTGTGGAAACCACAGAGACAACAACCTAAATGGCGCACAATGCACCAGAAATCTGTCACATCCTCTGGAGCCCTTGGCAACAGAAAATGAAATGTACACTAGTAAGGGAGCTGTGGAGCTTTCAGGTGTAATGTACACCAGTTTTCTGGCACAAATACGCCTGAGTTCCGCTTCCTCCCAGCCATGCCCAGTTGTAAAAGTGGTGAGGTTGGCGGAGAAGGAGAAAGAGTTTGGCCCAAAACTGGCATACAAACTTGATACAAATTCTGCAAAACCTAAATCATTAAATATCATCTGACATATCCCAAATATTTCAAGGGTTTAAGGGTACTTTCACACTAGCATTATTCTTTTCCGGTATTGAAATCCGGTAAAGGGTCTCAATACCGGAAAAAAAACGCATTCGTTTTGTCCTAATGCATTCTGAATGGAAAGCAATCCGTACAGTATGCATTAGGATGTCTTCCGTTCCGTCCCTTGTACGGTATTTGACCGGACAAAATACCGCTATTTTTTCCGGACAAAATCCCGGAAAAATACTGCACTTGGCGGATCCGTCATTAATTTCCATAGGGATGTATTAATGCTGGATCCGGTACCAAGTGTACCGCAAATTGCCGCATTGCCGGATCCGGTTTTCCGGTCTGCAAATGCGCCGGGATATAGGAGGAGCGGGTTTCTCTTTTGATCTTTGAAAAAAAATTTAATACCGGATCCGTTAATCCAGACGATACGGATCCGGTATTTCACTGTATCCGTCTAACGGATCCGGAAAAAAAAGCTTTCCGTTTGTATCCATTGCCGGAACTGCCTGCCGGATTCTAACAACGCTAGTGTGAAAGTAGCCTAAAATACATAAGTCAATACATCAGAAACGCACTTATTGGACACAGCCCAAAAAAGCAATTTTTTTTGCATTAGTCACTTTAAGGCTCCATTCACACGTCCGCAAATGGGTCCGCATCCGTTCCGCAATTTTGCGGAACGGGTCCGGACCCATCAATTTTCTATGGGGACGGAATGGATGCGGACAGATCACAGTGTGCGGTCAGCATCCGCATTTGCGGAGCGCGGCCCCGATCTTTGGGTCCGCAGCTCCGCAAAATATAGAACATGTCCTATTCTTGTCTGCAGCTTGCAGACAAGAATAGGCATTTCTATAGGGGTGCCAGGCGGGTGTGTTGCGAATCCACAAATTCCGGGTCCGCAACACACCACGGACGTGTGAATGGAGCCTAAATCAGTCTTGCACAAACTTTACCATGAGAAATAAATGGCAAATTGCTCGAAAAGTGAAGTTCAACAACTGTCAAAAGTTCAGGCAAGCTTCCTCTGTAAGCCACATATATCTGCACTTTTATCTACATTGTATAGAAGAATGATGTGACTCCCAGCATGTCCTCAGACCTCCGCTGCTGTCTTCTGAGCAATGAAAGTTTATTTGTATATAAAGAATATAAGACTCTCCTACAGTATACCATCACATACCTTTGCAATAAATATTAGATTTACAATGTAGTCTAAAAACTATATTAATAATGTTCAAAAATTCAATGCTGCAGCCATGTCGAATTAGAAATAACTGGGAAGAACATAAAACTACCAGTTGCAGTCAACCATGTCACTGGAAGCTTTAATAAGACACCGATTAAGAACAAAGTTCAAAAAACTTGAATATAGTAGATCTCCAAACTATGCGCATAGAGTAACCTTCACTACAGAACCCTACAACATGCTACTGATGCAGCCCTATAGGCACTATGAAAATGGACGCCAAGGTTCCCTTGGCTCAAACTATTGTTAGATTCTGATGCCTAGAGAGTCATAGTAAGGGACGGAGAGGACTCCATAGAAATGAATGAAGAGCACACAGTCCATGTGCTCTCCTTCACTTTTGGGGGCCTGTTTCGGAGATAGGTGCGTGTTTCAGAGGTGGTACCCGCACCCGTATCTGACTTTGATGGCATATTCTACCGATATGCGATCAAAGTCCCAGATGACACAACCACTTTAATTTTACACAGAGTAGTAAATGTGCTGCTCAGGGGGACGTCTCAAAGGGGGGTTATCTGGATGTCAGTCTGCATTCCTCATAGACATACAGCAATATTTTCTGGGATGGAAACAGGAAAGAACAAAAATGTATTCCAGTTGTAGAAAGCAAAACTTGTTATTCCCCATGATCGGGAACTCCCTGTAATCTCTGTTTATACAATGCGGTCAAGTGGAGATGGTGCAGGGGACATTTGTAGTCATTTAGATAATAATTGTCTCCAACCATAATAACCATAGAAACACATAAAATATTGATATGTCAAATGTAAGTGTTTGCACCTATGATATATGTAATTAAAGAAATCCCAGCGATTCGGTCTGCAGAATAATTTACATTTACGATCGATAGTACTTGTCGAATACATTTTAAGAAATATAATCATACTGTTTATTTTTATGATATTTCCATTATTCCGACTTTAAAGCAGGTCTCTGGTTCAAAGAAAATTCACATTAACTGTGGAACAAACAGAAAATTTACCTCATGCCCTCCTTTTCGTCTTTTTTCCTTGCAGATCCATCAATTCCCAGGCTCCTCTTCCGCTATTCAAGATGGCCGCACGTCTTCTCAGATTACCTAAAGCACACTGTGTATTTGGTAGCCCAAGAAATTCCTGCTGCCCTCAGATTGCTCATGTGAACAGTGCTGTCTAATCTAAGATCAGGCCTGAACAAGCAGGAAGTGTCTTGGGCTTCCAATGTACAGTATGTATCAGGTATTCCGAGAAGCATTGTGGCCATCTTGGATAGCAGAAGATGAGCCTGGGAATTAGTGGCTCTGCAGCTAAATAAATGACATGGAGGACACCAGGTAAGGGTTCTGTTCATTCTTCAGTTAAGGCTACTTTCACACTGGCATTTTGGCTTTCCGTTTGTGAGATCCGTTCAGGGCTCTCACAAGTGGTCCAAAACAGATCAGTTTTGCCCTAATGCATTCTGAATGGAAAAGGATCCGCTCAGAATGCATCAGTTTGCCTCCGTTCAGTCACCATTCCGCTCTGGAGGCGGACACCAAAACGCTGCCTGTAGCATGTGGTGCGGAGCAAGACGGATCCTTCCTCGCACACAATGTAAGTCAATGGGGACGGAACCGTTTTCTCTGACACAATAGAAAACGGATCCGTCCCCCATTGACTTTCAATGGTGTTCAAGACGGATCCGTCATGGCTATAGAAGACATAATACAACCGGATCCGTTCATGACGGATGCATGCGGTTGTATTATTGTAACGGAAGCGTTTTTGTAGATCCATGACAGATCCGCAAAAACGCTAATGTGAAAGCAGCCTTATGTGAATTTTTTTTCTTGAATCTGAGTGTCACTTTAAAGGGGTAATACTATAATTGATGTAAAAAGTGAAAATCAGCCACCCCACAGTACATGACAAGCTCTTTCTAACAAAGCTAGAACCTGCCCTGTACCTCACACGGAAGCAGAGACCTCCCCTTTATTGCTCCAATTGATCTGCTGAATTCTTTTCAGGATGGCAGCTCAGGGAGTGTGTCCTTTCTCAGGAGCATGTCCTTTCTGCTGCAGCTCTTTTCCTGTAACTGTCACAGCTTCTAACAAAAGATACAGCTGTTGACAGTTGAAGATCTAAACTGAGCTTGTGCGACCACCACAGTGAGGTGGACAAGATCCCCCTCCACATTAGACCTCAGATCAGACCCCCATTAGACCTCCATGTCAGACCCCCTCATATTAGACCTTTAGATCAGACCCCCTTTAGACCTCCATATCAGACCTTAAATAAATAAATGAGCTTACCTCTCCTGCTGAGTCACTACTCTCCAAATCCAGCTTCCTCTCCTGCAGTCGAGCTCTCTTGTCTCTTATGGCCCGTGCTGCTCAGTCACCTGACTGCGTGCAACTCCAGGGAGGAGGGGTGAGTACAGCTCTTCACTCACCGCTCCCCCCGCCTCCTGCATACTAGTGAGCGCTTCCCTAATGCATCTTATAAAGTGAAAGATGTGGTAATTGGCGTTGAGCCACTGGCAAGGGGGCACTGTGGGTCCCTCAGATTTTGGGGCCCAGTCACAAGTGCGCCATATAACTACGCCATAGTACAAAAATATTCAGATCCAGGTGCTGGTTTAAAAAATGTAGAATACGTTTTGTGGCACAACCCCTTTAAGTCACTTATGTAGCCTGAAGCTTGAATTACAGGTGTGTATTAATATCACTATTTTAATGAACTCAACTTAAAGGGTCACAGAGTTTTCAGAAAACTTTTGATAAGTCATAGAAACATATCAAAGGTTTTCATTGGTTGGCTGAGACCCCCACTGACTGCTAGAGAAGCGCTCGCACCACGCACTCTTCTCTATGCAGGAGACGGACGTGAGATGGTCCCATATACTGTCTAATGAGCAGGTCTTCTGCAGTGAAGAGACGCAGTGTGATATGCGTTTCTCCCTCTTCATTATAGCGATTGATGGGGGTATCGGCACTCACACCCCCGTGGGTGAAAACTTTTTACAAATCGAAATGTTCCTGAAAACATAAATAAATCATTCCCCCAATGATCCACAGTCAGTTCTGGGCAATCTGTATCGTAAAAGAGCTGTTACCATTTCTGATAGAATGTATCCAGATGTCACTGTATAAGTCAGATCTAGCATATCTGTCATATCCCACCATGGACAAGAACTTTCCAGTGAATAACATGAAGTCAGCAATCTGGTAAATAGGAACAACATGTAAGAGGCCACAAACACAATTTTTGATGATGAAATCAGAAATGAGCTGACAATGGTAACCTGTTATTACAAGGTCATTTCTGGGAAAACTGCACATTGTATGATTTCATAATAATATTCAGAATCGTTTATTAAAGTTACATTCTGAAAAAGATCTCTTCATAGACAACCCTTTTAATATGAGAGCCATGGAGGCAACTAGTTGATTGCCATGAGTACAGCTCCCGAGGTCGCAGGCAAGCGGCTGCATTTGTCAGGGGGATGAGGTATTGTTTAAAGCAGTGTTCCTCAACTCCGGTCCTCAGGACCCACCTGCCGGCCATGTTTTCAGGATTTCCTTAGTATTGAGCAGGTAATTAGTGTCAATGCATCAGGACTTACCACAGGTATTTATTCTGTGGGATCTTCTCAAATCATGACTGAGAGGTGAGCCGTGAGGACTGGAATTGAGGAACACTGGCTTAAAGGGAATCTGTCAGCTACTTTGGCTCAATATAACATAGCCATGTATACCATCATTCCAACCATGCCGTTGTGCGGGTAATCCTTGTACCTAAACGCCCAAAAATGAAGTTAGTTGGTTATGCTAATGAGCCTCAAAGTGCCCACTGGGGAGTGATTAACTGTTCAAAGAGCCCAAGCCTGCCTCCTGTAAGAGCCCAAACCTACCTCTTCACTTGTGCCCAGTACCTCCCCTTGCGCCTTCCAGTCTGCCCCTATCCTCTGCACCATCTTTAATCTCCACCCACCTGGTCATCTTGTCCCTCGGTGAAATCTCACGCAAGCAAAGAACAGGCAATTTCTTGTGCTCACGCACTCCTGTGGTGGGAATCTAACTCAGTGAAGCTACAGCGCATGCGCTGAGTGCTGTGATGTTGGTAAAAGACGTGACGTTGGCAGAAGCAGGATTTTCAGAAGAGGAGCATCACGTGACCAGGTTCCCAATTACTCAATCCACACAACTTCAAGATGGTAAGTATATTAGAAACTTTCTTCCACAGGCAAGATATGAGTAATTAAAGGGGTTGTAAAAATCTCAGCAATTACGGTATACCATTAGGATATGCCACAAATGTCAGATAGGTGTGGGTCCCACCTCTCCTTCTGGGAATAGTGCTCTCGGCTAGTTTCAGAAGACCCATACAGCAGTGGATGGAGAGCAAGCTGCGCAAGCTATAAGAAAGCAGCTCAGTATAATTGCCACAAGGGTACATGCAATAGCAGAGATTTCAAGAACATTCCATAGTAAAACATGTGCATTAATGACAGGTAAACAGTCTAATAATATAGATAACAATCTAAAATTAGCAGTATCCCAAGGGAAAGAAGGCCGTAATCAGCATTTAAAAGGCGTCCAAGAAAGTCTGCAGATTTGGCATTTATCTGAAAGACAGCTTGTGAAAAACCAGTTTTGATAAAAACATCCGCCTGTATTATTTTCTCTATATTACCTCACGTGTGGTGGCATCAAAATCTTCACATTACCTCTCTGAAATTCACAGAAGGGACATACACCTGTCCGGGGGAACTATAATCAAAATAATTCTAGGGCTCACTGAAAGACCACTATTCTAAAACATAACCTTTAATTCATTAATAATAAAACCAATTCACCCATAATATACAATAAAGAAAAAATAAAGAAAAAAAATAAAGAAAAGTTCTATTCCGATCTCATATGGTTGTAGGTAGGTATAGTAGACATACCAATAGTATAGGGTGTAGGGCAGTGTCCCTATTGATGTCCCTATCTCTGCCGCCCTGCCTACAAACGGAATAGCCGCCCCGATAGGGGCGATCCCATGTCTCGTGCCTCCTAATAATCCTAGGATAGCCCTGACACGGGAATATATTCCAGCAGTATGGAATATTGGCCTTAAATATAAACCTGACCGGCCGGAGGGTCACGTGATGGTCACATGACGTCAGACGAAACCCAGAAGTGAGGTATAAATAGCGGTAGCGCGGGGTGCCTCGTGCTGCTTTTCATCTGCGGACACCTCGGCCAGCCCTTCTACTCCCTGTGGGACCCATAAAGCATCTGACACGGGCCGATCCCTATTAACTAGGGGTGCACCGAAATGAAAATTCTGGTCCGAAACCGAAACCGAAAATTCAGGATGCCCTTGACCGAAAACGAAACTGCCTTTTTGCCCAAATACTTTTTTTTTAATGATTTTATTAATAATTCTTTTTCATGAATGAAATTCATCTGTGGGTGGCGCTGTTATGGAGGGGGGGATATGTGCACTGTTATGGGCATAACAGTGCACAGATCCCTTTCCCCATAACAGTGCACAGATCCCTTTCCCCATAACAGTGCACAGATCCCTTTCCCCATAACAGTGCACAGATCCCTTTCCCCATAACAGTGCACAGATCCCTTTCCCCATAACAGTGCACAGATCCCTTTCCCCATAACAGTGCACAGATCCCTTTCCCCATAACAGTGCACAGATCCCTTTCCCCATAACAGTGCACAGATCCCTTTCCCCATAACAGTGCATAGATCCCTTTCCCCATAACAGTGCACAGATCCCTTTCCCCATAACAGTGCACAGATCCCCCCTCCCCATAGCAGTGCCATAGACCGATCCCCCTACCCATAACAGCCCCGGCCCTGCTGCTCACAGCAGACTCATCACTCACTGCATCTTTATTTTACCTTACAATCGTGACGCTCCAGTAACAACTCTGCAGGCAGAGCGGAGGGCGGCGTAACGTCACTTACTCACGTGACGCACCTGCTCCGCCCACTTTATGAATGAAGGAGGCGGGGCAGGCGCATCACGTGAGTAAGTGACGTTACGCCGCCCTCCGCTCTGCCTGCACAGTTGTTACTGGAGCGTCACGATTGTAAGGTAAAATAAAGATGCAGTGACTTAAAGTAAACCGCCCGCCCGGGGCGGGTGACAAATCCCACAAATCCCAAACCCCATATTTTCTGCCGATATGTACCAATATCGGCCGAAATGGATTAGGCCCATTTTCGGCCGCCGGAATTTCGGTGCACCCCTACTATTAACGATGGGCACGCAAGTACAAAATATTTAACTAGGGTGCATTACCTCTCTGAGTAAGAAGTTATCATCATTTTGTCTCAGAAATTGCCCCTACATTCTTTTTTGAGCCATTTGTTATCTTTTGGAATATCAGGGTACATAGGACCTTATCAATTAAAAAACAAATGGGGTAATTTATCAAACTGGTGTAAAGTAGAACTGGCTTAGTTGCCAATAGCAACTGTGACACTGTGATACAGCATAAACCCTTTAATGCCTGGGTATACTGTATATTCTCATACTAGCAGGTGACGAGAATGATAATATAGGGTTTGCTAAATGCTATTTTGCTGCTGCAAGGAGGTGAATATCAATTTCTCTCTGTCACATCTATTATTATGTCATCATTGTGAATTAGGTAATTAGACCAGATTCACACAGCCCTTTTCCAGACTTATTATACATCCATATTACTCATAAGTGTTAGGCCCCCTGCAGACGAGCAATACGGAATAGGGCCAGATGCGTTCAGTTAAAAATGCGTTATTTCGCAAGCAAGTTCATTCAGTATTGCCTGCAATTGCGTTCATTTTTTATCGCGCGGGTGAAATGCGCATAGATGCGTTTTTCACGCGCGTGATAAAAAACTGAAGGTATACAAACAACATCATTTAGCAACCATGCGGATGCCTGCGGATTCACGCAGCCCCATTCACTTCTATGTGTGAAAAACGCAGAATAGAGAACATGCTGCGATTTTCACACAAGTGATCCATGAAAACCAACGCTCATGTACACAGACCCACTGAAATGGATGGGTCCGGATTCAGTGCGGGCGCAATGCATTCGCATCACGCGTTGCACCCGCGCGGAATACTCGCTCCTCTGAAAGGGGCCTCACAGCATAACCGCAGGTTCAACTCACAGCATCTTAGATCCCTAGGATGCTGTGAGCTAAGGTCAGTTATACCAGCAGTATGGCCTGAGACATATACTCTGTCCAGAACATGGATGTGTGCATCCCTTCTCAGCAGATGTAAATGTCCAATGTGAGCCACTGGTTAGGACTCCACGTGCTACCAGATGCATGTGCCCATGCGTCGTTGCTGCCTCTGATACATATTGGTTAGATCCAGGCGGCAGCAAATAATTACTCAAGTGATTGTCTCATGTCCCAGTCTTAGATAATACAGATCTATCCGGTGTTTCAGAAAGAAGTGAGGCAGCTGTTTCAGACTGTCCTTAGGAATAACTTGCGCCAGACCCTACTGTTTAATTATCCCAAGTATTAGAACGCATTAAGTTATCTCACGTTAGAATCAGGCTGAATGCTGTTTAGTCCACGATTTCCTGCTAGATGGAAAAGAGTCATCTGCTCTGTACATAGCACTCCTCCAGAATACTATCCAGTGCAACATTTACACTTAAACCTCTCCAGAAGACCACCCCCTTATCCAGACCGGATTTTCTGAGGCCGTTTTTTGAGAAGACCACCCCCTAGAAGATCACTTCAAGAGGTTCCACTGTACATTATTACATTATAGCCGAGCTAGCCTGTATGATGACTGTACTTATGACAACTGATGAAATAGAATTGCATTTGCTTTGGATCTGCCAACCATTACTGAATCATCAAAATATGGTCTAAAGGGAGTTCTCATTAAAACAATGTTTTTTAGGAGGCCACAAAAGTAAGGTATGGGAGCGTTAAAGGGGTTTTCCAAGACTTGATAACTGATGACCTATACTTCTAATAGGTCATCAGTATCTGATCAGCTGTTTGAGAAGGCACAGGCTCTCTCAGTAGGTCTGCGGGCTTCTCTAAGCTTAGCCTAGGGCGGTCACGCGGCCTAGGCGCAGCTCATCCTTATAATGATGGGGCTGAGGGCTATACCAAGCACAGCCGATGAAATATACGGCTCGGAGCTCGGTGAACATGGGGAAGGACGCGGTGCTTGCAGGATCGCTTGTGCCTTCTCAAACAGCTAATCGGCAGGGGTCCCGGGTATAGGACCTCCCCCGATCAACTTGCAGTGTAATACTGCCACTTTTACCCAATAAATGAGCAGTAATCGTCTGCTCTATCTACCCGTGTAATAGGGCCCTTAGGCTGGATACGTCCACAAGGAATGTCTACGGGGCGGATATGCTCCCGCAAGTTAGCATGTGGCAGATCTGCAGTGTTTTACAGTAGCAGCAAAGTGGATGAGATCTTAAGAAATCTCATCCACATTTGACCTTGAAATCTGCATTTCATGATAAATACATATTAAAACCCTCCCTTAGCAACACATAAGAAATAATCCCACAGTCCAAATCATTTCCTTAGTTCTATGATTGATGGGATAACATTCAGAATGACTTTCACAATCTACAAGGATTGGAAGACGTTGATAGATTGAGAATGAATCCACATAAATAGGAAATCCATATTAGAAGCACATGGACAAAGCTGAGTAAACAGAGGAAGCAAATAATGCCCGATTCCAGTTCTCTACTAAATGGAAGAGAACAGTCATCATTTTCAATGTGGCATATGTAGGAATAACACTGGGCATAAAAACAAATCATATCACTTCTTGGCAATAGAGCATGGCTGACTCCAAATGCATAAGGGCCATTGGCTTGCCTAGGGGCCGTAAGAAAAGGAATCAGAAAGGACAGGACTGAATATTTAGAAAGTCTTATGTTCCCATGATAAGGATACAAAACCTAAGAAATTAGTTTTTCCATCAGAAATGAGTATTTTTTTTTAACTCAACATCGATAAAAACCAATTGCTTGTAGAATTTGTGGCTAGTTTTCACTTTGGCAGTATGATGTCATTGAAACTGAAATACTAAATATTGTCCTTCTGTGTTATTCAGCACAGGCATATAGATAGGTAACCCATGGTCAGTTTACTGCTGCTGTAGGAGAAGATGTTACCTGAAGGGTAATCATCGTGATAGTAGTAGGTGTAGAGTTGTGATAACAGTATAACCACTCTATTGTCTTCTTAGAGAAGTCCAAAGAAGAGAGCTGCACTGATCATTGTAATGTTTGAGGCTGTAGTTGAATTATTACAGGTGGGATCTCTCTGGTGATGGTCTGACTGAAACTGTTGGCTATTTCCATTCCAAAAGTCCAAACAAAGATGTTAAAGGGGTTGCCTCACTTCAGCAAATGACATTTATCATGTACAGACATTTAATACAAGCCCCTTACTAATGTATTGCGATTGTCCATGTTGCTTCCTTTGCTGGGCGGATTAATTTTTAAAAAATCACATTATACACTGTTCATTTCCATGGTTACGAGCACCCTGCAATTCAGCTGCAGTGGCCGTGCTTGCACACAATGGAAAAAAGCTCCGGCTTACATGCACTCCCGCAGTCCTGGCCACCAGAGAAGCTGGGACTTTTCCCAACTTCTGCATTGCGGGCGGGGGGGAATTGTAACCATGGATACGAGAAGTTTATAAAAAGCCAGGAAAGGAGGCAATATGGACAATCACAATACATTAGTAAGTGCCATTAACTTTCTCTACATGATAAATGCCATTTGCTGATGTGAAACATCCCCTTAAAAAGCTAGGACAGGATGTGGAATACATGGAATGACTTAAAAAAAATTACATCCAGAAAAGCATCCACCTATATCCACCTGTTTTTATTTTAAAAAAATTATATAGAATATTCATATACATCCTGTTCATATGTGTTAAAATGATGGAAGTGTCCCTTTAAAAATTGTACTGTACAATACCAGTATATTGTTGGCCTGCCCACATGTACAGTATATCATTTGTATATAGCATTAATTAAAAAACAAAACATTATATAGAATATTCATATACATCCTGTTCATATGTGTTAGGGCTCATTCAGACGGCCGTATGCTGTCCGCAAAAATACTGAATGCTATCCGTTTTTTTGCGGATCCGCAAAAAAAATGAAACATGTCCTATACTTGTCCGTGAAAATCAGGACATGGCCCCATTGAAGTTTATGGGTCCGCAAAAATACTGAATGCTATCCGTTTTTTTGCAGATCCGTTTTTTTGCGGATCCGCAAAAAAACGGATAGCATTCAGTATTTTTGCGGACAGCATACGGCCGTCTGAATGAGCCCTTAAAATGATGGAAGTGTCCCTTTAAATTGTACTGTACAATACCAGTATATTGTTGGCCTGCCCACATGTACAGTATATCATTTGTATATAGCATTAATTTAAAAAACAAAACAAAAAAAAAAACAGAACTACTACAAGAGCTATTGATGTGGTATTGCAGTGTGTACTAGGCTGGAGATTCCTGGGGTTTTTCACCATTGCAGCTTCACTGCACATGATATATGACTGAACATTGACTTGACAGCTATAATTATTTTTCACATACAAGAAAGGTAATGCATGCTTTCAGTATACTTCCTGCCGCATCATATTCAGTCCTTTATCCATCAAAGCTGTTTGCCATCCGCAGTCAAATGTATCACCGGGCAGCTGACAAAAGCAGCAGAGTCTAAGGACTAACCAGGAGATTCTCTCCAGCCATTCATCTGCTGTAGTGTATATACAAAGGTTACTCTTCACTCTTGTATTAAACACATTACGTATATTTTTATTTTAGCTAAAAATTTAAGGAGTTTTCTAAGATTTTACTACTGATGACCTCTGGATAGGTCATCAGTAGAGGTGAGCGAATTTCATATTTTGAAATTCTTTCACGCTTCGGTTACTGGTAAAAGGTGAATTGCGTTATGGATTCCGTTACCACGGACCATAACGCAATTCTATGACGGAATGCATAACGGAATGCCTTTAGAGGCATTCCATTATGGATTCCGTCATAATGGAAGTCTGTGGCCTGCATAACGGATCTGTCCTGTTTCTGTTATGCAGGGGAGTCCTCTGCATAGTAAGGATGTGTGGTCAGAAGGAGAGGGCAGAATCCAAGGTCACTCCAAGGCAGCGGACTTGGTTGACCGGGGAGAGTGTGCATCCATTGATCGTAATAGATTGGTCTGTTGAGGGGGGTTGAGCAAGATGGGGAAAAGATGATGAATTCTGTTTTATCCATGTTAAGTTTTAGAAAGCGAGAGGAGAAGGAAGATATGGAAGATAGGCATTGTGGGATTCTGGATAGTAAGTTGTGATGTCTGGACCAGAGAGGTAGATTTGTGTGTCATCAGCATAAAAGATACTGAAAGCCATGGGACTCTATGAGTGGGTCATTGGTGACTTTGGTAAGGGCGGTTTTAGTTGAGTGCTGGGGTCGGAAGCCAGATTGTAGCCGGTCAAAGAGGGAGCAGGAGGAGAGGTGAGAGGACAGTTCAGAATGGACATGTTGCTCAAGTAGCTTTGAGACATATGGAAGAAGTGATATTGGGCGATAACTGGACAAAGAAGATGGGTCAAGTGAAGGCTTTTTGAGGATGGGTGTAATGGTAGCATGTTTAAAACACACCAAAGGTTAGTGGTAGGCAGGGCCGGTGCAAGGATTTTTGTCAACACAAGCGAATCTACATTTCTGCCCCTCATGATTCATATCCATTTCTTGCCCCCCCCCATCATTTCACATTTCTGCCCCTCATGATTCATATCCATTTCTTGCCCCCCCCATCATTTCACATTTCTGCCCCTCATGATTAATATCCATTTCTTGCCCCCCCCCATGTGCCAATATCATAGTGTCATCCTCTCCCCCGGCCCCCTAATGTGCCAGTATCAAGTGCCTCTCTCCTCCCCCCTCCATGTGCCAGTATCATGGTGCCAATAGCCCCCGTGGCAGTAAAGTGACAGTCCGGTATTTAAAAAAAAAAAAAAAAAAAGTTTTTATACTTACCTCCATGTCAGCCTCTTCCTCTTCCTGTGTTCCCACCAGCCTCTAGTGTTGAAGATTTGGTGCTCGTACCTGTCTTTCAGAAAAGTTTGTGATGGGATTCAAACCCATGACCTTCAGTATCAAAGGCAAGGCATTTACCCACACAGCTATGAAAGCTGTATTGCCAGTTAATTTAAAAAAATATATATATATACAGGGAGTGCAGAATTATTAGGCAAATGAGTATTTTGACCACATCCTCTTTATGCATGTTGTCTTACTCCAAGCTGTATAGGCTCGAAAGCCTACTACCAATTAAGCATATTAGGTGATGTGCATCTCTGTAATGAGAAGGGGTGTGGTCTAATGACATCAACACCCTATATTAGGTGTGCATAATTATTAGGCAACTTCCTTTCCTTTGGCAAAATGGGTCAAAAGAAGGACTTGACAGGCTCAGAAAAGTCAAAAATAGTGAGATATCTTGCAGAGGGATGCAGCACTCTTAAAATTGCAAAGCTTCTGAAGCGTGATCATCGAACAATCAAGCGTTTCATTCAAAATAGTCAACAGGGTCGCAAGAAGCGTGTGGAAAAACCAAGGCGCAAAATAACTGCCCATGAACTGAGAAAAGTCAAGCGTGCAGCTGCCAAGATGCCACTTGCCACCAGTTTGGCCATATTTCAGAGCTGCAACATCACTGGAGTGCCCAAAAGCACAAGGTGTGCAATACTCAGAGACATGGCCAAGGTAAGAAAGGTTGAAAGACGACCACCACTGAACAAGACACACAAGCTGAAACGTCAAGACTGGGCCAAGAAATATCTCAAGACTGATTTTTCTAAGGTTTTATGGACTGATGAAATGAGAGTGAGTCTTGATGGGCCAGATGGATGGGCCCGTGGCTGGATTGGTAAAGGGCAGAGAGCTCCAGTCCGACTCAGACGCCAGCAAGGTGGAGGTGGAGTACTGGTTTGGGCTGGTATCATCAAAGATGAGCTTGTGGGGCCTTTTCGGGTTGAGGATGGAGTCAAGCTCAACTCCCAGTCCTACTGCCAGTTTCTGGAAGACACCTTCTTCAAGCAGTGGTACAGGAAGAAGTCTGCATCCTTCAAAAAAAAACATGATTTTCATGCAGGACAATGCTCCATCACACGCGTCCAAGTACTCCACAGCGTGGCTGGCAAGAAAGGGTATAAAATAAGAAAATCTAATGACATGGCCTCCTTGTTCACCTGATCTGAACCCCATTGAGAACCTGTGGTCCATCATCAAATGTGAGATTTACAAGGAGGGAAAACAGTACACCTCTCTGAACAGTGTCTGGGAGGCTGTGGTTGCTGCTGCACGCAATGTTGATGGTGAACAGATCAAAACACTCACAGAATCCATGGATGGCAGGCTTTTGAGTGTCCTTGCAAAGAAAGGTGGCTATATTGGTCCCTGATTTGTTTTTGTTTTGTTTTTGAATGTCAGAAATATATATTTGTGAATGTTGAGATGTTATATTGGTTTCACTGGTAAAAATAAATAATTGAAATGGGTATATATTTGTTTTTTGTTAAGTTGCCTAATAATTATGCACAGTAATAGTCACCTGCACACACAGATATCCCCCTAAAATAGCTAAAACTAAAAACAAACTAAAAACTACTTCCAAAAATATTCAGCTTTGATATTAATGAGTTTTTTGGGTTCATTGAGAACATGGTTGTTGTTCAATAATAAAATTAATCCTCAAAAATACAACTTGCCTAATAATTCTGCACTCCCTGTATATATAAGATTTCTACTGTAGATAACTTTGATACCTAGGGTACAACCATACACATGACAGTTGCCCCAACACACCCAGCTCTGCTACATCCATACACAGTGTGCTGGGCAAGCTGTCATGTGTATGTATACTAGGTATCAAAGTTATCTACAGTAGAAGTCTTATGTTTTTTTTTTTTTTTTAAAGTAACTGGCAATACAGCTTTCATAGCTGTCTGGGTAAATACCTTGCCTCTGATGTGTAAGGTCGCGAGTTCGAATCCCAGGAGAAATTTTTCTGAAAGACATGCTAAATGAGATTTAAATACACTAGGGTCTCGTAGCTCAGAGTGTGTGCTTCTGCGGCTGCTGCCTCAGCCTGTCAGCTGCGTGCCGCTCTGTGAGGGGGAGGGCGGGGGGCGGCCGGGCTGCTCGGCACACAGGCTCAGCGAGGTAAATGTAAGTTAGCAAGTTAATTGTTTTCCGCCCCGGCACCGCCCCCCCCATTCTCTGCGCCCTCAAGCTGCCGCTTGGGCTGCCTTATGATAGAGCCGGCCCTGGTGGTAGGTTGATGTGTTAGGGCTGGGATAAACACTGTGGTGAGGTTAGGGATGAGGCAGGATTGGGTCAAGTGCACAGGTGGTGAGATGTGATCTGGAGAGTAGAGTGGTGAGTTTTTCTTCTGTAATGGTGGGGAAGCGGGTTTTGGGAGCAGAGGACTGATCAGTTGTGTAGAGGCTCTGTGGGGACTGTGCACTGAAGCTTTCTCTGATGTTGATGATCTTTTGTTTGAAGTATGTGGCAAAGTCCTCTGTTGAGATGAGAGGTGAGGGCGCTGGGGGAGGGAGAAGGGAGTTAAAAAGTTGTTTAGGGCTGTGGAACAGGGAAGATATGAGAGATGAGAAGTAGGCCTGTTTTGCATCAGCGAGGATTTGAAAATGAATAGGGATTTCTTGTATGTGGTGAAGTGATCCTTAGAATGGGATTTCTTCCATCACCGCTCAGCAGCCCTGGAAGCTTGTCTGAGTTTTTTGGTCAGGGTTTTGTTGTGTGTGAGGTAGGGATCGACCGATATTGATTTTTTAGGGCCGATACCGATACCGATAATTTGTCAACTTTCAGGCCGATATTCTGGGTATTTTTATTTTTGAGGAAAAAAAAAAAATTCCTACACAAATCTGCTGAAAATTAATGTTTATTGTTAACGTGTATTATTATTTTATTTTTTTTGTAAATCTTTTTCATTTATACTTAATATTTTTGTGTTTTTTTTTTGTTTTTTTACTAACTTTTAGCCCCCTTAGGGACTAGAACCCTTGTCCCATTCACCCTGATAGATCTCTATCAGGGTGAATAGGATCTCACACTGTCCCTGCTGCTCTGTGCTCTGTGCACACAGCAGCATGGAGCTGACTATGGCAGCCAGGGCTTCAATAGCGTCCTGGCTGCCATGGTAACCGATCGGAGCCCCAGGCTTACACTGCTGGCGCTCCGATCGGAGGAGCAGGGGAGAGGGGATCCTGTGGCCACTGCCACCAATGATTAGAACTGGGGGGGGGGGGCGCACTGCGCCACCAATGTTTTTACTATTGGGATGGGGGTGGGGGGCGCACTGCGCCACCAATGACTAATACTAGGGGGCTTGAGGGGGGGGCGCACTGCGCCACCAATGTTTTTACTATTGGGGTGGGGGGCGCACTGCTTGAGGGGGGGGGGGCGCACTGCGCCACCAATGAAGATACCTCTCTTTCACATACAGGAGGCGGGAGCTGGCTGCAGAATCACATAGCCGGCTCCCGACCTCTATGAGCGGTAGCTCCGATCCGCGGCACCTAAGAGGTTAACTACCGCGGACCGCAGCTGCCGTTCATAGAGGTCGGGAGCCGGCTATGTGATTCTGCAGCTCCCGCCTCCTGTATTTGAATTAATGAAAGACTCATCTTCATTGGTGGCGCAGCGGCCACAGCCCCTCCCCTTCTCTTGTCTTCCGTCCTGTCATTGGCGGCAGCAGCATCACAGGGGGAGGAGACACTGCTTCCTTCTCCCCTGTGCTGCGGAGGGAACACAGAACGCGCTGAGAGCAGCGCGTTCTGTGTTCCCATTACGTTATCGGTATATCGGCAAAATAGATGCCGATACCGATAACGTTCAAAATCCTCAATATCGGCCGATAATATCGGCCAAACCGATAATCGGTCGATCCCTAGTGTGAGGGGGGCAACAATGTCCAGAGCTGTACTTATTGTTGTGTTATACAGGGTGGTGTCAGCAGCTGGTTCTTGGAGAGAACAAATGGTAGAGAGTTGCATAAGAGAGTCAGAAAGCAAGCGAAAGTCGAGATGTTTAAAGGGAGTCTGTCAGCACATTTTCCCCTTTTTAACAGTTCCCATAGCGCTGTAGCCGCAACACAGATGATTAAAACGGTACCTTTATATGCTTTTGTGGACTTGTAAAACTACCAAAAACGAACTTTGATGCATATGTAAATGAGGGCTCGCAAGTGCCCAGGGGCGGAGTCCACCGCGTTGGTGCCCAGGCATCTCTGCCTCTTCGGCTCTTATCCCCGCCCAGCCTCTTCCTCTGCCCGCCCATCTGTTTTCTCTCTCCCTCAGCGAGATCCCGCGTCTACGCGCTGACTTCCTTGGCCGGGGCATGCGCACTGCGATGCCCATTGCTGGTACGGCATCGCAGTAGCTTATGCGCCGGCTAACGGATCATACAGATAAATTTACCTCTCTGTATGATCCGTTAGCCTGCGCATAAGCTACTGCGATGCCGTGCCAGCAATAGGCATCGCAGTGCGCATGCCCCGGCCAAGGAAGTCAGCGCACAGGCGCGGGATCTCGCTGAGTGGGAGAGAAAACAGATGGGCGGGCAGAGGAAGAGGCTGGGCAGGGATAAGAGCCGAAGAGGCAGAGATGCCTGGGCACCAACGCGGTGGACGCCGCCCCTGGGCACTTGCGAGCCCTCATTTACATATGCATCAAAGTTCGTTTTTGGCAGTTTTACAAGTCCACAAAAACATATAAAGGTACCGTTTTAATCATCTGTGTTGCGGCTACAGCGCTATGAGAACTGTTAAAAAGGGGTAAATGTGCTGACAGACTCCCTTTAAGGCTCCTGCGGGGGTTTGTTAGTGTGTGGACTGGGGGAGCAGCAGAAGAGACCAGTGAAGAGAAGGTGACTAGGCTGTGGTCGGATAGGGGAAGAGGCGAATTTGAAAGGTTAGATAGGGAGCAGAGGAGGGTAAAGATAAGATCCAGAGTGTGATTATCTCTGTGGGTGGGAGCGGAAGACCAGTGTGAGAGACCGAAGGAAGAAGAGAGTGATAGAGGCGGCTGAGTGGCAGGTGTCAATGGGAATGTTGAAGTCACCATGATGATAGTGGGGATGTCGGCAGAAAGAAAGTGTAGGAGCCAGGTGTTAAAGTGGTCAAGAAAGATGGTGGCTGGGCCTGGGGGCGGTAAATGACAGCTACTTGGAGGTTGGAGGGAGAGTATATGCGAACAGAGTGTACTTCAAATGAAGTGAGTGTAATAGAGGGTGGCAGTGGAGTTGGGCTGTAGGAGCAGGTGTCTGATAGAAGAAGACCAACTCCTCCACCATGTTTGCAGCCAGGGTGGGGGGTGTGAGTGAAATGAAATCCACTATAAGAGAGTGCAGCAGGGGAGGAGGTGTCAGAGGGTGTCAGACATGTTTCTGTGAGATCCAGAAAGGAAAGTTTTCTAGAGATGAAGAGGTCATGAATGTAGGACAGTTTGTTACAGACAGAGCGTGCGTTCCATAATGCTCCTGCAAGAGGAACCAAAGGAGCAGGGGTTAAAGGAATGGTTATTAGGTTTCAGGGGTTGCAGAAATTTGTAGAAGGAAATTTGTAGTGGGAGGTAGAGGTGACAGTGGGAATTTGCTGAGGGGGGCCTGGATTTGGAGAGATATTACCAGCAATAAGGAGAAGCAGAGAAAGTGTTAGTAGGTGAGAATAAGAGAGGGCAGGAGGTATCTGTGTGTGTTTGGGAAGGAAGTGTTTATTTTGCCAAACAGGTTTGTGCGAGTGGTCAGATGAGTAGGTGAGATGGAGGGAGAGGTGAATAGTTCCTTGTTTTTCTAAGAAATGTATTATTTTTCTACTGTTTCATGCTAAATGTTGTTGACAAGGAAATCAAGAATCTGTTTGTGAAATTATCTGGTTGGGAAGAGTTATATACCTTAGTACGTATGGTTGAAAATAGGTATGTCCATCAAGTTTAACCGAGGGGTGGGAGAGGATGTGAATGATGGGAAGGGGAGTGGTAAAATAGAATTCTAAAAATGTACCTAAGGCCACCATACTCGAACCTGACCGTCATGGAATCCTGAACCTGGATTTGTTGCTAAATACAATACAGTTCCAGTCTGTAGCCGTCCAGGCTTATTGTTTACAACAACACTGCAAATGAAGGCAGCGGTGGCTGGCGGTTAATGGCAGGAAATATAAAGTGTGCTATGACACCAGATTTCCTTCTGCCAAGTACCTGGAAATAATCTGGGCAGAAACTGGGGTGAGTAATGAAGGTGCCAACTGTGTCTGGATGGTGGACAATGAAATTGTGGGAGCTGCTCATTCATGTTGATGGATCAAATGATCTTCTGTACAGGTGGTCTGTCTGGCAAGTCTGGAGCCTGTTCGCCGTGTGTGCCTTCACGTAACTACTGCTCCCAACACCTCCAAACAGCTTGGTCAGAATGCCTAGATAGTGGGCAATTCATTGAAATGCCCATCCTTCTTCTCTCAGTCCACTGATGTGTCCCCTCCTAAAGTCTGTTATGTGAGAAAAATGTCTTTGAGTGCATCAGACCGACACATCTAGCAATCAATGATCTCTCACCAAGATGTACACTACCCAAAAGTAGCCTCTGAGAGCCTTTTTGTAGGGCAGTGGGGGAAGCACTTTTACAGCATCTTGTGGCAACACTCAGACCATACCTGTATAATAATTTACATATCTACATGCCGAGATCTGCAGCAATCCAACATTTCTATCTGGGTGCGTTTTTGTCAATGAGTGTATCTGTAAAAGGACAATATTATTTTGCTGTCCTGCAAGTCCATGCCTCTTTTAATAGATGACAGTAATCTGCTAGCCTTAGAAGCAGCTGATTGACATTGTAAGCTGTTATTTAGTCTATGATCTACAAGCACCGCCATATTACATAGTAACATAGTACATAAGGCCGAAAAAAGACATTTGTCCATCCGGTTCGGCCTGTTATCCTGCAAGTTGATCCAGAGGAAGGCAAAAAACCCTGTGAGGTAGAAGCCAATTTTCTCCACTTTAGGGGAATAAAAAATTCCTCCCCTACTCCAATCAGGCAATCGGATAACTCCCTGGATCAACGACCCCTCTCTAGTAGCTATAGCCTGTAATATTATTACACTCCAGAAATACATCCAGGCCCCTCTTGAATTCCTTTATTGTACTCACCATCACCCCCTCTTCAGGCAGAGAGTTCCATAGTCTCACTGCTCTTACCGTAAAGAATCCTCTTCTATGTTTGTGTACAACAAACCTTCTTTCCTCCAGACGCAGAGGATGTCCCCTCGTCACAGTCACAGTCCTGGGGATAAATAGCTGATGGGATAGATCTCTGTACTGACCCCTGATATATTTATACATAGTAATTAGATCTCCCCTCAGTCGTCTTTTTTCTAAAGTGAATAACCCTAATTTTGATAATCTTTCAGGGTACTGTAGTTGCCCCATTCCAGTTATTACTTTAGTTGCCCTCCTTTTCTTCTCTACAAGTGACTCCCCCAGTGTTTCTCTTCTTGGACATATGATGCACGTAGATTATTACTACCAAGATGCATAACTTAACATTTATCCACATTCACTTTCATTGGATGTACAAACACTCAAGAGAGTTTGTGGACATCTGCCATAGACTGCATAGTACTACACAGCTTGGTTTTATCTGCAAAAATAGAAACAGTGCTATTAATCCCATCCACTATATCATAATTTAATAAATGAATTAAATAATATCAGACCCAGCACTGAAACTTGGGGCATACCACTTGAACCATTCTAGCAGGATCACTGATTATAACTCTTGATATGGTCCTTCAGGTAGTTTTCAATCGAATTACAAATTCCAATTTCCAGGCTCTGACCCCAACTTCCATCACTTTTTGCAACATGAGCAAAGCCATATTTTCTCTAATATCTGTTTGCATTTGTTGTAGATCCTAGATAGCAGAGCAAGAAACTCACCAACACTGCATACTTGAAATGCTGCTTCCTTGATCTCCTAATTCTGGGTTCACAAGGCTGTAATACGACTACATTTTGGGACATGTTTTATGTTCTAAAAGTAAGTTTAGAAGAATTAAGGGTCATACTACAGTCCTAAAATGCAGCCATCATGACCAAATTAAACTGGCCTAATGGTTGTTTACAATAATTTAACTAGTTATTTAACCCTTTCTTGTTCCTTGACCTGCCTAATCCAGTCTACTTGAACATGTTGCAATTTCTGAAGACATGGAGCAACAGATTTCTTGAGAATCTCCTTTTGGTTTGTGAGAATTGTTTTTCTTTCTCAGCAGTAACAACCAATCAGTACCTGTCCTAAACTGTCACTGGCACACTGACTGTTGACGCCATGTCATGTCTTGTCCTGGACTCAAAGTTTGCGCAGAAAAAAGGCGGTGCGTACAACAGTGAAATATTTTCATGGAAAACAACTGGATATGGATTTGACATGAGTTTCACATGGAGTTCACCCCAGAACACATGCTAAGAACAGTGTGATAAAAACGCCTTCTGAACATACCCTTAGCAGACATGATATAAAATATGAAATCTGCACCAAAATTGTATTCAAACCTTGAACCATTGAGCCTCCTGAGTCAACAAAAAAATTGTCAACAGTAACACAGTAAAGTACCGTATTTTTCATTCCATAACACACTTTTTCCCCCCAAAAGTGGGGGGGAAATTGCAGTGCATCTGATGGAGCGAATACTAATGAACGCTTCCATTATAGAAGTGGTCAGTAGTAGGAGCCGTGGGAAGCGGTAAGTGTAGTGCTGGCTGTACTCACCGCTCCCCGATCTTGTTCTGGGCACCGCACTGCATGTGTCCGGACTGCCTACAGCGTCAGGACATAGTACATGCACTATGACCTGACACTGTGTGATGTCAGGTCGCAGTGCATTGCGGGTTGGAAGAAGGCTAGGCAGTGGTGAGTGCAGAAGAGAGTGCTGGATCCGCAGAGTGGCAGTGCTGTCCAGAGCAGGAGAGGTAAGTCCATTTATTGTTTTATGTCTGATCTGAGGTCTGATGAAACTTTGGGGTCTGATGGATCTTGAGGGTCTGATCTGAGGTCTGAATGTTTTTGGGGTCTGGGGGGGAACTGTTCTGAGGTCTGAAGGATCTGGGCGGTCTGATCCGACGTCTGATGAATCTTGGGGGTCTTATCTGAGGTCTTATGGATCTTGGCGGTCTGATCTGAGGTCTGAAGGATCTTGGGAGTCTGATCTGAGATCTGATGGAGCTTGGGGGGGGGGTCTGAATTGAGGTCTGATGGAGCTTGGGCGTCTGATCTGAGGTCTGATGGAGCTTGGGGGTCTGATCTGAGGTGTGATGAGCTTGGGGGTCTGATCTGAGGTGTGATGAGCTTGGGGGTCTGATCTGAGGTCTGATGGAGCTTGGGGGTCTGATCTGAGGTCTGATGGAGCTTGGGGGTCTGATCTGAGGTGTGATGAGCTTGGGGGTCTGATCTGAGGTCTGATGGAGCTTGGGGGTCTGATTTGGGGGTCTGATGAGGACTGGAGCTGCAGCTTCTCTGTATCAGTGAAACCCACCAACTGAGACGGGAAAGAGGGTGAAAATGTATATGTGCAAAAGGCAGCAGAGGGATGGGAAATGACACCGAAAACACAAATGAAACTCACAGTTTCTGACTGATCTACATTTCATATAATCTACAGCTATGGAATGACTGTGAACTCTTTAAATAGAACATTAATTTAAAAAAATACATAACAATTAGAATAATCACTAGCATGCATCCATGCAAATATTAAATACTGATTTATCATGAAGCAAAGAAGGACTGGCTGATGAACACGCGTGTGTATTTGTATATCAATCAGATATGATTTAACTGTTGAAAATGAAACCGCTAAAACTAAATGTTAATCACCTTCAATCCCATGTTTTTACAGAGCATTATACCTTCCGAGTAATTAGCCTAGTGCCAGAACGTAATGTACTTTTCTACTTCAAAAGATTACAGCTCGACAGCTATCACAGAATAACCCAGTCCTCTTGTTTATACAATCGGTATCTGTACCCGTCTAGAAGAAATAAAATGTGCACTGCCAACCTTGCTGCTAGCACAATACGATGCTGCCAAATGTTTTAATTAGATTTCAGCCTCCGGGGGCCACGCATTAGCAATATAAACCTTGGCGTGCAAAGACTTCCATTAATCACTATTCAACATGACCTCAGTGGAAATTGTGGCAAATGATTATGCCCAAGATAGGCAATCATTTTCTTCACCAGTTGTTTATAGTAAAGGTAGCCATGAAAGTGGTAATTATCAGCCCACACTACCCATACGTTTAGCTCGGTTGAATATACAGGTAAATTTATATGGAAAAGGGAAGGGGAAAATCTGGCTACACATGACCAACAACATTTACCCTAAATTCGGACGTCAATTTGTAATGTAGCTGGAGGGGAAGCTAGATGGGTTCTTACCCATGGGAACAAAGATGGAATTAACTTCAAGCTATGCCTTAAGGCCCTTTTTTTAAGTGGCGATCATTGCCTACTCATTACCGCAATCATTTTCCCCCCTACAGTTCCACTGTTTGTTGGCAGGACATCCCCGTTTACACAGGGCAATATGCTGCTAACATACAAAGAGTTTTGGCGCTGCACAAAGGTTGCGATCGCCAAATAAATGCACCTTTACATGCCCAATTATAGGAAACAATCCTGGATGAGCACGTTTGTTCCCAATAACTGCCCTGATCATTAGGGTACTTTCACACTAGCAAGAAAATAATAAGACCAGGCACTCAAATATGGAATCAAAATGAGATAACTATTTCATGGAGATTATACTTCCTAAAATAGCAGTGTGTAAAATAAATAAAATCAATACATATACATAATAGCAGCATATAAAATCGCATATACAACAGCATATAAATAAATCGCATTAATAGCAGCAATAGGTACAGCATATGAGACCGCAATCAATTAATAACCATCAAAGGTGCAAATATGGAAAACCGCAATTCGTATGTTTGGTGGATATCACTCTTTCCAATAATTGCATCCAACTTCAATAGGGTGATCAGTCCCATATGTCGCTCCTACTAAGAGTTAACAGAGCATAAGCAGATATCGCAAGAACTCAGGAAGTCATAAAGACACAGTGCGATGATGTATCCAGGTGGCGTCCCACCTATTAACGCAACTGTATCAATTTTACCTAAGTCCAGCCGGTGTCTTCTTGTCCTTACAGGGACTTGGAATGTTCACAGTGAACCAAACGCCAACTGGATATCCGCTCACGTGGCTTATTTAAGCTTCGTATGATCAGAGCTTTTTAGGCGAAGGTTCCTCCAGTAATCGCCGGTCTTTAACACAGCCGTTCAACTTTAAAGTCCAGGGAAACTACTGTCCCAGCATGTCGGTGCAAGGTATAAACCATACGCGTTTCGGCGTTGTTTGAATGACCCCTTCCTCAGTGGTAATCATTTCCCCCCATACAGTTCCACTGTTTGTTGGCAGGACATCCCCGTTTACACAGGGCAATATGCTGCTAACAAACAAAGAGTTTTGGCGCTGCACAAAGGTTGCAATCGCCAAATAAATACACCTTTACATGCCCAATTATAGGGAACAATCCTGGATAAGCACGTTTGTTCCCAATAACTGCCCTGATCATTAGGGTACTTTCACACTAGCGTTTTTGTTTTCCGGTATCGAGTTACGTCCTAGGGGTTCAATACCGGAAAAAAAAAATGATCAGTTTTATCCTAATGCATTCTGAATGGAGAGCATTCCGTTCAGGATGCATCAGTTCAGTCCCTCTTATGTTTTTTGGCTGGAGAAAATACCGCAGCATGCTGCAGTTCTCTCCGGCCAAAAATCCTGAACACATGCTGGAATGCCGGATCCGGCAATATTTTCCATTGAAATGCATTAATGCCAGATCAGACACCAAGTGTTCCGGAAAAACTGATCCGGTTTTGCGGTCTGCGCATGCTCAGACCTTAAAAAATGTGAAAAAGATAAATACCGGATGCGTTTTTACGGATGACAACTGGAAAGACGGATCCGGTATTGCAATGCATTTGTCAGACGGATCCGCATCCGGATCCGTCTGCATCCAGATTGCCGCTAAAAACGCTAGTGTGAAAGTAGCCTAAGTTTAAAGTAATCACTACTTGCAACAGCATGCCTGTAAATTCACAAATCCATTAAAGATACATTGTATGTAAGGTCAGCAGCTAATATAAGTGATGCTTATATACAGAGCAGCTAATATAAGTGATGCTTTTGGAATTTTGGAATTTTTTGGAAACGCTCAAAACTGGGACTGCTGACGTAAAGTAGCAATCATAGACATTTTAGGCAGAGAACAACTTGCCAGAATTCTCTGAATCCGGCCTTGCTGGATGCAACCAGAAAGCCGGCTGGTCCAACTATAATGGGGTCCGGCAGAGATGAGGCCACTATCCGGCAGAAATGCAGAGAATCAGCTTGACAGAAACCCCTGTGCGCTGCAGTTTGTGTCTGGCCGATTGCCGGCGGAACCTCAGCCTGCCACCAGTCTAAAGTGGCTGCCCCCAGACACCAATAGATAACATAAAGAGTAAATAGAGATAAACCAGACTGAAGACTAATGTCCCCTTAACCCCTTAAGGACCGGGCTCATTTTCACCTTAAGGACCAGGCCATTTTTTGGAAATCTGACCAGTGTCACTTTAAGTGCTAATAACTTTAAAACGCTTTGACTTATCCAGGCCATTCTGAGATTGTTTTTTCGTCACATATTGTACTTCATGACACTGGTAAAATGAAGTCAAAAAAATTATTTTTTTTCCACAAAAAAATACCTAATTTACCAAAAATTTGGAAAAATTTGCAAATTTCAAAGTTTCAGTTTCTCTACTTCTGTAATACATAGTAATACCCAAAAAAATTGTGATGACTTTACATTCCCCATATGTCTACTTCATGTGTGAATTGTTTTGGGAATGATATTTTATTTTTTGGGGATGTTATAAGGCTTAGAAGTTTAGAAGCAAATCTTGAAATTTTTCAGAAATTTACAAAAACTAAATTTTTAGGGACCAGTTCAGGTCTGAAGTCGATTTGCGAGGCTTACATAATAGAAACCACCCAAAAATGACCCCATCTAAGAAACTACACCCCTCAAGGTATTCAAAACTGATTTTGCATACATTATTAACCCTTTAGGTGTTGCACAAGAGTTATTGGCAAATGGGGAGGAAATTTGTGAATTTAATTTTTTTGTCTAATTTTTCATTTTAACCCATTTTTTCCACTAACAAAGCAAGGGTTAACAGCCAAACAAGACTGTATCTTTATTGCCCTGACTCTGCCGTTTACAGAAACACCCAATATGTGGCCGTAAACTACTGTACGGCCACACAGCGGGGCGTAGAGGGAAAGGTGCGCCGTATGGTTTTTGGAAGGCTGATTTTTATGGACTGGTTTTTTGACACCATGTCCCATTTGAAGCCCCCTGATGCACCCCTAGAGGAGAAACTCCCTAAAAGTGACCCCATCTAAGAAACTACACCCCTCAAGGTATTCAAAACTGATTTCACATACGTCGTTAACCCTTTAGGTGTTGCACAAGAGTTATTGGCAAATGGGGATGAAATTTGAGAATTTCATTTTTTTGCCTAATTTTCAATTTTAACCCATTTTTTCCACTAACAAAGCAAGGGTTAACAGCCAAACAAGACTGTATCTTTATTGCCCTGACTCTGCTGTTTACAGAAACACCCCATATGTGGCCGTAAACTACTGTACGGGCACACAGTAGGGCGTAGAGTGAAAGGTGCGCCGTTTGGTTTTTGGAAGGCTGATTTTGCTGGACTGTTTTTTTGACACCATGTCCCATTTGAAGCCCCCCTGATGCACCCCTAGATTATAAACTCCATAAAAGTGACCCCATCTAAGAAACTACACCCCTCAAGGTATTCAAAACTGATTTTACAAACGTTGTTAACCCTTTAGGTGTTGCACAAGATTTAATGGAAAATAGAGACACAATTTCAAAATTTCAAATTTTTGGCAGATTTTCCATTTTAATATTTTTTTTCCAGTTACAAAGCAAGGGTTAACAGCCAAACAAAACTCATTATTTATGGCCCTGATTCTGTAGTTTACAGAAACACCCCATATGTGGTCGTAAACTGCTGTACGGGCACACGGCAGGGCGCAGAAGGAAAGGAATGCCATACGGTTTTTGGAAGGCAGATTTTGCTGGACTGGTTTTTTTGACACCATGTCCCATTTGAAGCCCCCCTGATGCACCCCTAGAGTGGAAACTCCAAAAAAGTGACTCCATTTTAGAAACTACGGGATAGGGTGGCAGTTTTGTTGGTACTAGTTTAGGGTACATATGATTTTTGGTTGCTCTATATTACACTTTTTGTGCAGCAAGGTAACAAGAAATAGCTTTTTTGGCACGTTTTTTTTTTTGTTATTTACAACATTCATCTGACAGGTTAGATCATGGGGTAATTTTATAGAGCAGGTTGTCACGGACGCGGCGATACCTAATATGTATACATTTTTTTTTATTTATGTAAGTTTTATACAATGATTTCATTTTTAAAACCAAAAAAATGTTTTTTGTCTCCATAGTCTAAGAGCCATAGTTTTTTCAGTTTTTGGGCGATTATCTTGAGTAGGGTCTCATTTTTTGCGGGATGAGATGACTGTTTGATTGGCACTATTTTGGGGTGCATATGACTTTTTGATCGCTTGCTATTACACTTTTTGTGACGTAAGATGGCAAAAAATGGCTTTTTTTACACTGTTTTTATTTTTATTTTTTTACGGTGGTCATCTGAGGGGTTAGGTCATGTGATATTTTTATAGAGCCGGTCGATACGGACGCGGCGATACCTAATATGTATACTTTTTTTTTATTTATGTAAGTTTTACACAATGATTTCATTTTTGAAAGAAAAAAAAATCATGTTTTAGTGTTTCCATAGTCTAAGAGCCATAGTTTTTTCAGCTTTTGGGCTATTATCTTGAGTAGGGTCTCATTTTTTGCGGGATGAGATGACGGTTTGATTGGTACTATTTTGGCGTACATGCGACTTTTTTGATCACTTTTATTACCTTTTTTGGGAAGTAAGGTGGGCAAAATTTCAATTTTCTCATAGTTTTTATTTTTTTATTTTTATGGCGTTCACCGTGCGGGGAAAGTAACATGACCATTTTATAGATCAGGTCGTTACGGACGCGGCGATACCTAATATGTGTAGTTTATTTTATTTTTTTAATTTTTATTCAGTGATAAATGTTTTTTTTTTATCTTAACTTTTTTCACTTTTTTTTTTACATTTTTTTGACCCAGACCCGCTTGGTTCTTGAAGATCCAGTGGGTCTGATGTCTGTATAATACAGTACAGAACAATATATATTGTTCTGTACTGTATTTTACTTACACTGAACAGATCTATGCTTTCAGCATAGATCTGTTCAGCACCATGGACAGCAGGACGCCTGAGCAGGCGTCCTGTTGCCATGGGAACCCTCCCCGTCTGCTCAGAACTTCGCAGACGGGGAAGGGTAAGGACGGGGCTGAGGGGGGCTCTCTGGGTGCTCTCTCCCTCTCCATCGGGGGGCTGCAAAGGCACAGCAGCCCCCCGATGGAGAGGGAGGGAGCTCCCTGACCGATGACAGATAACTTTTTCCATACAGCGGTCCGTACGGACCGCGGTATGGAAAGGGTTAAACGGCTGACATCTTCACAGATGTCAGCCGTTTATACCAGGGTGCCAGCAATGTGCTGGCACCCTGGTACAACCACTAGACACCAACGATCGTTCATGGGGAGGCGGGCGGGGGATCGCGATCCCGCCTGCCGCACCGCCCGCCTCCCGCAACGCCCCCACCGCCTGCGACACCCCCCCCGCACCACCCGCCGGCATCAAATCATGCAGGGGTGCAGGGGGGGGTGAAAAATAAAGATTATAGGCACTCAAAAGTTTCTGATCCCCGCGGTCAGGGACCGCGGGCATCAGAAACTGCAAAAAGCGCAGCAAACCGCAGGTCTGAATTGACCTGCGGTTTGCTGCGATCGCCGACACGGGGGGGTCACATCACCCCCCCTGGCGTTGTCACAGGATGCCGGCTGAAGGATTTCAGCCGAAATCCCGTTCCGTTTAACCCCTCGGGCGCCGGAATCCCGATTTAAAAGTCAGGACGTACCGGTACGTCCTTGGTCCTTAAGGACTCGGGAAATAGGGCGTACCGGTACGTCCTATGTCCTTAAGGGGTTAAGAACAGTCATATTGTCATTTCCTCTGGTGAGACAACACCGCATTCTTTTAACTTATCATTGATGGAAAAGGGCCTTAATTATTCTAAGGAAATAAGTGATGTTTCCCTTGCAGTATCTTACAACTCTTTAAGAATAGGATAAGATAAAATAAAAATAAACACTATTTAGTTTTCAGACGTCCCTTTTCCTCAGGTCAACACAATTAGAGAGAACAATAGACCTTTGTGTTTATCATTCTGCTTCTCATTGTCACTGCTCCTTTAAATAGTAAAGTCAGCTCCTTGAAAAACACTTTTATCTAATCTTTTCAGTTTAACAGGAATCTAAAAACAAAAAGCTGAGCCCAGCCAAATATTTATTGCCAGCAATATCTGACTATAGGCTTGTGTAAACTGTGGTGGAGCTGAGGGTAAACACAAGAAGGGAATTCTTTTCTTACTGGTTCGTCTGGCCCTACCCATATTGCAACCTGGAGACTTGGGAAACGGAGTCACCTATAGCGGGCTATCACTGGACTATCCACTCCCATTCATTAGGCTGTAATATGGACAGACGTGGAGTTGTTTCTGGAAAGAAGCCAGTCCTTATAATCCAGGAAACAAAGATTTTCCTATGCAGAAATGAAACACCCCCTCGAGTGCTTTTCTAACATCCGATCAGTGCAGTTACGAGATGGCTGTTTGATATAAGTGTCTGAATGCAGGGCAGTCAGAGTCGTCGTTTTCCCAACAATTGCCTCAAAACAACTCAAAATAGACAAACAAATGAAATAGTCAAACTGAGGGGAAAAACTCTAATTACGGTGACTGACATAACCGTCTATTGACATTTGGCAACATTGATCCTGCTCCCGTTCTTCACAGTCCTTGATACAAAGGCATTTTTGCCTAGTTGCAATACTTTCTGTGCTGTAGAACAGATCTATTGCTCAGGGCCTAGAAAACTCTTTACTCTCTTTGTTAAACCAAATAGCTTACGTGAGCAACCATGAGCTTTCATGTCGAGGAGGCTGGGATACAGGGACATGTTCGCCCTGCAGAATCAACCATCCCCAATGCTGAGATCTTGTACAGGCTCATTGACATGGGGTGTTACAAAGACAGTGTTCAGAAATGAACATTTCTACAAACTACATTTCTGAACACTGTCTTTCTAAACATGTCCAGCGTCAAAAGACTTATAACGGGTCTAAAAATCATAGTTGGCGGCAGCACATCCTCCTGTCTAAACAGAGGATGTGCTGCTGACAGTGTGCAAACTGTATGGGACCGTGCGATCATACTAACGATCATTCATCCCCCATAAAGTTTGCATTGGGTTATGTAATAGGCCCCCTGATCAACTATTTATATCGCTTTCTGGGCTAAAATCGGCCTGTGTAAAAAGACCTATATTAAAAGGGTTTCTGTCACCAGATTTGCCCCTATTAAGCTAGCTGACATTAGCGATGTGCTAATGTCAGCTAAACCTAACTATCCTATTCCTACTTTTATCTATGCCCCCGTTACGCCAGAAATCTAACTTTTATACTATGCTAATTAGCCTCTAGGAGCAGGGGGGGTGTTGTTCCTGCTCCTAGAGGCTCCGTTCTCCCACCTTTGTCGCCTCCCTCCGAGTCCTGATTGACAGGGCCAGGCAGCGCTTGCATCCGTCTGCCAGCCCTGTGCTCTGGTGAAATCTCGCGCCGTTCAGAACTTGGCACAGTCGCGGTGAAGGATAGACGCTTGCAGGTTGCCAGCTTCCTCACTGAACGGCGCGAGATTTCATCAGAGCACAAGGCTGGCAGACGGATGCGAGCGCTGCCTGGCCCTGTCAATCAGGACTCGGAGGGAGGCGACAAAAGGTGGGAGAACGGAGCCTCTAGGACCAGGGGCAATGCCCCCCCCCCCCCTGCTCCTAGAGGCTAATTAGCATAGTATAAAAGTTAGATTTCTGGCGTAACGGGGACATAGATAAAAGTAGGAATAGGCTAGTTAGTTTTAGGCTACTTTCACACTTGCGTTTGGGGTTCCGCTTGTGAGATCCGTTTGAAGGCTCTCACAAGCGGCCCCGAACGGAACCGTTCATCCCCAATGCATTCTGAGTGGATGCAGATCCGCTCAGAATGCATCAGTTTGGCTCCGTTCTGCCTCCGTTCCGCTCAGCAGGCGGACACCAAAACGCTGCTTGCAGCGTTTTGGTGTCCGCCTGGCCGTGCGGAGCCAAACGGATCCGTCCTGACTTACAATGTAAGTCAATGGGGACGGATCCGTTTGACGTTGACACAATATGGTGCAATTGCAAATGGATCCGTCCCCCATTGACTTTCAATGTAAAGTCTGGACGGATCCGTCTGACTAACAATTAGACTTAGACTTTTTTTTTTACATAGAATGCAGACGGATCCGTTCTGAACGGATACCATCGTTTGCATTATAGGTGCGGATCTGTCTGTGCAGACATCAGACGGATCCGCACCTAACGCAGGTGTGAAAGTAGCCTTAGCTGACATTAGCACATCGCTAATGTCAGCTAGCTTAGTAGGGTTAAATCTGGTGACAGAAACCCTTTAAAGCACTTTCCGATACTTTTATACTGATGACCTATCCTTTGGATAGGTTATCAGTACCTGATTGGTGGGAGTCCGACACCAGGGACCCCCGCCACCCATCTGTTTGAGAAGGCACTGGTGTTCCTGTAAGTGCTGCTGCCTTCTCTCAGCTCACCAAGCACAGCACTGTACATAGTATAGCAGCTGTGCTTGGTATAGCAGCTCAGCCTTATTCACTTCAATGGGACTAAGCTGCTACTAGGTCATGTGGCCGATAAATGTGACCTCACATGGTCTTGGCTAAGCTGTGAGAAGGCTGCGGCACTACTGCGAACGCCAGTCAAACAGCTGATCAGCGGGGGTTACAGGTGTGAGACCCCCACCAATCAGATACTGATGACCTCATCAGTATAAAAGTCTCAGAAAACCCCTTTAAAGGGGTTATCCAAGATTATAAAAATGCTCCCCCATATGCTGGGTCCCTCACACTGAATATACTTACCTGGTTCCCCGCGCCACTCCTGATCCCCGCACCGCCGCTGCTGCTTCTCGCCGTGCACAGATGAAAACATCCAGTGTCAGGGAAGGGAGCAGCCAATGGCAGGCGGGGACGCGGATAAGCCTCCCTAGCATCGCGGGTGATGCTATGGAGGCTTGTTCCCGTTCCTGCCTGCCATTGGCTGCCCCCCCCCCCCCCCCCCCCGACACCAGATATTTTCATCCGCGCACGGGGAGAAGCTGCAGCGGCGGTGCAGGGACCAGGAGCGGCGCGGGGAGCCAGGTAAGTATATTCATTGTGAGGGGCCCGGCACATGGGGGGCATTTTTTTAGTCTCGGATAACCTCTTTAAGGTAAACAGGAAATGTATGACTCATCAGTAGCAGCAATGCAGACATTCTAATAATAAGAAGAACATAGAATGTAGGTTGATAAGAAGCAGCATTAATTGTGCTGTATACAAAACATCAACCTGGACGTATCCTAATGTTCCTAGAATAAAAGATAGTATCTTATGTGTACTAAAATCTGTAAGCAACACAAAAATTGATGGTCTGTTTCTTTAGACAATGATTAACAATTATTTTCCAGTTGCTCAATATAAAAATGCCAAGAATGGGTGTGTATTATAGATAATAAAGGTAAAAAAATTCCATACTTGAGTAACAATCCATTGTCACGTCTGCTATAGATTTACACAAGTAAACTAATTGGCTTAACTGCTGCCAATTTCTTTTTCATATATTAAAGCGGTTGTCCAGGTTCAGAGCTGAACCCGGACATACCCTTTTTTTCACCCAGGCAGCCCCCCTGAGCTAGCCTCCGAAGCTCCGATGCGCTCCCTTGCTCTGCGCTAAATCACTCAGGGCACAGACTCTTTTGTTTTCAATAACACACTGCCGGGCGGAAACTTCCGCCCGGCAGTGTGTTCGGTGACATGACCGGCTCTGATGGGCAGGCTTTAGCACTGCCCTAGCCGTTTTACTGGCTAGGGCAGCGCTAAATCCCGCCAATCAGTGCCGGTGACGTCACCGGGCTTCCTGGCAGCCCCATAGAGAGCCCCGGTACGTCACCGGATCTCCAAAAAATGCCTTTTCCCTGCGCGATTTAGAGCAGGGCAAAGGAGACCATCGGAGCATGAACTGCCCGATGCTCAAGTCAGGGGGGCTGCCTGGGTGAAAATGGAAGGATGTCCGGGTTCAGCTCTGAACCCGGACAACCCCTTTAAGGCTTTCAGGCTTTAAAGAAATACATTATCCTTAAAGGGGTGTTCCAGGAGTACAATATCGATGACCTACCCTCAGGATAGGTCATCAATATCTGATTGGTGGGGGTCCAATCAGCTCTTTGAAGATCTGTTAGCTCCTCACATCATACAACCACAGTGCTGCTTATTGTATAGTGATTGTGTTTGGTATTGCAGCCCAGGCCCAAGAACAGACTGCGGTGCTCAATAATTTTCTCCTGGAAAACCCCTTTAAAACATTATGTTCAAAATAATTTAGCGCTACCAGTGGTGCACATGAAAAAGGTGGCCCCAGAGTAAACATTCTACTCCTACCCATTATCCAGCCAGGTTTTGCCACCCAGAACAAAAGGACTTGATTTTTGATTTCCCCTTTTAATACCCTTTCCTACACACTTTGGCCAACTGTCCACCACCTTTTTTGCTAACAGAGTAGTTGCTTTAAAGAGTAGAGGCCTGCACACTTAAAGTGGCTGTAGAAAAAACCTCAAAGTGGTCCCTATGTTATAGACCGGACCAAACTGACAAAAGGCATGGTCAACACAAGCATATGGGATCAACAAAAGTAGGTTGGGACAGCAATATCACAGTGCAGCACAAAATACCTTCCCAGAAGCTGTCCATCAATAGTTGCCATGTCCTGTCCTCCTCCTCCAATTGTCTGTAATTAATATTTGGAGCAGGGGGCTTAGGAGATGAGATGTGGGCCACAGCCCTGTCTTCAGCATTCTGCCTGGACTTCCCCTAGTAATGACCCATTTAGTGCCCCCAGTAAAATACAGGAGTCCTGTTTTAAATGGCCTTTTCCAGCCTGTGCCAGGTGCTCCGGATGTTCCCAGGCCAGTGGCAGTGAGGAGGGCTTGGATGGCCCAATGGGAAATTTCCCTGTAGGGTCTATGGTCAGCCCACCCCTGCTTGCACAGATTCTCACCACCCAAGGATTTGGCCTTATCTACCACATCATAGTCACCTAGTCTAATGAAGAATTCCAGCCAGAAACATTTACCACCTATTCACTGGATAAGTGATATACGCTAGAGTGGTGGGGGTATGACTGCTAGCAATAGGAGCCAATTAATATGTAGAGATTCTATAGGGTTTCATGGTGATGGATCATGTGACGGACCATGTGATGAACGTAGTGACGTCATCAAATGTCCTATTCCTCACAGAACAAGACAGAAGAGATGCCGGCTGCGCGAACAAGTGGATTAAGGTGAGTTAAATTATTTTTATTTATTTTTTAACCCCTCCAGCCCTATTTTACTATGCATTCTGTATTCAGAATGCTATTATTTTCCCTTATAACCATGTTATAAGTGAAAATAATATAATGATCGGGTCCCCATTCCAATTGTCTCCTAGCAACCGTGCGTGAAAATCGCACCGCATCAGCACTTGCTTGCGGATGCTTGCTATTTTCACGCAGCCCCATTCACTTCTATGGGGCCTGCGTTGCATGGAAAAAGCACAAAGAGGAGCATGCTGCGATTTTCACGCAACGCACAAGTGATGCGTGAAAATCATCTGTAAGCGCCACAGCTTCAGTATATACGGCTGGTGGCAGTTGAAAGATGGAACTGAGCATGTGTGACCACTCAGTAGGTGGATGTACACATTGCTATACAGATTAAACACCAAGGGCACCATTATAATAACGTAAAGAGAATATCTCTCAACTGGAGCATTTTTGTAGCAGAAAGTACATTACAAAAGTACCGTAACTCGTTTTTCATGCTATGCTCTTCCCAAACCTAGGCAGGCGGTAAGAGGGCACTAAATATACTTCACTGTACACTACACTATATAAGGAAGAACTAACCATAAAACTACTGCAATAAGTGATTAAATATTTCTTCTGTACATCGTTTTTTGTTATTCTGAAAACCCTTTTATTTTTTTTAAAGCGATAGCTGATCCCATAGAAAAAGAAATAGGCCAGATTTCCTGAATTCATGATGGTGGTTTTATAAGCAGCCTATAAAACATCAATGGTTCCCATGAGAAGTAGATTATTTTCTCTGGCTGCAGATGAACCCGCAATGTATAGGTCAAATAGTAATCTCTCATGGCCTGCAATGGCCTGCTTGAACTGTAATATCCAGTCTTTAATAACCCACCAAAGGATCGGTCACTCAGTTCCACCACTGAACAATGCTGACAATTTCCTATGTCCCAGTGCAAAACACTCACAAATACAAAAAAACTGTTTCTATTTCCTGACGTAGACCTATAAAATAAGTAGAATATTCTGTAACCCTAGTTATTGATGGACACAGATAAGACCATTGACACCTTGATATTGAGGTTTGGCTTAGATGATTTAAGTGTTCTCAATCTTAACCCTTTCCCGCCATCTTCTGTATAGAAGGGATGTATGGAGCAGGGGTTTAGGCTGGTTTACCCTTAATAATAACTAATCAGTCAATTCATTTCTACAGGACTCAGACTTCATTAGTTTCATTACGATCAGTTCTTTATAAGATCCTGATGGATTGAAAAACTAATGGAAACTGCAGAAAACTGATGGTACTTTGTCAGTAGTTTTTAATCAATTTTACATCTGCGCTTTGGTTTCTGTTGTTCAGCTCTGTTGTAGGACAACGAAAATAATGGAAGTGCCAGGTCCGTCTGCGAAAACAAGGCTGAAATCAGTCAAGTCTAGGTTCACATCTGGGTCGGAGGTTCTATCATAAGCCCTGAGGCAGATTTTGTCAAATTTGCTGGGAGAAATGTTATTTTTTCCGTAAAGTGCTGACACCGTAACAGAACCTGACTGAAGCCATATACAGTATAAGTCAATGGGCTTCAGGCATCATTATTTCTGTCTTGTGACTGATGTCACAGCGCTGAATCTGCAGGATTCGTAACGCAGATGTGAACCTGGTCTAAGGTTCTGTTGACATTTGTTCCTTTATTGTGTAAGGTCTCAGGAATCAGAAGCTTTGTTATGCCTGATCATCAGAGGCATGTGTCCTCGGTCTTTTGTGAAATTTCCTAAGTATACTATTGATTTCATCCACCAGGATGTCCACTTTTTAGACAACCAATCTACTTGATCATGAAAAGCACCCCATGCCCCCAGTCTACCAATGCTCGTGGTACTACATTGCCCGATGTTGCAGGACGAGCACCAGTCAATTATAAACGCGTCGATCCGTGCTAGTTTGCATCAGCGTATTACACTGACCAATCTGAAGTATGTAAACTATTAATTATCAGCAGCGCAGGGAGAGGTGCAGCCGATAATTGGGAATCTTTCATCATGTATAAAAGATGCACTCAGTCGACAAAGACTTGTTCTCGATAATTTGCAAAAGGTTGGCCCATCTGGGAGATTGATGGCATATTGCTAGGATGTGCCAGCAATGTCAGATAGGTATGGGTCCCAGAGCTGGGACCCATACCTATCTAGAGAACCGGGCCCCTGGAGTAAGGGAGAGCATGTAGCACATGCACAGCGTACTCTCCATTCATAGCTATAGTCCCATAGTAGTCCCATAGCAGTAAATGGAGAGCGAACCGCACAAGCGCAGCCACCTCTCTGTTCAGCGCCTTGGGACTGCCAGAAGCGGCCTCGTCAGCGCTCGGCTATTTTTGGAACTCCCATAGCGGTGAACAGATTGGTGGCTGCGCTCCCTTCACTTCAGGGGGCCCATTCTGGAGACAGGAGCCGATGCTAGATAAAACAACAGACACCTGACAGACCCCATCTGACTGGGGCAGGCATCTTACACATAAAGGATCCTGTAAAAATGGAAGCCATGATGCCAGTGTGAAGATAGCCTTAGAGTACATTCACACGGGCATATTCATGGGTCCGCATCCGTTCAATGCGGTCCCAATTATTTCAATGGGGCTGCAAATGATGCGGACAGCACACCGCGCCCTCGCCGCATCCATACTTCTGTTCTGCTGGCCCAGCAAATGCAGACAAGAATAGGCATTTCTATCTAAGGCCGGCCGCAAAATACATATGGTGGTGTGAATGTTTCTTCCTGGTCACTCACATACTCATATACATATTGTAACCTAGGGAGAGTAACTTTCAAGGCGCTATAGATCACAAACATCGCACAGTGAGAAATCACAATATGTCCTGTCAGTATCTGTATGTATTCACCGCACCGATCCATTAATTCTGTCCTGCACTTGCATTCCTGGTGCTATCTGGTGCTATTCTAAGCAGTCACAAGTATAATATCTGGGATAATGTCAAAGTGTTGCCAGGATAAACACAGGACATGACCTGAAAATAAGATTTATATCTAGAACTTGGCTCTATGACGTGAATGGAGCATTGCTGGAGTGCGTTTGTTGTAGATATGTCTACAGCATGTGTCTCTGGTTCTGGGAAACTGGCATTACACCATTTAACATGGTCTACATGGCAATCCTTAGGCCCCGTGTTTTTGCTCCGCATCCGATCTGAATTTTTTGCGGATCGGATGCAGACCCGTTAATTTCAACGGGGCCACAAAAAATGCGGACAGCGCACTGTGTGTTGTCTGTATCTGTATGCCCATTTCGCAGCCCCGCAAAATAGAACAAAAGGATAGATCATGTCCTATTATTGTCCGTTTTGTGGACAAGGCTAGGCTTTGTTACAATGGGTCTGCATCTGTATTTTTTGCGGATTTGCATTATGTGCGCCACAAAATACATACGGACGTGTGAATGCACCCTTATGCTGAAGGAAAGGCAGTGTAACATCTGCAATGTACATTTTATTGTACTACATGGTATATTACCAAGAATAATAATAGAAGAATGTGACGACAGAGCATGTTTTATGACATGTCGGCTATATGACATGATTAGCAGTACTTTACCGCCAATTGTGGGAGGACAGCCATAAAATAAATGCATAAGCAACAAAATAATGTCATACCGCCACATGACTTGACTAATGACAAGACTGTTGTGTTTTCTCTTTAAATCTACATTAGTCCTTTTGTTTCACGTAAAGGGACAACTCAATTTCCAAGGATACTCGTGATCAAACTTGCATTGTGGATGAAGGAAAACTGAGACTATCAAAGAACAATGCATCTGAAGACAAAATCAAATATATGAAAGGGGTTGTCCAGGACAAAAACAGCACCACACTTGTCCGCAGTTTGTGTGTGGTATTACAGCTCATCCCCGTTCACTTCAAAGGAGCTGAGCTGCAATACAAGGCACAATGCATGGACAGGTACAGGACTCTTTTTGTTTTCCTAATTCTGGACCACCCCTTTAAAAGTTTACAACAGTAGCACCAGTGGCGTACTGCCTATATAGGCAGACCATGCCGTTGCTATGGGGCCCGCGGGCCACTTCCATGCTTCCTCCAGTATCTGACCGATGTCTCTTTCCGGCCTGAGCGCAGTGAGCCGCTTTCACAATGAGCGGCATCTATCACGACAGTGCCTTGTAGAATAAGCCCGTACATGGTGAGCGGGTGTTAGGAGACTGGCAGCCAGGCTGTACCAGAGGTGCTGGGCTTATAGGAGGAAGTGTGTCTGGGGAGAACTGGCCCTGCCCTGGTGACTGGGCACATATAGCTATGAAAGCCTATGGGCACGTCTCTGGGATATTGAACAGAAACTAGTATTTCTGGCCAGCTCTTGTCACTACCTCAGGGATATGGCTGTGTACAGAACGAAGTACCCAGCCATACACTGTAGTGTAACCATAGTGCAGACCTGTGCCAAAGATGTGTGTTTGCCCACTGGCATTGTGTTACATGGACACCTGAAGCCCACCACCCTCAGTCTGTATGCTTATGCTTCAGATGCACTGCCCAGAGGTTAGCTGAACTTAAAGGGGTATTCCAGTAATAAATTGTCCTCAGTCCTGGATGTGGGTCCTGGTGACTTTGAATTTAGCTGCAGGGTACATGCTAATCCCCCACCCCATTCTGGTGATCCCTGACCACACCATTCCCAGCAGTTATCGCCTGTCCAATGAATAGGTTATAATTTATCACTGGAATACTCCTTTAAGCCCCTTACACGCCATGTTTTATGATGTGCGTGAGTATAGGAAAGTGTTCTTTTTGCTTATTAATTTTTTTGTACATTTTTCAGAAAAAGGAATTAAATGGAAATTAAGATGCAAGTGTATGCTGTGTTATCTATCTTGGTGGAGCGCGGGGGGAGGGCGAGAGGTATGGACAAAAGCTAAGTGAAACCTAGAGCCAGTTTTTCCACATTTGAGAACAGGCAAATTACTACCGCATAGTGTCACTGAATATTACAGCCATACTAAGGCCTCAAGCCCACGACCGTATTTTGTATCCGTGTCTGATCCCCCCTTTAACCCCCCCCGTACTCCTTAGTTCTATGAGCCTACAGGCCCCCCCCCCACCCCAGCACATCAGTCACTGCATCCAAACCGTTGCGCGGATGAAAACATCCAGCGACGTGGGGGGCAGTCAATAGCAAGCCACGATGGGAACAAGCCTCCCTAGCATCGCAGGTGACGGTAGGGAGGCTCATTTCCGACACTACCTACTATTGGCTGCACCCACCCACCAGGCATAAGTATTATCTGTATGCGGTGCCCGGGCATTTTGGGAGGCATAATAGGGGTTAGATAACCCCTTTAACCCTTAGGATACCGGAGGTTTTTCTTTTTTTCCATTTTCATTTTTCTTCCCTATCTTCCTTGAGCCATAACTTTTTTATTTTTCCGTTCACATAGCTGCATGAGGGCTTATTTTTTGCAGGACAAGTTGTACTTTAAAATGGCATACAATGTAGTGGGAAGGGGGCAAAAAATTCCAAATGGGGTGGAATTGGCAAATGGGGGTGTGGCAGGGGAGGGGCCAGGGCAGGAGGTGGGATGGGCCAGGGGTGGGTAGTGGGCAGAGTTAGGGGGCCCAATTCAGATTCTTGCTAGGGGGCCCAATGATTTCTATGTACGCCCCTGAGTAGCACATTCACCATAATGTACTGTATTAGGTTGCTGGAGATCCCTAGGTGGTAGTTGTTCTACTTGTCCTCACTTTTGTCTTGTTCTTGAGTACATTTAGGGCAATATTTCCATTTTTCTAAGACTTGAAACCTATGCCAGGTCAAAACACTTCACACATCCATTGGCAAACTGAATAAGACTAAACAAGGCACCGGTCAAGACCTGCCCACATCCTATGACACATGCACACTCATCTCAGGCGAGCATGCATGTGTTCTCAGCAGGGTAGGGAAATAAGCTGCTGCCAGGCACCACCATGAGAACAAAGGGCTGAGCATGTTGAACTCAAATATGCCTGATTCATCTTTCCTTTTACAGCTGGTGTCGGGGGAGAGACAGGACTCTTCCTAAACAAACTAGATGGCCAGCCAGTCTCACCGAAATCGGCAGGTTTGGTCAACGTTCATCTAATGTGTACGGCCAGCTTTATTCAATAAAGGGGTATTCCAATAACATTAAGTTATCCTAAAAGAGCGCTGGACTCAAACGCTGTACTCGGCTTTCTCTGGGACTCCCATTGAAATGAGTGGAGTGGCCACACACATGCCCAAGTGGCCTTTCTGTTCATTTCAGAGGGCTGCAGAGGATACGGGCCCCCTGTTCTTGTGATTGGTGGGGGGGTCCCAGGGGTAGGAGGTAGGATAGGGGGGGATAACTTAATGTAACCGGAATACCTCTTTAAGGAATCTTAATACCGGATGCCTAATTAAAGTTATAATGGCTGGATCTGGATACAAAATAAAACACCAATCAAAAGTTACCATCACAAAGCTTTCATTAAAAAAAGCCGATAAAATAAGACTGTAAGCTGCTTGGTCGATATGGACAACCACTCCACCTCTCCTTTGAACCAGTTCAATTTGCAATAGGATAGCTTGACCTGCAGGCCTATGTACAACCATAGATTACACATTATAAAATATCCAAGGGAGTTGAGCCAAATGATAAACAGGAGCTCTACGTCTGACAAACTCTCCTCTGCTATGTACGTGTGTGTTTGTATAGCGTACCAGCCACCGGATGTTAGTGGTGTACAGGCTCCACACCAGAAAACCACAGAAAAGGGCCCCTGCAGTCATCAGTAGCACTTCTCTTAGAGGCTATAGCTTTCAGAGTTTGTAGGAACGCCTATTTATTCCGGATGATTTTCTTGAGCCAGGCTGTTATAGAGGCAGTCAGACTAAGCACGAGCTCTGTTAAATGCTGACGGTTAAAGCCACGTGTGCGCCGAACGAGCAGTATATCAAGACTTTCAATGCCTTGAGAAAAATAGGAGCTGACAGTGCTTTTATGGCTGCCTTCACTGGGGAATCTCTGCAGCTATATTATGTGAGCTGGAACAGACTGTGCCCTGAAACAATGTATTTATTTTACTTAAAGACCCAAATAAATATATGGGATAATATTTAGCTGCAGTGGAATGTACCTAGAAACACTCGACGCAAAGAAAGACCGGCTTTCGTGCTGATCACAGCCAATGAGAATCTTGCTGTTTCCCAATGTGTCTTGTCTCGGGAGGTTCGGCTGTGCCAGGAGGGGAACTAGGAAATTATATTTAAAGGGGTTTTCCAAGACATTTATACAAATGACTTATTCGCTGGACAGGTCATCAGTATATGATCAGTGAGGGTCCAACACCCGGGACCCCTGCTGATCAGCTGTTTGAGAAGGCACTGGCGCTCAGCCCTATTCTCTTCAATGGGGCTGAGCTGCACCTAGGCTATGTGACTGATGAATGTGACATCATATGGCCTAGGCTAAGCTGTGAGGAGGCACCAATCAGATAGTGATGACCAGTGGAGGAACTAGAACTGACTGGACCCCACAGCAAAATAAGAATAAAATCTTCCAGTTCCCCTCCTGGGCGGGCCCCTTCTGAGTTCGGGCCCTGTAGCAGCCGCTTCCACAATAGCTACACCCCTGGTGATGACCTATCCCGATAAAAACAGGCGTTTTTATCGGGCGTTTTTGAGGCGTATTTTGGGGCGTTTTTGTATTTTGGAAACGCGCGTAGTACGCGTGTATGTGTGATTAATCCAATGCAGAACTGCCACAATACGCGCGACAATACGCCCCAAAGAAGCTCCTGTACTTCTTGGGGCGTTTTACAGCGCGTTCGTACGCGCTGTAAAACGTTCAGGTGAGAACCATGCCCATAGGGAAACATTGATTTTTGCCTGTTGAGCGTTTTACAGCGCGTAGGAACGCGCTGTAAAACGCTCAGGTGTGAACCCAGCCTAAAAGTCTCAGAAAACCACTTTAGAGTAAATGCACACAATCAGGATTGCGTGCGGATCTGCATGCGGAAAATCCACACCGTAGGTTATGTACATTGTATTCTATGGGAATTTGATATTCTCATGCACATGATGCAGATTCTTTCCGTGCAGATTTTTACCGATGGTGCTGGTTTTAAAATCCGAAGCATGTCAATTTATCTTATTTTATCCGACCGGATTTTCTCCATTCACTTCAAATCCGCATGCAAATCCGCACCAATTGATGCAGATTGACCACACAGATTTTCCTGCCAACACCTGCGGATTTCAGTGCGGATTGTCCGCACATAATACCTGAACGTGTGCATTTACCCTTAAAGGGAGTCTCTCACCATCATGGTGCATTTTAAACAGTTCCCAGTGCACTATAGTTCTCATACTCATACCAATCTCAAATGTACGTTTATGGGCTGTTCCCCCTTGTTTTGGCCCCCCAAAAAACAATATTTAATCAATATGCAAATTAGTATACAAAGAGCCCATTCGAATCGTGCCCGCTCCTCCCTCTGATTTGAATGGATGCGGCCGGGCTCCTTTACTGACAGGTACAGCCCTTTGGACTTTGTATACTAATTTGCATATTGACTAACAACTAGGTGCAAAAAACAGTGGGAACAGCACATAAAGGTATGTTTAGGTTTGGAAATATGAGAACGAACAGTGGTGAAAGACTCCCTTTAACTCTCTGTCATGCCAGCACAGATTACATTACCTGGGCAATTAAGATGCTAGACAATGACTGGGTACATAGACACAGGAGACTGTAGTTAGACAGAATACAACACTGTAGGTGTGTTACTTGCATCCATTAGGAATGTCACATTATGCCAGTTACTACAGTAGGTGATGCATATTCCAGATAATAATTTAAAGGGAACCTGTCACCGGGATTTTGGGTATAGAGCTGAGGACATGGGTTGCTAGATGGCCTCTAAGCACATCTGCAATACCCAGTCCCCATAGCTCTGTGTGCTTTTATTGTGTTAAAAAAACGATTTGATACATATGCAAATTATCCTGAGAGGAGTCCTGTACCTGACTCATTTCATGATACTCGTCTCTTACTACCCTAAGAAGCTGAAACCCTTTTACTATGACATCCATGTGCCCTGATAGGTTATCTTCACAGAAATTACTGCAAAACCCATTCCATGGATTTGGAAGGGGTTGTTTCTGCAGCACAGATTTTTGCAAGCCTCATTCAGTTGCATAGAACTACCACATCTGCCACATGAGGTTATAGTCATAGACATAAAGTCCTGGTAAGTCAACCTCTGTATATTCACCAGCTGTCCAATGGCAGGGAGAAGATGAGCTGTTTTTTCTCTATAAGCTGTGGCATAGTCGGCTGAAATTCGACAGTTCACAGCCAGGGAGAAGGAGACGCCCCCTGAGAAACACTGCCATCTCCTCCTCCCTGTACCCATGCTATGAATTAGCATTACAAAGAGCCATAACAGAACGACTGCACAGCAGGGCAACGAAGTAGCATATCCATTAAAAAAAAATTGTCCAATGACATTTCCTAATCTTGGCCTTAAAGGTCCTCTTTAAGTTTAATTAGCACTTTAAGCATTTAAGTCTTTGCTTTTTCTGACTTCTGTTGTACACCAGGGAGGTGTTATCAGAGATTCATAGCACTCTCTGTGTAAGTGTGTATACATACTGTAGATAGCTGTCAGTCATTGATAGTTGTACATGAGGGAGGTATTATCAGAGATTGACACCATTCTCTGTGTAAGTGTGTATACATAGATCGCTGTCAGTCACTGATAACACCTCTCCTGTGTGCAGCTATCAGTGATTGATAGCATTCTCTGTGTAAGTGTGTATACATAGATAGCTGTCAGTCACTGATATCTGTACATGGGGGAGGTGTTATCAGTGATTGATAGCATTCTCTGTGTAAGTGTGTATACATAGATAGCTGTCAGTCACTGATATCTGTACACGGAGGAGGTATTATCAGTGATTGATAGCATTGTGTGTGATTGATAGCATTGTGTAAGTGTGTATACCTACAATCATGGCCGTAAGTGTTGGCACCCCTGAAATTTTTCAAGTAAATGAAGTATTTCTCACAGAAAAGTATTGCAGTAACACATGTTTTGCTATACACATGTTTATTCCCTTTGTGTGTATTGGAACAAAACCAAAAAAGGGAGGAAAAAAAGCAAATTGGACATAATGTCACACCAAACTCCAAAAATGGGCTGGACAAAATTATTGGCACCCTTAACTTAATATTTGGTTATACACCCTTTGGAAAAAATAACTGAAATCAGTCGCTTCCTATAACCATCAATAAGCTTCTGACACCTCTCACCCGGAATTTTGGACCACTCTTCCTTAGCAAACTGCTCCAGGTCTCTTTTATTAGAAAGGCGCCTTTTCCCAACAGCAATTTCAAGATCTCTCCACAGGTGTTCAATGGGACTTAGATCTGAACTCATTGCTGGCCACTTCAGAACTCTCCAGCGCTTTGTTGCCATCCATTTCTGGGTGCTTTTTGACGTATGTTTGGGGTCATTGTCCTGCTGGAAGACCCAAGATCTCGGACGCAAACCCAGCTTTCTGACACTGGGCTCTACAGTGCGACCCAAAATCCGTTGGTAATCCTCAGATTTCATGATGCCTTGCACACATTCAAGGCACCCAGTGCCAGAGGCAGCAAAACACCCCCAAAACATCAATCAACCTGCACCATATTTCACTGTAGGTACTGTGTTCTTTTCTTTGCAGGCCTCATTCTGTTTTCGGTGAACAGTAGAATGATGTGCTTTACCAAAAAGCTCTATCTTGGTCTCATTTGTCCACAAGACGTTTTCCCAGAAGGATTTTGGCTTACTCAAGTTCATTTTTGCAAAATGTAGTCTTGCTTTTTTATGTCTCAGCAGTGGGGTCCTCCTGGGTCTCCTGATGCTGACACTGATGCTCCCTGAGCCTGCAGGACAGCTTGGATATCATTGGAACTTGTTTGGGGCTGCCTATCCACCATCCAGACTATCCTGTGTTGACACCTTTCATCAATTTTTCTCTTCCGTCTACGCCCAGGGAGATTAGCTACAGTGCCATGGGTTGCAAGCTTCTTGATAATGTTGCGCACTGTGGACAAAGGCAAATCCAGATCTCTGGAGATGGACTTGTAACCTTGAGATTGTTGATATTTTTTCACAATTTTGGATCTCAAGTCCTCAGACAGTTCTCTTCTCCTCTTTCTGTTGTCCATGCTTAGTGTGGCGCACACAGACACACAATGCAAAGACTAAGTGAACTTCTCTCCTTTTTATCTGCTTTCATGTGTGATTTTTATATTGCCCACACCTGTTACTTGCCCCAGGTGAGTTTAAAGGAGCATCACATGCTTGAAACAATCTTATTCATCCACAATTTTGAAAGGGTGCCAATAATTTTGTCCAGCCCATTTTTGGAGTTTGGTGTGACATTATGTCCAATTTGCTTTTTTTCTCCTTTTTTGGTTTTGTTCCAATACACACAAAGGGAATAAACATGTGTATAGCAAAATATATGTGTTACTGCAATACTTTTCTGTGAGAAATACTTCATTTTCTTGAAAAATTTCAGGGGTTCCAACATTTACGGCCATGATTGTAGATAGCTGTCAGTCATTGATAGTTGTACATGAAGGAGGTATTATCAGAGATTGACACCATTCTCTGTGTAAGTGTGTATACATAGATAGCTGTCAGTCACTGATAGTTGTACATGGAGGAGGTGTTATCAGTGATTGATAGCATTCTCTGTGTAAGTGTGCATACATAGATAGCTGTCAGTCACTGATAGTTGTACACAGCGAGGTGTTATCAGTGATTGATAGCATTCTCTGTGTAAGCATGTATATATAGATAGCTGTCAGTCATTGACAGTTGTACATGGGGGAGGTGTTATCAGTGATTGATAGCATTCTCTGTATAAGTGTGTATACATAGATAGCTGTCAGTTACTGATAGTTGTACATGGGTGAGGTGTTATCAGTGATTGATAGTATTCTCTGTGTAAGCGTGTATACATAAATAGCTGTCAGTCACTGATAGTTGTACACAGGTGAGGTGTTATCAGTTATTGATAGCATTCTCTGTGTAAGTGTGTATACATAGATAGCTGTCAGTCACTGATAGTTGTACACAGGTGAGGTGTTATCAGTGATTGATAGCATTCTCTGTGTAAGTGTATATATATAGATAGCTGTCAGTCACTAATAGCTGTACATGGGGGAGGTGTTATCAGTGATTGATGGCATTCTCTGTGTAAATGTGTATACATAGATAGCTGTCAGTCACTGATAGTTGTACACAGGTGAGGTGTTATCAGTTATTGATAGCATTCTCTGTGTAAGTGTGTATACATAGATAGCTGTCAGTCACTGATAGTTGTACACAGGTGAGGTGTTATCAGTGATTGATAGCATTCTCTGTGTAAGTGTATATATATAGATAGCTGTCAGTCACTAATAGCTGTACATGGGGGAGGTGTTATCAGTGATTGATGGCATTCTCTGTGTAAATGTGTATACATAGATAGCTGTCAGTCACTGATAGTTGTACATGGGGGAGGTGTTATCAGTGATTAATAGTATTCTCTGTGTAAGTGTATATATATATATATAGATAACTGTCAGTCACTGATAGTTGTGCACAGGGGAGGTGTTATTAGTTATTGATAGCATTCTCTGTGTAAGTGTGTAAACTTAGGCTACTTTCACATTGGCGTTTTGAATTCCGTTTGTGAGATCCGTTTCAGGGATCTCACAAACGGTTCAAAACGGATCAGTTAAGCCCCAATGCATTCTAAATGGATAAGGATCCGTTCAGAATGCATCAGTTTGGCACCGTTCCGCCTCCATTCCACTCTGGATGCGGAAACCAAAACGCTGCGGAAACCAAAACCGCCTGGCGATGCAGAGCCAAATGGATCCGTCCTGACTTACAATGTAAGTCAATGGGGACGGATCCGTTTTCACTGACACAATATGGTGCAGTTGAAAACGGATCCGTCCCCCATTGACTTTCAATGTAAGTCAGGATCCGTTAGACTTTTTTTAAAAAGAATAATGCAAACGGATCTGTTCTCAAGGGATACTATCATGACCGGCGTGCCGATCACATACGTGACGCAAAGGGAGGGAAATGGGAAGGCCCTGTCCAAGGGAGAGGGAAAGATGGTGACCCCTGACTCACCTTGCGGCTGGCACCTGACTGCCCTGACGTCCCTAGACGGGTTCCTCACCCGTACGCCGATCACGTGCCTAAACCCTGGCTTTCCCTGAGATGAGCCCTACGTAGTGAATAGGGCGGTGGGATCACTAGTCCGCATCACTGACACTAAAGGAAAACACCAAGGAGAGGACAGACAATACAGACAAACACATACACCCAGGTGGGCGAAAACAGCAGACAACAAAAGCCCAACAGGGATCCGGAGGGTAACGTTCTGGAACAACAACCAGGAATCACAGCGACTCAGCTCCAGTGGGTCAGTATAGAAGTCCAGGCAGGAAGCTCTATATCTGGCAACCAGAGAAGTGGGAGAGGGGAATATAAGGAGGTTGGGAGTGCTGGACAAGAAACAGCTGAGGAGAAGAAGCTACGGATCCCTGAGTGAGCCAAAAAGGATTGCAAGGCAAACCCAGAAAGCTACCATTAAGAAACAGCACTATCTTTATACATAGAGCGCGCAGCCACCCGCTGCGACTTCCTGACCCCGGGTATAACGGAGTCAGACGTGGCTCTTGACACCCTCGTGACAGATACAAGCGTTTGCATTATAGATGTGGATCTGTCTGTGCAGATACCAGATAGTGATTGATAGCATTCTCTGTGTAAGTGTGTATACAGAGATAGCTGTCATTCACTGATAGCTGTACACAGGGGAGGCGTTATCAGTGATTGATAGCATTCTCTGTGTAAATGTGCATACAACGATAGCTTTCAGTCACTGATAACACCTCCCCTGTGTACAACTGAGCTAAGAAAAAGCAGAGATATAAATGTATAAAATACAAGTTTTACTGAATCTTTTCAATCAAAATATATACTGTATATCAATCTGCTCAGTTTCTCTTCCTCCATAACATGCTACCTGCATGTGCACTACACTTTAAAGGGGTTTTCCAGGCTCCTGATGTCCTAGCCTCAGGATGGGTCATCAATATCCAATTGTTGAGGGTCTAACACCCTGGACTTCCATTGATCAGATGTTCCCTGCAGCCTCCTGCACGGGAACTACTAGTTTGAATGGAACAGGATGCACAGTTCTGTTTACAGTGTAGTGGCCGTGCTGGGTTCCTGTAGCTTAGCTCCTATTCACTTAAAGGGGTTGTTTCACTTCAGCAAATTGCATTTTATTATGCAAAGAAAGTTATTACAAGCCACTTACTAATGTATTGCTATTATCCATATTGCCTCCTTTTCTGGCTAGATTTATTTTTCCATCACATTATGCACTGCTCGTGCCATGGTTACAACCACCCTGGTCGTGCTTGCAAATTATAGGAAAAAGTGCTGGCCTCTCTCTGGTGGCTGGGACTGTGCATAGGATGGTTTCCTATAGTGTACAAGCATGACCACCACTGATGGATTGCAGGGTGGTCGCAACCATGGAAACGAGCAGTTAATAATGTGATCGAAAAATGAATCCAGCCAGCAAAGGAAACGATATGGATAATACCAATACATTAGTAAGTAGTTTGTATTAACGTCCTCTGCTATTTGCTGAAGTGAGACAACCCCTTTAAATGGGAGTTGAGATGCAGTAACCTAGTATGGCTGGGGGTGCTGGGTGTTGGACCCTCACTGATTGTATATTAATGACCTATTCTTAAGGTTAGGTCATCAATATCAGGAGCCTGGAAAACCCCTTTAATCTTTCCTAAGGTAAGGGGGCCACAAACGGCACATTTTGGAGTAAAACATTCATGGGACTGGTAAGACCTACATGCTGAACATCACCTCTGACCCACCAACGGTCACATTGTAGTTGATATTATTCAGAAGATGTCTACTTTTGGACTCTAAAACTCCCAATATTCGACAGTGTTTTTTTCCTTCTGTAGCCAGGAGGCCACTTCAGTTTGTTTTCATAGCTACCTGTTCTTTTAGTCTACCAAGAGGTGACAACAGATCTTGCTCTGCAGCTTTGCACAGCCATAGTACAACATAATGTGTAGCAACATAGGAAATATAACAACATAGCTCTTGTAACATGAACTCATTTAGCTTATACTTTAACTATTGCTTATAGAAAAGTATGCCAGGTGCCTCCTACGTGACCATTTCATGAGGCATACAGCGTTCATCACTAGGGTCACAACTCAACACACTTTCATTGTCCGCCTGGAGCAAGCAAAATTGCAACCAATATACCATACAGTCAACAAAAGCAATGTTTTCACTGTCAAAACAGCCCAGGACTCCGCAGTCCAAGCACGTATGAGTCTATTACCCCCAGCACTGCATCTCAGAGAAGATCTGAATGCCACTGTGGCCATCACTAGTTGACCTGAGGCTGGTAGTCCTACAGACTTTCTTGGATCCTTTCCAACATGGCTTGTTCTTCTTGTCTCTACAATTCCCTTTAAAATAAATATACCATTGTTACATAGTTGATACGGTTAAAAAAGACATACCGTAAGTCCATCAAGTTCAACCAAGGGATAGGTGTGGAGGCGAGTCCCAGAAGGAAGTGAGATTTCTACACGTTTTCATACACTAAGCATTATGTCATTTACTGTTATGAGTTCATCTAAGGCTACTTTCACACTTGCGTTTGGTGCGGATCCGTCATGGATCTGCAAAAAAAAAACGCATCCGTTCAGATAATACAACCGCATGCATCCGTTCAGAACGTATCCGTTTGTAGTATCTTTAACATAGCCGAGACAGATCCGTCTTGAACACCATTGAAAGTCAATGGGGGACGGATCCGTTTTTTATTGCGCCATATTGTGTCAGTGAAAACGGTTCCGTCCCCATTGACTTGCATTGTGTGTCAGGACGGATCCGTTTGGCTCAGTTTCGTCAGACGGACACCAAAACGCTGCAAGGTGTCCGGCTCTAAAGCGGAATGGAGACGGAACGGAGGCAAACTGATGCATTCTGAGCGGATCCTTTTCCATTCAGAATGCATTAGGGCAAAACGGATCCGTTTTGGACCGCTTCTGAGAGCCCTGAACGGATCTCACAAACGGAAAGCCAAAACGCCAGTGTGAAAGTAGCCTAAATACTTTTTAAAACTGTCCTCTGTTCCTGCTGTGACCACGTCCTGAGAAGGTCTATTCCACAGATTCTTACAGTGAAGAAGCTTAGACGCTTCTGGAGACTGAACTTTTTCTTCTTCAGTCGGAGGCAGTGCCCCCTTGTCTTTTGAGCGCATTTTACATGGAACAGTTTTTCACAGTATTTTTTGTATAGCCCATTTATATATTTGTATAGGTTAATCATGTCCCCCCTTAGACGTCTCTTCTCAAGACTAAATACATTTAATTATTTTAATCTTTCTTCATAACTAAGACCCTCCATGCCCCTTATCAGTTTAGTCGCTCTCCTCTGTACTTTTCCAGCTGCAGTGCATCCTTTCTATGGACTGGTGGCCAGAACTGAACTGCATATTCCAGATGAGGCCGCACCAGCGCTTTGTAAAGTGGTAATATTACATCCCTGCCCCGCGAGTCCATGCCTCGTTTACTGCATGACCATATCCTGGTGGCCTTAGAAGCAGCTGATTACATTGTATGCTGTAATTTTATCTACCATCCACAAGGACACCCAAATCCTTCTCTATAAGTGACTCCGAGTGCTACATCACCTAGGACATATGAAGCACAGAGATTATTACTACCAAGATGCATAACTTTGCATTTGTCCACATTGAACCTCATTTGCCACAATCAAACGTATTGTGTGTACTACCACCAGTCTTTTCTCATTTCATAATACTGGCCAGACGTTTGAAAAAAGAAATATCTAGGGCATGCCTTATTTCACCCAAACGAATCTCGAATCACATGGGTCGGGGCTACACAGAGACAGCAAGCGTCAGAAACGTCACGCAACCAAAAACATTTGTGTAACTGGTCTACACCTTGCTGTAAAAAGAAGTGAGAGGCAAACGTCTATCAGTCGTGGCATCTTTCGGGCTGCATCACAACCCTACTGAGTACAATCATTAGATACGGTGCTGCACTAAAAGATTCTGCTGTTCATGTTCCAGATCTATGGGAAATATCAAATGCAGGACATAGAACCGTTTTTTTTCCAGCTGGTGTTTTTGTTAATTAGATGGTGTTTTTTTTGTCTTCCTGGATTATTTTCAAAAACCCAGCATGCTACAGGTCTTGGCGTTTCTTCGGGTATTTTCATATCTCCTTGTCTTATAGGGTAAAAATGCCATTGAAAAAAAATCGTAGTCGCCAGACACATTGTTTACAAAAGATGCCCCAAAAATGCGGAAAAAACCCATGTGCCATAGAAAATTTTGTGAGTTGTTTCTATGGTTTCCTTCGAGGGTAGGGGCCCTAAGGGTACGGCTACACTGGTGATGGTCAGTATTGCAGGGGCATTGCATAGAAATGAATGGGGTTGCAGCTCAAGATACATGTGTGCCGCCACTGCTACCCCCTGAATCGCCAAAAATCCAAGCTGCATTTTTTGCGATTCAGAGGTCACGGTCACGGCACACGTGTGACCAATGTCTCCATGTAGCCGTAACATTATCCTAGATGCAGGAGGATACAAATCAGCCAACATATGTTCCACAGAAAACATGAAGGGTTTTGTGATCCAAGAGAGCCCAGAAAATTGGAAATAAAGGGTGGTCCTCCAATGACTGGACGTAACGTACGACCAGGCACAGTCACAAATTTACAAAAAGTTAGACTAAATACTATGGGGGGTCATTAATCAAACTGGCTTAGTTGCCCATAGCAACCAATCAGATTCCACCTTTCATTTCTCAGAGCTCCTTTGGAAAATGAAAGGTGGAATCTGATTGGTTGCTATGGGCAACTAAGCCAGTTCTACTTTACACCAGTTTGATAAATGACCCCCTATATTTTGAAAGAAAAACCCAAACTATATAGAAATGAGCATGCATAGAAATATGGAACCATCAGATTATTAGCCTTCAGCAGGGGCAGACATCCCTGGTAAAAAAAAAAAAAAACTAGAAGTGGCCCCATGTTGTAGGCGGGGCAATGCAAGTAGGCAGGACCAACAAAAGAAGGCGGGGCCAGCAATAGCACAAAATACTGCCCCAGCAGAACCAAATACCACAGTGTAAGGGCTCTTTCACACAAACGTATTTTCTTTGCGTTTCCGTTCCATTTTTTTTGCGGATCGTATACGGAACTATTCATTTCAATGGGTCCGGAAAAAAAAATAAGTTACTCCATGTGCATTCCGTTAGTCTGCGCTGCAAAAGAATAGAACATGTCCTATTATTGTCCGCATTACGGACAAGGATAGGACTGTTCTATTAGGGGCCAGCTGTTCCGTTCCACAAAATACGGAATGCACACGGACGTCATCCGTATTTTTTGCGGATCTCAAAATACATACGGTCGTGTGCATGAGCCCTAACATAAAATACTCCTGCCCTCTCAGCAGTATTCAACAGTTGAATTCAGGAGGGCACCTGCAGCCATTGGCCAGGAGCATAAGTACCTGATGCCCCTAGCATCAGATCTGTATGTACCCGGCTGGCAGTATCTATGGCCAGTCTGCCTCTGGCCTATAGCAGTTTAGAAGCTAATAATAAAGTATACGTAGATAAGACAGCTATACGTATACAGGCAACAGGTATGTTTACTAGCCTTGAGGCCTGCACAAACCACTGAGACGGCTAATGTACAGGACATACCAGGCTATAATGCTTTCGTTACATAGCCACCATTATACTGCCAGATGTTCTATCTGAGACATGCCCAATTCGTCTGCAAGACTCACTGCAAGAAGCGAATGGCTGGCGTCTACGGTGTGGGAAACAAACAAGCATCTGTGCCTGACACCCAGACGTTTTCTGCAGATTTAGATGCTGCTCACATACCGTAGTACTGGGGGAGGAAAACAAGTCAAAAGTGGAGAAAGCGGGCGAGAGCCACTAAATAGCACGTTCTGCACTGCAGTAAATGGCAAAGTCCAGGCAGAAAAGACAGATATCCTTGGACAAACATCTTGTACACAGTGCGCCAAGGTAGGCCGGCGGGGAAGGTGGCCCTGGGAGGAGGGGGATGGAGGAAGAGCTGTGTTTTTTAGAAATGGATGAGAAGGTAAACAGGAGGTTCAGCACTGGCATGTCAGGTCTACCGCAGCGGAGACCATGGCATATGCCCTTCTCACCAGCTGATGCCAGGCTGCTTACCTGCAGTCTTGGGTTATGTTCACACGGAACAAACCCTGACGCGGAATCCACTCCAGGACTCCTTGCGTTTTATTTTTCTTATTATTCCATTTCAGTGGGAACTCTGCATCAAGTATGGTCATGTCACTTCTTTTTTTATTTTTTTCCCCGGTGGCACGGTTTCTTATAACCGCAAGCGGGGAAACAAACAAGCGCCATACGAATTGACAAAACTCTGTGTGAACATTCCCTTATCAGGCTACAATCGAAAGGGGAAACTTACAGATGAAGTTAGGGTCTGTCCATGCCCATAGAGAGAACCGCAGGCTATGTGAATGGGCTCGTAAAGCAGCCCTTTCCACTGTCATTATAAAACGCAAATCTAATAACGGACCTGTTCACACTGGAAAGGGCAGAGGAGGGAGAAGGAGCCGGCTATGGGCAGAGAAGCAGGCGCTCACCTCATAGATGCTGCGGTCCACTGGGTCCTGACATTCCGTCAACATGTCACTTCCATGCTCTGTCCTTCTTTCAGTCAAATGACATCAAAATGCGACGGTGTATAAAAGCCGCAGAGATGGTGACACCGGTCTGTCACTCCGCGCTACCCTGGCGCCGCTGTGACTCGCAGGCACACACACTCATACACACACACACACACACCGCAACTACCGCAGGCCCCGCCCCCGGCGCGGAGCCCCCTCCCTGCTTCACTTGCTTCCTGCCATCGCATTCTCATACAGAAAGCCAGTGTGCTGCTGCAGACACACACTGCCCGCATTGTACGTCGTACACAAGGCACAGCATGGGTTAAATCTGGAGGACTGTTTGTGACTGAATGTCATGTCCTTCAGTTATCCAGTGGTACATGATGGGGGTCACCTCACATCCATGCAGCGCCCTGGCTGGAGGGGATGAGGGGCAGCCTCCACTAACAAAGCTTTATTGTCCTCTTACATGCACACTACCTCGCTGTAGTTGATGGTTTTTGCCATAGAGTCTAGCTCCCTCTAGTGAATATCTTTGATTACGCACCCAAAATTGTATTACAGATGAATTTGTCACAGGGAATGTGTCATCAGAAAATGACCCATTGCTTAGGCTTCTTTCACACTAGCGTGCTGCGTTTTTTTTTGTACGGCTGCCTCTCGGCATCTTTGCCGTGCCGCGGCCGCATCCCCCGCCCGTTCCCATTATAGTGAATGAGGCCGGGCCGGACTTCCGGCAGCACACGTGTGTGGAACAGCCTGCTGGACAAGCCTAACACTAGTGTGAAAGAAGCCTTAAAAGGGTTCTGCAGTTTTTTTAAACTGATCGGCGGGGGTCCGATATCCGGGACCCCTGCCGATCAGCTTATTGAGAAGTCAGCGGCGCTGGCAGTAGCGCCGCGGCCTTCTCGCTGTCCAGTGACGTCACACCTAGTATCAATGGCCTGGGCGGGGCTATACTCTGTTCACTTGAATGGAGCTTAGCCCCGCCCAGGTCAGTGATACTAGTCGTGACGTCACTGGGCCTGCGGTAAACAGCGAGAAGACCGCGGTACTACTGCCAGCGCCGCTGCCGTCTCAAACAGCTGATCGGCAGGGGTCCCGGGTGTCGGACCCCCGCCGATCAGATGCTGATGATCTATCCAAAGGATAGATCATCAGTTTAAAAAAACTGCAGAACCCCTTTAAGGCTTCTTTCACACTAGCGTTAGGCTTGTCCAGCAGGCTGTTCCACACACGAGTGCTTCCGGAAGCTCGGCCCGGCCTCATTGACTATAATGGGAACGGGCGGGAGATGCGGCCGCGGCACGGCAAAGATGCCGAGAGGCGGCCGTACAAAAAAACGCAGCACGCTAGTGTGAAAGAAGCCTAAGCAATGGGTCATTTTCTGATGACACATTCCCTGTGACAAGAACTGCAGAACCCCTTTAAATCAACTTTTTATATTTAACATATTTAACATATTTTTAAGCATTTTTGATGCTGTTATTTTTAATTTTCCATATAGCTTCATTTAAATAATGTTTAGAAAATGTATAAAGGTAAAGATGAACTCCTTCATTAGAACTTGAGATGATAGATGATTGAACTATAAGATGTGTGAACCTACCCTTACCGTCCCTTTACACAGGACAATTATTCGGCCACAGATTGTCTTATGTAAGCAGAGCTTCAAAGGCAGCTCTAAACGGCATTTTTCTCCGGGACCTTTGGGGACAACTATGGTTTCAGAGACTGGGCCCATTGGTGGATCCTCTGTTACTCTGGTGGGCCAGTCCAACCCTGAGTATATCTATAGTTTATATTAAACTTCCTGAAGAAGACTATATTTTGGCCAGGTTATCTAGATACCTCAGAACTTTGCAGAGTTTCCAATGAGTGAGTTCCTCTGACAGGCTAGCCTTCCAGTTCTTGGACAAGATCATTCTACCTGCTGACAGTAAATATCTGAGCAAGGCCTCATGCACACGACTGTAGTTATGGTCCGCATCTGAGCCGCAGTTTTTGCGGCTCGGGTGCGGACCCAATAACTTCAATCGGGCCGCAAAAGATGCGGACAGCACTCCGTGTGCTGTCCGTATCCGTTGCTCCGTTCCGAGGCCCCGCAAAAAAAAATATAGCATATCCTATTCTTCTCCATTTTGCGGACAAGAATAGGCATGTCTACAATGGGCCACCTGTTCCGTTCCGCAAATTGCAGAAGGCACACGGGCGGTTTCCGTTTTTTGCAGATCCGCGGTTTGCAGAACGCAAAAAACAGCACGGTCGTGTGCATGAGGCCTAACCCTAATGTCTTAGGAGGTATGGTTTAAGGAAAGATGTGTAATAATATCACCTCTTCTTAAAATGGAAATTTTTGTTTACAAATTCAGTTAATTGTAGCCGTCACCTTCCAAAAAGTCTTTACATATTAGCATGACTACCACAAAGGTAGATAAGATCCTTTTTCATCCTGGCATTTCCAACAAACATTTGGGTAACCTGGATCTACTTTGTGCAGTGTCTTTGGGGTTAGATACCATCTAGTTAATACATTCTAGCGTTCCTCTCGGAGTCTGGCACAGATGTTTATAAACTGTTGATATAATCCTCACAATCTTCTGTTATAATTGTTATGTTGTATTAAAAAAGTATTTTTCAAAGTATTTATAAACTTAATGAAAAATAAGTTATCATGGAGCTGGTCTAGTAGCATAGGCAGCTCCTGGAAAGTAGGGATGCTGTGTTGGACTGGGACTCCTTGGGCACATCAGAGGAAATTATTCTCAAGGCCTAACTCCATCAATAAAGTCTAATCGTTTTTGAATCAAGGAAATAGATCCTAGTGAAAAGTGATTGGCTCCAAAGGCAGCCACATTTTTTTTCTCGAGGACCTTCAGGTCCCTCATTGGTATTAGAGCCTCTTCTGGTAGGCCAGTCCGAACCTGTAGGGATGGTACCTGATTCAAGCATATGTTAGGGCTCTTTCACACTTGCTTTGTTGGGTTCCGGCATAGAGTTCCGTCTGATCAGGATTATCCCCATGCATTCTGAATGGAGAGAAATCCGTTCAGGATGCATCAGGATGCCTTCAGTTCCGGAACGGAACGTTTTTTGGCCGGAGAAAATCCTGCAGCATGCTGCACTTTTTGCTCCGGCCAAAAATCCTGAACACTTGCCGCAAGGCCGGATCCAGAATTAATGCCCATTGAAAGGCATTAATCCGGATCCGGCCTTAAGCTAAACATCGTTTCGGCGCATTACCGGATCCGACGTTTAGCTTTTTCTGAATGGTTACCATGGCTTCCAGGACGCTAAAGTCCTGTTTGCCATGGTAAAGTGTAGTGGGGAGCGGGGGAGCAGTATACTTACCGTCCGTGCGGCTCCCGGGGCGCTTCAGAGTGACGTCAGGGCGCCACACGCGCATGGATGACGTGTCGCATGGATCACGTCATCCATGCGCATGGGGCGCTCTGACGTCATTCTGGAGCACCCCGGGAGCCGCACGGACTGTAAGTATACTGCTCCCCACGCCTGACTCCGTTATACCCGGGGTCAGGAAGTCACAGCGGTTGGCTGCGCGCTCTATGTAAGATAGGGCTGTTTCCTTATGGTAGCTTTCTGGGTTTGCTTTGCAACCCTTTTGGCTCACTCAGGGATCCGTAGCTCCTTCTCCTCAGCTGTTCCTTGTCCAGCACTCCCAACCTCCTTATATTCCCCTCTCACACTTCTCTGGTTGTCAGATATAGAGCTTCCTGCCTGGACATCTATTCTGACCCTCTGGAGCTGTGTTGCTGCGTTCTCTGGTTGTTGATCCAGAACGCTACCCTCCGGATCCCTGTTGGACCTTTGTGGACTGCTGTGGTCGCCCACCTGGGTGTATGTGTTTGTCTGTATTGTCTGTCCTCTCCCTGGTGTTTCCCTCTTAGTGTCAGTGGTGCGGACTAGCGATCCCACGGGCCCGTTCACTATCTAGGGCTCATTTTAGGGAAAGCCAGGGTTTAGGCACGTGATCGCCGCACGGGTGAGGAACCCGTCTAGGGACGTCAGGGCAGTCAGGTGCCAGCCGCAAGGTGAGTCAGGGGTCACCACCTTTCCCTCTCCCTTGGGCAGGGCTTTCCCTTTTCCCTCCCTGTGCGTGACGCCGGTCATTACATTATATCTGGCCCTTATTTTGTGTAGGTAAAAAAAAAAAAATTTTTTTTTTACCTACTTAGAATCCAGTATGGATCAAATTGAAGGCGTCGGTCCTCCAGCAACAGCAGCAATTACAACGGACCGCAAGCCCAGCGGTTGCTACTGGTAACCAGGTTGTTGCGGAACCCAAGGTCCCTCTCCCTGACAGATTTTCTGGGGGAAGGGACAAGTTTTTGACATTCCGTGAGGCCTGTAAATTATATTTTAAACTGCGCCCTTACTCCTCTGGTAATGAAGAACAGCGGGTGGGGGTTGTTATTTCCCTGCTGCAGGGGGACCCGCAGTCCTGGGCGTTCTCTTTACCTACTAATTCCCAGGCTCTTCGGTCAGTGGATGAGTTTTTCGGGGCCTTGGGTCTCATATATGACGACCCTGACCGAGTCGCACTGGCTGAATCAAGATTACGGAGACTCCTACAAGGAGAGCGGCCGGTAGAGGAGTATTGCTCTGACTTCCGTAGGTGGGCTACAGATACCCAATGGAACGACCCGCCTCTCAGGAGTCAGTTCTGCTCTGGGTTATCCGAAAGGGTTAAGGATGCGCTTGCATTATATGAAACCCCCTTTTCCCTTGATGCGGTTATGTCCCTTTCTATCCGAATAGATAGACGCCTTAGGGACAGGTTGAAAAAACCGGAGCAATTTGTAACCCCTCCCAAGCAGCAGTTAGTCTGTACGGACTTAGACGAGCCTATGCAGCTAGGAGGAACTACTCGTCAGGTCCGTCCTCCTGAGGCTCGCCGTAGGCGTGGGGTTTGTTTTTTTTGTGGGGAGAGGGGTCATTTCATTAATGTCTGTCCTTCTTTCCTCAGAAACAAAAGACCGTCGGAAAACTACTAACCCCAGGCTGTGTGGAGGATGTCAGCCGGGGGGTACACATTTCCTCCATATGTACATCGCAATTTGTGTTGCCAGCGGTTATTGTTTTTGGTGATAAGACGGAGACTATTTCTTTCTTTCTAGACAGTGGAGCAGGGGTAAATTTGATAGATGCCCATTTTGCCCGCACTATGGGTTTGTCTCTCTGTACGCTACAGAGACCTATTCCCATATTCGCTATTGATTCTGCTCCTCTGTCTCAGAGAAACCTCACCCACATTGTTCATAATTTACACCTTCGGGTAGGGGACCAACGAGATGCTTTCATGTTATGTTCTGGAGGGGCTTCCCACTCCGGTAGTGCTGGGTCTTCCCTGGTTGGTAGCGCACAATCCAGTGGTGGATTGGCAGGCCAGGGAGATATTGGCAGTGCAGAGCAGTGCAGAGAAAATTGCTTAAATAGCAATTGCTTAGTCGCCTCCATAACTACCCTACCTACATTTATTTCGGATTTTGAGGACGTTTTTTCTGAAAAGGGTTGTCAGAAGTTAGCACCTCATCGTCCTTATGATTGCCCGGTTAACCTTATTCCCGGCGCAAAATTGCCCAAGACCAGGTTATATAATCTTTCAGGTCCAGAGAGACAAGCCATGAAAGATTATATCTCCGAGAGCTTGGCTAAGGGACACATCAGACCCTCGTCTTCACCCGTGGCTGCAGGGTTTTTCTTCGTTAAAAAGAAAGATGGGGGCCTGCGTCCTTGCCTAGATTTTCGCGAATTAAATCGGATAACCATCCGAGACCCATACCCTCTTCCTCTCATTCCTGACCTGTTTAACCAGATTGCAGGTGCTAGGTGGTTCTCCAAACTTGATCTTAGGGGGGCCTACAATCTGATTTGTATTAAGGAGGGGGATGAGTGGAAGACAGCTTTTAACACCCCTGAGGGGCATTATGAAAATCTAGTTATGCCTTTCGGTCTGACCAATGCTCCTGCCGTCTTTCAACATTTCGTTAATGACATTTTTAGTCATCTAATCGGCAGGTTTGTGGTAATATACCTAGATGATATTTTAATTTATTCGTCTGATCTGAGAACACATGAGGTGCATGTCAGACAAGTACTGCAGGTCCTACGGACAAATAAATTATATGCTAAAATTGAAAAATGTGTCTTCGCCGTTCAGGAGATACAATTCTAGGTTATTTTTTTATCTGCTTCAGGTTTCCGTATGGATCCTAGGAAGGTCCAGGCAATTTTAGATTGGGATCTTCCTGAGAACCTCAAAGCACTGCAACGGTTTTTGGGCTTCGCGAATTTCTATAGGAAATTCATTAAAAATGATTCACTTATTGTAAAACCCCTTACTGACATGACTAGGAAGGGGACAGATTTTTCTAAATGGTCTGACGCCGCTAAAGTTGCTTTTTCCTCGCTAAAAGAGAGGTTTACCTCAGCACTAGGGATGAGCGAACCCGAACTGTATAGTTCGGGTTTGTACCAAATTTTGGGGTGTCCGTGACACGGACCCGAACCCGAACATTTTCGTAAAAGTCCGGGTTCGGTGTTCGGCGCTTTCTTGGCGCTTTTTGAAAGGCTGCAAAGCAGCCAATCAACAAGCGTCATACTACTTGCCCCAAGAGGCCATCACAGCCTTGCCTACTATTGGCATGGCTGTGATTGGCCAGTGCAGCATGTGACCCAGCCTCTATATAAGCTTGGGTCACGTAGCGCTGCACGTCACTCTGCTGATACAAGCGTAGGGAGAGGTTGCTGCTGCGACGTTAGGGCGAGATTAGGCAGATTAACTCCTCCAAAAGACTTAATTCAGTGATCGATCTCCAGCTGTGGATCATTGAAGTGCTGATATTGAATTGCTCACTTTTTTTAGGCTGCCCAGAGCGTTTTTATATCACTTTTTTCTGGGGTGATCTGCGGCCATTTTGTGGCTTGTGGTGCGCCAGCACAAGCTACCACCAAGTGCATTTAACCATCAATAGTGTGGTTATTTTTTGCTATATCCTACATCAGGTGCAGGCTGAGCCTGTGTCACCCAAGTGCATTTAACCATCAATAGTGTGGTTATTTTTTGGCCATATACTACATCAGGTGCAGGCTGAGCCTGTGTCACCCAAGTGCATTTAACCATCAATAGTGTGGTTATTTTTTGCTATATCCTACATCAGGGTCAAGCTTTCATCAAGTGCATTTAACCATCAATAGTGTGGTTATTTTTTGGCCATATACTACATTAGGTGCAGGCTGAGCCTGTGTCACCCAAGTGCATTTAACCATCAATAGTGTGGTTATTTTTTGGCCATATACTACATCAGGGGCAAGTTGAGCCTGTCACCCAGCGCCTAAAAAATAGGCCTCACATTTATATTCAACCAAATCTGTACTGTTTTAGCTGGTCAAATTATTTGTAGTGACCGTAAAAGCACAGTTTTTGTTCTGGGTTGAAAAACTATTCCCAAATTTGCCATTCTCAAAATTAGTAGTTTCTGCTATATCAGGCCTACTTTAAATCTATCCAAAAAAGGATATCTTAGATTGAAGGTGCTGATAGTGTCATTCTGAAAAACTTAACACACACGCTACCGTGCAGATACAAGTCTAATTCTGTGATTAAAGGTATATCTGTCACACAGCGCGTAAAAAATAGGCCTGACATTTCTATTCCTCCAAATCAGTACAGTTTTAGCTGGTCAAGTTATATTTAGTGACTGTAAAAGCACAGTTTTTGTTCTGGGTTGAAAAACTATTCCCAAATTTGCCATTCTCAAAATTAGTAGTTTCTGCTATATCAGGCCTACTTTAAATCTATCCCAAAAAGGATATCTTAGATTGAAGGTGCTGATAGTGTCATTCTGAAAAACTTAACACACACGCTACCGTGCAGATACAAGTCTAATTCTGTGATTAAAGGTATATCTGTCACACAGCGCGTAAAAAATAGGCCTCACATTTATATTCAACCAAATCTGTACTGTTTTAGCTGGTCAAATTATTTGTAGTGACCGTAAAAGCACAGTTTTTGTTCTGGGTTGAAAAACTATTCCCAAATTTGCCATTCTCAAAATTAGTAGTTTCTGCTATATCAGGCCTACTTTAAATCTATCCAAAAAAGGATATCTTAGATTGAAGGTGCTGATAGTGTCATTCTGAAAAACTTAACACACACGCTACAGTGCAGATACAAGTCTAATTCTGTGATTAAAGGTATATCTGTCACACAGCGCGTAAAAAATAGGCCTGACATTTCTATTCCTCCAAATCAGTACAGTTTTAGCTGGTCAAGTTATATTTAGTGACCGTAAAAGCACAGTTTTTGTTCTGGGTTGAAAAACTATTCCCAAATTTGCCATTCTCAAAATTAGTAGTTTCTGCTATATCAGGCCTACTTTAAATCTATCCCAAAAAGGATATCTTAGATTGAAGGTGCTGATAGTGTCATTCTGAAAAACTTAACACACACGCTACAGTGCAGATACAAGTCTAATTCTGTGATTAAAGGTATATCTGTCACACAGCGCGTAAAAAATAGGCCTCACATTTATATTCAACCAAATCTGTACTGTTTTAGCTGGTCAAATTATTTGTAGTGACCATAAAAGCACAGTTTTTGTTCTGGGTTGAAAAACTATTCCCAAATTTGCCATTCTCAAAATTAGTAGTTTCTGCTATATCAGGCCTACTTTAAATCTATCCCAAAAAGGATATCTTAGATTGAAGGTGCTGATAGTGTCATTCTGAAAAACTTAACACACACGCTACAGTGCAGATACAAGTCTAATTCTGTGATTAAAGGTATATCTGTCACACAGCGCGTAAAAAATAGGCCTCACATTTATATTCAACCAAATCTGTACTGTTTTAGCTGGTCAAATTATTTGTAGTGACCATAAAAGCACAGTTTTTGTTCTGGGTTGAAAAACTATTCCCAAATTTGCCATTCTCAAAATTAGTAGTTTCTGCTATATCAGGCCTACTTTAAATCTATCCCAAAAAGGATATCTTAGATTGAAGGTGCTGATAGTGTCATTCTGAAAAACTTAACACACACGCTACAGTGCAGATACAAGTCTAATTCTGTGATTAAAGGTATATCTGTCACACAGCGCGTAAAAAATAGGCCTCACATTTATATTCAACCAAATATGTCATTACTTGTGTGCCTGTATTAGTGTAATACGGTACCTAAATAGATAGCCAGACAGTGTTAGGTGTCTGTAAAAAAAGGCCTGAATTTTAATTCAATACATTGGCCCGAATAATATTTTTCTTATTGTGGTGTACGGTAACAATGAGGAAAACAACTAGTAAGGGACGCGGACGTGGACATGGTCGTGGTGGTGTTAGTGGACCCTCTGGTGCTGGGAGAGGACGTGGCCGTTCTGCCACAGCCACACGTCCTAGTGTACCAACTACCTCAGGTCCCAGTAGCCGCCAGAATTTACAGGGATATTTGGTGGGGCCCAATGCCGTTCTAAGGATGGTAAGGCCTGAGCAGGTACAGGCATTAGTCAATTGGGTGGCCGACAGTGCATCCAGCACGTTCACATTATCTCCCACCCAGTCTTCTGCAGAAAGCGCACAGATGGCGCATGAAAACCAAGCCCATCAGTCTGTCACATCACCCCCATGCATATCAGGGAAACTGTCTGAGCCTCAAGTTATGCAGCAGTCTCTTATGCTGTTTGAAGACTCTGCTGCCAGGGTTTCCCAAGGGCATCCACCTAGCCCTTCCCCAGTATTCCCGTAGAATGCACTAACGCACAACCACTTATGTTTCCTGATGATGAGGACATGGGAATACCACCTCAGCACGTCTCTGATGATGACGAAACACAGGTGCCAACTGCTGCGTCTTTCTGCAGTGTGCAGACTGAACAGGAGGTCAGGGATCAAGACTGGGTGGAAGACGATGCAGGGGACGATGAGGTCCTAGACCCCACATGGAATGAAGGTCGTGCCACTGACTTTCACAGTTCGGAGGAAGAGGCAGTGGTGAGACCGAGCCAACAGCGTAGCAAAAGACAAAGAGGGAGCAGTGGGCAAAATCAGAACACCCGCCGCCAAGAGACTCCGCCTGCTACTGACCGCCGCCATCTGGGACCGAGCACCCCAAAGGCAGCTTCATGGAGTTCCCTGGCATGGCACTTCTTTAAACAATGTGCTGACAACAAGACCCGAGTGGTTTGCACGCTGTGCCATCAGAGCCTGAAGCGAGGCATTAACGTTCTGAACCTTAGCACAACCTGCATGACCAGGCACCTGCATGCAAAGCATGAACTGCAGTGGAGTAAACACCTTAAAAACAAAGAAGTCACTCAGGCTCCCCCTGCTACCTCTTCTGCTGCTGCCGCCTCGGCCTCTTCTGCTGCTGCCGCCGCCTCGGCCTCTTCCTCCACCTCTGGAGGAACGTTGGCACCTGCCGCCCAGCAAACATGGGATGTACCACTAACACCACCACCTGCGTCACCAAGCATCTCAACCATGTCACACGGCAGCGTTCAGCTCTCCATCTCACAAACATTTGAGAGAAAGCGTAAATTCCCACCTAGCCACCCTCGATCCCTGGCCCTGAATGCCAGCATTTCTAAACTACTGGCCTATGAAATGCTGTCATTTAGGCTGGTGGACACAGACAGCTTCAAACAGCTCATGTCGCTTGCTGTCCCACAGTATGTTGTTCCCAGCCGGCACTACTTCTCCAAGAGAGCCGTGCCTTCCCTGCACAACCAAGTGTCCGATAAAATCAAGTGTGCACTGCGCAACGCCATCTGTGGCAAGGTCCACCTAACCACAGATACGTGGACCAGTAAGCACGGCCAGGGACGCTATATCTCCCTAACTGCACACTGGGTAAATGTAGTGGCGGCTGGGCCCCAGGCGGAGAGCTGTTTGGCGCACGTCCTTCCGCCGCCAAGGATCGCAGGGCAACATTCTTTGCCTCCTGTCTCCTCCTCCTACTCAGCTTCCTCCTCCTCTTCTTCCACCTGCTCATCCAGTCAGCCACACACCTTCACCACCAACTTCAGCACAGCCCGAGGTAAACGTCAGCAGGCCGTTCTGAAACTCATATGTTTGGGGGACGGGCCCCACACCGCACAGGAGTTGTGGCGGGGTATAGAACAACAGACCAACGAGTGGTTGCTGCCGGTGAGCCTCAAGCCCGGCCTGGTGGTGTGCAATAATGGGTGAAATCTCGTTGCAGCTCTGGGACTAGCCGGTTTGACGCACATCCCTTGCCTGGCGAATGTGCTGAATTTGGTGGTGCAGAAGTTCATTCGCAACTACCCCGACATGTCAGAGCTGCTGCATAAAGTGCGGGCCGTCTGTTCGCGCTTCCGGCGTTCACACCCTGCTGCTGCACGCCTGTCTGCGCTACAGCGTAACTTCGGCCTTCCCGCTCACCGCCTCATATGCGATGTGCCCACCAGGTGGAACTCCACCTTGCACATGCTGGACAGACTGTGCGAGCAGCAGCAGGCCATAGTGGAGTTTCAGCTGCAGCACGCACGGGTCAGTCGCACTGCGGAACAGCACCACTTCACCACCAATGACTGGGCCTCCATGCGAGACCTGTGTGCCCTGTTGCGCTGTTTCGAGTACTCCACCAACATGGCCAGTGGCGATGACGCCGTTATCAGCGTTACAATACCACTTCTATGTCTCCTTGAGAAAACACTTAGGGCGATGATGGAAGAGGAGGTGGCCCAGGAGGAAGAGGAGGAAGAGGGGTCATTTTTAGCACTTTTAGGCCAGTCTCTTCGAAGTGACTCAGAGGGAGGTTTTTTGCAACACCAGAGGCCAGGTACAAATGTGGCCAGACAGGGCCCACTACTGGAGGAGGACGAGGATGAGGAGGAGGTGGAGGAGGAGGAGGATGAGGATGAAGCATGTTCACAGCGGGGTGGCACCCAAAGCAGCTCAGGCCCATCACTGGTGCGTGGCTGGGGGGAAACACAGAACGATGACGATACGCCTCCCACAGAGGACAGCTTGTCCTTACCTCTGGGCAGCCTGGCACACATGAGCGACTACATGCTGCAGTGCCTGCGCAACGACAGCAGAGTTGCCCACATTTTAACGTGTGCGGACTACTGGGTTGCCACCCTGCTGGATCCCCGGTACAAAGACAATGTGCCCACCTTACTTCCTACACTGGAGCGTGATAGGAAGATGCGCGAGTACAAGCGCACGTTGGTAGACGCGCTACTGAGAGCATTCCCAAATGTCACAGGGGAACCAGTGGAAGCCCAAGGCGAAGGCAGAGGAGGAGCAAGAGGTCGCCAACGCAGCTGTGTCACGGCCAGCTCCTCTGAGGGCAGGGTTAGCATGGCAGAGATGTGGAAAAGTTTTGTCACCACGCCACAGCTAACTGCACCACCACCTGATACGGAACGTGTTAGCAGGAGGCAACATTTCACTAACATGGTGGAACAGTACCTGTGCACACCCCTCCACGTACTGACTGATAGTTCGGCCCCATTCAACTTCTGGGTCTCCAAATTGTCCACGTGGCCAGAGCTAGCCTTTTATGCCTTGGAGGTGCTGGCCTGCCCGGCGGCCAGTGTTTTGTCTGAACGTGTATTCAGCACGGCAGGGGGCGTCATTACAGACAAACGCAGCCGCCTGTCTACAGCCAATGTGGACAAGCTGACGTTCATAAAAATGAACCAGGCATGGATCCCACAGGACCTGTCCATCCCTTGTGCAGATTAGACATTAACTACCTCCCCTTAACAATATATTATTGTACTCCAGGGCACTTCCTCATTCAATCCTATTTTTATTTTCATTTTACCATTATATTGCGGGGCAACCCAAAGTTGAATGAACCTCTCCTCTGTCTGGGTGCCGGGGCCTAAATGTGTGACAGTGGCCTGTTCCAGTGGTGGGTGACGTGAAGCCTGATTCTCTGCTATGACATGAAGACTGATTCTGTGCTGACATGAAGCCAGATTCTCTGTTACGGGACCTCTCTCCTCTGTCTGGGTGCCGGGGCCTAAATATGTGACAGTGGCCTGTTCCAGTGGTGGGTGACGTGAAGCCTGATTCTCTGCTATGACATGAAGACTGATTCTGTGCTGACATGAAGCCTGAATCTCTGTTATGGGACCTCTCTCCTCTGCCTGGGTGCCTGGGCCTAAATATGTGACAGTGGCCTGTTCCAGTGGTGGGTGACGTGAAGCCTGATTCTCTGCTATGACATGAAGACTGATTCTGTGCTGACATGAAGCCAGATTCTCTGTTACGGGACCTCTCTCCTCTGTCTGGGTGCCGGGGCCTAAATATGTGACAGTGGCCTGTTCCAGTGGTGGGTGACGTGAAGCCGATTCTCTGCTATGACATGAAGACTGATTCTCTGCTGACATGAAGCCTGAATCTCTGTTATGGGACCTCTCTCCTCTGCCTGGGTGCCTGGGCCTAAATATGTGACAGTGGCCTGTTCCAGTGGTGGGTGACGTGAAGCCTGATTCTGTGCTATGACATGAAGACTGATTCTGTGATGACATGAAGCCAGATTCTCTGTTACGGGACCTCTCTCCTCTATCTGGGTGCCTGGGCCTAAATATGTGACAGTGGCCTGTTCCAGTGGTGGGTGACGTGAAGCTTGATTCTCTGCTATGACATGAAGACTGATTCTGTGCTGACATGAAGCCAGATTCTCTGTTACGGGACCTCTCTCCTCTGTCTGGGTGCCGGGGCCTAAATATGTGACAGTGGCCTGTTCCAGTGGTGGGTGACGTGAAGCCTGATTCTCTGCTATGACATGAAGACTGATTCTCTGCTGACATGAAGCCTGAATCTCTGTTATGGGACCTCTCTCCTCTGCCTGGGTGCCTGGGCCTAAATATGTGACAGTGGCCTGTTCCAGTGGTGGGTGACGTGAAGCCTGATTCTCTGCTATGACATGAAGACTGATTCTCTGCTGACATGAAGCCTGAATCTCTGTTATGGGACCTCTCTCCTCTGCCTGGGTGCCTGGGCCTAAATATGTGACAGTGGCCTGTTCCAGTGGTGGGTGACGTGAAGCCTGATTCTCTGCTATGACATGAAGACTGATTCTGTGCTGACATGAAGCCAGATTCTCTGTTACGGGACCTCTCTCCTCTGCCTGGGTGCCGGGGCCTAAATATATGACAATGGACTGTTACAGTGGTGGGTGACGTGAAGCCTGATTCTCTGCTATGACATGAAGACTGATTCTCTGCTGACATGAAGCCTGAATCTCTGTTATGGGACCTCTCTCCTCTGCCTGGGTGCCTGGGCCTAAATATGTGACAGTGGCCTGTTCCAGTGGTGGGTGACGTGAAGCCTGATTCTCTGCTATGACATGAAGACTGATTCTCTGCTGACATGAAGCCTGAATCTCTGTTATGGGACCTCTCTCCTCTGCCTGGGTGCCTGGGCCTAAATATGTGACAGTGGCCTGTTCCAGTGGTGGGTGACGTGAAGCCTGATTCTCTGCTATGACATGAAGACTGATTCTGTGCTGACATGAAGCCAGATTCTCTGTTACGGGACCTCTCTCCTCTGCCTGGGTGCCGGGGCCTAAATATATGACAATGGACTGTTACAGTGGTGGGTGACGTGAAGCCAGATTCTCTGCTATGGCATGAAGACTGATTCTCTGCTGACGTGAAGCCAGATTCTCTGCTATGGGACCTCTCTCCAATTGATATTGGTTTATTTTTATATATTTTATTTTTATTTTAATTCATTTCCCTGTCCACATTTGTTTGCAGGGGATTTACCTACATGTTGCTGCCTTTTGCAGCCCTCTAGCTCTTTCCTGGGCTGTTTTACAGCCTTTTTAGTGCCGAAAAGTTCGGGTCCCCATTGACTTCAATGGGGTTCGGGTTCGGGACGAAGTTCGGATCCCAAACCCGAACATTTCCGGGAAGTTCGGCCGAACTTCTCGAACCCGAACATCCAGGTGTTCGCTCAACTCTACTCAGCACCTGTACTAGTCTAACCTGATGTCTCTCAGCCTTTTATTGTTGAAGTCGATGCGTCAGAGGTGGGAGTGGGGGCGGTGCTGTCTCAGGGTCCGTCTCCTGGCAAATGGCGTCCTTGTGCTTTCTTTTCTAAAAAACTATCTGCAGCAGAAAAGAACTACGATATTGGCAATAGGGAACTATTAGCTATTAAACTAGCGTTTGAAGAATGGCGTCACTTTTTAGAGGGGGCAGTCCACCCCGTCACTGTGATTACGGACCACAAAAATCTTCTGTACCTCGAATCAGCTAAGCGTCTCACCCCTAGACAAGCTAGGTGGTCGCTATTTTTTACCAGGTTTAACTTTGTGATTACCTATCGTCCTGGGGCAAAGAATACCAAGGCTGATGCACTATCTCGTTGTTTCCCTGGAGGGGGTAATGTGAGTGATCCGGTGCCCATTCTTCAAAGAGGAGTGGTTGTTTCTGCGGTACACTCTGTTCTGGAGGGGAAGGTGTTAGAGGCCCAGGGGGACGCCCCGGTCTCGTGCCCCTCAGAGAAATTGTTTGTACCGTTGAACCTGCGTTTCGAATTATTAAAGGAACATCATAATTCGGCACTTGCTGGGCACCCGGGTAGTAAAGCAACCTTGGAGCTATTGTCTCGTCGTTTTTGGTGGCGAAGGTTGTGTCAGGATGTATTGGATTTTGTGTCTTCTTGTTCTACTTGTGCGCGCGCAAAAGTTTCCCATACACGTCCTGCAGGGTCTCTATTACCACTCGTCATTCCCAATAGACCATGGATACATCTGTCAATGGATTTTATCACTGACTTACCTTTGTCTGCGGGTAAAACAGTTATTTTGGTAGTAGTGGACAGGTTTAGCAAAATGGTACACTTCATTGCGTTACCCGCACTACCTAATGCTAAGACTCTTGCTCAGGTATTCGTCAGTGAAATCGTGAAGCTTCACGGGGTCCCTTCCGATGTTGTTTTGGATCGGGGTACCCAGTTTATTTCTAAATTTTGGAAAGCTTTTTGTTCCCGTTTGGGGGTACACTTGTCCTTTTCCTCAGCTTTCCATCCTCAGTCGAATGGACAGACTGAGCGTACCAACCAAAACCTGGAGACATATCTAAGATGTTTTGTGTCTGAAAACCAAGAGTTGTGGTCATCATATTTACCGTTAGCTGAGTTTGCCATAAATAATCATCGTCAGGAATCCACTGGCAAGTCACCATTTCTTGGTGCATATGGTTTTCATCCCCAATTCTGTACTTTCAAAGAGGGGGGGTCTTCTGGGGTTCCCGAAGAGGAATGGTTTTCGTCATCTCTTTCATCGGTATGGCAGAAGGTGCAAGCTAACTTGAAAAATATGGGAGGTAAATACAAATGCATGGCTGATAAGAGACGGTCGCCAGGTCCGGACCTAGGAGTGAATGACTATGTGTGGTTGTCTACTAGGAATATTAAATTAAAGGTTCCCTCTTGGAAACTGGGTCCTAGGTTCATTGGCCCTTACAAAATTGTAGCCATCATCAACCCCGTGGCTTTTCGCCTGGAGCTACCTCAGACTTTTAAAATCCATAACGTCTTTCATAAGTCGTTACTCAAAAAATATGTTCCACCTCTAGAACCGTCACCGCTGCCACCCCCTCCTGTTGTTGTGGATGGTAATCTAGAGTTTCAGATATCCAAAATTGTTAATTCTCGTCGGGTCCGCCGCTCTCTTCAATATCTGGTGCATTGGAGAGGTTACGGTCCCGAGGAAAGAATGTGGGTTCCTGCGTCTGAGGTAAACGCCGACAGGCTAGTTCGGGCTTTTCATGCCTCTCATCCTGAGAGACCTAGTCCTGAGTGTCCGGAGGCCCCTCGTAGAGAGGGGGGTACTGTCACGAGGGTGTCAAGACCCACGCCTGACTCCGTTATACCCGGGGTCAGGAAGTCACAGCGGTTGGCTGCGCGCTCTATGTAAGATAGGGCTGTTTCCTTATGGTAGCTTTCTGGGTTTGCTTTGCAACCCTTTTGGCTCACTCAGGGATCCGTAGCTCCTTCTCCTCAGCTGTTCCTTGTCCAGCACTCCCAACCTCCTTATATTCCCCTCTCACACTTCTCTGGTTGCCAGATATAGAGCTTCCTGCCTGGACATCTATTCTGACCCTCTGGAACTGTGTTGCTGCGTTCTCTGGTTGTTGATCCAGAACGCTACCCTCCGGATCCCTGTTGGACCTTTGTGGACTGCTGTGGTCGCCCACCTGGGTGTATGTGTTTGTCTGTATTGTCTGTCCTCTCCCTGGTGTTTCCCTCTTAGTGTCAGTGGTGCGGACTAGCGATCCCACCGGCCCGTTTACTATCTAGGGCTCATTGTAGGGAAAGCCAGGGTTTAGGCACGTGATCGCCGCACGGGTGAGGAACCCGTCTAGGGACGTCAGGGCAGTCAGGTGCCAGCCGCAAGGTGAGTCAGGGGTCACCACCTTTCCCTCTCCCTTGGGCAGGGCTTTCCCTTTTCCCTCCCTGTGCGTGACGCCAGTCATTACACCAGGACTTTAATAGCATCCTGGGTGCCATAGTAACACTGAACGCATTTTGAAGACGGATCCATCTTCAAATGCTTTCAGTTCACTTGCGGTGTTACGGATCCGGTGGGCACCTCCGGCAAATGGAGTGCACGACGGATCCGGACAACGCAAGTGTGAAAGAGGCCTTACTCAGTTATCTGACAGAATATTAGGAGAGAAGGTCTCTAACTTACATCACAAACATGTATCACTCAATGTCATTTTTTATTAGTTATATTAAATGTAGTTTATATGTAATTAAACGTCATTTAACTTCTGTAATTAGAATCCCCAAAATGAAGGAAGTTATGTTGCCACAACATTTATTATATTACCAGTTTTATTGGCCTTAGTGGTAAATCACAGGCATTTCCTTGGATTTTGTTCAATACTATCAATCAAGTCAAGCAGTAACAAGTTTTATTTAGTAATATAGATTGAAGTTATTCAGTTCAATACATGGGCGGAACTGACAGGGTAGCAGGCATAGCAGATATTATGGGGCCCAACAACCAAGAATGCCCATTTCCACTCAGACATAAAGTGCCGTGGAAAATGTAATAAAACCCCATTCTAAGGGTACTTTCACACTTCTGTCGCCGGAACTGCCTGCCGGATCATGCAAACTGATGGCATTTGTCAGACGGATCAGGATCCTGATCCGTCTGACAAATGCATTAAAATGCCAGATCCGTCTCTCCAGTGTCATCTGGAAAAACGGATCCGGCATTTATTTTTTTCAAATTTTTTGCAGTCTGAGCATGCACAGACTGCAATGCCAGATCCGTTTTGGGGCCGGATACAGCATTAATGCATGTCAATGGGAAAAAATGCCGGATCCGTCATTCAGGCAAGTGTTCTGGAATTTTGGACGGAGATAAAACCGTAGCATGCTGCGGTATTATCTCCATCCTGAAAAGGCAAAAAGACTGAACTGAAGACATCCTGATGCTTCCTGAACGGATTGCTCTCCATTCAGAATGCATTGGGATAAAACTGATTAGTTCTTTTCCGGTATAGAGCCCCTAGGACGGAACTCAGTGCCGGAAAAGAAAAACGCTAGTGTGAAAGTACCCTTAGGGTCCATTCACACGTCCGTGTGTGTTTTGCGGATCCACATCGCCGGCACTTAATAATAGAAAATGCCTATTCTTGTCTGCAATTGCGGACAAGAATAGGACATGTTCTATTTTTTTCGGGAACGGAAGTGCGGATCCGCAATTCCGGATCCAGGCAGCACATCGTGCTGCCCCATAGAAATGAATGGGTCCGCAATTCTGTTCCGCAAAATACGGAACAAAATTGCGGACGTGTGAATGGACCCTTAGATTCACTGTGGATAATCAAGGTTATTTCTTATGTTTGTAATATACTTTCTGTGAGACATTACTTTTTGCACTCTTGTGCTCTGATATTCTAACGTAGGGGGTCATTTACTAAGCTGAAATAAACCTAAATTAGGCATATTTCAAGAGCATATGGCTCTGCAATGGTTAGTTCTGCTCATGCCAGTTCTAAAATTGTGGTTGTGGCGTGTTTTAAGCATAGAAAATGGTCTAAATGTAAGACAGCTAGGAAGCTGTCTTACATTTAGAGCTGCCTCTGGATGCGCCGAAGTTATGGAGAGGCCGGCACCTCTACATAACTTCGGTGGAACCACCGCCAGCTATGGGCCTTTATTAAGACCAGCGTTTTAATAAATGTGCCCCATGGTTTGTAAGATTGAAAAAGACATCTGTCCATCCAGTTTAGCCTAGTATCCTGCAAAGTTGATCCAGAGGAAGGTAAAAAAAAAAATGTGAGTTAGAAACCAAGTTTCCTAATTTTAGGGGACAAAATTCCTTCCCGACTCCAATCAGGCAATCAGAATAACTCCCTGGATTAATGACCCTTCTGCAGAAATCTAGTAACTCTAGGCGCTTCTTGAACTCTTTTAGTGAACTCACTATCACCACCTCCTCAGGCAGAGAGTTCCATAGTCTCACTGCTCTTACCGTAAAGAATCCTCTTCTATGTTTGTGTACAAACCTCCTTTCCTCCAGACGCAGAGGATGTCCCCTTGTCACAGTCACAGTCCTGGGGATAAATAGATGATGGGAGAGATCTCTGTACTGACCCCTGATATATTTATACATGCGGGAAGGCACGAAGCACATGCCACTGGAAGCATTTTTTGACAGTGGAAATTAATTTGCACTGTAATAAAAACATTTCCCGAACTCAGGTTCGGTTCCAAATGGTACCTTGGGACTGAACCAGAGTTCGGGAAATGTTTTTTTACAGTAGAAATTAATTTATGAAGTTATTATGCGAAGTCTCGCGAGACTTCGCGAAGTAATAACTTCGCCTTATAGGAGCCAATACATTCTAATACTGTACGGAGCGATCGCTATGTACAGTATTCAAACAAACCCCTCCATCGCTAATTTACTTAGCATTCTGTATTAAGAATGCTATTATTTTCCCTTATAACCATGTTATAAGGGAAAATAATACAATCTACAGAACACCTAACCCAAACCTGAACTTCTGTGAAGCATTACAATGTTTTAAACTTGCGCGAAAAAATTGTGCATTTTCCCGCGACGCACCCGCATCTTTTCCGGGCCAAAAACATGACGCCCATGTGAAAGAGGCCTTAGTAACTTAATGCTCAGGCAACTTCCGAGGAGAGGAAGCTGCAATCTAAACTTCTAACATGAGCCCAGGGGCCGTGCGGGAAGGCACAAAGCACATGCCCCTGGAAACATTTTTTGACAGTGGAAATTAATTTCCACTGTAAAAAAAAAACATTTCCCGAACTCAGGTTTGGTTCCAAGTGGTACCTTGGGACCGAACCAGAGTTCGGGAAATGTTTTTTTACAGTAGAAATTAATTTATGAAGTTATAATGCAAAGTCTCGCGAGACTTCGCGAAGTAATAACTTTGCCTTATAGGAGCCAATACATTCTAATACTGTACGGAGCGATCGCTACGTACAGTATTCAAACGAAGTATTATGCGAATCGACTTCGGATGTTTCATCCGAAGTCGATTCGCTCATCCCTAGTCAAGATATAAGACATCCATTGCCTCACCCAGGTCAAGTCTAGAACTTGCCTCCTTATAGAAACTGATTAAATTAGTTTGATATGACCGATCCCTCATGAGGCCATTCGGCATTATGCGCTTATTACCGGCCCATAGTTCCCGGGCTCTGTCCCCCTTTTTGAATATTGGCAGCACATTTGCTAAGCGCCAATCCTGTTGAACACTCTGTCATTATAGAGTCCTTAAATCAGAACTAAGGGTCTGTCTAAGACATTACTTAATTCTCTTATAATACAGGGATGTATGCTATCTGTATCGAGTGATTTGTCTATTTTAATCTTCTTAAGATGTCGCTGCACTTCTTTCTGGGTCAAACAGGCTACTTTTAATGGGGAATTTACTTGGACACTCTGCATTTCATCTGACAGTTCATTTTCCGCAGTAAAAAAAAATAATATTTAATAGATTCACTTTCTCCCCATCACTCTCTACAAGTCCTCCCTCATTACTCTGTAAGGGCCAACATTTTCAGGTTTAAACGTTTTACCATTTATATCATTGAGGAACAGTTTAAGGCTAGTTTCACACTTGCGGCAGGACGGATCCGACATGCTGTTCACCATGTCGGATCCGTCCTGCGGCTATTTCGCCGTGCCCCCGGGCCGCCCCTCCGTCCCCATTCACTATAATGGGGACGGGGGCGGAGCTCCGGCGCAGCACGGCGGTGCACGGCGAAAGCCGCCGGACTAAAAAACCTGACATGCAGTAATTTTAGTCCGGCGGCTTTCGCCGTGCACCGCCGTGCTGCGCCGGAGCTCCGCCCCGTCCCCATTATAGTCAATGGGGACGGAGCGGCGGCCTGGGGCACGGCGAAATAGCCGCAGGACGGATCCGACATGGTGAACAGCATGTCGGATCCGTCCTGCCGCAAGTGTGAAAGTACCCTTAGGTTAGTTTTACTCTCTTAGTAAATTAATGTCTCTGTCTCCAGCTTGTCTGCTTTTATCTGTCTTTTACATATTACATTTTTTCCTTATAGTTTTTCAACGCTTCCTCACTACCTTCCTGTTTCACACTTGCGTTTTTACTGGATCCGGCAGGGTTCAGCAAAAACGCTTCCGTTACTGATAATACTACCACCTGCATCCGTTATAAACGGATCCAGTTGTATAATCTTTACCATTGCCAAGACGGATCCGTCATGAACTCCTTTGAAAGTTAATGGAGGACGGATCAGTTTTCTATTGTGTCAGATTGTGGCAGAGAAAACTGATCCGTCCCCATTGACTCGCATTGGGGGTCATGCCGGATCCGTCTTGCTCCGCATCCCAGGACGGAAAGAAAACTACAACATGTTGCGGTGTGCTCTCCGGTCTGGGAACGAAACTAAACAGAACTGAATGCATCTTGGAGCAATCCGTTCTGTTCAGTTCAGTTTTGTCCCCATTGACAATGAATGGGGACAAAACTGAAGCGTTTTTTTTTCCGGTATTGAGCCCCTATGACGGATCTCAATACCGGAAAACTAAAACGCTAGTGAGAAAGTACCCTTAGTGATTGAAATGCTCTCTTTTTGTCATTTATTGCTCCCTTTACGTTTCTATTTATCCACATTGTTTTTTCTTCTTGTTCCTCACCCTTTTATTCCAATAAGGTATGTACCTCTCACAATTAAAGTTTAGGATGCTTTTAAAAATATCCCATTTTGTGGCTGAATTTTTATTTTGAGGGCATTGTTCTAGTTAGGGAGGCTAATGATCTCTATTAGCTGGTCAAATTTTGCCTTTTGGAAGTTCGGTATGTTTGTGTCCCCCAAACACTCTTTTGAATGACAATTTGAAGGCTATTATTTTACATCACTACATTTGTTCCTGTAATGTGACATCATAAGTGCATTATACTGGCATGTGATATCACTGTTTGTCTAATTCCAGTGTTGCAACATCACTGAGTAAATCATTTCTGTACAGTAACATCCTTGTCTTTATTATGTATGTACTATGACATTACTGTGTCTATTATGCCAATATTTTACATCAATGTGTTTGCTATATTATTCTACTATTTTTTCATCACTGTGTATATTATCCCTGTACTGTGACATCACTGTGTGCTTTAGCCTTGTGCAATATGCAGTGTGCTGCAGAGGCGTGCGTGCGTGAGTGTGGGTGGCAGTATGGGAGTAGTAGTAGGTTCTGATGCTCCCTGGGCTCATGCAGTGATGCGAAAGGGCACAAATTTCTTCCTTTTGGGGAACACTTATTCTGGGGTTCTCCTGCCTGATGACGGCCAAGATCCCCTTGATGTTAAACGCTTTGAGATGCAAGGCAGGGTCCTGGTTCATGATACCAACACCTTGCTTTGTGGTAGTGCAGGAAGCAATGATGAGGCTATGTTTGTTGCAAGAGATTCACTGTACTTTACTGCAGCAGTTAATGAATACGTCACACAGACACTGTACACTGTATCAAACGCTGGCTCCATAGTTGGCATATGTAAATGCCAAGGATGTGTATGGAAGGCTAGTCTCTTTCTCTATTTAATCAAATGGTTCAATCTTTCCTTTTCCCAGCCTAAGAAGTGCAATATCTTTTTCTCTGGATATACTTAGATACCTCAGTATCCTCAGTGGAATACAGCCTCTGGACAGTGAATCCTTTCTGTCCTTACTGTGGTGGGAACTCAGAAGCTTTTTACTCTCCCACCCAATGCAGAGATGTCTGTAGCCTGAAAATAGTTGCATTTACCTCTGTCTGACAAGGAATTCTGCAATCCTCTTTTGATGTGGCTGCTAGACCATTTGTAAAATTTATTTCCCTTGAGAGCTGGCATACAGTGGCGGATTGGGAACTTAAAGTGGCCCTGGAAAAAAAAAACTAAAAGTGGCCCCACGTTGTAGGTGGATCCAAACTGACAGAAGATGAGGCAACACAAGTAGGCTGCTAATACTATAGTGTAGCACAAAGCACCGCCCAAGCAGAAGCAAATACCACACTGCAGAACACAATACTGCCGCCTTCACCACAGTATTCAGCTGTATCACTGTCCTGAGGATGGCTATAAAGTTGAGTTCCTGATGGTCCTAGCATTAATGCTGAGAGCATCAGATCATTATGTACCTGGCTGTCGTCCATGAGGAGACCTTGGGTGGCCCCTTGGGCATCGGCCCACCAGGTAATTTCCTTGTAGAGTCTATGGCCAGTCCACCCCTGCTGGCATATAACCTGTCATGTTTGTGGCTTGTAATCCACAGGGTAGGACGATTCCCTGTGTTTCTTCTCCATGCTGCTGTCTAGCTGTTCACATATCTGCAGCTCACTACACTCTGAACTTCACTTGCTCCTAGAAAGGAAGGGGTTGTGCCAACCCTGCATTGCCACAAGGGACCTCCCTCTGCTCTCTTTCCATACACAGCCTATGGGACATGTTACATGAAACACAGGGACATCAACACTTTCAATGCTTTGAAGTAAGATCACTTCATACCCCCTTCTTTAAAACCATCCCTGGTGCACTCTTGCCATGTAGATTGGTTACCTGGAAGACAGGAGAGCACATGCATGCATATGTACGTTACCACATTTTCTTTCTTGTCTTCTACCTGGAAGAGACTATGGTTAGGCACATATGGAGCAGACATGTAAAACATTTACAGTAAGAGCAGTGGGGACTAGGGTCGTAGGCATCTCAACTGCAGGGACCTGGGGGTAAAGGCCTCATACAGTGGCAGAAAAGTCCATAAGAGTTCATAACAAGGTGAATAAAAGTAATTATACCAGTCCATAATCGAGGAAACATTAGAACAGTAGAACATTTCAGGAGGCTCAAAGGCATGAGTTTGTTCACTGGGCACTATACTTTGAAAGTTGCATGACAACACGGAGGGCTTAAGTGTGTTAAAGTCCATCACCTATCTTTGGGAGAATTCTAAGGGCAACACTGCTAGTAGCCAACAAATCTTGTAACCTGCTGAGGGGTCTTCCACAGAAGCTGACTCTGGGTGGGTTGGCTCCTCTCTGATGAGGGAAGAGTCTCTTTAAAGTGTCTCTTCAGGTTGAATTGGAGTATTCCTGACTGGGAATAGGAGGTTAATCAGTGGCAATAGGAACCAATGTAGCAAGTCTGTGCCCAACAACTGTTTATGGGCATAAATGGTTGTACTAGAGTGGTTCTGGTTCCTTAGCTTGCTGTTCATTAATTGGAGTTTCTTTTGGAACAGTTTCTTTCCAGCACAATTTCAACCTGTTACGATGTGATGCTTGTGCTCTGTCCTCCATAGTTATTTTATAGGCATCTCTTCCAGGATATGGGATAGCTTTTACAGTGTATGGCTCTCTTTCCAACTTGGCATCCAGTTTGCTGGTACAGTGATTGTTCTTCAACCACACATGGTCAGCAATTTTGAAACGTTCTGCATTGGTAGACTGGTCGTAGTCTGTTTGCTGTTTTTTGGTGTGCATTTGCCATGCAGATCTGAACAATTTCTTGAGTATCTGCTAGGGATTTTTTGTGTTCCCTCACCCATTCTGTCTGTGGCAATGGATTTATGGCATCAGGATCTGGTACATCTAAGGTGAGACCTTGTCGGCCAAACATAAAGTAGTAAGGTGTGTACCCAGTGGAACAGTGGATGGTGTTATTGTAGAGGTACACCAGCTCAAGTAGTAGAGTAGGCCAGTCAGTACTCTTGTCAGGTGGTACAGCTCTTAGCATCTCTAGATCCTCTCATCAGTGATCGACTGCTCCAAATTGTGGCCACCGAGATGTCATAATTGTCCTGGAAATGTACCATGACAGATCCTGAATCTGAGAAGATCTTAACAGACTAGGGATCTGTGTTTGAGTCCCAACTGTTCCAAGAACCAATTGTCAAAAGCTCAGAACTAAATGAGAGTTTGCTTCATCTTTTCACAGAAGCTAGCTGTTACCTTGAGGATTGTAGGCTGTTGGTCTGAGCTTCTCAGCAAGATCTAGTGCTCTTCACAGAATTATCCCTCGTAGCCTAAAAATATTTTTTCTCTGTCTCCATAGCTTGATTAGCTCCAGGTCTGTGTTTCTTCTGTGGATTCTCTCTGTCATGTTGTCATTGTGAGTGTTTCCTGAACTCTGTCTTTGATGGCAATGGCATCCTACTGGACAAATTATTTGTGGAAGGCCGGCATCTCTATTTCTTCCCAGATGTTTTCATTTTGCGTAGGATCTTCTTCAATAGGCAGACAGGATAAGTCATCTGCATTCTCATTGGACCTGCCAGTTCTGTACTTGACCACAAAGTTGTAGTTGGCAAGATGTGAAGCCTATCTCTGTTCTAATGCTCCTAATTTGCCTGTGCACAGGTGGCCCAAAGGACTGTTGTCGATGTAAACCACAAATGGTGTTGCTAGGTAGTCTGAACTTTTCAGTGATGGCCCACATGAGTGCAAGAAATTGCAGCTTGAAGGAATTTATCTCAGCTCCTCTGAAAGATCAGCTGGCATAGGCAATCACTCTTTCTTTACCATCTTGCACTTAAGACAAGACAGATACAAGACCTCTTTTGCTTGTGTCCGTGTAGAGATAGAATGTCGATTGTTGTCAGTGTATCCTAGAATGGGCGGATCTGTTAGCTTCTGCTTCAAGAGTTGGAAGGCAATTTATCGACCTTCATTCCACTTGATGGGTATTTTGGTGTTTTTTACTGTAGTAGGACTAGGCCAGTTCTGGACTGGAGCTATCTTCTCTGGAACAGGTTCACACCTTCAGAGTTGATAACATGTCCCAGGATCTTGGCTTCTGGTTTCAGCAGGTGAAACTTGGAAAGCCTGACCTCGAGACCATGCTTGATGAGGACTTGGAAGACTTTGGCAAGATGTTGTAGATGGTCTTCAAATGACTTGGAGTATATGACTTGGAGATAATGTATATATACATCATCCAAATATAGCAAAATATCTCCTGGGTGGATCCCCAATTTAAAAGGACACATAGTAATTAAAGGGCTTATGATTAATGCAATCTCTTTCTAACAAAGCTAGAACCAGCTCTGTACCTCATGTGGATCCAGAGATCTTCCCATTCATTGCTCTGCTGGATTTCTATCAAGCTGGCAGCTCAAGGGGAGTGTCTTTTCTGCTGATGCTCTCTCCTGCAAAATTTTGAATTACATGCAATTACTAAAGTATTCAGATACAGGTGCTGGTTTGAAACTGTTGAAAATTTGTAACAGTTTTCGAAATGTACTTTCTATTTCCTAAGTGTATTCAACTCGGCAACTATGCGGCTGGACAAATACAGCAGTGCACAGTGGATTTACTTCGGCTGATATTTGGCATATTTGCCAGGTTGAGGCCAGAGCTCCACTGGTCCCCATTATAGTGAATGGGGCCAACGGGCATTCAAGCAGCATCCGGCAATGCCGGATGCAGAGAGCTCCGCTGGCTGTTCCCTGCCAGAATATCCTACCAGATCTCTGAGCGCTACTGTAAAACTAGACTTACTCACCTACACACAATACAACACAGACTCACACACATTCACACCTACTGCTTCCCAGCAGGCACTCTTAGGCTCCATTCACACATCCGTAATGTGTTTTGCGGATCTGCAATTACATGCTCTATTTTTTTCGGGTCCGCAATTCCGTCTCCGGGCAGCACATCGTGCTGCCCCATAGAAATGAATGGGTCCGCAATTCTGTTCCGCAAAATGCAGAACAAAATTGCGGATGTGTGAATGGGCCTTAACTGTCCCTCTTCCTAAAGGGGAATCAATGATACAGTAGGTTATGAAAGGATCATATAGGGTTACAAGGAGAGATAGAGAGGGGAGGGGTCTGTAGGACAGTATAGGGTATGATACCTATCAGCGAGTGGTCTAATGGTCTTGTCTGTGGGCCTGTGTCTCTCTACTCCTATCTTCTCTTCATCCTGCTCCCCGGGCCCACTTTTTATCCACATTTTGGCCATGTACTTTGATGTGGCACATCTTGATAAATTACATCCCCGTAATTTAGTGATGGACTGTTTGTATACAGCCATCTCACATTTATAGATGTTCCCAGGCTACCATAACAAGCTGTAATATGGGTTCCTGGGATCTACACAATGGAACTGGTCTTGTGGGTGATAAAGATCAGCTTCCTGTGTGCTCCCATCACAATAGCCTGACACACCAAACACCATAGGAAAAATATAGCAACGGTCACATAGCTATTTATCCATATCAACAACCACACCAGAATTTCCTGAATAACATACCCTCTGAGGCAATCACAGAAATGCCATAGGAATTTACTGAGGTGTGGTACTTATGCAAGAAAAACCACCCTGAACACCCCGAAGGGATGAAAAGTTAACCATTTATAGCTCCTGCTAGGTTAGAAGTTAGGAATCTGGTGATATATATATATAAAGTCAAAAAAGATGGGCAGCACTCCAAGAAGTAAAAAAATACCAAAAATCTTTATTTACCCAAGCAGGACATGCAACGTTTCGGCTCTATGCTGGAGCCTTTCTCAAGCAGTGTATACAGACAAAGTGCCAAGTAGCAGTGTGCTAAATCATAGCAATTTACATAACATGTGTGTGCAATTCATAACAATTAACAAAAAATCATATAAAAATATAGTGCAACCACATAATAATAAAGTATAACTAAGACTATCAATATCCCATGATCATATTGTATATAGAGATGTCCCGAACTATTCGCCGGCGAATAGTTCCCGGCGAACATAGCTTGTTCGCGTTCGCCGCGGCGGGCGAACATATGCGATGTTCGGTCCGCCCCCTATACGTCATCATTGAGCAAACTTTGACCCTGTACCTCACAGTCAGCAGACACATTCCAGCCAATCAGCATCAGACCCTCCCACCTCCTGGACAGCATCCATCTTAGATTCATTCTGAAGCTGCAGTGTCACAAATTTGACTAAGTTGTAATCGCAATGCGTTTAATACAGGTTATATTAATCGCTTAGCGAATTCAACTTAGAGCTGGGTTCCTAATGGTTGTATTGCTAGAATATAACGAAGATTGAGAATATAGTGCTATATCCGTTATATTCGGAATCGTCAATTCTAGCAATACAACCATTAGGAACTCAGATCTAAGTTGTAATCGCAATGCGATTAATACAGGTTATGTTAATCGCAATTGCGAATTCAACTTAGAGCTGGGTTCCTAATGGTTACAGTGACGTTGCTATGGCTGGTGTCACCTGGTGCGGTAGAAAATGGTGTCACCCCTGCCCCCCCCCTTCCCCGAAGCCATAATAAAGAGATAAAGAGAAAAAAAAAGAAGTCACTAAGTCAGCTCCAATCAGATATCTGCATAGACCCAGAGTCTTGGTCTATGTGCAGATATCTGATTGGAGCTGACTTCTTATTTTCTCTTTTGCACATAAACGTTTAAACTATATTCCTTAGTAAAAATGACCAGTCCACACCACGTGGGTCTATATTTATGAGGGCCCCCCTGAGCAAAGATTAGTAAATGTGGCCGGGTGGCCCCAGCCCACAGTTCAACCCAACCCCTTATGTCTCCTGGCCTGGGGCCGTCTCTATAATAATCCACCAGTAATTTATGAATGGGGTTAGGTTATTAATTTATTATTATTGGGGTATTATTAAAATAATTTGGTCTATAAAGTCAGAGCCGCTCTACCTACCTCCTCCTCCCGGCACCAGAGACTCCTGCAGGGCGCCCCACCTCTCACCAGGCTGCAGTGAGTCACACCCCGTCCCCCTTTACCACGTGACGGCGCGACCAATACAACCATTATGAACTCAGACCTAAGTTGTAATCGCAATGCGATTAATACAGGTTATATTAATCGCATTGCGATTACAACTTAGAGCTGGGTTCCTAATGATTGTATTGCTAGAATATAACGAAGATTGAGAATATAGTGCTATATTTGTTATATTCGTCAATTCTAGCAATACAACCATTAGGAACTCAGATCTAAGTTGTAATCGCAATGCGATTAATACAGGTTATATTAATCGCATTGTGAATTCAACTTAGAGCTGGGTTCCTAATGGTTGTATTGCTAGGATATAACGAAGATTGAGAATATAGTGTTATATTCGTCAATTCTAGCAATACAACCATTAGGATCTCAGATCTAAGTTGTAATTGCAATGCGATTAATGCAGGTTATATTAATCGCATTGCGAATTCAACTTACCACACTCTGCTTCAACTACGTAATTTTCCATGGGAGTTTTGCCATGGATCCCCCTCCGGCATGCCACAGACCAGGTGTTAGTCCCCTTGAAACAACTTTTCCATCACTATTGTGGCCAGAAAGAGTCCCTGTGGGTTTTAAAATTCGCCTGTCTATTGAAGTCTATGGCAGTTTGCCCGGTTCGCCCGTTCGCGAACATTTGCGGAAATTCTCGTTCGCCGTTCGCAAACGGAAAATTTTATGTTCGCGACATCTCTAATTGTATATAGCAATAATAAAAGTGCCATCACAATTACAACCTACCGGTATATATGGAAAATCATACATGTATACATAATTGATATTAATGTCATCATCGGTGCCATGTGTAATTAATAATGTAAAGTGCCAAGTGCTTACTGGAGGGTATTGCAAACGGAGGATGAAGGAAGAGTAAAGAGGCGAATGGCTGCCATCCATGGTATCGTGTGCAGTCCGACGTCATTGGAATATATTAGGAGGTTGCCATAACACAATTGAGGAATTTCATTCTCCTCCATTGATGTCCTACCGTAGGTCCAGGAGCATAAAGGACCAATTGGTTAAGGCCGATGTGGGGACATTGAAAACAGCTAGACAGACAACATTGACCATAATCAGTGTTGGATGTTTCCCTGCCTGACATGTGTCAATTGCAAATACATCCTTAAAGGTAAAACTTTTGTACACCCTCAGACTGGTATCGCATATCAGATACGACATTACCTGACTTGTGATTCCAGCTATGTCATTTATGTACTTGTATGCCCGTGCAATCTGGTGTATGTTGGTGAGACGACCACTGACTTCAAGTCACGTCTCAACAACCATCGATACACCATAAGGAAAAAACGACTCGATCTACCAGTTTCAAAGCACTTTGTTGAGTTCAAGCACGCAGAGAGAGATATGAAGTGCTGTATCATTGATTTTGTACCAATGCCTAGGAGAGGTGGCAATAGAACCAGTCTTTTAAAGAAAAGGGAACTACAGTGGATTCACACACTGAATTCTCTAAAACCGCATGGTCTAAACGTAGATTATAAAATTGGAGCAATATAAGTTCGTGGCTTGCCTTCGTACAACATTTTGATATGTTGTACTGTCCCTGTGTATTTTTTGTGATTTTTTGTATTGGACAAAGTATATGTTCTTTATGAATTTTCACGTTTTTAATATTTTTCATGTATTCTTTATCACAGATGGTATGCCACAGAGTAACTATATTAGTCCCATGTCACTATGTGCCGCCGTTATTTAGAAAAATTAACTTTTATCATATGCAAATGAGCCTCTAGGAGCAGGGGGGGGGGGCGTTGCACCTGCTCCTAGAGGCTCCGTTCGCCTACCTCTTTCCACGCCCTTCTACACTTGATTGACAGGGCCAGGCCAGCGTTGGTCTCCTTTCTGCTGGGGAATTCTCGTGCCTGCGCCGTCCCGTTCAGTATTCGGCGCAGGCGCAGTGAGGGAAGGACGTTCGCCGACAGCCGGCTTTCTCACTGCGCCTTCGCTAAATGAATACGTCACAGTGAGGAAGCCGGCTGCTGGCGAACGTCCTTCCCTCACTGCACCTGTGCCGAATATTGAACAGGACGGCGCAGGCGCGAGATTTCCCCGGCAGACAGGAGACCACCGCTGGCCTGGCCCTGTCAGTCAAGTGTAGAAGGGCGTGGAAAGAGGTAGGCGAACGGAGCCTCTAGGAGCAGGTGCAACGCCCCCCCCCCCCTTCACCGCGCCTAGAGGCTCATTTGCATATGATAAAAGTTTGTTTTTCTAAATAATGGCGGCACATAGTGACATGGGACTAATATAGTTATGTACAGCTGACATTAGCACATCGCTGATGTCAGCCAGGTTAATACCCATTTTTCATACCCAAAGATTTAAAGACAAACCATTACCATATGTCTGTACTATGAAAATGGATGTTATTTGTATAATTTATCTACTGGCAGAGTCCACAGCAAGAATTCATTTTACATTTGTTTATAGATGGAAAAAATATGAGTGCGTTTGTATATTTTATGCACAAAACCCCCCACTATACTAAATATAGACAAAAAAGAATACCTATATTTTTACATTTTTTTATGAAAGCAAAAAGGAAACAAAATGTGTAAGTTTGTATATTTTACACACAAAAAGTCTGCTATACCATAGCTAAAACTAGTAACTATAGCTATAACTTTTTTATTTTCTTTATTTGACTTTTTTTATTATTTTTTTTATTTCAATTTTTTTAAATGAAAAAAAAAGTGAATTAAGTCACAGACTGCAGACTCACAGTTAATTTTACAGCCAGCAGGGGGCATTCTCACATGTAGAAGAGCGCCCCCTGCTGACTTTGGCTGATCTCCTGGATAATTACTGTGACCGCAGCTGTGGTCACAAGGTGGTCACAGAGATCTGCAGCGCCATGGTAATGTAACCCGACAATTCTATGGAGAGGGGAGGAAGAATGCTACTAGAGGGAGAAAAGGGGATTTTTTTGCGATAAGATAAATTACAAAGATCATAATATTCACCTGTAATATTGATTTATATAAAGCTTGTTGAAACAACAGTGCCTATTAAAAGGGGCATTCCAGTTATAATAAGTTATCCTCTATCCACAGATTCGTGGGGGTCAGAAGGGCCCTGTGCCCTGACTGTTGACTAGGGTTGCAACGAGTAATTAGACACAAAAAAATCCTCGATGCAATTTTTTTGCATCGAGGATTCGTTTGTGTCACGTGACCACGGAGCGGGAGTGAATCGCTTACTATTACTCCCGCTCCGTGGTGTCCCGCTAGCCCGCAACACAGGAAAGGATTAGATACAGCAGTAAACTCCATCCACTGTAAGGACCTTCTGACATCATAGTGTCATGTGATATTGTAAGCCTCAATCTAGGGCCATGCGCCTCACAGTACATACCATCATATATTACCCCGCTTCTATACCTGGAGTCGGCTTCAAACCACACAAGGTCCTTTCTGTGCTTGAGGTTCAGACAACCGATATAGGCGCTCCTCAGGCACTATGATGTGACTTGTGAGCGCACGCGCAGTTCTGGCAGTTGGGCCCACGCACGCTGGTCGCCTGGAGACTGTCACAGCAGTCACAGCAGTCACAGGCCGAGTCACAGCAACTTCTGGCCGCAGAGACCATCAGGTAAGGCCAGGATATCGGTGGACTGGAAATGGAGGGAACTGGGAGTGCATATGACTAGCTGCAGCCCGGGATGTACCGCGTCCCCTGTGTACTCTGCCCCGAGCCTGTATACACCACCCGGAATGAAGGGCAATCCACAAGTCCACTGCCTATAGCGAATTATACACAGTCTATAGGTGATTACATACAGCACAAGGGGGAGAGATGATGGCACAATGGGGAGTGGAACTGATTGCACTGGGGTGGGGGAGAGCTGATGGCACTGGGGTGGGTGAGAACTGATGGCACTGGGGGAATGGAGCTGATGGCACTGGGGGATAGTGGAGCTGATGGCACTGGGGTGGGTGAGAACTGATGGCACTGGGGGAATGGAGCTGATGGCACTGGGGGATAGTGGAGCTGATGGCACTGGGGGATAGTGGAGCTGATGGCACGGGGGGGGGAAGCTGATGGCACTGGGGGATAGTGGAGCTAATGGCACTGAGGGGAACTGATGCACTTGGGCTGATCGCGCAGGGGGGAACAAAGGGTGTTGGGGATTGATGACAGGGGGTCTGATGAGTTCTTATAAAGTAAAACAGTCTATTAATTCATTTTTTCTTATTAGATTACTCTATTAATCGTAAAAAATAATCGGTAGAATACTCAATTTCTCAAATAATCGTTTACTACAGCCCTACTGTTGACTGTTCAAACATGTAGCTGATCCCTCCATTCACATTATATGGGACTGGACATAGCTGAGCTCTGTACTTGGCTATCTCTGGCAGTCCCATAAAAATTTAATGGAGCAGTACAGTGCATGCTCAACCAGCCACTCCATTCATTTTAGCACAAGGTACACCTGTCCTTCCGATGTTGGACCCTCTCGATAGTTACATCCTGTCCTGTGGATAGGGGATGACTTGTTATAACTGGAATACCCCCTTAATGTCAATTCATCAATGAAATACCAAAACATAATTTTTAGAAATATAAATTATGCTTTTCTATTTTGTTTTTATAAACCACTTTTGATGAATAATAGAATAAGAGAAGAATTATTTTATTCTGAGAATCTGTTCTTTTGATGAAACAAATTAATTGGTTAGGCTAGTTTCACATCTGCGGCAGCAATTTCGGCAGGCTGTTCGGCCCCTTTAACTATACTGGGGTCTGGTGGAGATCTGGCTGTAATCCAGCAAAAATGCAGAGAATTGGCCAGAAAACAAACCGCTGCACGCTACGCTTTGTGTCTGGCCGATTCCCAGCGGAACTGGCGGCAGGATCACTCTGCCGCAGATTAGAGCGTGACCTTTAGCACTCATGCACATGACCGTGTGCTGGCCGGGCCCGTGCTGTGGACCACAAATTGCGGTTCGCAATGCACGGCACAGACCGTGGGGCAGCCACATGTGGATTGCGGACCCATTCACTTGAATGGGGTCCACGATCCGCATCCGACGGTCCGCACCGCAAAAAAGTAGTGCATGCATTACTTTTTTTGCGGTGCAGAGGCAAGGCCAGAAACATCACAGAAGCACTCCGTAGTGCTTCCGTGGGGTTCCGATCTGTGCTTGGGTCCGCATCTGTGACGTGGGGTGCACACGGCCGGTGCCCCATGTATTGCGGACCCGCCATATGCGGGCTTCAATACGGACACTGCGGGGCAACGGCCGCGTGCATAAGCCCTTAGGAAGTGGTAATACTTGTCTTTTTGGCTTCCTGGTGAAATTGCTTTCAGCACTAATCTCAGTTAAGTCTACTTTCACACTGGCGTTTTGGCTTTCCGTTTGTGAGATCCGTTCAGGGCTCTCACAAGTGGTCTAAAACGAATCAGTTTTGCCCTAATGCAGTCTGAATGGAAAAAGATCTGCTCAGAATTCATCAGTTTGCATCAGTTTAGTCTCCATTCTGCTTTGCTTGGAGCGTTTTGGTGTCCGTCTGATGAAACTGAGCCAAATGGATCAGTTCTGACACACAATGTAAGTCAATGGGGACGGATCAGTTTTCACTGACACAATCTGGCACAAAAGAAAACGGATCCGTCCTCCACTGACTTTCAATGATGTTCAAGACGGATCCGTCTTGGCTATGTTAAAGATAATACAAATGGATCCGTTCAGAACGGATGCAGACGGTTGGATTATCTGAATGGATCCGTCCATGACGCGACTGTAGTTGTATCCCGACCATGGCTGGTCTTAACGGTGTGAAAACTATGCAGTTGCTCCTGGAAGGCCATCACAGATTTGAGGGGTTTTCTGGGATTTAGATATTGATGACCTATCCTCAGGATAGGTCATCAATATCTGATCAATCAGTGGGGGTCTGACACCTGTATTGATCAGCTGATTGAAGAGGCGGCAGTGCTTGGTTGAGTGCCACGGCCTCTCCCTAGGTGTCACATCCATTAGTCACATGGCCCTTGTGCAGCTTGGTTTCATTCAAGTGAATTGGCCTGAGCTTCAATACCAAGCACATCCCCACAGTGCTCTTCTGAGTGCTGCGGGCCCATCGGCCAGATACAGAACATAATAATAACACATAGCTTGCGTAGATTTGCATTCTAGCATGTATGAACAGAAAAATATTCCTCTAAACAAATTTGTCACATCTTATTTCATTGCAGTTTGGACTAAAACTGAAGTTTTAAATTAGTTAAATTCACTTCTATATCTTTCTATCTAATTTGTTTTACACATGGGAATGCTAGTGGTTTTACAAAAAAAACTGTTTTTATAATATGTAATTCCCAGTGTAAAGTCCATTTCAAACGATGAGCATAAGATAAGATGTTTCCCGAGAACTTACAGGAACCTCTCTGTTTGCTCAGCAGGCCATAAATCAATAAAATAATTGTAAAGGAAACCGTTTGCTGAGGATAATGAAACTAACATTTACTTTTTTTGAAACATGATTCTATACAGCAGCTCCATTGCCGCTGCTAACACACAGATACTGCTAACACACAGAAATTTATTCAATTTTTTTTTTCTCTCTCCCTCTTTTTCTCCCTCTGATCCACCCCTCTCTCAAAAATTTACCCAAATCGCAATACCAGAAATTCAGATTCAGATCCACTTCAAATTTTAACAGTATTTGTGAAGAAACCAATTAATTTGCAATCAATTCGCTCATATCTAACTCCTATCCACCAGAGCTGCACATTGTACACCACGTCAGAGGAAGAAAAAGAGGGAGAGAAAAAAAATTGAATAAATTTTTTTTTAAAAGTGAGTGATGAGTCCTAGGAGACCTCATAAGCAGTGATGGCCAGTTCGCATTGTTCACCCGCGAATATATGCGGGCTGCCATCTTTTTTCACAAGTCCGGCGAGGCACTGTCATGACCGGCGTCACGCAAAGGGAGGGAAATGGGAAGGCCCTGTCCAAGGGAGAGGGAAAGGTGGTGACCCCTGACTCACCTTGAGGCTGGCACCTGACTGCCCTGACGTCCATAGACGGGTTCCTCACCCATACGCCGATCACGTGCCTTAACCCTGGCTTTCCCTAAGATGAGCCCTACGTAGTGAATAGGGCGGTGGGATCACTAGTCCGCACCACTGACACTAAAGGAAAACACCAAGGAGAGGACAGACAATACAGACAAAACATATAATCCCAGGTGGGCGAAAACAGCAGACAACAAAAGCCTGACAGGGATTTGGAGGGTAACGCTCTGGAACAACAACCAGGGATCACAGCGACAGCTCCAGTGGGTCAGTATAGAAGTCCAGGCAGGAAGCTCTATATCTGGCAACCAGAGAAGTGGGAGAGGGGAATATAAGGAGGTTGGGAGTGCTGGACAAGAAACAGCTGAGGAGAAGAAGCTACGGATCCCTGAGTGAGCCAAAAAGGGTTGCAAGGCAAACCCAGAAAGCTACCATTAAGAAACAGCACTATCTTTATACATAGAGTGCGCAGCCACCCGCTGCGACTTCCTGACCCCGGGTATAACGGAGTCAGACGTGGCTCTTGACACCCTCGTGACAGTACCCCCCTTTCCACGAGGGGCCTCCGGACACTCAGGACTAGGTCTCTCAGGATGAGAGGCATGAAAAGCCCGAACTAACCTGTCAGCGTTTACCTCAGACGCTGGAACCCACATTCTTTCCTCGGGACCGTAACCCCTCCAATGCACCAGATATTGAAGAGAGTGGCGGACCCGACGAGAATCAACAATTTTGGATATTTGAAACTCTAGATTACCATCCACAATAACAGGAGGGGGTGGCAGCGGTGATGGTTCTAGAGGTGGAACATACTTTTTGAGTAACGACTTATGGAAGACGTTATGAATTTTAAAAGTCTGAGGTAGCTCCAGGCGAAAAGCCACAGGGTTAATGATGGCTATTATTTTGTAAGGGCCAATGAACCTAGGACCCAGTTTCCAAGAGGGAACCTTTAATTTAATATTCCTAGTAGATAACCACACATAGTCATTCACACCTAGGTCCGGACCTAGCGACCGTTTCTTATCAGCCATGCATTTATATTTACCTCCCATATTTTTCAAATTAGCTTGCACTTTCTGCCATACAGATGAAAGAGATGACGAAAACCGTTCCTCTTCGGGAACCCCAGAAGACCCCCCCTCTTTAAAAGTACAGAATTGGGGATGAAAACCATATGCACCAAGAAATGGTGACTTGCCAGTGGATTCCTGACGGCGATTATTTATGGCAAACTCGGCTAACGGTAAATATGATGACCACACCTCTTGGTTTTCAGACACAAAACACCTTAGATATGTCTCAAGGTTTTGGTTGGTATGCTCAGTCTGTCCATTCGACTGAGGATGGAAAGCTGAGGAAAAGGACAAGTGTACCCCCAAATGGGAACAAAAAGCTTTCCAAAACTTAGAAATAAACTGGGTTCCCCGATCCGAAACAACATCGGAAGGGACCCCGTGAAGCTTCACGATTTCACTGTTGAATACCTGAGCCAGAGTCTTAGCATTAGGTAGTGCGGGTAACGCAATGAAGTGTACCATCTTGCTAAACCTGTCTACTACTACCAAGATAACTGTTTTACCCGCAGACAAAGGTAAGTCAGTAATAAAATCCATTGACAGATGTGTCCATGGCCTATTGGGAATGACAAGTGGCAATAAAGACCCTGCAGGACGTGTATGAGATACTTTCGCGCGCGCACAAGTAGAACAAGTAGACACAAAATCCATTACATCCTGACGCAACCTTGGCCACCAAAAACAACGAGACAATAGTTCCAAGGTTGCTTTACTACCCGGGTGTCCAGCAAGTGCCGAATTATTATGTTCCTTTAATAATTCGAGACGCAGGTTTAACGGTACAAACAATTTCTCTGAGGGGCAAGAGACCGGGGCATCCCCCTGGGCCTCTAACACCTTCCCCTCCAGAACAGAGTGTACCGCAGAGACAACCACTCCTCTTTGTAGAATGGGTACCGGATCACTCACATTACCCCCTCCAGGGAAACAACGAGATAATGCATCTGCCTTGGTATTTTTTGCCCCAGGATGATAGGTAATAAAAAAGTTAAACCTTGTAAAAAATAGCGACCACCTAGCTTGTCTAGGGGTGAGGCGCTTAGCTGATTCGAGGTACAGAAGGTTTTTGTGGTCTGTAATCACTGTGACGGGGTGGATTGCCCCCTCTAAAAAGTGACGCCATTCTTCAAACGCTAGTTTAATAGCTAATAGTTCCCTATTGCCAATATCATAGTTCTTCTCCGCTGCGGATAGTTTTTTAGAAAAGAAAGCACAAGGACGCCATTTGCCAGGAGACGGACGCTGAGACAGTACAGCCCCCACTCCCACCTCTGACGCATCTACTTCAACAATAAAAGGCTGGGAGACATCAGGTTGGATTAGTACAGGTGCCGAGGTAAACCTCTCTTTTAGAGAGGAAAAAGCAATTTTAGCGGCGTCAGACCATTTAGAAAAATCAGTCCCCTTCCTAGTCATGTCAGTAAGGGGTTTGACAATCACTGAATAATTTTTAATGAACTTTCTGTAGAAATTTGCGAAGCCCAAGAACCGTTGCAATGCTTTGAGGTTCTCAGGAAGATCCCAATCTAAAATTGCCTGGACCTTCCTAGGATCCATACGGAAACCTGAAGCAGATAATAAATAACCTAGGAACTGTATTTCCTGAACGGCGAAGACACACTTTTCAATTTTCGCATATAATTTATTCGTCCGTAGGACCTGCAGTACCTGTCTGACATGCACCTCATGTGTTTTCAGATCAGACGAATAAATTAAAATATCATCTAGGTATATCACCACAAACCTGCCGATAAGATGACTAAAAATGTCATTAACGAAATGTTGGAAGACAGCAGGAGCATTGGTCAGACCGAAAGGCATGACTAGATTTTCATAATGCCCCTCAGGGGTGTTAAAAGCTGTCTTCCACTCATCCCCTTCCTTGATACGAATCAAATTGTAGGCCCCCCCTAAGATCAAGTTTGGAGAACCACCTAGCACCCGCAATCTGATTAAACAGGTCAGGAATGAGAGGAAGAGGGTAAGGGTCTCGGATGGTTATCCGGTTTAGTTCGCGGAAATCTAGGCAAGGACGCAGGCCCCCATCTTTCTTTTTAACAAAGAAAAACCCTGCAGCCACGGGTGAAGAAGAGGGTCTGATGTGTCCCTTAGCCAAGCTCTCAGAGATATAATCTTTCATGGCTTGTCTCTCCGGACCCGAAAGATTATATAACCTGGTCTTGGGTAATTTTGCCCTGGGAATCAGATTAACCGGGCAATCATAAGGACGGTGAGGTGGTAACTTCTGGCAACCCTTTTCAGAAAAAACTTCCTCAAAGTCCGAAACAAATTTAGGTAGAGTAGCTATGGAGGCGACTAAGCAATTGCTATTTAAGCAATTTTCTCTGCAATGCTCACTCCACTCCAATATCTCCCTGGCCTGCCAATCCACCACTGGATTGTGCGCTACCAACCAGGGAAGACCCAATACCACAGGAGTGGGAAGCCCCTCCAGAACATAACATGAAAGACACTCGTTATGGTGGTCCCCTACCCGAAGGTGTAAGTTATGGACAATGTGAGTGAGGTTTCTCTGAGACAGAGGAGCAGAATCAATAGCGAATATGGGAATAGGTCTCTGTAGCGTACAGAGAGACAAACCCATAGTGTGGGCAAAATGGGCATCTATCAAATTTACTCCTGCTCCACTGTCTAGGAAGAAAGAAATAGTCTCTGTCTTAACACCAAAAACAACAACCGCTGGCAACACAAATTGAGATGTTCGTATGGAGGAAACGTATACCCCCCGGCTGACATCCTCCACACAGCCTGGGGTTAGTAGTTTTCCGACAGTCTCTTGTTTTTGGGAAAGGAAGGACAGACATTAATGAAATGACCCCTCCCCCCACAGAAAAAACAAACCTCACGCCTACGGCGAGCCTCAGGAGGACGGACCTGACAAGTAGTTCCTCCTAGCTGCATAGGCTCGTCTAAGTCCAGCTGCATAGGCTCGTCTAAGTCCGTACAGACTAACTGCTGCTTGGGAGGGGTTACCAATTGCTCAGGATTTTTCAATCTGTCCCTCAGACGTCTATCTATTCTGATAGAAAGGGACATAACAGCATCAAGGGAAAAGCGGGTCTCATACAGCGCAAGCGCATCCTTAACCCTTTCGGATAACCCAGAGCAGAACTGACTCCTGAGAGTCGGGTCGTTCCACTGGGTATCCGTAGCCCACCTACGGAACTCCGAGCAATACTCCTCTGCTGGCCGCTCTCCCTGTAGGAGTCTCCGTAATTTTGATTCAGCCAGAGCGACTCGGTCAGGGTCATCATATATGAGATCCAAAGCCCCAAAAAATTCATTCACTGACCGGAGAGCCTGGGAATCAGTGGGTAAAGAGAACGCCCAGGATTGCGGGTCCTCCTGAAGCAGGGAAATAACAATCCTCACCCGCTGTTCTTCATTACCAGAGGAGTAAGGGCGCAGCTTAAAATATAACTTACAGGCCTCACGGAACGTCACAAATTAGTCCCTTCACCCAGAAAATCTGTCAGGAAGAACAACCTTGGGTTCCGCAACAACCTGGTTACCCGTAGCAACCGCTGGGCTTGCGGTCTGTTGCAATTGCTGCTGTTGCTGGAGGACCGACGCCTTCAATCCTGCCACCTCCAAAGACAGGCCTTGAAGTTGCTTTGTCAAAGCAGCAATTGGATCCATACTGGATTCTAAATAGGCAGAAAAAGAAAAAAGTGTTTTTTTTTTCTACCTACACAAAATAAGGGCCAGATATAATGTCATGACCGGCGTCACGCAAAGGGAGGGAAATGGGAAGGCCCTGTCCAAGGGAGAGGGAAAGGTGGTGACCCCTGACTCACCTTGAGGCTGGCACCTGACTGCCCTGACGTCCCTAGACGGGTTCCTCACCCGTACGCCGATCACGTGCCTAATCCCTGGCTTTCCCTAAGATGAGCCCTACATAGTGAACAGGGCGGTGGGATCAATAGTCCGCACCACTGACACTAAAGGAAAACACCAAGGAGAGGACAGACAATACAGACAAAACATATAATCCCAGGTGGGCGAAAACAGCAGACAACAAAAGCCTGACAGGGATCCGGAGGGTAACGCTCTGGAACAACAACCAGGGATCACAGCGACTCAGCTCCAGTGGGTCAGTATAGAAGTCCAGGCAGGAAGCTCTATATCTGGCAACCAGAGAAGTGGGAGAGGGGAATATAAGGAGGTTGGGAGTGCTGGACAAGAAACAGCTGAGGAGAAGAAGCTACGGATCCCTGAGTGAGCCAAAAAGGGTTGCAAGGCAAACCCAGAAAGCTACCATTAAGAAACAGCACTATCTTTATACATAGAGCGCGCAGCCACCCGCTGCGACTTCCTGACCCCGGGTATAACGGAGTCAGACGTGGCTCTTGACACCCTCGTGACAGGCACAGGTCTGAAAACAAATGCGGTCACCGGGAGCAGGCAGTTTCGAGAACAGCCCGATGAAGGCCCCCGGTGGCTGTTCTCGGAACTGCCTGCTCCCGCTGACCGCACTTGTTTTCAGACCGGCTCGCGCACAGGCACAGGTAAGGGCTTACCTGTGCCTCGCCGGACTTGTGAAAAAAGATGGCAGCCCGCATATGTTCGCGGGCGAACAATGTGAACTGGCCATCACTGCTCATAAGTGCCATACATTTTCATGCCAATCAGATCACTCTCAATTCAGGCAGATTCTATTCAGATGATGCCAAATCGAAAATGAATTGAAATCTGTTTATCACTGTACAGTATATTTATTTCATAGGAATGTCTAGGGTGACTAGGTATACCATGTGAAGAAACAGTAACAAAAACAGTCCAGACATTCAAGCTTTAACCCCTTCCTGACCAGCACCTTAATAGTACGACGCTGCGGGAAGTGACTTCCTGACCAGCGCGTAGTACTACGGCGAGCAGATCGCGCGGGTGCAGGAGCTGCACCCCCTGGATCTCACAGGCAGGAAGATTGTAAGTGTATTACATAGTGTAATACACTTACAGCCAATGCATTACAATACAGATGCAAAACAAACAAAAGAAACAGTGCCAAAACAGCCATTTTTTGGTCACCTTCCCTCACAAAAAGTGTAATACCAAGAGATCAAAAAGTTGTATGCACCCCAAAATGGTACCAATCAAACCTTAATCTCATCCCGCAAAATATGAGACCCTACATAAGACAATCACTCAAAAAATAAAAAAATATGGCTCTCAAAAAAATGGCAACACAAAAAACATTATATTTTTCATTTGAAAAATGCTTTTACTGAGTAAAACTTAACAAAAATAGACATATTAGGTATCGCCGCGTCCATAACAACCTGACCTATAAAAATATCACATAATCTACCTCCTAGCATGAATGCTGTAAAAAAATAAAAGTAAAAACTGTGCCATTTTTGGTCACCATGCCTCACAAAAAGTGTAATACCAAGTGATCAAAAAGTTATATGTCTCCCAAAATGGTACCAATCACATCGTCATCTGATCCTGCAAAAAATGAGACACTAAATAAGACAATCGCTGAAAAAATAAAAATAATATGTCTCTCAGAAAATGGCAACACAAAAGCAAGATTTTATTATTTTCAAAAATACTTTTACTGTGTAAAACTTAACAAAAATAAAAATAATAAACACATTAGGTATCGCCGCGTCCATAACAACCTGCTCTATAAAAATATCACATGACCTACCTGGTCAGGTGAACATTGTAAAAATAAATAAATAAAAACTGTGCCAGAACAGTAATTTTTTTGTCACATTGCCTCACAAAAAGTGTAATACCACATTATCAAAAAGTCATATGTCTCCCAAAATGGTGGCATTCAAACCATCATCTCATCCCGCAAAAAATGAGACCCTACCTAAGACCATCACTCAAAAAGTTAAAAAAATATGGCTCTCAGAAAATGGCAACAAAAAATATATATTTTTCTTGTCAAAAATGCTTTTACTGTGTAAAACTTAACAAAAATAAAAAAAATAGACATATTAGGTATCGACGCATTTGTAACAACCTGCCCTATAAAAATATCAAATGATATCAAAAAGTCATATGTACCCCAAAATGGTTCCAATAAAAACGTCACCTCATCCCGCAAAAAATTTACCCTGACATAAGACAAGCACTTAAAAAATAAACCAATGGTGCCCGTAAACCAATCTATCAAAGAGTCCTGCCATGTGCCCCTACAGCTGTTTACCACTACATATGGGGTGTTGCTGTATTCAGGATAAAATGGGTAACAAATTTTAGGGGGGGGTTCTCCTGTTGCTCCTTGTGAAAATGAAAAATTTGGGGCTAAAGAAACATTTTATTGGAGGAAATGTTTCCAAATTCCATAAAATGCTTATGGGGCCAAAGTGCTTAGTACACCCCTTAATAAATTCTTTGAGGGGTGTAGTTTCCAAAACGGGGTCACTTTTTGAGAGTTTCCACTGTAAGGGTATGTCAGGGTCTCTTCAAATACAAAATGGTGCCCAAAAACCATTCTAGCAAAATCTGCCTCCAAAATTCCTTTCCTTCTGACCACTGCCACGTGCCCATAGAGCCCATAGAGCAGTTTACCACCACATATGGGGTATTTCTGTAAACTGCAGAATCAAAGTAATGCATATTGAGGTTTACTTTGCTGTTAACCCTTGCTGTGTTGCAATAAAAAATTGATTAACATGAAAAATCTGCAAAAAAAATTAAATTCTGCAATTTCGCCTCCATATTCCTTTAATTCTTGTGGAACACCTAAAGGGTTAACAAAGTTTGTAGCATCAGTTTTGAAAAATTTGAGGGGTGTACTTTCTAAAATATGGTCATTTATAGGTGGTTTCTATTATTTAAGCCCCTCAAAATCACTTTATATCTGAATTGGTGATTAAAAAAATGGTTTTGGTAATTTTCTTGAAAATTTTAAAAATGGCTTCTTAACTTCTAAGCCTTCTAACGTCCTAAAAAAAATGATGCCAGCATAAAGTAGACATATGGGGAATGATGACTGATAACTATTTTATGAGGCATTACTTAAAAGTAGAGAAATTCAAATTTAGAAAATTGTGAATTGTTCCATATTTTTGGTAAATTTGGGATTTTTTTTATAAATAAAGGAAAGATATATTGACTCAAATTTACCACTGTCATGAAGTACAATGTGTCACGAGAAAACAATCTCAGAATGGCATGGATAAGTAAAAGTCATTGCCACATACCAGATTTGCAAAAAATGGCCTGGTCAGGAAGGTAAACAATGGCCCGGGGTAGAAGGGGTTAAAGTATCTCTACAAATGCTCACTCATCCACTAAAAAATTTGTATCAATTAGCTTGCTAGTAGAGTTGAGCGGACACCTGGATGATCGGGTTCGGCAGGTTCGGCCGAACTTGAAAAAAAAATTCGGGTTCGATACCCGAACTTGACCCCGAACCCGAACCCCATTGAAGTCAATAGGGACCCGAACTTTTGAGCACTAAAATGGCTGTAAAAATGTCATGGAAAGAGCTAGAGGGCTACAAAAGGTGGCACAATGTGCTTAAGAGCATGGCAAATGCTCTGCTAACAAATGTGGATAGGGAAAATGAATTAAAAAAACATAAAAGACCTTAAAAAAATAAAAATTATTAATGATGTAGGAGGAAGAGGTTGAGGAGGCGGTGAATGGGTGGATGTGGCCGTGTAGACTCACGTTGCGGTCTAGGTGGAAGCGGCGGCGAAGGAGGAATAGGTAGCCAACACAGATGTGTGTTATTTTGCATTTTTACATAGGGGTATCCCCCAAAATTGGGACATATAAAAAAAAAAAAAGGAATAAGTGCACTTGAGTACAAGAATAGATGGTTGAGGCTGTTAGAACTGTCTATTCTGCACAAGGTACAGACAAGTCCTGAGGGATCCAAGCCTGGTTCATTTTAATGAACGTGAGCTTGTCTACGTTGGCTGCGGACAGGCGGCTGCGTCTGTCTGTAATGACGCCTCCTGCCGTGCTAAACACACGTTCAGAGAGTACACTGTTCCACCATGTTGTTCAACTGCTGCCTCCTGCTAACACACTCCATATCAGCAGTTGGGGCCGGTTGTTGTGGCGAGGTGACAAAGCTTTTCCACATGTCGGCCATGCTAACCCTGCCTTCTGAGGTGCTGGCGCTGACACAGCTGCGTTGGCGACCTCTTCCTCCTCCCCTGCCTTCGCCTTTTGCTTCCACTTGTCCCCCGGCGTCATTCGGGAATGCTCTCAGGAGCGCGTCTACCAGCGTGCGCCTGTAGTCGCGCATCTTCCGATCACGCTCCAGTGAGTAAATTAAGGACGGCACATTGTCTTTGTAATGGGGATCCAGCAGGGTGGCCACCCAGTAGTCTGCACACGTTAAAATGTGGGCAACTCTGCTGTCGTTGCGCAGGCACTGCAGCATGTAGTCGCTCATGTGTGCCTGGCTGCCCAGAGGTAAGGACAAGCTGTCCTCTGTGGGAGGCGTATCGTCTGCGTCCTCCGTATCCCCCCAGCCACGCACCAGTGAGGGGCCCGAGCTGCGTTGGATGCCACCACACTGTGAACATGCTTTATCCCCATTCTCCTCCTCCTCATCTTCCTCCTCCTCGTCTTCCAGTAGTGGGCCCTGGCTGGCCAAATTTGTACCTGGCCTCTGCTGAGCCACTTCTAAAAGACTGGCCTGAAAGTGTTAGAGATGACCCCTCTTCCTCCTCCTCGTCCTGGGCCACATCCTTTTCCATCATCGCCCTAAGTGTTTTCTCAAGGAGACATAGAAGTGGTATTGTAACGCTGATAACGGCGTCATCGCCACTGGCCATGTTGGTGGAGTACTCGAAACAGCGCAACAGGGCACACAGGTCTCACATGGAGGCCCAGTCATTGGTGGTGAAGTGGTGCTGTTACGCAGTGCGACTCACCCGTGCGTGCTGCAGCTGAAACTCCACTATGGCCTGCTGCTGCTCGCACAGTCTCTCCAGCATGTGCAAGGTGGAGTTCCACCTGGTGGGCACGTCGCATATGAGGCGGTGAGCGGGAAGGACGAAGTTACGCTGTAGAGCAGACAGCCGAGCGGCGGCAGGATGAGAACGCCGGAAGCGCGCACAGACGGCCCGCACTTTACGCAGCAGCTCTGACATGTCGGGGTAGTTGTGAATGAATTTCTGCACCACCAAATTCAGCACATGCGCCAGGCACCGGCTAGTCCCAGAGCTGCAACGAGATTTCGCCCATTATCGCACACCACCAGGCCGGGCTTGAGGCTCACTGGCAGCAACCACTCGGCGGTCTGTTGTTCTATACCCCGCCACAACTCCTGCGCGGTGTGGGGCCTGTCCCCCAAACACATCAGTTTCAGAATGGCCTGCTGACGTTTACCCCTGGCTGTGCTGAAGTTGGTGGTGAAGGTCTGTCGCTGACCGGATGAGGAGGTGGTAGAAGAGGAGGAGGAGGAAGTCGAGTAGGAAGAGGAGGCAACAGGAGGCAAATAATGATGCCCTGCGATCCTTGGCGGCGGAAGGACGTGCGCCAAACAGCTCTCCGCCTGGGGCCCAGCCGCCACTACATTTACCCAGTGTGCAGTTAGGGATATATAGCGTCCCTGGCGGTGCTTACTGGTCCACGTATCTGTGGTTAGGTGGACCTTGCCACAGATGGCGTTGCGCAGTGCACACTTGATTTTATCCGATACTTGGTTGTGCAGGGAGGGCACGGCTCTCCTGGAGAAGTAGTGGCGGCTGGGAACGACGTATTGTGGGACAGCAAGCGACATGAGCTGTTTGAAGCTGTCCGTCTCCACCAGCCTGAATGACAGCATTTCAAACGCCAGTAGTTTAGAAATGCTGGCATTCAGGGCCAGGGATCGAGGGTGGCTAGGTGGGAATTTACGCTTTCTCTCAAAGGTTTGTGAGATGGAGAGCTGAATGCTTCCATGTGACATGGTGGAGATGCTTGGTGACGGAGGTGGTGTTGTTGGTGGCACATCCTCTGCTTGCTGGGCGGCAGGTGCCAACGTTCCTCCAGAGGCGGAGGAAGAGGCCGAGACAGCAGCAGAAGAGGAAGAAGGAGGGGCCTGAGCCCTTTCTTGGTTTTGAAGGTGCTTACTCCACTGCAGCCCGTGTCTCGCATGCAGGTTGTGCTAAGGTTCAGAACGTTAATGCCTCGCTTCAGGCTCTGATGGCACAGCGTGCAAACCACTCGGTCTTGTCGTCAGCACATTGTGTGAAGAAGTGCCATGCCAGGAAACTCCTTGAAGCTGCCTTTGGTGTGCTCGGTCCCTGGTGACGGTGGCCAGTAGCAGGCGAACTGTTTTGGCGACGGCTGCTCTGCTTTTGCACCCTGCTCCCGCTTTTGCTACGCTGTTGGCTCGGTCTCACCACTGCCTCTTCCTCCGAACTCTGAAAGTCAGTGGCACGACCTTCATTCCATGTGGGGTCTAGGACCTCATCGTCCCCTGCATCGTCTTCCACCCAGTCTTCCTCCCTGACCTTCTTTTCGGTCTGCACACTGCAGAAAGACGCAGCAGTTGGCACCTGTGTTTCGTCATCATCAGAGACGTGCTGAGGTGGTATTCCCATGTCCTCATCAGGAAACATAAGTGGTTGTGCGTCAGTGCATTCTATGTCTTCCACCCCTGGGGAAGGGCTAGGTGGATGCCCTTGGAAAACCCTGCCAGCAGAGTCTTCAAACAGCATAAGAGACTGCTTCATGACTTGAGGCTCAGACAGGTTCCCCGATATGCACGGGGGTGATGTGACAGACTGATGGGCATGGGTTTCAGGCGCCACCTGTGCGCTTTCTGCAGAAGACTGGGTGGGAGATAATTTGAACGTGCTGGATCCACTGTCGGCCACCCAATTGACTAGCGCCTGTACTTGCTCAGGCCTTACCATCCTTCGAACGGCATTAGGCCCGACCAAATATCGCTGTAGATTCTGGCGGCTAATGGGACCCGAGGTAGTCGGTTCAGTAGGACGTGTAGCTGTGGAAGAACGGCCACGTCCTCTCCCTGCACCAGAGGCTCCACCAACACCACCACCACGACCTTGACCGCGTCCCTTATTAGATGTTTGCCTCATAGTTAGCATTCACAAAGCAAAGTAAAATGTGGTTAAGTCTGTTAGAAATAATTAACCGCCAATAAAAACCCTGATGTAGGGTATTGCACTCAAATTATTTTTTTAAAACTATATATGACAGCGGTATTTGTGGCCTAAATTTCACAGTAACTTATGCACGTCTAATCCCAGCTGTGCAGTATATCAGAGGGTTTTTTCACCCCAGTAACCAAAAAGCCGTATTTCTGGCCTAAATGTGACAGTCACTTATGCACGTCTAATCCCAGATGGGCAGTATATTAGAGGGTTTTTTCACCCCAGTAACCAAAAAGCCGTATTTCTGGCCTAAATGTGACAGTCACTTATGCACGTCTAATCCCAGATATGCAGTATATTAGAGGGTTTTTTCACCCCAGTAACCAAAAAGCTGTATTTCTGGCCTAAATGTGACAGTCACTTATGCACGTCTAATCCCAGATGTTGCAGTATATTAGAGGGTTTTTTCACCCCAGTAACCAAAAAGCCGTATTTCTGGCCTAAATGTGACAGTCACTTATGCACGTCTAATCCCAGATATGCAGTATATTAGAGGGTTTTTTCACCCCAGTAACCAAAAAGCTGTATTTCTGGCCTAAATGTGACAGTCACTTATGCACGTCTAATCCCAGATGTGCAGTATATTAGAGGGTTTTTTCACCCCAGTAACCAAAAAGCCGTATTTCTGGCCTAAATTTGACAGTCACTTATGCACGTCTAACCCCAGATGTGCAGTATATATTAGAGGGTTTTTTCACCCCAGTAACCAAAAAGATGTATTTCTGGCCTAAATGTGACAGTCACTTATGCACGTCTAATCCTAGATGTGCAGTATATCAGAGAGTTTTTTCACCCCAGTAACCAAAAAGCCGTATTCATATAGTTCCCCTCAATTCAGGTACACGGTATTAGTAGCGCTAGTGTGGTACATTACCGCTCCTGGGTTCTCCGGCTGTATACTGTAGAGGCTCGGCATTCAGTGCGGCTTTACCTTGCGCGGCGTCCCGCGTGGTTTCAGAGTCAAACGTAGCGTCCCACGTGACTCTGCAGCCGCTTCCTGGAGAACGTCCTCAGTATCCTGGGTCCTACTTTCCCTCCGCCTCTGCTCTCATTAGCTGTAGAGGTACAGGTATCTACGGGAATGTAGCATCAGGTTTCCATAAGTAGTTTCATCAACAAAAAAGTCCAGTATCAGCACCAAACGCGTTTCAGGGTCTACACCCCTTCATCAGTGGCTATCCCACACTAGCGCTACTAATACCGTGTACCTGAATTGAGGGGAACTATATCCCTAACTCACTATATTAACACCATCTTTGCTGTCCACCTATTACCATCTGGATTCTATTTATGGGACACAGCAGGTCTGTGTAATCTGTGAACTATACCCTCCCATCTGACAATTATATAATTGTGGACTTATCAGTTACACTATTGTTCTCTATGGAAAGTGTGGACTTCTAATTCAGCTTTTGTCTGGATCCTATTCAGCGGGTTGTTTATCATTAGGCTTGTGCAATCATCAGGCAGCGTATTTAAAGGGGTTATCCGACTTAAATAAATCTATTCTAATTGCATTTATTGTAGACCAGTGAAAGATTCTTAAAATCACTTTCATTACCTATCTATCACTGTTTGGCCAGTTCAGTTCAGGGTCATGTTACACCTGACGTCAGTAGCCCTGCTCTGCTGCTGACGTCTCGTTTACAAGCTTCTCCCTGCTTGAGGGAGTGTCCAGGCTCTGTAAACGAGACGTCAGAGCCTCTGGTGCCCTCCCCCCTCCCCCCTCCAGCTCTCCTCACACTGCCCGGCTCTGCTCTGCTGCTGATGTCTCGTTTACAAGCTTCTCCCTGCTTGAGGGAGTGTCCAGGCTCTGTAAACGAGACGTCAGAGCCTCTGGTGCCCTCCCCCCTCCAGCTCTCCTCACACTGCCCGGCTCTGCTCTGCTGCTGATGTTTCGTTTACAGCAGTCTCTCTGCTTGAGGGAGTGGCCAGGCTCTGTAAACGAAACGTCAGAGCCTCTGGTGCCCTCCCCCCTCCAGCTCTTGTCACTGCCTCGGCTCTGCTATGCGATCTCTTCTCCAGCAGCACAGGGTATGTTTGTCCCTCCTGCATTCACTGGGGCTAGAGGTGGCAGTTTGTAAACGTTCCCCTCTGCATCTGGGGATCGTTATTACAGCCCTGCCCCCCCTCCCCCCCCACACTAGTACACATTCAAAACCCCCTGGGAAATATAAATAAATTATTGGCCATCATTATTATCAACATCATTATTCAGCTATATAAAATCCTTATCTGCCACCAATATATGGATTTATCTAAGCAATATCCATATTGAATATATATTTGAATAATATAGATATTGCTTAGATACAGATAATGCTAATGATATTTTCACACTAGCGGCAGGACGTATCCGACAGGCTGTTCACCCTGTCGGATCCGCCCTGCCGCTATTTGACGGTGCCGCTGGACGGATCCGTTATTGCAATTCATTTCTAGACGGATCCGCACCTGGATCCGTCTACAAATGCTGTCACTTGTCACACTGATCGGCGGATCCAGCAGGCACGCAGCTCCGACGACGGAGCTGCCTTGCGGATCCGGCGTTGCAAAACAACTGAAGGACGGATCCGTCCTTCCGGTCTGCGCATGCGCAGAACATGAAAACTGTGAAAAAGACTGCCAGAGGGATCCGTCCATCCGCATGACAAGCGGATAGACGGATCCGTTATTGCAATGCATTTCTAGACGGATCCGCACCTGGATCCGTCTACAAATGCTGTCCGTTGTCACACTGATCGGCGCATCCAGCAGGCACGCAGCTCCGACGATGGAGCTGCCTTGCGGATCCGGCGTTGCAAAACAACTGAAGGACGGACCCGCCCTTCCGGTCTGCGCATGCGCAGAACATGAAAACTGTGAAAAAGACTGCCAGAGGGATCCGTCCATCCGCATGACAAGCGGATAGACGGATCCGTTATTGCAATGCATTTCTAGACGGATCCGCACCTGGATCCGTCTACAAATGCTGTCCGTTGTCACACTGATCGGCGCATCCAGCAGGCACGCAGCTCCGACGACGGAGCTGCCTTGCGGATCCGGCGTTGCAAAACAACTGAAGGACGGATCCGCCCTTCCGGTCTGCGCATGCGCAGAACATGAAAACTGTGAAAAAGACTGCAAGAGGGATCCGTCCATCGACATGGCAAGCGGATAGACGGATCCGTTATTGCAATGCATTTCTAGACGGATCCGCACCTGGATCCGTCTACAAATGCTGTCAGTTGTCACACTGATTGGCGGATCCGGTGGGCAGCTCCGACGATGGAACTGCCTGCCGGATCACACTAACGCTAGTGTGAAAGTACCATAAAAAGTCGAAAATCCAAGACTTTTAGTCAAGTGGCCGCTCGCTGTGCACCGCCGTGCTGCGACATAGCTCCACCACCGTCCCCTTTATAGTCAATGGGGACAGAGCGGCAGTCCAGCGGCACGGCCAAATAGCGGCTGGCCGGATCCGACAGGGTGAACAGCCTGTTGGATCGATCCTGCCTCTAGTGTGAAAGTACCCTTAGGCTCCATTCACACATCCGCAAATGGGTCCGCATTTGTTCTGCAATTTTGCGGAAAGGGTGCGGACCCATTCATTTTCTATGGTGACGGAATTTGGAATTAGTGCAAATACGTCCTCGTTGATATACTGTAATAACAGAAAGAACATTTTTAGACTAGAAACAAAACCAAACATGAAAGAAATGTATGTAAAATAACATAACTTACACTGTGCAGCTGCAATGTGACAGGAAGGTCTTCTGCCCTGTGTGTGTATTTATTTATTTTTATGCAAAGTGCTGAGCAGGGGGCGGGGAAGGTCAGGTTGTTCACGCCCAGAAATATTCATGAGGCAGAGCTCAGGCTTTGTTGTTATACGCCCCCTCACCTTGTACTTGAGCATGTAAACAAAGCAATGACAGAACCATGAAAAGGTGCAAATATGGGTTTTAACTTGATGAAATCAAGCTTAACCAAATTATATGTATATCCTGATGGATTTTAAGTGTTTTTTTTTATTTTTTTATTAACTCGGATAACCCCTTTAAGATTGTGCATATATTTGTCTTCGTGTCTGGTGTTTGATATTGCTGCGCCATTACATTTTATTATTTTATCATCATCATTGTTTTATCTTATTGTCCAAGTGGATATATCTATGCAATTTTATAAATTTTATAATTTTCCCCATTTAGTGAGTGCCCTTCCACATTCCAATTTCATTTAGCTTTTCTTGGGACAGGGCGAGTCCAGTAAAGTGTGCACCCATTTTATTGTACCCAATTGGTGAGCCACCGAACACACACAACCTATAAGATTCTCAGGATAGCTATCGACATAAGCTTTTTAATTGGCCAACAGATGGATGCCTAGTTTTTTTCCCACTGTATTCATAGAACATCTCCTGTGCAATTTTATTCAATAAAAAAAGCAACTTAGACCAGGGAAGCTCAACCTGCAGACCTCCAGCTGTTGTAAAACTACAACTCTCACCATGCCCTTCTGTAGGCTGATATAGCTGTGGGCTGTCCGGGAATGATGGGAGTTGTAGTTTTACAACAGCTGGAGGGCCGCAGGTTGAACATGCCTGACTTAGACAGTTACAAAATACATCATATCATAATAAATTGGTTCCTGTAAAAACTACAACCATGATGCCAGTGGGAACATAGTCTACATGTTGTGGCACAATAGTTTAAAATTTCAAGAGATTTTGGAAATTTGAATTTGCATTAAATAACATTGAAGGGGTTGTGCCTGTTCTACGACTTTCCCTAAATACCACCATTTATTAAAACTGCTTTATTCTCAAGTTATTAGCCTACCATTGTAGACTGTGCTAAATTGGTTTTGATAATCATTTGCTGTAGGTTATATCCTGGATTGGAGCCTTGTAATGTAGGATGTAGAAGGCGTGGTTAGTGTCACATGTCCTGCTGATATCACAACACTTCTCATTGTCCTAAAGCATGATATGATAGCAGTCACATGACGAACCTGGATGTAAGGTTCAAGCACAGGGGATAAGAGAAAACTGCAAATGGTAAATTTTGAAAAAAAAATACTTATAATTTTACCACTAGTGTAATTTATTATTTATAATTTTAGATTATTTTATTGTTTTTATCAATGCTCTTACAATGACTTTGTGGCAACTAATGCACTTTCAGAAATGGATTAGTGAATTTACCTAAGACTTCAGAGTGTTTTTGTATGTTTTTTTCTTATATTTAAAGGGGGGTTCCCATAATCAAAACAGATTACTTACATACCTCCCAACTTTTGAAAAGTCAGGGAAGGACAATAGCAGCGGCATTTGTAGCACACTGTGGCAATTGTTTATAGGCCACTCCTCTAAATCTACCCAATGCCAATCTATACATACCCAATCCCGCCCAGCGCTCTTTGTGTCCTCACACAGTAGTTATTCCTTCTTAGTACCCCACACAGTAGTTATGTTCCTTTTGTGCCCCTCATAGTAAGAATGCCCTTTTTATCCCCATTATTATGCCCCCTTAGTGCCCCTTCATAGTAGCTATGGCCCCTTAGTGCCCCTGTTCCGTTACATTTCCCTACCTCGTGAGATTTCCTTACCCTTGTCACTTCCGGTCGCACCGGACATGACGTGAGGAGGTGTGCCGTGTTGCGCAGGCGCACAACGACTGGGTAGGGAAATCCCGCCCAGCGCTCTTTGTGTCCTCACACAGTAGTTATTCCTTGTTAGTGCTCCCTCACAGTAGTTATGCCCCCAAACAGCAGACTGCCCCCTTTGTGCTCCCACACAGTAGAATGTCCTCTTGGTGTCCCTACACACTTTAGTGATTCACAGTAGTAAAACCCCTTTGTGTTAGTAAAATAAAAAATAAAAAACTACACTAACCTATCCCCATTTTCCTGATGAGCCGAGCACATCATGCTTTACAGCAGCAGGAGCGATATGATGTCATAGCGCCTGCTGAGCTGAGCAGTACAGCACACAGGCCAATTCCCCAGGCAAGGAAAGAGCCTATGCACTCTCCTCCACAGCCCAACAGGCATGATAATGTCACTGCATTGTGCCTGCTGCAAGTTAGGGCACAGGCTGTTGAATGGTGGAGCAGGGAGCTGACAACTCCCTTCTTCAACATTGTATTCAACTGTATCTGCGTCCTCAGGATGCAGATACAGTTGAAATTGGGACATACCTTAGCAATCACAGAACCGTCGAAATCCGGGAGTGTCCCACTGGATCCAAGACAGTTAGGAGGTATGCACTTATACACAGAATATATAATACCATAAGTGTCTGAATGGTGGGCATCTGCTGGGATCCCCACCATTCACAGTAATGAATAGAGTGGCAGTCGAGAATGCATTGCCGCTCGAGTCAAACTCTATGGAACTGCTGGAGATAGCCATGCACAGTACTTGGCTATCTTTAGCAGTGCCATAGACTTAGAATTCACAACAATGTGCATGCTCAACCGCCATTCTCAAGATTGTCAACCATTTGGACCCCCAGTGAACAGACACTGATCTTTGTTTCCTGTGTTTTTGATAATGGGAAAACTCCATTATATTTTTTCCAAAATTATAGGAGTTTCATCACTAGGCTCTACTTCAAAGGCAAACATTTTATTCATTCTCATCATTTCAGACAAGGCCGATTATGATCAATACATCAGTATATTGCAGCTCAGTTTAAAATCTACATTCCTGAACATCATGTTTACCTTGAGGTTGGTCAATGCTGCCACCTTGTGGTAAACTATATTTTGAAAGCATGATGTACAATTTTCTGTTATAGCAATCAATACAACCTACACTATTTGTATATTAAATCCTACAAAAAGTGAAACATGTCTGCCTCTCCCAATAAAAGTTAATCTTTATTTAATACATAATATAAAATATATTAAAATTCATCCACACTAAAACAAATGGAATCAGAAAGTCTGTGGGGACATCTGGTGGACAAACTTGTACTGGCGTCAAATATAAACCAAGTATCAGTTAAGATTAGCACAAATCAAAGTTAGGGCGAGCACTCAACACTTGGACCACAGTAGCAGTGTATTTAAAAATTTAATTAAATCACAATAGTACAACGCGTATATATTTATACCATAAAATCTACAATTGACATAAAATCTATAAGGTTAAAATAAATGATACTGAATTCCACAGATTGGAGTGGTTATATAGTGTCAGTCCCTTCTATAAAAAAACGCTGGAATGTAGATGTATCTGGATCATAAGATTTATTAGTATTGTTGCGCTTCAAAGTCCAGTGCGCACACTTGAATTGTTAATGGAGTTACAGGCTCTTGCGCACTAGTCCAATGTTAATATAATCTGGCAACTGGCAAATTAACCATACAGCTCCTGCTCATGTAACAGCACGTACCTCAATGTCCTTAGGTACAGGTTATAAAATGGAGTTGTCGCACTCGTTCAAGTAATAAGCCCGTCACATAAAGTCCACTCACCGGAGTCTTCCTACCTTCCCATCGATGTATCTCGTAAGCGCCTCTATGGACGTGAGAGGTAGGTAAGCGGCGTGGAACGCTTCCGGCGTCTCGCTTGTGGCTCCAGTAGTTTGCTAATCCCAGATCTCGCGGGATTTCGGATGTGGTCTGTGTCCGGACAGTGGAGAGCGGTGATTAGCAGATTCTATGCTCTGCGTCCTGGATCTCCAAATTTTCTTCCGTTAAGATGTTATTTGCATGGCCATGCATAAGGTACAGATGTGCTTCTTTCACAGGTGTGCAGTCCAGACGCGTTTCGGGAACTCTTTCCCTTCGTTAGTGGTACCACTGACGAAGGGAAAGAGTTCCCGAAACGCGTCTGGGCTGCACACCTGTGAAAGAAGCACCTCCGTACCCTATGCATGGCCATGCAAATAACATCTCAACGGAAGAAAATTTGGAGATCCAGGACGCAGAGCATAGAATCTGCTAATCACCGCTCTCCACTGTCCGGACACAGACTACATCCGAAATCCCGCGAGATCTGGGATTAGCAAACTACTGGAGCCACAAGCAAGACGCCGGAAGCGTTCCACGCCGCTTACCTACCTCTCACGTCCATAGAGGCGCTTACGAGATGCATCGATGGGAAGGTAGGAAGACTCCGGTGAGTGGACTTTATGTGACGGGCTTATTACTTGAACGAGTGCGACAACTCCATTTTCTAACCTGTACCTAAGGACATTGAGGTACGTGCTGTTACATGAGCAGGAGCTGTATGGTTAATTTGCCAGTTGCCAGATTATATTAACATTGGACTAGTGCGCAAGAGCCTGTAACTCCATTAACAATTCAAGTGTGCGCACTGGACTTTGAAGCGCAACAATACTAATAAATCTTATGATCCAGATACATCTACATTCCAGCGTTTTTTTATATAAGTGACTGACACTATATAACCACTCCAATCTGTGGAATTCAGTATCATTTATTTTAACCTTATAGATTTTATGTCAATTGTAGATTTTATGGTATAAATATATACGCGTTGTACTATTGTGATTTAATTACATTTTAAAATACACTGCTACTGTGGTCCAAGTGTTGAGTGCTCGCCCCAACTTTGATTTGTGCTATATTTATTACTAGAGGGTGGGTGTTCCTCTATACTGGGCTAGAAGCACCTAATCCAGAACCCTGCCTGAAGTGAGCCACCATTTTGAGTTTTTAGATCAGTTAAGATTGTCAATGATTTCCCTATAATGGAAGATAGTGTAAACAGATCACATAAAATGCTAATGTAACGGTCACGTACACACACACACAAGGGGGAGGATAGTGACCACTGCGCTCCACCCTCACCCCTGGCCCTGCCTACTTGCCTCACGAGTTCTGATGACAGGGGACAACTGGACGGCAGTCCCTAATTTAGGATACGTGCGGGAAGGACAGACAAGACAAATAACGGATAGTGAACGGACCAGGTCAAAGCCAAGAGGACAACGCAGTACAGAGGGATAAGCAAAGAATGGTTAGGAGAAGCCGGGGTCATAAATACCAGGAGAGTCGAGAAGTACCAAAGGAGTCCGCAAAGAATAGTCAGGTGGAAGCCGAGGTCAAAATACCAGGAGGGATGCGCAGTACAGCAGGAGCCGGCAAAGGATCGCCAGGGAACAGGATCAGGTAAGTATACAGGTATCCAACAAACGCCAGGAACCTAAATTAACAGGCAACCTGTGGCCAGCAGGCTGCCTGTATTTATAGTGGGGAGTGAGGGTCATGTGACGTGGCCAGCGTCACATGACCGACAGACCGACCAGTTGAGCACCGAGTGATCAGCTCTGCGCTCAAGGAAGACCTAGGAGCAGGGAGCCTCCCAGCTAGCAAAGCAGCCCTGGGAACGAGTTCAAACACAGATCCTCGCTTCCGAAGCTAAGCAGCAGGTCTGCGGCTGATGGGAGACCGAGTGTGCCTTCGGCACCCCGTTACAGCTAAATATAGTGCTGTCCGCATCTTTTGCGGCCCTATTGAAGTGAATGGGTCCGCATCCAAGCCGCAAAAACGGTCGTGTGCATGAAGCCTTAGAGGACCGTATGGACAACTCCACCACAGTCCTAGAGTCCCATGAAAAGGAAATTGAGCAACTCCAAGACGACATCCGCCTCCTCCATGATAAGTTGGAGGACATGGAAAACAGAGCACGCAAAGACAACCTGTGTATCCGAGGCCTACCTGAGTCCATTAAAGACCTCCAGTTCACAGCTACAACCCTCTTCCAGGTGCTCTGCACGAATATCCCACTAGAGCTGTGATGGCTAACCTCTGGCACTCCAGCTGTGGTAAAACTACAACTCCCAAGATGTGCACTTGATTAGCTGTTTTCAGAGCTCCATAGAAATGAATAGAGCATGCTGGGGGTCATAGTTTCACCACAGCTGGAGTGCCGGAGGTTAGCCATCACTGCACTAAAGTGACTGGAGATGGACAGAGCGCATAGAGCCCTAACTGCCAGACGGCCAAATGGTCCTCCCAGAGATATTGTCATGAAGCCTCATTACCACCGCACTCTCGAACAACTACTTAGTGTAGCACACCAATCTCCAACCCTGGCCTTTCAAGGCCAGACCTATCAATTATTTTATGATCTAGCTCCCTCTACTATTGTGAAATGCAAGGCTCTTAAGCCCTTAACGACCCAGGACGAGACTGCTCGTCCTAAATCACCGGCACTTAGCGCTAAAGGACGAGCGTTCTCGTCCTGCAGTCATTCCTCCCCCCAGGCTGGGTCTCCTAGGCAACTGTTAGCGTCTTACAGTGTAAGACACTAACAGTTCAATACAGCACAATACAGATGTATCGTGCTGCATTGAAACAGGGATCAGACCCTGTAATGTTGAAGTCCCAGAGTGGGACAAATAATAAAGTGGAAAAAAAAAAGTTTATAAAATGTAAGTTTTACAAAAAAAATTAAAAGTTTCAAGTAAAAAAAAAAAAAAAGCGTCCTTTTCCAAGAATAAAGTAAAAAAGAATTGTAAAAAATAGGGAAAAGGCATATAGACATATTAGGTATCGTCGCGTCCGTATCGACCAGCTCTATAAACATATCACATGAACTAACCCCTCAGATGAACACCATAAAAAATAAAAACTGTGCTAAATAAACCATTTTTTTGTCACCTTACATCACAAAAAGTGTAATAGCAAGCGATCAAAAGGTCATATAAACCCCAAAATAGTGTCAAACAAACCGTCATCTCATCCTGCAAAAAATGAGACCCTACTTAAGATAATCGCCCAAAAACTGAAAAAAATATGTCTCTCAGAATATGGAGACACTAAAACATGATTATTTTTTTTGTTTCAAAAATGATATTATTGTGTAAAACTTACATAAATAAAAAAAAGTATACATATTAGGTATCGCCACGTCTGTATCGACCGGCTCTATAAAAATATCATATGACCTAACCCCTCAGGTGAACACCGTATAAAATAAAAAATAAAGACTGTGCTAAATAAACCATTTTTTGTCACCTTACATCACAAAAAGTGTAATAGCAAGCGATCAAAAAGTCATATGCACCCCAAAATAATGCCAATCAAACCATCATCTCATCCCGCAAAAAATGAGACCCTACCTAAGATAATCGCCCAAAAACTGAAAAAACTATGGCTCTCAGTTAAAATTATCACCACATAAAGTGACACTGGTCAGATTTGCAAAAAATGGCCTGGTCCTGAAGGCGAAAATGAGCCCAGTCCTTAAGGGGTTAAACCGGATCTCAAGATCCTGCAACCACTACAGATCTGCTACTGTTGGGGATTCCCCTTCAAGCTTGTCTTTGCTTTCCAAGATAAAACTCACACCAGCCACTCCCCAAAAGGAGCCCTTCGGTGTTTAGAAAGTCTGCACTTCCACTCCTCATCACCATCAAAATTCGGGGTACCCTGGCGCCAGACTGATGTAGGCCTTGACCCAAGGAGCACCATGAAACCTCTCTCTGTTCTTCATTGGTTCCCTGAGACTATATATCCCATTTGCCATCCCTGTTTTCACCTTCTATAAGACTCCGCAGGCGCATATTTTCCATGAATAGCAACAGGGGAGTACATGAAACTTTGCCAGAGACCTTGAGTACTGGCGGACTATTTTATTGAGCTGGTCCTGGATCCCTTTATCCTCGGACACAAGGGGCATCTGGTCCGGAGGAGCGGCCCCATACAGCAACACTCTCCCCCAGAATGTTTGCCTTGCTACTACACAAGTTTACAATATTGAATGGTCGAGGACAGAACTGTTTATTAGTAAGAATTTAAGTGGTTGGTTGCCTAAAATGTCTCAGAAGTGAAATCTAAGATGTCTAATTTTTTCCTCTTTTTACCTCCCATCCCTCTCTTTTATCTTTTTATCTCTCTCCCTACTGTTTCTCTAAAATAGAATTCTGACATCTTCCTGAGCACCGTAGTTATCTATTTCTTAGACCTTTACTATTGCTGCGAAGTTCGACCATGCAGCTATTTGTCCATGTCCTTCTGACATGATATGTTGCTTCTATGTTTTATGTACCTCCCTATTGTGTACTCATCCCATACCTCCTCCCCCTTCCCCCTCTCGCAGGTGGCTGACCTATACCATAAACAGGCCGTTTTGACCCTTTTCCGCTTCCTGGTGGCTATGAAAATAGTACCCCACAATGTGCAGGGCTTCAACTTCCCAACCAAAAGGTCTAAGGCCTTCCAATACTATAAACAGATCCATGCTGATCTCCTTTGCCTCTAGGAAACCCACTTCTCCCAAACATCAGTCCCATGCTACCTTTATCACACTTCCCAACTTTTTATATGTCCAATGCACCAACAAAAACTAAAAGAGTAGTGATTTGTATTGGCAAATCAGTCCTATTCATTCACTCCCTCATGGTCTCTGACCCCCACGGTCGTTATCTCATTGTGGTAGGTACAATTCAGGATGTCCTGGTGACCACTGTCTCATATTATACCCCGAACACACAGCAAATACGATTTCTGACAGACGTAATCGCTTTGGTGGACTCTTACAAAGTGGGAAGGGTAATCCACTGTGGCGACTTTGATTCCTATACACAAGTCCCACACCACACCCTCTGACCATTTGTAAACTCTTCTAACACAATACCAATGGGTGGATGTTTGGCGGGAGACTCATCCTACAACCAGAGATTATATAAATTATTTGGCCCCGCACACTCTCTACTCTAGTATTAACCACATTTTTTCCTCCATCTCATTTATCCCACAGATCCTTGCCTTATGTATACACATAAGGAACAACAAAAAAACAATATGGATACATAGAATTGTAAAGAAAGCAATAAATGACAAAAAGAAAGCATTTAAATAACTAAAAAAGGAGGGGGGCAAGGAAGCATTGAAAAACTATAAGGAAATAAATAGAATACGTAAAAGACAAATACACTGCTCAAAAAAAATAAAGGGAACACTTAAACAACACAATGTAACTCCAAGTCAATCACACTTCTGTGAAATCAAACTGTCCACTTAGGAAGCAACACTGAGTGACAATCAATTTCACATGCTGTTGTGCAAATGGGATAGACAACAGGTGGAAATTATAGGCAATTAGCAAGACACCCCCAATAAAGGAGTGGTTCTGCAGGTGGTGACCACAGACCTCTTCTCAGTTCCTATGCTTCCTGGCTGATGTTTTGGTCACTTTTGAATGCTGGCGGTGCTTTCACTCTAGTGGTAGCATGAGACGGAGTCTACAACCCACACAAGTGGCTCAGGTAGTGCAGCTTATCCAGGATGGCACATCAATGCGAGCTGTGGCAAGAAAGTTTGCTGTGTCTGTCAGCGTAGTGTCCAGAGCATGGAGGCGCTACCAGGAGACAGGCCAGTACATCAGGAGACGTGGAGGAGGCCGTAGGAGGGCAACAACCCAGCAGCAGGACCGCTACCTCCGCCTTTATGCAAGGAGGAATAGGAGGAGCACTGCCAGAGCCCTGCAAAATGACCTCCAGCAGGCCACAAATGTGCATGTGTCTGCTCAAACGGTCAGAAACAGACTCCATGAGGGTGATATGAGGGCCCAACGTCCACAGGTGGGGGTTGTGCTTACAGCCCAACACCGTGCAGGACGTTTGGCATTTGCCAGAGAACACCAAGATTGGCAAATTCGCCACTGGCGCCCTGTGCTCTTTACAGATGAAAGCAGGTTCACACTGAGCACATGTGACAGTCTTGAGACGCCGTGGATAACGTTCTGCTGCCTGCAACATCCTCCAGCATGACCGGTTTGGCATTGGGTCAGTAATGGTGTGGGGTGGCATTTCTTTGGAGGGCCGCACAGCCCTCCATGTGCTCGCCAGAGGTAGCCTGACTGCCATTAGGTACCGAGATGAGATCCTCAGACCCCTTGTGAGACCATATGCTGGTGCGGTTGGCCCTGGGTTCCTCCTAATGCAAGACAATGCTAGACCTCATGTGGCTGGAGTGTGTCAGCAGTTACTGCAAGACGAAGGCATTGATGCTATGGACTGGCCCGCCCGTTCCCCAGACCTGAATCCAATTGAGCACATCTGGGACATCATGTCTCGCTCTATCCACCAACGTCACTTTGCACCACAGACTGTCCAGGAGTTGGCAGATGCTTTAGTCCAGGTCTGGGAGGAGATCCCTCAGGAGACCGTCTGCCACCTCATCAGGAGCATGCACAGGCGCTGTAGGGAGGTCATACAGGCACGTGGAGGCCACACACACTACTGAGCCTCATTTTGACTTGTTTTAAGGACATTACATCAAAGTTGGATCAGCCTGTAGTGTGTTTTTCCACTTTAATTTTGAGTGTGACTCCAAATCCAGACCTCCATGTGTTGAAAAATTTGATTTCCATTTTTTAATTTTTGTGTGATTTTGTTGTCAGCACATTCAACTATTTAAAGAACAAAGTATTTCAGAAGAATATTTAATTAACTCAGATCTAGGATGTGTTATTTTTGTGTTCCCTTTATTTTTTTGAGCAGTGTAGAAGCCGCCAAACTAGAAACGGAGAGACTCATTGTCAAAGAGAGTAAAACTAACCCTAAAATGTTCTTCAATTATATAAATGGCAAGTCTAAATCTGAAGGTGTTGGTCCTTTACAAAGTGATGAGGGTGGAGTTGCAGACAGCGATGAGGAAAAAGCAAAGCTATTAAATATTTTTTTCTCCACTGTATTCACTGAGGAAAATAAACTGATGAAATGCAGAATGTAAAAGTAACTTTCCCATTAACCCCTTAAGGACTCAGCCCTATTTCACCTTAAGGACTTGGCCATTTTTTGCAAATCTGACCAGTGTCACTTTATGTGGTGATAACTTTAAAACGCTTTTACTTATCCAGGCCATTCTGAGATAGTTTTTTCGTCACATATTGTACTTCATAACACTGGTAAAATGGAGTCAAAAAAATTCATTTTTATTTATAAAAAAATACCAAATTTACCCAAATTTTTGAAAAGTTTTCAAATTTCCAAGTTTCAATTTCTCTACTTCTATAATACATAGTAATACCTCCAAAAATAGCTATTAGTTTATATTCCCCATATGTCTACTTCATGTTTTATTTTTTGGGGACATTACAAGGCTTAGAAGTTTAGATGCAAATCTTAAAAATTTTCTGAAATTTTCAAAAACCCACTTTTTAGGGACCAGTTCAGGTCTGAAGTCACTTTGTGAGGCTTACATAATAGAAACCACCCAAAAGTGACCCCATTCTAGAAACTACACCCCTCACGGTATTCAAAACTGATTTTACAAACATTATTAACCCTTTAGGTGTTCCCCAAGAGTTGATGGCAAATGGAGAAGAAACTTCAGAATTTAAATTTTTTGCCAAATTTTCCATTTTAATCCATTTTTTCCACTAACAAAGTAAGGGTTAACAGCCAAACAAAACTCTATATTTATTGCCCTGCGGTTTACAGAAACACCCGATATGTGGTCGTACACCACTGTACGGCCCCACGTCAGGGCGTAGAGGGGAAGGAACGCCGTGTGGTTTTTGGAAGGCAGATTTCGCTGGACTGGTTTATTTACACCATGTCCCATTTGAAGCCCCCTGCTGCACCCCTAGAGTAGAAACTCCAAAAACGTGACCCCAGTTTGGAAACTACGGGATAAGGTGGCAGTTTTTTTGGTACTATTTTAGGGTACATATGATTTTTGGTTGCTCTATATTACACTTTTTGTGAAGCAAAGTAACAAAAAATAGAAATTCTGAAATTTCATCTCCATTTGTCATTGACTCTTGTGGAACACTTAAAGGGTTAACAAAGTTTGTAAAATCAGTTTTAAATACCTTGAGGGGTGTAGTTTCTTAAATGGGGTCACTTTTTGGAGTTTCTACTCTAGAGGTGCATCAGGGGGGCTTCAAATGGGACATGGTGTCAAAAAACAAGTCCAGCAAAAACTGCCTTCCAAAATCCATATGGCATTCCTTTCCTTCTGCGCCCTGCTGTGTGCCCGTACAGAGGTTTACGACCACATATGGGGTGTTTCTGTAAACTAAAGAATCAGGGCAATAAATATTGAGTTTTGTTTGGCTGTTAACCCTTGCTTTGTTACGGGAAAAAATTGATTAAAATTGAAAATTTGCCAAAAAATACCCGTTTTGACACCGTTTTTATTTTTTATTATTTACAACGTTCATCTGACAGATTAGATCATGTACTATTTTTATAGAGCAGGTTGTTACGGATGCAGGGATACCTAATATGTTTGCTTTTTAAAATTTATTTAAGTTTTACACAATAATATCATTTTTGAAACAAAAAAAATCATTTTAGTGTCTCCATAGTCTGAGAGCCATAGTTTTTAATATTTTTTTATGCGATTGTCTTAGTTAGGGTCTCATTTTTTGCAGCATGAGATGACTGTTTTAATGGTATGATTTTGGGGTGCATATACCTTTTTGATCGCTTGCTATTACACTTTTTGTGATGTAAGATGACAAAATTATGGCTTTTTTTTACACCATTTTAATTTTTACGTTGTTCACCTGAGGGGTTAGATCATGTGATATTTTATAGAGCAGGCAATACCTAATATGTGTACCTTTTTTATTTATTAAGGATTTAAACAATAATATTTTTTAAACCAGAAAAACTTGTTTTAGTGTCTCCATAGTCTGAGAGCCATAGTTTTTTTTTTTTTTGGGCCATTGTCTCAAGTTGTCATTGTCTTTGCGGGATGAGACGACGGTTTGAATGGTACTATTTTGGCGTACATACGACTTTTTTGATCACTTTATTACCTTTTTTTGGAAGTAAGCTGAGCAAAATATAAATTTCATGATAGTTTTTATTTTTTATGGCATTCACCGTGCGGGGAATGTAACATGACCGTTTTATAGATTGGGTCGTTACGGACGCGGTGATATATAACATGTGTAGGGAATTTTATTTTTTAAATTTTTAATCAGGGATAAATGTCAGTGGGTCTGATGTCTGTATAATACAGTACAGTACACTATATAGTGTACTGCACTGTATTTCACTCACACTTTGTCTGAACAGATCTCTGCCTTTAGCACAGATCTGTTCAACACCATGGACAGCAGGATGCCTGAGAAGGCGTCCTGTTGCCATGAAAACCTTCCCCGTCTGCCACAACTAAGCAGACCTTATCCTGTCACCCTATCCTGTCTGGAGTCTGCAAAGGCACAGCAGTCCTCTGATGGGAGAGCTCCCTCCTTCTTCACCTCTTCCATACAGCGGTCCCTACTGACCGCGGCATGGAAGGGGTTAAAACGGCGGACATCTGCACAGATGTCTGCCGTTTGAATCGGAGTGTCAGCATTGAGCTGACACTCTGATTCAACCGCTCGGCCATCCTGAAAATAAACGGGGGGCAGGCGGAACATCGCGCACCTGCCCCCCACACTGCCGCCCGCCTCCCGCACCGCCCGCAATCCTCCCCCCCGCTGCGCCCGCAGGCACAAAAACACAGAGGGCTGCAGGGGGGGGGTTAACTTTCAAAAATATGGGCACTTTGAGGTTTCTGATCCCGGTCACGGACCGCAGGGATCAGAAACTTGCATAAGCGCTAAAAACCGCAGGTCTGACCCAGGAAGAAGTACTGCGGCGTCTTAAAAAGATTACAATAGACAAATCGCTAGGGCCAGAATGCATACCCCCTATATCCTAAGAGAATTAAGTAATTCCATAGCCAGACCCTTATTTTTAATATTTAAAGGGCTTCTGTCAGCCCACTAAACCGTTTTTTTTTTTTTTTGTTTACTAATAATCCATACACTGCGAGCTCTGCATACATAAGTTAAATAATCATTTTGGTTCAGTAGAATTTGATAAAAAGCGATTTTTAAAATATGCAAATTACCTTGCTACCAGCAAGTAGGGCGGCTACTTGCTGGTAGCAGCCGCATCCTCAGTGCGCCTGCGCAGATGGAAGATAGGTATGGCCGCAGCGCAGGCGCCAGATTTTGAATGCTAACAGGCAGGGCCAGCAGAGAACGATTCCGTTCCCTGGCCCTGTCAATCACAATGCGGAGGGGGCGCCATTAGGGTCGGAGGATGCGCTGCTACCAGCAAGTAGCCGCCCTACTTGCTGGTAGCAAGGTAATTTGCATATTTAAAAAATTGCTTTTTATCAAATTCTACTGAACAAAAATGATTATTTAACTTATGTATGCAGAGCTCGCAGTATAGGGATTATTAGTAAACAAAAAAAACCAAAACGGTTTAGTGGGCTGACAGAAGTCCTTTAACCACTTCAGCCCTCATAGCTTAAACACCCTTAATGACCAGGCCACTTTTTACACTTCTGACCTACACTACTTTGACCGTTTATTGCTCGGTCATGCAACTAACCACCCAAATGAATTTTACCTCCTTTTCTTCTCACTAATAGAGCTTTCATTTGGTGGTATTTCATTGCTGCTGACATTTTTACTTTTTTTGTTATTAATCGAAATTTAACGTTTTTTTTGCAAAAAAATGACATTTTTCACTTTCAGTTGTAAAATTTAGCAAAAAAAAAACGACATCCATATATAAATTTTTCTCTAAATTTATTGTTCTACATGTCTTTGATAAAAAAAAAATGTTTGGGTAAAAAAAAAATGGTTTGGGTAAAAGTTATAGCGTTTACAAACTATGGTACAAAAATGTGAATTTCCGCTTTTTGAAGCAGCTCTGACTTTCTGAGCACCTGTCATGTTTCCTGAGGTTCTACAATGCCCAGACAGTACAAACACCCCACAAATGACCCCATTTCGGAAAGTAGACACCCTAAGGTATTCGCTGATGGGCATAGTGAGTTCATAGAACTTTTTATTTTTTGTCACAAGTTAGTGGAAAATGATGATTTTTTTATTATTTTTTTCCTTACAAAGTCTCATATTCCACTAACTTGTGACAAAAAATAAAAACTTCCATGAACTCACTATGCCCATCACAAAATACCTTGGGGTGTCTTCTTTCCAAAATGGGGTCACTTGTGGGGTAGTTATACTGCCCTGGCATTTTCCAGGGGCCCTAATGTGTGGTAAGTAGGTAAATGACCTGTGAAATCCGAAAGGTGCTCTTTGGAATATGGGCCCCTTTGCCCACCTAGGCTGCAAAAAAGTGTCACACATCTGGTATCTCCGTACTCAGGAGAAGTTGGGCAATGTGTTTTGGGGTGTCATTTTACATATACCCATGCTGGGTGAGATAAATATCTTGGTCAAATGCCAACTTTGTATTAAAAAAAAATGGGAAAAGTTGTCTTTTGCCAAGATATTTCTCTCACCCAGCATGGGTATATGTAAAATGACACCCCAAAACACATTGCCCACATTCCAAAGAGCACCTTTCGGATTTCACCGGTCATTTTTTACACATTTTGATTTCAAACTTCTTACCACACATTTGGGCCCCTAGAATGCCAGGGCAGTATAACTACCCCACAAGTGACCCCATTTTGGAAAGAAGACACCCCAAGGTATTTTGTGATGGGCATAGTGAGTTCATGGAAGTTTTTATTTTTTGTCACAAGTTAGTGGAATATGAGACTTTGTAAGGAAAAAAATAAAATAAAATCATCATTTTCCACTAACTTGTGACAAAAAATAAAAAATTCTAAGAACTCGCCATGCCCCTCACGGAATACCTTGGGGTGTCTTCTTTCCAAAATGGGGTCACTTGTGGGGTACTTATACTGCCCTGGTATTCTAGGGGCCCCCCCTAATGTGTGGTAAGTAGGTAAATGACCTGTTAAATCCGAAAGGTGCTCTTTGGAATGTGGGCCCCTTTGCCCACCTAGGCTGCAAAAAAGTGTCACACATCTGGTATCCCCGTATTCAGGAGAAGTTGGGCAATGTGTTTTGTGGTGTCTTTTTACATATACTCATGCTGGGTGAGAGAAATATCTCGGCAAAAGACAACTTTTCCCATTTTTTATACAAAGTTGGCATTTGACCAAGATATTTATCTCACCCAGCATGGGTATATGTAAAATGACACCCCAAAACACATTGCCCAACTTCTCCTGAGTACGGCGATACCAGATGTGTGACACTTTTTTGCAGCCTAGGTGTGCAAAGGGGCCCACATTCCTTTTATGAGGGCATTTTTAGACATTTGGATCCCAGACTTCTTCTCACGCTTTAGGGCCCCTAAAAAGCCAGGGCAGTATAAATACCCCACATGTGACCCCATTTTGGAAAGAAGACACCCCAAGGTATTCAATGAGGGGCATGGCGAGTTCATATAAAAAAAAAAAATTTGGCACAAGTTAGCGGAAATAGATTTTTTTTTTTTTTTCTCACAAAGTCTCCCTTTCCGCTAACTTGGGACAAAAATGTCAATCTTTCATGGACTCAATATGCCCCTCACGGAATACCTTGGGGTGTCTTCTTTCCGAAATGGGGTCACATGTGGGGTATTTATACTGCCCTGGCATTCTAGGGGCCCTAAAGCGTGAGAAGAAGTCTGGAATATAAATGTCTAAAAATTTTTACGCATTTGGATTCCGTGAGGGGTATGGTGAGTTCATGTGAGATTTTATTTTTTGACACAAGTTAGTGGAATATGAGACTTTGTAAGAAAAAAAATAAAAATTTCCGCTAACTTGGGCCAAAAAAATGTCTGAATGAAGCCTTACAGGGGGGTGATCAATGACAGGGGGGTGATCAATGACAGGGGGGTGATCAGGGAGTCTATATGGGGTGATCACCCCCCTGTCATTGATCACCCCCCTGTAAGGCTCCATTCAGAAGTCCATATGTGTTTTGCGGATCCGATCCATGTATCAGTGGATCCGTAAAAATCATACGGACATCTGAATGCAGCCTTACAGGGGGGTGATCAATGACAGGGGGGTGATCAATGACAGGGGGGTGATCAATGACAGGGGGGTGATCAGGGAGTCTATATGGGGTGATCACCCCCCTGTAAGGCTCCATTCAGATGTCCGTATGTGTTTTGCGGATCCGATCCATGTATCAGTGGATCCGTAAAAATCATACGGACATCTGAATGCAGCCTTACAGGGGGGTGATCAATGACAGGGGGGTGATCAATGACAGGGGGGTGATAAATGACAGGGGGGTGATCAGGGAGTCTATATGGGGTGATCACCCCCCTGTCATTGATCACCCCCCTATAAGGCTCCATTCAGATGTCCGTATGTGTTTTGCGGATCCGATCCATGTATCAGTGGATCCGTAAAAATCATACGGACGTCTGAATGGAGCCTTACAAGGGGGTGATCAATGACAGGGGGGTGATCAGGGAGTCTATATGGGGTGATCACCCCCCTGTAAGGCTCCATTTAGACGCCTGTATGTGTTTTGCGGATCCGATCCATGTATCCGTGGATCCGTAAAAAACATACGGACATCTGAATGCAGCCTTACATGGGGGTGATCAATGACAGGGGGATGATCAATGACAGGGGGGTGATCAGGGAGTCTATATGGGGGGATCACCCCCGTCATTGATCACCCCCCTGTAAGGCTCCATTCAGACGTCCGTATGCGTTTTGCGGATCCGATCCATGTATCAGTGGATCCGTAAAAATCATACGGGCGTCTGAATGGAGCTTTACAGAGGGGTGATCAATGACAGGGGGGTGATCAGTGACAGGGGGGTGATCAGGGAGTCTATATGGGGTGATCAGGGGTTCATAAGGGGTTAATAAGTGACAGAAGGGGGTGTAGTGTAGTGTATTAGTGTTTGGTGCTACTTTACTGAGCTAACTGTGTCCTCTGGTGGTCGATCCAAACAAAAGGGACCACCAGAGGACCAGGTAGCAGGTATATTAGACGCTGTTATCAAAACAGCATCTAATATACCTGTTAGGGGTTAAAAAAAATCACATCTCCAGCCTGCCAGCGAACGATCGCCGCTGGCAGGCTGGAGATCCACTCGCTTACCTTCCGATCCTGTGAACGTGCGCGCCTGTGTGCGCGCGTTCACAGGAAATCTCGCGTCTCGCGAGATGACGCGTATATGCGTGACTCTGCGCAGCGCTGCCACCTCCGGAACGCGATCCTGCGTTAGGCGGTCCGGAGGTGGTTAAGAACCCTATACTGACAGGGAGTGTTCCACAGGATTGGCGCATACCAAATGTGGTGCCAATATTCAAAAAGGGTCCAAAAACAGAGCCTGGAAACTATAGGCCGGTAAGTTTAACATCTGTTGTGGGTAAACTGCTTGAAGGTTTTCTAAGAGATGCTATCTTGGAGTACCTCAATGAAAATAAGCAAATATGCCATATCAGCATGGCTTCATGAGGGATCGGTCATGTCAAACTAATTTAATCAGTTTCTATGAGGAGTTAAGTTCTAGACTTGACCGCGGCGAATCAATGGATGTCGTATATCTGGACTTCTCCAAAGAATTTGATACTGTACCACATAAAAGGTTAGTATATGAAATGAGAATGCTCGGACTGGAAGAAAATGTCTGTATGTGGGTAAGTAACTGGCTCAGTGATAGAAAATAGAGGATGGTTATTAATGGTACACACTTAGATTGGGTCACTGTCACTAGTGGGGTACTACAGGGGTCAGTATTGGGCCCTATTCTCTTCATTATATTTATTAATGATCTTGTAGAAAGCTTCACAGTAAAATATAATTTTTGCAGATGACACTAAACTGTGTAAAGTAATTAACACGGAAGAGGACAGTATACTGCTACAGAGGGATCTGGATAGATTGGAGGCTTGGGCAGAGAAGTGGCAGATGAGGTTTAACACTGACAAATGTAAGGCACATGGAAAGAAAAAATACATGTCACCAGTACATACTAAATGGTAAAACGCTGGGTAACACTGACATGGGAAAAGACTTAGGAATTTTAGTGGATAGCAAACTAAGCTTTAGAAACCAGTGTCAGGCAGCTGCTGCCAAGGCCAAAAAGATAATGGGTTGCATCAAAAGGGGCATACATGCCCGTGATGAGAACATAGTCCTGTCACTTTACAAATCACTAGTCAGACCACACATGGAGTACTGTATACAGTTCTGGACTCCTGTGAGCAAGGCAGACATAGCAGAGCTGGAGAGAGTTCAGAGAAGGGCAACTAAAGTAATAACTGGAATGGGTGGACTACAGTACCCTGATAGATTATCAAAATTAGGGTTATTCACTTTAGAAAAAAGACGACTGAGGGGAGATCTAATAAATCTGTATAAATATATCAGGGGTCAGTACAGAGATCTGTCCCATCATCTATTTATCCCCAGGACTGTGACGAGGGGACATCCTCTGCGTCTGGAGGAAAGAAGGTTTGTACACAAACATAGAAGAGGATTCTTTACGGTAAGAGCAGTGAGACTATGGAACTCTCTGACTGAGGAGGTGGTCATGGTGAATTCACTAAAAGAGTTCAAGAGGGGCCTGGATGTATCTCTAAAGTGTAATAATATTACAGGTTATTGTTATTAGAAATCTAGAGAGGGTTTGTTGATCCAGGGAGTTATTCTATTTGCCTGATTGGAGTCAGGAAGACATTTTTTTCACCCTAAAATGAGGAAAATTGGCTTCTACCTTATGGGTTTATTTGCCTTTCCCTGGATCAACTTGCAGTATATTAGGCTGAACTAGATGGATGTCTTTTTTCAGCCTTACAAACTATGATACTGTGTAATTATCTTACTTTATGCTACAATTACATTGGACCCACTCGCACGTGTTGAGACTCAAATCTATATTTTTCAATTGGTCAGAGACCACTCATTGTCTCTAGATTGACACGTGCTCTGGGTTGAGCAGTATTAAAATTTAACATTTATTATGTACCCATAAAATAATTAGAACTCACACTTTAAAATTATCAGTGGTGCCTGTCTTATTGCACTCTTCTGTAGTATAATTATACTGATAGGCCGCTAGGGGGCACTATAGTTCTTTTCTCCGGTGATATCTGTGATCTGATTTTTCAGGTAGCCACAGTTATTTGTATTGTGCACTGTTAGTTCCTCAGTGCACTCCTTTAACTAAGAGCTTCCTCCCTGGGCACTAGGTACTAGCATCCATATCATACACATTGGCTCGACACGGCACTTCACTGGCTAAAATCACATGTACAACACTCTGCCCCCCGACATGTTTCGCCAAGCTCCCTTGGCGTCTTCAGGGAGCTTGGCGAAACATGTCGGGGGGCAGAGTGTTGTACATGTGATTTTAGCCAGTGAAGTGCCGTGTCGAGCCAATGTGTATGATATGGATGCTAGTACCTAGTGCCCAGGGAGGAAGCTCTTAGTTAAAGGAGTGCACTGAGGAACTAACAGTGCACAATACAAATAACTGTGGCTACCTGAAAAATCAGATCACAGATATCACCGGAGAAAAGAACTATAGTGCCCCCTAGCGGCCTATCAGTATAATTATACTACAGAAGAGTGCAATAAGACAGGCACCACTGATAATTTTAAAGTGTGAGTTCTAATTATTTTATGGGTACATAATAAATGTTAAATTTTAATACTGCTCAACCCAGAGCACGTGTCAATCTAGAGACAATGAGTGGTCTCTGACCAATTGAAAAATATAAATTATCTTACTTTATGCACAACTAGACCATAATCCTATAGGTAATATACAGATTTATAATCCTTGTTGAGGAAATATGTGTATTTAATACACTGTCTAGCAAAATGGCTGAAAATTGTTTCCTCTGTATCCAAACTATCCATATTGGTATTTTATTTTTTTACCTAAAGAACATTAAAGATGCCAGGTGTCCTCTGTGATGCCCAATTGTATCAGGGAGGGGCTGGCTCTCTTACAAAGCAACTGTCCCGTTACCTTGACAGGTTACTTAGGCCTATCCCGGTGATTATACCGTCATCAGTCAGTGATATAAATAATTTTTTAAGAGATATTGATGAACTCCATTGACAAGAAGGTTACAAATTGCTAACTGATGTTGGGAGCTTATATACACGAATCCCACATAATATGAGTGTTCAAGCAGAGGCTAATTTACTTAATCATTCAGATAATAGCACTCGAGTATCGAGTTTGTCATTGAATCATTGCTTTTTTTCTACAGTATAATTTAATTCTTTGAATTTAATGGTAGATGGTACTGTATATCCAAAAAGCCAGTTTTGCAATGGGGAAGCCTGTTGCCCCAACTTATTGTAATATGTTTTGTCATATTTTGAAGAGGAATTATTTTTCACCCAGAGTAATCCTTATGTTCATTACATTAAATAATTTCTCCAATTCATTATTGATATATTTATGGTATGGTCAATAGAGATGGCTTTGCGGTTCGCCCGGCAGTCGTTTTGCGCGAACTTTGCACGTTCGCGATTCGCCGAACATATGGCGATGTCTGCTGGCGCCATATTCTTTTGCATTGCGCAGAACTTTAACCCATGACACATTATCAGGTGGGACAGGACAGCCAATTGAGACGTTTCAGCACATGGACACCCCCCCACCCCCTAACAGAACCCGATCTGGCAGCCATTTTACATTCAGTGTTTTGCCAGTGTAGGGAGAGTTTGCTTTGTGGAGCAGGGAGAGGCTGTTAGGGACACCAAACACTAGCTAATAGGGCCACAAAAGTCCTTTTAAGGACGGGTATAGGTGTGCTATCGATAGGTGTGATATACTGAGGGGTGTGATATACTTATAATATACTTTCTAACATAGAAAGTATTTTATAGTGCATTTGTATTGTGCAGCAGTTGAGTGCAGTTCTGCTGCAATACCGCAGCTATATAGAGGGACAAGCGCTATTGGAACAACTATTTGGAACGGGTGTGATATACCTGTTGCCCCCCAAAAAACTGATTGAGGGATGTGATATACCTGCTTCCACAAAATATTGATTGACGGCTGTGATATACCTGTTGCCCCAAATAAACAGGGTGGTGTGATATAACTGTTGGGGCAAAAAAAATAATTGAAGGGTGTGATATACCTGCTTCCACAATATACTGATTAAGGGGTTTGATATACCTGTTTCCAACATATATTGATTGAGGCCTGCAATATACCTGCTTCCACAAAATACTGATTAAAGGGATTGATATGCCTGCTTCCACCAAATATTGATTGAGGCCTGCGAGATACCTGCTTCCACAAAATACAGATTAAGGGGTTTGATATACCTGTTTCCACCAAATTATGATTGAGGGCTGCGATATACCTGCTTCCACAAAATACTGATTAAGGGGTTTGATATACCTGCTTCCACCAAATATTTATTGAGGCCTGTGAGATACCTGCTTCCACAAAATACTGATTAAGGGGTTTGATATACCAGTTTCCACAAAATACTGATTGAGGCATGCGATATACCTGCTTCCACAAAATACTGATTAAGGGGTTTGATAAACCTCCATCCACCTACGAGGCCTCCACTGTCATCTGCTTTTGTGGGTGATTCAGGAGGCCACCATACACACAGATGGTCGGCTGCCCCACCGCATAATCTAATCTGTATGGCAGCTTTACATGTGCTTTGAAAGTTCTGAAATTTAGTTGCAAATTCTGTCAGATCTGACAGGACGAATAGTGGGACATGCAGTGCAATTCTCACCTTTAAAAGTGTTGTGGCTTCTGTTACAAATTACATAGTTGATAAGAGAGCTTCATTTCTATGACTCTTCCTTACCTCTTGATTGCTGGAAATAGACATAAGCTTTTTAATTGGCCAACAGATGGATTCCTCGTTTTTTCACTGTATTCATGGACCATCTACTGTGCTATTTTATTCAATAAAAAAAAGCAACTTTTCGGACTGTCTCTAGGTCAGTTGATTTACTTAGACCAGGGATGCTCAACCTGCGGCCCTCCAACTGTTGTAAAACTACAACTCCCACCATGCCCTTCTGTAGGCTGATATAGCTGTGGGCTGTCCAGGAATGATGCGAGTTTGTCAGAGCTATTGGGCATAAAAGAGTCCATAGTATAAGGCCTACACAGATGTATGGACATGAACATTAAGAGAAGCCATTTTGTCTGGTCTTGAAAAGGGCAGGATGAATTCAAAATCTTTGGATTTCAAATAGCTAACTCCCAGATTAAAGATCTGTGCAAAAATGTTTGCATAAGTACTTTCTTGAGAGAAGGGAATTTAGCACATACAATAAAGGTCTTCAGGCCTTTACAGAGACTTATCATAAACTGCTGTCTGTAGATAGGTAACTAAGAATAAGTGAATAGAAAGAGGATCTAATTTTCTTTGTAATTTTCATATTAATATGTGAGTGGATTTGGGGTTTTATATAATATGTCTGAGATCTGTAAGTTTCTATATAACTAGAAGTGTGTTGATTACTTTATATATATATTCATTAAGGTATATTCATGGGATCTATTATAAGAATAAGTTGAATTTCTTCTTTTTTGAATTGTAGACACAATGGATCTTCACAGAGACAATAAGAACAAGTGTTATATGACTGTGTTTTTCTCCATATGAATGAAAAGGCCTTAGTCATGTCTAGGAGTTGTGTACCTACAAATACTTGAGAATAGAGGTATAATCCTGGATATACATTTATATTTACATTCTATTGTTTTAGAAGTTCTGTCTAAAATCTCAGTTAACCCCTTAGGGACCCATGACGTACCGGTACGGCATGGTTCCCGAGTCCTTAAGGACCCATGACGTACCGGTACGTCATGTGTTGTTCCGATCACCGCCGCCCGGCGGGCGGTGATTGGAGCAAGGTGCCTGCTCAAATCAATTCAGACCTGCGGTTTGCGGCTTTTACCTGGTGCGGCGGCGGTGGTGCCATCGGGTCCCCATGGGGCTATGGGGGGGACCCGATGGCATGGAAGGCAGCGCGATGCCTTCCTGAGGCATCTGCACTGCCATCCGGTGAAGAGCCTGTGAGATCCAGCACCCTGGATCTCACAGGCCAGAAGCTGTATGAGTAATACACACTGTATTACTCATACAGTCAATGCATTCCAATACGGAAGGATTAGACCCCCAAAAGTTCAAGTCCCAAAGTGGGACAAAAAAGAAAGTGAAAAAAAAAGTTTAAAAAATTTAGTTTCCCCCCCCAAAAATGAAAAGTTTCAAGTAAAAATAAACAAAAACGTCATTTTCCCTAAATAAAGTTGAAAAAAATAGGTAAAAAATAGGGGGAAAAAAAAGTATACATATTAGGTATCGCCGTGTCCGTATAGACCGGCTCTATAAACATATCATAACCCCTCAGATGAACACCGTAAAAAATAAAAATTGTGCTAAATAAACAATTTTTTGGTCACCTTACATCACAAAAAGTACAACAGCAAGCGATCAAAAAGGCGTTTGCCCACCAAAATAGTACCAATCTAACCGTCACCTCATCCTGCAAAAAATTAGCCCCTACCTGAGACAATCGCCCAAAAAACAACAACTATGGCTTAGAATATGGAGAGATTAAAACATAATTTTTTTTGTTTTAAAAGAGCTGTTATTGTGTAAAACTTACATAAATAAATAAAAAGTACACATATTTGTATCACCGCGTTCGTATCGACCGGCTCTATAAAAATTTCACATGACCTAACCCCTCAGATGAACACCGTAAAAAATAAAAACTGTGCTAAATAAACCATTTTTTGTCACCTTACATCACAAAAAGTGTAATAGCAAGCGATCAAAAAGTCATATGCACCCCAAAATAGTGCCAATCAAACTGTCATCTCATCCCGCAAAAAATTAGACCCTACCTAAGATAATCGCCCAAAAACTGAAAAAACTATGGCTCTCAGAATATGGAGACACTAAAACATGATTTTTTTTTTGTTTCAAAAATGATATTATTGTGTAAAACTTACATAAATAAAAAAAAAGTATACATATTAGCTATAGCCGCGTCCGTATCGACTGACTCTATAAAAATATCACATGATCTAACCTGTCAGATGAATTTTGTAAATAACACAAAATAAAAACGGTGTAAAACAGCTATTTCTTGTTATCTTGCCTCACAAAAAGTGTAATATAGAGCAACCAAAAATCATATGTACCCTAAACTAGTACCAACAATACTGCCACCCTATCCCGTAGTTTCTAAAATGGGGCCATTTTTTTGGAGTTTCTACTCTAGGGTTGCATCAGGGGGGCTTCAAATTGGACATGGTGTAAAAAAAAACAGTCCAGCAAAATCTGCCTTCCAAAAACCGTATGGCATTCCTTTCCTTCTGCGCTCTGCCGTGTGCCTGTACAGCGGTTTACGACCACATATGGGGTGTTTCTGTAAACTACAGAATCAGGGCCAAAAATATTGAGTTTTGTTTGGCTTTTTTTTTGATTCCAGAGGGGAAGCAAACCAGGCTGGTGCAGTGAGCTGCATTTATATTAATATAAGCAGATATATAATGCGAGTTTGACCGCGACGCGTGGTTGATTAAGTGTGGTTGTGTAAGTGTGTGACTTAAGATTAAGTGAGGGAGTATCTGAGAGCTAAATTATTTGTGGACATTGATGAGTGGCTGTGTTTGACTGTATTTTGTGCTGTGATAACACTTTTTTTTTTCCTTCTCCAGGGGTTGCACAGGTGAGCAATTAGGGTGTGGCTGTTTAATTAGGGTGTGGCTGTCTAATTAGGAGACTTTAAAAACTCAGCAGTAAGAGCAGCACAGCCTTTTTGATTCCAGAGGGGAAGCAAACCAGGCTGGTGCAGTGAGCTGCATTTATATTAATATAAGCAGATCTATAACGCGAGTTTGACCGCGACGTGTGGTTGATTAAGTGTGGTTGTGTAAGTGTGTGACTTAAGATTAAGTGAGGGAGTATCTGAGAGCTAAATTATTTGTGGACATTGATGAGTGGCTGTGTTTGACTGTATTTTGTGCTGTGATAACACTTTTTTTTTTCCTTCTCCAGGGGTTGCACAGGTGAGCAATTAGGGTGTGGCTGTCTAATTAGGAGACTTTAAAAACTCAGCAGTAAGAGCAGCACAGCCTTTTTGATTCCAGAGGGGAAGCAAACCAGGCTGGTGCAGTGAGCTGCATTTATATTAATATAAGCAGATATATAACGCGAGTTTGACCGCGACGCGTGGTTGATTAAGTGTGGTTGTGTAAGTGTGTGACTTAAGATTAAGTGACTTTAGATTCAGGGTCTTCAGTGGGGGACTGCAATTAGCCTGTATCTTATTACTACATTGTATTATATTTTTTGCTTTTGTGGTGTAATCCCCATTTAGTATGTGTTGCACAATTGACAACGCAGTCCAGTGCACATCTTGCATGATGTATGCAGTCCTGGAACAGCCGTTCGAGGGTGTATATCTTTGTTCAAGATGTGAGCAAATTACCCGTTTGGAATCGCTAATCGAGTCTCTAAATGGGCAAGTTGCAACACTGAGAGGCATTGACAATTTGCAAAAAAGTTTGCTTCTCACCGAGCAAGCACTCTTTGGGGTAGATGAGGGGGAGGGTGACAGAGAGGAGGCTGAGGAAAGTGAGGTAGCTAGCTGGGTAACAGTTAGAAAGCGGGGTAGAGGGAAGAGTGCCAGGGAGGCTAGCCCTGATCTGACACACCCCAACAAGTTTGCACGTTTGGCAGATGAGGGGGATATCAGTCCAGGGACGGCACTGCCGCAGCCGGACACTTCCTCTGCCAGTCAGGGGAATGTCAGCTCCGGTAAGCAGGGGACCAGGAGAGCAGGGCAGGCCAGACAGGTGCTGGTAGTGGGAGACTCAATTATTAGGGGAACAGATAGGGAAATCTGTCACAAAGACCGTGATCGCCGAACAGTGTGCTGTCTTCCTGGCGCTAGAGTTCGACATATCGCGGATCGGGTTGACAGATTACTGGGAGGGGCTGGAGAAGATCCAGCGGTCATGGTCCATATCGGAACCAATGACAAAGTTAGGGGTAGGTGGAGAGTCCTTAAAAATGATTTCAGGGATTTAGGTCAAAAGCTTAGGGCAAGGACCTCAAAGGTAGTATTTTCCGAAATACTACCGGTACCACGGGCCACACAAGAAAGGCAGCGGGAGATTAGGGAAATTAACAAGTGGCTCAAGAACTGGTGTAGGATGGAGGGGTTTGGGTTCCTGCAGAACTGGGCCGACTTCTCTGTCGGCTACAGGCTCTATCGTAGGGACGGGCTGCACCTCAATGGGGAAGGGGCAGCTGTGTTGGGGAAGAAGATGGCTAGAAGGTTGGAGGAGTGTTTAAACTAGGGACTGGGGGGGAGGGTAATTACACTATAGAAGGGGAAGATAGTGCAGATAGAGACCGGGGGCAAGGTAGTGGGACTGGGGGAGGAATGGAAGGAGGGACTAGAACAGTTCAGAAGGAAAGGTGTAGGGTAAAAAATATATATAAACCTCTCAAATGTATGTATACTAATGCCAGAAGCCTGACTAATAAAACTGGTGAACTGGAATTAGTGATGTGTGAGGAGGACTATGACATAGTGGGAATAACTGAGACATGGCTGGATGATAGCTATGACTGGGCAGTTAATGTACAAGGTTACAGTCTGTTCAGAAAGGATCGTCAAAACCGGAGAGGTGGAGGGGTCTGCCTTTATGTAAAGTCTTGTCTAAAGCCCACACTCCGTGAAGATATAAGTGAGGGACATGAACATGTGGAGTCACTATGGGTAGAGATACATGGAGCTAAAAACAACAATAAATTACTAATAGGAGTCTACTATAAACCACCTAATATACCAGAGTCCACAGAAAATCTACTACTAAACGAGATAGACAAGGCGGCAAATCATAATGAGGTGGTTATTATGGGGGACTTCAACTACCCAGATATAGACTGGGAAACTGAAACTTGTATATCTCATAAAGGAAACAGATTCTTGGCAATAACCAAAGACAATTATCTCTCCCAACTGGTTCAGGACCCGACTAGAGGGACGGCCATACTGGACTTAATATTAACCAATAGACCTGACAGAACAACAGACGTGCAGGTTGGGGGACACCTGGGAAATAGTGACCATAAAGTAATAACCTTCCAATTATCATTCAAAAGAGCGTTTCTACAGGGAGGAACAAAAATACCAAACTTCAAAAAAGCTAAATTTAGCCAACTAAGAGAGGCCATAGGCCTAACTAACTGGGACAAAGTCCTCAAAAATAAAAATACAGCCAAAAAATTGGATATCTTTAAAAACATCCTAAAATCTCATTGTGAGAGATACATACCGTATGGGAATAAAAGGTTAAGGAACAAAAAGAAACCAATGTGGATAAACAGAACTGTAAAGAAAGCAATAAATTACAAAAAGAAAGCATATAAAACACTAAAACAGGAGGGTAGCACGGAAGCACTGAAAAACTATAAGGAAAAAAACAGAACATGTGAAAAACAAATAAAAGTGGCCAAACTAGAGACCGAGAGATTAATTGCCAAAGAGAGTAAAACTAACCCTAAAATGTTATTCAATTATATAAATGTTAAAAAGTATAAATCTGAAGGTGTCGGCCCTTTAAAGAGTAATGAGGGGGGAGTCGCAGAGAGCGACGAGGAGAAAGCAAAGCTGTTAAATATTTTTTTCTCCAATGTATTCACTGAGGAAAATAAACTGTCAGATGAAATACTGAATGTTGAAATAAATTCGCCGTTAAAAGTGTCCTGTCTGACCCAGGAAGAAGTACAACAGCGACTTAAAAATATCAAAATAGACAAATCGCCAGGACCGGATGGCATACACCCCCGTATCCTAAGGGAATTAAGTAATGTCATAGCCAGACCCTTATTTCTGATATTTGCGGACTCTGTACTGACAGGGAATGTCCCACAGGATTGGCGCATGGCAAATGTGGTGCCATTATTCAAAAAGGGTCCAAAAACAGAGCCTGGAAACTATAGGCCGGTAAGTTTAACATCTGTTGTGGGTAAACAGTTTGAAGGTTTTCTGAGAGATGCTATGTTAGAGCATCTTAACGGAAATAAGCAAATAACGCCATATCAGCATGGCTTCGTGAGGGATCGGTCATGTCAAACTAATTTAATCAGTTTCTATGAGGAGGTAAGTTCTAGACTTGACAGCGGCGAATCAATGGATGTCGTGTATCTGGACTTCTCCAAATCATTTGACACTGTACCGCATAAAAGGTTAGTTTATAAAATGAGAATGCTCGGACTCGGAGAAAACGTCTGTAAGTGGGTAAGTAACTGTCTCAATGATAGAAAACAGAGGGTGGTTATTAACGGTACATACTCAGATTGGGTCACTGTCACTAGTGGAGTACCTCAGGGGTCAGTATTGGGCCCTATTCTCTTCAATATATTTATTAATGATCTTGTAGAAGGCTTGCATAGTAAAATATCAATTTTCGCAGATGACACTAAACTGTGTAAAGTAATTAACACTGAAGAGGACAGTATACTACTACAGAGGGATCTGGATAGATTGGAGGCTTGGGCAGATAAGTGGCAGATGAGGTTTAACACTGACAAATGTAAAGTTATGCACATGGGAAGGAATAATGCAAGTCACCCATACATACTAAATGGTAAAACACTCGGTAACACTGACATGGAAAAGGATCTAGGAATTTTAATAAACAGCAAACTAAGCTGCAAAAAACAGTGTCAGGCAGCTGCTGCCAAGGCCAATAAGATAATGGGTTGCATCAAAAGGGGCATAGATGCCCGTGATGAGAACATATTCCTACTACTTTACAAATCAGTGGTCAGACCACACATGGAGTACTGTGTACAGTTCTGGGCTCCTGTGAACAAGGCAGACATAGCAGAGCTGGAGAGGGTCCAGAGGAGGGCAACTAAAGTAATAACTGGAATGGGGCAACTACAGTACCCTGAAAGATTATCAAAATTAGGGTTATTCACGTTAGAAAAAAGACGACTGAGGGGAGATCTAATTACTATGTATAAATATATCAGGGGGCAGTACAGAGATCTATCCCATCATCTATTTATCCCCAGGACTGTGACTGTGACGAGGGGACATCCTCTGCGTTTGGAGGAAAGAAGGTTTGTACACAAACATAGAAAAGGGTTCTTTACGGTAAGAGCAGTGAAACTATGGAACTCTCTGCCTGAGGAGGTGGTGATGGTGAGTACAATAAAGGAATTCAAGAGGGACCTGGATGTATTTCTGGAGTGTAATAATATTACAGGCTATAGCTACTAGAGAGGGGTCGTTGATCCAGGGAGTTATTCTGATTGCCTGATTGGAGTCGGGAAGGAATTTTTTATTCCCCTAAAGTGAGGAAAATTGGCTTCTACCTCACAGGGTTTTTTTGCCTTCCTCTGGATCAACTTGTAGGATGACAGGCCGAACTGGATGGACAAATGTCTTTTTTCGGCCTTATGTACTATGTTACTATGTTAACCCTTGCTTTGTAACTGGAAAAAAATTATTAAAATGGAGAATCTGACAAAAATTTTAAATTTTGAAATTGTATCTCTATTTTCCATTAATTCTTGTGGAACACCTAAAGTGTTAACAAAGTTTGTAAAATCAGATTTGAATACCTTGAGGGGTGTAGTTTATAGAATGGGGTCATTTTTGGGTGGTTTCTATAATGTAAGCCTCGCAAAGTGACTTCAGACCTGAACTGGTCCCTAAAAATTGGGTTTTTGAAAATTTCTGAAAAATTTCAAGATTTGCTTCTAAATTTCTAAGCCTTGTAACATCCCCAAAAAATAAAATATCATTCCCAAAATGATCCAAACATGAAGTAGACATATGGGGAATGTAAAGTAATAACTATTTTTGGAGGTATTACTATGTATTATAGAAGTAGAGAAATTGAAACTTGGAAATTTGCAATTTTTTACAAATTTTTGGTAAATTTGGTATTTTTTTATAAATAAAATATATATTTTTTTTACTTCATTTTACCAGTGTCATGAAGTACAATATGTGACGAAAAAACAATCTCATAATGTCCTGGATAAGTCAAAGCGTTTTAAAGTTATCTTCTCAGAGTGGCAGTGTCTCTCAGAAGTCAAGATGGGTAGAGGATCACCAATTCCCACAATGTTGCGCAGAAAGATAGTGGAGCAATATCAGAAAGGTGTTACCCAGCGAAAAAATGCAAAGACTTTGCATCTATCATCATCAACTGTGCATAACATCATCCGAAGATTCAGAGAATCTGGAACAATCTCTGTGCGTAAGAGTCAAGGCCGTAAAACCATACTGGATTCCCGTGATCTCCGGGCCCTTAAACGACACTGCACCACAAACAGGAATGCTACTGTAAAGGAAATCACAGAATAGGCTCAGGAATACTTCCAGAAACCATTGTCAGTGAACACAATCCACCGTGCCATCCGCCGTTGCCAGCTGAAACTCTACAGTGCAAAGAAGAAGCCATTTCTAAGCAAGATCCACAAGCTCAGGCGTTTTCACTGGGCCAGGGATCATTTAAAATGTTGTGTGGCAAAATGGAAGACTGTTCTGTGGTCAGACGAGTCACGATTCGAAGTTCTTTTTGGAAATCTGGGACGCCATGTCATCCGGATCAAAGAGGACAAGGACAACCCAAGTTGTTATCAACGCTCAGTTCAGAAGCCTGCATCTCTGATGGTATGGGGTTGCATGAGTGCGTGTGGCATGGGCAGCTTGCATGTCTGGAAAGGCACCATCAATGCAGAAAAATATATTCAGGTTCTAGAACAACATATGCTCCCATCCAGACGTCATCTCTTTCAGGGAAGACCCTGCATTTTTCAACAAGATAATGCCAGACCATATTCTGCATCAATCACAACATCATGGCTGCGTAGGAGAAGGATCCGGATACTGAAATGGCCAGTCTGCAGTCCAGATCTTTCACCTATAGAGAACATTTGGCGCATCATAAAGAGGAAGGTGCAACAAAGAAGGCCCAAGACGATTGAACAGTTAGAGGCCTGTATTAGACAAGAATGGGAGAGCATTCCTATTTCTAAACTTGAGAAACTGGTCTCCTCGGTCCCCAGATGTCTGTTGAGTGTTGTAAGAAGAAGGGGAGATGCCACACAGTGGTGAAAATGGCCTTGTCCCAACTTTTTGGGGATTTGTTGACACCATGAAATTCTGATTCAACATATTTTTTCCTTAAAATTGTACATTTTCTCAGTTTAAACTTTTGTTCCGTGATTTATGTTCTATTCTGAATAAAATATTAGAAGTTGGCACCTCCACATCATTGCATTCAGTTTTTATTCACGATTTGTATAGTGTCCCAACTTTTTTGGAATCCGGTTTGTATATACACTGCTCAAAAAAATAAAGGGAACACTTAAACAACACAATGTAACTCCAAGTCAATCACACTTCTGTGAAATCAAACTGTCCACTTAGGAAGCAACACTGAGTGACAATCAATTTCACATGCTGTTGTGCAAATGGGATAGACAACAGGTGGAAATTATAGGCAATTAGCAAGACACCCCCAATAAAGGATTGGTTCTGCAGGTGGTAACCACAGACCACTTCTCAGTTCCTATGCTTCCTGGCTGATGTTTTGGTCACTTTTGAATGCTGGCGGTGCTTTTACTCTAGTGGTAGCATGAGACGGAGTCTACAACCCACAGAAGTGGCTCAGGTAGTGCAGCTTATCCAGGATGGCACATCAATGCGAGCTGTGGCAAGAAGGTTTGCTGTGTCTGTCAGCGTAGTGTCCAGAGCATGGAGGCGCTACCAGGAGACAGGCCAGTACATCAGGAGACGTGGAGGAGGCCGTAGGAGGGCAACAACCCAGCAGCAGGACCGCTACCTCCGCCTTTGTGCAAGGAGGAACAGGAGGAGCACTGCCAGAGCCCTGCAAAATGACCTCCAGCAGGCCACAAATGTGCATGTGTCTGCTCAAACTGTCAGAAAAAGACTCCATGAGGGTGATATGAGGCCCGACGTCCACAGGTGGGGGTTGTGCTTACAGCCCAACACCGTGCAGGACGTTTGGCATTTGCCAGAGAACACCAAGATTGGCAAATTCGCCACTGGCGCCCTGTGCTCTTCAGAGATGAAAGCAGGTTCACACTGAGCACATGTGACAGACGTGACAGAGTCTGGAGACGCTGTGGAGAACGTTCTGCTGCCTGCAACATCCTCCAGCATGACCGGTTTGGCATTGGGTCAGTAATGGTGTGGGGTCGCATTTCTTTGGAGGGCCGCACAGCCCTCCATGTGCTCGACAGAGGTAGCCTGACTGCCATTAGGTACCGAGATGAGATCCTCAGACCCCTTGTGAGACCATATGCTGGTGCGGTTGGCCCTGGGTTCCTCCTAATGCAAGACAATGCTAGACCTCATGTGGCTGGAGTGTGTCAGCAGTTCCTGCAAGACGAAGGCATTGATGCTATGGACTGGCCCGTCCGTTCCCCAGACCTGGATCCAATTGAGCACATCTGGGACATCATGTCTCGCTCTATCCACTAACGTCACGTTGCACCACAGACTGTCCAGGAGTTGGTAGATGCTTTAGTCCAGGTCTGGGAGGAGATCCCTCAGGAGACCGTCCGCTACCTCATCAGGAGCATGCACAGGCGTTGTAGGGACGTCATACAGGCACGTGGAGGCCACACAAACTACTGAGCCTCATTTTGACTTGTTTTAAGGACATTACATCAAAGTTGGATCAGCCTGTAGTGTGTTTTTCCACTTTAATTTTGAGGGTGACTCCAAATCCAGACCTCCAGGGGTTAAAAATTTTATTTCCATTTTTTTATTTTTGTGTGATTTTGTTGTCAGCACATTCAACTATGTAAAGAACAAAGTATTTCAGAAGAATATTTAATTAATTCAGATCTAGGATGTGTTATTTTTGTGTTCCCTTTATTTTTTTGAGCAGTGTATATATATATATATATATATATATATATATATAATCTATGTAAGGAAATGTGATGAAGATCTGAGAAATCTGTCGGCTGAGAGAAATCAGGTCTAAAAGTGATTTAAAATATATTGTAAGATATTATCAAAATAAGGAATTGTAGGGAATGCATACAGGTGAAACTCAAAAATTTTGAATATCGTGCAAAAGTCCATTTATTTCAGTAATGCAAATTAAAAGGAATTGCATTAATGCAGCTTAAAATTAGAATTTTGTGAAAAGGTTCAATATTCAAGGCAAAAAGTGTCACACTCTAGTCAGCTAATTAATCTAAACCCCCTGAGCAAAGGGTACCTCAAAATTGAGACTTTGGGGTTTCATAAGCTGTAAGCCATAATCATCCAAATTATAACAAATAAAGGCTTGAAATATCTCGCTTTGCATGTAATGAATCTATCTCATATATTAGTTTCACCTTTTAAGTTGCATTACTGAAATAAATGAACTTTGCACAATATTCAAATTTTTTGAGTTTTACATGTATATATCCTCTAGGTTACCTTAGGATTTCTTAAAACATTTGCATATCATTGATTAATTTTCATAATTTTATTGTCACAGATTTTTATATTTAATTAGTTGCACTGTATTATTATTATCTTAAATAAATATTTAT